>NW_026571095.1:12184075-13484075 GCF_026225935.1 Boleophthalmus pectinirostris
GGGGCTAATGCATTAAAACCTGACCACTTTTACATGCGATCACCAGCACACCACGTCCTGCTTCCATTAGCGTGGGTGCGGCCGCTCTGATTCGCCACCGGGGTCCTCTTTGCCGAACAATGAGACACCCGTGATGACTACTCCTCTGACTTCACTTTCCAGTAGTGGTGGAAGAAGCACTCGGTTTTGTTACAGATACCAGTACAAGTACAAGTATCACATGAAAACATCTACTTAGGTAAAAGTATTAAAGTACCTGTTTAAAAACATATTTAAAGAGAAAGTATTTACATTTTTTAGATCTAATGAAGCTTTGAATGTAGTGATTTTGATGAAGACTTGTGCTGAAGTTTTTGTTCAACATAAACATTTGTTTTTCTAGCTGTTTATATTTGTATTTCTTTGTTTGGTCCCCCTCAGCTTTTACAGCAGGTCTCAAATATTGTTGCTATTTGTTATTTTAATATACCGTGATATGTGAACTTCTGTGTCTAAATAATTTCCCTTGTGGATTAATAAAGTTCTCTAAGTCTAAAGTCTAAACATTAAAAACAAACACAAAAAACCTTACTTTTCAGTCTAGTTAAAAATGTAGAAGAGTAGAAAGTATAGATGCTGCTCTCAAATGTAGTAAAGTAAAAGTAAAAAGTATCCACAGTACTTAACTACTTTGTAATCTTTGACTACTCCTTTACAGAATTCGTGACGCCATAGTGCTATCTCACACTGGAGCTTTTTACACATTAAAGGGGGCTTTCCGCTTTGCCGACTTGCACTTTTTTGGCAGTCGGGTACAGTAAAAATCGCAGAACATTTACTTTTCAGCCCCATTCTCTGTCCCCTGGTGAAATGTATCTCTTTTCCCTGCCTGGAACTATTCGTGCCTGTCTGAGTTGGGATCACGTGATGGAGCAGACAATAGAGAGGCTCTCTGGTTAGAGGTTAGCCGGGTTTTGTGTTGCCTGTCAGGAGAAAAACGGGGGGTGGCATCCCGGCTGTGAATAGGATCATTGAGTCGGAGGTAATTTTGGGCCCCGGTGCAGGGCATTAGTCGGACAGGCCATTCTGCTGACAACCCACTTTTTTTCTCCTCCTCTCCAGCCTTTTTTTTTTTTTTTTTTTTTTTTTTCACTCCCCTAACCCCAACCCCCAACCTCCCTGCTGCATCGGCATTTCTGTCCAAAGCGTAGGCCTTTATCATTGTAGCCATGACGACATGTCTGATAGGGCGTGGCACTTCTCTGAATAGCCTTGAATCAATGTCGATGACTAATTAAATTCAGATTTAGTTGGGGACTGGGGACAGAATCTTGTAAACACTTCATCTTATTTTAGTGTGAAAATATTACATTTGGAAATTTTAAAATCAAATTTATGCAACAAGGCCACCAAAAAGACGTGTAGGAAAAGTTGAAAAGCAAGCAAATGTGAGATCCCTAAACCATCTTAATTGCATAGGCTTGTTTTATATTTGTTTTAATACAAGCTAAGAAGTATAATATGAGCTAATCATTAAAATCTCACCATTTGCTGCAGAATAGTTGTGTTGTAGTTATATTTGTTAGGCCACAATAACAAATTCTGAAGCACAATATATTGCTATAGAGATACATTGTGATAAACAAGAATTTTTAACTAATTTATACCACTGATACAATTAAAATAAAGCAAAATAATAAGATGGTCCCCAAAAAAAATTATAAATAGTTAATATTGTTTAATGTAAAATGTCTGAAAAAATTCAAAAGAAAACTCTTTGTGTTAGATTAGAGAAGGGGGGTGACATTAAATAAGTTTTCTTCTTCCCACTCCTTTTTGGGCCAATTTTTAAATTTTTTGTTGTTGTTATTTCTGCTATGATTTCATTAATGTTATATGTTCTATTGTAAAAGAATGTCAATTTCTTAACTTGCCCAAAATAAATACATAAATCAATCAATCAAAAATCTATTTATGTACAACAACATTAAAAGCGGAAGCTGAATGAAGCAAAAATTAGCCACAGAAGTGACTTATTCAACTCTCTACAGATCAAATGTTATCATATTACAACAAATATAACAAAAAATCTCGCTAATTTTGCAAAGAAAAAGCATCCACAATAAATATTGAGTAGCCAAAATAATACGATATTGAGTCGATATTGTAATTGAAGGCCTAATATTTGGATCTACCTACCTGGCGTATAGATGCCTGTTGCTACATTCAAACGCAGTAAATGAAATTTTGCAATACT
Organism: Boleophthalmus pectinirostris; assembly: GCF_026225935.1. NCBI lineage: Eukaryota > Metazoa > Chordata > Actinopteri > Gobiiformes > Gobiidae > Boleophthalmus > Boleophthalmus pectinirostris. The sequence continues at coordinate 12,186,312 of NW_026571095.1, forward strand.
AAACATCACAATTTCCAATATACTTCACATTTATCTCCACATCTCTTCCAACCTATAGTAACAGCTGCCAGGTTCACCGCACGTTTTTTGCTAAGACCCAGGAGTGCCGCCTGATAAGTGAATAGACACACGCTGGACATGCCCATTCATTATCATTGAAAACCGCCGTGCCTGCTGGGAGTTGTGTTAGCGATTGCCGTGGGGTCCGGGGAGCTGAAGAGCCTCTCGGAAGGCCTGTCCCGATGGCTGCATTTCAGACAATGTTAAAGAGTTGGAGCTTAACTCAACTGGAGGGCCAAGGCTAAAATAAGTCACAGTGGGATAGGGCCTGTCAAAAGCGTTGTTGCACATTCACAAAAAATGCATGGCAAAAAGGAGGGCAGTAGTTTTGAGTGGATGATGGGAGACGTACAGTGACATTTGTGGCTAATAATTAGAAAAATATCTGAATAATATAATGGTTTGGTCAGTTGAAATGTATGATTTGTTTGACACAAGCGCATTCATGCAGTCAAGGTAGGTGAAGTGCTTTGCTCAAGGAAATGATGTATTCAATGCCATTACAAGAATTGAACCCCTGACTTTTTTTTTTCCTTAAAAGGTGCACTGCGTAGCTTTTCTTGTGGAGAGTCCACCACCTGCTTGTCTCCATGGAAATGCTATAGCTTTGTAGGGATGTAACAATAACCGAAATATACGTATCGTCAAAGTTCTCACAATAATATCATGGACCATCACAATATATTGAATTCCAAGTCTCTTTGCTTAAATTAAGAGTTATGCTTCAGCAATAGCTAAAAAAAGACAGAGGGAACTACATAGACCATGATCCTTTGCTCCATTTCAGTGCAGACTACAAGAAGAAATAACTGTTCTAAGCACTTTTAAGTCTTAGTTTTTTGGATTAAGTCTTGTCAATGCATTTTAAGAGGAAAAAGTAGCATATTAACAGTTTTGTTCACTTCAAAATATTGCAATAAATATCTTACTGTGACATGTATATCGTGAAAATATCGTACAGAGAGATTTGGAAATTGTTACATCCCTAATCGTGAGCCTTCCTACCATATCTTGAGCTTCCCCACGATATCGCAATAAATATCGTACCACGAGGCTCATACCATGAATCGTGAGACTTGGATATCGTTACACCCCTATTGCTTTGTGTAGAATGTTCCACACTATAGATTAAACCTACCTATCATGAGGGAGACAAGCAGGTTACAGGTAGGGGTGTGCAAAAATATCAATATATCATATTGTTTAATGTGATGATACAGTATCAATATAAGTATTTTTTGATATTTTACTAAATTATTTTGTTACAGCGCTACAGTTGTGTTGCTTGTTTAGAGGAAGGAAAGTCTTTTATTTGACATATTCACTGTTTTGAGGATTAAAATGTTTGTGTTTCATATGAACTTTGCACAAGAAGACTTAGTATCACAGCCATGAGTTATCGTATCGAATTGAAAGTTCACTATATCGAGCTATGTATCGTATCGTGGCCAGTGTATTGAGGTATGTATCGTATCGGCAACTTCTTAATGATACCCAGCCTTAGTTACAGCACTATGCTACATTACAATTCAGATCTGTGGAGAGTCGCCCCTTTTCACAGAAGGAATTGCTGTATTTTTGAGCAATAGAAACACCCGTAATGAATAAATACTATATGTATGTGTTTAATGTCATACCATGGAACATTCCAGGTAAAGCAGCAAAGCATAGTAGTGGACCTTCCGGCAGAAAAATTCCTCAGTGCACCTTTAAACTGCCCTAAATGATAACGGATAGACATCACCAAAGCAGCAGTTCTCTTCCAATTTAATTTAAAAACACTAATACAAAACACAAAAATCTCAGGGCAAATCAAATCTCCTTGTCTTGTCTAAAAAACGTGAAATGAGACACGTAAGATCAGATAGCTGTATTGATTCTAAAGATCATTCAGGTACGATGCATTTTTATTTAAATATAGAGCAATGTGTCTCCTGTATACAATAGATAAGGACAAGGTCATCTGTCTACAGGAGAGTTCAAAGATAAACTAATTGGGTAAGGGTAATTGAACAAGGAAGGTGATGGTCAATAAATAGTGCATTCCAGCGCTGAGGAACTATCTTGTCATCTTCTATCTTCATTATTGGAGCTGCTGGCTGCTTTACAAGGTTACCCCACTGCTCACATGCTGTTTAGCAATATTTAGATAAATGGCTCTTCTTGAGATAAAAATCCAGTTTGCGGCGCAGCTTTCTGGGTTTGTCAGCGTTTAAGTCTTCCAGAGCGGAAGTAGAAGAATAACTCTGGGTGGTACTTACGTTAGGGTTTGACAAAGCAGGATGTGATTTTCATTTTTCAATGAGGAAATCCAACGGAACCTTTCTTAAGAGGTGCCTCGGTTGTTTTATGGTCAATATGTTTTAATAATATTTCGCGATTTATGACGCACACATCCGCTTTGGCCGTCTTCGCTATAGCAACAAACACGTAACTATCACAGCTTGAATATTTTATCGAGATGAGATCACGCTAGACTTGGGCTCGATTGCAAGTGTTTGACATATACTATTAATTTAGGCCCGGGGCAAAAACTTCAGACTTCCTGTACACTGTTGTTGTGAATCCTCTTCCCCAAAGCCCCAAGGACCCCCCCCATGCTCCCTAAGGTGCAAGCACAAAGGAAGATTAGGTACCCCCTCCAAGGCTTTTGTTAAGCAATTCCACATCGGTCGTTAATAATTCAAGTCCTCCACACAAACTGGTAACATTCTGATCTCTTTGGCTGGAAGGATTTTTTTTTTTTTTCGTTCCTTTTTATAGCTTTTGTGCTGTACCAAAATAAAAGGAAGCTCTAAAATAAGGGGGGCTGGCAGTCTCTTAGTAACGCGATTTGATAGCGCCTAGAGTATTTCATGGCAAACTTTGACAATATTATATGATGTATAGCTTTGTTTACATGAACTTTGCATGCATTTTTATGTTTTGTTATATTTAATAAACCTGGAAAGCAATAGGGAATGGGCTTGGAAGGCTCGAAGCTTTTTTTCTTCAATGAAATCTGTAAACAACACTATGAAAAATTGAAAATAGCCATTGTGAAGAAAAGACTTAAAGTTGCGGGGCTGCCTGTCGGGGGAGCTTTTGTATGCATGCTGTCACTCACTTGTTTTATAGCTGTTGTACTCCAACCACCGGGGGCACCAGTGGGACTATAGCCCCCATGAGCCACCCGTCTGCTTGTTGCTCTCCTTGCGCACATTCAGGAGTTTTTTTTTTTCCTCGTTTTTTTTCTCCAGGATAGCTAGCTTGTGTGCTGATGAAATAAACATCACACGCAGAAAGTCTGTGCGTCTCTGGAGAGTGTGTGGATCAGTAGTCATCCGCATGCATGTCATCAGGGACAAAGCTAGCATGAGATAGCTTCCCTGGGCTGACAATGAAAAGCCTTACCCCGAATAAATGGGAAAGAAGTCAAACAAAACGGCACATTTAAACAAGTTTACACATCATGATTTTGATTTATCGGTTGGCTTTTGAGGTGTTTTCCCTTAATAGCCCTAAAGCATTGTACTTTCCTTTTTTTTTATTTACTTTTTCTCTCCCCCACCGACTCTCCTCCACTGCACCTGTTTGGAGCAATACCTTAGGGGCGCAGCTTGCAGTGAATAATGTATGAGTGTGAGGGAGAATCACCAAACCTTTGTGGACCTTCTGTCTGCGTGTCTGTCTACTTCCTGTCCGTCCGCCTCCATTCTTTTGTCTCAACGGTTCATTTTTAGTATTATTCCTAACCCCAGCATTTCTCTGCCGTGTCTTACAGTGGGTTTCGCCGACTGCGGAAGAGGCCCGGTGAAGTTCGAAAGCAGCAGCCCGTCGGATTTCCGGATAGAGGAGAGCGGAGTGGTCTACGCCGCGAGGGATCTCGAGCTGTCTGGGCCTACGTTGTTAGAGATCAAGGCCAGCGATATCGTCACAAACCAGCAATGGACTACGCAGGTCAAAGTGTCCACACAATCAAAGCAGGTAACCGAGACATGATGAAGAGAACTCTACTGCTAATCTGGCAACTGGCATGAATCCTATAGCTATATCAGCATAATGTTTGTGTGTTATGTAAGCTGACCAGAATTTCAAAATCAAAAACTGGGACAGCCCTGTTTTTTTGGTGGGTAATAATAAAATTGTGAAACGAGTGCATAATTAAGGAAAAGTGTTATGTAGAGACCATTCATGACGAACATGTGAGCCAATATAGTCACATTTTCTTTGTGTTTTGAACATTTTTAAGCATTTTTTTCCCCTTGTATTGTACTTAAACCAATGACAATGTATGTCTCTCTTTACTGTTGGCCGGTATCACATTGGTCAAAAATAGGGACACCACCTGGTCACGGATTTTGGATAAATCCGCTGGGACAGGGGACACAGGGCTCAAAACTGGGACTGTCCTGGGTAAATAGGGACGTTTGGGTACCGGAGGTAGAGCTACCTTTAGGCAACAGTAGGCAGCCACCTAGGGCCCCAAACACCTGGAGGGGCCCCCCAACCAATTGCCCTCAGTGTCACTAATGGTCGAGGCCTCAGAGAAATTAGATTTTCTCTCCATATGACATTAAATGAGAGTAGTTTGCTTTAAAACAAGAAAACACCATCAAAATATTATGATTGTCAAATCTATTTTAACAGTCGAAGCGTTCCCCCCTTTCACGTTACAATGGACTAGTCAGCTTGATCCTGATTTGAAATCATATCAATCATAGTATAATCATAATCATATGTAATGGATGTAAACAAAAATGTAATTGTACTAGCAAAAAATAAAACCACTTTAAACTCTGGTTATCTACTAGGCTAACGAACTAATAAGACAAGTTTCCAATTCACCCAAATTCAAATAAAGATGTGAGTGTCTCATGAACAATGGAAAAAAAAACAGACAATAAGTAAAAAGGGGGAAAAAAAAAAAAGTTCACCTAGGGCCCCCAAATTGCTAACTCTGCCACTGCCAGTCACCCTAGCGTTATGGTCATTGCATTGAGAAGGAAAAGAAGTTTGTTGAGCTCCAAACAAGAAAAACGGCAACTGACAAATGTTTTGTTCCGAGCGTAGCTAAATAAGTTATAATAAAGTGGCTAACATCCTTCTGGCATTCTGCATTTGCAAGCTAGCCAACATGTCAGGCCCTGAAGTAAGCAGAATGTTGTAAGATAACTAATAAGATTGCGGATATCAATGCCATTTGCAGAAATAGTAGCCTGCTAGCTAGCACGCCAGGTGCTTACATGGAGCAGGCTGGAACGACAGATGAGGGACTGGAAGCTCGCTAACATGGCAGGTGCTGGACTGAAAGCTCACTAACCAAGCAGGTGCCGAAAGGAAGCTTTGTCAAATTAAAATCTGGTACGAATAATATTCATTATGCAATAGTTGAATAATTTAGATTTCATCAGATAGATGCATTTAAAATTCATGTTTCTTTTTTTTTTTGCAACATTTTTTTTTTAAATTATGGTTTTATTCCGAACTCTCAATTTAAGACTGCTATACACTACTCTTGTCATTGTTTACCAAATTTTTTGTTACTACTAAGAAAAATCTTTCATTCTGGCATCACATCCAGTAACTTAGGCGTATTGGAGGAGGCGCACGTTCACACATGACCGCTCACCTAAATTATAGCAGGTGTTCAGTGAGACTCACCAATTTAAGCTTAATGTGTCAATTTAGCAGGAGCCAAACATACACTCAACACGGTCAGTGCATAGCAAGACCAGATGCAGAATAGCTCCTCGTAAAAGTTGATTTGAGTAATCTCGCCTTTCCGTTGGGGGTGGGGTTGGGGGGATGGTTATTGCCACGCCATCCGAAAGAGTGCACGCCCGAATGTGACAGAAGACTGGAAGCATCTGTGGAGTCACTGCATTGTATATGTTAGTCATCTGCAATTAGCTCACATGACCGCGCGTCCGTGTGTCAACAGTTAGCCTGGCGGAGGATCAAAGTAGGAGGAATAATGGCCGGGCTTACAATTGCTCTGCCGCCTTGTTAGCAGGAAATGAAAAGAATCACTCTACTACAGGCTGATTTATGCCAGGGTTTAAACTTCAGAAGACACTAGATTATGGGCGCTTTTCTCAATTAGATCATATCTCCAGCTTTTAACTCGGGAATAAAACATGCTTGTCTGGCAAGGAGATCTGTGCTGTGTAGTTTCTCACGCTGCAGGGTCAGGGAAGGTCCAACATGTGTTTCTAAATGGTTATTCTCAAGTGGTCTTCATATATGAGTCAATTACATGGCTATCACATCATTTTTAATCTTGTGCTACAAAATTGCAGCATCATCAGGATTTCAAATTTTCGATTCGAGTATATGCGAGACTCTTGAGATCCAGAATACAGTTTTCATTTATCTTACGTTTCATTAAAGGTGTAACTTTGTGGTTGAGGGTCCTTCACCTGCTTGTTTCTATGGATATGTAATCGCCCTGCATGACATTAAACAGGTCTACTTTACTTTTATTCCATTAAAGGTGTTTTTTGACCTTAAAAATGCAGAGAAAAACAGTAATTCTGACTGTGAGTGGAGTCGCCTCTCCACAGATCTGACCTATAACTTTGTCTGGGTTAGGGATGGGCATTCGTTAAAATTTTCTTAATCGATCCTCGGGAGAATTAACAATTGATTATCGCTTAATCATTAATGTTTTTATATTAAAATTATCATCATTATTATTACTGTCTGCACTACTAAACTGCATAAATAAACTCAACTTTACGACATATAAACCGTAACCACTCTAGAGCCACATCACCCGTTTGACATTATAATGTATTTAATACAGTTTTGCGCAACTCTCACAGAAACTTACCTTAAAACCGCATGGCTAATTTGCATAAATTAAGCGAAGAATAAAACAGCTCTTGTGCACTGATGGTGTCAACTTCTGTTGGACTTAAGGACAGGACTCAGTGGAATATAGGTTAGTGTGACCATATTTGCATTTGTCAAAACTAGGACACCGTACCGGGAGTGAGAGATGGGGCCTCGTCCTCGACATTGAGCTACTCTCACCTGGCAAAGCTTTTTAATGTTTTTCGGTGTCCTGGTGAGCTTTGAGGTCCCTGGCACTGCCACTGGAAACGGAAACATATGTGCCTCCTTTGTACACTGTGCACATGGCCTCCCACTTGTCTCGACCGGGACAGGGTCGAGCGGGGAAAGCGGGGGATTTCTTGTACAAGTCAACGTTAAATGCACATTTGCGCTTCGGCATGTTGCAGGCTGACTGACTGTTTGTGTCTGTTTGCTCCTTCTGAGTGCAGAGAGCTACGAGAGCCACTGAGTTTAATCACTTCATAAAAAAAAACCTGAACGGCCAAGACAGGACGTGAAAAACGGACATGCTCGGGGAAAAAAACGGATGTTTGGTCACGCTACACTATGCACTGCAACCTACATTCGGTTTGTCATTTAAAAATGAACGTAATTAACAAAATTCTTAATGATCAATTATCGATTAATCGACAAATCATTTAGTCTGGGTTGGTCTCCATGAAAATAGAAAGGTTTAATACTAGGGGTGTAACGATGTTCAGGTCTCACAATATGGTATCCTCACAGTGTGAACTTCATGGTACGATATAGTGGGAAAGCTCATGATATGGTGGGGAGGCTCACGGTTAGGAATGTAACAATATCCAAATCTCTAGGTACGATATTTTCACGATATACATCTCACAGTACGACATTTATTTTGATATTTTGTGGAGGCGAACAAAACTGTCAATATGCTACTTTTTCCTTTTTAAAATGCCTTGACAAGACTTAATCCAAAGAACTAAGACTTAAAAGTGCTTAGAACTGTTATTTCTTCTTGTAGTCTGCACTGAAATGGAGCAAAGGATCATGGTCTATGTAGTTCCTTCTGTCTTTTGTAGCTATTGCTGCACCATAACTCTTAATTTAAGCAAAGAGACTTGTAATTCGATTATATTGTGATGGTCCACGATATTACTGTGAGAACTCTGACGATATGATATCACAATATTTCGTTTATTGTTACATCCCTGTTTAATACCATACTGTGAAACATTCCAGACAATGCAATTACATTTCAGTGGAGAAAAGCATATGCTGGAAAAGTTTGACAATGCACCTTTTAAAAATAGCACACATTTACGCTTGAATGTCCTGAGTTCGTGCCTTCTATTTGGATCTATTTGAAAAAAAGAAAAAAAGTCATAGTCATAATTGGTGCACACAAGTTTGTCCTATAGCCAACTACTTTTCTCATTAATCTTAATCAGCACTCCCTCTTGGAATAATCCTGTTTATTCTACAAAGGCTATTCTGAGTCTCATTTTAATCCCCACATTATACTTAAATAAACGTCCTTGAGTTTCTATTGCTAAGGCCGTTTTGATAATCTCCAGGGCATTGTGTTGTATGTGGGCGCAGATTACAAGTTTAGAGTGACAGTTATGTGTAGTTAGTGCCTGCAGTGTGGCTGCATTGGTCTGCTGGGTCAAAATGAAACTTGTGCCCAGTTATTATTGCATAGCGTTTGGATGCACATTCTTTAGCCCTTGATAGTCATTAGGTAGTCCTGCAGGTATGCGATTTTAATGACTCAATTTGTCACCGTTGTTGCTTGGTCATCTGCGGAAAACAGACCCAACCCAAACGTTTCGCGAAAAAAATATAATATCTTCAGGTGTCAAAATGATCAGAATCTTTGTTTGCTAATAAAATCGCCGATCGTCTTTGCTGAATCTGCCTGCGTTATTAGGTCAGAAGCAACTCATTTCCCCTGCAGGGCTATTACTGTCACGAATCGTCCCACATCTTTTAATCACATCAAGCATTGAAAATTTTATTAGTGCCTGAATGCGACAGCCTCAGGGAAACATTTTAATCAATGACATCCAAACAGTATTGTCACAAGCATTAGCACGTCCCTACCCGCTAGCTTTGTTGTTACCTGAATAGCGGCAGACTGCGCGGAGAATATAATTTCCCCCCAAAAAAGGAGACACAAATGTAATTCCCACACCTCCGAACAATCAGCCCCATCCGTCAAGCTAACACTTTTTCCACTTTCCTCAGTCACAAGATGGAAGATGTTCTCCAAAGTGCGGACCTCCAGCGCTCTGGTGCAAACCCGCCTCGCCCATTCATCACTCGAGACACGTGTCGCGAATAATTACTATCCTTCACCGGCGTCCATTTTAAATAGGGTAATAGATATTTCGGAGGATGCCGCTATCTGTCTCCGCGCCTCTCCCCGCATCTGCAAGTAGCATAATCGGATTTCAAACATGATTAGTGAAAAGCTCCCTGACAGCTCCCCAGATGTTAGGAGCGAGATATGGGTCATGTTAGAAGTTGGCAAAGCGGTAATTAATTTGTGTGTTTGCATTCCGATTTGTTAGGCATCCATCACGGCCAATCAGAGCCCGAGTTGCGGAGAGCGCGTTCGCCGAAGTGTCACTCGTCGTCGTTGACCGATTTTTTTTTTTACACATTGTTTACATGTACGCCCTCCCCTCTCCTCATTTTGTTCAAGGTTACCGTAACTTTCTTTGGCACGGCTTGAGTCTATTCCTCAAGCCTCAGTCTCCGGAGCGGGCATAGGCAATTGGAGCCATCTGTGTGTTTAGTGTCTGGCTCGCAGGTAGCATCCTCCTTTGTTTCAGATCTCATTCATTACAGCCGAAGGAGGGATGGCAGATCTATTATGGAAGAGGCCCCGGTCTGCCTGTGTGGCCGCGTTTTATCAGGATGTAAGAAGAAGGGGGATGCCATTTATAAGCCAAAGCGTTGCCAGGCAGTAGTATGTAGTATAACCTCCTAGATATGAGAAAAATCTATGGAACCCCTGCAGGGACAAGTTAAACTGTGTGACCGCCATACTTGTGATCCTGCATAACATGATCAAAAGCTATTTTTAGTTGTATCTGCCAGGACTAAAAGTATCTAAATATATACTTCGGATTATCTCGGTTTATAGACATAGTACGATTGCTGTTGTCTGAATATTGTAATTATGGTTAAGGTTCAAGTATCACACAAAACGTTAATGGATTTTAAGACTGCGCTTTACTTCAGGCTCTCACGGCCAGCTCAGTCCTTGTTGTCTTTGTAAAAACAGAGGTATAATACTCCCTACAATGGAAGCACTGCCAGACTGGAGTGGACTAAATGGGCACTATTTATGTTCATCTCATCTCTCATCTGCAACGTAAACGAGATGCAAAAACAGCCCCTTTGTGACTTTTTTTTTTTTAAACCAGCTCTTTTCACGCCCTTTTTAAATTATTTTTTTTATTAGATGCTATACTCAATATTCAAATTTTGCTTATTTCCAAAAACCAATGCATTTTTCAGTCTATTTCCTCTTCTACACTCAGGCCTAAAAACATCTTATAAACAGTTTCAAGTTAATATTCCCTACTAATATGCCTCTGTTTTTCATTTCTTTTCATTTTTCAGAGCATTAATTACAAGCCAACCATGGTGTTATTTTTCTATTTGCAGTGCTGCTGTTTGTTAGCTGTTTAAAAATAGCTTCATTTTACACTTTTTTTTCTCTCGATAGTGTGTCTTCATGCTTGAAAAACAAAAAGCATGAATTTTCATTTTTAATAGGTTTTCAGCAATCCAAAGTTGTACAAAGAAGACAATTATAAGAAAGTCATTTCAACTTATTCATGGGTTTCAGCTCCCTGTTATAGGCGACATTTTGAGGACTTTTTACCGTTCAAAAGATTTAGTCAAAGGGAGGGAGGGTCAGCCACCTACTGTCTCCATGGAGATGTTTCATTTGGCTCGGAATGTTCCACAGTATGTCATAAAATGCATGTATCTCATTTATTCAGTTACAGCTTCCACAAGAAAATTGACACAGTCTATCTTTAACTTTTTGTCATCTGTACACATGATATACAATTCATGCTTGGTCTCATTTTAACCCATAATATTCCCACCGTAAATTTCTTTACTAACTTCTTTGTCCACTTTTTCTTCTCAGACACAAGAAGTCCCCGCAGCCACGTCACAGGATCTGAAGGAAATCGTGTTCCCGTCGAGAAACGCAGACAGCCAACTCAAGCGCATGAAACGAGACTGGGTCATCCCCCCAATCAATGTCCCCGAAAACTCCAGAGGCCCATTCCCCCAGGAGCTCGTCAGGGTAACCGCACCTCTTTTTCATACACATGTATTATGGCAAGTCAGTGAGAAATGTGGTGACGGACAGCCATTTACGTTTTTAATATTTTTTTAAGAGCCATACTTGACATGTTTTGACACATGTTTCAATAATGGGCCAAGAAATCCCAGGTTATTATAGTGGCAGTTTAATGATGAATTTAAAATTGTATGGAAGGTTTATTTTTAATTGCAAGATGAGTAATAGCAGATGTACTCTATTGGTGATACTTTTGGTGCTATTTTGATATCTTGACTTCCTTTATCCTTGACCTATGTTTCTCAAACTGCCTCTAGTTTTATTTTTTTATGTTTTATTCCAAGACAAAGCTATTAAGTCTTTTTTTCCTTTGTCATTTGGGTTATCATAATTGATCAGATATTAGAGCTACCTTAAGTATTTTAGTCTAATTTTAGATCTAAAATAGTCAAATTATTGATCATATTTGGCCCAAAAACGTTAAGGTTTGGACCTGGAGTACTTAGAAAACCAAATATTAATTTAGGTGGTACTTGGGGCGAAGAGTTTGAGAACTTCTGCACTAAACTCTTAGTCCGCTAAAATATAGTATCTCAAGAACTGATATTGTCATATTGTATTGGCATTTACTCTATATTTGTTAACTTTAAATTCACTTCTTTATAACGTTTGAATAGATTCTGCGATGGTAAAGAGCAGGAACAAATTGCAGTTTAAGGTTATACAGTAGCGCAATGTCATATCAGTAATATTGCTATTAAAAAATAAAAATAAGGTATTGGGAATATTGTTATCATCCTCAATATTGAAACTGGGAAGGGATTTTCTCATAGGGGCAAAAATTAATATGAGTTGGGACCTGATTATTATTTTCCAGCTACAGTTTGACTAGGGGATTGCTTTCATTTAATTGAACTTGTCCAAATGTCAAAATCATGTTTCAAGATTAGTATTATTATTATTATTATTAGTAGTAGTAGTAGTGGATAATGGCTCTCAAAACGGGAAAGGGTTTTAGAATCATTTTGAAGCTTTCCAAAGGGGTTCTTATAATAAAATAAAATCATGCTTTTATTTTAGGGTGCACTTCATGTGGCACTTTGGGTATGTTTGTACAGGGTTTCCTTTTTAATAAATGGAACAATAACTTTGCACTAAGGTTGCAAAATAAGAGATAAAGATGGAATATCTGATAATAAGTTCAGTTAATTAAAAAAGTCTGTGCCTTCACTAGTCAAACTGTATCAGAATAAGATCAGAGATTAAACCAAGAACAGCCCAAGTATAATGTAGGACCTATTGAGGAAAATCGAGACTAAAATCTGTGATACATTTACCTTTTTGCAAAAAAATATAAAAAGTAATCGTATTTTCATAACTCTAATTGATATCTGGACTAGAGACTTTTAAACACATGCCAAAAAGACCTTTAATAACAGAGACAGTGGCATTATTAAATCTAAATGTCCAAAAAGAATAAACATTTTCAGATTTTCATCAATAATGCACTTAACTTGAACATATTCTTTATTTAGAAGCTTTGTCACCATATTTCAGCCTAATCCTTTTGGTTAAAAATGTATTTAGAAAGTCCTAATGTAAACTAATCAGTTGACAACCGACTAAACAGAAAAATATGAATCATTATTTACAACCCTAGCATCTGCCAATATTGTGATAGCTATACTTTAGTGCTATATTTTACAGCTTTATATTGCACTATACTCAAAATGTCAAAGAAAACATATCCCCTTTTCACAGGACTGTATATACCATAACCGTACTATTTCTACTTCCAACCCTGTACTTGATATGACAGCCAGGCAGGTCCCTTTTGGCCCATTCTGAGGGTCAGCGGCACTGCGACTCCTGCCTTGGACAAAACGCTTCATATTTACACTGCTTTTCCAAAGGTCAGGCCTGTATTATTTATCTAGCCTTTGAGGGGGGCAGCCGTTACCGGAGTTACCTGGCATTATTTAGAAGCACAGAGAGATCTAAAGTGCCCACTAGCGCAATTGTTTTGGCCCCTGCTATGATATTTTTTACTCCTTTTATCGCAAGTCAAGGGCGAAAGCTGTAACGCACATGTATTCATTTATTTTTGACATTTTATGAGGAGGGTGGTTGTGGGTGGAGGTTAAAGGCGCTATATGTGATTTTTACTGTCTTAAAAAAAACAGAACTAGACCTTACTTACCTTAAGATTTCCAAGCATCTTAATTATTCACTATGATGACTTTTTCTTTTTTTTTCCACAACTCTCTTGCTGAAGTAAATACAGACTGTAAACGACAACTGACACAATAACCCAAGAGCAGATTTAAACCATAAAAACTATTCTAAATCTAGAATATTGTAAAAAAAAAAATCTTGGGTTTCAATAAATAAACAGCGGAATGAAAAGCTTTAGTACTTAGTTTGCAACCGTAATGAGTCATAGAAGTTATCAATAAAATCTTTTACTGCTTAAATCTTACCATATCTTTTCGAAAATGTTTATTAATATTGACTCCAAAAATCTTGTTCCAGCATATATTAAACAATGAGTCCATATAGTATCATATTTTTCGGATTATAAGTCACTCCGGAGTATAAGTTGCACCAGCCAAAAAATGTGTAATGAAGAAGAAAAAAACATATATAAGTTGCACCAGACTATAAGTGACACTTTTTTGGGAGAAATTTTTTTAATAAAATCTGAGACCAAGAACCGACATTTCATCTTAACAAGCTGTTAACGTAACATATTAACAATTATTCAGATAACTATAGAATAAACAACAGAACAGAACAAGTTTACTACACTCTTCATCTCACTCCAGAACACTAAATCCATTGAATTCTTCATCCTCAGTGTCACTATTGAGCAACTCCGCGACCTCTGGAGGTAAACTTAGCACCGCTTCCTCTTCTGCGTAACTAAAACTTTCTTTCTGTTGCTCGATTACAGTTTTTGGCTGCATATTTCGCTACTAGCTGTTTGTAATTTGCAAAATATGATTTTCTTTTTGGGGGCATTTGTGCTCAGTCTTCTCAGTTGTCTTTATAAGTTTGTTTAAATTTGTAATTTTCAGAGGTACAGAAGTAATGGTGCGATCGACTGACATGATACAGGCAGCACAAAGGCTCTTTATGCAGGAGACATGTGCAGTAGAGCCAAGTGTCAGTTGTACAGGAGTAACAGGAGTAGCAGATACTGACACACAAGCCTAGAGCGCCCTCTCGCGGCTGTCAGTGTGAACATTTTAATATATAAGTCTCACCGGAGTATAAGTCGAAGGACCACCCAAACCATGAAAAAAAGTGCAACTTATAGCCAGAAAAGTACTGTAATTATGGTGACAGACCTATTCTCAGAGACTAGAGTGGAGTTGTGCAGTCAGGGTAAAGCTAACGACAATTACCTCATTTTGCACTCTTCCTGATTACTGGACAAGAATACTTTTTATAATTAGATGCAGACAGGACACAGCGGACTTATTTGAGCTGCTTATACAATATATCTGTTGGAACAAGATGTATTTTTGTGACATATATGGAAAATCCTCCTACAGGCCCTTTAAAAGCTGGCTCCGTTTGCTTGCATTTTTCTTTGGTATTAGGTTACTGACAGTATATGAGTGTATCTGTTGTAATCCTGTTTTATTAGAAGCCATGTTTGAGAGGTTGAGAGTAGAATGACACTGTGTTTGCTCAGTGTGAATCTGGATCAGAGGCACAAAGGGGCTCAGCTTACATGGAAAACAGGAGAGACAAAAGCTTAGCCCGGTACAGATTAGATATACTCAATAGAAAGCACTGTTTTCATCATGCTAGGAGGGATTGTTAGCACAGCGTCAGCCATTTTTAGGCTTTTGTGTACAGTGTGTAGATTTGTATATTTGGACTTCACACTGTTAGCGTAAGCAAAGTATTTGGCTTATGGCAGGTTTAGTTGGCATTTGGTATTAAAATCTGTTGCAACACCGGTTTTGCTTGCCATCTTAAATTGCAATTTCAGTTTGTTGTGTTGAAATAAAGAATTCACTTGGGCCATTATCAATTACAGTTACATTTCTAGTACAGAGAAAACCATATCAATGAATTGTTGCATCTTAAAAGTCCTGTATTACACAAAACTGACTCTTGTGAGCATAAAGCCGTGATTGGGCATGGTACACAGGGGTATACCGTCCACCCACTTCTCCCGACGTGAGATATAAAAAAATAACAAGTAAAATAGCCAATGGTGTAAACAACTTGAATAGGGTTATGATATCTCCAGTACCGTCCTATAGTGACCTGTGATATGAGGGGACCAGGACTGAACCAGGACTGAACCAGGACTGAACCAGGACTGAACCAGGACTGAACCAGGACTGAACCAGGACTGAACCAGGACTGAACCAGGACGACTGAACCAGAACAACTCAACCCGGACTAAAACAGGACTAAACCAGGTCTAAACCAAGGTCAAACCAGGACTAAACCAGGACTAAACCAGGACTAAACCAGGACTAAACCAGGACTGAACCGGGACTGAACCGGGACTAAACCGGGACTAAACCGGGACTGAGTGTCTGGACAGTCCCAGAGGTGCGCCCGCATAGACCGTTGGGTGTCCGCAGGCAAAAGGACCAAAGAGCAGCAGACGCCCAACGGCCCTTTGTGAACAGCTGGTTTAGACCTGGTTCAGACCTGTTTTAGTCCTGGTTCAGTCCCGGTGTAGTCCTGGTTCAGTCCTGATTCAGTCCTGATTCAGTCCTGATTCAGTCCTGGTTCAGTCCTGGTTCAGTCCTGGTTCAGTCCTGGTTCAGTCCTGGTTTAGTCCCGGTTTTGACCTGGTTTAGTCCTGATTCATGTGTTGTAGCCTGTGATTTATGTTCTGTAGGTGATTATGAATGGCGTTAATGTTAATAACATGATTCTGCATCATTTTGGAAAAAAAAAAATTACAGATTTTTACTGGGCTGGTGCCACTTAAAAAATCCCCTCTACACTACTGATTAAGCCATGTTAGAATGCTCTTACTTCCTCAAAAACATACCTGGAGTTGTTTTGTTTAATTCACACATGTTTACGAGTAACCCATTATGAGTCATTATTAGTCACCTGTCTACATCTCCAAAGATTAAAATGCTCTGTTCCAATTTGAGATGTGATGAAGCTATCTTTTACCTTTTTTGTTCAGTAAAGATTATCCAAATGATTCTTGTGAAGGTGTATGGAGTTTAAAACGCAGTGGAGCACTTCCTGAACAAAGTGTTTCCTCTGTGAAAAAAGAGCAAAGCCTAATTATGCAGTGTTTGTGTGTTATGTGTGAATGAAACAAAACACAACTCCAGGTCTGTTTGTGGTGATGAAGCAACATTATAATATAGATCAGATTATAGTGCAATATGGGCTCTTTAAATACTTAATCACACTGCAGACTGTTTTAATGCTCCAACTTTGCATATTTAAGTTATGGTATAATGAAATGATCTTGAAATGTCTTTCCCTTTTCCACAGATCCGCTCGGACCACGACAAGAACCGCTCCCTCCGTTACAGTGTGACTGGGCCGGGAGCCGACCAGCCCCCCACCGGCATCTTCATCATCGACCCCATTTCCGGAGAGCTCTCTGTCAACAAGCCCCTGGACAGAGAACACATCCCTAGTTTCCATGTAAGCCCGGCACCACTATGTCCATAAAAACACTTACTATACTCATACAGTCATTACAAGCAATAAAAATGACACGTAAAATGCGAAATACAGTAAATTTTCCCCCGACAAGCTGCAAATGATTTTAGCAGACTGACTTGAGAGTAGAAAGTCTGACTTGTCTGTCTGAGAATTTGCAGGGATGTTGCATATAGCGCCGCAAAGATTAATCACAATCTAATCAAAATTAAAGTACTATCATCTCTGACCACAGTCAAGAAAATATTCTTACAAAATAGTCTTGAAATGTAATTAGATTGTCAGTTCATACTTCAGTCTTTGGACCTCTGGACATGTTTAGAATGTGAACTTTGAACAGAATTCTATTATTAAAACATAAATTGCAAATCTTCTCATAATTGCAATGCTTGTCAGAAAAACTGTAGTCAGATATTTTTCCCCAAATCGTTCAGCCGTAATTACAAGCAATATAAATGACACATAAATGCAAAATATAGTAAAAGAAATTCCCCTTTTGAGCCGTAAATGATTTTAGCAGGCTGACTTTAGTGGAGTAGAAAATCTGACCTGTCTGTCTGAGAATTTGAAGCGAAATTGCATACAGTGATAACCCCTAGTTCATTCTAATGCTGCTCCACTCATTAGTGGTCATAGTATCATATTTCAGTGGTCTTCTGTGTATTTGCACTTAATATATGTGTATATTCACTTTGCATTTTGTAAGAGATGACCTATAATATTAGCCAGGCTGGCACCACCCAGCTTCCGCCCAATTTCATTTCTCTCCAGCGACTAGGTCAAGAATCGGAATACATTAGACGGTTTGTAAGAACCCTGGACGTTGTAGACTGTGCATTTGCCAATCAGCAAAGAGCTGTGAAGCCATGACGTCAAACTCAAGCACCTGTCTGGGTTCCTTTTTGTGGTACAGCACAACAGTAAACAAAGCGGTCGAGATGATGTAGACAAATCCAGACATTCTGTGTTGGCAACGATTCCCAAGATCGAGGATTTAAAGCCTGAACAAAGAGAATGTTTAGTGAATTTCATCAAGGGGAAAGATGCTATTGCCCTTCTTCCTACGGGATTTGGCGCATTGCATACATCACGACTAAATAGCAGCGATTAGTTAAAAAAAGTACCAACCTACCATCAAGCGAACAAATCTTAATGTTGCGAGGTCAGACAGTTTCCACAAAGTGAAACTGACTGATGAATCAGGCTACTGTAATAGAGCACTGTTATTTGAAAGGTAATTAGACACATAGCTTATCTAGCAATGCTTCAAATGTGCTCTCGGAGTTATGGGTACATGCTGGTTATAATTCATATCTAATAATGTAATATTTTTGCAGTGAAGTAATTGTTTTTAAGTTAAAATCTATTTTTCACCTTTTGTTCAGTAGAGATTGGAAATTCCAGGATTGAAATTATCCAAATAATTCTAGTGAGTTGTAGGTATGGAGTTTAAAAAACACAGTGAAGCACTTCCTGTATTACCACATGACATCACAAGTGTTTTCTGTCTGAGGGAAGAACTCAGCCTAAATATACATGGTTTGTGTGTTAAACATGTGTGATTGAAACAAAACACAACTCCAGGAATGTCTGTGATGAGGAAACAACATTATAACATAGATCAGAAAATATTGCCCTTTAAATCAGCACATTCCAGAAAGACTAACTAGACGCTTACCCTATCTCGCAATACTTCACATGTTCTCTCTGAGTTATGGGGCACATACTGGAGTCAATATATATCCAGTAATGTAATATTTCTGCATCATCTTGGTGCCAGATCACACAATTCAACCGTTTGAAAAGGATTTGGCTAAAGTAATGAACTGATTTTGATTACCCTATTTGTGTCTGTTTTAAATTCCCATTTGCTCTTAAAATAGCAGCTGTATTATGTCCACTCGTGTATTTAGATAATCACAGAGCTCTTGACAAGTGTTTTTGCAGTGGAAGAATGACTCAGAACTGCCCTGAAAATAATGCCTTCTTTTGTAAATAACAATTGTGCAAAATGAAGCATCTAAACGTGGTTGAAAATGCTCACCGTGTCGTCTATCTGAGTTTGTCTAAACATTTTCGTAAGTTGTTTTGTCTCTCACTTTTCTCATACTTGACCGAACCCTGGGAACAATGTGTCCTTTGCTGCAAATTCCTCCTTCGGTCATGCAGCGGATTATCTCTCGTAATTGTTCTTGTGCATACGCAATCTGAAAGCTGTTCATTAAATAGGCCCATTTACTAGCGGTTGTCCTTATACAATTTGCATTAACAAACAACCTTGTGTGTGCTTACCTCATTTACTCCATCGAGCCTCATGTCCAGCTGTGATAATGTTTTTTTCTCATTATAATTTTTCAATTCTTTGCCGCAGTTGAGAGCTCACGCGGTGGACCTGAACGGCAACCAAGTCGAAAACCCCATTGACATCGTAATCAATGTGATCGACATGAACGACAACAGGCCTGAGTTCACTCATCAGCTCTGGAATGGCACCGTACCAGAGGGGTCCAAGCCAGGTAATGGAGCATGTACAGCACTGGGTATTATTACAGCCAATGAGCAGCCAGTCAGAGGTGCTGCTGTGGGCCTTTGGGTGCAGTGCGTTTCAGAGGTGACTTGTAAAACACTGGATGGAGAAACACTGGATTTTGGTTTCACGGAGTTGAATGAAATAAAAGATTTACCGTATTTTCCGGACTATAAGGCGCTCCGGAGTATAAGTCACACCAGCCCAAAAATGCACAGTGAAGAAGAAAAAAACATATAGAAGTTGTACTTTTTGGGGAAATACATTTTATAAAATCAGAGACCAGGAACTGACATTTCTTCTTGAAAGGCAAGTTATAGTAACAACAATAGAACAGAGAACAACAGGCTGAATAGGCGTTAATATGTTAACGTAACATATGAACAGTTATTCAGATAATTATAGCATAAACAACACAACAAACGTTTACCAAACTCACGATCTCACTCCAGATCACTAAATCCAATGAATTCTTCATCCTCTCTGTCACTTCTGCGTGACCTCCGGAGGTAAATCATAGATCCATGATGTAAACGGAGCGCCACTTCCTCTTCTGTGTAGCTGTTGTCAGACTCCGCATCAGTTACAGTTAGAATTATTGGTCTTTCTCAATCTCGACAGCATGGTTTCAGTTGTCATTGAAGTTCAGCCTTTGTCGATTCATCCAGTGACTTCCAGGAAAGTTACATGGTGCACCCTCCTGGTTGCTGTAAAGCTGTGTTCTCCATCCCCACCATTTGCCAGTCCCTCACAAGTTTCTCACTCATTCCAAAATTTCTTTCTGCTGCTCGATTACAGTTTTCGGCTGCATATTTCACTCTTTGCAGCAAGACAGCGGCTTTTTCTCCAGGAGGCATGCACAGTAGAGTGCGAAGTGACAGTGGTACAGGAGTAATAGTAGTGCTAGATACTGACACACAAGCGTAGAGCGCCCTCTCGCCGCTGTAAGTCTGAAAATTTTAATATATAAATTGCACCGGAGTATAAGTTGCAGGACCACCCAAACCATGAAAAAAGTGCGACTTATAGTTCGAAAAAGTAAATTTGTTGTTTTTATTCCTAAAATGTTTGAAAATCATCAACAAGCTCTTACAAGTATCTGACCTTCTGTGGTCTCCTTTTAGACTTTGTATGACAGCTCCTATTTGTTTATATATACTCCCTCTCCATTGCAAACCGCTCAAATAAACAATATGAGCTGAAATTCACTCCTAACAAAGAGTTTTCCATGCCAAAAGGGAGCTAACCACATTTTTACCTCTCCTGTCTGTCACTAAGATTCAAAACCAACACATTTTACTCTTAACATTAAAACCTAATTTAAAAGTGTAAAGCCGCCCTTTTTTGTGATATTTGTCAAGCATTGCCACAGATGCTCGCGAACGATGTGCTGCTTTAGCATAACAACTGTGCAAATAGATGTTATGCGCGATGCTTCCTTTATGATTTTTTCCTTTTAAAACATGAGATGCAATTCATTTATTGATTTGTTATGAATGAATAATATCTTTGAACTGTTCCTGATATAAATCTCACCAATGCAAGAAATTGGTCAGATAATAACTGATTGTAAGAAACTCAACTCAACTACACAATGGCAATGTAGCTGAATGTCTAGCACTTACACCTCACAGCATGAAGGTTCTGGGTTCTCCGAGTCTCAGTGGGGTTATTCTGGGCGCGGTGGTTTCCTTATGCATATAGGAATCACCTTAATCCTTGGTCTTTAAAGCAAACCTGTTATGCAGAATCGACTTGTCAGAGCTTTTAGCCATATTATAGTTATTTCCTCTAACCATTTCCTCACCCCAAGTTGTATTCGGAGTGATTTGTGCATGTTTGAGCAATCTTTAATCGCGTATTTTCAAGACACCATTTTGCCGATCAACTCCCGTTTTCACCGCCACCGGCATCCACCCACTGCTCTGTGCTTACTTCGTGCTCCAATTTTATTTTCTTAATCTGTGCTGCATGTAGAATTCTGAAGCATTGCGAAGTCATTTTGGTACAAATGACAAAAAAAAATTAAAAAATCTGGGGCTCGCTAGCATGATTTGCCAACTCTTTGCTGTGGTGATGTTTAAAACGACGTCAGCCCCCAGTTTTTTATGTGTTTCCCTAGTTTAAGATCAATATTGTTTAAATGAATAAATTATAATGCAATGATCCACAGATGTCATAGATTACAGCTATATCAGACACAAGCACAATAGGTCTTCTTTAAAAATAGAAAATATGGTGCTTTTTCTACTGTCCAAAATTCCGGCAAGTCCAGAAACTCTCCCTCTGCGCCTCATCGTTTCTTTTCACCTTCTTTGCCGCAGGAACATTCGTAATGACTGTCACATCCGTGGACAAAGACGACCCCAAGACGGCCAACGGCATGCTCCGCTACAAGATCCTGTCCCAGAGCCCTGAGAGCCCCAGCTCCAACATGTTCACCATTAACAACAAAACCGGAGGCATCATCACTGTGGCTGCCGGCCTGGACAGAGAGGTGCGCTCAGACTCTTTGATTATTAGCTCGGCCATTGGTTATATGACATAGGTAGTGTAGCCAGAATCAAAAGTAACAAGATGTACCGTGACTTCAAAAGTAAAAATATTAAAGGCCCTGTTCTAAGGCTGGGTATCATTAAGATGTTTCTGATACGATACGTACCTTGATACATAGGCCAAGATACGATCCATATCTCAATACAGTGCACTTTCAATTCTATACAGTATATTTCAAATCGATTCAATATGGTTCAGTAAAAAATAAAGTCTGGCTGTGATACTAAAAATCTTTGTTAAACCACATTATGTGCAAAGTTAATATGAAACGCAAACATTTTAATCCTCAAAGGAATGAATATGTCAAATGTGTCGCATAAGAGTTTCCTTCCTCTACACAAGCAACAAAACTGGAGCACTGTAACAGAATAATTTAGTAAATTATACCAAAAAATACTTGATATATCGGTACAGAAGCCCATTATATCGAAACTGTATCATCACATTAAACTATACAATATATCAATATTTTGATATTTCTGCACACCCCTTCCCTTTACTAGATTTTACCCGTGTATTTGAACAAAAAATGATATAAGTTGCTATTGAGGTCAAATAAGTCTAATCTAATTTTTAAATAATTTTATTGTAATATGGTTCCCAGGCTAGTTCTTGTTTTTTTTTTACCCTTAAAGTTGCAAAAAAAAGCAATTTATAAACTCATCGTTGTGAATAATTAGGATGCTGGGAATGCACAAGATAAGTGAGGAATAACTTTGGGACCAATCATTTGAAATTAACTTTTTTCATGTTTATAAAACAGTAAAAATCAGGTACAGTGTTTTAAATAAGTAGTATTGCATTAATAATGTTAAATGTACAATGTAACAAAGAAACATTAAAGCTTTTGACTACATTATAATTATTAAGAAATGCCATTTTGAGAGATGTGCCCTAAAATAGCATTCAGGTACTTTTCGGTAATGTGAGTATGTCCTTAGATCTTTTTATACCATTGAGTTTTGTGAAGCAGTCTTTGAACTTTAATACAGCTCCCTAGACGCAGTGTTGTTTCGCTAATATCCAAATGCCTGAAAACTAATAAAGCTAAGTGAATTTTTCTGATTACCAACGTAATGAGAAGTGTAAATGGACATTTCACAGTTACTTACTTTTACAAGGAGACGGTATGCATCACCAAACAGCTCTCACTTATTCTCTCCATTCCTCTCCAAAACCAACCCCTGTATTTTTAAACTAGCTGGCATGGCTAGTTCCGAAAACATTAACAACAACATAATGCTCTAGCCATTTGGTGCAATTCTAGCGAGGGCAATCCAGGTTGGTAGCAGCTCAATCACTCCTGCCCCGAGGCGTCCATTTTGTGTCCGCCAGTTGCCACCATGAAAGTAATTTGCCCAGTTCTCATTATCCGGCAACTGGTCCGTTACCTGAGTGGCTTTTAATGCGAAAAGAGTCATTTGTTAGCGTCCCAGTGGCGTGTAGAGCCGAGGTGTAACTTTCACATATGCATACAAGCCAACCCCCAGCAAAAGCGAATAAATCAGACTCATATAAAAAGCCTCCATTAGTCATCATAATTAAGAAGCTAGCCAGGTTTGTTTCACTTTAGCTCCAGACATATTAATATTTATGTACAGTGCATTCCACAGCGTATTAGGGTCACCTGTTAAATCTGGTGCAATGCAAAAAAACACATTTTTAGCTGACAGAAAGAAGCTGATTTAGTTAATTTATTTTGGATGCAGGTTGTTGTTTATGATATATCTTATGCTTATGGTTTATCTAATGATGTGCTAATATTTATAGTGTTTTCACAAACTGGGTCGCGTCTTCTTCTTTTTGGTGGAAGTAATGTGAGTGAATGCATTTGCCTTTGCCCACAGAAAGTGTCTCAGTACACGCTGATCATCCAGGCCACTGACATGGAGGGTAATCCCATGTACGGCCTGTCTAACACGGCCACAGCTGTGATCAGGGTCACCGACATCAATGACAACCCGCCTGAGTTCACTGCAGAAACGGTAAGTAGTGCACATTATTGTAAAACATGGGGTGTATCTGGTGAATAGGAGGCACAGGATCTGTAGTTCACCCCAATATACATTCAGCTGGGCTTGTGTTTGCCGGTTGGTTCTGCTTGGCCAGCGTTTCTGCAGCCATCCAAATATACAAGAAGGTAGCGGTGCGTAAAGTGTTATATCCCGCTCCCAAATGTTGACACATGCGACAGTGGGGCTGTCCGCCCTGCTGAAAGAGCCACTTACCGTACCACAAATCTCCGAAATTTGTAATGCCACAGTTGAGCTATCTGGGGAGGACAGGGAACGAGAGGGCCATGACGACATGATAAGTTACCTTAGATGTCTATTTACCTAGATTGGTCCTGCTGTGCTGCACGAGGCTGGGATTGCTACTATTTTGTGCTGTCACAGCAGTATCACTAACTGCTGGCTGCTCTGTACCATCATGGTTTATTCATGCAGTTCTTCGGCGAGGTGCCTGAAAACCGTGTGAATGTCATCGTGGCCAATCTGACGGTGACTGACAAGGACCAGCCCAACACGCCGGCCTGGAACGCAGTCTACAAAATCACCGGGGGCGACCCCACCGGCAGCTTCTCTGTGCCCACTGATCCAACCACTAACGAGGGCCTGGTTACAGTCGTCAAGGTAAGAGACTCCGCCTCTTCATTCCCCCGGGATATGAAAAAAATGCATTACATCATTCAAGCTTCGAATTCAGGACACCTACTAAAAATATTTTCAATTCATAAAATAAACAGTTCAATAATGAATGTATTTTTCAAGCTCCAAACTATGAAAACAATCCATTCATTATGTATTTCTTGAGTGCATAAACAAGCACAAACCACCAACATAAATCTTTCAAACTGGATATCCTGCTTATTTAGTTTTCTCTCCTGTTTGCAGCCCATTGACTATGAAACCAACCGGGCATTCCTGCTGACCGTAGAGGCTCGGAACGAGGTGCCTCTGGCCAGGGGCATCCACCCGCCTCGCCAGTCCACCGCCACCGTCTCCATCCGGGTCCTGGACGTCAACGAGAGCCCCTACTTCCAGCCTGACCCCAAACTCGTTAAACTGGAGGAAGGAGTGCAGCCCGAGTCCACCCTCACCACCTTCACCGCGCAGGACCCTGACCGCTTCCTGCACCAGACCATCAGGTTAGATTTACAAGTCAATGGTGCACATTGTATTCCACTGCGAGCTGGCATGATGTTATGAATACTGTCAGGTTAAGTCAATATCACATAATCTTCCTCACAATGGCCTTGTTAGAGGTAGGCCTGTCACGATTGCACATTTTGAAATGCAGTATATTGTCAGCCAAAAGTTTGACGTTAACCTGTAATATTGAACCTAAAATGCAACAAATTAACTGTTTATTATCAGTCATAGATGTAGTTTATTGGATTCTCTACAGCTCAGATATTCATACTACAAAAAACACCACTAGTGCTAAGAAAATCTTTGCCCGATAGTGATCCCCCCAAACAGATTGTGACATTATTGGCAGGTAGGTAAAACATAAAATCCCAACCCAGTTTTGACAGACACAAGTAAGATTGTGTTTATAGGCTGAATATATCTCAATATCTCAATCTGCTATATGAAAATTCTTGATGATGTAATAATTATATTTTAGTTGGCTCACATTATCCTGTAGACTAAAGTGTGCATGTGAAATCAGCTTGCTTTGTAATTCTACACTTTGTCGTACAAATTAGTCTTACCCAAAACAACAAGTCTGCTCAAGTCTCCCCTGTGAGCTTGTTTTCCAAAGTTGGAATAATTATGTAAAAAGCATTAAATATTTATCTGTGTAAACAAAAAATGTTCCCTGAGTACAAAACTGGCAAAATTAGAGTTAATCCAACAGAAAAGTCCTCACAACAAGAGCACAGGTTTGTAATGAAATTTTCTGCCCTTATCTTGCCCTTGCAGGTACTCCAAGCTCTCCGATCCTGCCCAGTGGCTGCAGATTGACCCCAACAGCGGGCGCATCACAACAAAGGCCGTTTTGGACCGAGAATCCCCTTTTGTGAAGAACAGCTTGTACAACGCTACATTCATGGCAACCGACAATGGTACGTCCCCAGTTTGAAGGATTTTGGAATCTCTTAAAGGAACTATACCTAATTTTTACAGTCTTAAAAATGGGAAAAACAGAACTAGCGCATTTTAAATGGAATGAAAAATTGCAGTGATCCAAAGTTATTTCTCACTTACCTTGTGCATTCTGAGCATCCTAATCATACACCACACTGAATTTAGAGCTTTTGACAACTCTCAGTTCTGGGGCAAGAAAAACAAATGCATAAGAATTGTATTTTTTTTTTAAATACAGGCCCTCTTTAAAAAGTAGGAAATGCGTGTAATGTACCAGTTTTGCGCTACTTTTTTTTATCCTGGCGATGCAAAAGTACAGTTTTTTCCTTTTGATGTTATTTTTTTCTGGGAGATGTCTAATGTAGCCTCTCTGAAGAAGGTCACCACTTCCACCTAGCATCACGTTGAGCACTTTTGTCCCTGCAACGCCAAGTGCTCCAACCCATCAAGTCTTTTTAAAAACGCTTCTCGGTTACGGCCACAAAGACGGCATTCGCTCCATGAAGGTCAACCCCGTACCCGACACTTGGCTTGCCTGGAAAAACTGACCATCTCGTCTTGAAGGTTAATGGGCACGCGATCTCACCCGCCAGAAGACAAGCGCGGATGCATTCGCCTTTCTACGCGCTGATCGGGTCCTCCTCTGTCCAGCTTTACCCTATTCCACGGAGCATAGCTTAGGCCAATAGACTTAAAAACTACCCCCAATAAGAGCTTTCTGGGCTTTAATGGGTCAGGATTGGATGACTAGCTTCTTTGAGCGTGGCTTGAATGGCAAAAAAGCCTCTTAGCGGTGAATACATAGAAGCGTTCCACAGTGGGCTCTGTCTGATGCCTTTAGTATTCTGTCCCCTCGGTCAGGAAGACACCCTGCGCACACAGCCCAATGTTCTGATATCACTCTTTCTGTCTCTGTTCTCGCCGGAGATTAGATTTTCAGATCAGTATTCTGTTTGAACGGACTCTTCTCGCTGGAGTAAATAGCTGTTTCGCGAGGTCTTAATATGAAGAAGTGAAGATTGAACTTTGTGAAATGCCTAATCTGACGGATGAGATAACTGGCTGAAATCGGATATACATGAAATAAATGTGTATAGCATGGAACCATCTGGCAAATTAGGCACTATGTTTTATAAATTAGGAAATGGTGAGACAATGTGTTAGCATTTGCACATTTGCAATTCTATCAAGCAATCATGGCATGCTAAAATCAGAGAAATTGACAATATAAAATGTACTTATAGAAAAACGGTGGAAAAAGTAATAGTAATTTGGCATTATATACTATGCTCAGGTCCATCAAATGCCACTAATCATGAGTACCAGATCTAGATGCTAGATTTTTTTTTATTGACATAAAAATACAATGTAATATATCTTTTATTTAATGTTATTACCTTATTAAACAAATAAAAAAGGTTTCAAATTCAATTCCATGAGCAAAAAATGTCAAATATCTTCTTTCAAAGTCTGAATGGTGCATATTATTGACATATTATTGACAATTAGACATGACTTGATTAAAACTCAATCGATAACACAAACCTACTTGGTTCTGGATCCATTCTTTTATCTCAAAGAATCTGAAAAGATCCAACATCCAGCCACCCCTCCCCCACCTTAACGCCAGTCTGACTGTGATGTATGCTCTGTGCAGGTTCACCTCCGGCCACAGGGACAGGCACACTGCAGATCTACCTCCTGGATATCAATGACAATGCCCCCAAGGTGTTCCCCCAGGAGGCTGAGATCTGTGAGAAACCTGAGCCCAACGCCATCAACATCACGGCCGTGGACGGAGACCTCAACCCCAACGCCGGGCCCTTCGCCTTCGAGCTGGCACACAGACCCTTGGATGTACGCAGGAACTGGACTATCACCAGGATAAGCGGTAAGATTTAGTCTGGGGATCTGTCTGGATACTTTATAAATCAGAGACTAGGACTTCTCAAACTAGGAACTTGCTTCAGCGATGAGGTGCAACATAAAACAATTCAAATGAAGTAAATATAAGTTATGGTAAAATAAAAAATGTATATAAGGTCATGCATTCAAAATAAGTTAATATGAAAAAAAATACAAAAATATACGGGCAGAACACCATCAGTATTAATATCAACTTCTCTACTTGCACTAAGTATCTGTTTTGGTTTCTTGGCGTCTTTAGAGTTGTTACATTATAATTGCATAATATGTCTATTCAGTATTAAAATAAAAGTTTTTCCCAGAGCAATTTTTACTTTCTGAACTTTCAATATGATTATCACACCACGGAACAGGAACAGTGGGATTTTCATGATATTGGAGCAGAATGTTGTTTTAAAAGTTTTAAAATTACAACATTTTTACCAGGTGTTCTCCTGTGTTCTTTTTTTGTCTTTTTTTAAAAAAAATTTTATATAGTAGTATTACACATATAGCTTAAAGGTAGACTATGTAACTTTGCTAGTGGAATGTGTGAAAAATCCCTCAGTCGTCCAGGAAGAATCCATGGCAAAGGAGAAATACTACTGGTACTGGTATTGTAACTGTAAACAAGTAGGTGTGTTAGTTTCAGAGTAGTTATTTAGCCCCTCCCTGCAGGTATAAGGAAGTGTCCACCAGCATTGTGACCAGAACTGAAGAAGCAGCTTGGATGAGTTGTGACACGTATTTGAACAAATAAACTTTTGTCCAGGCGACAAATTGAATTTCTCCTTTGCCACTTTTTCTAGTGGAAGTCCTGCTACCTGCTTTTCTCCATGAACATTTGGTTTGCCCGGAATGTTCCACAGTACGACATTAAACCTATCTAGCTCCACAATGACATGCCAGTGACAGCACTGGGCCAAGTCAGATCTGTCGAGAGGCAAGCCCACTTACATAAAGAATATACACATTTGAATGCATTTTGTATTGCAGCTGAAATGCCTACCGTATTTTCCGCACTATTAGGCGCTGTGGATTATAAGGCGCAGTCATTGAATGGTCTATTTTCAAAATGTTTTCACATATAAACCACACCAGACTATAAGACGCATTAAATGAAACACAACAGTTAGATGGGTCAGTCGGACTCTGTTTGGTGCGTTCACGGTGACTCTGGGCTTTGTTCAATTGTGGCGCATAGGAAGGGTGCTGTCCGGGACCGCTGGATTGTTGGCGTGTTCGCAGTGACTCAGTTGTTCAGGTGTGGCTAGAAGTGGCACATTGCACTCGCTTTTTCGGTTCGTTCCTGTTTGCCTGCGCTGTGGATAGTGCGGCTTTGTAGTTTCCTGAAGTCATGCTGGGACACTGGAGGGGATTCATGTATAGGGTGCTCTGAATTGCGGGCCGCGCAGTAATTTTTTGATGGGGTTGGAGGCTTATGAGTGCGCCTTATAGTGCGGAAAATACGGTATATGCCATTAATGTCATACTACAGAACATTCCAGTAAATACAGTAACATCTTCATGGAGACAAGCAGGTGGCATAAAAGTTACACAGTGCACCTTTTAAAATGCATTTTCTAAAATGTTGGATACATGTCAGTGCCCCATCTTGTTGTCACACAAATATGCCAATTACTGAAAGGGCTAAGGAAACCCTATTATACAATGCTGATAAGCAGTTGCTAATTGTTTATGCTAATTAGTGCTAAAAATAATGTTGCCAAACTGAGTGACTGCTTGTTTGCCGTTAGATAGTGTGACTCAAACTGCACTGAATACAACTTAATAGGATAATAGCATTCAGATTACTGCAACCGGGAATTTAGCCTAAGCAGCATTACGAAAAGGTATTCAGTACCATTATAAGCCCCAAATCTAAAACCCGAC
Source organism: Boleophthalmus pectinirostris (assembly GCF_026225935.1). NCBI lineage: Eukaryota > Metazoa > Chordata > Actinopteri > Gobiiformes > Gobiidae > Boleophthalmus > Boleophthalmus pectinirostris. The sequence continues at coordinate 12,216,148 of NW_026571095.1, forward strand.
CATGTTTTGTGGATTAGATATGCAGATGTATTTCCCAGGTAGCTGCCTATTTCTTATAACAAGTGTGTAATCTCACTGAACAAGGTCTATTTAAACATCTATTCTCCTTTTCGCCTAATCCCCTCTAAAAGACTTCTGATATGTCAATTTTGAATACGTATTATTCTCGCAAATCCCCGCCGTATTGACTCACTGTTTGCTTTGCAGGTGACTATGCGCAATTGAGTTTGAAGATAGGCTACCTGGAGAGTGGAATCTACGATCTGCCCATTATAATAACTGATTCGGGCAACCTCCCAATGTCAAACACCTCCTACCTGCGGATTAAGGTGTGCCAGTGTGATATTAACGGGGACTGTACCGACCAGCAGCACATCATGGCGGCCGGCTTGGGCACGGGAGCCATCATCTCTATCCTTCTCTGCATCATCATCCTCCTCAGTAAGTGTCTCCATAGCGATGGGGTAGTCCATAGGGGATTATAAAGACAGTTATCCATGATGGCCACTAGATTACCATAGGATTAGAGATTAAAAAGGTTTGAGATATCAGATTGTAGGATTGCGGGGAAATATGGTGGGTATTATGATGTTGTGGTAATATGCGATGGAGGAAGGACTTGATTTCCTGAATAGTGCACATAGAAGAAGTATTAAACGTGCAGCATCACATATTTACACTCTTAAATACATGAAAAAAGTTATTCCAAAATGATTCCTCACTTACTTCATGAACAAGCGCTTTCCAGAGCAGTTTTGCAGTCAAAGCAATGACATCCTAAGCGTGCACTTCCTGATTCTCAGACTTGTACACTATATCTGTACTGAGGGAGGAAAACTTTTACTCATATGCATGGAAAAGAAATCAGGTACAGGGCCTTTAACACTTTCACACACATCAAATTTGCGCTTAAACCAACCCTACAGCAGCTGAAGTCCAAAAGTGATAATATTACAAATTATAAAGTACCGGAATTCAAACAGATGTCAAATTAATTAACTACATTTATTTCACAGAGATCTGAAAACTAGTTAATTAGCAAAATATAAGTCATCATCTTGAAGAATTTACAGATACATTTGTTGACAACTTCATCAAACTAATTGCTACAGAAATTATTCCAATAGAAACTTCTTACTGCAGCTTTTTTGTAATAAATATCTACAGAGCGGGCGCTGGTAAAATTGATTATGTTAACCAAAGTCATTCCTACATAATTAAACATTTCATACAGTAGAAAGAAAACTAAATGTAATAGGTATACTGTGCGGTCAATCTTAAATCGCCTGTACCATTTTTTCATGCGTTTAAATCAAATTTGTCTTGCCCCAGTTCAAATATAATGTATTAGTGAAGTGTTTTCTTGTCCTATAATCAGGAAGTACACTGTCGGCATGCTAGTTGTCTTCTAAACTTATTGCGATGAATAATTACAATGCTCAGACTCCATAAAATAAGGGACGAATCAATTTGGACCACTTCAAATCATTGTTATTCACATTTTTAAGACGGTTAAAATCAGGTACACTGTCTTTAATGCCTGAATAACCATTAACTAACTCATTTACTACTAAGTTAGCGATTAATATGTGGGCCCTTGCTTCTGTAAAATGACATAGAAATACTTTTTATATTAAGATTGTGTGTTTGGTTGCAGTTCTGGTGCTCATATTCGTGGTGTGGATGAAGCGCAGGGACAAGGAGCGTCAGGCCAAACAGCTCCTCATCGACCCCGAGGACGACGTCAGAGACAACATCCTGAAGTACGACGAAGAGGGAGGCGGAGAGGAGGATCAGGTAAGACCAACGCATTTAACATGGACATCTCTACAGGAAGTTCAAGTCTTTTATAACATGAAGCAAGCACTGAATTTCCTGTACAGATGTTGAATAAAGTTAACCTAATGGAATTCAATATTATTTAGAAAGTCCCTTGGTGTCTGTTGTAATGGCATGTTCTAACAGTTTTAATAATGCATAAACAAAGACTTACTTCATAACGAACAAATAGTTTATTAAGAATGATTCAGCAACTCTTAATTCCTCAACCGCTTACTTAAGTAGTTACTAAGCCTTAATTATTCTTTGTAAACTCTTTATTTATTATGAAGTAGGTTTTTGTTCATGTTTAAGGTGTAGTTTTTGGTACCAATAAAATTCAGTAAATTATTTTCGATAAAACTTTTTCTGACCATCATATTTAGTTATCGATAGTCGAGAAATGTTATGCCCTCATCAAATTCAAGCATTGCACGAAAATAAATCCAAATTTCAACCTAGAATAAAACTGCCCGCTGTATGTTTACCATATAGACTACACCAGGCTCCTTTCACCCCTACTCTCCAATGCAGTGGTGTTGTAGTAAAGAGTGATACCTAAAATGAAAACTCAGCACTGAGATACGCAGGAGGAGAAAACGTAGAATCAATATCACCAACATGTTTTGATGGGATTGGACGTACAGGCAGAGATCTTTTCCTCTCTGTCTGACACACAAAGCCAGCCGGCAGACAATAGAGCCACAGGCGCCATGTCCCATCTCCACCCCCTCCCCTGGTCGGGCTGCACGCACAGATTCAATTGTCCTGATGACCTCTTGTTAGCAGAATGGAATCATTTCATAAAAAAGGCGGTAATGTTGCGAATGGTGCTATTCTCCCTATCTGTCCGAAATGCTTATACCAGCCTTATAGACTTGGGCGAAATGAGCGGAGGACCCCGGGCTGACCCTACCCACTGCCAAATTAGCCTTGGAGACTTGTAATTGGTGAGCTGATGTCATTTAGAGACAGACATCTGCTGTGAGGGCCATAATGGAGGCATGTCTAAGGTAACAATATGAGTGGGAAGCCATTACACATCTGCCAGTGATTAGGAAGAAAGGACTGCTTTTACTCGTACATGCTCCATAAGGAACACAGCAGTTGGGCAATGTAAAGTGCCAGTGTAAACTGACGAAAATAAGGAAGGGCCTCCACTAAGGCATTATACTGTCACTCTGCAAACAAGCTTACACAAACAATGTCTTTCTAACCTCATATATAATTCTAAATAGACCATTCAAGGGTGATGGAAGTGACTTTGTTGGTAATCAAACTCTGCATGTGCAAAGGGGAGTCATTCATTGCTTTAAGCGCCGCCCTCTGGCTGTTATCCAGGATTCTAGAACCATAGTTATATTCGTAACGCTCATCTTGATTCATTTCTCTTGTCTGGAATAATTTAGTGGTGGTAGTGGTAGTTGAAGTAGTAGTAGAGGCATTTGTAGTAGTGGTGGTAGTCAAGCAGTGATAGTAAGTAGTAGTGGTGGTAGTATTATTAGTAATTATCAGAGATGGGACCAAGTCTCAAGTAAGTCTCAAGTCTTTGACCTCAAGTCCAAGTCAAGTCCCAAGTCAAATACATGCAAGTCCAAGTCGAGTCTCAAGTCACTGGCCCATAAGTCCAAGTCAAGTCCAAGTTGTCTGCTTTGAGCTTCAAATCATTTCAAGTCTTTAAACCAAATACCCAATATAGCTTTGATTTTTGCTATTTATATGAATTTTAAAAAAAGTCATGGTATAGTTAATAATAATAATTCTAAAAATAATGAATAATAGTTGTAGAAATGCTAATTTTTCCTTTTTAAATGTTTTGACAAAAGTGCGAATTTTTACGCTCAGAACAGAAAGAGTTAAGATTTAAGAGTGCTTAATAACAGTTAATTTGTCAAGTCCAAAAAATAGTGACTCAAGTCTGACTCAAGTCCAAGTCCCCACCCCTGGTAATTGTATCTTAACACTTGATACAGTTAATGTGTATTTCCAGACCTTTCAGCTGCATTGTTCTAATACTCAGAGGTGTATTGCTACCACCAAATTTGCCATCTCACGCAAAATTGTGTAAGAAGTGCTGTAAAAGTATAGTATTGAATGGGGCCATTGACACCAACCCCACAAAAAATCTATTTGCTGACCCATGACTGTCCTTTCCCGAACATTTCATCCAGCCATAACTTTCTGGTATACTTTGCTAGCACAAGGACCCAAAACATAACCTTTGTTGGCACTGATGCAGGAGATATTATATTGAGGGAACAAAACAAGCTTTCATTTGGAGTGGCACGGAGGCGGACCCAAATATTGGAGATAGTTTCGAATTGCAGAGCAAGTTTGTGTGAGGTAAAAAACTGCACCTGACTTTCACGCTAGTCATTGTAATAGGCCCCTCTGTTCTCAATGTCTCCCGCTGAGGAGGAAATTGAAGTGTCAGGCCGGTGGATGCTTTCCGAATATACGGTTTTATTTGTAGCCGATTTGTATTGGTTTGCAAAGAAACTTATCTGTCCAAAAAGCAACACAAAAAGGAAATGAGGCAAATTTCAAACTGTGCAATTTTGCCAGTGAAAGGGAAATCAAATGTAAGACACAAGAGAGATATCGGTCTTTTCAAATGACCGCTCTTGGTTTTGACATTTTTCCCCGGGTTTGTTCATTCAGATTTGATAACTGTTACCAAGAAAAGCTATACAATGTGCTGACAAAGTTTTGCAGCAAGTATTTAAAGTAAGATATATATTCTGGGAAACGTAATTGGGCAAGACTAAAGAGGAGTCTGTGAATGCTTTCGAGAAACAAGGGAATAATTTTTTAACAATTTTGTGTTAGTTTTGTCCAGCGCAACAAACAAAACCAACTTAACTTAAGAATATATTTTTTGTTTAAGGCTATTTTCTGATCTACTGTATGTTATAATGTTGTTTTCTCATCAAAAACATACCTGGAGTTGTGTTTTGTTTGTTTTTAGCATCGATATTTGCTCAAATCTAGTTTCGATACTAGTTTTAGCACCAATTAGGCTTTGATTTTCAGTACTTTTGACAACCCTACACTCCACCCTACCCTACTCTGGGCCAAATAAGTCAAGTTTGTATATTGTTTCATCCTTGGCAATAAATAAAAGACTTCAAAACCTGCTCCGCTCTGCAAAACTCACAACAGCAAACCCATTACTTACCCCCCTTCGCTTTGCTTAGTTATGCTGATCTCAGTGCAGCCCGAGTCCGTGTATTCAAATATGGGTCACGTTGCCGGGGGCGACCACTGCGCTTGTGTGGTGTGAAGAGTCAGTCCCCTCCAGGCTGCAGTGCGCGCCCGGGTCATTAGAGCTTCCTGCTTACTTCAGCCATCACACGCAACACTGCCCCCTACAGAGCCCGGCCGCAACAAGGTCAAACTCAAGTCAGACATGAAGCGGGCACAGAAGATGGATTGCACTTAGGAGAGACACGAGATGACCACTCTCTGTTTTCTAATGCGCGTCCTTGGCTGTGAGAATTAAATGAAATGACAGTCATAGTGTTTGTTTTTGATTATCGGACGGGAGTGAAGTAGTGTAAATAGTATGTGTAATTTATTTAGTTAGTTAGCTGTCTGGTGTATTTACTCTTGTCTAAAAAGTTAATTAATATGCACTGTCCCCGCTTAAATAAAATATTGTTAGATATTAAGGGAATAGGTTGATAGTTAGCTTTGATACCCCAGTATTCAAAATAAACAAAATCATAGTATCTTTTGTAAACCTTTTTTCTCCTAAGTTTATGTTTCTCAAGATTTTTTGTATTAAAGTGCCCGTATTACACTATTTTCTGATCTCTGCTTTGTTTCCTCTTCCAGAATATGCCTGGAGTTGTGTTTTGTTTCATTCACACATTTACCACACACAAAAAAAAAAAACCCCTGCATATTTAGGCTTAGTTCTTCTGACATCACAAGGTGGAATGGAGCATTTTGAGCTTTGTAGATGTAGACAGACTACCGTATTTTCCACACTATAGGGTGCTCTGGATTATAAGGTTCACTGTCACTGAATGATCTATTTTCAAACTTTTTTCACATATAAACCGCACCGGACTATGAGACGCATTAAATGAAACACAACAGTTAAGTAAGTTTATTTAACACGTTCACAATAACTCTCAACTTTGTACAATTGTAACGCATAAAAAAATACTGTCTGAGACGCTAAATTGTTTCTGTATTCACAATAACTCATAACTGTTCAAACAGTTGGGCGATTACGGCATCCAGCACGCCCACATCCCTCTCGTCATTATCCAAGTCAGTGTAGTTACTGTTACCTGGCAGTTCAGTGATTCCGATCTTCGCGAAAGCTCGGACCACAGTTGATACTGATCCTTAGCCCAGGCGTCCACGATCCATTGGCAGATCGTGGAGTAAGTCGCTCGGCGCTGTCTCCCTGTCTTGGTGAATGTGTGTTCACCTTCTCTCATCCACTGCTCCCACGCAGCTCGCACTTTCACTTTATAATAGCCTTGAGTTTAAAGTCGGCGTTGTAAGCGTGTCTCTTGACAGGTGGCATTTTGATAATAAAAGGAATCACAGTATGTATTACTCCGCAATGCTCCTGACTACGGTACCCGTAATGCTGCAAGTAGTGTGGTTTTGTAGTTTACTCGTACTAAGTCGTACTAAGACACCCCAATAAATTCATATATAAGGCGCTCTGGATTATAAATTGTTTTTTTAATGAAATTAAAGGCTTTTAAGTGCGCCCTGTAGTGCGGAAAATACAGTAATAAGAAAGGGTTACTCAAACGTGCAAATGAAACAAAACACAACTCTCAGTATGTTTTTGCAGAACTAACAACATTATAACATGTCTTAAAGCTTACACGAGTCAGTTTTGAGCTCTATATTGCGATGCTAATCATATCGCAAACATCTGTCACTGTGAATCCCCCCAGTGCCATATAACACTGTAAATCTCAGTCCCTTGTTTTTCAGTCTTTTCGCGAGGATCGAAGTCTTAAGAGCACCACTACACATGCAACTGAGCAGAGACCATCTTTCTAACAGAGATGGATGGATTAGCGAAAATCTTTTAAAATGGGGACAATCCATCATGCACGCTTATTAGGCACACAGTCCGCGTCTTCAAATGGCATTTTCTTATCATATCTTCTGTCACCGCTTTCTTCACTACCCCCTCCCCCGACTCAGACCCCCACCCTCTCCCCACACACACACATATGCACACACACACACACACACACACGCTCGCCCATGACTTTGCACAAACTCCCATCCACTCAGGTCGTCGCGGCAACGTTAATAGGATTAGGGATTGGCTTATGCATATGCACCGTCCCGTGTCTGGGCATTGATGAGCGGACTAGTGCCACCCACAAGTACCAGGCCCTCGGTGCGGAGTGTGATGTGGTGGGTACGGTACGCCCCTCTCCCCCCTCTCCCACTCAGCGCTGCCTTCTTTAATGTGTCAAATAGTCCCCGGGCTGCTGCTTCACAGACGAGGAGATTAAAGTTTGGAAATGTTCTCGACTTGGACTTGGGTGAACTTGCTTTGCAGCTGAAAGTGCGCTGTTTTGAGTTGCTGATTTGATAATAGGTGAATTGTGTTGTGGAATGAAGACTTGGTACTTTGCAGCTGATGTCTTCAAGATTCCCTGGGGGTGTGATGCTAACGAAAGGTACTCCTCAATCTGAAGCTCTGTTACGCAAATAAGGCTTTAAACTGAGCTTTATTTTAACACAATCTGACCATAAAGAACTTACCTAGCTGGAACTACAACAAGAGAGGTGATCTGTGCTGTTAAACAAATCTCTCACACATAAAATTACAGTCACGAGATCATTAGACTTCTGAAAATGTGCTGTTTAAATCCACTTTTTTCTTGAGTTTTCAGACAATTTTATAAAGTTTGGCAGTGTTTGCGAATGTGTGCATTGTGTCACCATGGTAACACCCCCAGCATGATGTCACTGCAAAGTATCAATAGATCCAAAATTGTAATTCAGTTCAGTGTTTCTCAAACTATGGTACAGTATAGTTCAATGAGGTTCATTTGGCCTTCCAGTAATTTATGTTATTAGTTTGTTTGTTTTTTTCAGACCAAGAGTTTGTTTTCATACCTGACAGTTTCGACCGCTCACTAGCGTCTTCCGAGTGGTTACGTGATGTTGCTGTGACGTGTCTGGTCAGCTGGATGAAAGAGGCGATCGAAATTCGGAAACAAGCCCAAAGGACTATAAACCGGGACGAGGGGGCTTTTTTACTCTCACACACCTGGGATACTGTTCTAAGGAAGTTGGACTGCAGATGGCGCTGTCGTCCTGCCTCCACCGGTAGGAAGACGGCGCCAGAACCTGTATAAATCAGCTTTTTTCAGACAGGAAACGTCACTGCAACATCACGTGACCACTCTGAACAAGACCGCTAGTGAGCAGTCCAAACTGTCAGGTGTGAAAACAAACTCTTGGTCTGAAAAAAGAACCTAATAACACATGGTACAGTATGTGTATTAGTATTATTTCAGTCCTTTTTGGGTTAATTATTACTTATAGCTATGGTATTATACCCATGGTTTTGTCTCATTTTAGACCTTAATTTAGACCTGATATATCCGGGTTTATACTAAGTGGCACTTGGGAAATCAAATATTATCTTAGTGGTTCTTAATGTGACAAGTTTGAGAACCACAGGTCTTATTAGCGTATATTAATTACAATACATATATGTATTCCATCCGTATTATCATTATCATGTTGTAATGTAATGATCTAATCCAATACAAGACAACAAAAATAAAAAAATAAATAAATCCAACACTCATTAAAAGACAATCATCAGACAGCTACACTCCTAATTTGGAAAACAGACAAGAGCAACGTTGCCGATAGCCCATAAGAATCATTACTATGTGCTTGTATTAAGTTATAGAGAGTAAACGATGGCCTGAATATTAAGAATAAGAATAGCCCTCATATTAAAATACATTGCATGAAAATGTATTATTCGTAACATAAAGTTGCTTATACACTACCACTCACCAGTTTGGACTCACCCTCTCATTCAATGTTTTTTTTTTAACCTGTTTATTACTTTGTACTTTAAATATACATACAGAAGATATCAAATATATAAAGTAAGATGTATGGAATTGTGTAGCAAAAAAAAAAAAAGTTAAATAACTCTACAATTTTTTTTAGGTAATAATTAAAGGTGCATTATGTAACTTTTTGTTTGGGGGTCTGTCACCAGCTTGTTTCTATGGATATGTCATCACTCTGCCTGGAATGTTCCACAGTATGACATTAAACAGCTCTACCTAACATTTATTAAATTACAGGTAGTTTTATGGTTCAAAAATACCTGTGAGCAGGGTAGCCTCTCCATAGATCTGACCTGTAATGTGGCCTAGTTCTAGTCTCCATGGAGATGGAAATGTTTAATACCATACTGTGAAACAACTCCATGAAGAAAAGCCAGTTACGTAATGCACCATTAAGTATTTTATAACCAAATTCTCAAATTACCCACCTTTTGTTTGAGCGAAAAATATTTTTAGAACAGTTATTTAACTTTTTTCTTTACTAAATAATTCCATATATCTGTATTCATATATTTGAGGTCTTCAGTATTTATCTAAAATGTAAAAAGTGGTAAAAAAAAAAAAAAAAGAAACAAATATTATAATACATGCATACATCTTATTTCCATATATCCAATGTAGGAAGTTGTAAACATATAGAAAAAAAAAAAAAAACACGAGTGAGAGTCCAAACTTTTGACTGGTTTGCTCCAAAGTGCTTCTCTTGCAAATACATTTAAAAAGTTTGCGTTGGCTATCTCTTTAGTTGCAGATGGAGAGGACTCGAGGTGTGCCGTGTAAAGCACTTAACCACTTAAATGCATAAGGATTGCTGTTGGGATCAATAGTAAAAAGGTCATGTGGTCTGGTCGGGTTAGGATTTAAGTGATTGCCCTTCACGCCTCGGAACCACCGACTCTTACAGCAGCAAAACAGCATCTCGGAAGAAATGTTTTGAACTGCATGCAAGAAACAGGGCTTAACTTAAATCCGCAAATCTGAAGGTTGTTGGAGGTTGAATCCTGGGTTGGACATTGCATACTGGCTGTGTCTCTGAGCAATACACTTGGCAAGGAAAGTTCATTTGTGTAGCACAATTTGTAACACAAAGTCATTCAAAGTCTTTGTTTACAGAATAAGAAAGACATTAAAGTGAATCAAAACATAAATAATGATCATAAAATTGAACACGTGCCTAAAAGGTTTTAGATCCATCTTTCAGTGCCTTCATTGTTGGGAGCACACATCTCTGTCTTGGTTTAGCCTTGGTTGGGACTACGAAGCTGGTACTTGGTTGACAATTTTAGTTTTTTGTCCATGAAATTTTAATTTTGTTTTTGATTTAAAAAAAAAAAAACATCTGCTACTCAACTTGGTCGGTGGGTACCTAAAGGGCCATTTCTGGAGGAAGGTTCGTGATATGCTTGTCTCTATGGGGATGTTATTGCTGTGCCTAGAATGTTCCACAGTATGTTATTAAACTCCTTTAGACAAGATTAGACTAAGTTACACATCAGATTAGTGTAAAGGAGGCCTTGCTTACAGAAGCAGTGGGTGCTTCAATGTATTTTTGAGCAATAAAAACACCTGCAATTGAATAAATGTAAGATGGATACTAGAGGTGTAACAATAACCAAAATATCGTGATATTGTATCGTCAAAGTTCTCATAATAATATCGTGGACCATCACAATATATCGAATTGCAAGTCTCTTTGCTTAAATTAAGAGTTATGGTGCAGCAATAGTAAAAAAAAAGACAGAGGGAACTACATAGACCATGATCCTTTGCTCTATTTCAGTGTAGACTACAAGAAGAAATGACAGTTTTAAGCACTTTTAAGTCTTAGTTCTTTGGATTAAATCTTGTCAAGGCATTTTAAGAGGAAAAATTTGCATGTTCATAGTTTTGTTTGCAGCCTCCACAAAATATTGAAATAAATATCGTACCGTGAGATTTATATTGTGAAAATATCGCACCGTGAGATTTGGATAATGTTACATCTTTAATCGTGAGCTTCCCCCACCATATCTTGAGCTTTCCCACAATATCACAATAAATATCATACCGTGAGGTTGATACTGTGACAATATCGTATTGTACCATAGTTGCGAACATTCCAGGTGAAGCAGTAACATCTCCATGGAGACAGACACTCCATCAGAGAAGTTACACAGTGCATCTTTAAATTCATCCTTGGTTCTTACTGGCTGAGCTACACAGATTGAGTACTCTTATAACCTAAGAAAAGCCATTATGAAGTTACTCTTGAATCGTTAAAACTAAAAGTGTACTCTGCATATGAAAAAATGTCTTTACTAAATTCTAACCTCTTTTTAAATGTGTCTTCCAGGATTATGACCTGAGCCAACTGCAGCAGCCCGACACTCTGGAACACGACGCTATCAAACCAGTGGGAATCAGACGGATGGATGAGCGCCCCCTACACCCCGAACCCCAGTACCCCATGAGGTCAGCCGCCCCTCACCCCGGAGACATCGGAGACTTCATCAACGAGGTAAACGATAATTCACATATAATAAAAAAGGCAAAAGAAGCTGCTCATTCTAGTGTAAGACGATGCCAAATCCCAGGAAAACAGGGCAATATGAGAAGAGGGCTGCCGTCACGAACGCTTGGATTTCATTTTCGAGTTGGATGCCTTTCTTATAACAAACCGAATAAACAATTTAGCTCATATGACCGTGTGTGTGTGTGAGAGAGAGTGAGAGAGAGAAGTGGGAAGAGATTGCAAATCGGATCAAATTAATTATTGGTAGAATGGTTTTCATCTTCCTCCAAGAAAAGTTTGCATATGTTAAAAGAGGGTGAATGATTGGAGATTTTCCCAGTCTTTTTTGCTAGTTTTGCATTTTGCAGCGAATTTGGGTGTTTGCCAAGACGTTTAGGGTGAGGAATTGGCCATTTATCTATCATCTACTCGTATAGGTTTATTCCTGGAGTGAAATATGAATTAAATTGTACATATATATATCGGCAGTCCTGCTACTGAAACGCCACCGTCTTTGTTTTACTTCATGCCACTTACAACCTTTAATAGGCAAAATGAATACATGTTATGCTTATGTAATTGCTGTTTAATTTAATTGCAGCCAATATTAAAGTGCATTTGGCAGGTTAGACTCCTCATTTCCCCAAAATGAAATTAGCATTTTGTATTTAAGGGCCCTGTACTCCTTTTTTTTTTGTCTGTGCACTTGATCAAAATCTGTCTTCCTCCAGTCCAGATAGATTGTATAAGCAGCTCTTGAGGTCAGAATAAGTCCACTGCCTATGTCCAATTATTAACTATTGTGTAATAATCAGGAAGTGCACTGTTAGCATGCTAGTTGAAAAAGCAGGATGGTGTAAAGCTATGGTTAATATTTATCGGGTTTACGATCTCAGCAAACTATAAGTAATTATCAGAAAAATGCATAACTTTTCCTTACCTTCTTGTCTCCATGGAGATGTTAAAGCTTTCCCTGGAATGTTCCATGATATGACATTAATTCATTAATGTTAGAGGGTGTTTCTATCAGAGGTGGAACAAGTCTTTGTTTTGCAAGTCCAGTTTCAAGTCTTTGACCTCAAGTCCAAGTCAAGTCCCAAGTCAAAGACAGGCAAATCCAAGTCGAGTTTCAAGTCACTGGTTCATAAGTCCAAGTCAAGTCCAAGTCGTTTGCTTTGAGCTTCAAGTCATTTCAAGTCTTTAAACCAAAGTACCAAATATAGCTTAGACTTTTGCAATTTATATGATTTTTAAGATAAATTGTACTTTAAAAAGTCATAGTATATTTATATATGAGTATTTATACAGTATATAAGAGTTTTAGAAAATAATTTAATAATTTTTTCTTTTTAAATGTCTTGACAAGATCTTAGTATGAATCATTACAGTCAGAATATAAGAATTCAGATTTAAAAGTGTTTCTCAAGTCACAGGCCTCAAGTCCGAGCCACGTCCCAAGTCACTGACCTTCAAGTCCAAGTCGGGTCCCAAGTCTTAGTCCATTTTATCAAATCAAGTCTCAAGTCCTAAAAATAGTGACTTCAGTCTGACTCGAGTCCAAGTCACGACTTGCAAGTCCCCACCTGGTTTCTATTGGTCAATAATTCCTTCTGTCAATAGGGACGACTCTCCACAGATCTGAATTGTGTCGCGTAATGCTGTAACCTGCTTGTCTCCCTTGTCACAGATAGATTTAGTCTATACTGTGGAACATTCTAGACAAACCAGTAACATTTCCATGGAGACAAGCAGGTTGCGGACCTTCTACCAGAAAAGTCGCACATTACATCTTTAATGTCACACTACACAATTCTACCTTAAAAGAACTTTTGTTGCCCTTATAATCCTTATTTGCTATCGGCAGCCCTATGCAAATGAATACAACCTGAATGACGATGGCAGCGCCCACGGCAACTTCTGAAATATGGTGAATACAACAGCCGTAAACTTCCCATTAGCCCTGACAACCATTCAACCTGTTTAGACATAATTGTTATTTTTTTCCTGCGACTCCTCTCTCTCCAAAGCCCCACTTCCCGGCGTGTCAGTGTCCAAATTGAAGATGAGAGGAGCGTTGCATTGGCTTTCTATGGGAGTGCCCTGCTTTGCCTCGGGCCATCATTGACTCCAGCATGAAGGCAGAATGTAAAATGAAAAGAGCAGTCATGTATTTTTCACTAGCTCCAACAGACAAGAGTTTCAGCGGCATTACAAATGGACTCCTCTGCCCGCTTTTTGTTGGCCGGCGCCCATGTTTTTAGATTAGAAACTAGCTCTTTTTTCCATCCTCTCCCGGGTCGAATACACATGTTGGGAGCAGACGATTGTGCACAGAAATGTATTACTTTCGAACAAGAATCCCGTCTGCCGTTTAACATGCTGTATTAAAATTCTCAGAAATGTTGAATTTTGACTCAGAAATTTGGTTGTCAGAATTTTAAGGCAGGCTCTCAAAGGACCCTTCATAATATTTGTGAAGGTGACTTTGGATTGTAGTTGTGATGACTTTCCAAAGACCCTGCAAATTACTAGTTTAACTTAATAATAAGCAAGTATTTTAATGAAGTATTTATGTACTGCAAAGGCAATTTTATTCATTATTTATTAGTAATATTTTGTGATTATTGTTTCGAAGCCACTTTAGATTTGGGTTAAGTGTTGCCTATATCATATAATAGTTTTATTCGACTATACTTTTTCAGGGTAGCCGCGGGGTCTCAAAAAGGTCTTAAATTTCATGTTCCTAAATTAAGGCCTTAAAAAGTCTTAAATTATGTTGCCTTATTTTTTTCTCAAAGGTCTTAAATTTCATTAGCCTATTTATCTATACTCAAACAGGCTGCAATAAACGTCTAATTTGGAGAATGCGCAAACAATACTTTGGTTTCTGGCGCCGGTAGCAATGAGTGAACAATCAGTAGAATGGAGGAAGATGTTGGATGGATCCTGGGGAAATGTAGGTTTAATCCACAGTGGCTCTTAGATTCTAGATTTAGTATTTGGTTGGTCATTATTAAAGTTGGAGCTGGTGTTTTCCGCCCGCATAATGGGTCCGATGTTGGTCTTAATTTTCATTTAAGTGGTCTTAAAAGGTCTTAAAAAAGTCTTAAAGGGCCCATCTCATGCAAAATCAACTTTTCAGAGCTTTTTACCTTCTAAGAGTGATGTGAGGGCCTTGTACAGATTGATTTTAGAGATTGATAGAGATTAGATTGATTTGGCTTTTTTTTTTAACAAATTGCAGCGTATTTCTGCCACCGTCCCATGTGACAACGAACTAAAGCTGCTACAATGATGACGCTGCAGATACACCTATGATGCGTCTCATGACATAGCAGAAAGCGCTTCGCACCCGACCGCCTCCGCCCCGCCTCTACCCCTCATCAGCTGACAATTCCCACATGAACACCTAAACAAAAGCGACAGCATTAGCTAATTGTTCTCCCCTGCAGTGTACACGATATAATAAGTTTATCTACTAGTGTTTATTAATACTTCAGTAATGTTCAGATAATGCCGACATGGTGTTTGCGCTTCGTGCACCCCCAAGTCCTCGTCTGATTCCGGGTCCAACACATGCGACTGAACACGCTGTATCTCCATGATGAATAAAAGTTTATCTCTACCGCTATCAGGGTGCACGCTTGTCTCTCTCTCCCCCCTTGAGATGAGCGGAGGAAGGGCGGCTCACTCAGAGCCTATGTCACGTTTGGAGGGTGGAGCCTGTGTCTTTCATAGTTCCTGGTCTGTGACTGCCTCCAAAAAATCAGTAAGATTATTGTTGAAGACTATTGTGTAATGGATGTTCCAAAACCCAAATTGTGCTTGTATATGTGCATAAGATACAGTGTGAAAAGGAGTTATTTTGCATGAGACGGGCCCTTTAAATTTGGGGTAGTCAAACCTGGAGATACCCTGTTTTTGCAATTGATTGAAAACTCTAAGCACATTCAAAACTTCATTAAAAATAAACATCCCTAATAACTTAATAACTAATAATTTTCCAGTATAAGGTGCACCATATAACTTGTCACACTATGGCATTTAACTCATTTATATTGCGTTTATTCACATACAAATATTTTAGTTCTAAAAATGAAGTTGCAATGCTTTGAGCACGGTCATCTCTCCACAGATCTGACCTGTAACTTGGCCTGGTGACATGGAGTTAGATAAGTTTCCATGTGGCCAACCCTTCACCAGAAAATCAACACAATGCCTTTCAATCTTTAAGTGTTGTGTATTAGGCTTAAATATAGACACATAGTTCATCTAAAATTCCTAATAATGACCACTTTTCATACGGAGCACTGCGGTGTGTATATATGTTCTTTTGAGTGTAGCTAAAACGCAGTCACTCGTACGCTTCTCCCCCAGAATCTGACCTAACTGATAAGGGCGAGCAGCCAGAGCAGAGAGGGGAGAGACATAGGCAGGGGGAGGAGGCTCATTTACATCCAGAAATGGTACAAAACCCCCCTGAGCGAGTGGCCGTTAATTAAATTACAGAAAGGCTAGAACGACATTAGCAAAAAAAGGACTTTAGCCTCACAGTCGGACAAACAAGGGTCTATTGGTTTGTTCCCACAGAGGAGGGGCGGGAGCAGAGGCTTTACTGAAGTGTTGGCTTGACCTGGTGGCCCAAGGTGCACATGGGGGGACAGACAAAGCCAATTTGATAGGTCGCTTTGTTGTGAGTTGGTTCATTTGAATGTAAATACAGCTGATTTCCGTTGTCATGGATCAGCGGCAAACAGTCCAGCCTAGTTACAGCCCATTTCCTTGTGCAACGAGAGGCAAAGAAGGACAAAACCATAAATTAATTTGCAATGTTTAAGTAGTTCAGATGTCTTAAAGGTCCCATATTACACAGAACTGACTCTTGTTATAGTGCCGTTACCTCCTAAAAAACAGACCTGGAGTTGTTTTGTTCACACACGTTAGAGCAATCTTTTATTATTAGTCTGTCTACGTCTCAAAAGCTTTCAGCAGGCAAGCAATTCCAGGGCTGAAATCGTCCAAATGATTCTAGATGTACAGACTTTAAAAGCACAGTGGAGCTCTTCCTGTATTACCACATGACATCAGAGGGTGGAACAGAGGCTTACGTTTACACTGAAACGAATCCGCGTATCAGAGTATCGGAAACGATCTGCGTCCAGACACATCATTACTGTGTCCACAAGCCTTCTCTCTCCACACAACTTTGAGCATATTTGTTTACGTTTTATAGAAACAAAACTTAAAACCACATGGCTAATTTGCATAAACTGAGCGCTCAAAAAACAGCTCACTCTTTGTGCACTGATGCGGTTCAACTTCTGTCGAACTGAAGGAATATGTGTGTTCTTTCTGTGACAGAGGAGTGTTCTGCTGATGGTGAGTCTGTTCTGTGCTTCTATCGCGTTGGAGATGGTTCATATTAAACTTTTCAGAGATTATACAACTGCAGGTCATACACATAGACCATATATATGAATGGACATATATTCTAGCCTCTTAGCGTTTTGGGGGTGAATTACTTCGTGGCGCATAGACATACATCAGCGTATCAGCGTTTTCAGGGGTCCACACAGTGCCGGGTCAGATCTGTACTCAAATGAAATCATGGGAGCTGGCGGCACCAGAACGTTCCATCTCTGGAGTCGTTTTTCATCAGATTAGTGTGGACGAACACTGCATCTGCAACGAAAATGACTTCAATACTTACTAGTGTGGACAGGGCCAGAGTGTTTTCTGATTGAGAAAAGAACTTAGCCTAAATATGCAGGATTTGTTAACAATTTTTAACAACTTTCAGAGGCAGAGTTTGCATCACTATACAGCTAATGTCAACTGGCATGCTAACTGCGCACTTCCAAATAGTAAAAGTCTTTTTAATTAGCTTCAAACTCTACACTGCACACTTATTTTGACCTCAAGAGCTGCTTATACAACATGTCTTTTCTGGGGCAAGACATATTTTGCTCAAATACATGACAGAAAATTGGTTAGAGTTTTTAGATGTGCCACTCGTATGTCAGATCAGCCAACAAAACATGATTCAAACTCGATTTAGAGCCTCTTAAACAGATTACTTGAAATCGCTGCAAGGAGAGACAAAACTATTCCGGTCGATTTTGTAACTGAAAAACATTTTTTGTTCAGTTCCGTAAACATAAGCGATCTCTTTTTCCTCTTAAACTTCAAACTCAAGAGTATTCCAGTAACCTTGATAAACTTTATATAATATATGTAGAGTGCACTTCTGTGAACCAATTGATATGCCATTTCCACAAGTGCAGTAAAAATGAGTTTGTATAAAAGGAAATGTGAAAACGTACTATTCTGCTAATCTAAAGGATGCTTCACTGGGACAACATTGAATTGAAATGTTTTGTTTATTATTGTTCATTGAAGTAATTTTCTTTTTTGTATTTAAATGTATATATTTTTTTAAATTTGTGAAAAATTTGTTAATAGAACGAAAGACAAACTATCATGATAAAACACAGAAGAAAAAAGTTAAACAGTGAACATAGGCCTTTCACAAAAATTACTATACTGACTTATTGCTCAGTACATGATAGATGGAATAATCTATTTTTTGGGCTCAGTGTTTAATGTGTGTGCAATTTCTGTGCAATAGGGGTGAGATTTTTTTTTTTAGTTGTAATATAAAAAGGTCTGACTTGTAGAGAGTTGAATACTTACTTGAATAAGTCATTTCTATAGGGAATTATTGCTTCATTCTGTGATCTGTCTATTAAAAAATGTTAACTGGGATTATCCTGCTTTATTATTATTGTCTCAGTGACTTAAAGTAGTTTCAATATTATAGTTTATTGCTGTATTTCACTCTAGAGTTATACTGTGCATCAGAATATGTTATCTTAACAGGCCTAAAACTTAAAAGCGAAAAATTAAGCCTAGAAAAACTTGTTTAAACAGCTCATCTTACACTACACTATAATGCAGTGACCTCATCATAAACACACCTGGAGTTGTGTTTTGTTTCACTCACACATGTTTAACACAAAATTCCAGCATAACACTCTGTTCCACCTTATGATGTCATGTGGTAATACAGGAATTGCTCCCCAGTGTGAATCTTTTGGATAATTTCAACCTTGGATTTGCCAATATCAAGTAAAAGGTAAATATAGCTGTTAACTTGAAAAGTACCGCTTCATGACATCACAAGGTGGAAAAGAGAATTTTGAGCTTTGGAGACGTGGACGGACTTATAATAAAAGATTACTCAAACATGTGAATGAAACAAAACAATTGCCTGTATGTTTTTGAGGATGTAACAGCATTAAAATATGGCTTAAAGCTCAAAAGAGTATCTTTTAGAGTACCTCAGAATAGGACCTTTTAATAGGTTATATTTACAGTATACAGTAGGGGTGTAACGGTTCAGTACGTACCTCAGTTTTGAGGTCACGTTTTGGTTCATTTTTGTTACAGTATGGGGGGGGGGAAAAAAGGAAAACCATTTGCCTGTTGCTTATTTGTGTGTTTATTAACCCAACAATTAGTTTTAACATTATACAGACGGGAAAACAAAATAAATACAAAGTGCTGTTTGGTAATACTAATAAGTTAAATAAAATATTCTCAAATAAGCAACAAATGTTTTAAATATTATACAAAAATAAATAAATTACTTGTAAATGGTAAACAAAACTTTCAAAGAGTAAAGCGCAGCACTAACAGTTCCAGCATGAAGTTTTACTCAGTCTTCATATTTCTGGACAGAAAAAAAACAACTTTAGAGTTCCCTCGTGAATATTAAAGAGCCAAGCCTTCCTTGTAGCTGCGCATGTATTGGTGGAATGTAAACACACATAAATTGCGTGAATTCAGTCGTGCACAGCCCCGCACCGAACCGGAACTTCCCGTACTGAATCAGTTTGGCATGAATACATGTACCGTTACACCCCTGGTATGCAGAGTAAAACGGCAAAAAAAATCAAGCTCTAAACTCCCTGTAATTCGTCTATTAACTCTTTTTAATAACAGAGTATTTCAGACCATTTCTCTTGGTGTCTCCACTGTGATAAAGTCTCAGCATTTGTAATTAACTCACCTTATGAGAGCTCTGACTGTAAACGGGAGGGGCCCCAACCAACTCCGAAGATTATTTCTCTAATTGTAATAAACGATCCATCTGTCATATTTCCAATGAAAGAGATCAGCCCAAAGCAAAGACTAAACGAAAGCTAACAAGGGGAAAATAATCGCTAAGTGCCCCCGCGTTTTTATTTTATTTAATTCAATCTATTATTTTATTCGCGAGCATTTCAGCGGCGCCGAGGAAGCGATAAATCTTTGACATAGTTCCCAATGAGTAAAGGCCTGGTGGCTCCCTACTCGTCTTCTTCGAGCCTATCTATTATTTGTGAGGTGTCTTCAGTTGTCGAAATAAAGAGTAGCCGAAAAAACAGGCAGAGTTCCAAAGTGGTTCCTCGGCCAAAACACATCAACTTCGAGATTAGCAATCCATCATCTCTCCAGGGTTCGGTTATGGAATGAGGCTGGGAATCAATGGCAATCCATAAGAGGCAAATAGTGACACGTGGAGGACTTCTGGGAATGTCGAGGGAGATTGTAAAGATGGGAGCTGGAGTCGCGGGCGCTCGGGTTAGATGGTTGACCTAAGTGTGACATTCATGACGGGTCTATATATGAAATAATGAAGTCACGCACTCGACCAACTGCGAACTGATGCATCGCCTGTCAAAAAGATCTCTCATAGCTGAATTTAAACACCCATAGTACGCTATTTTCTCATCTAGAATGTTGTTTCCTCATCTAAAACATACCTGGAGTTGTGTTTCGTTTTATTCATACATGTTTCACTCACAAATCCTGCATATTTAGGCTGAGTTTTCTTCTCGAACTGAAAATATTCTGTTCCACGTTGCAATGTCATGTGGTAATATAGTGTTCCCCTGAGTTTTTAAACTCCATACACCTTCACTAGAGACATTTGGCTCATTTCAGCCCTGGATTGCCTATTTCTACTGAATTTGAGACTAAAAGGTAGCCGTTAACTTGAAAACCACCACTTCATGACATCGCAAGGTGGACCTGAGCATTTTGAGCTTTGAAGATGTAAACAGACTAATAATAAAGAGTTACTCAGACATGTGAATGAAACAAAACACAACTCCTGGTTTGTTTTTGAGGAGGGGCTACATTATAACATAGGGCCCGTTTACACGAGAACACTTGCGGGTAAAAATGACAAAATATTTTATCTGAAGTGCCTTTCGTTTAGACGGTGACGGCGTTTTTTGGAACTTAAAAATGCAAAAATCTGAAACCACCCTCCAGAGTGGAAAAGTTGAATGCGTTCCACCGTAGCGTTTCCTTCTACACTGCCCAAGACACAAAACTCTGGTCAGATCTGCTCACACGTTTACGTCACATACATCACCATCTAGCGTCACCGCCGAGCCGCCTGGCATGCAAACCCCATCGAATTCCACACACTTTTGCGTCACCGTATTCTCGCAGATTAACCGTCTAAACGTGGAATAAAAAGTGAATACGCAACGCCACTTTTGCGTTTTCTGTTCAGACAGTCATCATATAAAATAAAAAGTAATCATAGATCAGAAAAAAAAGTAAGATGGGCCTTTTAAGCTTTTAAGTTTTCCTAAGCTTAATTTTTCGCTTTTAAGTCTCAGGCCTGTTGCAGTAACATTCAGAAGCACAATATACCACTACAGAGAAATAAAGCGATACTGATATAATAATAACATTCCAATACTACATAAAAAGAATCAGTTTTGGACCTTAAAATCCTCATTTTAGTTTGATTAAATTCTGTGTTGATGCAAATAGTCCTTATGTACAGTTTGTTTTGCCACCTAATTTCAGGTAATTTTTTTCTATTACAATTTTTTTTTTTTTTTTTACAATGACTGATTATTCACACTAAGATACTCAAGGTTAGCAGCCCTACTAAATTTATACAACTTTTTTTCTTTTTGTACACTGTCATTGATGCTCTGTGAAATGTTTTGGTTGAGATAAACATTTGACAAATTAGTTTAGTTTGAATTCATAAACAGAAATATTAAAAAATGACAAGATAGACCGAGATGCACCAATATTGCCACTCATTTCTGTTGTTGGACAGTGAAGGTGCTCTTAAATACAGGAATGTCCATATTTTCCATCGAAGTGTGCATGACAATCATCACATCTAAGAATGCGTAGTAGACATTCCGAGTGGTCAGCGGGGATTGGGATTCCGGTTGCACAATTCCTCTTTCACCCAACCCTCAATCTCCGCTTTTAATCAAGGCACGGATAATCCCACATCCCAGACATATCAGGAGAAATCTCAGGACAAATTGACGTAAACGCTCAATCCATCTTAATCCGGTCCAAGGATCCAGAGATTAGCCTTGTGTTTTAGCTTCTTTCATTATTGGACATTGGTAATCCTGTGTGTAACCCGTTTTTCCTCTTCTTCTCTCCTTTAGGGTCTCAAAGCGGCGGACAACGACCCGACAGCGCCCCCTTACGACTCCCTGCTAGTTTTCGACTACGAGGGCAGCGGGTCCACGGCCGGTTCTCTCAGCTCTCTCAACTCTTCGAGCAGCGGGGGAGATCAGGATTACGATTACCTCAACGACTGGGGTCCGCGATTCCGGAAATTGGCGGACATGTACGGCGGGAGCGATGACTAGCAAGCAACGGGGACTCTTGCTTTAGCCACTCCTCTCGGAATGGGAAAAAAGATGAAGAATTTTTAATAACGGTGGATTGATTTTTTTTTTGTTTTTCTCCGGAATGGACAGCTTCTGACGATTCCCTCAAGAAAGTGATGGGAACTGTGAAAAAAAAAAAAAGAAAATTCCGAACTTTTTCAAAAACTAGGCTTTTTGTTGTAGTCTCTGCATACATAGCTTGTTGAAAGCTTAGGCAAATAGTCCCCCCTTGGAGTTTTACGGGGAGGTAAAGAGAACGATGGTGGACTCTCGCCGTAAGGATTGTTAAATGAATGGTACTGAATGCGCTCAGTTACACTTGAATTTCACAGTACAGAAGCACTGGGATATAATGTGCCTTTTTGTACATTTTTTTGGAGCTAAAATGGTTAGTTTTATGTTCAAGGCTTTAACGGTACTGACTTTTGAAGTGTTTTCGACTGTATGTTCCACTTTTGCTTCAATTTGTTTTGTTATTCTTTTTTTATTTTCTTTTTTCGTGACACAATGCTCTGGTTTGTCAAGGATTATTTAAACCACATGAAGGAAATTACAGCACTGTACAATACGCTAGACTTGTAGAAGTTTTTCACTAAAAGATAATTACGCCGCTGGTTGCAAATAAAGGGAGTTTTGATTACTTTTGTAGCATTTTTTTTTCTTTCATTTTCTTTTTGAAGTGAAAGTGGTATTTTACAAAATCTACAAAAAAACAGTTTCTGCGTACACTTCATTTGCCTTAGTCATCTTCTGATACTTTTAATTCACTGTAAAAAGATGTGTAAATAATGTTTTTTTCTTCTTCTTTTTCTTTTTGATGTAGTATATGAAGAAGTGCAAAAAGTTCCAAAACCTGTAAATGTTTAATTTGGACTGAAATTTTCGAAGTTTTTTGCATGTTTTTATCTTTTCATGACAACACGTAAGAACTGTTGTTTCCCAAAATTTATTTACTAAGTGAAAAAATAAACATCTGGGTGACATGTGTAGAAGTTAAGGAGTTTTTTTGTATAAAATCTTAAAAAGTACGCCAATAAAAAGTGAAAATAGTGATCTTGTCAGCACAACTGTTGAATTTGTACCAAAAAGGTGAAGGTTTAAGTCAGCTTTAAGACTGGATTCAAGCCTTGTGGATGTGTACTAGAAAACTAATGCTACATCTCTGACCCAACCACCCCAATAAATGCTAATTTTGGAGCTAAAATTCTGCCTCATTTATTCTTTCATTTCAAGTTGCTGCGTTGTTTCTGAGGCCTAATTTAATTACCTAGTGCGCCATCTATCACCAAGAACAATAGTTTTAATAAAAGGGTACATTACCGTAGGGGAGTATAAATTATAAGCAGCAATATTTGTTTATTGTTTGTGCCCAAGGTGATGTGGAAGTCCGCTGATGAAAAGTGGTGCAGCCAAGAGGTCATTCTAGAACAATGAGCTAATTTCTGTCCCTGATCAAATACTGCGGATACTTGACAAATAAACTAATAAAGGTGCACTGTGGAACTTCTAAGGTGATGGGCCCGCTACTTGGAAATGTTATTTCATTGCCTGGAATGTTCCGCAGTAGGGCTTTTAACATATTTCTCTTGCATTAGTTCAATTAAAGGTGTTTTATAGCTCAAAAATACCTTAAAAACATGAATTCTTACCGTGTGCAGGCTTGCGTCTCCATAGATGTGACCATTAACCTGTCTCCATTGTGGTTACTAAGGGCCTGTTTACACCAAAATGCTTGTGGGTAAAAACGTCAAAATATTTTATCGGAAGTGCCTTTTGTTTAGACGGTGATGGCGTTTTTGGTGCTTAAAAATGCAAAAATCCGAAACCACCCTCCAGAGTAGAAAAGTTGAATACACTCCGCTGTAGCATTTCCGTCTACACTGCCCAAAACGCAAAACTCTAGTCAGATCTGCTCACGTCACGTACGTGTTTACGTCGCATACATCATCACGTAGTGTCACCATCTAGCCACCTGGCGTTCATACCCAGTCGAATTCCACAAACTTTTGCATCACCGTATGCATGCAGATTTCCTCCTGAAAACGCTCGTCTAAACGTGGAATAAAAGGGAAAATGCTACGTCAATTTTGCATCTTCTGTTTAGACGGTCATCATGTAAACGTAGCCTAAATTTATTTAATCCGTCTATCATTCGTTCATTCATTTTTCAAAATAAAACCAAAAATAAGAAAATGAAAAAAAATATTTTCTTCATTATTTGTCTCCAAAACTAAAATGGTGAGAAGAAAATTCAGTTTGTCGACTGGACAAAAGTTAGTTTGGTTGAAGATGTTTCGCAGCTCATCCAAGCTGCTTCTTCAGTTCAGAAGAATTTTCTCCTCACCATGGATTCTACCTGGACGACTGAGGGATTTTTCACACATCCAAGACTAAAATGAAAAAAAAAAAAGGATACCGATTCGTTTTTTTTTTTGTTTTTTTTTTTTTCAGTTTTCGATTTTGTGTTCAAAAGAATAATGGAAAAAAAACGAATAATGGCCGTTTCCTGTTTCCGTGACTTAAATTGCAATGCTGCACTGAACCAGGACCGAACCAGGTCTAAACCAGGACTAAACCTCAACTGGGAAACCAGGAAACACCGTTATCCGTTTTTTGTTTTTTTTCATTATTCATTTAAACACAAAATTGAAAACAAACAAAAACATTATTTTCATTTTGGTTTTGGAGACAAATTAAAAATATATATATAATAATAATAATAATAATAATAATAATAATAATAAATTTAAAATTAAAAATTATTTTTTTTTTTTTTTTTTCGTTTTCTTATTTTTGGTTTTATTTAGAAAAACAAATGAACAAATGATACACGGATTTTATTTCTATACTGTGGAATAATCAAGGCAAAATTTTAACATCTCCATGGAGACAAGCAGGTGGCAGACCCTCCAGAAAAGTTACACAGAGCACCTTTAAACATGTCAGCTTTACTAGGCTTAAACTGGTGGATATAGATAAATTGTGTAGATTGTTGTGTCAGTGTCACTTTAAAATTTGGGCAGAAATAGCTAGGTCATGCTTACCACCTAACATAAAAGTCGGTGGCTCAATCCGCTATTGTGTCCTTGGGCAAGACACTTCACGCCTTTGTCTGTGTGAGATCCGTCTTACGCTGAAATGCTGTCCAGGGAAACGTTACATCTTCTACCTCTGAATCTGATCTGCAAGAAAAAGAGAAAAAAAGGTTTTGTTAAGTTGCAGTACACATATTTGTCCACCAAACAGCGCTCTGATCGTAGTGACACACTGTACTACACCACAGAAGAAATATTGCCTCCCATTTCCAACTCTGGGATCACTTTTAGACCATGTGCTTTTCTGGGGCATTGCTGGAAGACTTTAAAGTAAATGTAAGTAATTATATCTGGTTTTCTGACAATTGTGTCGATAGAAAAATGTTGTATTCTGTTTTGTGTATTTTGTGTGAAGCAGCTTGTCCAGTGTTTATGAGCTCAGAGCAGCTTCTTGTGCCTCCAAAGAAACTACCTCTTCCGGCATTTTCAGCGAGGCGTGGATTCAGTGAACATGTAACTCGTTGCTCATTGTTGTGTAAAATAGAGGCAAAATAAAATAGCAGATTTGTGAAAACCTGTCACCTTGTAAACAGCTCCTGAATCTGCTGCTTGATCTTTAGTGGTCAGAGAGTCACAGGAAGGCAGCAAGTGGCGCAACAACTGACCAAAGAGCGAAAAAGTACAGGACAAATGCCAAGAGCTTTGAGAGTCTGAACAAATCTGATTCATTATTAATACAAGTCCTGAATGTGTGTGCGATGGCGACAGGCAGAGGAGCTTCTCGAGTTTTATGTGTTGATGAGTGTGGCTTTTATTGTACTGGATGTAAGTAATGTCTCCTTTCTTGTGCTGCTGTTATGTCTGCAGTTGCAAGTTCCTAATGGAGAAGTAAAGTTATTTTGATTTTGATATGATTTTGAAGCTATGAAGTTGGCAAGAAGTTGTTGCAGTTGCCTCCAAAATCAGTATTTGGGTATATTATACACAGTGTTGGGAAGGTTACTTTTAAAATGTATTCCCTTACAGATTACAGATTACATACCTCAAAATGTAGTTTGTAACGGAATCCATTAAATTACTTAAAGTGAGTAATGTAATCTGAATACTTTAGATTAATTGATTTGCTGTAGAGAAGCAAAGACTAGGACATCTTAACATAAGATGTTTTGTCTGATAAAAGAAAATAAAAAGTCCAGACTTTACTGAACCGTATTAAAAATATTATTGATAGAAAAGGAGGAGGAGACACGTCCATGTAGCTTTAGTCCTGTTAAATCCTGTTTTAGTCCTGGTTTTAGACATGTTTTAGTCCTGATTTAGACCTGATTTAGACCTGACCTGATTTAGACCTGGTTTAGACCTGGTTTAGATCTGGTTTAGAGGTTTAGATCTGGTTTAGACTGGTTTAGACCTGGTTTAGTCCTGGTTTAGATCTGGTTTAGTCCTGGTTTAGTCCTGGTTTAGTTTAGACCTGGTTTAGTTTCTGGCAATGAGTGGAATTATGGAAAAAAAAAAAAAAAAAAGGGGATATAGCCCAAAATTTGAAAACAGGAAAACCGGAAAATACCACCGTGTAATCCATTTATTTCAACAAAGTAACTGTAATCCAATTACCACTCACTGAAACAGTAACTGTAACTGAATACAGTTACTCATAATTTGTACTCTGATTACGTAACTCTGGTACATGTAATCTGTTACTCCCCAACACTGATTATACTCGTATTCAATGAATATTTTGTTTATTTCCAACTACTTAGTAATTTTGGTTTCAGTTTCAGTTGTTGCATATTGTGGCACATGTGCTTTGGTAAATAATAATGTGGACAATAGGCTCTGTTCACGCTTACGTCACAAACCGGGAAGACGTTTGGAAACAATGACAACTTCTGGTGTAGTTACACACACTGGGCTCACCGACCGACCAGGGGCGGACTGGGACCAAAAAACGGCCCTGGACTTTTCCAGAACGTACAGATTACTGGTCTGTCCCTTCTACCGACTGTGATAAAACCCACGGAAGTAAATGTGACCAGTGGTAAAATGAAGACTGCATATGTATGTGCTGTTTGGAATCATCTTGAATTTGGCACCTCATCTCTTCTAATCGCATGTACCCAGTGTGCTCAGAGTTGTGCGTCGAAGGGGAAATGATGAAAACTGAGGTATGGTTGTAATTGTTGATTATCTGAACATAACATTACAATGACATGGAGCTGAAAAAAACTGGGCCATTTTCCAATTTTTTCTTGATTTTTTTATTTATTGTTTTTTTTCCAGACTTACTACTGCGAACAGAACCTGCCGGAAGTTGTCATGACATGGCATGTTTCCAAACGTCTTCCTGGTTTGTGACGTAACATGAATAGAGCCTATAACATTCTGCTCATGCAAGATTTTTTATTTTTTTTTAATGGATTATGTATAATAGCTGGTTCCATACTATTTGTTCATGTCATTATAAAAATAATAAAACACATGTAAGAATTTTGTAAAAAACAAAACTATGGCGTTTTGTTTAAGTGAATGAGAGCAAATAGAAGTTTGGCCAGTGCTTTCTAGAAAGAAGGACTTTATAAAACATCAGAGAACACAGCCTTTCTCAAAGATGTGTCTTAAAATTCTTTAGCAAAACATAAAACAACTCTTTCTATTATTTATAAAGAACAGATCGATTTTTAGCATATTGTTGTATTGTTTGAACCATTCCAGAGTCCACGTTACTGTTCTATTTGACTCTTACTTCACTGACCAGATTTTGAGCCAGGCTTGGTCAGAACTGTCTTAGCTGGAGGATTTTACTTATTTTTCATTTTTTGGGTTAATGGAGGGAACTAGAATGTCTAGTGGGTTCCCACCCAGACACAAGGAGAAACATGCAAACTCAAAAAAAAAAAAAAAAAAAAGCATAGCACTGGAGTTGAACCTAGAACCTTCTTACTATGAAAGACTGCCAGTCACTCAGCCACCATGGTCTTCTCCTCTAGGGCTGGGAATCACAGGGTCCCTCATACACATCCACGATACACAATACATGACTCATGATACAATAATATCACGATATGGCGACACATGCGATAATCGATATTATACTCTCTGATATATTGCTGTTTTTTTTAAGAACCAAATGCATTTTAGCAACAACATTCATATTTATAAACCACTACCTGTGCAAAGTTAATATGAATACATCTATTTTAATCATCCAAACAGTAAATATGTCAAGCTTTCTTCCACTAAATAAGGAACAAAATTGTAGAGCAGACACAAAAAAACTCTTAACGTGATATATGGGTCATTTCATGTCAAATCTCCAAATGCCCCCGCCCAACCATCTCAGATTTGACTGAAAAAATTCTAGGTTCACACACTTTTCAATAGAAAAAGTCCCAAAATTTTTGCCAACTCCTTATAGTTTTGTCATCAAAAGATATTTTGTCAACTCTGCCCTGACCTGTTTTGAGCAGAGTTTTCCAAGGAGCCACTTTCAGATTGCTGTATCTAAAACACTATGTAAGGTAGGTCCTTCAAATTTTCAAGGGTTAAAATTTGGCAAATGTACTTGTAGAATCTGGACTTTTACACATGTGCTTTTGATTTATCACAGATTTCTGGGGGCTTGAATATGCTCAAAAATGTTACTCTTCAAATACGAGGGCATCTTTGAAGGACTGTGGAAAGTGCAATTTCAAAGACAGAGGTTTGATATTGAACATACACCTTCCCACACATGCTGTGTACTTTGTATTTTAAAATTGACCCTCTGTGATGAATGGTCTAGAAGATATTAAGTGTTAAAAATTGAAAAAATAAATTTGGTGCCATCTTTACCATGTTATACCAAAAAATGATAGCACCCACCAACATGAAATGGACCGTTTTAGAAAGACTAGATGTCTGTTTTAACATATCCAAAATTTGTGATGTTTTTCTGACTTATTTTTGCAAAATGAATTTTTTAAAATGTGGTGTTCGCATACATGCAGAGCATTCATGGACTATGAAGGCACTTTCGGAAGCTCAGAAACACTCTGAATACATGACACACAGCTTCAGCTCAACAAAATGCTTGATTTGATTACTCAACTATTGTAATTTATCTCAACTCTTTGAGGAAACCAACAGATGTTTTGGTGTAACACTCCTGAATTGCATATAGGCATCCTGTTGTAGTGCTGGTAACATCTATTTTAGAAATGATGTGTTGTAAAGGTACACAGCACTAGTCTACAGAAGCTCTGAGCTGCTCAGTGATGTTGTGATGATGTCACATCGATATAGCAGTCCGTATCAATATTTCAATATTTTTGCACACCTCTAATCTTATCAAAACATTATTATCGTCTTACTGTATTTTATGTTTTATTTTATGTTATGCTTCATTTATTCTTTATGTCTGTGGTTAGTTTGAAGCTAGAATCCAGGGCATCGTCTAGACAATGGACCACTGCGGTCCATAATGAGAGGGGATTTCACATGGAAGTCATTTAGTGTCTGTCATTTAGCCCTCACCTGCTTTAACCTTCAGTACTGTGGGACGTGTAATTCACACAGACACTGTTGTAGCCCATTCAAACAGATATGGACATGCCTTGTTAATTCAAGCAAATTAGACCCGAGCAATGTTGCTTTTCCAAGTCTTTGCACGAAATGAATGAAGTCCTATTAGAGACTGGCCAGTGGAGCGTATACCTGGCTTTTGTTTTGCCTGTGTTGTAATTGTTAGCTCTGTTATGCTAATCAGTTCCACATGCCTGTACCGCTCAATGCAGACCCACATATCTGGACATGAGCTGAATCGTATTGTTCCGATCAGTATGATCAGTATGCACAGCACTTAGATCACAAGCAACAAAGAAATCCTAGGATTACACAAAGTATCTTGTCCTTGACTCCAGAGCTATGAGCTGAGTAAGGTCTGTTAGAATAAAATGCAACTTTTACTTTAGTAGTAGTATTCATAGATTATGCTATTTTGCTCTCATTCAAAAAAAAAAAAGATTAGTACAAGTTGTTGTTGTAATAATAGTATAGTAAGGCGTAGTATAGGGAGAGCATTTGTTGTCGTTTCTTCTTTAACAGGGAAGCTTACTTGTGCAAAAATCATCAAAGCAACAGATATGAACTCTTAGCCTTTGTTCCAACTTCTGTCACTTTGCTAAACAAATCTTCATTGTCTTTTTGCTCACTGTTTTTGTTGCTTATGTTACACACAGTTTAGAAGACATTTACTACAGAGCTTTTATGTATTCCTTTAACAAGCAGCAGTATTTCTGTCACTCTACCTTTACAGCTATTTATTGGAGATTTGCAATAACATAAACAATACTGTTTGGATATAATGAGCTCTTTACACTCTAGTGTTTTTTCACTCTACATGCCATAGAGGGGAGATATTATTGTAGCCACAGCTGCCCTTGGATAGACTGACAGTTGCCAATCTGCTCCATCACTCTCAATGAATCCCTCACACACCAATTCATACTAAGCAATGACACTTGATTGTTTTGACTAAGGACAATAACGACAGTTTCCAATAGAACCACCGCTACCTCACTGTAGCTTCCGGTATTCCCAGCAGTCTCCCCAGCAGCTTTGCTATTATAGGATGTATAGTACAGAAAAAAAATCTTGGCTTCAGATGTAATGAGATATTAAAAGCTCTGTCTTAACCTGTTAAGCTCGCAGGCCTTGTTTGGTCAAATCCTCGGGAAAGAAAATTCATATAAATTGAAGGTTTCCTCAGCCTGTACATGGCCAACGAGGATGATCTTGATGTCTAAGTGAAGCTAAGACTTATTACTAATGTTATATAATGTCATTATTTAACACCAGAGACCAAAGCACTAAGTACACTAGACTCAAAGACAACCCTTTCAAAACATTGAGTTTTAAGGGGAAACAACTTTTAATGGAAAAACAGCAAAGGGGAAATTTTTTTTAAAAAGATTATTATTCAATTTGTCACATATTTTGGCTGCAGCTTTTGATTTCTCGTTTGGTTATAGTTGGGGATAGACAAACACATATGGTACTGATGGACTCGTGACTATATGCTTTCCATTGATATATACAGTGTAACTTTCATATGTACAGATGCATTGGAATTGTTTTATGCAAAAGCTAGTCTAAAAAAACAGCATCTGACAATACGGCTACGTTGTGACATTTGGGGACTTATTTGCCCTTTAATTTACTGTGTTTATTTAATCTCAAAATGACTGCTCTGGCTGTTCTGATTACATAGATAAATGGTATGTTGGGGTCGCTATTATCAGATTTTTTATGGCAGCGGTGGGCGTGGCAGTGGGCGGGATCTGGGCCCATGCTTGGGCTTAAGGGGTTAATGTGAAAAGCAAAACTAGTGCCTTTCAAACGGTTTGCAGTGGTCCAAAAATATTCCTCATGTATCTTAAGCATTACGGACAATCTGAATTATTCCACACAATGAGTTTACAAGCACTTTTCACAGCATTCAGAAACCAGAGCAGAGTTTGCCATCACTATAAAACAACCAGCATGCTAACACACACTTCCTAACACAAAAACTTTTTATAATTAGATGTGGACAGCACTCACTCATCATAAGGGGCTTCTGAACCGTTCTTCGTCTGACCCGTCCCCCGGACCTGTTTGCCTTGGGTGACGCCTAACCAAAAAGTTCCATAGTGCACCTTTAACAGTATTTTCACTTCACTTTCTTTTCAATGTTATGAAGTTGTGTAGTTTTTTTAATTTTTTCAAATGCCTATCTACGCTCAATGGGACTTTGCTGGTTGATTAAAGGTTAAATAAACATGATCCACGTCATATCAGCAGGGTTGTGTGCATGGAGGTCTTCGTTTTCCCCTTTCAAAACAATTCATTATGATGGGAATGACCAAATGCACTGTGCTTGTGAATGAATCTATTAATTAAAGTTGCAATACACAATGATGATATTTTAACATCATGTTCATATATTGGACATTACTTTATGTAAGTTAGTCTCTAAAGCTTTTTTTGGAAATTAGAACTCAAAAATAAGCCTCGGTAATGTTCTTATTCAACTTTGACCAGTGAGTTTATTAAAATTACTGTGTCTGTATCATAGACTGTATATATAAATGGACATGGCTAACCTGGTGAGTATGGGGGGCTTCCGGCTCCATCGACTCCAGTTGACTTTAAATTGAAAAATTGCCACCTCTCTCTGTAACTGCTGCAGCAAGTCTAGTCATTTTGGTCTTAAAATTATCATATTAACCCACTGTACTGGTGTTTTTATTTTGCTATTTTGTTTGTACATAAGTTCATATTCCTGGTACCAGAGTGGGACCAAGTCATTGTTTTGCAAGTCTTTGACCTCAAGTCTGAAAGTCCCAAGTCAAATACAGGCAAGTCCAAGTTGAGTCTCGAGGCACTGGCCCATAACGTCCAAGTCAAGTCCAAGTTGTCTGCTTTAAGCTTCGAGTCATTTCAAGTCTTTAAATCGAAGTACCAAATATAGCTTAGATTTTTGCTACTTATCAGACATATATGTTGACCTCAAGAGCTGCTTACACAACATATATGTACCGACAAATTTTACTCAAATATATGGGAAAAAGTGAGTACAGGTCTTTTACCGTATTTTCTGCACTATAGGATGCTCTGGATTATAAGGCACATTGAATGGTCTATTTTCAAACTTTTTTCACACATAAACCGCACAGGAGTATAAGGCGCATTAAACGAAACACAACAGTTAGATAAGTTTATTTAACACATTCACAATAACTCTCAACTTTGTTCAATTGTAACGCATAAAAAAAAAAAATACTGTCTGAGACGCTAAATTGTTAGAGCGTTCACAATAACTCGTAATTGTTCAAACAGCTGTCCGATTAAGGCATCCAGCACGCCCACATCCCTCTCGTCATTAATCGAGTCAGTGTGGTTACTGTTACCTGGCAGTTCATTTATGATTCCGGTTTTGGTGAAAGCTCGGACTACAGTTGATACTGATCCTTAGCCCAGGCGTCCACAATCCACTGGCAGATAAGTCGCTCGGCGCTGTCTCTGTCTTGGTGAATGTGTGTTCACCTTCTCTCATCCACTGCTCCCACGCAGCTCGCACTTTCACTTTATAATAGCCTTGAGTTTAAAGTTGGCATTGTAAGCGTGTCTCTTGACAGGTGGCATTTTGATAATAAGAGGAATCACAGTATGTATTAATCTGTGATGCTCCTGACTATGGTAACCGTAATGCTGCAAGTAGTGCGGCTTTGTAGTTTACTAAAGTCTTACTAAGACACCCGAATAAATTCATATATAAGGCGCTCTGGATTATAAGGCGCGCAGTCGTTTTTTGATGAAATTAATGACTTTTAAGTGTGCCCTATAGTGTGGAAAATATGGTAATTCTTGTTGCAGCTGCAGTACTGTCAAAATAGTAGTTATATTTCACCAAACGCGTCCTCTATATTATATTATTTTTAGCTTAGTGAGTACAAAAGCCTTCTCCCCCACTTGGTCCACTCAAATGCTAAACAGCATGCCGCCTGACCTTAAGATGTTGTTTCTGCGGCAACGGAACCGCATTTGTTTGGCTAAAATCGCTTGTTGTCTACTCTTGGGGTTGTGGACACGCAGCTAGCTTTTATTGCATTTCCCTGTGTTTCGGCGGGCCTAATGGAAAGGTTAGGCCTCCCTTAAACTCATGGTACAATTCTCTCGCTGTAGCCTTGATCCGCGGTCGTGTGAGTCATTGTTCTCCAAAAGGTTTCATTGAATTCTTTGAGTGGCCTGGATGTAGTGAGAGTTACCGATTGTGCACTGAGACGGAGGATTGAATGCTTTCCAATGCTGTCTTAAAGGGCCGGTGCAGACGTCTGGCAGTTTTTTGCAGTTGGCTGTATTACTTTCTAGTTGATCTATGGCTTGCCCTTTTTAAAAATATGATGTCTATGAGCAGAACAAAACTGTAGATGAAAATGTAAAGACGCAACATTCCCCCCACATGAACTTAGTTTGGAGATCGATGCACTGACTCATGATTTTAGACTGAACAAGCTTCTCATGTTCAGTAACTTTCACTGCTATACTTTGAACTAGAAGTAATTTCCCTACACCTGTTATGATAATTACCATACCTACTTATTTTCAGTATATGAAAGCTGATATTTTTCTGAGGTCAGTATTTATTGTGTCTACATTTTCTTTGCACCACTGGAAAATTTTGGGTGATTAGAAGGGTGAATTAATAACATCTATGACCCTTTACAGATGCAAACTAAGTAGTAAAGTGCGTCATTGTGCTGTTTATTTATTGCACCTCATGATTTTTAACAATACTGTATTATACATTTAGAAAGGTTTTTGTGGTTTAAACTGTGTTGCCTGAAAAATGCATAATATAGTAGTTTTAAGAGTTTAAGAGTCAACAAATGATCTTAAAGTTGTTTGTAAGTTGCAGTGGAAATAAAGCTTCTTCTGTTGTTCCACTGTGTGCAGCAGATTTGAATTTTCCTGACCGGTGTTGTGGAAAATATTATGTATCTCTTGATGATAAATAATAATAATAATAATAGTAGAAGTAGAAATTATATTCATTTACACAAAGACAGACTGAGAGAAATCTTTCCACTATAAAAATTTCCATCACACTGGCATTATTTTAGCATTAACAATACCCACAAACACAAGCTCAATGTCGCAAAAAACCCCAAATATAATATAAATATAATATTTTTTTTTACTTAACAAAGTAACTACCCCTGAGCTTAAAGGTGCATTATGAAATATTTCCTGCTGGAGGGTCCACCACCTGCTTGGCTCCATGAGGATGTTTTTGCTTAACCTGAAATATTTCACTAGCCTGATTCATCAGCCGGTTTCACTTTGTGGAAACCGTCTGACCTCACAGCATTAGGATTCATTCACTTGAAGGTAGGCAGGTACTTTTTTTTATTTAACCAAATGCTGCTATTTGGTTGTGACGTATGTAATGCGCCAAATCCCATAGGAAGAAGTTCACCAAACATTCTCTTTGTTTCGGCTTTAAATCCTCGATCTTGGGAATAATTGCCAACACAGAATGTCTGTCTTCATCTACATCCATCTCGACAGCTTTGTTTACTGTTGTACTGTACCACAAAAGGGACCCAGACAGGTGCTTGAGCTTGACATCATGGCTTCACAGCTCTTCGCTGATTGGCCAGTGCACGATCTACAACTTCTGGGGTTTTTCCAAACTGTCTAGTGTATTCTGATTCCTGACCTAGTCGCTGAAGAGAAAAGAAATTAAGCGGAGGCACTAGGTGGCGCCAGCCTGGCTAATATTTCACAGTATTGGCTAAAATGTATCTTTCTCCATGGAGATGAGTAAGCAATGCCACCAGATCACAGCAGCTCAGATCTGTGTAGAGGCGAGCCCACTCACAGTAATTTTGATTTAGCTATATAAACCTCTGTGATTGAATAAACCCAAGATAGCCGAGTCTTGACAAACAATAACATCTCTATCTCTATGGAGACAAATGATTAACATAAGTGCATAACATTTTTGACACAGCTCGACATTATCAAAGTGACTTTCATAAAACAAAACTTCAGAAAACCCAATGTCTTTCTTCCTTATCACCTCCCGTCCTCTGCCACCTTTCCCCTGCATTGTGGTCTCGATACTAGGATTGCTCGTACGCCTTCAAATCCTTCAAGAGTCAAGTTCAGTTTCATTTTTTAACCCTCGGCGGGTGAAGGGCGAGAAGAAAAAAAAAAGAAGAATTGATATTCTAGGACCGCACTTCAATTTCACAACACGGATTATCCCGAAGGAGCGCTGGCAATCTGAAAGAGCTGAGGACAGAGAGGAAGTGTCTACAAAACTCCTTCTATCTACACGGAAAAAGTAGAGCACTGACTTGCTGCTGAACAATGCAAATTATATAAAAGCCAAAGTATGTAACTTTTTAGCCAAAAACAGACTTAATTAAAAGTAATTGAATGACTACGCAATCTTGGTCCCTTTCAAGACTTCAGTTGTTTGACTTAAACTACTGTTCAACCTCCTTTGCATTTGGATTTGCAATCGCTTTTCACATTTGCCACTCTTATAGTTTTTTTTTTTTTTTTTTTTTAAAGTATAAGATTTCATTGAAATGCATATTTTCCTCTTTGACTTCAGTACATAATAGCTCCATTTAGTGGGAGCCCTTATTCTGCAGTAGGCTGTTTGTTCACACCACATACCATTCAGTCCTAAGGTTCACACTGATTTGAAGCTGTCAGGTCTGAGTTTGAGCACTACTTTAGAGCAAGTATAGTGACAGCACTTTGAATGTGTCACTATGCACTCAGTGACTTTAACCATTGGACTGTGTCTAGTTGTTAATTATTGTTCAAGCACTTTTGAAAATGAAATAACCTTTTAAAACTAATCACGACAGAAAGTCAGTGTGAGCGCACTCTATGGTTATTAAAGGATTTCCATTTCTATTTCTATTTTAGCAAAACCAACGTCAGTGAGGCTCCATTTAACCTCTTTTATTAAAAACACTCAGTGTTTATTGATAATACAATATTAATGTGGCACTGGGCTCACATTTTATTTAAGTTTAAGGTTATTAAGGGTGGCAGTAGCTCAGTTGGTGGAGCATTCGCCCACTGATCTGAAGGTTGGCGGTTCGAATCCTGCTCTCGACATAAACATCACAGGTTGAGCGATCAGATCCACTGACCCACAGGTTGGCTGGTGTGATTCCAGCTCCCACAGATGAATGCTGCCGTTGTGTCCTTGGGCAAGACACTTAACCCACCTTGCCCACAGTGTCTGTGTACACTGGTGTATGAATGGGTGAGTGTTTCCTTGTTGTAAAGCGCTTTGACCACCTTGAAGGTGGAAAAGCGCTATACATATAAATATTTCCACAAAACAGTTGATTTAAAGTCGCTAGAAATGCCTTTTCTTGATATCTATCTTCACAGATTCCTGGATATTTTTTATGTATTTACCTGCCCCAGAGGTCTCACAGACGACATAGGTCCACACAAAAAACAGATTTCCAACTAAAGACGCTCTGATCTCTCCAAATATGTGTGTCTCCTACCAGTGTGTCAGTAAAGTGAGAGAAAAGTGCGTGGTCTAGAACTACAGACATGTATGCATCACACATCACTATGGAAATGTGCATGGTGCATGTATAATGAATGCATAATTTAAATGTGTCCTTACATAAGGAAATGCATTCGGATCTTTGTTACTTAGGATCATCTTTGATAATTAATGACCAATAATGTATTTAAGTTATAATGCCCTTGAGGGAATATTCCAATGTGGAATCTTTGATCATTTTTCCTACTTATACTGTAAAATGTTTGTATTTGGTTATAAAACAGTTCCAGTTTCTCAAAGAAAATCACCCTTAAAATAAGATATTTGGGATTTTCACATGTTTTTACAGTTTTATTTTGTCTTTCACAAAGTATTTTTTCACTCACATTGGTGTGGCTTCAGTCATTGTGCAGTTTCTAGTTTTGGTTGTGTTTATTGCACTGAAAACGTGCAACCTTACTCTGAGCAGGCTTGTATCTCCACAAACCTGACTCTTATCTGGTCTAGAGGAGAGTCTGCTCCTGTTAGTTTCCATGTTTTCATTTCAAGCCTGCAGTGACAGGATTTTCTCTGTTCCCAGACTGAACTGTAACTGGGCCATCTATTGTGTCAGGGGCATATTTTCATCATTTATTTTGCCATATGGTTCGCAGTTGAAATAATTGCCCAAAATGGTATCTCATTTACACATTTTAGCAAAGGGGATAAAATAGTGAAGGCAAGCCCCCATTAAATATGCAGAGAATGATTTGCAACGCTAATTAGCTTGGACGGGGAAGGCATGGCTTTGGCGTGCCATCTGACATACAAAAAGCACATGAAAACACGAGCAGGAGTACAACGTGATAAATAAATAATGTCGGCCTGGCTAACTGTGTGGGCTCCGCGGTGGAATCGAGAGCATGTTCCAGTAACTTTGTTCCATAGAGAATACAGCAAGGCAGACTATTGATTTGTTGATATGCTACCCATTTTTAAAGGTTTTGTCTAATATGCTCCCCAAAAAGACGCTGCTATTTTTTCCTTTTTAAGCCTTTAAAATGCATTACCGTATTTTTCAGACTATAAGTCGCACTTTTTTTCATGGTTTGGGTGGTCCTGCGACTCCGGTGTGACTTATATATTAAAATTTTCACACCAACAGCCGCGAGAGGGCGCTCTAGGCTTGTGTGTCAGTATCTGCTGCTCCTATTACTTCTGTACCACTGTCATTTGGAGCCCTACTGCACATGTCTCCTGCAGGTGTCCTGCAGCAAGGAGTAAAATATGCAGCCGAAAACGGTACTCGAACAGCAGAAAGAAAGTTTGGAGTCAGCGAGAAACTTGGAAGTAATGATCGAAAGCGGGTATGGAGAACACAGCTTCATGGCAACCGGGCGGGTGGGCCATGCAACTTTCCTGGAAGCCATTGGATGGATCGACAAAGCCTGGACTTCAGTGATAACCGAAACCGTCCTGTTGGGATTCAGAAATGTCGGGAAAATTCTGACTGGAACTGATGCTGAGTGTGACGACAGCTACGAAGAAGAGGAAGCGGCGCTCCGTTTACCTCCAGAGGTCGCAGAGTTGCTAAGAAGTGAGGCCGAGGGTGAAGAATTAAATGGATTTAGTGATTTGGAGTGAGATGGAGAGTTTGGTTAACTTGTTCTATTATAGTTATCTGAATAACTGTTCATATGTTACGTTAACAACCTGTTGTTCTCTATTCTGTTGTTATTACTGTAACTTTCCTTTTAAGATGAAATGTTGGTTCCTGATCTCTGATTTTATAAAATAAATTTCCTCCAAAAAGTGCAACTAGTCCAGTGCGACTTACATATGTTTTTTTTTTCTTCATTAAGCATTTTTTGGCCGGTGCGACTTATACTCCAGAGCGACTTATAGTCCAAAAAATATGGTAAAGCTGCCATCTGTAACTCCTAAAGTTTGGTTACCATTTCAAATTTGCAGTACAGTTGTTTGTAAATATAGATGCATTGCCTGGAATGTTCCACAGAATTTTATTTAATGTATTGGCCAGATGACGGCACTTGAACAAGATGCAAGTCAGATCCACGGAGAGAAGTTACCCCGTTCATAAGAATGCATGTTTTTGAAGTTTTTGATCAAATGAAAGATAGTTAAATTATACTATGGAGCATTCCAGGCACAGCAGTACACATCCCCATGGAGAAAAGCAGGCAGTGAACACTTCAAATATGCAGAAACAAAACAAAATAAAAAAATAAAGTGCGGTTTAATACGGTTTTAAAATGAAACTCTTTTTCTAATACTTCTCTCCTTCCTTAATCACCTTTTTATCGAATCATCACTTGGGTAGGTATATTACATTGCAGTGTGTTTTATTCAAATTCTAGACATGCTCCAAACTTTGCCTTAATTGGTTTTATAACTAATATCCTCTTTGGTAACAATAGTCGCCATGTGGTCGCTTCTTCTCTCCTGGGCCAAACACATTCCAGTAAAAATCGTCAATGCCGTTAGAAAGCCAAGCAGCAATATGACGCACAGTATTGTTTTTGTCTGAAATAATAACGCTCCAAATATGCGCAGGAACATAACTTATCACCCTGATCGAACTCCCAAGTTGTTCTGGTTGCAAAATGGCCGCAGATTGCTGTTCTTACATGCACCCGAGGGCCCTTTTTATTGACTGCGAAACAATGCTCTCACCCACTCTTCCACACTGCTGCGGATTTACAGGACTGTATTTTCCTGTAAATGTGTGCATGTATGTGTGTGTACTAGTATATGTGTGTGTATTTGGGGATGAAGTGTCACCAAGTCAGACACCTACGACTGCCAGAACACTCCAACCCCATGCAAAGTCATCTAAAGTTATGCTCTTTTTGACCTTTGCTTGGACTTTGGGAAGATGGATGCTACCCTGCCTATCGATAGAAAATCCGCTGGCCTGAAGCGTCACGAAGCATATTTTTTCTGGTTTTCACAGCCCCCCGTACGCCATCTGAGCTTTCCCTAGAATGAATAAGTAAGCAGGAGCAATGACAGATTCCCATGCATGAAGTGAGCACCGCTTGGATGCAAATCGATCAGTTGTATTTGGCCTAGATCTAATGCCATTGATCTGACGGGTTGGAGAGGTCATACATACATACTGTGTGATTGTAATGAGTCCTGCTATACCTGTATAATGTATTTTTGAGAGCAGGTCAAAACCATAACCGTTCACAAAGCCATAAATCAGATGTGATGTGATGTAAATGACAAGGATTGACTTCATGTGTATGCTGTGAGGGGGTAGAGAGCTCTGGCATTGACTTATATAAGCTCCAACTTTGGATCTCTGCACCAAGGTTTTCTGTCTTTTCAGTAGTTTGGTCCAGTTGAGTTATTTGAAATACCGTTGTTTTTTTAACTATATGTCGCTCCGGAGTAGTAGTCGCACCAGCCAAAAAATGCATAATGAAGAAGAAAAAAACATATATAAATCGCACTTTTTGGGGGAAATTTATTTTATCAAGTCAGAGACCAGGAACCGACATTTCATCTTGAAGAGAACAACAGGCTGTTAACATAACTTATTAACAGTTACAGTTATTCAGATAACTAGAGCATAAACAACAGAACATAACAAGTTTACAAACCTCTCCATCTTAGTCCAAATCACATCAAATCAAATCAAATAATTTCGGCGACCTCCGAAGGTAAACAGAGCACCGCTTCCTCTTCTGCGTCGCTGTTGTCGGACTCAGCATCAGTTCCAGGTAGAATTATTCTGGCCTTTCTGAATCCCAACAGGATGGTTTTGGTTGTCACTTAAAGGTTGTATAGAGGATTTTCCAAGGAACGAGAAATCCAGCGACTGTTTGTCCTTTTTCAAATGTTGCGCATGCGTGAAACCAACAGCACGACGCCTTCTCCCACCTAGTTTGTTTACAGCCGGTGTGCTGCACATGACTTGTAAACAACTAACTACAGTGTTGGTTAGGCAAGGAGAAGTGAGGAGCGGGGGGAGCGGGTGTGCGGACATTTCGTTCGCGGACGAGAAGTGAGGAGCAGGGAGAAGAGCGGAGCAGGGAGAGAGGAGAGAGGAGAGAGGAGAGGGGAGCGGTGCGTGGAGATTCCGTGCCCGGAGAAGTGAGGAGCAGGGGGAAGAGCGGATCGGGCAGCGGGGAGAGGAGCAGGAAAGGGGTGCAGAGAAGAGTGCGCGGAGATTCCGTGCGAATGAACTAGCTACAACACGCAGCAGCAAGCGGACTCTTTCTTTGCAATGAA
The DNA here is from genome assembly GCF_026225935.1 of Boleophthalmus pectinirostris. Lineage (NCBI taxonomy): Eukaryota > Metazoa > Chordata > Actinopteri > Gobiiformes > Gobiidae > Boleophthalmus > Boleophthalmus pectinirostris. The sequence continues at coordinate 12,257,607 of NW_026571095.1, forward strand.
AATTACGTTTTCAGACATAGGATATCGCTTTCGTGTCCTGAAAAACGTTTGTCTAGCTCTTGGAAATAAAGTACGTTTTCATAATAAGCAGAAGTTTCCTGTCCAGGAGTAATTTGGCGACCAATGCGTCAGTCTTTAGACCCTGCGTCTGCTTCAGTTGCGCCATCGCTGGAATGACTCTTCAAGAATCACCTTAGTTTGGCTTCGCTGCTTTTCCCCTTGTCTTCTTCTTTCAGTGACCTCAAAAACGGACTTTCTTTTGCGGCTAACTGCTCCTGGATTCTTGTCTGCCATTGCAACAAACTTTGTGCTAACTGCGAGGAAGATATAGGTCAAAAAAAGCCGCTAAGAACTGTTGCATTGGTGGAGTAAACAGCGTCTGTGCGTCTGTGGACTGCGTGACAGGCGTACGTAAACCACGTACCGGCGGCGCTCAGGCAAGTCAGTTACGCTAGAAACGTAGGGAGTTTGATTGACAGCCTGTCAGCTCAACAGATAACGAGGCAGTGTCGTTATCTATTGGCAAATGTTTAGCCCCACCACGTCCAGAGTTGATGAATTTTTATTCTCTTTTTTTTGGTCATCATAATTACAAGGCTACTGCATCTCTATAATGCTATCATTGACAATTTGAAACAAAAAAAAAATCCTCCATACAACCTTTAAGTCAATTGAATTTAACATTTTCAGTGGTACAGAAGTAATAGTGCAATCGATTGATATGATACAGACAGGACAGACGCTCTTTCTGCAGGAGACATGCACAGTAGAGCCCGAAGTGACAGGAGTGACAGGAGTAGCTGATACTGACACACAAGCCTAGAGTGCCCTCTCGTGGCTGTCAGTGTGAAAAGTTTAATATATAAGTCGCGCCGGAGTATACGTCACAGGACCACCTAAACCATGAAAAAAGTGTGACTTATAGTCCGAAAAATACGATACTTATTTGTTGTCCATATATTATTGTTTTGTCAAATAAAAATGCCTGTCTACTGAGTAAGCAGAGTTTCCCAATTCAAGAGTTATTTCCTTAAAGCAGCTTTCAGAGCTTTTAACCATGTTATTCTTGTTTCCTCTCACCATTTACTCACCCTAAATTGTATCTGGAGTGATTTGTTTCAGCAATCTTTAACCGCTTACTTACAAGACGCCATTTTGCCAATCAACCCCCTTTTTTCTCGCCATCAGCAGAACACTCTGTACTGACTTTCTTCTCCTATTTTGTTTTCTTAATCTGTGACACACTCAGGATTTGGCAGCATCGCGTAGTCATACGAGTACAAGTGAAAAAAAAAAAAAAAAAAACTCAGCTCACTAGCACTATAGCACTATGAGTCTTTAACCCACTGGTAAATAATCTTGGTCTAACAAATATTCACAGGCTTCTTCAAACTATGTTCAAGTTGTTTACTTGCTCCAACAACAAAACAAGAGAAAACGGCAATTGGAAAAACATGTTGTTGTGTCCTTTGGCAAGACGCACTCTCACCAATGCCTATGTAGGAATGCGGTGGTCACAGGAACAGAAAATGAAATGTTGGATTAAGTAATTTTAAAGGTGCGCTGTGTAGCTTCTGTGGTACAGAGTCCACCACCAGCTTGTCTTCATGGACATGTTTTTCCTTTGCTGCGTATGTCTCACAGTATGGCATTAAGTCTATCTATTTCCATTGTAACAGATATGCCAAGTCACTGGTCAGAGCTGTGGAGCTGTTTTCCTAAATTCATGAGCAATAAAAACACCAGAAATTGTATTACTGTATTTTCCGCACTATAGGGCGCGCTCTTAAGCCTCCAACCCCATCAAAAAATGACTGCGCGCCCCACAATCCAGAGCACCCTATCCACGAATCCACTCGGGTGTCCCAGCACGACTTCAGTAAACTACAAAGCCGCACCACCCGCAGCGCAAGCAAACACACATGGAGCAGACAGAGACCTTGCAGCAAAAAACATCCGCATCCACACTCATCACTCCACACGGATGAGGAATGGAACGGAGGAACGAATCAAAAAAGTGAATGCAATGTGCCACTTCTAGCCACAACTGAACAACTGAGTCACTGCGAACACGCCGACAATCCGTTGGTCCCAGACAGCACCCTCCCCTACACGCCACAACTGAACAAAGCCCAGAGTCACCGTGAACGCGCCAAACAAAGTCCGACTGACCCATCTAACTGTTGTGTTTCGTTTAATGCGCCTTATAGTTCAGTGCGGTTTATATGTGAAAAAAGTAAAATAAAATAGGCCATTCAATGACAGTGCGCCTTATAATCCAGAGCGCCTTATAGTGCAGAAAATACGGTAAATTGAAGATTTAAGTTTAATGTCATACTATGCTACATTCAAGACAAAGCAATATCATCTCCATGGAGACAAGCGAGTGGCAAACCCTCTACCACCTCTACAAAGGTTACACAGTGCACCTTTAGCTAATGTGGATTACCTTTTATTACACAGCAAAAATACATTCCCCTGTCCTCACCTGCTTTTTCTACCTGTGCACAATACGATCAGTTTTCAGAATTGGGAGTGCAGGGACCACACGGTGTAATGAAAAGGACCTGTTCTGGAGTCTTGCTGCTTTGATCTACAGCCTCCTGCGTTCCTCCTGACTGCTGGCAGATATCCCTGGGAAAGGCACACTCCTGTTCCCCCAGATATTGTTCTGCCTCTGTTGGCCACACTGATTTATCTGCGCTCATTTATCAGACCCCAGCCCACCATTACTCTCAGTCCATGTACCAGGCAGGTGGGCCGGGGGCAGGGGGGTGGCGGCCACACTTGGGCCCCTGCGCCGGAGGAGGCGAAGAGAGGAGACGATCGTTTTGTTTTTTTCCATAAGAGACATATCCTGATATTTCCAGCTTGTATGACAGCGTTCAATGTCACTGTAGGGTTGCACTGTACAGTTTTTTTTTTCCCCAGAACATTTAAAAAGATAACTTAAAATCTTCAATGAATTACTCTGCACTAAAATATTTAAACAAAAAATGTGAATCATATTTTACGCATTTATTTCATTCATAAAACAAAAAAGACAAACAACTGAAAAAAACAACAGATCAAACTTATGTAAAATTGTCATTTTTTTTTTATGTAGCTTTTTCCACTCACTCATTCACCCACATTCTTATGCCAGCGTAAGCAGATGTTAAGGGCGAGGGGGGGTTAAGTGTCTAGCCCATGGACACAGCAACAACTTTCATCTGTTGGATTCATCGCCAACCTGTGGACCAGTGGGTCTGACCGCTGTACCAATGATGTTTACTGTATGTTTAAACACAACGGAATCCAGGCACTCTAAAAGAAATAAAAATCACACGAGGAAAAATATAGTTAAAAGGCCTTTATTTAAATGGCCTTTAAAAACACACCAAATAATAGTATGACTGGAGCTTGATTCAACTCTGGTCCATACTATTGGTTGGTGTGTTTTACTTAAAGGCCACGCCCATGTCTTGTTTTTAACTAAACCCTGATGAAGACCAGTTTGGCTTTGGCCATTTAAATAAAGGCCTTTTAACTATATTTTTCCTCGTGTGATTTTTACGTCTTTAGAGTGCCTGGATTTCGTTGTGTTTAAAGTTTTGATCCTTTTTCCAAGAGCGCCCACTACCTGCTCTCACTGACTGGAACACCTGCAGTAAACAGCCACAGTTTTGTTTTTTTCTGTACAGCTGTTTACTGTATGTTGAGAGTGGGATTCAAACTGCCAACCTTTAGGTCAGTGGGCAAACAATCCCAAACGGGCCCAACAGCAATCGCCTCACAGGTCCAGGGATCCCACTCTTTTTCACTGATAAAATTTCTAAAACATTTCCATGACTTTTTTCATGACCTAAAGTGAATTTTCCATGACTTTACGGCACCTACATGTGTAGGATTGATCATACTTTTACGGCTAAATATGAAACGTTAACCCTTTCCACTCACCTTATGGTTTTGATTGACTGATTGATTTGTTCATTTTTATTTAGAGTTTTTGCCAAGAGAGAAACAACAATCATCAAAAGGAGTGGGAAGAAGAAAAGCTTATATGAACCCACCCCTATTCATGACATAGTTTCAAAATTTATGTGGTTGCTTCTGTACATTGATCACGGAACTTAACAAATATTTACATATAGCAAAAATAAATTTTCTTTTTTTTCCCCATTTTGTACTGTACACGTATATATACGCATACACATATACATACACCCATACATATATGTATACATATATATACACACATATTAGTTTTTTAACATTCAAAATACTGTCAATGCATTTATTATTGTCTCTTTTAATCAAAACAAAACAAAACAAAAAAATAGCCTAATGATAACTTAACAGAAAGCTGTAGTTGCGTGAAAGAGATACTAAAATTCCATGACTTTTCCAAAACTTTCATTGAATTTACAAAATGTTGGGAACCCTGCAGGCCTTAATCCCATATGCAATCAGTAATCTAGAACTAATGAATATTTAAGATGCCACAGCATTATGCCAGATGCCCTTCCAGTTGTTTCTAGCTGCATATATTGTGGTCATTCTCTTAGTACAGAACAACATTCTAGCATAATTTGAAGTAGCTGCTTTTTGGTTAATCGACACAACACTCACTTCACTGCACCACTGTCACACGATTTCAAATTCAGAATTCAAGTCATTTTAACTCATGTACCAGATATTCCTTTTTTGCCAAGCGTAACAAAAAAAGAAAAGAGTGGCTCTCATCTGATGTGGTCTCTTCTGCTTGAATGAATGGCTGGTGCTGTCTACAAAGGATACGCAATCATAAACCTCTCCTCTAACCAACTATGTCTCCTTCCTATCCGGTCTAAGTCCTCTGCCGCTCCTCTCACACACCTGCACACTCTCCGATTTAACTTCTTACAGGAAATGACTCAAGCAACAATTACGCCAAGAGCAGGCAGAAACTTGGCGAGCTTCACTATGGAGATGAGCTAGTAGACTGAAATATGCCAGAGGAAAACAAAAGAGGAGACACACGATCTCCCTGCCCAACCGTCGCGTACTTACTGCCTGTAACTGAAAATGTGGATTTGTTTACCCCGTATACTGAAAAGTAAAATTTTTCATTATAAATAAACTTTTAAATTACTTCTTTTCAAATGCCATTGTTATTTGGATGCTGCATAACTACGCCGGGAAATTGATGTAAGTGATTTGAAGATTTGATGTCACGCTGTCTTTTCTTTTTCTTGGGTTTTAATTAGTGCCAGACAGACAGAGGAGTAAATTGTCTTTTTAGTGACAAGGGAAAGAAATTCTACTTCCTCTGTACTCCACAGTTTTGTTTATAAAAATGAGCAAATAAAAAAGTGTTAATTTATTTTGCTTCTTATTGAGGTTGAGCGTAATTCATATGTATAAGAAGTAGGAGATACTGCAAAAATATTGTTGCTTTGGATTAAAATAATAAGTCGTATGCTTCATCCAATAGTTTGTTTCACTCTTATTGGTTGAATCTGCTTGTCACTCATTCAGGTCACTGATTTAGATAAAGAAGGAGAAGTGGGTGAGAAAAATGTAAAAGGTACAGTATGTTTGTATATGACCTTACAGCAGTATTACACAAAAATACACTTTTATTTTTGTATATTGTTGCATCAAATAAGGACATTGCTCACAGCTTGTATTCTTAACTATTACAAATATATCATTCCAATTCATCCATTTCTTTTGTGTACTTTTTTTGTTGTAGTATTGTAGCATTAAACACAAAACAAAATGTTTTTGTTGTATTATGAACCTGGTTTTATTAGATTTTTTTTTTTTTTTTCAGACCAAGATGTGTTTTCATTTCTAGTGGTCTTCCTCAAACTCTTGGTCTGAAATAAAACTAATTATCTGAACACCAAATGAACCTAATTGGACTTTGTTATTATGAACCTGTCTTCATTACACAAATAAATCATTTCTCACAACTTGTTTTCTTGGATACTACAAATATCCTGTATCAATGCCAAAAAGTACTTATTTTGCGTACATTTCTTTGTCTGTGGTACAGTGGTAGCATGGTAGTGTTAAAAAAAACAACACTGGACATTTTTTTTATATTATAGTATAAACCTAGCCTGATTCATTGGCCGGTTTCACTTCTTGGAAACCATCTGACTTTGCAGCATTAGATTTCGTTCACTTGACGGTACTTTTTTATCATTTAACCAATCGCTGCTATTTGGTCGTGATGTATGTAATGTGCCACTAACGGGGCGAAAAGGTATATTAAGCTTTTCCCAAATCCATAGGAAGAAGAGCAATAACGTCTTTCCCATTGATAAAATTCACCAAACATTCTCTTTGTTCCAGTTTTAAATCCTTGATCTCAGGAATCGTTGCCAACACAGAATGTAAGGCTCTTCACTGATTGGCTGGTGCCCGAACTCGCACTTCCAGGGTTCTTGTAAACCGTCTAGAGTATTCTGATTCCTGACCTAGTTACTGGAGAGAAATGAAATTGAGTGGAGGCATTAGGTGGCCCCAGCCTGGCTAGTATGAACCTGCCTTGATTACACAAAGAAAGATCACTGCTCACAATTCTTGAGTACTACAGATATATATCCATGCCAAAAAGTACTCCTGCTGTGTACTTCTACTTCACATTTTCTTTGTCCATGGTAGTATTGTAAACAAAAGCAGTGTGTGTGTGTGGGGCTGCTGTCTGTGTGACAAATGTGCCTCCGCTGATGCCCTTTAGTTTAGTGTGTCCTGGACATGTATTCCCTGTTGCTGTAATTACCTTTGCCAGAGAGGTTGTGTTTTCACTCATGTTGGATTAATTGTGTTTTGGTTGATTGGTAGGTTCATTTATATGAAAAAAAATAACTCCAACCAGGCTACAACATTGACTAAGTTCATTCTAAAGTGGCCACAGACAGTTTTATTTTGTCCTTCAATAGCTGTGTCTGTCTTCAACCGGAATGAAACACCAAATCCACTTTTTTATTATTTAAGTGTGTATATAATGTTTTAATAGCATTAGACTACTCCAGAACATGTTTTGGCAAATTTAGTGCAAACTTGGTACATTTTCAGCTTTCTGGTCAAAAACCTAAATCTAAGTTTGTACTGCCTCTGCCATTACCAGTAGTTGGTGACATCCCACAAGACTGTCCTGATTACCTGGCTGCAGGGGTGGAGTTTAAAGGTGCACTGTGCAACTTTTCTGGTGGAGGGTCCATCAGATATTTGTCTCCATAGTGATGTTATTGCTTTGTCTGGAATGTTTCACAGTATGGCATCATGGAGACCAAATCAGGCCAAGTTACAGGTCAGATCTGTGGAGAAGCAAGCCCACTCAGTGTCAGAATGCCTGTTTTTGTAGGCATTTTTGAGCTATAAAACCACCTGTAATTGAGTAAATGTGAGGTAGAGCTGTTTAATGCCAGACTGTGTAAGTGACGGACCCCCAACCATAAAGTGACATAGTGTTTCTTTAAAGTGTGAATACCTGCTAAACAAATCACAGTATTCTTCATACCTCCAGACACTGCTCCTCCTCTTCCCCCTTAATCCTTCAGGTACTGCCCACGTGAGCAGCTCTGTTTGAAATGTGGCTGTGGGAGGAATTTAGCTGTTTAGTCCCACTTTAAGATCCATTCTTATACTCTCTTATTGAGGAAAATTGTCTTGGCACAAAACATAACCTGTAATCTATTGCTTAAAACCTACATGATTGCATGATTGCTTCAGCTAGTTTTGCAACATGGCAATTCAGATTTTTGTTTGTTTATTTTTTGTAGTCCTGCATTCTCTTTCCAAAAGTTAAACATTCTACATACTGTATTGAACATGTGGGCGAAGTGTGCTGCCCAGAGATGCAGTTACTCTAAATATAGTTTAACCTACGGCTCCACTCTCACCCCATAATCCATAATCATTGTAGCCCACACTCAAAGGATATGAAGTGCCTTGCCCAAGGACACAACTGCTTCCAATGCTGATGTGTACTTGGTGATTTTCCTTCACAATTTAATTACTAAGTAACATGAAACCAGTCTAAATGTAGTTTGGAGAACTTTCTAAATAACATTTTTAATAATAAAGTTTGCACTCCTTGAATTTAGAACTTTGCACACTTAGATTTATTACAGCCTAAAAATGACTCAAAAACAATTATGTTGCACTGTGTTGGCAAGGTTCAACTGTGGCGATACGCTCTGCTTATGAAAAGGAATTTTGAAAAAAAAAAAAAAAGAACAGCAGGAGGCACTTAATTACATTCAACCTTTTTTTAGAGATGCAACTATCCTAATCTTAGTACATTTTTATAATATTATGCATTTATTTCAAAACTGCATTTTATCTTGTCTTATTTTTACGGATCTAATCTGTTTTATCACCGCTTTGTTTTACCATACTGCTACAATAAAATAAAATAAAATATTAACCTCACCAATTTTATATACTGGATCAACCAATTCAAAATAATGATGAAAGACTTTTTGCAATTTAAACATATAGTTTAAACACCACTATCTAAATCTTAAGCAAACATAGATTATTTTATTTCTTTTATGTGAACCCCTCCCCTCAATTGTCCTTTGTTCAGATTCACCTGTGCGCTCTGGTCAACTGCTGTCAGACAGAAGCTGGTACACTATCAGACAGAAATAATGTAGCTAGCATCTAGTGGTGACATGTGAGAATACAACAGGGGCAGGGCAGGCAATCTAATTATAATTTGTATGGAGAAGCTGGCTATTTATTTATTTTGTGTATTCCTTTAGGTTATGGGCGTCCAAACTTTTTTTCATCAAGGGCCACATCTCTAAACACAGATGAAGCAGTGGGCTGATTGAGGGCCATAGACTGGTGCTCACTACAGTGAATAATTGAAATATGTGCATGTTTAACACATTAGAATGAGCCATCAGTTCTTAAAATCCTCAAACCACACACTAAATATTAAATTGATCGAGGTAGATTTTTTTTTTTTAAATTGCAATAAAAAGTTAATTTTTCAATGATGCAAGGTAATTAGGGCCAATTCTCATGGAAGCCTGAGGGCCAAGAAAAATTGATCTGAGGACTGCATTTGGGCCATGGGCCATAGTTTCGACATGCCTGCTTTAGGTTGTATTGTAAAAGGAGCTTTAATAACAAAATCCACTCGCGTCGTGCTGTCTGCCTCTTATCACTGATCGCAAACTGTGTGACCCATTGTGCTCCTTTTCAAATTATGTAAAAATAAATATATGCATGTGTCAAAAAACCTGCATGTTAATACTCCAAAGAGCCACAAGTTTCTAAGAGCTGGAAGGAACTATTTCATTTAAATACCTCTACTACTTCCTTTCATGATTTGAGAATCAGGTACCCCAGCTTTAAATACATGTTGCTTGTAGCAGAGCGGGGCTTTGCTATCAGCACCTAATAAATGTGGCGAGCCAGCCAGGAGATCAATGCAGTGCTCATTGTACAACTGGGCCGTTTTATTATTGTCCGCAGAGAAAGCAGGCCACTGGGGTAGCCTAGTCTTTCCTGTCTACTAACTCTATTGTGGCCCCGCATTGGTATGGATTGCCCAGGGCTATAGTGTAAAGGCAGCAATACAAAGTGGAACTAAGGAGCAGCAGCTTTTATTCACACATGGCGGATGAATGGGCAACACGTCTTTACAACCACAGGGCTAAATAGGTCGATTGCCTTGCACAAAACATTCCGTGTACCGATATGTAGGTCATTGGGTGAGGCTGGTGAAACATTTAAGATCATTTATGTGTCTAATAATTTTTTCCCATATAGCATCCAATGAATATAAAATATTATGGTTTATTTGTTTTCTTTCTCTTTGTATATATTGTTTGTATTAACAATAATAAATGTGAGGATATTTTTTATTTCACAGATTAGTTGATTTATTTTGCCTCTAAACCTACTTTTTGTAGACCATTTAATATTCCTTACTGAAACACAAATTATATTCTTCATCTTCTTATTCTAAATGATATTCTTCACAAAAATATTAAATACAATATATTTGATGTATTCTTATATATATACTGTAAACACTCCAGTTGCATTGTTTCAACTCTAATATTTGTCCTTCATGGATTGTGGACAATCTGAACTGGCAGACAGATTTTTGCCAAACTAAAGGCAAATATTTTTCTATGAAGCATCACCAATGTAACTCATTTTTTTGCAGTTATTAAACAAATGTGCATGACATTTTGTTGTTTTAAATGCATTTTATCACATAGCCACCAGATGGCACATGTCCATTCACATAGGTCATCTGGTTAAAAACCAATTAAACCTCTGGCTGAAGAGTTCATTATCACCGCTATTATACTTTGTGTGAATGGTGAATCTACATCAATTTAACTCAGTGTTAATCAGGCTTTTCTTATTAGACATGGCAGTTATTACACAAATGACATCCCATTACTGTCACAAATCAATGAATTAGCTCCTCAACATCATTATTTAGTTTTGACATATGTGACAAAGCCTTAACTCTGATTGGCTGACCAGTGACAAACACTGATATTAAAAGGCCTATATAATCCTTTTTAAAACTGAAAATTTAATTGACCAAATTCCCATGACATAATAGATAACACTGACTGGTGTTCAGCTAATATGACGTCTGCCTCTTTGTCGCTCTCAGGAGGTGTAAAACAGATTTGCACCACACTTAAATGAGTTTGCACCCAGCACTGACTAATCTCATGGCGGGCCGTCCTTTTAGCAAATGCCTTATTTTTTCCTGATTTGACCCGGTGCCCTCAATTCTAGGTGGGAGAAGTGCTCGGAAAGTGGCTTAACCTGGAATGTGTTTTGGAAAAAGTGAGACAAAGTGTCTGCAGCTTGTCTTTCAAAAAAGTCCAGGACGTATATTCTTAACAAGAGTTCTTCAGGAGTGTGGTGGAGCTAGCCAGCTGTGCTGCTGCATTTCATGAGTCCAGCTGCTGCCCAAGCCTATTCATTTAATGAGATGCAGGTCTAGAACCCCTTCATCATAACATATAACATCATCACAATCATAACATATCTAAAAGTGGTTGTTGTTCTCTTTGTCAGTTATAATTAGTATTTTCAGCTCAATTATGATAGCAACAAAAGATTTCAAAAATTATATTTGATTTTGTGTTTTTGTTTCTCTTTCTGCTGTGAATTAAAAAAGAAATGTTTCTGCTCAGAAAGACTAAAATGCTATTACTGAAAATAAAGAAATAAACAAATATGAATGTGTAAAAATGTGAACGGTTTAAACAGTTTGCAAAGGTTCAGAGTTATTGCTCTCTTACCTTATGCATTCTGAGCATCCTAATTATTCACAGTGATCAGTCATGAAAACATGACTTTCGTGACTTTCAGAGACCAGAGCCAAGTTTTGTCATCACAGTAAGGGCTAACTACGCCTACTTCCTGATTATTGGCAAAAAATGCTTTACAATTAGATCCAGACAGCACACAGCAGACATCTGTTGATGTCAAGACCTGGTTTATACAATATATCTGTACTGGGGCAAGATACTTTGCTTAAATAGGAAAGTTGGGTACATGACCTTCAAATTAAGTGTAATTTCACCTCCTTGTTTTGAAATGTTTTGTTTTGTTTAGTTAATTTAACCAGATGAAACTATGCACCTTAGCAACTTATGCTTTTCTATAAAATCTTGATACAAACTGTAAATGTTCATTTTCTCATTAGAAATTCAATGTTCTCATGTAACAAAATTGACTCAGACACACTGTCCACTAAGCTGAGAAAGCTGAACTCCAAATGCCTCCTATGTGTTCTTGTTATTCCTTTTCTGAGGAGTGAAAAGCCTGCCTTTCTGCACTTGTTTACAGCATGGAGGAATTGCATTATGGGCACAGATGCTCTTACCCGCTCCTGTATCCGCAGCAGTAGTGTTAGCAGCAGCCGGCACGGAGCTGAAATTAGAACGAACCTCGAAAATCCACACCAATGGATGCCAACACCAACCTTTTATGTGCTCCAGTTTGTCCATTTTTCACACAGACAACAGTTTCACCTGCGTCGAGATGTTATTTCAAGCCTCTACATTCACACCGTCTGCCTTTATATCAATGTGTTTACATGTGAGGTCTTGGGTACGATTTCCTTGTGAGAAAATAAGGGGGAAAAATGCAGAACCGTAAGACAGATGAAGGCAGCAGCGGAGATGCTTAGAAGCCCATAAAGTTGTCAGTTTATAAACAAGCTGGAATGAAACGCCTGCCAAGACAGATAAATCATTGTTGTGGTTTTAAAAGCTTCAAAACTCAGGAAGAGCAACAGCACTTTTAAAATGCTAGAACATTCTGAATGGAAACGGTTTCACTCAGATGTGCCTGTGGTAATTGTTTGGAGCAAGAGGCTGTCACTTAAAGATATGATGGAAAGTTTCTGTTGTATTTTTTTCAGGCTTGGATTCTTATTTAAAGCGTTAAATGTGCACTGTGAAACCTTTCTGGTGGGATATCTGCTTGTTTCTATGGATATGGTATTTAATTGCTTGCAATGTCCCACTGTATGGCATTATTCATCTTCTCTATATTGCATGTTTTCAATTACAGCTATTCCTATTGCTAAAAAACTGTGGGCTTCCTGTGAGTCGCTTGTCTACATAGAGATAAATGATTTATTACCATTCTGTGGATTATCCCAGGCAAAACAATCACATCACCATGGAGACAACTACACATGCACATCACCAGAAAAGTTGCATATTGTACCTTGAAGTGTTTGGATTTGAACACAATGAGCCTGTACTATTTTAGTTCTTGTATCATTAGAAGTGGAAATAACAAGAAATAGGCAGATTAGTATGTATTTATGTGACACATTTGTCAATATGGCCCTTAGACAACATGTCAGGAGCAGTGTGCAACAACAGATCCTAGTCAGAGTAGGGCCCGACCAATATATCGGCACTTGGAGACATATCGGCTGTCGGCCTAAATCTTGCCGATCTGGGTCAATCGTCCACATGGGCATCTTGTATCTTGTTATAAAGCTTAGACTATCTAGTATTTTCATTTTGTAAAGGTAGGTTGGAGACCCCTGATAGAGTCTAGAGAGCTACATTTTTTAGCAGTCACAATAAATTGAGTATTTTAAAGTGCCACAGTGAGCTTTAAATGAGGTACAGTTAGTTGCCTATAAAACAATCCATTATCCATTTATTAGTGTACAAAGTTACACATCAAAATAATACATGTACAATGGTAATAGGCATTTAAGTTAATATTTTTTTACTTATTCAGGACAGTACATGTAATTCAGAAATCCCTTGGCGAGCTACTTGGAAGGGGTGGAGAGCTACCAGTAGCTCCCGAGCTACAGGTTAGAGACCCCTGCTCTATATTATGTCCATTTAATCCAATTTACAGACAGATAAATGTCCTAATATGTGGCGGTGCATTAGTATTTATCAGAGGAGTCATTTGTCTGTGTGCGAGACGCCGCACTGCCCCTGAACCAGCCATAGATCCATGTGCACAACACTGAGGCGCTGCTTTAAATGCACTTTTGTCTGAACCACGATACTGACGATAAATCAAAGTGAACTTCAGCGCAGTTTAGGCGAGCAAAAAAACTATTGCTTGTCTTTATCAAACTTATTACTGAAGATTTATGATCTGAGAGGTGCCTGTGAGTGTTGCAAATGTGTTCATTTTGAAGCTACATTTCATTCTTTCTCATTGTTTAGCTCAGGGGTCTCCAACATGGAGCTCAGGAGCTACCAGTAGCTCTCCACTCCCTTCAGTGTAGCTCGCCAAGGGATTTCTGAAATTATATATATACTGTGCTGAATAACTAAAATTGTATTATTGTCATTGTAAATGTATAATTTTGATGCCCAACTTTGTATACTAATAAATGGATTATGGTTTATGGTTTATAGGCATCTAACTGTACCCCATCTAAGGCTTGCAGAGCTCTTATATGTACTGAATTTATTGCAAATACTTAAATGGGTTGCTTTTTGGCATTTTTGTTTGGTAAAAGTAGCTCACCAGAGGAAAAAGGTTGGAGACCCCTGGTTTAGCTCTTAGCTGCTGTAGCTCCCACACATAAACAGCCTGTTTTCTTACATTGGCCTAGTGTAAAGTGACTATAGTGTCTGTACACACATTACTGGATACGCATTGATATGTAAATGAGCTGTCAATAGAGGTGTGAATGATCAGCATTTACATATATAATTAATTACCGCAGCATGTACGTGTTTATGATAATCGCTAAAGGCTGATGGCGGTAGTTTACTTACTTTCTTTACTGGCTAGAATGTCATGCAAAAATGCCATTAGGCCGACCTACTGTCTTTAAATATGACTGTAAAGAGGCAGAATAACAATAAATGTAGCCTAAACAAACCCAATTAAAATCCAGTAGAGCCAGAGATTTAAGTTAAGTTTTATCCTCAACTGAAGATTTAAAGTGAATTTTTTACATCACTAAATACTGTATATCGGCTTTTATATGAGCTATCAGCACCTTCAACTTATATTTTATCCGTATCATATCGGCCGCAGAAAAATCCATATCAGTCAGGCCCTAGTCAGGAGTACTACTGTGCTTCATGTGAGCCATAATTTCTTTGATGCGGTAGAAGATTTTAACTTTCCCATATGTAAAATGTTTTATTAATCGTCCTGTGTATTTGAGCATAATGGGTCTTGCTCCAGGACAGATAGATGATATAAGAAGCTCTTGAAGTCAAAATAGGTCCTGCGTGTTATCTGAATCAAATTATAAAGTGCTTTATTGTTAGTTCTTGTTAGCTTTACTCTCTGGTCTCTGGTGAAAAAGCACTTATTAACTCATCATGATGAATAATTAGGATGCTCGGAAACCATAATGTAAGTGAGGAATCATTTTAAATCCTGCAAACCATTTAACGTGAACTACTTCTGTTTTCCATGGTTTTACCGCAGTAAAAATCAAGTAGAGGTAAATAATTTATTGGTGATAATTAGTTTTAGAACACTTGTCTTTCCAAACATAACCTGAGTATAACATCACTTTAAATTAACAATGTAAGTTTGGAGTACTTCTCCACCTCTGCACTAAAAGCAGAGTGTACTTCATCTGCCTTTATAAATCATAGAAGGAGCCAGGTGTCAAACGCTGCATTAATAGTTAAAAGCAGTTAAATGAACAAATAGACTGGCGCTGTAATCTATTATAAATCTTACGTTCCACCCTGGAGTTTCATTATATTTGTGATGTAATTTTGATGAAGCATATGACCTCAAGAAATCCCTTCAAACTCCCCATTACAATACAGCGTGGCAATGACATAGATCCATTCTAATTGGCTGCAAAATATGCCGCTAACATCGTTTCACATTCATTTTTTTTCAGATAACAATTCCACCTCATTATCTCCATATATTGACTTCTCAACTCATGACAGTCTGTATCAATGCTTGTGTTAAACGTGAAATATAAATTGCGCAACACTTTTGGATGGAGGATTGCAGTTCGATGGAAAGAGCCGTAGACTTACTCCAGACAAAAACGTCAATAAGGAGGTACCCAAGGACGGGGATATCAATCGTGTATGAGGCCAGGATCGATCATTGATTTAATAAGACTACAGCCCACACGGAGTCCAAAGCCCCTAATTCCTTGTCCGTTAGTCATTAAACTTTTATATGCAAAACAGCCTTGTAACCTTAATCCCATCGATCCGGCGGCAGCGTTTAACATTCTCATATTATAGTATTCCGATGTACATGACTTGGTGTACATTCCAGTGACTTAATGTTATTGTTTTTCTTTTAAGCATACATCAATGGGAGGTCGGTCAGGCGTACAGTTTGAGCCAACATGGGGATCCATACTTGTTTTCGCATGCAAAAATATCTAACAGTATCCACGTTTAGACTTGTATCGTTAAAGTCTAGTTTGTCTGTGTTCAGTATCGTAGCGCAGTTTGCATATTTTTGCTGTATAGGTAAGAGCCTGTGTGAATACTTCTTGCTTGAGGTTAAGTGTTTTGAGTGAAAGTTTGAAAACCTTTGAGGGAAATTATATTACATTTTTACAATTCTGGTAAATAAAATTAGCACGTTCAAAAGAATGAATGTCATACTGTCCAGGCTAAAAGAACTGGATTATGCGAAATGAATTCAAGCAATGTTTCTCCACTAGACTGTCATTATTACTAATAGAGAAGGAGCTTAGACTATAGCACCCAAAGGTCTCAAGTGGAATTTCTTCAGTGGATGTACTTTGAGAATCCGTGTAACGTTCGTTCATTCGTTTTTTTCAAAATAAAACCAAAAATAAGAAAACGAAAAAACAACAATTTTCTTCATTATTCCTCTCCAGGCAGGCGTTGCAGATTTGCAACAGCTAAATGCCAATTACCTACTTACTCCACATCCATATTTTTTTAGCCTTTTTTACTCAGGAGCCTTTTCTCCCATCCATGCTGATAAACGTGGGCGATGCAGACTGTGCAAGAACGGCTACACACAAATGGCCTGCCAGAAGTGCAAAATACTGTTGTTGTTTACAAAGGATAAAAATGGTTTCTTAGAGTACCACATGAAAAAGTGATGTTGTTCTGCCACTGTAAAGCACTGTTACACTGTGCTTTTTGTTTTCATTGTTATGAAAAGTGGTATACACATAAAGTTAGCGTTCATATCATTTTCAGTCTTCAGTGTTAATTTACCACACCGGGCCAATGCTGCAAATCTCCAACATCCCAGAACGCATTGGATGTGAAGGTCTCTCTCAAAAAAAAGTCAGGATTGTATATTACTACCCCATATGATCATTTTCCCCAAATATCAGATTTTTCCTGATACTAAAAATTTATTTGAGCCTGCGAGGGTTATGTGTCTCCAAAACCAAAATGAAAAAATCAATAACGATTCATATTTTCAGTTTTGTTTCAGTTTTCCCGTTTCCGTGACTTAATCTGTGATGCTAGACTTTTGTGCTACATACGGACTGAACCAGGACTGAACCAGGACTAAACAGGTCTCAGTCCTGGTCTGGTCCAGGTCTCAGTCCTGGTCTGGTCCAGGTCTCAGTCCTGGTCTGGTCCAGGTCTCAGTCCTGGTCTGGTCTCGGTCTCAGTCCTGGTCTGATCCTGGTCTCAGTCCCGGCCTGGTGCCGGTCTGGTCCTGGTCTCAGTTCCGGACCCAGTCCTGGTCCTGATCTGCTCCCAGTCTCAGTCCTGGTCTGGTCCTGGTCTTAGTCCTGGTCTCAGTCTTGGTCCTGGTCCCGGTGTCTGTCTTGGTCCTGGTCCAAGTCTGGACTCGGTCTCACTCCTGATCAGCCGACAGTTTACGCGGGTGCACCTCAGGGCCCCTCCCAGCACTCAGTAATGGTTTAGACCTGGTTTAGACCTGGTTTAGTCCTGTTTTAGTCCTGGTTCAGTCCTGGGATCAGTTTGTATGCAGCGCAAAAGTCTGGCATCGCAATTTATGTCACAGAAATGGGAAACGGGCCATTATCCTTTTTCTCCATTATTAATTAAACAAAAATTTGAAAACTAAAAAACAAATCATTATCTGTTTTTTCATTTTGGTTTTGGAGACAAATAATGAAGAAAATAGTTGTTTTTTTCATTTTGTTATTTTTGGTTTTATTTTGAAAAACAAATGATACATGGATTTTTTAGCGTCACTCTCTTTTCTAATGCAAACCTCTCAAGAAACTAATTTAAAGTTAGTTACAATTACTGTCAATAATTCATAATTTCACAATCCTACCGACAACGTCAATTGTGTGGTTTATGTAATTGACAAACTGACTTGTTTCCAGGTAACCATTACTGTAATATACCCATAAATGTAGAGCTGATCAATTACACTAACAGTCTTTCAAAGCGCTTAAAGATATGTGCCCTGTATAACTTTAGTGAGGGCTTTTATTCAATTCAAGTAGTTGGTAATGCTCAAAATCCAAAAAACACATGAATTTAATGCCGTACTGTGGATCCTTCACGGCAAAGCACTTGCATCTCCATAGAAACAAGTAGGTGGCGGACTGTCTGGCAGAAAAATGTCATGGTTCTTCAGCTAACTTTCAATTGATTTATATAAAAAGTAAAATCTATGTGCGATAAAACCTGGATTGAGCTGCACAGACAGTCGAGGTTGGATTGTGAGGCTGGATATTGCCACCTTGTCATGGAGCAGCCCTGCACTGTAATGTGGTAGCCTGACCTTGTTATCCTGTGTGTCTCTGAGCCCCCTCACCATTAATCGCACAGTTCTGTGATCAGTCACACGCTGTAATAAGAAAACGCTGAGGCTTGTATCACATTTTCACCTGATTCCCCCCAAACCCCGCGCCTCCCTGCTCATCTCTTTGTGTGGTTTTTGGTGCTGATTCTATAGTCTCATTGCTGTGCTGGGGAGGTTGTCAATTTCAGAGACAACTGCAGTCCTGATATTGTGTAACTCAGAGTGAGGTTCACCTACCTTTGCCCTGCGTGCACTGTTCAGGGCTGTCAAATTCAAATAAGGTCATTTCTGCATCTTCAGTATATCTTTCCTTTAAAATAAATACTTGAGTGTATAAATGCACTGATTCACTACTGCAAAATGTTGATAACTCAAATTTGTAACCCAGCAATTGATTTCCTGCTTTCTGCACATAAATTATGAATTGATTCAGAAGCAAAGCATCAAACAGTTTAGAACATTGCAAAACTTTTCAACTTCAAAAATATTTAGTTCGCACATATTAATATGTTTATGAAATTCACTCAAATTCACTATCCCCACAGATTTACAAAATGTTTATGGTACTTTGCTAAAATAAACAACAAAATTGTAAAGCTGCCACAACTTAAGTTTTGTAAATCATACAAAATAGCAGCGATATAGCAGATCACAATATTGATACTGTATCACCCATTAAGTATCACAATATGTCAGTGTTTCAGCCAATCTCTTCCTACCCCATGCCCCCTGCTGGCCACTGGGAAAGATCAGATAGCCCAAATAGACTGGTTTGGCTTGTGTCTGAGTGAATAGTGTTGCTGTGGCCCTCAGATCAGACCCTTACACAGCCTGTCAGCTCCCATCCCAAAGTGTTACCGTGACTCACATGTTTTTTCTTGCAGGTTTGTGATCTATAAAATGTTTTATTATTAGATGAAGAAGAGAGCACATAGTGGGCTGTCTACATTAGTCTCCATGGCATGTTACTGGATATTTGGTCCCTGCCTCTGTAGACACATGTGAAGCATACTAATATTTGCAATGAAGGCGTGAGCATGTTTGGAGAGCAGCTGAACTGCACCCGGGTGTATCACTGTCCATCTATCATCATCGCGGGGCTATTGGCCACAACCTTATCAAGGACGACACTCATGTTTACACAGTGGAAATTACTTTGAATGAATATCTGATCTAGTGCTCCCCAATGTATTGCTCCCTGTGCTTCACGGATAATAAAGGGTTATGGCTATGGGCAGTCTTTCAAGCCCATGTATGCCACTAGACGTATAATTGACTCCTCGCAATATGGAGATGCCACTCTCGAATCCATGCATGTGTTTTGTTTCATTCACACGTGTTTAACATATGTTGTGGAAAATTATATCTCTTGAATAATAATAATGATAATCCATTTGCAAAGCCTGGTCTATTATGAAATACAAAGAAAGGTTTATTCTTTGTTACAGCGGATAGAACCGGGCCTAGGCCTGCACTGGCCTCAGACTTCCAGCCTCCCCGCAAATGTATCGCTGAGTATCTCCTCTAGTCTCACCCAAAACATCTGTGTTCTGAGTGTTTATACAGAAATACAAAGCTACATATCAAAGCAGAGAGACTTTTGTTTCACAGTCATGAGTTACACTTGAAGACAGTTAAACAGAGTGTGACCTGTGTGACGGGGACAGTTGTGTCTGCTTTACATATGTTAATGAAAAGTCTGTGTGTTGGAAAGATATCACATTCATTTATACTAAACAGAATATGACAGGTTTTTTTTCACAATATAAATTTCAATCACACACACAAACCTATTATTTAGGGTAAGTTCTTCTTTCAAACAGAAAACACTGTTCCACCTTGTGCTGTCATTTAGTGAAACTGAAAGTGCTCTACTGTGTTTTTAACCCCCATAAATCATCACTAGAATCATTTGGATAATTCCAGCCCTGGAATTGCCAATCCATACTGAACAAAAAGTAAAAGCTACAGCTTCATGACATCACAAGGTGGAACAGAGCATTTTAAGCTTTGAAGATGTAGAAAGACTAATAATAAATGGTGAAACAAACATGTGTGAATGAAACAAAATACCACTCAATAAAGTCTCTCTCTCAAGGTTTCTGAGGAGGGAACAACATTCTAACATGACTAAAATCTCACAGAAGTAAAAAGAAATATAGAAGAAGCAATATAGGACCTTAAATGTCTTCAGCTATGATGGCACTTAGATGCATTGTGTAACTTTGTTGGTTTATGTCTGCCACCTCCTTGTCTCCATGGAGATTTAATTGATTTGCCAGGAATATTTCACAGTCTAGCATCTTTCTCCATTAATACAAGCATCTGATTAGACATGCTGGCGCCACCTAGTGGCTCCACTCAATTTAATTTCGGAATCGGAATACACTAGATGGTTTGCAAGAACTCCGGAAGTTGTAGACCACGCACTGGCCAATCAACAAAGAGCTGGGTAGTACAGCACAACAGTAAACAAAGCAGTCAAGATGAATGTAGACGAAGCCATACATTCTGTGTTGCCAACACCCTACAGGATTTGTGAAAAGCTTAATATACCAGTTAGCCCTATTTGTGGCACATTACATACATCACAACTAAATAGCAGTGAAAAAAGTACCCGCCTACCGTCTAGCAAGCGAATCCTAAAGTGCGAGGTCTGACGGAAGTGAAACCGGCTGATGAATCAGACCTGACAGCCCTGGGCAAAGTTACATATCAGATCTGTAGAAAGGCCAGACAACAAGAATGCCTGTTTTCAAGGTATTTTTGAACATAGAATAAATGTAAGATAGATTCTTCTAGATAAAGCAATAGCATCACTATGGACACAAGCTACATCACCAAAAAAAGTTACGTTATGCACCTTTAAACCTAGTGCATTTCAAAATACATTTTGAAAGACAAGATTTTTACAGCCACAACATTACAATCTGGAGACCGTTATCAGCATGTTAAAGTGTATACCATAGACAATCATTACGGTCTGACAGATTGTAGTGTACACTTTTATTTTCCTGTTTTCAAAGTGTCAAGCAATTGTCAACTGTTCTTAAAATGTTTGGAGAGAGAAAAAGCTGGAGGCTCCTGCAGTGCAATGAATCATGTCTTTAAAGATGCAGCAGAGATATTTTGGTCTTTTTAAGATTTTATTTGGTAAAACAGTGAAGTGCAGAAACAGAGAGCCACAGTGGTCCTGTAAAAATGTGTCAGGTATTCTACTGTCTGAGCTGTACCTCCCGGCTACAATATTGAGGAGGGTGATATTGACAAAAGTACATATCAGGGTTTATTTATTTTTTATTATCCCGATGTTAATATGTGTACAGTGTTATCGTGATCCATCATAAACTTGCCTGTGTCAAGGTTCAACTTCAAAAGTGAAGACACTGTAAAGTTATATATAAAAGTGCTGAATACACTGCTATTCTTTATAACAGACTTTTAAAATGATTTTGCATGTAGATAGTATTTGATTATAATTGTATATCTCCATAACAACAAATGCAAAAATTGTGTGTGTTTTTTTTTTTATCAGTTGTAAAAAGGAAATGTGTGGTTGACTACGTGTGGTTATACTACGATGACCCTTTAGAATATTGGTGCCTGAATTCATGCAGTATCATTTAAAACAGTATTTCCCAAACTTTTTTTCTGGGAACCCATATTTTAAAAGTCACAAATCTTCGCGACGAGTCACTAGACATTTTTCGTAAATCACAAAATAAATTTGTGACCATTATTGAACATGAATGAGGATATTTTATTGTTGACTGAGTGATTGTGTCTCTCTGAACGATTAGTTTTACTCCAGTTTTAAACAATGAAAAACAGTGATTAGTGTTTCCAACAGACAACTGGTTAGGCAAGGTGGTGCAAGAATTATTAGACAGAATTATCATGAACTAATGAAGTAAGGATTAACTAATGGTGAGTTCATTATGGCTGTAAGATTTATAATAAGGTTAGACTTGGCTATGAAAGCATTGATGTTGAGCTAATTGGACAATGTAGTTTACATTGAGTAAGGATATTTTGTAAGTAATGTTAATTTGTGATTTTTTTCATGACAAATTTACATTATGTCCATGATAATATAGGCCTCATTGTAATTCTTTCACTTGTCATGGAACCAATAAGTAGTATCTGAATGTGGTCTATTACATTCTGACAAATCCATATCCACTAATGTGCCTTCCAACATTGTCCCTGCTGCATTCGGCCAAACAAACCCGTCGTCTTTCATCTCTTGTGACTGCTCCCTTCCTCTGAGATCTGATCATCCTCTTTTTGAAGCCATCGACTGGAGTGTCCTTTAACAGAAGTGCTCGCCAAAACCAGCGTGGCGTACAGGGAGGAAGGCGGAGAGGTAGACTTGTTGTGGTGTTTTTGGTCTCCGCGTGGTGCCCTCCAATAGGAGCGGACACTGATTGGTTTAAAGACTGTGTGGCTCGACTCTCTATGAAAATCTAGTGAATCCTGGGCTTTCTGGAGAGGACACCCACACCACTGGTGTAGTCTGCTGTCTTCCGAGCTGGAGGTGGACAGGACACGCATGGAAGAGAATATAACGCCAAAGCATTGAAGCAATCACTATGAGGAGGAGGAGGTGTGCTAAAATTATCTGCTCTTAAAATATGTGTATGTTATCTAGAGCAGGAGAGGCAACCATTGTAGGGCTTACAGGCAAATGAGCAGGAGTAGAAGAAGTATCATATTTTTCGACTATAAGGCGCACTTAAAATCCTTTTGATTTTCTCAAAAATCAAAAGTGCGCTTTATAATCTGGTGTGCCTTATGTTTTAATTCTAGTAGTGCTTACTGACCTTGAACCGATTTTATGTGGTATAGGTGCTCAAAAATCTGAAAATGTTTTAGTACGACTTTGGTAAGTGATGAAGCTGCTCCGCTTGATGGATTGTCGGAGCATTCCGGCTACTGCAGTCAGGAGCCTAGCGGAGTAAGAGGTGAAGTATAGTTCTGCGTTGGCCGTCGCCTTGTCGCCTTTATCACAGAAAGAACACACACATATTCCACTGAGTTGTGTCCTTTTGCCCAACAGAAGCTGAACCGCATCAGCAGCACAAGGAGTGAGCGTTTTTTCAGCTCTTACAGTTTATGCAAATTAGCCATGTGGTTTTAAGTTTTGTTTCTGTAAAACGTAAACAAAACTATGTAAAGCTGCATTAAACACATTACTAATCAATGTATATTTGAGTGCTCCTTGTAGGAAATAAAACAAACTTAAATGATCCACCCACATTCACAATACACATTCACCAAGACAGGGAGACAATGCCGGGCAAGTTACACCACAATCTGCCAATGGATCATGGATTCCTGGACTAAGGGATCAGTCTCAAGTGTCGTCCGTTTGTTTCGCTTAATGCGCCTTATAATCCGGTGCATTTTATGTATGAAAATAGATGACAGAATTCAACATTACTGATATTGCAGCTTATAATCCATGCGCCGTGTAGTCTGAAAAATATGGTATTCAGTTTTGTTACTGAAAAGTAAAATATGTAAAAACAAAACAAAGCAAAAACTCAAGTAAAACTATCACATAAAAAATTGACTTAAAGATGCATTGTATAACTTTTATGGAGGAGGGTCTGTCACTCTCTTGTCTCCATGGAGCTGTTGCTGCTTTACTTGGAATGTCCCATGGTATAACACTAAACACATCTATCTAGTGCTTATTCTAGTGCTTAGAGGTGCAGCTATTGCTCAAAAATACAATAATTCTCTTGAACAGGGTTGCCTCTGTGCAGATCTGACCTGTAATGTACGGTATAGTTGTCTCCCTTGAGCTAGAATAATCTCATGAATCACTATAGACAAAGCAATAACATCTCCATAAAAACAAACAGGAGATGGATCCTCCACCAGAAAAGTTGCACAATGCATCTTTAAGTACAGTACGTTTTTCCTTTGTTACTTTCCACCACAGCACATGAGTGATGCTGGTTTACCTGTTGAGCGATGCTTCGAGAGAGGAGCTGTTTAGTATTCAGTAGTGAGAGGCAGAGACATGCTAAATAAGCTGTCATACATTGTTTGGATAATCAGCTGGCATCGCTTCAGAGATTTCAGACTGGGAAAGATGGACGGATCTGCTTTGCATTTCATTACATGACTTTTGCCATAGGGAAGAATAAACGGAAATCACATAAGAATAATTTATTCAATGTAATTTTCAAGCTTTAGATGAAATGAATGTTGAAACTGTAATGTTACGACAGATGAATGAATACAGAAATGTATATTAATCATTACTGACAAATCTACCTGTCAAGGTGTTTTCTTTTAGATTTAGATTTTGTTGCATTTATAGATTTTCTGATACCACTATAATTTTACCTAACACTCCATGTTGTCTGTAAAGTATAGTTTGTAATTTGTATTATTGCCTTAGATTTATTTATTCATTCTTATATTGACAAGGTAGGTGTCTTGCTCAATGGCATACTACTTACTTACTACATGATCCTGGTGTTTTTAATGCGTAATTTTGTCCATTAATAAATTCATATTTCTAATATGGAGCCTGTAACCCTTCGCATCGTGAGCTTCATTTGACTGGAGCCGAATGCTGTTGGTGGTGTCATACTCCCTTAGTCCACTTCTTTATACAGGCTACATCTACACATGGTAGAGTATGTTGAAAAACTAATATTTCCCTCCCTCGGTTTTCCAAAATAACATTGTGCACATAGCATTGTTTTCAAAAAAGTTTTCGTTTACATCAACCTGCATAAATACTCCATCCAGAGCCATCATAACTACACCAGTACACTGGGCGGCCCCTGGATAAGATTCAAACCTGTAGCATTTATTTCATTACAGTACTAAGTAGAGCCCGACCGATATATCGGTTGGCCGATATTATCGGCTGATATGGGCAACTTTAGGCATATCGGCTATCGGCTATGCTTGCTGATAGGGGCCGATATTTCACGTGGGCATGTTATACCTCGTTATAAAGCTTAGACTCTCTACATTCTGTTCATTTAATCCAATTTACAGACAGATAAATGTCCTAATATGTGGCTCCACATCAGTATTTATCTACGGAGTCATTTGTCTGTGTGTGTCCGTACTGTCCCCGAACACACCACAGAGTCGCGTCACTCACATGTGTTTGTTTACACCTGCAGACACAGATCCAAACACTGAAATTATATTCTTTTTACGGACAATCGGTTTGAGTCTGGATTAAAAGGACATTTGTTAGTGCAGATTTGTGATGTGAGGAGGAGCCTGTATGAGCGGTGAGTGTTGGAAATATGTCGACTCTGAAGCTAGTTTTTGTCATTTGTAATGGGTTAGCTGCTGTAGCTCCCGCACATAAACAGACTGTTTTCTATTGGTCTGTTCTAAAGTGACTATATTGGCCGTATATTTGCTACTGGACCTGCACTGATATGTAAATGAGCTGTGAACAGACGTGTGAATTATGACATTTGCGCATATAATTAATTATCGCGGCGCGCACGTATTTACGGCTAAAGGCTAATAGCGCTACTTTCTTTACTAGTTATGGGTCCGTCGCAAACGAAATGACTCTTAGAATCGGCTCTTTGAAGGGAACGACGGGAGCCTGATCCTTATTGGGAGCCGTATTTTCTCTTTCTCTCACTTTTTTTCTCTTCACGCCGCGTACAGAATCGTGGTTTGACAGCGGCAGCGGCTAAAAACGAAACTTTGAGAAATTTGCGTGTACGTAGGATTAAAAAAAATAAAAATAAAAAAAACGAGCATATTTGACTGTAGTTTAGCATAAAATAAATAAGTCCCGGTTTAGTCCTTTTTCAGTCCTGGTTTAGACCTGGTTCAGTCCTGATTCAGTCCTGCTTTAGACGTGCTTTAGTCCTGCTTGCAACAAAACGATCTGAAGAGCCACTTGGGAGCCAAAAGAACCAACAGCTTTTAGTGAGCCGAGCCAAAAGAGCCGGTTCTCTAAAAAGAACTGGAATACCCATCACTAGTGTCTAGAATGTGATGCAAAAATGGCATTAAGCCAACCTACTGTCTGTAAATATGATGTAAAGAGGCAGAATAACAATAAATGTTGCCTAAATAAACCCAATTTAAAATCCACCAGAGCCAAACCTAAGTTTTTTAAACAATTCAACATTTACAGTGAATTTTTACATCACTAAATATATCTGTGATTATATCGGCTATCGGCAGCTTCAACTTCCATTATATCAGTTTCATATCGGCCACAGCAAAATCCATATCGGTCGGGCTCTAGTACTAAGTATTACTAAAAAATACCTTGAAAAACGTGCATTACTGAGCGTGCTCGCCTCTCCACAGATATGTTAAAGAAGTGGTAAAATTGCTGACCTTCAAGCCCTCGATTGTCTCTGGTCATGGATATGATCCATCAGCTGTGTGTGCAAATGCAAACAGTCTTTGCACCAGAAAAAATGCAACTGCTGCTCTGAATGCTTCCATGATCATCATCAAAGGTAAACTCTTGGTGCCTAAACCGTAGTTTTCCAGAATCTCCACTCTAGCCAGAATTTTTAGAAAGATTTGTTTTCAGAGGTGAATTTGCTGTTTGTGTGTAAAAGATGGGTACAAACAAAGGAAAATGGCTCAGTTTAAAAAAATACCCGTGTACATGTAAACGGGGCCTCAGTCTATGGGCAAAGGGTTAGGTTAGTGCTAGATAGTTCGGTCCAGAGGGACAGAAGTGATCATGTACCTCTGGTTGCCATGGTGAGGTGCATCTGTAGCTATTTACAGATCTAAAATGTTATATTTTTGACTGTTTTATATTTTATTTTATGGCTTATAGGTGCAAAATGTGTTGTTTGAAGTTACTTCTGCTAACATGTTAACAAACCCAAACCATTTTCCTAACCCTAACCTTATCCATAGTCCTCACCTTAACACAGTTCTCTTCCTAAACTTGACCAAAACCTAACTTTAACTATTTTCCTAACCTTAACCATGACCCATTTTCTAACTTAAAAATAACCTTCATCACTTCAAATGATCAGAGCAGACCTTCCCTCCTGACCGAAGATTCTAACATTGAGTTACTTACCTTCTTTCTCCTGTCACAGTGTGACCACAGTGTACTACCTGGGATCCCTTTTGAAGATCTTTAGCCAGGATCTCAGGTTCACAGTATTGAGGCCCAAAATTTTTATTCTGCACAGAACACTCCCAACTCAACTGGAAATTTATTATTATGACCCGACAAGCCTATTGACGTAACGCAAACCCCATTTTAGAAAAGTATATATTCTCTGTACATACTATAACCACAGTGGATTAAAACAGCAAACTGCCCAGCTTATGGCCGATTTCCAAGAGAAAAACATAAATATTTCAGCCTTTTCTCTTTAGCCACTTGGTGTTTTCTACAGGTGAGCAGCGAGGTTAGAAGCCACTGACCCACTTCAATAATGAGGAACAATGCAATCTATCTGCAAGCAAGGCAGCCAACTCTCAGGCTATCCCTTATGAGCAGCCTATATTTTATTCATATGGATATTAACGGCACAGTGCACAAGAAGAACTTAAAGACATTCACTTATACAATCTCTCAGCAATAGGTTTTCAAAATGGCCCACGATTTGAGAAGACTTGGTGATTAGTTAGGGCTCATTGGTCACAAAGCTTTGAAAACAGCGTAGTCCAAACCAGATTGTTCCACACACTTTTATATTTCCTACTCAAGCTATTGTCAAATGTTCTTATAATGTTTGAAGAGAGAAAAAGCTGGAGGCTTCAGCAAGTGCAATAAATCATATCTTTTAAGATATGGCACACTTGTTTTGATTGTTTATTTGAGATATCCTTTGGTCATTTTAAAGTTTTATTTGGAAGAACGGAGAAGTACTGATACACCGCAGAGACGCTGGTGGGAGGGAGAGCGTATATGTCTGTGGTGGAATAATGCGCAGTTATCACGGTGACACATATTAGCAAACACAGCCTGATTAGTTTTCTTTTCATTGCCGGAAAACTCATGGAAAAGAACAGTATGGGTTTAAACACATTTTCATCATCAGGCAGCAGTAGCTCATTTGGTAGAGCGTTTGTCCACTGAGCCGAATGTTGACATAAAACATCATTGGTTGAGCGGTCAGATCCACTGACCCACAGGTTAGCGGTGCAATTCTATCTCCCACAGGTGAATGGTGTCGTTGTTTTTTTGGGCAAAACGCTTAACCCACCTTGCCCCCAATGTCTGCGTATACTGGTGTATGAATGTGTGTATAAATTAGTGTGGATCGGCCCGTGTCCAACAGAGCAATGACTGAAACCGACCCTAGCCCCGATAAGCATTAAGACATTTGTGTATGAACCCGACTGAACCTGACACAGTTAAAATCACACAGGCCTAATGACACACGTAGGATATTGTTTTTGTGGCATCTAATGGACACAGAGATGCAAAATACAAACTTGGGATATAGCGAAAATAATGAGTAGACTCACCTCTCGTAAAGTGGTAAATTTAAAGTGCAGCATCTCATCCATATTATCCATAGAAATTCTCCAAATAATGACATCCAGTCCACAAAACAGCACTGTGAATCCAGTTTGAGGTGTTATTTAAAAATAAAAAGGCGAGAGTAGTTCCTCGTGTGTTTGTTTACATCCACACAGTGCGCGGATCGAAGTGAAGCTGCAGATTAGCAATAGTGACTCTACTTCCTGTGGACTTTATCGCCAGTCTTTTATGCTTTAAAAATGTACCTAAAGTATTGCGCCACATTTCACAGTTAATAGCAACACAGTTTTGACTTGTATCTAAACTAGAAGCGCAGTGCTCTGATCTTTTGAACACTTAAGAGTCTCAAAGTGAGTGGTTTTACTGTAGACAGGAAACAGCTGACGCGCTGATGTGTCTGAGTCCGACATGAGCCCAAAGGTAAGTTCTAAATATTTGACCAAACCTGTTGGAATGTTGGACTTTGGTCGGGTTTCCATGCTCTAGTGTGAATGGGTGAGTGGTTCCTTGTTGTAAAGCACTTTGAGTGCCTTGAAGGTGGAAAAGCGCTGTATAAAAATGTGACAATTTACTAATTATAATGAGTATAATGATCAATATGACTTTTCATGATCCTGTTTAGGTTGACCAAAATTGTGAGTGACTGAAAAAACAGTTGGCTAATACTAACTACCTTGGGACTGTTATGCCATTTCAGAAAGCACACATCAGCTCACCTATTATCGCTCCAAATAAGTCAATTCTTTCTAGTCAGACTGTCTTTTGAAAAAAAAAAAATCTGATTAAAGTTCAATCTAAAGTCAGAGTTTCAGACAGAGCAGTGCCTCTAGATAGTATCACTCCCGCAAGGAATGTTGATACCATCAGCTGAAAGATAGAACATAAACAGAGCGCGACAGTGGTTAGGCAGCAGTCTGGTGGTAAATGCATCCAATGTTCAACTGCCTGCACTATACCATTCGGCTTCTGTATTGGAGTTGGAGAAGAAAGACTTAGTTAGGGCTCATTGGTCACAAAGCTTTCAAAACAAATGCTATCGAAATCCCCCCAGCCTTACAGTCGCACCGTACCTCTCCATCCCAGAACAGCCCGGGTGAGGAGGGGGGTGCCGCCGATTAGACCCCCATTAGCGGAGCACAGGGGAGGCTTCAGCTCTGGGCCCGCTGCAGATTTATGATGGCGCTGCCCCACGCACTGGTGACCCTCTTCAAGCTGGGCCTCTGTAAGCCTGCACCATAGATACAGTTAATGGATACACACAATGTGCCTCCATGGCCCGCCGATGATGGATCTGGAGCACCGTGGAACTCTGCGGGACGGGTGCCAGAGCGACGAGGACTTGGAGTAGTAAGTATTTTGCAGTTTAAGAAGTGATAAAGTATGATTTAAAGATATAATGTTTTTCTCAGAGTGGAACTTCTTACAGCACTGGGCACAATACTTTGCAGCTGATGTCATGCTCTCTGGAGGTGTGACGCTAACTGTAGGTTCTGCTTTGTCTGAGGATTTGTTAGACTTTAATCTGAGCTTTGTTTTAACGCAATTTGAAGAACTGATTTAGCTGGAATTACAACAGATGAGCTGATCTGTGCTGTTAAACACATCTCACAATCTAGCAAGCATTACGGCCGCCACACACTACAGGATTTTTCTGTGTTCATTAAACAATTAAACCTGCAACAAAAAGTGCACACCACAAACACAAGGAGAATCTTATGAGACTTAAACTCTCTGATCGCAAAGACTCCAGCGGGATACGGTTGCGGACCACAGGCTATAAACTCGTGAGCGAGATTGCGTCAGCTTTTTCCTGTTCACAGTAAAACGACTCGCTTTGAGACTCTTAAGTGTTCAAAAGATCAGAGCACTGCATTTCTAGTTTAGATACAAGTCAAAACTGTGTTATTATTTGTGAATTTGTGGTACAATACTTAAAATACATGAACAGTTGGAAAATACATAAAAAATACATAAAAAGTTGGAAATAAAGTACACAGGAAGTAGAGTCATAGAGAGTAGAATCTGCAGCTTCACCTCGATCTGTGCGCTGCGTGGATGTAAACAGACACATGCGAGGAACTACTCTCGCCTTTTTACTTTGAAAGAACACTTCAAACTGGATTAACAGTGCGGTTTTGTGGACTGGATGTCATTATTTGTTAAGGACAATTTCTAAGATGTTGGAGGTTAACCTTTCCAGACTGATGGTATCATATACGATACCTGGGAATATGTTTGATATAACCGCACAGAACTTTCCAACCATAATAGATACAAACTTACTTTTTTCCCTTAAAAATCTGAGAGTTGCAGCTTTCCGAGCATATTCCCGGCATTATCAAAAATGAGTGTCCAATAGGAACTTTGTTTTGTGCCAGACACATGCGCTCCATCCATTTTGATCGGCACAAACTTTGCCAAAGAGTGTAATGAGTCAAAATGGTCGATTGCTCTGAGCGTCTGTGTTCATAACAATTGAAAAAGCCATTCCAAGTGCAGTTATTTCTCAAATAAATGGCAAATTATGCTTCTTGGTTTGTGTAATTGTTCATCCCTTGCTATTTTTATTTGAAAGGTTTATTTCAGTCCAAATGTACAAATCCAAATGTAATATACACCATGGAAATGCGTGGAAGTGATGTGGCTCAGTGCCCTGGACTTTTTTTTTTCATTTGCATTTCTGGTTTTATTACAGCCATATGACACAGCTACAGCATGTAGATTGTGAAATAACAGGTTGTACTGAAATAAAAGGATGTATAACACGTCATTAGGGAGTAAAATGGGAAGTTTTAATAGCAAAATTAAGAAAAAATCCAGGCAAGGACAAATGTACTAAAATTGCCATTAGGTCTGGAAATGTTAAATGTATATCTTCCTCAGAAGTGAGGAATAAAGTCTTCTCATTATTTTCACTCTAGGCAAGGCAAGGCAAGGCAAGTTTATTTGTATAGCACAATTCGTACACAAAGTAATTCAAAGTGCTTTACAGAATAAGAAATACATTAAAATCATAATAAAAACAAATCAAAACATAAATAATCATGAAGATTAAAATAAAAAAAAAAAAAAAAAAAAATCTATCTATCCCGAGTTTGGATCTTGCGCCTCTGTGTCCGTCGCTCCTCTGCCCCTGACGCTCTGTTTTATTGTCTGTTACCGTAGCGTTGCTGATGTTTGGTGGTTATGATGGCACTGACGCCACACATGAAGACTGCAGCGGCTTCATAATCACACACAAAGACACAAAGTCGGGTCACGCCTCTCCAAACTCTTGGAGAGCAAATCGCAGCCAGAATCGGGCAAAGTCTCCTGTAGTGTGTGGCAACCTTTAGCCAGCAGTTTTCCAATTAGTCACTCTAAACTTTTTGTTTAAAATCAAACACCTAAACAGTTCCATGTACGCTATTATTGATCAGAAGTGCCTGAAAATGTGTAAATCCATTGTGTTGTTTTCTACAGTTTTTAGATGATCTTAAAACTTTTGACAGTTTTGTTTCTTATTTTAGTTCATAATGAGCACTCCATTAAACTTGTAGACATTGTTTCATCCTCATTAAGTCATGCAATTAGCTAACTCTTTTTTAGATTAAACTCATATTTCAGTGATGCTACATACAAGCCAGTTATTCTCTGAGGTGGAGTTTGCTGTAAATATACTTTGGTCTAGACAAACCCATGAACAGCAGCTGAATGTTCCTGGTACATTTGGAGACGTATAATTGGGACACTGTGCAGTTGTTTATATTGTACTGCACTGGGAGAAACAACAGATTGGATTAGTATCTTGTTTCTGACCTAGAAGTGTCTAAACATGTAAGCATGCATGTAGAAGGAAATTACACGCACATTTACATTTAAATGAAAATATTATGTGGCGCATTAAAGACAACAAACCTGCCACAGATCTGACTACGAGGAACTGGGAACAATACTGGCAATTCTGATATAGCCGAGTGCTGCGCTGTTTATGCATTAATTTAGTTCAAATTAGCATATGAAAACCATTTTGTATCGCGTTAGCATTTCTATGGGATGAAGGCAATCTATAGCAGGGTTAAGCATGATAGTAAAATAGAACTGAAGGTGTACAATAAAAATCTACTTTATTAGGCTACTACTGAAGATTTATGTATTACGGTGCATTGATTGTGTTGCACTTGTTTCAATTAAAGCCAACCTTTTATTTTTTGCTGTTTTAGTTCATTTTAAACAGTTTGCAGTTGTTATTCCTCACTTACCGTATGCATTCTGAGCATCCTAATTATTCATCTCGATGAGTTTATAGGTGCTTTTCACAACTTTCAGAGGCCAGAGGTCATGCTGACAGCAACTAACATGATAATAGTGCACGTCCTAATTATAGGAAAATAAAATGCTTTATATTACACGCAGGCAAGACCAGTGGTGTAGTGGGGATTTTTTAAGTGGGGGTGCGCCATTCGTGATGTCATTGATGTAATGACGCCCTCACCCCCAACACCCCCGTCCCATCCACTTCCACCCCAAAAACTAAATACTCAACTTGACATGCCAGAATACACACAGGTGTTCATAAAAATAAAATAAAATAAAGTAAAACTCACTTTCAGCCAGTCGAGTAAAAATCTGTAATATTTGATTTTATTTGATTTTTTTTATTTAATCATGCTTACTCATCACTTTAACACCAATCATAATCACCTACAGAACACAAAGAACAGGCTACAACACATGAACCAGGACTAAACCAGGAGGACTAAAGCCTAAACCAGGAATGAACCAGGACTAAAACAAATCTAAAACAGGACTAAAGCAGGTCTAAACCAGGACTAAACCCGGAATAAATGAGGACTAAACCAGGTCTAAACCAGGTCTAAACCAAGGACTAATCATGGACTTAAGAGTGAGAGAACCCTGAGCCCATGCAGCAAGGTGTCTGCAAGTGGATCGGGCGATGGCTGCACCTAGCCCCGTGGGGCGCGGAGCTCTGTGCCGGTCTTTTCACCTGCAGTCAGCCAACGGTCTACATGGGCACACCTCCAGGTCTTTCCCAACACTCAGTCTTGGTTCAGTTCTGGGTTAGTCCTGATTTAGACCTGGCTTAGTCTTGTTTTAGTCCCGGTTCAGTCCTCCTGGTTCAGTCCTGGTCCTCTCATGCAGCCAGGACTGAACCAGGAGGACTGAATTTGGCTTCTCATGTGGCCAGGATGGGTTAGTCCTGTTTTAGACCGAGTTTAGTGCTGTTTTAGTCCTGGTTTTGTCCTGGTTCAGTCTTGGCCCTCTCATGTGGCAGGTCACTATAGGACAGTACTGGAGATATCATTTTTCATCATTGCCAATAGCTCCGGGTTGACATTTAAATTGTAGCTATTTTTTATTTGTTATTTTTTTTAAATCTCACATTGGAGAAGTGGGTGGACGGTGTACCCCCGTGTACCACACCTACTACACCCCTGGACAAGACACTGTTGACCTCAAGAGCTGCTTATACAATATATGTTTGTACTGGAGCAAGTTCAAATACATGGAAACAATTGGGTACAATTTGTTTTTTCTTATACCAGAAATATAGTCAGAGACAGACAACTTCTCATAAATCTGTGGGCACTTTAGAGTTCCCCAAAACTGTACCCACAACCTCCATACCCCAAGTAGTTCCCAGTGAAAATGAGATGTTTTACAAAACCAATAAATCAGATTTTGACTTGAAAACTAATCTTTGTTTGCTTTAAATTGAACATATTGAAATATGTGCTTTCAACAATGAACGCCTATAATTACTGTGGTGGGATAGAGCTTTGTGAAAATGACCACAAAACTATTCAACATGGTTAAGTTCATTTTTGGGTCAGATGCAACCAGTGTTTAAAGAGGGAAAACAATGAAACCAGTTTATATTATGTTAACCTCAGTTAAATTAAATATATAAATCACATGACTTTCTGGGGCATTTCCCAAAACAAAAACAGAAAGGCTTAAGGACTTTCGACTATATTATGCATTATTACTTGTGTTCAAACCTAACTAACTTTATTAACTGGGAACTGAAAGCGGAATGGCCACAACTTTTAGAGACACATAAACAAAACTGAAGTGATAATATTTTCCCATATGATGCAAATTAACTTTTTGTGCTTTTCATAATGCTATAATGCTGTTTCCCCTTCAAATAAACGTAGCTGTAGTGCTGCTTCAGACTTTCACTTCCTATTGGCCTATACACTGCTATTAAATTATCCCATAAGTATTTTTAAAGAGGTGGTATTTTACTTCTATGGGGTATTAACTGCTAACACATATCATTTAGATCACCATGTTACCTTTTTATTGCTTTGAAAACAATGCATTGGCATGTTTTACTTTTGTTTTTACTTTCGAGTCTCCCTTCCCCTCATTGTGCATCCCGTGAATGAAACTACTGCACGTCACATCATCTTTGTCAAGTTGTTGTGTACAGATTTGCATCGTGCTTTTGTATATTTAAGGAGTCGTGTGGGAGTGTGGATGACGTAGGCTTGTGGGCTGAGGATTGGACAGTGTCTTACAGTTAACAGTAAGCAGGGTTCTAATGGGACCAGGGAGACATCGCAAAATTACTAAAACATGCGTTGATGACATCTTAAACTTCTTCAAGAACTTTATAACATGGTAGAAAGCTAAAAAAAAGTCAGTTTAGCATTGTGCCGTAGTACTTGAGACTTTTTTACAGTCTTGGTCTCGTCTCGGACTCGAGCGCATTTGGACTCGGTCTTGTCTCGGTCTTGATGGTGCTTGGTCTTGTCTTGGACTCGAGGTGTCGACCAGTGTGATCATATTTCATTTCGGTGGTAAATGTGCAGAGGCTGCTCAATATCACAAAACTAGTACGATAATGTAACTGTAAATGTTACAAACTTGAAAAAAACTCACTTGATTAAATTTGAAGTTGCTTTCTGTAAAGTGCAAGAGGAAGACGGATTAAAGAAGGGGTTCTCAAAGTGTGGGTGAGGGTCCAAAAAGGGGGCGCAGAATGTCTAAGTGCAGTACTGTTTGCTTAGGTTATTTTAGGTCTAAATGAACATTAAACAGATCGTATGGAGATAGATTTATGAAAACATTGATAGATGGTCTTAATTTGGTCTCGATGGGCCGTGGTCTCAGTCTTGTCTCAGTCTCGACCTTTAAAAGTCTTGGTCTTGTTCTGGTCTTGATCTCGATTAGTGCGGTCTTGACTACAACACCAGTTTAGCATAATACCCCCTGTATAACCAAAATTCACAATGCAAACCCTTGACACGCTTGCACGCCAACGCCATAACTCAAGGAAAGTAAAACAAAACATAACTATACTTCTCCTACTTCCCCTTCCAGGTCTGAATCCGCACAAATTTAACAGTGTCTATTTAAATCCACCTCATCATTACTAACCAGTCGTGTATCGCGGTGCCCCAATCATCTGCCTCTCCCGGTGCGCAGCCATTAGACCTAATCCAAGAGTCATCGGCTGAACTTTGCTTCCACTCGGAGCTTAATGATACTTGGCCATGCGGGGGGGTGTCACCATTTTCCTCTCTGGTGGGATGGAGCCGTAGAAACCAGTGCCGATTCTCACCGCGAGAATCGAATGCCATAATTATGTACAAGCAGTGGATGTTGGGTGCGAATTGGGGTCGTTAGCTTGTCAGTGGGAAAGTGGCGAACAGCGATGGTAAGCCCCAGTTATGCTAATAAGACAATGGAATCCGACGCAAAGGGGAAAAGGTGTTCTGGTATTGTTGTAAGAAGGTTTGTGTGGTAACTGTGGGTTGTAAATATTGTGGTATGTCAAAGAGGTGACTGCAGATGGACTGTCACACTGGTGAGAACAAAATAATTTTGAAATATACAAATCTTTCATTGTTTGAGCTAGGGCTGTCAAAAAAGATATTCAGATAATAACTGATACTAAAACTATAATCAGAACTGCTGATTTGCAGAATAGTTTGAGAATAATTTAGATTTATATAAAAACGTGTATAAAACCACAAGGTAATATTAAATAACCTATTATTTTGTTTTGAAAATTGCTTTCTGTTGTCTCTATTGTTTGGGTGCTTGTTGTTATCACTGTTGTAGTGTTGGGAAGTAACTAAATACATGTATCAAAAAAAATCTGAATACTACTTTTGAGTACATGTATTCCTGGACAGTTACTCTTTCATTTGGTGGTATTCATAATACAGTTACTTTCCTAAATGAAAAGGATTATGTGACGGTACTTCAACATGCAATTATTACCTCCACCAAGGAGGTTATGTTTTTGCCGGCGTTTGTTGTTTGTTTGTTTGTTTGCTGTTAGCAACATAACTCAAAAAGTTATGGACCGATTTTGATGAAATTTTCAGGATTTGTTGGAAATGTGAAAAGGAAGAACTGACTTCATTTTGGGGGTGATCCGGAAGAAATCCTGGATTCTGGATCACTTTGAAATTTTAGTTAACATTGTGGTAAATGGGGCCAAAATTTAATATCTCGGTTAATTATTGACCAAACCCCATGAAATTTGACTCAGGGATGGACAATGGGATCCTCTTTCATATTCCAAAGGCTGATCCAGATCTGATCCAGAAGACTGATTTTATCGCAATTTATATAAAAAATGGGGGTAGTCCTTAGCGGAGGTCTGCGCTCTCTGAGTGCTTTTCTAGTCTTTTAATTGTATGGTCATAGTGAGAAGAAAACACATCTCTTACAGTGTGTGCATGTGGGATTTTTCAAGTAATTGGACATAAATTAATGCCTAACAAACAGTGCTACAAAAATAAAGCCATTTGTAATTATATGTTGTGTTTTTTTTCTGTTTTTCACAATAATATGATGCAAATCGGTGCAAAAGTATTGTAAGTATTCAGCATACAGTACCACATTTTAACTTGGGTATTCAGTATTCTGTAACTAAATACATTTTCAAAGTATTCTTCCCACAACTTTCACAGTTGTGATATCAAAACTGGTATCAAGTTGGAGCCTATTTCATAGTATTGAAGCCAAGTTTGAAATTTAACCATTGTGATAACTTTGGTTGAAGGACGGCAGAGGTGGGCCTTGCAAATCGTGACTTGGACTCGGTTCAGACTTGAGACTTTTTTGGACTTGAGACTTGATAACATGGACTAAGACTTAGGACTCAACTTGAACTTGAAGCTCAGTGGCTTGGGATTTGGACTTGAGCCTTGTGACTTGAGAAGATTTGATGCTTCTACTAAAAAGTACATATGTTTTTACAAAATAGTTAATACATGCGGTGCTTAATTTTAAAGGAACAAACTGGAACATGTCCCTCCCACTTCTGTTTTTTTTACTTTGGATGTAACTGAAGTACCGTGATATGGTGTCATCAAATGTCCTACAGTAATATAAGTACAGTGCAGGAATATATAGTACAATACAGTAAAAGAGAGGGAACTACATAAAATATGATCCTTTTATTTCAGTGTAAACTACATGACAAAATAACATTAAACACTTTTAAATCTTAATTAATAATTCCGTAATGATTCACACTAAGATCATGACAAGACTTTTAAAAAGGAAAAAACAGCATTTCTACAACTCCTATATAAATAGTCTTATAAAAATATACCATGACCAAGTATAATTTAGTTTAAAATTCATATAAATTGCAAAAATCTAAACTATATTTGGTTGAAATGACTTGAAGCTCAAGGCAGATGACTTAGACTTGACTTGGACTCATGGGCCAGTGACTCGAGTCTCAACTTGGGCTTGGACTGTATTTGACTTGAGACTTGACTCGGACTTGAGGTCAAAGACTTGAGACTTACTTGAGACTTGCAAAACAACGACTCGGTCCCACCTCTGAAGGATGTTAAAGCTGAATAAAGTTCTGTTTTTTCATAGCCTACAGAAAATAAGCAATCAGGACTTTTGTGATCTAAGTTTCTTACTAGCTAGTAAAGGATCGTCTCTGAACCCAATAAGAACATTTTAAATGTGAATAACACACACTGTACTGCACTGTAATAATTCAAATCACAAGTTGAAACACTTTGAAGCGAAGTCAGTCGAGTGGTACTGTTACTGGTGGGTTTGTTTACTTGCATACAATCTTCATCCATCTGTTCTACTCAAAGGAAATCCAAAATGACAACAGAATGAATAATTTTAATGTAGAGAGTCCAGTTAATTCTCCAAATAAAATACTGAAAACATCGCCCAGCATGAATGACAGCGTAATCGTGACCCAAATCAGACCCAATATCATTGTCAAGAAGACATCAACAAATGACGCTTAAATCATCGAGGAACATGCTTTGCCCCGACACACCGCAGAGCCTGACTGACATCTCAATCACACCCTGACAGAGAACTACCAGTGGTCCTATGCTAATTAGCTAACACAAAAACACAGTTAAAACCTCCAAAGTACAAAAACATAGTTAAAACCCCAAAACGGATCACTTTATTCACAAAACGGTGCCTTTTCGCTACTTCCTGCTGAGCGTAACAACCCGGAGATTACTGAGCTATTGCTTGACGTTACCGCGGATAATGATTAATGGAGCGCTCGCCTTGGTGAACAACGTGGTGGAGAGGAAGTTAGCATTGAGGGTACCCCCTGTCCCCCCACCTACGCCCTCATACCCCTTACAATGGCAGCATGCCCTGTTCTCTCCCACGTAGAAGCTTTTATCATAGCGTGGTTGAGTTCTCCTGCTTGAAAAAGACCGAAATCAACCATGAACATGAACAATTTGCCAGACACGAGGTGATAGAAGAACATCGCGCAGAAGAGAACCGCTAATAACGTGCAATCGGGAATAATTAAAGTGGCAGTTTAGACATGGAATGATCTTTGGAAACATTTGGCAAAAGATGCTGTGGTGTGGTGTATGTGCGAATGTGTTTTGGCACTCCGTCGTGAAGCCTGTCAAGAAATATTTGTGTTCTGACAATATGATGCTAACACTGGAGGAGTGTGATGAAATTATCCTAGTTTTTTGACACCAGATTTTCGCTGCGTTTCTAAGATTTTCGGATAGACATCAAAGTTGCTATGGAAGAATGAAGCAGCATATTTCTGTTGCCTTGGTCCGATCACTGTCATTGTTGAATATCTCATAATCTTTGCACCTTAACATGTACAATGGTGTTGTTTTAAGAAAATCTCCTGGTTGAGGTGCTGGATACTCAAATTTTCTCTCTGATGTCCTACTACCTAAATACCTCAATACAACCAAATTTAAAGATATGCAGACACCACAAGTTTATTATTATATTAAGTAATAACCACAACAAACAACTGTGAATAAATTGAAGTAGCCCAGGAGTTGTGAGGCTGAAGGCTAAGACAGAGTAAATTTGTTTGGCGTCAATACAGGACCTGGAGGTATTAACCTTCAAGACATTATGTTAGTATTATCCATTCTAGTCTTGTCCAGTCTGACTATGCTAAATTGAATGGTTCTTATTACTTTACCGCATTTCTATTTTCATTCTTTGACATTTAGTATTGTTATTTTGTGTCTTCTATATTAACCGTAGGTTTTCTATTGTTGACCTGTTCTGTAAAGCACTTTGGGCACCATAGGTTGCTGTAAATGTGCTTTATAAATAAAGTAGGGAGTATTATACTGCCCTACAAATGCAAAAGACCTTAACTTGCCACAGTGTGAAACTGAGGAAAAATGACTTAAAAGTTTCTGTTTTGTCTGGACAAAAGTTTAATAGGTAGGGCTCCCAAAATTTGACAACTAGTTGCTATAATGAAGAAATATTTGTATGCCAAAAATACTGAGCTCAAGTTGACCTTTGACCCTTATTTAGCAGTTAATGCCTTTGTATCATATGCTAAAAATAAGGAGTCATGCAAAGGCAAAAGGCAGTAACTGACATGATCATTATTTGCTTGATTTTCCCCAGACTTCAATCCATTATAAGAACACCTCCCTAAGGTCTAGTCATCATGGTGTTTGTTTGAAATACTATAGAAGAGCTTTGGATTTCCTGTTTAGTGCTGATCAGTATAGTGGGGCTGTTACTCTGTTACTGGGGCTCGTGGCCTAGCTCCGCCTCGCTCGGCGTTCCCCGTTTGTTTTACCATTCATGCGTTCCATATTTGCATATGCTGTGTGGTACCTGGCACCTGATTGGTGGGGTGTGGTCCTGCTGCTCTTGGGCTGGCTCCGATGTTTGTCATGCCTGGTTGGATGATTGATGTCCTGCTCCTCCAATCCCCTTCCTACAAATCCCATCATCTCATCCAATAAAAGTGCTGTGCGCCTGTTCCTCTGCACAGCTGGACATCAGTTTGAGTTCGACACTCTCATTGAGTAGATGTGACTGTTACCTCCCATTGCAACTGTGAATTGTGCGTGCAGCTATAGAGGTCATTATTGACCTATAGTTTCTTTTTGTAATTGTTAGGTTGGCGTCACCCTTGGGCAATTGTATTTTATAAAAGCCACTTATATCACATCACATCTTGTTTGTGTTACTTTCCTTTGTCCTGTTACTGGTTCGTAACAGTGGCAGCACTTACAGAGTTAAACAGTCTGACAAGTTATTTTGCAGTATAGTATGTACAGTATGAATAAATACACAAAATACTTTACACATTAAAGATAATTTAAGTATAATTGAATACAAACGTTTATTATTTAATGTGTTAAGACCCTGTGCCAAGGCGGCAACAAAAAGGAGGCGAGAACTAAATCACAAACAAAACATACACTGTTACTGCCTTTTGCCTTTGCACAACTTATTTTTGGCACATGATACAAAGGCAAAGTACAGGAACTGTCAAATGTGATGTGAAGGGCGTTGGCTGATTAGATGAAGTTTAGTTGATGTCTTCTCCCCGGAGCCTGGACACTGGAGGTGGTAGAGGTGAGGCTGAGGAGAGTGAAGGGGACGATGAGGGGATGAGGAGAGTAAAGGAGGAGAAAACATGCCGAGGCGATGCTGCGGAGGAGGTGAGGGTGGGAACAAACTGAATCAACTGTTATCTGCAATGGGGGTTTAAATTGGGCACAGTGAACGCTGATTAGATGAGGAGGAGGAGCATAGAGCAGCAGGGAGGAGTATTTGGAATGAGGTGAAGAAGCCTGAGGAGCAGGTAAACTCTGGGGAAGTGGAGAGTTACTAGTAGATGGAAGCGAAGTTTGGTCTTCCAGGCTGAATTTACATATCTTCTGATAACAAATTTATGCACGTCTTCTTGAGAAACATTTAAAAATTCTTATGCACAGACTACAGTTGCTATTGTATTCTTTCTGTTTTGTATTTATCACATTAACTGACGACAGCGAAACACTTCTCCCCAGTAAAATCACATTTCCAATTCATGACCACTTTCATACGCTCGCACAAAGATCAGTGCATTTTAATCAGGTCGGAGTAAACACGTGTGATGGGCTGTGTGCGCGAGGCATTCTTCATATGTTCTAAGTGGCTCTTACTGCTCGTGAGATTGCTCCTTATCGTGGCGAGGAAGAGGCTGTGGATGCCAAGGACCTTTCCTAATCTGAGTTTCCAGTCAAATATACTACAGCTGCGAGTGAGGGGAAAATGGACTCAAAGGTCAAGCCAACTCTGCAGTTAATCTTACAACAATACAATACAACAGTACAGTAGAAGGCTCAGAATAGATGCCCTTGTTGTATTTATCTGAATATAATGCATACTATACATACTATTTTCGGAGCTATGTTAGTGTTGTTTCCTCAGCTACCTTTACATACCTGAAGTCGTGTTTTGTTCCATTCACACATGTTTAAAGGTTGTATAGAGGATTTTCCAAGGAACGAGAAATCCAGCGACTGTTTGTCCTTTTTCAAATGTTTCGCATGCGTGAAACCACCCCCCATCCCCCACAGCTCCCTACGAAAAAACGCCTCCTCCCTCCCTCCTCCTCCTTCTTACGCCAGAAACAGGTTTGTTTACAGCCGGTGCACTGCACATGACTTGTAAACAACTAACTACAGTGTTGGTTAGGCAAGGTGGAGACGTGAGGAGCGGGGGGAGGGGGTGCGTGGACAAGAAGTGAGGAGCAGGGAGAAGAGCAGAACGGGCAGCGGGGACAGGAGCAGGAAAGGGGTGCAGAGAAGGGTGCGCTGAGATTCCGTGCGAATGAACTAGTTACAACACGCAGCAGCAAGCGGACTCTTTCTTTGCATTGAAAATTACGTTTTCAGGCATAGGATATCGCATTCGTGTCCTGAAAAATGTTTGTCTAGCTCTTGGAAATAAGATATGTTTTCATAATAAGCAGAAGTGACCTGTTCAGAAGTAATTTTGGCGACCAATGTGTCAGTTTTTAGACCCTGCGTCTGCTTCAGTTGCGCCATGGAATGAATCTACAAGAATCACCTTAGTTTGGCTTTGCTGCTTTTCCCCTTGTCTTCTTCTATCAGTGACCTCAAAAACGAACTTTCTTTTGCGGCTAACTGCTCCTGGATTCTTGTCTGCCATTGCAACAAACTTTGTGCTAACTGATATAGAAGATATAGGTCAAAAAAGCCGCTAAGAACCATTGCGTTGGTGGAGTAAACAGCGTCTGTGTGTCTTGCGTCTGTGGACTGCGTGACCACATAACGGCAGTGCGCAGGCAAGTCAGTTACGCTAGAAATGTAGGGAGATTGATTGACAGCCTGTCAGCTAACAGATAACGAGGCAGTCTCGTTATCTATTGGCAAATGTTTAGCTGGCCCCACCACGTCCAGAGTTGATGAATTTTTATTCTCTTTTTTTTGGTCATCATGATTACAAGGCTACTGCACCCCTATAATGCTATCATTGACAATTTGAAACAAAAAAAAAAATCCTCCATACAACCTTTAACACACAAACCCTGCATATTTGGATGAGTTCTTCTCTCAAACAGAAAACACTCATTTCCACCTTGTGATATTATGTGGTGATACAGGAAGTGCTCCACTGTGTTTTTAAACTCCATACACCTTCACTAGAATGGTTTGCATGATTTTAGCCCTACAATTGCCAATATCTTCTAAACAAAAGACAAAAGGTACTAATTAACTATTGCTTCATGACATAGTATTTTGAGCTTTGGGGATGTAGACAAACTAATGATAAAAGATTACTCAAATGTTTGAATGAAACAAAACACAACTCAGGGTATGTTTTTGATGAGGTAGCAGCATTATAGCAGGGCTTAAAGCAGGGGTCCCCAATCCCTGTCGTTTGGTACCGGGCGCAAACCGCCCCGTCCCAAACGCTGCGTGGACTGTGCCTCCTTCGTTGTTTTCCGCGTCTCTATATCAGAACTAAAGCCAGGACTAAACCAGAACTAAAACCAGGACTAAAACAGGATTTAACTGGGACTAAACCATGCCTCCCATACTCCACATCTTCCTGTGTACTCTTCCTATACTGCGTTGTGAAAATATTGTTACAAACAGAGCCCACCCCCACCCCACTCCCCCGGTCTGCAAAATATCGTTGGACATAAAACTGGTCTGTGGCACAAAAAAGGTTGGGCACCACTGCCTTAAACTACACAAGAATCTATTTTGTGTAATATAAGACCTTTAAAATATGCGCAAATTCTATAGACCAGGGGTGTCAAATTCACAGAGGGCCAAAAGAAACACTGCTTACTGGCAAAACTTGTAGAGGTGAAGAGAGGGCCCATCCATCGGGCTATCTTCACCTTTGAAATGTCAGTTGGTGATTTCACGGCACAAGCCCAAGGACCAAACAGGGCCATGGCCTAAAATCTGATGATCAAAAACTTCTTCCAGACTTATGCAGTC
The DNA here is from genome assembly GCF_026225935.1 of Boleophthalmus pectinirostris. Classification (NCBI taxonomy): domain Eukaryota; kingdom Metazoa; phylum Chordata; class Actinopteri; order Gobiiformes; family Gobiidae; genus Boleophthalmus; species Boleophthalmus pectinirostris. Next base: position 12,302,013 of record NW_026571095.1, read on the forward strand.
TCCCCCATCCACAGGAGGAGGAAATGCCCAGCTACAAGCAAGAAAAGAGGAAGCAAAAACATCTCTGGAAAGAACTGCCCATGTTCAAGCCAAACAAAGGCCCAGTAGAATTCCTCACGATACTGGTGACGAACTAGAGAGGGAAGCCTGCAGAATACACTATTCTGGATGTTGACGAGGAGTCAGATCCTTGGATCTATACTGTCCAACAGATAGTGGCAGGTGAATCTGAGGTGGGAAGAGGCAGAAGCAAGCAAGAGGCCAGAAGAAAAGCTGCTGCTAAAATGCTCAATTCATTTGGCTATAGCATCCGTTTTACCGGGTCCAAGCCAAAACCACGGGAAGGGCCACTGGATGTTAACCCAGCTCCAGGAACCCAGGATCTTTTTCCTGAAAAGGTTCCTCAGACTGAAGAACCCCCAATGGAAGAGAATTGCCTGTTTCCTCAAGACGACTCCATCAGCCAGAAGAGGAGACCCAGCTCCCAGTAGAGGACCAAGAGAGGCCTGTAGAAATGAGATTTTATGACAAAGCTACCACAGCCCAATTATCAGAAGATTCAGGACTACAACTGCTGCAACCAGATGTGGTCCCCATGTTGGTTGCCATGGGGATTGTTCAGAAAAGCAATGAGGAAATCAAGTGGTGCAAGCCATCTCTGCGACCGGAGAAACAAATATTTTCTTGTACAGAGGAGACTGCATTGAATGACTTGCCGATCTGTGGTAGTGACAACCCAGAGGTTGTCATGGAAACTGCACAAATTCGAGAGAAAACTGAACAGGAAATGTCCCTGGATGTTTCAATAGAAAATGCTCAAAGTGTTTCCATGGACCAAACAGCAAGTGTGGCAACAACAAATTCAGATACTCAACAACAGGTATTTGAAGTAGTCAAGGATTTCTCATACTTAGTGCTCCAAGAGAAGGAGGAAGAGGTCCTGGCCTCATTAGAAAACCTGGTGCTGCCTGCAGATGGCTGGAGCACCAGCCCTATAAAAGGACCCGCTCCCTGCCACTCATGGTAGCTGTTCTGACTGTGGACTGCATACCACTTTAGTTTGTGTCTCTTGTGCTGTGTTCAAATTTGTTGAGACACTAGTAGTCCTTTGTGACTTTTGTGAGTATGGAGACTAGTTTTGTGTTTGTTGTTTGTCATTCTGTCTACTGCTTTTGTTATCCTACTTTTAGTTATACATTAGCCACTCTGTTTAGAGCCTCTTGTTGTTAATTCTTGTAAATATCATTCCTTTGTTAGTTTTACCGTACAATTCTTTTAAATAAATCACAACTTTAGTTTTGCGACACAGAGCCCATAAAGTCTGTTCCAGTTATGGCCATGTTTATATCATCACAACTAACTAAAGCAGACTAAACTCTGCTGCCGCTAACAGATTAGTCCCTCAACATGCGACGATGTATGCGATACAAGGTTAGTTTTACTTCTAAAATAATTTTATTGACACAGACATTTACAAGGACAGTCTGGCGTAATAATAGATTTGCCTCAGCTACACCTTTCTATTGAGGTTTCCATGGAGGAGATTGTGGAGGAGAATGGTGTTGCATTATCTGAGCCAAGTCCCTCCAACACAACCCAAGAGGAGGATGTAGATATTTGCCGTCAAACTCCAAATCTACCTGAAGATGATCAGCAACTTCATCTTCAATGGACATCAGAATTTATCCAGAAAGACAGATCTCAAATTAAAACAGAGGAGACCCAACCGGTAGTGAATTTACAAGTGCCGCCTGCTGAGATTCTGTCAAAGTTGGCACTCACTGGGGTGATTACAGAAAATAACGGCATTGTGGAATGGTCTGAGCCTAAACCCACTACCTCATGTCAAGAGATCAAAATGTTGCCCCCTAAAGACCAAAAAAGGCTAGACCAGCAATGTACAAGTAACTGAAGGAGAGACCGAAATTCCATCTGGAACTGAAGTAACAGATACCAGTATCAAAGAATCTGAGCCCATCACTGCACCTAACACCAATGAACAATCAGAAAACACCACACCCAAAAGGACAACGCCACCTGTACCTTTTCGAGTGTCATTCTTTGTCATCAATGCTCTGGTCTGAAAAATGTTTAAAATGGCTGGATCCCATGATGGCCATAACCCTGGTGTAATGAGTGACAACCTGCTCAAGAACATTAAGGCCGAACTGGAATTTGATGGAGATTGTGAAAATACAGAAAATGTATAAAATCGGCAAAGCTGCGGCAAAATATCTGGCACTGGAATATGGCTCCACTGATGCTCTCCTGAACGCTGCTCGTGAACAGGACACAGCAGTCTTTGAAGCATCAGTTGTGAAACATCTGAACACTAAGCTGAGAGCCTTCTATAACTGCCCTAAGTCTGCCCTGTCTCGGTTCTTCTCAAGACTGAGGAGGGCCTTCTCTTCACATTAAACCCCCAATATAGTCTATTATTTTCTTGAAAATGCGCTGACATGCACTGATAACCCATTGGTCCACTACAATATGTCTACACCACGACATAATAAAGCTCTATTGTTTTAATTCGGCCCCCAGTAGGACCAGCATTTTGAACCACTCTGAAGACACTCTGTTTTCTTTTGGGTGTGTTAAAGTGTATTAACAACTCATTGGTCCTACTGCTGTATTTCTATTTGTTCATTCTGGAGGAAATATTTATATTATGTTTACTTTAAGATGTTTGAATAAAATATATGCAGAGCGGTCATTCATTTCTGTCTTTTTATTCCAAATTTATAAAATTAAATATAATTCCTGCATTGTTGAACTTTGTGTTTTTGTGTTAACATGCCTGTAATTCTTTCTTCTTGAAGTGGCGACAAAAAGGAGATAGAGAAGTAATTTAAAGCAGATGTTTCTATACCTTAAGGGTGAAGTATAGTTCTGCATCGACTCAACACGCACTGCTGCCATCACTTTTGATTTATGGATCTGCGTCGAGTTCTATGCCCCCCGAAGTAATTCACCGCCAAAAAGCTAGGGGGCTAGAATATATGCCCATTCATATATACAGTCTCTGAGTGTGACCTGCAGACTTATAATCTCTGAAAAGTTTAACCAGAGTTGAACCATCTCTAAGCACAGAACAGACTCACCATTAGTACAATATCCCTCTGTCACAAAAAGAACACACATATTCCATTCTTTTTAAGTTCGACAGAAGCTGACCGTGTCGGGGCACAAGGAGCGATCTGTTTTTTGAGCACGTAGTTTATTTAAGTTAGCCATGTGTTTTTAAGTTTTGTTTCTGTAAAACGTAAACACATATGCGCAAAGCTGCATTAAACACATTATTTCTCCATGTATATTGAAAGAAAGGAAAGCAGAGTACAGACAATTTAACGCTGGACCTTAAATTGGCCTTCAGGCTCATGATGAACCAATTACAAAAAATATCGAGTTGATCAAATAGATAAGGGTCTAAGCTTGAAAATGGTTTAAAACTAGATATTACACAGAAGTAGTACCATATTAATCAGGGGTGTCAAACTCAAATTCACAAAGGGCTGAAATTAAAAACTGGGACTAAGTTGTGGGCCAAACTAAATATTTATTTAATATTGAACTGAATATTTATTTCAACAACATCAGCATGTTTTCTCTTCTTTTGAGATATGCAATGTTAAACCTTTTCTTATTAAAATTAATGTTTAATAATAGTTTTGCTTAAACATTGAATCCAGAACAAGCATAATATTAAATAATAACACAATTTTAAATAAATAATGTCTCTATAGTCTATCTGTAGCCAGTGGGCCAGCTCCAATACATATTTGATATGATCTCACGGGCCAAATATAATTATACCCAAATTTGGCCCACGGGCCTGAGTGTGACATGTCTGCTATAGACATTTGAATTGACCGGATTTGAATACTTTCTTTTGTCTGCTATAGTTGTAATCTATGACACATGTGGACCATAATGTTGTATTTTGTATATTTTAAATCACAATAAACAGTAGATAGGGGCAGTGAAGATTACTCATTACTGTATGAATCATTCTACATACAACGTCAAGTGGTTGAAAAAGAAGAGGAAACAATTAAAAGATGATTAAAAGCTCTAAAAATATGATCTTGCATAAAAGATTTCATTCTAAGGCATTAGAGACAAGGTTGATGAAGTGTCTTGCCCAAGGACACCAATATTATTTGCAAGAACTACTATTACTTTTACGAACTCCCAGTAAATCACATAAAAATGCTTCTCCAGTCTCCAGCATTAAAGAAATAACTGAAATATGTGAATTAGATCATTAGTTGGAGTGACCCAGAAAACCTCCACCTCTTCATTAAAGTTGATGATAGAAAAAATATGAGCCTTCACGAAGTATAAATACACCTGTCATTACGCATTGTGCTTGAAAAGGGTGTATGCCGCTGTAACCTAGTAGCTCTCCCACTGGGTGAACTCTTCCATTAGCCTGTGATTCCAGCTCTTAATGAATCTATCACGCTTGACAGTGACAAGGAGGTCCCTCATTAAACTTCATACACAACTGATACCGAGCTGTTCCAGTGGATTCCTCGATGTCCTTTCAGTCACTTGTATTATCCCGACTAAATGATACCGTGTGGCCATTGCGTTACAAGCCCTGCGGTGTGATACTAAAAAAAGTGTCTCATGAATAATTCTTCACATGTATTTAGCCTGGAGGAGAGAAACTGTTCCATTTAACAAGGAGTATATTGTGTTTTTATCATAAAGGCCAGAGGAGTGAAAAATAAGATATGGAAATGTGCTATAATGTAGGAGGGAAAAAGGAAACCAGATCCGTTATCAAGTGATGACTATAATTAGCATGTCTGAAGAAATACTTCAAGTGGCCACTTGCACAGCCCACTATTGTCAGTACTTGTATTGTCAGCAATTGTTAATTAAAATAATGTAGACTACGTACATATGGTCAAAGAAACAAAACAATGTTGATAACAATAAATTATCCTGGAGTGTGTGGCAGTTTCTAGGACCAATTTTTTATTTATCATCGGCACAGCACCCTCAAGTCTCTGTGCTTCTGTTGTAGGGAGTATTATACCTCTGATGACAAAGGCCAAATTAACAGGGACTTACATGGGAATGTCTGAGCACAGAAATACGATTTTTTTTTTTTTTAATCAACAACAAAACCATATTTTATTATTACAAATTTGTACTTTCTTGAATAAACACATCTTCCTGAAAAATATTTAAAAATCCTCATGTGCAGACTATAGTTGCATTGTATTCTTTCCATTTTGCAAATGACAACAGCAAAACACCTCCCTCCAGTAAACACATTTCCAATTCAATTCCAAAGTTGATAACAATAAATCTTTGGCAGTAGAACAGACCAAAACAGATGTCAAATTATTAGGCTATATAATAAGACAGCGAAACCTGCTTCAAACATAATACCCAAACAAAGGAAGAAGATCACCTTTGTTTACATGCATCATCGTGAACTAGTGTAGTGTTGTGTGAACATAACGTGCGCTAGCTTCAACTCTACAGTGAATTACAGTTCCCCCATTTGGCTCTGGTAATAGAAGTTCATCTAACGTCACCTGGCGCCAGGCTAATGCAGTTAATATGTAAAATTAAATGTAAAGTGACACTAAATGCAGTGAACTAGGTGTAAATTGGAGTTCTCAACCAGCACATGTAAAACACACATTTCATTTGGTGTAAATGAGGAGTCCTAGTGAGAGAAATTCACACCATTTTACCTACAGATTTATGTAGATTTGGCAATGTGGAAGAAGTAGCCAACAGTAACATTTGCTACAAACCCTACTTACATTTTTTGCAGTTCTCAGTTCTTTAAAATACTTGGCCAAATTTGGCTACGTTCAGATTGCAGTCTGAAGTGACCCAAATCCGATTTTTTCGCCCCTATGCTCCTGTATCTGATCTTTTAATGACAGTCCGAATGACACATATTTTTTCAAATGTGACCCAGGCCACTTGGATATATGCTCCTAAAACCGATACATATCCGATCTTTTGACATGCGACTTCAGTGTGAACGTCCAGGTCACATTCATCCCACCTACACATCAGGCTCAGAGCCTAGTCAATGGAGTTAAAGCGAGGTTAGTAAGGTGATTCATATTTGGGGAGATCGCTGTAGTCAGAACCGGGCGGTTTTTGAAATGATTGTCAAGGAAATGTCCGAGTGCTACAGGCAGTCCTGACTCCAATCTCTACAAAAAATAAAGAGCCTGTGAGCCAAATACAAGGAGGCTAAAGACTCAAACAAACGAAGCGGCCGTGGACACGCAACCTGTTAATTTTACAAAGAACTGGACTGTATTTTGGGAGACAAGCCCAGCGTAGGCTACTTCCCTAAACACTGAGCACGTTGGCTTTCACTTTTTTGGGGCGTTTGACATACAACTTGCACTTAATTGGAAAAGTGAAGAACCTTACAAAAAATCTGATTTCACAAAAAATCTGAATTGAGCTTTAAGCCCTGCAGTCTGAATGCTACTTTTGTGAGCTTTAAGCCATGTTATAATGTTGCTCCCTCCCCAAAAACATTTCTGGAGTTATGTTTTGTTTCATTCACACATGTTTGAGTAATTTTTTTTATTAGTCTGTTTACACCTCCAAAGCTCAGAATGCTCTGTTTCACCTTGTGATGTCACAAAGTGGTAATTTTCAAATTAACAGCCAAGTTTTATCTATAGATTAGTAGAGATCACCAACTTCAGCTCTGAAAAAATATTCTAGTGAAGGTATATGAAGTTTAAAAACACAATGGAGGAATTCCTGTATTGCTACATATCATCATAAGTTGGAACAGTGTTTTCTTTGTGAGAGAACTCATCCTAAACATGCTGGATTTGTGTGTTAAACATGTGAATGAAACAAAACATGTCTCCAGGTATGTTTTAGATGAAGAAACATTATAACATAGATCAAAAAATAGCCTAATATAAGCCCTGTAACTGCTGTGCATATTTGTTCTTTCCCACGTCCAAATAAAGTGTGTTTTTGCCTCCGGTAAAATGTTAAGCATCTTGTACAGCTATTTTGTTTTTGAATATAAAAAGCTGTGTTGTCTTATGCAAACTATTTCACATCGGGCTTTGACAGTGAGCTGGCTCTGTAGTAGATTCTCATAAAGGAGCCAGCAATCAATCATATTTCCCTTAAATAAAAGTGTATCTGTGAGCGGCTGCTGCGTAGTGTTTGTGTAACAGGGAGAATCTGGCATAGAGCATATGGTTCCACTGCCAGTCCTACTTTCACAGTTTGCTAGGTGCCAGAGCAGTCAAACTGATTTCTAACTCGCCATGTGTTCCAATTGTTCTCAATTTGCAACTACAGAGACACAATGAGGAAAGTGAAAATGTGTGGGGCATACATTTTCCCGCTGGTCTATCACCGAGTCGACACGATTTGTGCACCTAAGCATCTTAAAGGTCCTATATTATGCAGAATTGACTGTTGTGAGCTTTAATCCGTGTCATTATCTCATCAAAACATTTGTAAGGATTTTAATACAAGCACCTGTAACTGAACAAGGAATATAGACGCATTAACATTCTGGATAAAGCAATGGTATCTGGTATAGGACCCTCCACCATTAAAGTTACACAGTGTTTTCACACCGCTAGTTCGATTATTTGGTCCGCACCAGGCAATAAAATTGTTATTATGTAGCAAATACACTCCAGTGTGGTCCGCGTTCACACCGGCAAACGAACCAAAACTGGTTCGATTCACGTGTCTCTGTTTCCCCGGTAAAACAGCGATACTCCAGTTATCAACACCGATGTTCCTGTTAATATCACGGGCCGTCCTCATCTCAAATTATCACCATGAACTCATAAAACAGCAACATGTAGAACTTTGTACAAACTCACCGCATCAGCCCAGAGTTCGGGTAACAGCAGCAGCCAACAGTGCTCACAGTAGCGCGCAGCTCCTCAGGACGGCGCTGGGGTCTGGTCCTTGGTCTTCTGTTACAAGTTCGTTGGTCAGATGGTCCGGAGGCTCTGTCCTCCATGTGCTGGTTCCAAACGGTGGCGAGCAAGACCAGTGCTTGATGGACTGAGTCCGAGCAGGTACGTTCCGTCGTCTGCGCGCTGTTTCCGTGCGGGAGAAGCAAGAATGCGCTGTGGACTACAGGTCCGGGCGCGCTGCTCCGGTCCTCCGCGCTCAAGAACCGCGGCTGGTTCCGAGGTGGTGCAGCATCCGGACAGAAGCGTGAGTCCAGTTTGGTTTGTTATATGTTGTTCTGAGCGTCCGTCCTCCGCGCATTTGGTTCTTCCCGGGGAAAGGGCTTCCTCAGGTCGAGGCTCCCCGCTCCAGCTCCTCTGAGCCCGGCCTGAACCGGAGCTGCCCCCGCTGGTTCGGGACTCTGGTTTGGATCTAATCCGACTGTATTTCTCACACTAGGCTAAAAACAGGGACTTTTTTAAGTTGTATCAATTGAATGGGCGATTGCCTATTGCCATGAAATTATTTGGTTAATTAAAGCCTAAAATAACAAATGTTGGTTGCTGTGTGATCACGGGGGAACACCGGGTCGTCTCTGTGCGTGTAGGTCCCGAACAGGGGTGCGCACCCCCAATTCTGACTCACTCTGGAGCCACACGTTCGCACACTGATACTTGCTCTGATCTTCGTGTGTTACATTCTCTGTATTGGCCATTGTTGGTAAAATAATTCGAAAATGAATCGCGGCTGCATCTTGACAACAATCTGTTACTGCGCTGGAGTCGTACAGCGCGTCATTTCAGGCAGAGGAGACGCGTGTCCCTCCCATGATGCATTTCGAATAGTCCGTTTGTCCATACTGTCTATGGTTTGGACCCGGGTTCGCGTTCACACCAGAGGAACCGCACCAAAGTTGGTCATTTGGTGCGGATTCAAGCGAACCGAGACCACCTCTTTTTTGCGGTCTCGGTCCGCTTGATTTGGTTCGGGTCCGAGTCCGATTGACGCTTTCACACCAACGCAAACGAACCGAACTAACCACTTTTGGTTCGAATGGACCGTTTGGTGCGCACCAAATACTGTCGGTGTGAAAACACCCTCCTATATTACACAAAATCAATTATTGTGAGCTTTTTGCTGTGTTATAATGTTGTGTCATCAAAAAACATATTTGGAATAGTGTTTTGTTTCATTCACACATAACTGATAACCCTTTATTGTTAGTGTTACGACCCAGCTCGTTTGGGGTGAGGGAAGTAACAAAAATAAAACCAAGATGTAAAATGGAATAAATTAAGTAATGTTTAATTAACAGGAATGTAAAGGTAAATTAACAAAACACTAAAAATATACAGAAAACAACCTAAACTAAGAAACAGAACAACAGAATAAACAGAGTTTTGTGCCACAAAAGGGGGTCACGCAGGCTTACACAAAAACGAGTGGTAAAACTTAGGGACACACACTAAACTAAAACACAAGTTCCCCAAATTAAACCACATAAGCCCACAAACAGAATCGAGTGACCAAATCAAAAAAGGCACAAAACTAAAACTACACACACACACAAACACGATATGGCATACTGGCCACCAAGGCCAGCAGCCCCGAACAGGTGCTGGCAATCTCCTTAAATAGGGGGAGGTGGCTGCAGGTGAGGTGGGCGTCGACTTGCCCCACCAATCACAGACCAGGACTCCTGCAGCAGGAATCAAGAGAACTCTGCAGAAATATTACAACTAAGGCCTGGGGCCGTAACACCCTCCCCCTTAAGTTACAAAAACATTTTTTGTAAACAACTGAATTTTAGAGTTATACTCTCAGATTGCTGCAGGAGATTGGGAGATGGAAGGTAAGTCAGAAAAAAAAAAAACAGTGTCAGAGCTGGTTCTAAGTAGGCCAGATACAAGTGCCACCACCCTTACCCTCAGCCTCCATTGAGATCGGCTAGGTACGCCGAGTACCGATTCCCATCTCTGGAGCTGGGGAATCTGGGAGGCAAGAGGAACATAGGACGAGGAAGTATGTCCAGTTGATCAGGCCGTCCACCAACCTCATCTGCTGTAACTCAGCACAAGGCACAATTTTGCACATACAACAGCCTTCAAAACAGCAGCTACATGAAACACTGGCAATCTTCCACCACCCAATCACCAACCGAAGCACCAAATTCAAAATTTTGAAAAACTCAATTGAAAAACTTACCTCATACAAACCAGGCGCTGACAGGTGCTGGCAATCTCCTTAAATAGGGGGAGGTGGCTGCAGGTGAGGTGGGCGTCGACTTGCCCCACCAATCACAGACCAGGACTCCTGCAGCAGGAATCAAGAGAACTCTGCAGAAATATTACAACTAAGGCCTGGGGCCGTAACAGTTAGTCTGTCTACATCTCCAAATCTTAAAATGCTCTGTTCCAATTTGTGATGTCATGTAGTGGTAGTTTTGAAGTTAACAGCTTCTTTTACCTTTAGTTCAGTAGAGATTGACGATTCCAGGGCTGAAATTATCCAAATGATTCTATGAAATGTGGGAGTTTAAAACACAGTGGAGCACTTTCTGTATTACCACATGGCATCACAAGGTGGAGTGTTTTCTTTTTCAGCCTAATTATGAAGGGTTTGCATGTTAATCATGTGTGAATTGATTGTTTTTATTTTGAGTTTGTGTGAAAAGAAAAAAAAAAAATCATATACATATAAATAAAATGTTCCTCGTCTTCCACAGTAGTTGGTCTATTTCATCGTCATATCAGAGGTCTTGGAGATTGAGAGTTCTGCGCAGTATCCTTACTGTTCCTAGTGCTGCTCTTTTCTGGACTGAGATGTCTGATGTTTCTGCTGGTATCTGCTGTAACTGCAGCAGACCACCATGGTACCACTGATGCCTTCACCTTCCAGGCCTTCTCCAGCCCTTCCCTCTAGTTCCTCGTGTTCCTTTTTCCTTATATTGCCATCATTTGGTATTGCAATATCCACCACCACGACTGTTCTGTGGCTTATCCAACACCACTATGTCTGGTTGGTTTGCCATCACCATTCTGTCAGTCTGTATCTGGAAGTCCCACGGGATCTTTACTCTGTCATTCTCCACAACCTTTGGAAGTGTTTCCCACCTTGACCTATTGTATACTGTATTATGTTTTACAATTATTTAATCTAATCTTTATTTTAATGAAACAAAGCACAACTCCATATGTTTTTAATGAAGAAAAGTATAGATTATAACATAAATCTGAAAATATGGGCTTTTTACATAACATATTATAGGGATATAGCAAGTGAATCCACTGAGTAGTTCTGTTAGCGAGGTGTTCTGACAATCCATCTATCTCTGTCTCCCCGTTTGCCTGCTACATTGTGCTGACCCGATGCTTATGTCTGCCGCATAGAGACCCTGTCCAGATAAACAGTCTTCCAGTTCAGTGGGCCCACATCTAAATTAAACAGCTAATGTATAAAAGAGCTCGCTGGAGTTTGGGCCCAGAAGGGATTGAGATAAACTCTCTCGTCAGACTTGACTTCAGTCAGAGCTATGGTTTTCCACTTTTTCTAAAGGATGGATATTGATTTTGAAGCTGTACCCGGCAGCCACACAGCGCTGGTATTTCTCCCACAGGACGTGTAGTTTTACACCATAAGGACAGCAGGGTTATGTGTACTTACTTTTACTGTCAAAAATCAGAATAAGATGATAAAATGATGACATGAAAATCAGACAGGTATAACTGCAAGCACATAATGCCTACTTTGACTATATGTAAAATGACAAATACAGTAGAGCTGTTAGACTTTTATTACACAAAATTGACTGACTCCTATGAGCTTAAAGCCATGACAGAATGTTGTTACCTCCTCAAAACATACCTGGAATTGTTGATTGATTAATCCTTTATTATTAGTCTGTCTAAATCTCCAAATGCTCTTTTTCCTCACTGTGATGTCAATTTCAGGGCTGAGATGATTCTAGTGAAGGGTTATGGAGTTTAAAAACACAGTGGAACACTTCTTGTATTGTCACATGACTTCACAAGATGGACATAGATCAGAAAATAGTACAAAACGAGGCCTTTACGTAAATACTAGAATTGTAGCAGACCTCTCGTTCCACCTGCAGTTACTTGCATACCTGAGCTTGAGAAACACTACTTTTATGTACCAAAAGTATTTCCAATCTAAAGACTTCAGTCAACTTTCAGTTTAAAGAGTGGAGCTGTCTATTCAGATAGTCAGTGGGCACTGAAAAAAAATAAAAATCCAGAAACCTCACCCCCACAATTTGTACATCCCTTCAATATAGAGAGAGGATAACAGAGAAACAGACGGTCGAGGCAGTCATGTGTTTGAGTGGGATGTTGTTAAAGTCCTGAAAACCAACCAACCATTACTGCAATGCTACCACTCCGAGAGAAGCAGTTGTCCAGGCAAAAAAGAGCAAATAAACTCTATATAGTGAAAGGAAATTGAGGTCGTACGCCATCGCTGCTGTATGCGCGTTTAGGTGTGGGTGTGTAACTGCCTCTATCTATACCGTACAAAGTGGGTGCTCTGGTGGAGAAGTCTATGCATAATGATTTCTACTGTCAGCGCGGTGCAGATCAGCTCAGTGTCATGGGGGAAATAAACAGGCTCCTCTCAGCATGATAGGCCTAATTAAACACAGTGTACCCAGCAGACGACTCCACGGTTCGGATTGGACTGGACAAGACCGGACCTGTCTACGTGTCTAAGTCCTGCCGTTGCCATGATCACCACCTGCTCCGGAGAGAGTCAATGCCAAAGAGGACAAACAAAGTATACAACCGACAGCGCGGCGGTGAGAATTGAAGGTGCCGGTTTAATCTGAATTGTTTTTGAGATTTTAACCTTGCTGTGATGTTTTTTGTAACCTTGTAGTTGTGGATGTTTGCAACTCAAAAACAGCTCAAGCTTTGTTTCTTTTGTTATTTGCTTGTATTGACGAGGTATGATACTTAAGACAGCAACGGTCAACTTGTACTACTCATTCATACTGAAGAACAGCAAGTACATTATGAACACTATGCTGCTTCTGTTATGTCCTTATACCACTTGTGTCAGTTCAGGTATGAGACAGTTCAGACAACTGAGGCGACAGTGGCTCAGTGGTTCGAGTAGTGATCAATTCCCGCTTGGACCAAGTTCTCCATGTTCGGTTGTTGTGTCGTAAGGCGAGGCACGTCATGGCCATAGTTATCCTGCCACTAAAAACAATCTTACCCGCTCCACAAAACACCCAAGGCAAAACAATTACACGCCAGACTATCGATGTGAATGTTTGTGTCGACAATCATTGTAAAAGTAAAATCAACCTTGCATTTGAAGGATTTATGTCTGAGCAGCAGCGAGTTGTACTTCCTGATAGAAAGCTTGGCAGCATCGGAGTGATATCACGTAGCACCTATCTTACTGGGCAAAGTAAAATTCTGCTGCTGCTGAGAAAATAGTCCCTGTTACCACCCAAAAAAGTTATCCCGACATATTCAGGAACGACACGGAAACAAAGTTAAGAATTAGAGTTGTTTTTATTTCTGACTTTGTAGGTGTTGGAACCAAACAACCCTTAACCCGTGCCCAAAAAACTAAGAAAAAATAACAGCTGCAGCTCGGGTCCATACTCAAACTAGGAAGTACGAGCACATAAGGCACACTCAGGTCTCTGCACTGCCTTCCTGTGGCTCAGAGAATAGACTTTAAAGCAGCTCTGCATGTGTACAAGTCTCTCCATGGCTGAGCACCAAAGTATATCTTTGACATGTTAGTGCCATGTGAACCATCTCGCACTCTGAGGACCTCAGGGACTGGCCTCCTGCTGGTGCCCAGAGTCAGGACTAAACACGGGGAGTCAATGTTTCAGGTTCACGCAGCTAAAACCTGGAACAGTCTTCCTGAACATGTGAGACAGGCCTCTACTTTGACATTGTTTAAATCCAGGCTCAAAACGGTTCTGTTTAACTGTGCATATGACAAAAAGGTTTTCATTCCACACTCTTCACTCTAATTTATGTAATTAATGTCTCTCTTTTTTAATTTTAATCTTTAAATTTATGATGATTATTTATGTTTTGATTTGTTTTTATTGTGGTTTTAATGTATTTCTTATTCTGTAAAGCACTTTGAATTACTTGTATTGTATATGAATTGTGCTATACAAATAAACTTACCTTGCCTTGCCTAATCACAAACTGCTCATGTTCAGCTGACAGGGCACCCACAACTTTCAAAAATGTCAGATTGTGGCAATTTTGACCTATTTCTAGATCATAAACTTTTTCTCAGCTCAAAGTCCTTCAGTTGTCTTAAAAAAACGCTTTATAATCATTAGCTCTGGCTATGCTCTGCTCCGCTTTAGCTCCTCTTGCTCTGAATGGTCAAAGCAATCACGTGATACACGAGACCTCGGTCCATGGGTGCGCTCACGTGCATTTACGTGTGCCCGTGGGAGAAAAGAGCACTACTGCGCATGCCTGGTTGGCCCACAGCCACCGGAAGTACCTAGGCGGGCTAGGCTATTTTGGGATCATGCCCCATTGAGCTTGGCCCATTGACTTGAATGGGCGGCCATTTTGAAACCCCGGGGCTTGAATACAGGGCCGAAGAAGTCAGTGCCTACACCCATAACTAAAGGTAAAAAAAAACCAACAAATCTAAACCTAAAGCAAAAGCAAAAACAGGACAGCCGGTCCCACCAGGTCGAAACAAAAGACTAATAGCTAACAAAAGTTACCAAAACAAAGAAGCAGGGGAGCCAGCAAGGCAGCTCCCGGCGCGAGGTGTGTGCTCTCTGGTACCTGTGAGCCACAGCAGAGGAAGAGGAGGGAGTGTGAGAGAGAGAGGGCACCAGACTCACGCATTTAACAGCTCCTGCTGGAAATGAGGGTAAAAATATAATATACACCTACGAAAACATAACTATAACTTACAAAAACAAAACTAGGGAAAAAATACTACAAAAAATAGACAATAAAAATGGGGAAAACAGAAAGTGCCCAAACGTAACAGTCCCTCAACATGTGACGATTCATGTGATGCAAGGTTGGTTTTATTTCAAATATTATTCTATTGACACAGACATTTACATCGACAGTCTGATGTCTCCAGCACTCCTGCTAACTTCTCCTGTGTCCAATATTCTGGACTGTCCCTTTAAACATGCTTTATGCTCTTCTGTATCTAATGGCTTGTCGTAATAGAAAACATTGCATTTCAGCAGATGTGAAAACGTATGCAAGTGTGAAAATGTATGTTTGAGTTTGACAGACTAACATTTTAAGGAAATGTCTTTTTTATTTTCACAAGCGTAACAATTTAATAGCCAATATATCTGCACCTAAACTCTGGACAGATTCACTCCCAGGCGCAGCAGAGTTCCGCATTTGGGCAATACGTCAAGCAACTGGAAGAGCTTTCTCTCAGACTACTTTTCCCACCGGTGGACGGCAAAGAAACGCTCAGCAAAAATGAAATATCATCGTCCCTTATGTGGTTTACTATCTGTACCTGCCATGAAAAATGTTCCTGAATGCGTTTTCCCCTTTCAGGTCTCAAAGGAAATTACGGTGAGCTTTTGGTGTGAAGTGGACGTTTGTGTAGAAGCCACGTACTGATCTTAACTCGTAAAATAGAGCGTTTTCGTAGCCTCAATGACTCAAATTTCACTTCCTCCTGGTTTCAATCTTGTTTTTGTAAGGCTTAATGCTCACTGACAGCTGACATGTTCGAGTGACGGAACATTGAACGGAGCAAAATTTAAATTGGCATCAAACTGACAACATATGTGGGCCTGTAACTCACTCTGCGCCATTTCAGTTTCATCTGACCTTTTGACTCCAGCGGGTGTCACTTAAAATAAGCAGTTTCATCTCCTTGTGCTATTCTTAACCTTCTTATTCGGCCCAAGAGTGAAGAGGGTAATGAAGGAAGCGATCCCACTGTGATGTTTATCTGACATTTTCCACTGGCCTGTGACTCAGTAGGCAATGATTGCTAACAGATCACATCAGGCTAGCTAGGGGCTCCCCTCAGTGCAGTGTTATGGGGTTCCACTTTACCAAATATGGCAATCCAGAGGCACACTGGCTCGATGCATAAACTCTGCATAAGTTCCAGTGTTCAAACTAAAGCATAAAAAAACACACACACACACACACATTGACTGTATATATATATATAGTAAACCTGCTAGCTGTTGATTCAAATAGTTTAGCTCCAAAGAGTTTATGGGGGTGCTTCTTGTTATGAATAAAACGTAAGTAATACATAATTTGTTAATAAGTGACTTGTTAACTCAGATTGATTCTAGAATTAAAATTAAAAATTGATTTTATGATGTAGATATTAGCATAGATAGAGATTTATGCACTTCAGATGCTACAGATGTTTACAGATTACACGTCTAGCATTTAAACTGCACAAATCTCTATTTATGCTAATATCAACATCATAAAATCAATTTTTTATTTTAATTCTAGAATCAGTCTGAGTTAACAAGTTACTTATGTTTTATTCATGACCATAATGTTAGCTTTGCTCAGGAGTAGTTCATTAATGCTAGTCGTGTTAGTCTTCACGTTTTTGTCTTTCTTAACTTGATAGTTGTGAATAAAGTCAGAATATGTCCTTTGTCGATCTTGTTGGTTGAAGATTTGGTGATGGGGCAGATTTATGAAGCTGGTGGAAAATACACGAGAAAATTTCCACAGATATTTTGCCATAGAAAACCATTAACGTAAGTAACGTTTACCCTATATCACAGCACTTCCGACCATTGTGAAAAAGGTCTTTTGACTTTACAATGGAAAATTGTCAACCCTCTCTCTGTACCTGCTGCAGTGAGCCATCGTTTTTGTCTCTCTTGTATGTATTATAAAAATATGGATCTGACTCCAAATTCACTCCTATAGCAGCACTGTGAGCTTCATTTGACTGGAGCTGAATGCTATATGATTGAAGATAAGAATATAGAGTTAAGTTCTGAAAGATATAGAGCTGTGGAATGAATGAAATATGTATTAAATTTTGTTTGTTTTAACTTATATTTTGTCTCTTATATAAGTAAGTCGTACGTGAAATTGTAAATGCAAACTTGCTGTTCATACGATGCCTTTCTTTCTTTTAAACAATGAATTCTGTCATTGTTTAAAAGGGTTAGGCGTTATAAGTACTTTTTACTTCAGCCTAAACCCTATTGGTCATGATCCATGGGGTTGTAGTCTATGTTTTTGTCAAATGTGATAATAATTCTTCTTTGTGGGACATTTAGGCTACCTACATTCTCTCAGTCCTGATTTGATCCCAGTCCATTTTTATTCCTGATGATGACCTAGATTTTTAGTTTTACGAGGAGTATAGTTAGAATTTTCCTTTTTTTACATTGTTTTTTAATATTTTCTGCGGTTCTTTCCAGCTCGGCAGATCCTTTCACAGCTTGGTTGTTTAATCATGTGTATTGTGGTGGTACAGTTCCCAGGAGATGGCTCTTAATCAAATACAAAACATGAAAACCTCTTCTTTATGTTCAACTATCGCTTTTTTTTTCCAGATAAAAGGCTCCAGGAGCTTGTGATAGTTGAAAGGTAGGACACTTTGTTTTTTACTTCATTTTTCCACACTATCGGCTAATTAAAGTATAGTTGTCGGATTACATATTGCACCTATACAATAGATACGTTTGGATCCGGGGGAAACGCCCCCTAATGGAAAGTTGGAACACCTCCATGTGGGCATATAAACCTGTTCATTTTAATGGTGAAGAGCTGCTCTTTCACCCACTACTGTAGAATATTCTGTATATTCTGCCAAATGCAGAAGTGAAGACACAGAGAAGAAGTTGCCAAAATGTGTATAAATATCTAAGAATAATACCTACACAAATGCTAATCTGTTAAAGAGAGTGTAATATGCAAAATCTACTTTTTGGAGCTGTCTATCATGTTGTAAAGTTCACTCATCGAAAACATGCCTGAAGAGGTTCATTCATGCATGTTTGAGTATTCTCGCAATCTCTTTTGAGCACTATTCAAACCCTCCTTACGGTTAATAGTACGAGCTTATCAAAGCCTTATATATTTTTCATGTATACAAAAGCATGATACAGCTTCACAAACCTGATGCGATGTACGGTAATTTCATGAGGGGGATGCACACTGATTGTGTTGTGATAGCACTTTGAGGGGGAAGTCGATTAGCATGGCAGCCAAGGAGAAGGACTTCAAACAACC
This sequence comes from Boleophthalmus pectinirostris, assembly GCF_026225935.1. NCBI lineage: Eukaryota > Metazoa > Chordata > Actinopteri > Gobiiformes > Gobiidae > Boleophthalmus > Boleophthalmus pectinirostris. The sequence continues at coordinate 12,320,186 of NW_026571095.1, forward strand.
AAGGAGAAGGACTTCAGACATTTAAACATGCTGTTTTCACTTAACATAGCCTTTTCAAATTGAAAAAAGTATATTATGCTATATACTGGCATTTGCAACTGTATCCACAATGTCAGTTAAAGGGGCAATTCGGAATTTTGGACATACGGCCTCATTTCCTAGTTAGCCAGAGTGTTGGAGACGTCTGGAGACACTTCAAAAAATTCCATCCAGTCCTTGTATTTGCAGAGGTCGCTGGTGTTAGGCCTTACCCACTCCACAAAGCACCCGAAGCAAATCTATTATTACTCACTCCACAAAGCATCCGAAGCAAATCTATTATTACACCAGACTGTCAATGTAAATGTCTTTGTTAACAGAATAATTTTTGAAATAAAGTTAATCGTGCATTGCATGAATCGTCGCATGTTGAGGGACTATTTTCTCATACATCAGTCCGCCGCTGCCAAGCTTTCTATCAGCAACAACAACAACTCGCTGCAACTCCTCAGACATAAATCCTTCAAATGCAAGGATGGTTTTACTTCTGAAATGATTCTATTGACACAGACATTCACATGGACAGTCTGGCGTTATAACTGTTTTACCTTGAGTGCTTTGTGTAGTGGGTAAGGCTGTTTTTAGTGGCAGACTAACTATGGCCATTGACATGCACTAGCCTAGCACCAGCGACAAATACAAGGACTGGATGAAATATTTTAAAAAGTGTCTCCACACGTCTCCAACACTCTGTCTAACAAGAAAATGAGGTCCTATGTTCAAAATTCCAAACTGTCCCTTTAAAACCAGTTGTGACTTGACTTGAAGAAGCTGTGTTTAAAATATACATAATCTGCCAGAAAAGAGTTGCATTTCACATTGAATTAAACAGTGTTGTTCTCACGCCTGATCATGGCCCCACAATGGCACACTGGCGTCCGTATCTATATAGAGTGTGTTGAACATAATATAGTAGCTCCACTCTCACCTCAGCAGCTACAGTATATGGACCCATATCAAAGACGTATAGAGACTTGGACTATATAGTGTCTAAAACAGCAGGCTCTCTTACATATTCATATTGTGCGTGCTCAGGTTTCACAGTGAAGTGGTTTCTTCCGTATTATATCACTTTCACCTGACAACTTGTTTACAGTTTATTCTTAACAAACTACATTTTCATTTAATGATTCCATATGCTATACTGTAATTAAGTGCATTTCATAACATCTTGATAACAACATCTATTTTTTATGCCTTTAAAGTGACTGAAGCCTCACAACTACAAAGCTCATTTCAAGTACCAGATTTAAACCAGTTTTATAAAGAGACTATAGCAGGTTTGAATTATGGCTAAAGAAGAGAAAACAGCTCCAGTGTCTTAAAATCGACTCTTAATTAAGATAATCCTAACCATAAACGCTAACAACCCTCCATACAACCAAATGAACCCCGTGTACCACCAGTGGGACACATACCACATTTAGAGAGCAGCTGATCTATCACCTTGTTCATAATTCACTGCAGTGTTGGAGCAGTCTAAAAGTTTAGGTTACAGAACCGCGAGGGCTGGACTGATCAAAACCACATGCGAGTACAGAGGCCAACGTCTGGTCACTAAAACCGGTGGTGTTAAAACCCAAACGCATTAGCCTTGACACCGCTCCCATTAGTTTGATCCTATTGCATTTGTCTGCTTTCACAAGTATGTTTACACGTCATTTTTCAGAGTGGAGAGCAGTGGACAGTTTTGCGCCCTCAGTCATTCCTGCGGCAGACATTACCTGACCACATCCTGACCGGGGTTTCCTGCCGTGTACAATGGGGCTTTACATACGGGGGCCAATGTAGCACTTTCAAATGTACACAGAGTTAAGTACAAGAACAAATCTCCTGTCAGTTTTAAATTTGCACCTAATTATTTAAGTATTTTGTAAATGGCATGTTTGATTTGTAATGAAATAACACCTATTAATCAACAGACTGACACAGAAATAGAATTAAATGTTTTTTTAACAGTTCAGTAATAATTATTATTTACAATGAGGATACTGTTATAATACGAGTAGACTAATGGAACTGAGGCAATGCAGGAAGGCCTTCAAATTTGTAAGAGTGTATGACTTTAATTATTTAGCTGGCAAATTTCTCTCAATAATTCCTCCACCATTGTTCTGGCTTTTAAACTTGCTGTTATTTATGTAGCCTATAACTTGCAAATAATGTATGAGTACTTCAAAGCCTTTAAATTTGTGTTAACAATAAACTATGCAAGGGCAGTTTAAGAGTTTGTATAAAACTAATAAAAGGATCATAACTGCTAAACTGCACAGTGGAGAAGAACTGAGCACTGTCAGCAAGTGTGGTGAAGGTGTATTAACTTTAAAAACACAGAGGAGCTTCATGGACTCTAACAATGTTAAATGTTCAGAATAGAATGTTCAATAGCATAAAACAGCCCTTTAAATGTGAGTATGACCATTAGTTAAAAGAGGTATTATGCAAAATCAAGCTTTCAACCATCTTAACACGTTCCCTTGTCAAAAAACATGAAAAGAAGTTTTAGGTTACGTTCAGACTGCAGCCTGAAGTGACCCAAATCAGATTTTTTCACCCCTATGTGACCTGGATCAGATCTTTTAATGACAGTCTGAACAACACAGATCTGATTTTTTCAAATTACGACCCAGGCCACTTGGATATGTGCTCCTAAAACCGATACATATCTGATCTTTTGACATGTCTAGTCAATAGAGGGAGAGTGAGGTTAGCGAGTTAATTAATATTTGGGGGGATCGCTGTATTCAGGCCAAATTGGAGGGGTTTTATCCGAACCAGTAGGTATTTTAAATCATTGCCAATGAAATGGTCGACCTCAGCTACAGGCGGTCTTGGCTCCAATGTCAACAAAAAATAAAGAGTCTGCGAGCCAAATACAAGGAGGCTAAAGTCTCAAACAAACGAAGCGGCCGTGGATGTGTAACCTGTCCATTTTTACAAAGAACTGGACCGTATTTTGGGAGACAAGCCCAGCATTTAGGTGTCTTCTGTAAACACTGAGCCCGCTCGCTGCGTGTGACGTCGTCGTGTCCTCCAATGTGTATGCGGGAAACTTTTGGGGCATTTGAAATTCACACTGGAGATCATATACAAGTTGCATTTAATTGGAAAAGTGAATAATGTGAAAAAATCGGATTTCACAAAAAAATCTGAATTGAGCATTAAGATTCTCTCCAAAGTTCAGCACGCAAGCCCACATCACCCATGACCATTCTTCATAAATATTCAAAAGCATGATACAAAACTTTACACAACAGGAAACTGTACACAATAACTTCACAAACCTGATGCATTTTTAAAACAATATAGGGTAACATGGTGATATAAATATGTTATGTGTTAGCAGTGAATACCCAACAGTAGTAAAATACCCCCTCATAAAGGACTATGTAACCTTTCTGCTGAATGGTCTGTCACTTCTCTCCATGTATGATTTTATGTTTCTTGGAAACTTCCACAATATGACATTACACCCCTCTATGGAGACAAGCAGGTAACGTCTTCTGGCCAAATCATCAGTCAGATCTGTGGAAAAGCGACCCTGCTTCAAGTAATACGCTATAATTTTCAATGTGTTTTCTTTTAAGCATTGTGACCTGTTGAAAAAAAATGGAAAGATTGATATGTTTAATACCGTGAAATACCATGAAACATACCAGGCAAAGCAATAACATCTCCATAGAGACTGGCAGATGGCAGACCTCCATAAGAAAACTTACATATACCTGTGAGGAATCTGCATCATTTATATAATCCTGTATTGAAATAACTATATATATTTCTTAGCTACTGTGTTCAAAAGTCATTCCATGAGCAGGAAGCCAAGCTCACTAGAGAGTGTTTCTGCTCGACTTGCACAAATGAGATCCAGAGAGAATCCACTTCCAGCTCGTCAGTCCAGTTTGCTTTGGAGACTGTGAGAATAATGCCTCTGGTTCTTTGAAGGGTCACTGTCAACTGTCTGAGGCTGAACTTTTTAAGTCGAAGTGCAAACTCCACTTCGCTTTTGTGAGTTTTAATTAAATAACTACGACATGTCATCAAAATGCATTGTGTGGTGATAAAATAAGCAATTAAGTTGGTGTAATTAACTTGATAAATATAGCTTGTACCCTGTAGTTGCAAAACAAGCATCTGCAAATAAAGTAGTCTCAATAAAACATTTGTTACTGCATATTATTGAAAAAAATAACCTCAAGTCCATTACTGGTTAAAGGTGCAATTTGTATTTTTTTCTGGGGTTCGTCAAATGCTTTTCTCCATGGATGTTATTGCTTTGTCTTTACAGTGTGACATTAAACCTTTCTGTCTTCATGGAGACCAAACAGTTAAATAGAGTAGATAGGCAACCTTGGTCAACCTTGGTTGGTGGTTTTTAGGTATTTTTAAACTATAAAATTGCTAGAAATGTAAGGTAGAGGTGTTTAATGTCATATTGTGGAACATTCCAGGCAGAGCAATGACTTATCCATAGAAACAAGCAGGTGACGGACCCCTAATCAAAAAGTTTAAGGTGCGCTGCGTAACATTTCTAGTGGAGGGTCCACCACCTGCTTGACTCTATGGAAATGTGATTGCTTTGTCTAGAATGTTCCTCAGTATAGATTAAATCAGTCACGAGGCAGACAAGCAGGTTGCAGCACTACACTACATTACAGTTCAGATCTGTGGACAGTGAGCTCCATTTACAGAGAAAAATATTGTATTTTTGAGCAACAGAAACTAGGCAGGCTGGCATCACATAGCGTCTCCGCTCGGTTTCATTTCTCTCCAGCGACTAGGTCAGGAATCAAAATACATTAGATAGTTTGCAAGAACCCCAGAAGTACGAGTCCGGGCACCAGCCAATCAGCGAAGAGCCCATATATTCTGTGTTAGCAACGATTCCCGAGATCGAGGATTTAAAGCTGGAACAAAGAGAATGTTTGGTGAATTTTATCAAGGAGAAAAACGTTATTGCCCTCCTTCTTATGGGATTTGGGAAAAGCTTAAAATACTAGTTAGCCCCGTTAGCAGCGCATTACATACGTCACGACCAAATAGCAGCGATTGGTTAAATAAAAAAGTACCCGCCTACCATCAAGCGAACAAATTCTAATTCTGCAAGGTCAGACAGTTTCCACAAAGTGAAACCAGTTAATGAATCAGGTTAAACAAAAACACCCGTAATGAAAAAGTGTAGTTGAAAATGTCTAATGTCATACCAGGAAACATTCCAGACCAAGCAATAACATCTCCATAGAAACAATTAAGTAGCAGACCTTCCACCAGAAAAGTTGCGCAGTGCATCTTTACAGCCACAGAAACGTATCACTGCAAGCAATTACCTTGAAAATTGCAGGGCTTCTTCAAATTATTTATTTTATTTTTTTATGGTTTTATTGCAACATTTTCTCTTGTGAGCAAAAATAAAGTTGGCTATCATTGTGCACTGAAACTCTTGTTACCTTTTTGTGGCCTGTGCTTGATTTGTTCGAGTGCTAGCAACAGTGTCACGCTTGACTGGGCGCGGAGTTAACCGAGAACACATCACTGCAGAGTTCATTTCATTTCGAGTAAATTCATCTAGACTTCTTTGTTTCTTGAATGAAACTCCAATGGTGTAATTTACTGCAACCTCATTGGCGATTTACTCCACAAAGTCAAGAGACCATTTCTGTGACGAGTGGCTCCGTTGAGATTGTTGTCATTGTCCTTGCTTTCTTTTGTTACCCGTGTGGTATTTTCTTTTTTTTCGCTATTATTGTTTTATTATTTTTTTGAAAAGCTGGTTCAACTGAAATTATCCGATATGATCAGAGAGCGCGGGGAAGGCTCTGGCTGCGGCGGCATTAATCACAGGAGCGAGGGCGGCCATTTTGGAGCCGCTTTGTCCTTGGCTGTGTGGTAATCAAAGGGTCATGGGTCTGTTTGCGCCTGAGACACAGCGCTTAATGAGGATGTTGTGTCCCAGATCCCCCTCACTCTGATGGTGCCCTTTGCGCCACACACTGCACCAAATGACCCTTTATTATCTCCTGTTTGCGAGCAGTACCGAGCTTAAGAGGCTCTTTACTCTTTGCCACCGTATATGAACCTGTGTATGTCGGGTACACGGTGTCATTTCGATGTGCTTTATCGGAAAGGTGCAGGTTTCTTCACGTGAATAGTTGAGCTCTAAGTAGAACTGTCACAATAAATACTATATTCACTTAACATTCAATTGGTGTTTTTCAGATTCTAGAGTACGATGTTGTCATACTCCCAGATGAAGGGCAAGAGCCTTTTTCCCCTATTGATTATATTAAATTTTATCATGAAATATCTAAAAGGTAAAGTAACAAATGCTGAACCTGGTCATTCGTTTTATTGTCTAGACTATGGAAGATAATTTGTTCCATCAGATTTGGAATTTTAAATACCACTGAATTTCTGACTTTGAATTTTTTAACTCTGTAAAAAGATGTTTGAATAATTTTTATTCTAAATTTTAGTTGCTGGAATTTGAAGTTTACTTGTGTGTACTATCTTTTAAATTCAAAATAATGTTTTTTTTTTCTTTGTACTAGCTTTTTATTTTAGCTGTAGAGGGTTGAATAAATAACTTCTATCAGTCTAGATATAGATAGACTGAATCAGTGGTATAATTTTGTTTCAGTATTATCGTTTATCATCTATATTTTCTTCAGCAATATCATACTTCGTGACCTAGCTGCAAGATTAAGCGAAAATCGAAATCTCAATTTGAATGAATGCAATTTGCAAATCACAAAGCCTGCAATTTTTGAAGTACCACCACAAACAACCATATTCTTCTTCTGCATAAAAAAAAAAAAAAAGTTTGTTAGTTCATATGTTAGTGTTTTGTCAGTACTTTTTTGTTTAAAATATGAAAATGTAAACAGAATCACTTTTTAAAAACATAAATCACAAATATTCATATTCATCCCACGTAGCCTTACGAATAGCATTTTGAAATTTGTTGGTTCTTTTGGAAACTGAGGCTACATTTATATGATGATGGTCTAAACAGAAGACGCAAAAGTGTGTGGAATTTGATTGTGTGTGCATGCGATGCGACATGTTTGTGTCTGTGACTTGTATGCGACTTGAGCAGATCTGACTAGAGTTTTGCATCTTGGGCAGTGTAGACGGAAATGCTATGGCCAAGCGTATTCAACTTTTCCACTCTGGAGGGTGATTTCACATTTTTGCGTTTTGAAGCCCCCAAAACACCATCACAGCCTAAACGAAAAGGCACTTCCGATAAATAATTTTGTCATGTTTACCCGCAAGCGTTCTCGTGTAAACAAGCTCTGAGAGTGTCTTATCTCTGAACTGTCTGGGGCAAAGCAAGCCAGAGCAGGACATAGTCTCTGATCATGTCTAATTTCTCTAAAGTTAAGATGAGCATGACTGACAAGCGGATTCATGTAAAAAAAAAAACATGAAGACGTAAAAGTAGAGCATGGTCTTTAGAAGTAATGGGGCAAATGCTCAACTGTTAATCTCAGCTCATTTTTTTATTTTTATTTTTGTTCTTAAATGAAGAAGTAATTTTCTCTCAAATATCCATCACTGAGAGATGTGTACAAATAAACTTGACATGAGTGTGGGTCTTGTGCCAGACTCAACTGCATTCAAACAGAAAGTGGGAGAAGCTGGCTTGTCAGGCTAACGCATGTTGAAATGGCTAATTAGCGACACATTCTATAATAACTTCACACTAACAGATGCTTTGTGAGTGTATTTAGGTATAATTAGCTGTGAATCAAGTCAGATTGAGCAGGAAATGCTGGTTTGAAGCATCCAAATAAAACTTTTAAACTAAGCATTTTCAGTCTTTGAGGAGCAGACTACAGCTCACTGCATTACCCAAACACACATTAATTAAAGAAATCACTGCTCCATGTTTGAAAGCCAACGGTAAAAGCTCAGAAATATTGATTTGGTCTTACAGGACTCCAACCAAATATGGAGGACCAAAATACATACAAGAAATGGGAGTATCGGCATCAAAGTATCAATATATTGATACTGTCTAAATGCAAATGTGGGTATCGATTCTGTTATGCATATATGGACACTAATTACGATATGTACATTTTAAGATGTTAGGGCCATTTCTTTTAGCCTGATTCATCAGTTTTACTTTGTTTCACTTCGTATAAACCATCTGACCTCGCAGTGTTAGCATTCATTCGCTCGACGGTAGGCGGGTACTTTTTTATTTAACCAATTGGTGCTGTTTGGTCGTGACCAAGCCTCAACTGGGGCTAACTGATATATTAAGCTTTTCCCAAATCCCATAGGAAGAAGGGCAATAACGTCTTTCTCCTTGATGAAATTCACCAAACATTCTCTTTGTTCCGGCTTTAGATCCTCGATCTCAGGAATTGTTGCCAACACAGAATGTATGGCTTCGTCTGCATCCATCTCGACCGCTTTCACAGCTCTTCGCTGACTGGCCGGTGCACGGTCTAACACTTCCGGGGTTCTTACAAACTGTCTAGTGTATTCCGATCCCTGACCTAGTCGCTGGAGAGAAATGATATTGAGCGGAGGCACCAGGTGGCGCCAGCTTGGCTACCTTTCTCCACTATAGAATATTGGTATAAAAAAATAACCCCCAAAACTACTTACCTGACCAGCAAGAACAACACGTTTTGAAAAAACTTTACAAAGATGAGTGGATCTGATTTCAGATGGTGTGACTGACAGGCAGAAAAATCCTGCATAAAGAACTGAGAAACAACACAGATTTTTTGTAGACTCAACAATCGAAGCACCAAACTAGTACTTATCAGGTAAAAGAAGTTATATATTTTGTTGTGATTAATACAACAATTTTGGAGATGAGATGTCTTCCACATTTAAGTGACATGTGCGACAAATTAGCCCTTGTGGTTGGATTATCATCCCAAATTTGAACGAAGGATTTTCCCCCTCCAATTTCAGTCCCTTCTGGATTCAAGCAGAATGTGGAAGAGTCTGGGTGTTCAGGCGACAGAACTACTTGGTATTGTATCGCATTTATGACAAAAACTGTGGTATGGCTCATCCCTACTGCATATGACACAATGCGTTCATGTTTGAGACAAATGCAGACAACATTTTTCGAGGCAGAAATTCAATTGAGATGAGAAACATTTTTGTGCTGTGGTATGTTTGGTTTAGTGAGAGAAAAGGCTGTGCTTTGCTTTGCTCAGGCACAATGGAATTTGCACCTCCGTTAGTTTCTGCTGCTCATTGTTCCACGACTGGATTTGCTGATTGTTCTTTATATCACTTTCCTCCACAAAAGTAGTTCTCCCAGATGGCTCTCTCTTTCTCTCTTTCACACTTTATTACTCGGCTTCCTGTTTGCGCTGACATCCGTGAGTCATTCTGTTGACTGTCCTGCAGCTTGCATGCTCATATGTGCAAGCTAGTGTTCATTATCAATATCTTCCCAATGCAAATGACTACTTTTGTGTAGCCACCTGTGCTTGAAAGCTACTAATCAACAAGGCACTGGCAGTGATTCAGCTAACCTTCTCTACTCTAGCTTCTGGCCTAATCTCTTTGTGTAAGTCAAATGCTGCTGGTTATTTACGTCATATATGGGAAAGACACTAACGTGCAAGAAAAAAAAATACATTTTATGGTAATGGCTTTATGAGTATTTGCACTTGTCTGTTAAGATAATACAATGATTTGTCTGTGTTTCAGTTAAATAAAAAAACAACAGACCCGGCAGAACACTAGCAGCAGATCTTGCAAGTTTCCAAAATGCTCTTTCTTTGTTTTCCCTTGCCTTGCCTAGATGCCACAAAACCCTGCAGAAATACCATTGTGTGGTAAATAAACATTTTGTGTTGTGTTGGTGTGTTTATTATGGTTTACTTGGGTTCTTTGTCTTTCACTTCCACCAAAACCCCAGTGCTGCTGTTGGACTGGGCCTTTCTCCAGTTCACAGGTGGATTGGAGCTGAAGCGCAGCAGTGGGAGCTGTAGCTCTTGAGTTTGTGAAAACATAAATATGGCTGTGTAAGGTAAACCCTCTGTTGTTGCACTGGGTGAGAGAAATAGTTTAGTGTGGGATATTTGAGGACTGAGCACATCTGAGATGAACACTTTAAAAACATCATGAAGAGGAGCAAACTTATTTGTGGGTTCTTCAAACATGTGGATGAATCTAAATCTAGAATGTAGAGTTTAGAACTGTGTTTTTGATGAAGAAAGAAGATTTAAGTTAGTTGTGTTTAGTCAATTATTGATGCCACAGACTAAACTGATGCAATATATAATGCATTCAAGATACTAATGCATTCAATAACTGAAAATGTAAGTGATAAAATCTGATTATTTATGTATATAGAATTATATGGAATAGAATATGTTAATTTGAATACAAGGTTTTTCTTAACAAGGTCAGTACATGCCAATTGGAACATCCAACCAAGGTAACAGATAAGTGTGATTTAAATAATTTGCTAATGTAAAAGGCCATTAACAATATTATACAATCTAAAATATGGCTGTTTGAACAACTGGGTTCGACCTTCTGAAAAAATACCCCTTCATTTTGGAGTATTTTTCAACACTGATTTTCAACAGTTGAACATTAACCCTGAACATGAGTGTGGCTGACCTTGTCATTGTAACTATAACCTGCTACTAAAAGCGCCAAAACAAGTAAAAAATCCTGTATTTTTTCTTTATTTCAAAATGCTTTATTGGAAACGTTATCTGTGATAAAAACACAATTTGTTGCTATACAATTTTTGGTCTCAAGGCAAAAAAGTTTATCCTCTGAATTGAAAATATATTTCTCTATTTGTCAAGCAGGGTGGGGTAATCCCTGCCAGCAGAGGACAATAGTGTTCAGTCTAAAAGACATCCACTTTGACCCTCTTGCCCTTTGCCCCCACACAATACCTGGATGTGTGCCCCGATCATCCTTTACTTCTTCGTGCTCAGTGCTGCTGTGTGGTTAGACCCATGATGGAGGCTCTCGGCTGGGTGTTGTTCCTCAGACTGGGTGTTGGTCCTCAGACTGGTTGTGGTTCCTCAGGCTGATTGTGATTCCTCAGGTTGGTGATTTACATGGATGTGATGTCTCCTTCACTCAGGTGGAAACATTGGAGCTTTAAGACGAGTTGGTTATAACTAAAGTTAGTTTTTTTCTCCAGGTTTTCATTTCTGTGTTGACCTTGATCTCCCACCCCAGTGTTTCAAGAATAGACCCTCATTTCTTCCCAGTCAACCTATACACACTGTGCTTAGGTACATACTAGGTAGATACTGCACCAATTAAGATCCTAGCTTAAAAGGGTCCGCTACCTGCTTGTCTCCACGGAGATGTCATTCCTTTGCTCGGAATGCTTCACAGTATGGCATTAATCTGATCTATCCCTAGAGACAAGTGATAACAGATTACAAAGAATACGTTTCTCATGGAACTTTTCAACAATAAAAACTCCTGTATGTGGAAAAATGCAAGAAAGATTGGTTTAATGCCATATGATGTAAAAGTATGAGCAGCAATAATTGTAAAAATCTATGCCATCATTTTCATAACGCAATACAGTGTGTTTGTTTTTCTGGTTTTCCTATAGGTCTATAAGTTATTGTTTACGTCTCAACCTTTCTCCAGATCATTAAATACACCATATGTTTGCCAAGTCCCACTGGAAGAAGATGGATCTCGCTAATGCTGCATATTGCTCCAGACAGGCGCTGGTAGGAGATATTGAACTAATGAGTATAATTACACTCATAATAGCCATACCATTGTAAAGACTTATTAAGGGTTCAGTCTTCGATTAATTCTGACCTCTAGCGCACTCTCTTCCTCTCTCACCCTCTTGCTCTGCTTTTCTTATGGGGCACACACATGAGTAATGGACCGGTGTGTACATATGAGTGGGCGGCTGGTGGGCGGATCTGTAATCGTTCCCAAGTTTTACCCCTGATGACCTGTTTTACTAATATGGTCATTAAGGGAAGCTATTGTGGCCACATGGCATCACAGTGGGCTGAATACAAATAAGAGGGAGTTACTCTTACCTGACAATGCTCATAAAAACTGGAGGTATTACTTAAATGAATGGCTTGTATAAATGATTTTCAATAATCCATAACGGTATCTTATAATAGTTCACTTTCCGCCCATGTTTCAGTGCAAAACCTATGCTCTTTCAGTCCGTGAAGACTTGGCTGAGGCTGCATTCATTTACCCTGTTTACCAAAAGTACTTCTTTAGTGTAACCTATATGGAACAGCTATTTAAAGGGCCCATTTTATGTTATTTTCTGATCTGTATTAATGTTGTTTCCTCGTCGCAAACGTCCTAGACCTAGTTTTATTTCATTCACACATGTTCAACACCTGCATATGCTGAGTTCTTTTCTCAAATTGAAAACACAGTCCTGGTTTAGTCCTGGTTCAGTCATGGTTTAGTTCAGTCCATATGCGGCACAAAAGTCCGGCATCTTGATCGTGTTTCTTCTGCTCAATAAATAATGCCTGTGAAGTTATGATGTATTTTTGACAGTAAAGTCATGTCTGTAAATTCATATTTGCACTGAAGAAAGCGTAATCGTAAATTTTCATTTTGTGATTATAATTCTTGATGTTGTAACTTTTAAGTTCATATTCTGATGAATAAAATGCACACAATGGATTTTATGTACGAATGGACTCATTAGAGAGTTATACGAATATTTATTTTATGCTCAACTGCAGCCAAATATGCACGGATTTCTATCCTATGCACATGACTATTTCTGAAAACTTTCTTACTCCATAATAAAGGATTATTCATACTTGTGTGAATGAAAAAAGAAAAAACAACTCAAGTCTAGGTATGTCTTTTAACATAGTTTAAAGCTATTTGTGTTTTGTGTTATGTAATAAACTATTTCATCTTAGTGCAACACCATGATCAAAATGTGTCCCTGACAGGTTTTTCTTGTGTAACTGAATAAAGGATAAAGGCAACAACCACATGCTTGTTTTCTCTGGTGTTCAAAAATGCGAGTTTCTCTCAACACTTTGTGCCATCTGCTGCTCAACACCTCTAACCTTAATTACTGTAAGCAACAAACATTTAATTAAAGACTAATTAGAAACAATTAAATCACCCTGAAATAATACAATAAAAAAAAGTCAGATTTTGTTCCCCTTTTGACTTTTTGGACCAAAATAACTATATTACTGCCAGATGTTATTATTCCCTGTAGCAACCTAATGTATTTTATCTAAGACTAGAACTAGGACCAAAATAAGGATGTTGTTGTTTAATTCGCTTATACCATAATCATACTGAGTGGAAATGGTTCACTTGACTATCTGACAACCTTTTCCATGGATGTTCAAGGCATTATTTGTTTTAGTTGAAGCTAGTCCCTCCCATGGGTCTATAATAAGAACTGGATCTATAATAAGAACTATAATAAGAATTGAAAACAACACAATGCAATCTTGGGTTCATCTTCCAGATCTTATTATACTTCCATGATCCTTCCTAACAGTAGTTCATTTGTTTACCCTTCGCTGATTAACTGTTGTGGTTATGCAAAAATAATGCATACAACTCTCACTGACCATGGTATAATAAAAAGTTTTACATAGTTTTGTGAACTTTTACAAATTGAGCAATTATAAGCTCCTTTGCCAAGATCCACGTACAGAAACATTTTCAATAACGTTTACAAGTTGTTGTGATTTCAGTGTCTTTGCAAACCAACAGCTGGTTGATCACTGGCCTTTTGCGAGACATTTTTGCGAATAAAAAAGGAAAAGAAATGTGCTCTTGACATCACACTTTACAGAACTAGCAAAACACTATCACTGCATAACTTTTTGTGAAAGTACAAGTTCAATTCCAAATGCAAAGTCTGCTTAAAAACAACATCAAACTCTATGGCTCTTCCACCAGTTTTCTCATTTGCATGTAAAAAAACCCAAACAAGCCCAGGTATTTCTCCCCGGAGTTCAGCGACCGGGCTGTGGATGAAATTGGGCTTACATCTGACAGTTTGTAGAGAGAAGAGAGGCGCTCATATGGCCACATTTGCAGTGGCTGTGATGTGAAACTCCACAATTTTCCACTAATGTTTTTGCCTGGGGGCCCGCGGTATACCAGGCCTATGTTGTTGTTTGTTGGGGAGTTGAGCCTTTCTTCTCTGGTGTGGTAAACACTTAATGCTGTTTTAAAGGAGATTCATTAGTGTATGGCAGCACATGTCAGACTTCTCCTGAGGGATTTTGTATTTGTACTCTTAAATTTCATGTTTAATTCATCATTACACCTCAGGCATTTTCGTAATAGGAATACTGTCAACAAAATATACTTACCATAAGCGGAGAACCCTCGAAGCTAAATTGATCATGTTAAGCTGACTCGGAGGAGCAAAAAAACTGAAAAGCTAGCAAACGTACAAAAACTTCACGTGTCAGAACTCTTATGATTTATGAAGCCGTCACCGTATTGGTCCACTATACTTCATGACAGCCTGCAGTGCCATTAATCATGCGATGTGTATCTTGCACTTCCCATGGGGACCATCCACTGTCATTGATCATTTTCATGTCAGCGGCTTAAAACGTGAAAACGCAGCCTGGAGATATTAAACCTTAAATAAAGACGATGACGGACATTTCCTGGCATGGCGCAAGTTCTACACAAGTCCATTCTGACCTATAGCTAAAGGGGAATGCCTTACACGACTGGTCTCTTAGCAATTATACCCCGCTGGATTAACCTCAATGTTCACCCAAGTAGTGAGTACAAGCAGGCATCACCTGTGCTCTTACCTTAGTTACAGATGAGGAGATTAGATGACAGTGGCTCTTTGGGACTGTACAAATGTTTTGTCTTAATAAGAAATACTGCTGTTTGAGCTCTTAGACTTTTAAGGTATAAGCAACTTTAATATTTAAGTTCTTCCATGAACACGGAGTTGACTAAACCCCTGTTGCCTTTGTAACTAATGAGCATTAGATACAGGTATGTACATTTTTTCCATAATCACTCCTTTTTTTTTTTCTTTTTTTTTTATCAATTTAGGCAATCACATTATAATATATAAAGGGATTTTTGTCTTATTCACACTTGCGTGCACTGATTATACTTTGATTCATCTGGAATGTGCCTGACTAAACTAAAGACTAGACTAAAGTAAATAAGTTTTTAAGGCACTTCTTCACTGAAAAGGTAATAAGTTTTATTGTATAACTTATTCCCCCAAAATACACCTCAAAATCAGCATCAATAAGCCTTGTTATATTAAAGATGCACTATGTAAATATTTTTGGCGCATGCCTCAGTGGAGATGTTATTTGTCTGCTTGGAATGTTTCACAGTATGGCATTAAGCATATCTCTATGGAGACAAATAGATGATGGCTATGTATTTAAAACACCTGTTATATACTTGATGCAAGATATACTTTTAATACAATACTGTGTACCATTCCAATGAAAGTACTAACAACTCCATAAAGACAAGCAGATGGTGGACCACCCACCTGAAAAGTTGCATACTGCACCTTTAACCTCCAAGCTAAGGCTTGGAACAAGTCAAGCAAAGCATCTATCTATTAATGCAAGGAACATCAGTCTGTCTCTCCTCCTGTTTGTTCCATGCATAACTCTCAAACCACTCATCCGACTGGTCTCAAATTTGGAGGGTTAACTCTCATCCTAATGGTACGGGTGTGTGCAGTGCCAAGTTTCATGTTGTTGGGGCAAAAACTGCCAAATATTTGCAGTGTTTCCCACAGACAATTGGTTAGTCAAGGTGGTGACCAGGGGGTAGGTGGGGGAGATACTGTGCCAAGCAAAAGATGAAAGTGAGGACCAGTGTGCAAGGATTCAGTCAAGGCGGGGGGCAGTTGTTGTCAAGGCGGCTGCCCTAACCATAGAGGGCTGCAGGAAACTGATGTATTTTAAATGTAAACCAATTTTGGAATCACGGACATCAAAGGTCACGTGACATCAGGGGTCACGTGACATCAAGGGTCACATGACATCATGGGTCACATGACACGGCTCACATGACACCACAGGTCACATGACATCAGTGATCACATGTCATCATGGGGAAGTGTAGCCAGCGACAACTTCTGAAGTTCTCACTGGCTACACTTGGGCTGTGCACTAGTATACAAGATGACTCAGTGTATGTAATGTATCAGATTGGGATCACTGCATTATTTTTGCTTTGGACGTTAAACTTTAATTACCTCAAACCACCCCACTCTTCTACTTCAATCCAGTCATCCATATTGCCACTGCACTGTATTGTACACTATATTTTTTAGCACCACACCACCCCTTCAAGTCGCATTACAATCTGACAATGATTGAGTGGAACATTTAAAAGTGCAGAGGCTGTCGCCCACTCCTCCGTTCAAGTTCAAAGAATATCAATAACTCGCAACAAACATGGTAATCAGCTTTGGAACTGTACCGAGCGTGGACCGCCAGCAACTTTTCGAGAAAGAGACTGTTCACAAATGCAGTACTTCGAAGGCAATGGTATTTTAATCACTCTGTCATGGACTTGGGGACTGCTTTTAAGTGTGCACCAGCTCGATGAGTGATGGACCGAGCTATAGCGGCAAACGCTGCTGGATTTCTATGATGCGGCGATGGGAAAGCTGATTAGTGGCATCTGGGGGAATGATTAATTGATGCAAACACATTTCAATTTAACGGCTCTTTGATCAATTATTAATGAACACATCCCTCCACCTCGCGCCCCCTTCTTTTATTATGTACAACTTCAATTAACAGGCTCTCAGGCTCTGACCTATCACCGCCCTCCCGTGCATTCACAAGCAGTTCGAGAAAGAAAGCTGCCGGGCATGAACGTGTAAAGTGAATTTGTATTTCGATTGCATGCGTTTTTACTGGGATTCGAGAATAACAAAAGGTTGGAGAACAGGGGGAGTATTACAGAAAACTGACTTCCTCTTTCACTACATCCATATATGGTCGTTGTTTCCATCGACTGTAGTAACCTGCAGCATTAATATATATTCACTTTTCGGTCTGGAAGTCAAATTATCTCCAAAGCCTCAGATGCCTGCTGCATGACACAAACACAAAGATCCTCAACATCTTAAACTCTACCTACTGTACAATTACATATTCTGAATACTAATTTTGAGTAGCTATATTCTGGTACTGATACTCTTTCATTTGGTGGTATTCAGAATGCAGTTTTCAAAATTAAAAGGAATGCATGACGGTACTTCATCATGCAGTTTTGGCTTTGAATGGCACTGTATTATATAAACAAATAGAAAACATGGCTCTTGCAGTAGGTGCACTTGTGATTTTTCTTTTTCTAATCAGACTTAAATTAAAACATAACAAAAAAAAATTCTGTAATGATATGTTATGTTATTTGTACTATAAAACAATCCAAGTCTGTGTAAAAATATTCAGAATAGAGTACTGGACCATGTACCAAAATGTTACAAAATAAATTTTTAGTATTCTTCCCATCACTCCAAATACTCGCCTTATTGCAATTGACTAGAATATTTTGGTACTTACTAAATCCTACATGTAGCTCAGTACACTTCTAGCATGTAACTGTAATATAGTTAATGACTGCTGTATACCGTATTTTCCACACTCTAGGCCGTTCTGGATTATAAGGTGCACTGTCATTGAATGGTCTATTTTCAAACTTTTTTCACATATAAATCGCACCGGACTATAAGGCGCATTAAACGAAACACAACAGTTAGATGGCTCAGTCGGACTTTGTTTGGCACGTTCACGGTGACTCTGGGCTTTGTTCAATTGTGGCGCGTAGGGAGGGTGCTCTCTGGGACTGCTGGATTGTTGGCGTGTTTGCAGTGGCTCAGTTGTTCAGTTGTGGCTATAGTGGCACATTGCACTCGCTTTTTCGGTTCATTCCTTCGTTCCTCGTCCGCGTGGATTGATGAGTGTGGCTGCTGGTGTTTTTCACTGCACGGTTGCTGTCTGCTCCGTGCGTGTTTTCATGCGAAGTTTACACAAGTGGATTCGTGTACAGGATGCTCTGGATTGTGGGGCGAGCAGTCGTTTTTTGACGGGGTTGGAGGCTTATGAGCGCGCCCTATAGGCGAGTTTCATTGTTGACAAAAGCACGCGTTGCATGCTGGGAATTATTTTGGTCAGCGGCAATAAACACGAATTCAACATGATGGACGGAGCGAGAAAGCACGTAAAGGGTATTGATCCCGGTTATTTATCCACTCTAACAGCAGAGGACCGAAGACAATTTGACCAGAAATTGGTCATAAGCATCGATGGACACCAAATCACACTTTTTACCCCCTACAAAGCGTGGACCAAACCAAATTTCTGGTCGAAATCTCCAACTACCTGGCCAAATATTTACTTTAGCGATATCCACAATGACTTGGTGGAAACTCCTGGGCCATTCACAGCAGAAAAGATGAAAGCCTCCAAGAGTCTCGATGCGTTATTCAACTTATTGGAGTCCACGGTTTGCTAGGATCTTCTACGTTTGCTCTGCGAATGTTTGAAAGCCATTTAATTTGGGTTAGTGGTTCTTTTCACTTAAAATATGAAAAAGACATTTTCCTTCTTCCGTGCTTCTATTTGTGCATCCGATAATGCAGCAGGAATTTACCATTATCGGGAATAAATATGCGAGGTTACGAACTGTGTTTGACCGCTATCGTGTTTCTTGCCTCCGACCAAAATATTTCCCAGCATGCAACGCGGGCTTTTAATAACAATGACGTCAGGTGAAACTCGCCTATAGCCCGGAAAATACGGTAAATACCTGTTTCCTATAATACGGCACTGCATCACCTGTACTGAATAGACAAAGAAACTTCAAAATTTAGTTGATTTGTAGAAACAGAATATATAAAATAGCACTTTGAGTAGTCTTTCATGCATATGTTTTACTTTTACTTAAATACAAATTTCGGTGCAGTATTTGTAATCGATTATATCTTTAGCTGTGTAACTGTACTTTTACTTGACCTCACATTCTCTGTAATCTTTCCAACGCTGACTCACATATCAGCATTTGTTTTATATAACACAAGACATTAGCCATGCCATAACAGCACAATTGTCCATTTTCCTTGTTGGGGTCAGACAGAGCTTCATGGTCACTGCTTCATTTCAACACTAGATAGATTTTGCTCTGCTGCAACCTTAAATTCCCTTTGGTGAAAGCTGCCAAAGTTTAAAGGGCCCACATTACGCTGTTTTTCTGATGTATTTTATAATGATTTTTCTCATCACACCCATATGATTAACTCACAAACCCTGCATAGTTAGGATGAGTTCTTCTCTCAAATGGAAAACACTCAGATCCACGTTGTGATGTCATGTTTTTAAACTCCATACACCTTCACTGTTGAATCATTTGGATGATTTCAGCCCTGGAAATGCCGATCTCTATTGAACTAAAGGTGAAAAAGTGTGGCTGCTAATTTGAAAACTACAACTTCATGACATCACAAGGTGGAAGAGAGCATTTTGGGCTTTGGAGATGTAAACAGACTAATAAACCAGGATTCCTAAAACATGTGTGAATGAAACAAAACAGCATTATAACATGGCTTAAAGTTGCACTGTGTAACTTTTCCGATGGCGGTCTATCACCTTTTTGTTTCTATGCATATGTCATTGCTCTGCTTCAAATGTTCTACAATATGACATTAAACAGACATACTTTGCATTTATTCAATTACACGTAGTTTTCTGCTCAAAAATACCTAGAAAAACAAGTATTCTGACAGTGAGTGGGGTTGCTTTTCCACAGATCTGACCTGTAACCTGGCCCTGTTTGTTCTCCAAGCTGATAGAAAGTTTTAATGCCATACTGTGAAACATTTTCAGGCAAACACAATGCATCTAACAATCCATTTTGTGTAATATAGGACCTTTTTTTTTTTTTTTTTTAGTGAAGCAGATTTGAAGTATTAGAAAGAGCAGTGACACATTATTACAGCTTTAGGCCGCTGTAAAAATGGTCATGTACTTGAAAGTTAGAACGAGGTCTAGTACTGTTATTCTCCTGAAGGTAGTTGACCTGCTGTGGTGTAAAATCTGAAATTAAGAAATAAAATACACAAATATATGAAAAATGGAAGATATAGCTTCGAGGGACGCCAGCAACTGACTAGTCTTCTCTTCCGACTTTACAATCTTTCAAAAGGATCGCTCGTTAAATTAATGAAATGTATCAGGAACTTGATTCTTCACTCCGGGACAGTTACTGCAGTTCACATTCTCAGAAAAGCTGTAAATCGGAACAGTGATTTTTCTGAGAATTTCAAGGAGAGAGAGAGAAAGGGAAAGAGAGACGGAGACCTCATGAATGTGTTAAGACGAAAATTGTTCCCCTCTAGGCACGACTGCTTTTATTCTTGTAATCTCGCCAACCGCATTGAGAAAAACTCCCTTTCATTCTCTGTGTAGGGTCCTTCTGATGAAATGTTTCCCATACGCTGAGGTGGCGTTTCTGATTGGCCTGTAGTGCAATTGTGGACACTCAATTCAGTCACTTTGCGAAGAGGTGAGATTCGAGTGAAGGTCGGAACGCTTTCAAAAACACAACATTTTGGAGGATTTAATCAATACAGTTTATGCAGCAAGTTGGATTAGACTGATCAATTGTTTTTGCATCACAAATTAATTTAAATTGAGTTTTGTCCAAGGACTTTGCTACACTTCCTATGCTTCCACAATACCATAGAAGACACAAAAATGCAATTAAATCCTGTGATGTATGAAGTACTCAGTTAAAAGTAAAAGTATAGATACTGGAGCAGAAAATACTCAAGTAAAAGTATCACATGAAAAATCTACGTAAGTAAAAGTACTAAATTAATTGTTTAAACATTTGTGTAAAAAGCAAAAGTATTCCTGCAGATATTATGAGATGTTGTGATTTTGAAGATTTGAAGTGTGATTTTGAAGATTTTTGCTCAACTTTTGTTCAAAAGAAACAACTGAATCAATATTTTTTCTAGCTGTTTGTATAATTGTGTTAGCTCAAATTATGAACATGTTAAAAATAAACCCCTTTCGGCCAAACTCATACAATAATAAAAAATGGGGGGCTGTAATTACTAGTCTATACTTCTTTGTGCACCTTTTCATTCACATTGATGTATGAAACATAATTATTTTGTATTCATCTTTCACGAATGATACAAACAAAAAAGAAAATACTGTGGAGAGGCAACCCCGCTCACTGTCAGAATGCCGGCTTTTCTTTGTATTTTTGAATAAATGTGAGGTAGAGCTATTTAATGTCATGCCGTGGAACATTCTAGGCAGAGTAGTGACATGTCCATACAGGATACAGGAGATACAGGACTACATTCATGACATACTCCCTACAACTGTACAACAACTCACCTTTATGTAACAGATAATACTCCCTACAACTGTATAACAACTCAGCTTTATGTAACAGATAGTAATGGGCAAATGAGACGGAGCTCTGGAGCTTGTCTCGTTTCTTCTGAAACAAATTGCTCCGAAGCACTGCCTTGGTGCTTGTCTCGCAGCAGCCGCTCATGTGACCAAAGTGTCGAAGTGTCCCTCCCCCTACTGCTTCGCTCTGTGTGTCAGTCGCTTCAGTGTATCGAAGCGTTTCATTGGCTCAGCGAATGTTCCGCTCTGCGATTGGTTCAGAGTGCTTCAGGGTGTTCAGCGCACTTCCGTGGTTTGACAAGCGCTAAACTGCTACAGTATAAAAGATGCACCAATAGTTCTTAAAAATGTTAGCGAGGAGTATTGTGTGACGTTAGTGGTGATTTTGGCGACTTTTGCAGACTTTTGGCATTTGTTTAATTTTCAATGGCATCTACAAGTGGAAAAAATTGATCCATGGTTTGGGATCACTTTGATCTAATTCCACCTAACAAGGTCACCTCTTTTCTTATTTACAGCTGCTATTTATGTTGCGTTTTACATATTATTTTATTATTATTATTTGTTATTATTATATTATTTATTTTCTAATTAAATCATCATTATGATTATTGTTGTTGTTAGGTACGGTGTCGCTCTGCACACAAGTATCGTCTTACACTAACAATACTTTATCGATGCTGAGACCCCTGCGTGCCAAGGGTTAAATTTGTCCACTAGAGGTCAGTGTTTCTCCAAGGCCGCCACCATTTGAGACAATATTGCAACTGAGATGTCAGTGCTTCACGAGGCTCCATTCACCCATCACTAGTAACAGATAATACTCCCTACAACTGTACAACAACTCAGCTTTATGTAACAGATAATACTCCCTACAACTGTATGACAACTCACCCTTATGTAACAGATAATACTCCCTACAACTGTACAACAACTCACCCTTATGTAACAGATAATACTCCCTACAACTGTATGACAACTCACCCTTATGTAACAGATAATACTCCCTACAACTGTACAACAACTCAGCCTTATGTAACAGATAATACTCCCTACAACTGTATGACAACTCACCCTTATGTAACAGATAATACTCCCTACAACTGTATAACAACTCACCCTTATGTAACAGATAATACTCCCTACAACTGTATGACAACTCACCCTTATGTAACAGATAATACTCCCTACAACTGTACAACAACTCACCTTTATGTAACAGATAATACTCCCTACAACTGTATGACAACTCACCTTTATGTAACAGATAATACTCCCTACAACTGTACAACAACTCAGCCTTATGTAACAGATAATACTCCCTACAACTGTATGACAACTCACCTTTATGTAACAGATAATACTCCCTACAACTGTATGACAACTCACCTTTATGTAACAGATAATACTCCCTACAACTGTATAACAACTCACCTTTATGTAACAGATAATACTCCCTACAACTGTACAACAACTCACCTTTATGTAATGGATAACCTATGTCCTGTCAATCATCATATTGTTGCACTTCTTCCTATAACATCTTGTATCTATCTTAGATTTTCTATTTTATGACTTATTTTTCTATTTTATTTTGACTTGTACATTTACATAATTATGTCTTATTTGACACCTGTCTCTTGCTATCTTTTTTGCTTCTCATTTAGGATTTATTATTACCATTTACATTTTATCTCTTTGTTATTATATTATATTGTGATGTGTGAGCTACTGTGTCAAATTAATTTCCCTTGTGGATCAATAAAGTTTGTCTAAGTTTAAGGTTACATTCAGACTGCAGCCTGAAGTGACCCAAATCCAATTTTTTTGTCCCTATGTGACCTGTATTTGATCTTTTAATGACAGACGGAAGGACACAGATCCGATTTTTTCAAAAGTGACCCAGGCCACTTGGATATGTGCTCCTAAAACCGATACATATCCGATCTTTTGACATTCATCCCAACTACATGTCACAACTGTACACAAACATTCCTCTTATCATATGAAAATTGTGTCTGAACTCCATGTCAGTGAAGCAGCAAAGCACAAATCTGGTATGACAGCAACTTCAAAATCATCGGGCGCTCATTCCGTAAATGCCCTCCAGTGCGCATGCGGGATACTTTTGGGGGCATTTAAAGTTCACTCTGGAGATCACATACAAGTCACATTTAATTGCAAATGAGAATGACCTTGCAAAGAAATCAGATTTCATAAAAATTGAGCATCAAGCCCTGCAGTCTGAACGTAGCCTAAGTCTAAGTCTATATCCATCGAAACAAGCAGGTGACAGACCCCAAACAAAGTTACATAGTGGACTTTTAAATAAAGTACAGGTACCTATTTGAACTTAAGTATAGTACTACTCCAGAATCCATTATGCGGCGCCATCCATATGTTTTTGTTCCACACTTATCTGTCTTTTTATTGGTATGTTTACTCAAAAGGGGAAAGCTCTCCACTCTCCACTACACCCTTAACCCCTCAACCCAACCCTGGCTATAAATAATTCATTAACCAGCTGGGGATAACAAGGGCGTAAAGACAGAATGTACGTATAGCTCGCGATCTGGGAGAGAAGCCAAAGGAAATGTAACACACAATTACCGGGAAAAGCTGTAGAACGGTTCCACTCATGTAGCGCGATGGCCTCACTCGTCCCCATGGCGATGAGCGGTGGATGGGTGCATTAAGGTGGACTGATAGGGGTTGAAAGTGACCCTGGGCTCAGTGCTCCAGACTAAGCCGTATGGACTTCGACTCACCAGGGCTAATTGCTCAGTGAACCAGGATGCTAGCCCACGTTGCCAGACTTAGTGCGCCCCTGAGAGCGCATTATCAGTGATTCGGCCAGCTAATCGCCTCTGTTGTCCCCCGTCGTCTCCGCGAGCTATGTCCACACCTACAGAGCAATGACAGGCTTTTTCAGGGAATAGTAAAAAGCATTGTCACTTTCTTGGCCGGCCCGAGATTATACTGGTTTCAGGATCAAGGGATAACACAGCTTTTCTATTTTTTTTTTTTTTTGAGGTTCCTTTTGTGTGTATTTTAATATAAGCGCAAACATAGTGGTCTTGTTACTTTAAAACTTCAAATTTTCTTCCTTAAAGGTTATGCAGATGCCACATTATAATGTTACCTTGTCAAAAACCTACCCGGAGTCAGTGTACTCAAAGGGTACCCACAAATAGTTGCTGAAACGGGCAAGTTTTAACATTCTGGATTTTTACGGGTGGGCATGCAAGCGGGCAGTGATTACAGACGAGCGAGTCAGGTGAATCAAATGAACGACGAACAGGAGAAAAATACCTGACGAGGGTCCAGGACGTCCATTGCTCTGGAAACAAGTGCCATTTCCCATTCTTTTCACGGAACAACGGCAGACCAGGCTGAGAGAGTTACATTAGTGTTTATTTCATAAAACCTCAGCGGTAGTGATCGGCTCAGCGGCTGTGCTTCCGGTTTAGTCCTGGTTTAGACCTGGTCCAGTCCTGGTGTAGTCCTGCAATCAGCTCGGCGGTTGCGGAGTGTATGACACTAGTTTAGTCCTGGTTTAGAACTGGCCCAGTCCTGGCTTAGTCCTGGTTTAGACCTGGTTTAGACCTGGTTTAGTCCTGGTTTAGTCCTGGTTTAGACCTGGTTTAGACCTGGTTAAGTCCTGATTCAGTCCAGGTCCATTCCTGGTGTAGTCCTGGCAATCAGCTCGGCACTTGTGACGTGTATATATTTATAATCCGCTACTGACACTGCATTCAGTTCTGGTTTATTCCTGGTTTATTCCTGGTTTAGTCCTGGTTTAGTCCTGGACTATTGGACTGTCGGACTAATGGTCTGACCCCACAGGCACGGGCGGGTAACGGGTGGAATGTTAATGGGTCCGGGCGGGTTTGGATTTAATTTTGATATAATCACGGGTTAACAGATGGGTGCGGGTTTCCAAAAATTGACCCGTCCACGACTCTGCCTGGAGCTGTGTCTTGTTTCATTCACACATTTCAGTAATCCAGCATTATTGGTCTGTCTACATCTCCAAAGATCAAAATGCTCTGTTCCACTTTCTGATGTCATGGAGAGGCAGTTAACAGCTCCTTTTACTTTTAGCTCAGTAGAGATCTGCAATTCCAGGACTGGAATCATCCAAATTACTCTAGTGAAGGTATATGGATTTTAAAAACACAGAGGAGCACCTCCTGTATTACCACATGACATCACAGTGTAGTGGAGTGTTTTTTGTTTGAGAGAAGGACTCATTAATACCAGATTACATTATGATGCAAATGAGTTAGTCTGTTTTTGTTTAATGAGCCCAGTGGTTTTGTCTAAGAGCAACTGGCCTTTTGTCTGAGTTATACATCAGTGTTTGGGACTTGACCTTTAAAACAATGAAATATTTACCCAAAGGAAGCTGATGGGACGTTATTTCAGGTGAAGAAGCAAAAATATCTCTGCTCTAAATGAGAACCAGGACATAGAATAACTTTTATAATCAGTTCATTTATTCATATCTGCTCACTTATATGAGCTTTTAGGCAATTGTAAAGGGACATTTTAGCAATAAAATACCTGGCCTAGTTGTTTTAAGCGACTGTGGTTAGTGGTTAAGTGGTTCGAGCAGTGGTCCTCCCCAAACCAAAGGTCAGAAGAATCCAGCTCAAGCCAAGTTATGTTGTTGTGTCCTTAGGCAAGACACTTCACCCGCCTTACCAAGTATGAATTGGTGTGTGCATGAATGGTTGGTGGTGGTCGGAGGGCCCGATGGCGCAGATTGGCAGCCTCGCTTCCGTCAGTCTGTCCCAGGGCAGCTGTGATTACAGTGGTATCTTAGCAACACCGGTTGAATGAATAATGGCGGCAGAACTGCAAAAATTCCAAATCTAGCCAAGTTAAGATGACTTCAATTGAGAAGATTTTATCATGATTTGAGCAAATTTAACTTAGCCTGATTCATCAGCCGGTTTCATTTCGTGGAAACCGTCTGACCTCGCAGCATTAGAATTAGTTCGCTCGACAGTAGGTGGGTACTTTTTTAATTTATGCTGTTGGTTGTGACGTATGTAATACGCTGCTAATGGGGCTAACTGGTATATTAAGCTTTTCGCAAATCCCATAAGAAGAAAGGCAATAATGTCTTTCCCCTTGATAAAATTCACCAAGCTTTCTCTTTGTTCCGGCTTTAACTCCTCGATCTCGAGAATCGTTGCCAACACAGAATGTATGACTCTTCGCCGCTTGTCTGGTGCCTGGACTCACACTTCCAGGGTTCTTGCGAACCATGTAGTGTATTTCGATTCCTGACCTAGTCGCTGGAGAAAAATAAAATTGAGTGGGGCAGCCTGGCTAAAATTATCTACCAGTGGAACAAGAGTTTTTGTACTTAAAACATGAAAATGCATCTTGCTACACTTAAAATAAGAAAAACAACAACAACAACAACTTTTTGCACTTAAAATAAGAAACAACATCTATTGTTGCTTGAATTAAGAAAAACACACTTATTCCATTGGTAGATCATTTTACTTTCAAGTTAAAACTACTCAAATAAAGTCAAATGTTCTTAATTTAAGTCATTTTAACTTAGCTAGATATTGGGTTTTTTTTTTTTTTTTTTTTTTTTTTTTTTTTCCAGTCAGAGTAGCATTTTGAGGAGTTTCGACAAGCCTGTAAAGCGCATTCAAGTGTAAGGCGTCATTATGATTGCCCCTTTTCACTCCAAAATATATGAAATGTATTGCGTGACAAATACAGAAGTCTGTATTTTTTATACAGACAGATATCAGTCTGGTCATCACTCCGTCTGTCGAGTTCAGCCAGGTTCAAACACGACCGTCCAATCAGGTTTGTTTATTTCAGTAAAGCGTGAACTGAAAGAGCTCACCCATCATTTTGAACAAAATTCAATTTCTCAAGTTAAGAGAGTTTTGTGCTTTTCTCATTGATTCTGCAAACATCTGTTTTTCAGTCCCTTGATATTTTGTTTTATTTTTCTACTCGTAAGCAGCCATGTTTGTTTTGATAATTCACCTGCCAATTATGCCCATCTGAATTCACAAATACTCACAAATACTAATGTACTTTAGATATTGTAATGTTAATGTTATATTTACATCGTCGTTGCAGTGGCTAAATTGTCCAGCAAGAAAGGAAATATATACTTTTTCCTATAGCATCAATAATACAATGGAAAAAAGATACAAACATGTCTCTGGCCCCAACCCCCAATCCCCATCTCACACTTGAGTTCCACAGTTAACTTTTTGCTCTTTGTCAGTGTGGACTTTCACTGACAATCACCACTGACCATAGTAACTACTTTCATTTGTCTGCTTTCCCTAATTCTCATGTGATGTCAATACGGCACAATACTGACAAAATTACGACTAGCTTTTAACACACAATTTCAGTTTTTTTTTTTTTTTTTTTTTTTGCTCCCGGCTTTCTTTGTAGCGCTAAATGCCGTGTTGATAATGTCTGCCCATTCACAGTGCTCTTTGTGCTTTAAAATCAGGCTAATATCTGCTGAGTTAATTGAGACCTTTTTGCTAACACACGGTTATTAAGCATTCTCTCTCTCTCTCCTCTCCTCTCTTTTCTGCCTCTGCTTTTATTTAATGGCTGCCTCTGTATTCTCCCTACTACTACATCTCATTTCCTCCCTGGCTGGCATCAAAGAGGTGCCTAACCTGAATTGACTGCACATGTTAATCACCATCTCCCGTGAATTAAATGATCTCGGAGCGCTCAGACAATTCATGAGCAGAGGAGAGCTCTTGGTGAGTGAGACGCTGGCTAGTACTGGTGGAACGTTTAAGTGGGGGGTTCAGGAGGGATGGCTCTTGTGTGAGATCGAGAGCTTTTATCATATGCGGTGTGGATGTTTTGTTTACCGTGTGTAAAAACGCTGTAGTCTTCAGTGCATAATTGGCATATGTTATGAATTTGTAAGAGTGAGATAGAAGGCGAGGCCACAGCACGGATGTCTGCTCAGTTTAACATGCAGCCAGTGTCACAAAATGACCTCAGGCCTGTTCTTGTTGTTAGGATCTGCTGGCTAATCTGAAGCAGGGTCGGGCCTGGTTAGGAACTGGATGGGAGAACAATGACCGCTGGCAAAAACTACTGTGTCCCTAAGCAAGACACTTCACTCAAAATGCCTAGCAGTATTGGGAATAACGGCACTACATTTTTGGTAACGGAGTAACCTAATTAATTACACTCCCCATCGTGATAACGCTGTTATCTTTACCGGGAAAGCAAAGTGGCACGTTATAATGGGGTTGAATGGGACGCCGTGGTGTCAGGCTTCATGCAGAGGACAAACACACATCATCCCGCACACTTCAGGCTAAACGAGACAAACTCAACAAGAATGCAACAATGGAAATGACAAGCCAGGGACATTCAAAGGTAGTGTTTTCAAATTGGAAATACTGACACTATTTCTCCCTCATTGAAATAAAGGGCAAGAATGTGTATGTTAAGTGTAAGCGTGCCCTGGGAAAAAAAATCTGTCCATGTCTGCCTCAAGTAACTTGAATCTAATGAAGCGCCTCACATCGTCACATGCTCACACACCTCTCCTTGCTGTTAACCCATCCCCAAGCCTCGGTGACATTAACATGAGCTCTAGCGAAGATGGAGACGGACATAACATAACACGAAAAATAACTGGATAATTACTTTGCTGAGTAATTAATTACTTTTACAGCATGGTAACTGAGTTACTAATTCAGTTTATGGGGGAAGTAATTTGTAATGGTAACTAATTACTTTTTTAAAGTAAAATGCCCAACACTAGTATGAATGTGGTGTGTGTGGTGAGACAATAGTATCTTACCACCACAACTACAGAATTAATCATGGTAAATGGTCACATTTTTATACAGTGCTTTTCCACCTTCAGGGCACTCAAAGTGCTTTAAAACAAAGAACCACTCACCCATTCAGCCACATATTCACACACCAGTGTACACAGACACTAAGAGTGAGGTGGGTTAAGTGTCTTGCCCAAGAACACAATGACAGCATTCATCTGTGGGAGCTGGAATTGCACCGCCACCCTGTGGGTCAGTGGATCTGACCGCTCAACCAATGATGTTTATGTCGAGAGTGGGATTCAAACTTCCAACATTTGAATCAGTGGACAAAATGCTCTACCAACTGAGCTACTGCTGCCCAATAATGCACTTTTTTTTTCATTATGGATATTTTTATTATACTGAAAAACAAAGGCAGGCTTGCATTGCCACAAAAGTGACTCTTATAAACATATCTATCAAATCTTTTTAACGTTCAGTTGAGCCACCTGCAGAAAGCTCTACAGTGTTGCATTAACTTTACAGCACAGTAATAGCACGGTAATGGCATTGAAATTCTATTGCAGCACTGTAAAAAAGAATCCATTAGCATTACATAACAAATTGTATCTTTCATCACAATTACTGAAAGGTTATGCCAATTTTTCTTATTTTAAAGAAGACATATTGTGTTTGTGTCTGCTATAAAGCTATAATCTATGACACCCATGGATCATTATGTTATAATTTGCACATTTTAAATCACAATATTGATCTAAAATGACTTAATAAAAGTAATAAGTCTGACAGTACGTAGACAGAAACTTATTGAATGTTTTATATTTCCTTGTTTTTATATTTCTTGCTCTCAAAACTCCTACTCAAGCATTCTACAGTACTCCCTTTTACTGTTGAAAACTAATCTGACAGCTAACTACACGACTTATGCTACCCAGGTCTGGCTTCCGACCACAGCCTGTTGCCTGTATTTTATGTGCTCTGTTATCTACGTCAAACAAAGGCAATAAAAGCTCAAATTTATATCTTCAAAAATTGCATTGCGCTTTATCGAATCCCAGCTAGTGTCATACCATTTATCACAATGCGTGCTCTGTCTTGTCCTCTTGTGTTATCACTGATATCAGCAGGAGGATGAGCTACACAGACTGAAATAGGAGTGAGATTTTAATGCTATGGGTGAAGTGGCCCGGTGTTGGCAAATCAGAGAGATATTTGTTGGAGGAAGAGTTGCTTTAATTTTTTATTTTTTTCAAAGCAGCATCAAGAGAGCCCAAATAAGTGCTGTTAACGCAATCAGCCAACACTTCACAACTCATAAGTGGAGGCTTTTTTATTTTTTTTATTTTTTTGAGGAGTGAAATCGGAGCAAAGTCGGACTTTTTGCTGACAGATCGGAGATTTAGCAAAGCATGCTGCAAGAGCCTGCACTTACCATGATTATTTCCATATGCTCTTTATGCATTTGGGACCAATCTGCATGTACACACTGGGGTAGTATTTCGGTAAAGGGAATTATGATCATTTTGGGATGTAGAGTAATGCAGGTTTTAGACAGACAAATTTGAAGACATCCAGACAGACAACTCAACAAGACTAACCACATGTATTCATTTATTCACTACTTTCTGCTAATCCTCCTGTTATGGAAACCAGAGTAATCTTCCAATCCACTATTTGTGTAGCATATTTTACCAACACAAAGCCCCCAGAGTGCTGCACGAAGAGAAATTAAAAAAACAAATCTGGACAAATCTACAATTTACAAATCCCGCTAATATTTGACCAAAAGTGGACCAAAACATTGGTAGTGCTCACTCCAATTAATTCTCGCTTTCATTGAATTTACAGTAAGTAATCCAAATCCAATATAAAGAAATCAATTCTCTTAAGGAAACACTAGCCCTGCTCATCGTTCCACCTGATCAATGGTAAAGATTACACTGTGCAAAATGTTTATCAATATTTATCCTATTATACTTTGGCATATGTAATGAAGCCAGTGTTTACAGATGACCGTAAAAAGTAAGAAACCATTTAATATTTTCTTTTACCTGGAGGTGTCACTATCCAAACACATTCATATCAGGTTTAAATAATAGAAAAGTCTAGGTCTGAGCAGTGGTGGTGTTAGCAATTTTGGGGCCCTAGTGGAACTTGAATTTGGGGCCCTCATTATAATGTACAGTTGTTTTGTTTTGTTTTTGTTGATATATTTTTTGTCTGTTTTTCCCCATTGTTCTTGAGACATGCACATCTCTATTTATTTGAATTATGGTGGACTGGAAACTTGTCGTATTAGTTAGGTATCCTACTAGATAACCAGAACTGAAAGTAGTTTTATTTTTTTGCTAGTACAATTACGTTTTTGTTAAAGGAATAGTTCAGAATTTTGGACATAGGGCCTCATTTCCTTGTGAGCCAGAGTGTTGGAGACGTGTGGAGACACTTTTTGATAAATTCCATTCAGTCCTTGTATTTGCAGAGGTCACTGGTGCTAGGCTAGTGCATGTCAATGGTCATAGTTATCCTGCCACTAAAAGTAGTCTTACCCACTCCACAAAACACCCAAAGCAAATCTATTATTACACCAGATGTGAATGTCTTTGTCAACAGAATAATGTTTGAAATAAAACTAACCTTGCATCGCATGAATCATCGCATGTTGAGGGACTATTTTCTCATATATCAGTCCACTATTGCCAAGGTTTCTGTCAGGAAGTACAACTCGCTGCTGCTCAGACATAAATCCTTCAAATGCAAGGTTGGTTTTACTTCTAAAATTTTTCTATTGAGATATTTACATCGACAGTCTATTGTTATAATAGCTTTGCTTTGGATGTTTTGTGGAGTGGGTAAGACTTTTTAGTGGCAGGCTAACTATGGCCATTGACATGTGCTAGCCTAGCACCAGCGACCTCTGCAAATACAAGGACTTAATAGAATATTTTAAAAAGTGTCTCCACATGTCTCCAACACTCTGGCTCACTAGGAAATGAGGCCCTATGTCCAAAATTCTAAACATCCATTACATATGATTATTATTGTTTTTCTTATGATTACTGTTTAAAAGTAAACTACTCTCATTTAATGTCATATTGAGAGAAAATCTAATTGCTCTGAGGCCTCGGCCATTAGTGGCACTGAAGGGCAATGAGTTGGGGGCTCCTCCAGGTTTGGGGGCCCTAGGCAGCTGCCTATATTTGCCTAATGGTAGTGCCGCCTCCGGTTCTAGGATTTATGTAAATTATTGCTCTACTTTCTGTAAATTGTAATAAAAGAAGTGAGCCCTGTTAAAAGTTGCAGAAGTAGTAGATTTTAATTTTATTTTTCTTAAATTACAATTCAACTTTTTTATGTGCATGACCCTTTTATAAAGAATAGGTGATAGGGATAGGTGGTAAGTGATAACGGAAATGTACTGAGCACTCACTCGAATGTGGAACCATACAGGATTACAAATGTGCATGAATCACTCAAACTACAACTCAGAGTCAGACTCAAGTCAATGAAGACCATACGGGATAAAAAGTGTATAAAAATCCAGTTTAATGTATTGTGTCATTATGATTCTTTCCCTTATACTAACTTGAACTGATTTCAAATGGACTAATGCTTTTATAATAAAAACATTACCAGAAAGACAAACAAAGAAGTTCTGGCAGCAATTTGACTTCCAAAAAGACACTTAAGTGCACTTGTTACATCCAAATAAATCGACATCTGAGTTGTTATACTTCACATTATTCTAAAGAGAGGTTGACTCTTTAACCCAGTCCATGACGTGTGGTGGTACGTGCCAAAGTTTCGCAACATTAAAATGAATAATGACCGACCAAAATGCACATGGTATCAGTTTCCTCAGGCCTGTTTATTTCCCAGAGTGCACTTTGTGAAGGAAATTGGTTTATACTTATGAGGCATTGATCCACTGAGAACGCCACCGTTTGTCATTCACTGGGGCCCTCGGACACGCCGATGGAGCGATAGCGAGGAGTCCACAGAGGGATACGTCCAGATAAGTGACTTCCGCTGCGGCTGTGGGCGTAGGAGGACATTCTGCTGCAGAGGATATGAATGCATCACAGCTAAAGAGGGTTACACACACATGCACACATATACACAGAGAGGTGCACAAACACAGACACACAGACACAAAAGGCAAGGCAAGTTTCTTTGAATTACTTTGTGTATGAATTGTGCTATACAAAGTGCTTTACAGAATATTAAAAACATAAAATCATAATACAAACTAATAATTAAAACATAAATACCGTATATTTCAGAATATAAGTCACACTTTTGGATGTGTGGTCATGGTTTGGATAGTCCTGCGACTCTGGTGCAATTTATATATTAAAATTTTCACACTGACAGCCTCCAGAGGGCGCTCTAGGCTTGTGTGCCAGTATCTGCGACTACTTCTACTACTACTACATCTGTCACTTCACACTTTACTGTGCATGTCTCCTGCAGAAAGAGCCGCTGTCCTGTCTGTATCATGTCAGTCGATCGCACCATTACTTCTGTATCCCTGAAAATTTAAATTTAAATAATATTATAAAGACAACTGAGAAGACTGAGCACAAATGCCCCCAAAAAGAGAATCATATTTTGCAGATTACAAGCTGCAAATAACGAAATATGCAGCCGAAAACGTTAATTGAGCATCAGAAAGAAAGTTTGGAGTGGGTAAAAAACCGGGAGGGTGCACCATGCAACTTTACTGGAAGTCATTGGAAGGATCAACAAAGCCTGGACTTCAGTGACAATGCAGAAGAGGAAGCAGCGCTCTGTGTGAGTGAGATGGAGAGTTCGGTAAACTTGTTATGATATAGTTATCTGAGTAACTGTTCATATGTTACTTTAACAGTCTGTTCTCTATTCTGTTATTATTACTATAACTTGCCTTTCAAGATGAAATGTCGGTTCCTGGTCTCTGATTTTATAAACTAAATTTCCCCCCAAAAGTGCGACTTATAGTGCAGTGCGACTTATATATGTGTTTGTTTTTTTGTTTTTTTGTGTTGTTTTTTTTTTCATTATGCAGTTTTTGGCTTTATACTCCAAAGCGGCTTGTGGTCTGAAAAATACAGTTATAAAGATAAAATTGACATTAAAAAAGAAGAGAGAAGAGTGCGGGATAAAAATATTTGCATATGCACGGAATATGCACAGTTAGATAGAACCATTTTAGTTTTAGGATTTAAACATCTTCAGAGTAGACGCCTGTCTCATATGTTCAGGAAGACTGATCCAGGGTTTAGCTGCATAAAACTGAAACGCTGACTCCCAGTGTTTAGTCGGGGCACCAGCAGGGGGCCAGTCCCTGAGGTCCTTAGAGTGCAGATGGCACTAACATGTCAGAGATGTACTTTGGTGGTCAGGTCAGTCTAGTTTCATACACACACATACACACAGATGCACACAAAGAGACATAGATGCAGACAAACGCACACAGACGCGCACATGCACACACATACACACAAAGAGACACACATTGGACACACTAGTTTGAAAGTGCAAGGTCAAAATGCTTAAGTTCTGCTAACAATGAAATGCCCGCAAAGTAGGTTTTTAGGCTGTGTCTGTATTTTTAGTTTCATTTAATATGCATGCTGATAGCAGAGGGGAAAACGCTCGGCTGTGATGTAAATTTAATGAAAACTTGTGTAGATTGAGTCGTTGAAAAGTCGACTTTTTTCATGGGAGATATGCAGAGCTTTTCACACTTAAGCTGATTATAAGATCTTAATTTAAAATGTGGAGATGCTTAACCCCCAAAGAGTTTTTTTTTTCTTTTTCTATGTAGCCATGCAAATGAAATGAATTATGTGAGCTGGCCTTGTAACAGGACCATCAAAAAGTAAAGTCACAGGGATTTTCTGTCTGGAGTTTTTTCTGTCTTGAGTTTCAATAGGTGGTCCAGCTTCCAAAGACCTTCTTGGGCTTGTAAGTAAAATAATATGATCTGAGTATTATAATATTAGTAGTATTAAATATGCACTGTGTTCTCTGGTGGGGATACTCCTCTTGCTTATTTCCATGGAGACTGTATTGCACTGGAATGTCTGGAAAGTTCAGCACTATGGTTTTAAACTTACAGAATATCTAGCATTTATTTACAGTAATTACGAGTAGTTTTCTAGCTCAAAATGCCTCTCCAGAGATCTAAACTTCTTCACTGTTTGTATCTTAAAATAGAGAATACCTAAAATCCAACAATGCCACTTGACCAAATTGAATGAAAGGCGTGGCAGGTGCCATGCCAGGTGCCATGTCTTATGCCACAAATGCCCTGAACAGTCCACAGGTGCCGTAGAACAGCTGTGGTCACTGTCGATGTGATAAATTGAGCTTGCCTTGTTGGAGTAAAGTGAAATATTAGGCAGACAAAGAGTCAAAAAAGACAAAGTGACCATAGAGTGCCCATTACTGCCCTCTGATGGTACATATAATTATTACAGTGTCAGGCCAAAGCTGCTCTGTAGAATTGGAATAGAATCTGGCTGGACCCAGATACTAATGCATGCCAACTATACGCCCACTTCTGGTCCACCACAGGAGATGGATACATTGCTGTACTATTTGTTCACTGACTCCATGTTGATGCAGTTTTTTCCACACAATTCCCACAGGTTCCTCTCCCTCTCGTCTATAGGTTCCTCGTAGCTGAAGTCCTTAAAATATTCAAATGCCCCAGTATGTTTTCAACCCATGGTAAATTAACATGCTACTCTAAGCAAGAAACTCAAGAATCACCCCCACACTCTGATTTCACAATGTTTCCTTCAACTGCCTGTCTTACCAAACTTGTACTTAACTACAAAGTTGTTTTTTTCTGTTTTTGAACTTCCGATTTTAAGATTGAGTGGGCTGTCCCAAATGTAAAAGCAACACTTGAAATCCGAGCTGAAGTACTTCCACATGCAGAGTGAATGTGAAATGAGGAACACATGTTCTCAGCTCAAATACCAAGATTTGATTATTTGATATTAGTTTGTATCTCTTATGTTCAGATACATATGAATGGCAACGGCAATGTACAGATGCATAAATGTCCAGACCTCTGACGCACTTTGTGAGTGTTTAAATAGTAACCCACCATTTACCTGTCCGGCTGTAAAGGAAATGTAGGACAGCCAATAGGAACAATCAGGAGCCCAATGATTAGACACATTTGACTTGGAGTGTATTCTAAGGCACAATCAGCGCTTATTGATATCTGACTGCTTATTTTTTTACTTTATTTATCAAGCTCACTTTAAACCATTAGACTGATTCATCAGCCGGGTTCACTTTGCAGAAACCATCTAACCTCGCAGTGTTAGAATTTGTTTGCTCGATGGTAGGCGGGTACTTTTTATCATTTAACCAATCGCTGCAATTTAGTAGTCACGTATGTAATGCACTGCTAACGGGGCTAACTGGTATATTAAGCTTTTCCCAAATCCCATAGGAAGAAGGGCAATAACGTCTTTCCCCTTGATGAAATTCACCAAACATTCTCTTTATTTTGGCTTTAAATCCTCGATCTCAGGAATCATTGCCAACACAGAATGTATGGCTCTTCGCTGATTGGCTGGTGCCCAAACTTGCACTTCCACGGTTCTTGCAAACCGTCTAGTGTATTCTGATTCCTGACCTAGTTGCTGGAGACAAATGAAATTGAGCGGAGGCACTAGGTGGCGCCAGCCTGGCTAGTAAACCTCAGGATCCTCTAAATCAAATGAATTTTCTTTATACACTTTATTTTTATAAACATGACCGTTCCCAGTATGCTGTGCGGCAAAATAAATACATAAAAAAGCATTAGAATAAATAAAAGTTATTTCAAATATGTCATACTTCAGTACAACACTTCCCATCCAGTCATACAGCCTCTACTCTTACTCTCTATAGTCTGCACTGCCAACCGCTTTTGGTGATAGTAGTTGAAATGCTTCGAGGTTTTGTGGCAGTAACAGCAGCAGCAGAAGCAGCATTATAATATTAAACAGTCGTAGTAGCAGTATAAGCAGCCTTCTAAACAATTTTCACATCACTGTAATATTTTTCAGCCTGAATAATGTTATTCTGAAATATTATGAGTAGCCTGCCTCCACTTCTTCGTTACTGATATCAAACCGCATGTGTCCCTTAAGATATTAGCACTTCTATTAGATCTCATACATACAAATGATCCGAGTAAATGGCTTATTTGAAGACAGACAGGGGTGGATTTTAAAAAGAGGATTACTATGATGCGCCACTATCCCCCTCCCCGCTATGTCATTACACTCTTGAGCGTCACAAGAGCAGCTCCTGTTAATGGAGGTAATTATGGTGAAATTATAACCTGTCTGAAAGAAACACTGGAATGAGCATTTGTGAGTGAAATAGGTACTCCTCATACAATCAGCACACAGCGAAAGAAGAAAGAGACGTTTAACAATCTCACAAAAACACAGGGCTGATTCTGGACTCAGCTCAAACCTGTTTAGTGTATGTTATATTTTGTCTGTTAATCAATATGTATACATGTATATTGTATTGCAGACTTCCTCCATGTTATTCCATGTTACTGACTGAAAGAAGACATTTTCTATAAGGTTATTCGCAAACATAACACTTAGCAAATTACCTTAAGATGAGCAAGTAAATGCTTTCAGACATGCACTTATTATAGAATGAAAGTTGCAATTTGAAAATGTAATAACTAATAAATAAATACATACACCATTAAACATAGGCATACAGCCAAATACAGAAATCTAAAACATGCACTGCACAATATGCTAATTCCCAAAGCTAGGATAGTCCTCACCAGCTCCATGCCTGATAGTCTGGAGATGGGTGCCTGGGCTGCGTCTGCCCACTAGTCTTGACAGATTGCCCCAGTGGCATTGCAGGATTTGTCAAATGCAGGATGGGTGAAATTACCCAAAAGGGATCAATTAAATATTCCTTATACGGAGCCACCACAGCCCATAAAACAACACACTAATAAGTTACATCAAAATGATATTTTATTTCTTATAGGCAGACAGTGAGATGCATTTACCTTAACATGTTTCGACTTCCAGCTGCAAGCCATCCTCAGAGCTGTCCTCATCACTATTTTCAGACATACTGTACAGTATTATTCTGCACTATAAGTCGCATCGGCGTGTAAGTCGCACCAGCCAAAAAATGTGTAATGAATTAAGTCGCACCGAACCATAAGTCGCACTTTTTGGGGGAAATTTATTTTATCAAATCAGAGACCAGGACCTGACATTGCATCTTGAAAGGCAAGTTATAGTAATAACAACAGAATAGAGAACAACAGGCTGTTAACGTCACATATGAACAGTTAGCTAACTGCTATTAGCTATAACATAAACAACAGAACAGAACAAATTTACCAAACTCTCCATCTCACTCCAAATCACTAAATCCTTTCAATTCCTCATCCTCTGTGTCACTGCTCAGCAGCTCCGCAACCTCCGGAGGTAAACAGAGCGCTGCTTCCTCTTCTGTGTAGCTGTCGTCAGACTCAGCATCAGTTTCAGTTAGAATTATTCCGGCTTTTCTGAATCCCGACAGGATGGTTTCAGTTGTAACTGAAGTCCAGGCTTTGTCGATCCATCCAGTGACTTCCAGAAAATTTGCATGGTGCACCCTCCCGGTTGTCACAAGTTTCTCGCTCACTCCAAACCTTTTTTCTGCTGCTTGATTTACTATTTTTGACTGCATATTTTGATACTTGCATCTTGTAATCTGCAAAATATGATTTTCTTTTTGGGGGCATTTGTGTTTAGTTCTCAGTTGTCTTTATAAGTTTGTTTAAATTTGAAATTTTCAGTAATGGTGCGATCGACAGACATGATACAGACAGGACGAGGCTCTTTCTGCAGGAGACATGCGCAGAGCGGGAAGTGACAGTGGTACAGGAGTAATAGTAGTAGCAGATACTGGTGCACAAGCCGAGAGCTCTCAGTGTGAGAATTTTAATAGTGCAACTTATAGTCTGAAAAATATGGTAAATACATCTCACTAATAAAGTAGTCTACCTAAACCAAATCACATATAACTGAAGACAGGATTAATGCCATCAAACCTGTATTTCTGAGTCTCTTTTAGAGCTAGCACTATCAGTGGTGGTTGGTGGTCCGTATGTGAGGACTTCTGACATAATTTATCTGCCAAATCAATATGCAAATCATCCCTTGCTTGGAGGCAAGTGATACTCTGTTGCAAGCCCAAAAAGAAATAGCTACTCCTCACACAATCGACTCTTGTAGTAGACAGCACGAAGCAGAGACTGACATTTCAATAATCTTACATGAACATTCGGTTTGACCTGGTGTTACTTAATACACGGAACTGCTCAACACTTGAAAGAAGTCTTATCTCCATTTTGATGAAGTTCACTGGGGGTGGAAGTGGATTTATTCCCATCTCCCAGTGGAAATCCCAAAGGTTAAAACCCACTCTCTTAATATTTGATGTATGATGGAGAATTTTGATGTCAGTTTGATATCTGTTTGTGTTATTACTTGGGTCGGTTCATGACGCTTTGAATGCAGGATTTAATTTTTTTTTCTTCCTTTTTTTTACCATCTGTGCTGCGCTGATCCTTCAAAGAGAGTATGAAATGATTGAAGATAAGGGGCGGAATATAGAATCTAAGAAAAAAAAAAGAAAACATTAAGTGGTTTCATATAGGTGGTGGTTTGAGAGCCAAGCTAAAGATATACAGGTTTTGTGTTTAAAAATTTGAACTGCAGTGGCTCATTTTGTAAAATATTGTATACATTAGTGGTTTGTATATGACTGGATTTTAAAATATGATCCCCTTAAAGTAAATGAAAGACGATATTAACTGTATTGTTGCTACACATAACTGTAATGCTGTATGTGTGTGGCCAGCAGTTGCAAATAGTGCCAAAAAATGTTGCCAACCAATTTGAGAAAGTATTCAGCTTAGCCTATTGCCCATCTTTTCCAAGCAATAATTGTAGACTGTATATATAAATGGACATAACTAAAGCACGAGCTGCGAGGTTAACATGGGGGTGTTTTTGGCTCCTACTGAACCTGGCTCCAATTGACTTTACACTGGAATATTGTCACCTCTCTGTAACCGCTGCAGTGAGCCTCATCATTTTGGTCTTAAAATGTCTGTTTTAACCCGCTCTATGTGATCCTAGTGTTTTTATTTCTCCATTTTCTCCATTAATAAGTCCTGTTCCTAATATAGAGCTTGTTTCCAAATTCACCCCTGTAACTGCTAGCATCGCAAGCTTCATTTGAGTGGAGCTGAACGCTATGGGTAACAACACACTCCCTTAGCCCTCTTCTTTATGCAGTCTATGGCAGGGGTTTTCAAATTGGGTGAATGTGAGCCTCCCCTTAGAGCAGGTTAAGACAGCCGAGCAACCCCCTTGCCCAAAATCCCATCCGCCTGCCCTACCCCACACAGGCCTTTGAACTAAATGCATCTTTTGTGTTCCTGGCAATGATGAGTTTCAATAACAAATGATGATATATTTTTTTAATATTGTATTTTACAATTTTTAAAACAGCAAATAAT
Organism: Boleophthalmus pectinirostris; assembly: GCF_026225935.1. Classification (NCBI taxonomy): domain Eukaryota; kingdom Metazoa; phylum Chordata; class Actinopteri; order Gobiiformes; family Gobiidae; genus Boleophthalmus; species Boleophthalmus pectinirostris. Next base: position 12,360,991 of record NW_026571095.1, read on the forward strand.
TTCCAATTTCATGCAGACCTAGTTGAGGTGACTTTTAACATCCCTGAACATCAGTAAACCAGGACTAATCTTGAAGAGAGTGAGAGGAAGAACCCCAAGCCCACAAGCAGTGTGTCCGCAAAGCGTGATCGGGCGACAGCTGCGCTCAGTTCTGTGGAGCACGGAGCTCTGTGCCAGTCCTTTCGCCTGTGGTCACCCGACGGTCTACGCGGGCACAAGTCCGGGCCCGTCCCACACTCAGTCCTGGTTCAGTCCTGGTTCAGTCCTGGTTTAGTCCTGGTTCAGTCCTGGTTCAGTCCTGGTTCAGTCCTGGGATCAGTCCTGTTATAGTCTGTGTGACGCTCCTCCCTGGTGGCTCTTTGGCGCCCCCCAGGGGAGGTGGGCCTCACCTATTGAAAACTGCTGGTCTATGGCAATGACATGAAAAATGCACTCCTTGTGCTGAACATCATATTGTGAATAACAACCAAAAAAATGTATATCACCATGAACCACACATGCACTGAATTTTCCTTGGGATGAATAAAGAACATCTCTACATATCTGTCTATTTATCTATGTGGTTCAGTAAAATGTGAATGGTGTTAAAGTTATGACTAGATGTCTGCCATTCAAGTCAGGTGCTTGTGTGCACCTGAAAAGATGCTATTGTTTAAATAAAACAAAGTTGTGCTACTTATGAAAACACCTTCACTGTAATAACCTTTTATATGCCACCTTAAGTGGTTCGGGTCATACGGCGTTTTGATTCTAATGAGCTCAAAGCTGGAGGATTCACTTGGGTTTATCTAGCCATGGCTCTCATCATTATAAGAGATGTGATTTAGTACAATCTATATGTCAAGGCTAATTGGTCCTGCTGCTACCTCTCCTGTCTCTACTTTGAGTGGTGACCCTGGCATTTTCCGTGGGGTGGGGGACAGCGCGCCGACCTGGACCTGGTCTGGACCTCTCCACTGACTTATAAAAAGCACCATAATGAGTGGATGGCATTAAAAAGGGGTCCCTGTGTAACCCCACCAACCCGTACTGATATAACACTTCAATTATTCATTTGAAGTAATAGTCACAGCGATGAAATATTCATGCACCAGTAATGAGGGATGTATTGATTTAAATAGCAGCGTTTGGTGGAGGACTCTGTCTGCCAGTAGAGAAAGCCCAGCGAATAGAAGGTATACACCGCACATCATTGTATTGTGTTTTATCAGTGCCCACACTAATTAATCATTAGATTCTCTTGTACAGATTCTATTTAGAGACATTGTAAAAACTCTTTAAAGGCATTGAAACCCGCTAAGGCAGAGTGATTACACCAGATTTCATCATTTCACTGTTCACTCAGCCCAGAGCAAAAATTATGATTATTAATGAATACAAAATCATTATGTTGTATTATGTTGTTAAGTTACAAAGTTAAAACATGCCTCTGTTCGTTCTGGTATGATTTCAAGATTAATAATTACTCTGACATTTACCTCAAGGTTAGAATCTGCTATTTTTTTCTATTACATCCAGACTTGACTATATATAACGGCCTACCTCTTAATATGTACCCCAGTTTCACAACAGCTCCACTGGCTTTCCTAAAATCTGATTTTTGGCTAGGTTTTGGCCCCAAACAGGCTTCAAATGACAAATGATGCACTGATTTGCACATCTGGAGTGCTTTGGGTCTTATTTGGGGGGCGTTTGCTGCCAGTTTTTAGCTTTTTGAAAAATAGGTCAAATTTTAGCCAAAAGACAGGTGAAAAATCTGATCTCGTCTCAAAACTTGATCAATTTTTAATCAAAATTTTGACCAAATTGTGACCTTGGACTGTAAATGTGCATGGAGAGCCAGAGGTTTATGGAGGGAGAACATGGAGAGTGCATTTGCCCCCCCCCATCCCTCTCTCTCTTGTATTTAGACCTTGTGTGGGCGCTGGATGCTCAAAACAGGTTCATCATACGTAATGTCTAATGAAGTAGTTGCTAAACTTGAATTATTTTTTCAAAAACATTTATTATGAAAAAAGTCTTTGTTTATGCTGGTTAATTAAATTCTAGTTTTGTTGTGGACTTCTTCCATTTGTCTATTTTACTGCTAATGACTCACTTTTAGCTATGTGAGAAACTGTTGGGAGTAATGCGTTATAAAAGTAACAAATTACTGTAATGCATTGCTTTTTGCTGTAATGCAGTAGTGTAAGGCCTTACAGGGGAAAAAAATATAATATTTTACTCAATACAAATGACAGTAAATGGTGTTTCAATGCATTTTTAACTTGGATTAAAGTGGTGGGTTTTTCGTTTTTCTTCATGCAAATTCGCTAAAATCACAGTGGTGAGGTGAAACGCCATCATTACGGTTCTGAATGTCAGGACGGGCCCGAAGGTGCGCCCGTGTGACCGTCGGGTAACTGTGGGCGAAAGGACCAGCACAAAGCTCCAAACTCCACAGGGCTAAACGCAGCTGACGCCCGATCATGCTTTGCGGACACCCTGCTCCACGGACTTGGGATTCTCTCAGGGGCGGTCCCAGATTCCAAGTCCTAGTCCAAGATTAGTCCTTGTTTAGTCCTGGTTCAGCTCTGGTTTAGTCCTGGTTCAGTTCTGGTTTACTCCTGGTTTAGTCCTGGTGTAGTCCTGGTTCAATCTCCCTGGTTCAGTCCTTGGTTCAGTCCTGGTTTAGAGCTGGTTTAGACCTGGTTTAGACCTGGTTACCTCCGCCAAGGAGGTTATGTTTTTGCCGGCGTTTGACTGTTTGTTTGTTTGTTTGTTTGTTTGTCTGTTAGCAACATAACTCAAAAAGTTATGGACCGATTTTGATGAAATTTTCAGGATTTGTTGGAAATGTGAAAAGGAAGAAGTGATTTCATTTTGGGGGTGATCCGGAAGAAATCCTGGATTCTGGATCACTTTGAAATTTTAGTTAACATTGTGGTAAATGGGGCCAAAAATTTTGTTTCTCAATATCTCGGTTAATTATTGACCAAACCCCATGAAATTTGACTCAGGGATGGACAATGGGATCCTCTTTCATATTCCAAAGGCTGATCCGGATCTGATCCAGAAGACTGATTTTTTCGCAATTTATATAAAAAATGGGGGTAGTCCTTGGCGGAGGTCTGCGCTCTCTGAGTGCTTTTCTAGTTTAGTACTGGTTCAGCTCTGGTTTAGTCCTGGTTCAGTCCTGGTTCAGCTCTGCTTTAGTCCTGGTTCAGTCCTTGGTTCACTCCTGGTTCAGTTCTGGTTTTATACCTGGTTTAGTCCTGGTTTAGACCTAGTTTAGACCTGGTTAAGACCTGATTTACTCCTAGTTCAGTCCCTATATGGCACAAAAGTTCGGCATCTTCGCTTGCTGTTTGTTATTTGACAATCAGCGACAGTTATTTTGGTGAGAGTAACTTAAAAGTAATGCAGTAGTCATGTACTGCCTTGCATTTTAAATACAGTAATACTGTAATGTAACAAAATACTTTGAAATAACAGTAACAAGTCATAAAATAACACATTACAGTTTTGAAATAACTTGCCCGACAGTGGTGAGAATTACATATCCCACATTTTAAGACACTCTCTCACATTATTTACATTGTGTTGTTGCTTGCTCATCAGGCTAGTGCACTTCTAAGCAAAGAGCAGGATTTACTATGTGCGACTTTACATTGGTGTTCAAAACAGCCGTGTTTCTGTGATGATGTTGAGTGACAGTAATAAGCCGTTCTGTTGATGCACAAAAAGTAAAAAAGCTGTGTTTTCCTTTTTGGCGTAAGAGCATGTAACAATGTTAGTATGTGGACTGGAGCCTGATGGGAGCTTTGATCTGGCTACACAATGGATGTCATTGTAACCAAGTCCTGTCAAGAAACCCCTCTTTTTCTGAGCCATGATATTGCAACGCGATTTACAACAAGCTTCAAAAACACTGTGGAATTGTTATTTAGATCCTTTTGTGTTCCAATTGTAGCTACTTAGAATATGAAGAGTTGTTTTAAGGAAGCAGATGCCTAAAGACTGTTTTTATCACTCAAAGTACTGACTAAATGTGATACTTTGAACAAAGCTCTGCAAATGATGAGGCAATTATAAAGCAGTATAAGTAAAGGAGGAAGGAGTGATGCTGCTGCTAGAATAAAGCTTCTGACATACGTGTTTACAGTGAGCTCAGCGTTGTTTTAAAGGAGAAGCTACTTTATGTGTGATCTTGACGATGGCACCAGGAAAGCCCGAGGAATGATAGTTTAAGAATTGATTTTTATAAACGTCTCGAACAACTACTGTCACTATATTTACTCCAGTCCTAGAAAATGGATCTGTGGCTTCCAAATTATTACTTTACTTTCAAAACCAGGCACGCCAGGTCTACTTTTAAACCACCTTCTGAGTTTGTTAAATTGAGATTACAAATTTTGCTAAAGTTCTTGCTCCATCTATTGTATTCCTTGATCAAGTAGGTTTTATTCCTGGCTGTGTATCCAAAAGAAAGAACATGTTGGCTTTTTCAGATAATAGAGAAATGAAGTACAAAACAGCAGCCAATTATTGTGTCTTTATAGCGTTATAGAGTGTATAATGGTATACAACCCAACCTATCCCAACACGTGTGTGCATAATACACAGATAGAGGCTTTATTGATCCTGAGGGAAATGTAAGTTTGGCAGCAGCACCATACTGCGCTTTTTTCAAAGGTCTCTGTGCAGTTTATCAGAAGCACTGGATGGGGTACAGTCAACAGATATTGTGTCAGGGCAGTTTGAGGAGAGGAAAAGCCCTCCGGACAAAAGTGTTCCTCATCTGTGTCCTGCAGCATCACAGCAGTGTGTCCAGGGGGAGGCAGGTGAACACAAAAGGAAAGCCTCTCCAAAGCCTCACTCCACTCTTTTGTTCTGGTCGGTTATGAAATGTGCCATTCCTTTAAAGTATTTTCACTGGAAGGTCTTGGCGTATTTCCTTTGCTACATTTACTGCTACATTTACTGCCACATTTACATAATGGTGTTTCTCAAACTTTGGTAACACTTTATAATAACTACACCTTATTTAGCCTTAATAAAGCATGAACAAAGACTTAATTAATAATGATTCACGCTTAGTAACTACTTAATTACTACCTGAATTAGCACTTAACTTGCACTTAATTCGTCTGTGCTGTAAATAGTAACTCAATACTTCTTAATTACTCATGAACTAACCATTTGCATGTTTACAAATGTATATTTAAGTACACATTTGAGCATTTATTAATGATTAGTAAGCTATGAGAGAACGATTTACTAATAATGCAATGCAATGATAATTCAGGCAGCTGTTATCTGTTACTTAAGTCTTTCTGAGAGCTTTTCTAAAGTGAAGGCTAATTATGCTTTGTTAAGCATTTGTTAAGGTTGGTCAAATTCCTGAGAAACAATAATGCATTACAAGTAAATCATTCTCTCATGGCTTACTAATCATTAAATGCTTAAATCTGGACTTAAGTATACATTTACAAATGCACACACAAATGGTTAGTTCATGAGTAATTAAAGGTTGTATGGAGGATTTTTTTTTGTTTCAAATTGTCAATGATAGATTATAGAGGTGCAGTAGCCTTGTAATTATGATGACCAAAAAAAAGAGAATAAAAATTCATCAACTCTGGACGTGGTGGGGCTAAACATTTGCCAATAGATAACGACACTGCCTCGTTATCTGTTAGCTGACAGGCTGTCAATCAATCTCCCTACGTTTCTAGCGTAACTGACCTGCCTGCGCGCTGCCGGTACGTGGTTTACATACGCCTGTCACGCAGTCCACAGACGCAAGCCGCACAGACGCTGTTTACTCCACCAACGCAACAGTTCTTAGCGGCTTTTTTTGACCTATATCTTCCTCGCAGTTAGCACAAAGTTTGTTGCAATGGCGACAAGAATCCAGGAGCAGTTAGCCGCAAAAGAAAGTCCGTTTTTGAGGTCGCTGAAAGAAGAAGACAAGGGGAAAAGCAGCGAAGCCAAACTAAGGTGATTCTTATAGATTCATTCCAGCGATGGCGCGACTGAAGCAGACGCAGGGTCTAAAGACTGACGCACTGGTCGCCAAATTACTCCTGGACAGGTCACTTCTGCTTATTATGAAAACGTACTTTATTTCCAAGAGCTAGTCAAACGTTTTTCAGGACACGAAAGCAATATCCTATGTCTGAAAACGTAATTTTCAATGCAAAGAAAGAGTCCGCTTGCTGCTGCGTGTTGTAGCTAGTTCATTCGCACGGAATCTCCGCGCAACCTTCTCTGCACCCCTTTCCTACTCCTGTCCCCGCTGCCCGTTCTGCTCTTCTCCCTGCTCCTCACTTCTCCGGGCACAGAATCTCCGCGCACCGCTCCCCTTTCCTCTCTCCTCTCTCCTCTCTCCCTGCTCCCCTCTTCTCCCTGCTCCTCACTTCTCCGGGCACGGAATCTCCGCGCACCGCTCCCCTCTCCCCTCTCCTCTCCTCTCTCCCTGCTCCCCTCTTCTCCCTGCTCCTCACTTCTCGTCCGCGAACGAAATGTCCGCACACCTGCTCCCCCCGCTCCTCACTTCTCCGTCTTGCCTAACCAACACTGTAGTTAGTTGTTTACAAGTCATGTGCAGCGCACCGGCTGTAAACAAACCTGTTTCTGGCGTAAAGAGGAGGCAGGGAGGAGGCGTTTCTACGTAGGGAGCTGTAGGGGAGGGGGGGTGGTTTCACGCATGCGCAACATTTGAAAAAGGACAAACAGTCGCTGGATTTCTCGTTCCTTGGAAAATCCTCTATACAACCTTTAAGTAAGAAATACTTATGAGTAACTATTTACAGCACAGGTGAATTAACTGCAAGTTAAGTGCTAATTCAGGTACTAATTAAGTAGTTACTAAGCGTGAATCATTATTAATTAGGTCTTTGTTCATGCTTTATTAAGGCTAAAGAAGGTGCAGTTATTATAAAGTGTTACCCAAACTTTTTTTCTGGGGATCCATATTTTAAAAGTCACAAACCTTCTCGACCCAAGTCAACAGACATAATGTGTAAATCACAAAATGGAGGTGGATTTGACTATTATTAGAGTGATTGTGTCTCTCTGAACAATTAGTATTACTCACATTTTAAACAATGAAAAACAGTAACTGAACCAGCAATAAAAGGATGAGATAAGTTGCCGATTTGGACATTAAATATAGCGCATTTCTTTTTCTTTTCAACATTCAATTGTATCAGCAATATTGGAACAAAATAAAAAATAATTACAAAAAGATTAAAAATTATACAAATGATGTCTTAACATTTCTAATGACCTGTCTGCGTTTTTGTACAGCGTTTCAGTCCAGGGTGTAGGAGGACAGCACAGTAATATATGAGACGTACAGGCAGAACTATATATTGAAGACCTACATGCAGATCGTGACAAGGTGACCCAAAAAAAATCTCCTGTGACCCACCTGAGGGTCACGACAAAGTCTTTGGGAAACAATGGTGTAAAAAGCTTGCAGCATGGTACAGGAACACACAGTTCACTCAGTCCAACAGTTATTTACATGCTGCACACCTTAGTTGTTTAAAAAAAAAAAAAAAAGTCTGTCTGTTTATACAATTTTTTATTGGAAGTTTAATGGTAACATTAGCTCAATAAATGCAAAAAAAAGAAAAAAAAAAAGATGGAATGTTAATATCTTCTTTTCGGTCATTGTCCATTGTCATTGGTTAGTGAATAGTTGAGAGACACCACTTTCTGGTTAAATCAGGAGCTAAAAGCATGGTATTTAGACTGTAACCTTGGCCATTAGCGTATTGTCCCGAACTTTGAGTCCGAGGCCATTGGAGCATTATCATTTGTTTTGTCTGGCTGTGCAGCTGAAAGCGGCAGACACCTCCCTTTGTGCTTGCAGGTATGCTCTTTGTTAATCTGCCTGACATTTTGAGCGGAGGTCTGTGGGTGACTTGGGAACAATTTAGCATGCTGAAAAAAGGGGAAAAAAAGAAAAAAGCAGTTAATTGATTGCTTCAGCTAAAGTAGTGAAGGCTGAGCTGAAGTGGCTAACCGGCGCCTGCTGTACTTTGATTAATAATCTAGAGCGAAGGCCATGGCTTTTGAGACAGGACAAAGCAGATAAACAAGAACAGAGGTACTGAGAGAGGAGCAGGTGCATGAGAGGAGAGGAAGGACGACTGAAAGTTTGAGAAAAAGATCAAGGTACAGCTGACAATAGCAGCTGTTCTTAAATGTGCATTGTGTAACTTTTTTGATGAAGAGCCCGTCAAATGTTTTTAACCATGGAGATATTATTCGTCTGTCTGGAATGTTTCACAATATGGTATTAAACTTTTCTGTCTTCACGGAGACCATATCAGACCAAGTTACCGGTCAGAGAGTCGACCCCGCTCACAGACAGAGTGCATATTTTTCCAGGTATTTTTGAGCTATAAAACCACCTGTAATTGAATAAATGTAGAGCTGTTTAATGTCATACTGTGGAACATTCTAGGCAGAGCAATGACATATCCATAGAAACAAGCAGGTGACAGAGCCCCAACCAAAAAGATAGTGCACCTTTAAAGAATTTAACACAATCATGTAATAATTCTTCTACAATAATTCTGGTCAAATTAGTACTTTAAAAATGTACTTTATGTGCTTAAAAAACATCTCCCACATGCATTTTTTGAAGGACATGTATTAAAAACAATGAAGACTAAAGGTGCTGTTGGTATAAATTAGTGTGATATAATGTTCTGCCATCAAAACCTTTGCTGTTTCCTTTCATTCATGCATGTAATGTGACAGGTTTGATAATTAAGTGGCAGTTTGGGGGAAAAATAGGCTTATTAAGAATAGTGTAAAAATACAGAAAGTACTAGAGCGGAATACCTCTGTCAGCAACACAGAATTCTATTCTTTTCTGATTTCATTTTCATAACTTTCAGTCACACCTGTAATTTACAGAAGTGTTGGCACTCATTACCATAATGGTTGCTAGCACAGGTGGAATCAAGTCTTTGTTTTGCAAGTCTTAAGTATGTCTCAAGTCTTTGACCTCAAGTCCGAGTCAGGTCCCAAGTCAAATACAGGCAAATCCAATTCGAGTCTCGAGTGACTGGTCCATAAGTCCAAGTCAAGTCCAAGTCATCTGCTTTGAGCTTCAAGTCATTTCAAGTCTTTAAACCAAAGTACCAAATATAGCTTAGATTTTTTACTTTTAAGATAAATTGTGCTTAAAATCTGAGTATTTATAGAGTATATAAGAGTTGTAGAAATTGATTTAGTTCATTTTTTTCTTTTTAAATGTCCTGACAAGATCTTAGTATGAATCATTATGGTCAGAATAGAAAGAATTCAGATTTAAAAGTGCTTCTCAAGTCTTCTCAAGTCACAGACCTCAAGTCTGAGTCAAGTCTCAAGTCAGTGACTTTCAAGTCCAAGTCGAGTTCCAAGTCTTAGTCCATTTCATCAAGTCAAGTCTTAAGTCCTTAAAATAGTGACTCAAGTCTGACTCAAGTGTAAGTCACGACTTGCAAGTCCTCACCTCTGGTTGCTAGACATGGAATTGTGTCAGATCTGCTACCTGTGACCAAACAGGAAGGAATATTATAAACTTCACAAAAAATAAAATACAGGATTTTTAGAAACATTTTTAATATGATAAATGTTCACATTTTATAAACCACTCAAAGCGCTTTACATCAAAAAACCCATTCACACAGACACCATTGTACACAGAAACTAGGGGTGAGGTGGGTCTTGGCCAAGGACACAACAACAGCATTCATCTGTACACTGAGTCATATCAGCCAACCTGTGGCTTAGTGGATTTGACCGCTCCACCAATGATTTATTTTACTTATTTATTTATTTTTAATATTTTTTTATTTTATATATATATTTTCATGTCAAGAGCAGGATTTCAACCATCAACCTTTAGATCAGTGGACAAACGCTCTACCAACTGAGCTACTGTCACTTATATAAAGCTGTTGACTGTTTTTTAGTGAAATGTGTATTCTAACCTGTCATATGCATATAAAATCATTGTATAGTCTTTAGCTTTCTTAGACGGTAATATTGATTAGGATTCCCACAAGAGAAAATTATGATTGTGAAGAAGTTTGCACATGCATGAAGAATCTTAAGATTTTTAATTTTTACCTCCGCCAAGGAGGTTATGTTTTTGCCGGCGTTTGTCTCTTTGTTTGTTTGTTTGTTTGTTTGTTGTTTGTTTGTTTGTTTGTTTGTTTGTCTGTTAGCAACATAACTCAAAAAGTTATGGACCGATTTTGATGAAATTTTCAGGATTTGTTGGAAATGTAAAAAGGAAGAACTGATTTCATTTTGGGGGTGATCCGGAAGAAATCTTGGATTCTGGATCACTTTGAAATTTTAGTTAATATTGTGGTAAATGGGGCCAAAAATTTGTTTCTCAATATCTCGGTTAATTATTGACCAAACCCCATGAAATTTGACTCAGGGATGGACAATGGGATCCTCTTTCATATTCCAAAGGCTGATCCGGATCTGATCCAGAAGACTGATTTTATCGCAATTTATATAAAAAATGGGGGTAGTCCTTAGTGGAGGTCTGCGCTCTCTGAGTGCTTTTCTAGTTTTTTCATGTTTTCATTTTCACACTTGGCTTGGTAAATAAGGGTAAAGTGCAGACTTTAGTATAAAATATATCTGTACTGGGACAAGACGAAGATGAGAAAAAATTAGTCCCCTTAATAACTGTTATCCAGTTTTGATCTACATGTTAATTCCAAGCAGACATTAATAGGCAGACTTTAATACGCCAGGTACCTGAAGTATATGAGCACAGACGTAGAGGATTTTGCCTTGTATCCTAACCTTCAGTGAGGGATGTTTGTGGTTTGTTGTCCAAATCACAACAGAGCACATTTTAATAATGCTTTTTCTCCACGTTCTGCTGTGAGCCATTTGTTGTCCAGCCTCCCCATCCTTGCCAAAGATATTGTTAGAATCCGTCTTGTGCAAAACACCATTTCATTTCTTTTTTTCTGAAACCCGAGGTGTTATCTAATGAAATCTAATGAAAATGAGAAACACGACTCCCCTGCAGAGGTCTGAGCCAGTAGAATGTCATCAACAACAAGCGCGCCCCTGCCCCCTCCTCCCCCCTCTCATAATGAATTTAAGCAGCATCCATAACGAGACTATTATAGACTGCAGCCTCCCACGGCCACCAGGGGGAGGAGATAAGAGGGCACCTGGACACTTCAACAGTCATCAAAATACACGCCAATCACATTAGGCTCAGGTCTGCGGCGCTAGTCTGTTTTTTTTTCTCCAAACCAATCACCCCCAGAAGATTTTTTGGCATTTATACTGATTTACTGCTTTCATTTGACTGACTTCAAACAATAGTTGCAAAAGTTACCTCGTAAATATTCAGACAAGTCGCCTTTTAATTCAGTGGCCTAACGGTTAAAGTTTGGCTTTTACTGGAGCTGAATTGGAGTCAGCTGGAAGACTTGTGCTTTGTAAAATGTAGTTACAGTTTATTTTAGTTTAGTTTACAAGAAAGCTGCTTGTCTCCATGGAGATGTTGCATTGCCTGGAATGTTTCACTGTATGGCATTAAACTTCTAGCCTGATTTCACTTTGTAGAAACTGTCTGACCTCACAGCATTAGAATTCGTTCGTTCGACGGTAGGTGGGTACGTCTCTTTGTTCCGGCTTGAAATCCTCGATCTTGGGAATCGTTGCCAACACAGAATGTATGGTTCTTCGCTGATTGGCTGGTGCCTGAACTCACACTTCAAGGGTTTTTGCGAACCATCTAGTGCAGGGGTGCTCACACTTTTTCAGCATGCGAGCTACTTACAAAATGACCAAGTAAAAATGATCTACCTAATACAAAGCCAAGCAATCTGCACTGAAACACTCTGTGCCCCTTTTTTGGACCCTCACCCACAGTTTGAGAACCCCTTCTTTTAGAGAACTTCCTCTGGCACTTTACACAAAACTGTGAAAAAAGTGAAGGAAGTAGGTAAGATTTTTAAACCTGTTTTTTAAAGTTCCAAACTGGAGTTGCATTCTTTTCTGGTTTTGCAGTGATATTTACCAGCCTCTGCACGTTTACCAAACCAAATGCACATCGTGACAAACACAGATGCATTTGTGCACTTTTGTTAGGCAAACTTCAGCCAAATGTGGCAGTAGGTCTGTTCTGTAGATCTGCTCTATGCTGTAGACCTGCTTTGTGCCAACACTGTAACACAAATTTAGACTCGTTTTTGCTTCACGTTTGGTCTTGCTCTTCTAATCAGCCGCACTGTGGAAGGGGCTTGTGTTCGCTGTACGCAAGAAGGAGCAAGAGCGTGAAAAGGCGAGGGGCGGCGTGCTGACGTGAGGCAGATGGACAGGTAGGATGTTTAGGAAGTTGAACCTGCCCTGTGATGCACGCTGGTACACGAGGGCACACGCTGTCGCAGACGAGCCGTGCATAGGGAGCGTGTGTGTTTGTGATGTGCCGTAGAGTCTCCGCGGGTTTCAAATGAGCGCACAGGCTGCACTGAGACGCCCCACACGCTCCTGCACCCGCTACAAGTTTATTGCCAACAGCAGCGGCCGTAATGAAAAATGATCGCACTTGTTGAGTGTCAGACCTTGAGTGAGAGACAAGACCGAGTCCAAACGCGATTGAGTCCGAGACGAGTACTAAGACATGGCGACATGCGCACCCCTGATCTAGTGTATTCTGATTCCTGACCTAGTCGCTGGAGAGAAATGCAATTAAGCAGAGGCACTAGGTGGGGCCAGCCTGGCTATTAAACTTCATGGAGGAATAACATTTCCATGGAGACAAGGCAGAAAAGTTATATAGTGCACTTTTAAGTTTGGAAATGGTACAATTCTTGATATAAATAGAGTTGGACCCTCCTCCAAATTCTGAGCCATCCTGGTCTTTAAGGTGTTATATTACACAAAATTGATTCTTGTGAGCTTTAAGCCATGTTAAAATGTTGTTACCTCCTACATGCCTGGAGTTGTGTTTTGTTCACACATTTTTGATTAATCCTTTATTATTACTCTGTCTGCATCTCCAAAGCTCAAAATTCTCTGTCCCATATTGTTCAGAAAAGATCGGCAATGCCAGAGCTGATACAATCAAAACTATTCTAGTGAAGATGACTGGAGTTTAAAAACAAAGTGGAGTCATTCCCGTATCACCACACGATATCACAAAGCGAGTAAAGTGTGTAAAGTGTTTTCTGTGTAAGAGGACAACAACATTATAACAGATCAGAAAACAACATAATACAACAATTTAAAGGTGTTGCTTCTAAAACTAAGATTAAAATTGAGCTGAAGAATTGAATTTGAAGACCAAAAGATGAGAAAAAAGAATTCAGGGCAACTGTTTCAAGCTGTTTTTTGCAGCAGAACTAAAAAGAAACCTGAAAAAGTCCCCTTGCGTCTGATTAAATGACTTTGTGTTCTGTACCTCAGGAGCAGGCACTTTTAATGAGGTGAGGCAGGAGACGGAGATGAAATGAGAAGTTGACTTTCAAACCTACAGCTCTTCGAAGGAGAAAGCTTTCAACGTGGCAGCTTCTTTTTATGCATCTAATATACGTTTTAGAATCCTTTATTTTCTCTTAAAGGGCCCATATTACGCTATTTCTGATCGATATTATAATGTTTGCTGATCAAAAACGGATCTTGAGTTGTGTTTTTTTTCGTTCACGCATTTGAGTAATCCTTTGTTATTAGTCTGTCTACATCTCCACAGCTCTAAATGTTGTGTTCCACCTTGTGATGTCATGAAGCAGTAGTTTTCAGCTACATTTTTATGTTTAATTCAGTGAAGATCATCAATTCTAGAGCTGAAATTATCCAAATGATTCTAGTGGAGGGGTGTTAAACATGTGTGAATGAAGTGTGTTTGTGATGAGGAAACAACTTTATAACATAGACTAGAAAATTGCGTAATATGAGCCCCCTACGTGTTCATTTCTGCAGTTAGTGGGTATAATTAGCCACCGCATTGATACCTGCAGGGAGATTTTTTAGCATGAGAGAGATACTAAGTCTAAATTAAACATTAGCTATACAGAAAAATACCTCTTGTCAGGATCTGGACACCACGTATTATTAAACACACTATAATTAACAAAGAAAATGGCCCCGCAAATGTCATTCACGCTCCCACCTCATTGAAAGGGACACTGAATTGTTTGTAAGAGATGCATAGCTGGTTTTAAATAGGAATTATCTAAATGCCACTGCTTGGATTATGTCAGCGGTATTGATTAGAAGTCCCGTAACGGCTTTTGGCTCCTTTATCACTTGGCCCGGTCGCCTCCGCCCCGGGCTTTATAAGGTTCAACTTGCTTATTTCATTCTGCTGAGAGTGTGTGTGCGTTGATTTTGTTCCCGTAATGCTGTACAGGCTGTCTCTGTATCCTGGCAACTCAAAGGTGAAAGCTTGTTAAAATGTCTATCCACCCGAGAGATCCCTGACAAATTTGCCGCACATATACTGTTGCGGTATATTCAGATATGAGGCATGTTGAGAGTACTTCAAGAATATTATGCAAAATTTTTAAATCATAATATTATCCGTTAATCAAATATGCTGGTTTCATTAATCCATTAAAGTTGTCTTTCTCTAAGCGCTCTAAGGACTGTTGTGTCACAGGTAAAATTCTGGACTTCCATAAACCATCATTGAACTCTTTGTGCAGTCAAATTATCTGCACATTGAATTAATGGCCCTAGCAGCATTAGCAGGGGTCTAAGGACTTCATTTACCATATTTTCGGACTATAAGTCGCACTTTTTTTTTTCATGGTTTGGGTGGTTCGACTTATACTTCGGTGCAAATTATATATTACAATTTTCACACTGACAGTGGTGAGAGGGCACTCTAGGCTTGTGTGCCAGTATCTGCTACTACTGCACATGTCTCCTACAGAAAGAGCCGCTGTCCTGTCTGTATCATGTCAGTCGATTGCACCATTACTTCTGTACCACTGAAAATTTTAAATTTAAACAAACTTATAAAGACAACTGAGAAGACTGAACACAAATGCCCCCAAAAAGCTGTAAGTAGTAAAATATGCCACTGAAAACAATAATCGAGCAGCAGAAAGAAAGTCTGGAGTGAATGAGAAACTTGTGACAACTGGGAGGCTGCTCCATGCAACTTTCTTGGAAGGACAGATATACAAAGCATGGACTTCAGTGACAACCGAAACTATCCTGTCGAGATTCAGAAAGGCAGTGGAAGTGGCGCTCTGTTTACCTCTGGAGGTCGCAGAGTTCCACAGAAGTGACACTGAGGATGAAGAATTCAATGGATTGAGTGATTTGGAGTAAGAAGGAGAGTTTGGTAAACTTGTTCTGTTCTGTTGTTTATGCTATAGTTATCTGAAGAACTGTTCAAATGTGACATTAACAGTCTGTTGTTCTCTGTTCTGTTGTTATTACTATAACTTGCCTTTCAAGATAAAATATCTGTTCCTGGTCTCTGATTTTATAAAATAAATTTCCCCCAAAAGCGTGACTTATAGTTCAGTATGACTTACATATGTTTTTTTCTTCTTCATTACTCATTTTTGGCTGGTGGGACTTACTCTGGAGCGATTTATAGTCCGAAAAATATGGTATTTATTTTCTCATTGTTCATTCTCGGTGCTGACAGCAGAGGGAGCTCCATTGGCAACAGAGGTGGAGTTTATAAAGTGTATTTGCAAACTATATTTCAAGCTAGAAAATGTGAAACCCCAGTGTGAACAATGACATGTTTGAAGTGGAATCAAAGCCACAAGAAAGCCCCATATGTGTTCTTTAAGAGTGGGTTGTGAAATGAGCTACACAAGAATGGAGTGACCGCATCCCAATGTTTTACAAATTCACTGTCCTCTCTACATTGCACGAAGACTGCAGTGTTATGTTGCTAAGGCGACCTATGCTAGTGTTAGCTTCTTGTTTTTACTTCATACGGTACGAAATAAGTACAACAGCTCCTTGCCCTTAGAGAGATGGAAAAAAAAATACTATTGCAAGATTTTTTTGTTTTTCTGTGTGCGGCGAACACTAGAACATCGAATTGAGTTGAAACAATGAATAGAACATTGAATCTAAACCTCCACATTTTGTGAAAAAAAAAAACAATAGCAGTTTAGCTTTAGATTTGTAGATGCTTCACAATAAGTCAAAGAGAGTTAACTGAAACCAACGTAAAAGTTCATTAAGGAGCAATTTGAGTCCTGAAATGGTCAGAGTCAGGTGACAGTACTTTAGAAACACTGAGGAACATGAAACACAAACACTTCTGAGAGCTGAAAAGGAACATTGACTAAAAGATTGTACTTCTGACAAGGAAAAAAACATTATTCAAAGCTAATAAAAAAGTACATTAGTAGTAAAGATAGTTGAGTGTTATTTCAGCTGATATGAATATAGTTCTGGTTTCTACTACTATATTCTGAACATTTTATTAATTTGCTGTTACAAAAAAATCAATTACGAGACTCACCGCTATTCTATCTGATATGAATACTTACCGGTATATGTAAATAAAAGTAAGTGGGCTTGAAGAAAATGTGTATATACGTTTTTCAGATACATACTGGTCTGATGAAGGACAGTAAAGGAGAGGCCACTACTATCCGTACACGCTTCTGTCTCCCTGCAGTGTGCTTCATGCAGAGGAGTACTCAGTGAAGTATCCTTGAGGAAGAGAACACTCACTATTTACACTGCACGCTCTGGCCTCCAGGTTGTTCCAGTTTAGTCCGCCTCAGGACTAAATCAAACAGGGCCAAATCCAAACATGAGTAAAAGCAGACATAGCAACATTTTAATTTCAGAGTCGTCACCAATAGGCACTATTCACGCTTACGTCACAAACCAGGAAGACGTTTGGAAACATGCCATGACAACTTCCGGCGGGTTCTGTTTGCGGTAGTAAGTCTGACAAAATCTAGGAAAAATGAGAAAATGGCCCAGTTTTCTTCATCTCCATGTCATTGTAGTGTTCCGTTATGTTCAGCTAATCAACAAGTTACAACCATACCTCAATTTTCATAATTTCTCCATTTACATACAACTCCAAGTGCACTGGGTACATGCGATTAGAAGAGATGAGGAGCCAAATTCAAGATGATTCCAAACAGCACCTACGTATGCAGTCTTCATTTTACCACTGATCACATTTACATGAGTGGGTTTTATCACAGTCTGTCGGTGAGCCCAGTATCGGTAACTACACCAAAAGAATTTGGGGGGCCAGGGCAAGACAACTCATATGGACCCCCCCTCTAATATTGTTTAATACCCCCGTTTGTCTCTCCCTGTTGACTTCCTTGACTAGTCAGCACAGGTGAGGACTTAAAAGTCGTGACTTGGACTCGAGTCAGACTTGTGTCACTATTTTTAGGACTTGAGACTTGACTTGATAAAATGGACTAAGACTTGGGACTCGACTTGGGCTTGAAGGTCAGTGACTTGAGAAGACTTGAGAGGCACTTTTAGATCTGAATTTATTCTATTCTGACCGTAATGATATATACTAAGATCTGGTCAAGACATTTAAAAAGGAAAAACAATTACTAAATTCATTTCTATAACTCTTATATACTCTGTAAATGCACAAATATAAATATACTATGATTGTTTTAAGTACAATTTATCTTAAAATTCATATAAATGCCAAAAATCTAAGCTATAGTTTATACTTTAAAGACTTGAAATGACTTGAAGCTCAAAGCAGACGGCTTGGACTTGACTTGGACTTATGGGCCAGGGAGTCGAGAGTGGACTTGGACTTACCTGTATTTGACTTGGGACTTGACTTGGACTTGAGGTCAAAGACTTGTGACTTACTTAAGACTGCAAAATAACGACTTGGTCCCACCTCTGCCAGTCAGTAATCAAGAAGTCAGAAATCATCCGGTTAAACCATAGTGAATTTAGCATTTAGTTAAGTACAGTGTAATCAATAGAAAAATGTGGTTCTTGCCCTTTCATCTGGTAATATGACATTATCACATTCTAGAAACTGAAAACAACCAATTCCACACCTGCAAGTATGTCTTTTTATCTCAGTCACAGAATTATTAGCCTCATAGAATGATTGCCAAAGTCACTTTTTAACATTTTGCGGAAAATACAAAAAAAAAGACTGGGGTGGTTTGTGTTTTCATGGCTATAAAAATCTTTCTACAGATGAAGCAGGGCCTTGAGAGCAGAAGGAGACAAAAACTTGAAGACTTGAAGACTCCACAATAACAAAAGTGAATCCCAAATTGAGGTGAAATCAGAGTGAGCGATGCCAACCTCTGTCAAGTACTAGTTAGAGTGTTGCTTTTGACACATTCAATATTATAATTAAATTCAAAACAGAAAAAAAACAAACTTCTGCAACATCTGTTAATGAAGAAATCACCAGATATATTGAAATGAATATTTATATCACTTCAGGAAGTCATAAAAAGTTTTCTCCCAGTGCAAAAATATTTTTACTCGAGATGTTGAATCCAAACACAACAACACAAAGAAATGTAAATTCAAAAAGTAATTTCAACATTTACTGAGTTGAGTTTTAGGAAGTTGCAAAGGTCCTCAGAGCCTTGAGGAGAACAATAAAGCATTAACTTGGTTTGTTTGAAAGCAGCGTGCGATACCAAAAACCCAAGCTGTTTGTCTGCGGAGCTTCATGTTTGATGGAAGAAATTACAAGTTTGATAAAGCAGAGGCCAGAGAACTTCACTAACATTGTTTTCATAAAAACTGAAATCTTCTGTGGCATTTTTGGATGCATAATACAGGACTTTGACACAAGCGTTGGACGATATTGAAAAATGACTTGCGTAAAAAATGAATAAAATATTGTAAATGTTCAACTTCTAAGGGTGTTTGCAAAGAACCCCAGAGAAAAGAGTGAAAACTTTGAAAAGGCAAGAAAAAAGTTTTAAATATATAAACACACTTTGGGCTTAAGGTTGTATTTTTTCAAAAACAGACGCGTGGAGAGGGCTGTTTTATCACAACAGTCGGACTTGAATTTTGCACAACATGTCATCCTCTCTTTCCAGTTTGATCACATCGGGATCTCTCCGCACGTTGCTAGGAGTTTGTACGCTGTTTACATGCAACTCTGCATTAAAGTCACAAAAACATCAAAATAAAATAGAAAAATACAGCAAATTTAAACCTTTCTCCATCCTTTTTTATCTTATAACAACACCGGATCAACTTTCCTCTTCTGATGCTGGGTACGCTTGTTTCGTCTGTGCTGCCTGCTGGAAAAACATTGCAGATGGCTTCAAATACATCTGTCAGTATCTATGGCTCGCGTTTTGTTTACACGGCGGATTCAAGAACAAATCAAAAGTTGAACCTGTGTGTTTGCAGCAGAGAGGTTTTAGTGAATGTGCATGGTATTGATATGAACTGTGCTTTACAATATGCCAAGTGCTGTTACAGTCGCCTATAGCACAAGATTACATCAACAGTTAGTGTCTGAAAACATTGACGGAAAGAAAGAAGATTATGTAGTTTTGTGTGTGTCTGTTTTTTCAAGAATTGTACGCAAATCGAAAAGGTTCATTTAAATGTCCACTGTGGAACTTTTCAGATTACACTTGCTTGACTTTATTGAGAGGTTGTCGATTTGCACGGGATGTTCCACTGTCACCACCAAACTGAGTTACAGGTCAGATCTGTGGAGAGGCAAGTCCACTCGCAGTAAAAATGCATGATTTTCAAGGTATATTCTGAGGAAGAACTCATGTGATTGAATGAATGTTTAAGTTTAAAAGGACAGTTCAGAATTTTGGACATAGTACCTTATTTCCTAGTGAGCCAGAGTGTTAGAGATGTGTGGAGAGATTTTTTTAAATATTCCATCCAGTCCTTGTATTTGTCACTGGTGCTAGGCTAGTGCATGTCAATGGCCATAGTTAGCCTACCACTAAAAACAGTCTTACCCACTCCACAAAACACCTGAGTCAAAACAATTATAGAATAGATAGATAATTTTAGAAGTAAAACCAACCTTGCATTTGAAGGATTTATGTCTGAGCAGCAGCAGCGAGTTGTACTTCCTGATAGAAATCTTAGCAGCGGCGGACTGATATATGAGAAAATAGTCCCTCAACATGTAACAATTCATGCGATGCAAGGTTAGTTTTATTTCAAACATTATTCTATCAACACAAACATTCACATCGACAGTCTCGTGTAATAATAGTCTTGCTTCGGGTGCTTTGTGGAGTGGGTTAGACTGTTTTTAGTGGCAGGCTAACTATGGCCATTGACATGCACTAGCCTAGCACCAGTGACATCTGCAAACACAAGGACTGGATGGAATTTTTTTTTTTAATGTCTCCACACGTCTCCAACACTCTGGCTAACTAGGAAATGAGGCCCTATGTCCAAAATTTCGAATTGTCCCTTTAATGCCATATGGTAGATGACAACCACTCCATGCGAAAAGTTACATAATGTACCTTTAAATCAATGCATGAACCATGTAATTTAAAGCACAGTAAATATAATTAGATATATAAAAATAAAAAAAAAAAGAAAGAAAAAGAAAGAATTAAAAAAATCAGTGGGTGGAATTTTCTTTTTTAAAATGCCTAAATTGTCAGATCACAGTATTTCCAGTCAGTGCCGTTCACTTTTGTGGTTTACTGAAGATGGTTTAGATTCCTTCCCATTCGACTTGCCTTCCACTGTCAGCTCCAGTTCTTTGTGATCTTTTCTACTGTGTAATTATTCCAGATGAACTTGTTTTATTTGCCATTAGTCCGCCTAGCATTTGTTTACAGGGTTCTCTCAGAGTCAAATAAATAGTTCAAATGTGATAGATAGAGCAGAGCCAGGAATAAGAATGATTGGCTTATGAATGAATATGAATATGCCGATGAATCATTCCCAGGGCTGGCGTTAAAGGTGCACTATGTAACCTTTCTGCCACCCACTTCTTTCTATGGAGGCGCTGTGTCTTTACCTAAATGTTTCACAGTATAGCATTACATTCATCTGTCTCCATGGAAACAAGTAAGCGATGCCACCAGGTGACGTTACAGCTCAGAGTGCATGTTCTTTTTTCTTTTTTTTTAAGGTATTTTTGAGCATTTTTGTGTGAATAAATTCATAAATTCTAAATAGACAAGTTTAATGCCATATTGTGGAACATTCCAAGCAAAGCATTATCATCTTCTTTAACTTCTTGGTTTCTTTTAAAGACAATACAGTGAAGTGTATTTACCTTGTCGACATGTTTCGGCTGCCCGCTGCAAGACATCTTCTCTTGTGAACACCAAAAGGAATGTGAAAAGGAAACATCAAGGAGACTCACGAGAACACAAAAAGACAAAGAAGAGCAGGAAAATCTAAAATCTGTCTTATCAGAGCACTGTAAAAGAAATAACCACATTATAGATTGGGACGGGGCACGGGTCATTGGATCGGAAAACAACAAGTTTAAACACTGGATCAGGGAGGCCATCAAAATCAGGAAACGTAGCATGGACAGCATTAACTGTGATGATGAAGCTTTCCTCCTTTCACACACCTGGGACACCCTCCTCCAGAGACCACCAGGCGACAGGAGGTGTGGTCAGTCTGAGTTACCTGCCAGGTCAATCTACAGGAAGTAACAACAGCTGATATACAACATGTCACCACCAACACCAGCGACAGTTCTGAAGATGGCTTGCAGATAGCAGCCGAAACATGTCAACAAGGTAAATACACCTTAATGTATTTTCTTTCAAAAAAGCAACAAAAAAACAAGAAGTTACTACACAAGATGACGAAATGAACATCGTTGGTTTATTATCATCTCCTATTCCAACTTTTATTGGCTTCTGATGGGGTAAAGTCTAGCCAGTGGAAGATAAACTTACCTGATCCAAAGGCTGGTGGTTCGAATCTCACTCTCGATACAAACATCATTGTTTGACTGGTCAGATCCATTGACCCACAGGTTGGCGTGTGATTCCAGCTCCTGCAGATGAATGCTGTTGTTGTTTACACTGGTGTATGAATGATTGAGTAAGTGGCTCCTTGATGTAAAGCGCTTTGAGTGCCTTGAAGGTGGAAAAGCTATATAAAAGCTCTATAGAAGTGTACCCATTTGCCAGTGTACCATTAAGATTAATGTTGAGGGGGGCACTGGAGTACCTAGACCAAATATACCAAGTGCAAACAACAAAGACTTCTAAGTCTATTGAAAATAATAATTGCCTGACCTCAGAATTTAGCCACATTTACTGAAGGCTAGAAAGCTCGCTGGAGTCATATGCTATTATTTCCTGTGTGTAATGACTGCAGCATTATCAACTGTGAAAAATACAAAAGTCCAAAATCATTCCCATTCAATTATCTGTTTCTGCGGCAACCCTTCTTTGTCTCGCAGCTTGACACAAAAATCATTTCTGCTACCTCAAAAACCATTCTTACAATCCAAACCAAAATTAAGTAGTTACCCTCCCAATGAGCACTTTGCTAATGTATCTATTCTCAGTCCAAGTTTAGAGTCTGTACATCTCTCAGAATATTCTCCGTTCTTTATGCTATGCTACTCGGCAGTTTTTCTTTGCCACAGGGCAGTGTCAGAAGTCATTACTAGAAGAAACTTTTAAATATTTAGCCCAGAAGACAGAGTTCCTCCAACACTTGTCAGTCCAAACTTGGAGCACTGTAGAACTGTGCCGAGACCATTTCTTCTGGGTTGATGTGTGGTGACTGTCTTCATACATATTATAATTCGCACATTTACGGATCCCTACGGGCTATAACTTCAACTATATTAGCAATACTACGTTGATATTTTGACATCGCGCCTAGGAGTGTTCTACATTTGTCTCTAAATGGTGGAAGATTTAGAACAAACACTCAAAAAAGTTTTAAGATCGTCTGAAAACTCAAGGAGAAATACTAAATGGATTTAAACAATGCTTTAATGTTCATCATTATTAAGCTAATTAAATGTTCAAAAGTTACAACTGCAGTTTTGACATTCAATACACTCAGTACGGATAAAGAATAGACATGTATTTGAATCTGTACAAGAAAGAAAGAAAACCACATGTGACGATTTGATTTTCACGAAAACAATTTGTCCACTTAAAACAATTTCAAAGTGAATAGATTCATGATGATACAGTGCGTTTACTTAGTCGTCTCATAATGGAGCTGGCAAACACATTTTACGTCTTTGTGGTGGTAACATGAAATAACTGCGGCTACATTATGAAAAGACAAGAGGCATAAATCTTCTGTTGTAAGCTCCACTGTGCAATTCCGTCTGATTGCCTTTGCCATTCCGACGAAAGAAAAAAAAACCTCCGTAATTGTGCATATTCAAAACGTGTGCTAATGTTGGCTTATGATGACAAAAACGACGCCGGCGACGAGTTTGCGGCGATGAACGGGAGCTGATTGAGGCCGTGATTATTAGGCCTAATTGGGTGATCTCGTTTACATATCACGCAGAGAGAAAGATGGATGCTTCCAAACTGTTTATTTTAACATCAGTTTTCCAAAAGGCTCCCGGGGGAGACCTGATGTGAATTTGCAACAGAGAATGTAGCATAGAAAATAGTCAATAAATAAGAGACAACTGCATTACATTTTAAAAAGCGTATCTTGTCTGTATCAGCAATCATTCTAGGCGTATAGTCTTAACTCTTTAAAATCAAACACAAACTCACTCCAGCTTTGCTCCACCAAGTAAAGCTGAGACTGGTTAAGGTTAGGGTATAATGAATGTTGTTTAGTGAAAAAATGATCACAACCTAAACCAATTGGCACCGCTTTATAATAAATGAATTAGTCTTAATAGAAGCCGAGTGTGAAGAGGCCAGGATGAAGATCAGCTCCTCCAAATCCGAGGCCATGGTTCTTGATCAGAAAAAGCTGGTTTGCCCTTTCTGGGTGGGTGGAGAGTCCCTGCCACAAGTGGAGGAGTTCAAGTGTCTCGGGGTCTTGTTCACGAGTGAGGGGAGGAAGGAACGTGAGATTGACAGATGGATCGGTGCAGGGTTGTGGTGAAGAGGGAGCTGAGTCAAATGGCAAAGCTTTCGATTTACTGTCAGTCTATGTTCCTCCCCTCACCCATGGTCATGAGCTTTGGGTAATGACCGAAAGGACAAGATCGCAGATACAAACAGCTGAAATGAGTTACCTTCACATGTTGGTTGGGCGCTCCCTTAGAGACAGGTTAAGGAGCTCAGTCACACGGGAGGAGCAATGGGAGTAGAGTCGCTGCTCCTCAACGTTGAGAGGAGCCAGCTGAGGTGCTCCAGATGCCTCTTGGGCACAAGACATGTCCCACTGGAAGGAGGTCCCAGGGAAGACCCAGGACACACTGGAGGGACTATGTCTCTTGGCTGGCCTGGGAATGTCTTGGGGTCCCCCCTGAGGAGCTGTAATTATTGAGGCTTAGTAACTATTGAATTGAGGGGTTAGGGTTATTGTGTAACCTTACATAGTGAGATGGTTTCTCACGATATTTGTGAGTTCAAAAACTCACAAGAAGAGCTGCAATGACGTTAGTGTGATAAAAAGCAAAGCACCCAAATGAACCAGAATAAACGTCATGGCAAGACCGACTGACGAACTTCAGTCGATTTTGGGAGAAATATTAACTATTTAGTTGTGCAGAACTTAAATGATTTGTGCATTTGTGAACAGAATATGCCTGTGCTTTTCTCTCATTCTGATGTAACAAAAGTTAGACTTTTCCCCTTCTTCTACTGTTGTGATGCTTCAACCAATTTCAACGAGTGACGTTCCAGATTAATAAATGTATAGAACTCAATTCACTGTTCTGCACATATCAATCTGGTCTGAGACAGCTTAGTTATAGGCCTGAAACTTAATAAACATTTTTTTTTCATTATAACTTACATCTCTGTTCATGGTTTATTTATTATTTAGGCAATGAAAAGTGTAGCTATTATAAGGTCTAACCAAAAAAATGTATTTAGCAAGAAGAAATTATATCAGATTTCCTCTCCCAGTGCTGTATTTATTATTAGCCTTTCTGTTGCCACATGTTTGCCAGGGCAGTTCTTCACCTGATTGTTTGTGTGTCCTTTCTCATTGGTCAAGGTGCTGGTGTGGTGTAGCACAGCGGTGGTTGACAGCTGTTTGTTGACGCCATGCCACGGCTTATTTCCTCCGTCTCATGTTTGGGCGTGAGCGCTGAGCGGAGGCAGCCCCGTGACGGTGCTCAAGGCCCAAATGTGACAATACAAACGCAGGGTGCACCACGAGAGCTGGCCTTTTCTCTGCAGGAACCATTGAAGATAACCACAAGAGCTAACACAGTACTTCAGAAACTTTATAACACGGATAAATCGTAAAGTCCATGCTGTTACAGTTTTGTTCAAATACTTTTAGTGGTATTTTACGTTGTGTAACTTAATATGCCAGATTCTACATTGTCAATATATAGCAGCTAATGACCAAGGTTGAGATAAGATCATTTTAACATTTTAAATCAGGAGATAATGAAAAACAAGACTATGCTTAACAATGTATGCCCCTTGAGTTCTTGTTGTAACCATTTAAATGTATGTTGATTTTAGAGGCCCTTTAAAAAACAACCTTAGACTTTCATATTGATTTTGCATTTGCAGGAAGTGAATCCCACTGTAGAAGTATAATGTATAAATGTCAGTCGTGTAAAGAGGGTTCAGAGGTTTGATTAGAGAATGTCTAGACTTTTGTGATCAAAGACTTTTGGAAAGTGTTTGGGAGTGTTTGAGCCCTTCTCTGCTAAATCCATCATAAACACATTAGCTATTCTGTCCGGTATAAATATTTGTTTTAGTTCAGTCGAAATCCACAGAAACATAAGAAGAGATGCCAAATTTAGAACGTGATGCAAGATCGTGGATAGAGTAGGAAAGGGTCAGGTTGAGGTTAGATGAAGTCTGGCTGCCATCCATGCTAGATTTTTTTAAATAGTAGTAAAAAGCGATCAAAGCAGAGTTATACCATTACAATCATGGTAACAACGCAACAATGTGCACTTCCTGATTGGCGGACAATAAAACGCTTTATGATTCAACGCAGACGGCGCTCAGGGCACATATTTTGACCTTGCGAGCTGAAAATGCAATATTTATATCATAATTTTTGGGGCAAGATAAATTTTGCAGCTAAAGAAATACAATTCTGTCAACTGGACAAAAGTTTTAGAGTGAAAACAGTTCACCGCTCAACCAATCCAGGTCTGGAGAGGTGAGGTTACTGGCAGGCAGTGTTGGGAAGGTGACTTTTAAAATGTATTCCCCTACAGATTACAGATTACATACCCCAGAATGTAGTTTGTAACATAATCCATTAAATTACTTAAAGTTAGTAACGTAATCTGAATACTTTAGATTACTTGATTTGCTGTAGAGAAACAAAGACTAGAAAATCTTCACATAAAATGTTTTGTCTGTTAAAAGACAATAAAAAAGACCAGTCTTTACTTAACCAGATTAAAAAAATATTATTGATAGAAAAGGAGGAGACACGGCCCATGCAGCATGATTTAGTCCTGTTAAATCCTGGTTTAGACCTGTTTTAGACCTGGTTTTAGTCCTGGTTACAGTCCTGGTTTAGTCCTAGTTTAGTCCCAGTTTAGACCTTGTTTTAGTCCTGGTTTAGTCCTGGTTTAGACCTGGTTTGTACCTGGTTCAGTCTTGGTTTAGACCTGGTTTTAGACCTGGTTTGGACCTGGTTTTAGACCTGGATTTAGACCTGGTTTAGACCTGGTTTGTACCTGGTTTTAGACCTGGTTTAGACCTGATTTAGACCTGGTTTGGACCTGGTTTTAGACCTGGTTTAGACCTGGTTTAGACCTGGTTTAGACCTGGTTTGGACCTGGTTTTAGACCTGGTTTAGACCTGGTTTAGACCTGGTTTAGACCTGGTTTAGACCTGGTTTTAGACCTGGTTTAGACCTGGTTTGACCTGTTTAGACCTGGTTTAGACCTGGACTGGTTTGGACCTGGTTTTAGACCTGGTTTAGACCTGGTTTAGACCTGGTTTGGACCTGGTTTGGACCTGCTTAGACCTGATTTAGACCTGGTTTAGACCTGGTTTGGTTTTAGACCTGGTTTAGACCTGGTTTAGACCTGGTTTAGAGACCTGGTTTAGACCTGACCTGGTTTAGAGACCTGGTTTAGACCTGGTTTAGACCTGGTTTGGACCTGGTTTAGACCTGTTTAGACCTGGTTTGGACCTGGTTTTAGACCTGGTTTAGACCTGGTTTAGACCTGGTTTAGACCTGGTTTAGACCTGGTTTGGACCTGGTTTGGACCTGGCTTAGACCTGATTTAGACCTGGTTTTAGACCTGGTTTAGACCTGGTTTGGACCTGGTTTGGACCTGGCTTACTGTCCGGCAATGAGTGGAATTACCGAAAAAAAAAGGATATAGCCGGAAATGTGAAAACACGAAAATACTGCCGTGTAATCCACTTATTTCAACAAAGTAACTGTAATCCAATTACTCACTGAAACAGTAACTGTAACTGAATACAGTTACTCATAATTTGTACTCTGATTACTTAACTCCGGTACATGTAATCTGTTACTCCCCAACACTGCTGGCGGGACACTGCCTTATGTCTGAATGAATTTGATGACTGCGAATTTTATATTTGTCTGGAACTAGCTAAGGGTTAGTCTCAGTGTACGTACCTCCTCCCTTCAGATGAATCAGATTCACGAGAAAACATCTGACACAAAAGCTTTAATTTATAATGAATAATTTAGTGAGAATGCTTCTGTGATTCTGAAATATTGGCATTCCTTAACCAGACAACATTTCAAAAACAGAACATCCACGCAAAGACTAGTTTCTGTGTCTTTCTTTAATTAATCTAAATGATTTTTTTATTAATTTTTTTCCCCAATTGTGCGATTCAACTCCAAGCAGTGTTCTGGTGCCATGATTCTCTCTTTGTTCCAACTCTTCTTAGCACAACTACATTGGCAGCATGGGGCCTAAATCTCCATCCAGTATTTGGCTAAAATATTCCGTGCAATTCCGACAAGAGATTCAATTTATCTCGCTAACATTTGTTTTGGAAATGCTTTACTCTTTGCGCCGCGCGTTAGTAAATAGTTGTGTGGATCATGTTTTAGAACACCTCTTTCGAAATAGCGCTTCAAACTTGTTTCATTTCGACACAATATATTGACATTACATTTCCCATCTGTGCAGTTATTAAGCAATCAACAGCTGCTGCTATCCCACTGAGTTCTGCCTTCTCCCTTCAATGCACTTAAAACTATGTAACAGTTGGAAATAGAAGAAGTTATGATGAGTAATTTATGGCACAGCTTAGTAATAAAAAACTGATTTGGGATAACTTGTGTTTTTTTTTACTTTTGTGGTTGTAATGTTTTTAACAACAAAAGTCTTTTCCTTTATTCGATTGTTGGGTACGCAGTTAGTAAAACCCTCCTCTGGGAAACATTAGTACAGATTTATTGATATTAAGGTCAGATGTGCTTTTGAAGAGACTGAGCGTTTTTGTCCATGCACGGGTGGAATATAATTATTTAGTCTGGCAATAACAATAAGTGTCTGCAGTATCTTTTCTTCAAACATATCTTATTAAATGTAGCCTAAAATTAAAATAAAATGTTTTTGCACAGAAGCAGTCTAATGCGGATGATAAAACAAATATATTTCCACCTGTAATTAAAGTCTTTATCAACATTACCCAGCAGTACTATACCAACTTTATTTATAAAAACTTTATAGTTGGTTGAACAGACAGAAGAGACAGAGACAATCACAGTCAAAGTCACAATACAACTTTTGCACACAGAGAAAACGGGTTACAGCACTTATTCCAACATACCGTCATTCCAATAACCCTCCATTCTGACATGCTCCCATTCCGACACTTTTTGATGCTGCCATTCTGACAACCGACTCATAGTTTGGAGCGTCAACTTTTTTACCTTGTGTTTGTAGAAAACCTGTTTTTCTAATCTCAACGTCAACAATCTCAACGAGCAAGGTGAAAGTAGACCGCTGCGCTCCGGTGTGTGGCGTTGTAAGATTTTTTTCCCGTACACCGCATGGACTGCACCTCCTCCCGTATGCTGCATGGGCCGCGCCTCCTCCGATTTGCCACATGGACCGTCTCTTCTCGCGTACTCTAAACCAGGACTAAAATCAGGACTAAACCAGGACTAAAACCAGGACTAAACCAGGACTAAACTAGGATTAATCTAGGACTAAAACCAGGACTTAAATCAGGACTAAAATCAGGACTAAAACCAGGACTAAAATCAGGATTAAACCAGGACTAAACCAGGAGCTAAAAGGACTAAAACCAGGACTAAACCAGGACTAAACCAGGACTAAAACCAGGACTAAACCAGGACTAAAATAAACAGGACTAAACTAAAACCAGGACTAAACTAAACTAAAATAGGACTTAAACTAGGACTAAAACCAGGACTAAACCAGGACTAAACTAGGATTAAACTAGGACTAAACCAGGACTAAAACCAGGACTAAACTAAACCAGGACTAAAAAAAACTAAACCAGGACTAAAACCAGGACTAAAATCTGGATTAAAACAGGACTAAAATCAAGACTAAACCAGGACTAAACCAGGACTTAAATCAGGACTAAAACCAGGACTAAAATCAGGACTTAAACCAGGACTAAAATCAGGACTAAACCAGGACTAAAATCAGGACTAAAATCAGGACTAAACCAGAACTAAAACCAGAACTAAACCAGGACTAAAACCAGGACTAAACCAGGACTAAAACAGGATTTAACCATGACTAAAATATGCACCGCACGTCCTTCCATGCGTCGCGTCTTCTCGCGTGTGCTGTGTGGACCGCGCCTCCTTCTGCACACCGCGTGCACCTCACCTCCTACACCGCCAGTCCGTGAAAATATTGTCCAGAAAAGAGCGCCATCGCAAACTAGTAATTACCTTGTGTGTCAGAATGGCGGAATGTTGAAAAAAATGCTGCCGGCACACCAATCGAGGAAAAAAAAAAGTCAGAGTGCAGGGCCGAAAAAATAAAAATAAAAAATTGAAATGCCGCCACTCCGACAAGTAGATGTCAGTGTTGGAGTGGAGGTATGTTGGAATGGCAGCATGTTACCACAGATAACAATAATACACAAGATACTCAGCATCAGCAAATGTAAATAGCCTTGTTTTGGTTTGCTATGGAGCAGACATTTCCATTGTCTTAAGTGACCCACACCAGCTTGTTTAGTGTTCCACAGAAGACCATCTGGTACCAGCTACCAAAGACTCTGTTCAGCTGTAGCCAGGGAGGAGAAAGGCACCACAGTGTGATGAATGGAGAAGAGAGAACGCAAACTCAAGCAAAAACAAGCAACAACAAGCTGGCAAAAAGCAGATAGAAGTAGAAAATAATAACTTTCACTTGACTTGATCTTGAGAAAACTAACTGACTGTGCCCGGTGTACCAGAGCCAGTCGAAACGTTGTTAATGTAACTTTTTGAACTCATTGATTGTTCCTCGGTTGTGGTGTGGAAGAATGGAGTGACCGCCTGCCTCCGGTTTCAGAAGTAAATTTCCCATTCATTTTTCTCATGGACTTTTCATGAGAATAAAGTTTGAAAGTTTGCTTAGGGTTAAATAACTACAAGGTAACTAATGATCTCAAGACCTATCATTTTATTTAAAACCTGTTTCTGAATGGCTCATTTTACTTCCAGAACCGGAATCGACTTCCGTTAGCTACTAGGATATCACCAGAACACACAAGATAACACTGCATAATCTCATAATTGCCTGTCTCCACCTTTTTAGTTTCTCTCATTTGAACTGTCATTTAGACTCTCTCCCACTTAGATGCAGACATGCTTTTCACAGCCCACTAGGGGGGGCTAGTCTTTATCAGTGCGCACGTTTGACAACTCAACACATAATTCAAACCCAGCAGCACCTTACACTTCTTCATTAATACTCACTCGATCTCTTTGTGGATATCTGTGCATTTTGTTGATTGGGACATTTTCTTCGGAGGACTGAATAATTTGAATCTTAAATTGACGGGGAAAATGATAATAGATTCTTAGGATGCAGTGGAGGATGTTGAAAAAGGGCAGGGAGAATGGGAGTGAACGTGACTTGTCTTCCTCAATAAGAACAGAGAGTCGTCCTGGCGATGTGAGCTGTGTAGGGCTCCAGTGAGAGTGCACACATGAGATGGGTTGTTATGGATGTCCACGGCATTTAAAATTACAATACTGGATCATTTTTTCCTGGATGCTAAAAGATCATGTGGATTGTAATAAAAAAAACAACGACAACAACTGCTTATAAGTTATGTATTATGCATAGTTTTCAATACAAGCAATATTTATACATTCACGGGTAATTCAGTGTAACCAGGCTCCATTCAGTGCCTCCGCTCAGTTTCATTTCTCTCCAGCGACTAGGTCAGGAATCAGAATACACTAGATGGTTCGCAAAAACCCCGAAAGTGCAAGTTCGGGCACCAGCCAATCAGCGAAGAGCCGTATATTCAGTGTTGGCAACGATTAATGAGATCGAGGATTTAAAGCCAGAATAAAGAGAATGTTTGGTGAATTTCATCAAGGGGAAAGACGTTATTGCCCTTCTTCCTACGGGATTTGGGAAAAGCTTAATAAACCAGTTAGCCCCGTTAGCAGCGCATTACATACGTCACGACCAAATAGCAGCGATTAGTTAAATGATAAAAAAGTACCTGCCTACCGTCGAACGAACGAATTCTAACACTGCGAGGTCAGACGGTTTGTACGAAGTGAAACGAAGTAAACCGACTGATGAATCAGGCTAAATTCAGTGTAGCTTATGTGGAACTTTTCATGCAGAAAGCCCACCAGAGATTTTGTCTGCGATGTTTGTTTTTCTTTCCTGAAATGTCACACTATGTGGAATAATTTATCTGTATCTATGGCAGGTGAGGCCATCGGACCAAGTTACAAGTCAGATCTCTGGAGGAATGATCCTACTCACATTGAGAATAGAGCTTTTTGGAGTTAGTTGCAGCAATAATAATACATGGAATTGGATATATGTGAGATGGATAAGTTCAGTGCCATACTGTGGGAAAGCAATATGATCCCCATGACACAAGCAGGTGGCAGTTACACAAAAGAATTATGTAATGCACCCTTACTCTACTTTTTAAATACATGCAATTTTAGTGCACAGTTAAAGGTCCTGTATTTTGCAAAATTGACTCTTGTGAGCTTTTAGTCATGTTAGAATGTTGTTCCTCCTCAAAAACATACCTGGAGTTGTGTTTTGGTTCATTTACACATGTTTGAACAATCCTTTATCCATTTATCCTTCAAAAGCTCAAAACGGTCTAGGCAAGGCAAGGCAAGTTTATTTGTATAGCACAATTCGTACACAAAGTAATTCAAAGTGCTTTACAGAATAAGAAATACATTAAAATCATAATAAAAACAAATCAAAACATAAATAACCATGAATAATAAATAATCTAACGTTCTATGCTCTGCTCTGACCTAGAGATTTCCACTTGTTTTCATGGAGATACGTCTAATGCCATACTTTGCAACATTCCAAGAAAAGCAATAGCATTTCCATGGAGACAGGCAAGTGGCAGACCCTCCACCAGAAAGGTTACACAGTGCATTTTTGATGTTACATTTGGAAATTGCAATGCATGCTGGTTGCATGATGTGTGCAATTAAGAGCTTTTTGATAAATCACTTGGTTTTTGTTATTTATCATTTTTCATCATAATTTCGCTCCTCATGAGAGAGTTGAAGTTGCTGGCAGAGTCCCACAGCGCTGTGCCAGGAAGTGCTCTGGACTGAGGCGTGCTGACTGGGGAGTTTGCATTTTGATGGGAGACTTGGCACAGAGCGGATAAGCTTTCTCCAGGTATTTTTATTGGAATATAACATGTTTCAAATGATGTTTACAGAGGAGAGTGTAGGCTGTATCCAAGGTAATCTAATGTATCTGTCACAAGGGAAATACTTCATGCACTAAAGCTCTTAATGTTAGCTCTTCTTTTATACCAGTGGTGAAAAAGTGCTTGTTAGGAGTTTTAGTTTTTCACATGCAAACCTATATATTCTAATACTTCTAAAATGCAAATCTTTTAAGTAACGGATACTATATTATACAGAAAACTGCTTTTAATTCAGTATATATGATATTTGTTATTAATTTGTTAATTTTGTTATTATTTAATCAGAGGCTTATTAGATGCTTTAGGTTTTGGGTTAGTAGTACCCATAGTGTCGGAAACATTCCACTTCTGTGTTGTACTGAGGGCTCTCACTGTCCTTGTTATCACAGCAGTGTAATAGTCCCTACAATGGAAGTATAGCCAGACTGGATTTCATTAAACCGGAATGGACAACGCTATCTTGCTGGGTCCTGTACTGATGGTAAATAAACTTTTCCAGGCTCTTCTCTTCAACTCTCAGGCTACTCCAATTTATTTTACAACACTTAGCAGTGATAAAAGTAGTAGTGCTATTATCAGAAGAGTAATAGACATAAGTATTTTTTCAGATATTGTATCTGGTCCAGCTAATACCCAAGATTAAAGGTGTTTAATGGGGGTGGTTCAGTGACTGTTTTAGCCTGTTCCCTCATCTAATTACACCAGTCCGAATGTGCTCCACCAACCACTGATTTGCAAATTAAGCTCTGGTGGAAGCTGTTGTTTTTTATTTGCTCCAAAGCCAAATTTGGTGTGTAAGCCTGAAGGAATCTGCAAACTCTAGCATTTTTGCCTCCAGGACTGCTGCTCTCTGGATCTGTTTTCATTTCACATGAATCAACGTTTCCATTTAGAAGTATTGCAAATGTAGCCGTGTTAAAGGTCCTATCTTACACAAAATTGACTCTTGTGTGTTGTAAGTCTTGTTATAATGTTGTTAATTCCTCAAAAACATACCTGGAGTTTCATTCACACATGTTTGAGCAACTCTTTATTATTCGTCCAAAGCTCAAAATGCTCTGTTCAGCCCTGTAGTGTCATGAAGCTCTTTGATGTTCAGGAGAGATTGGCAATTCCAGGGCTGAAATCATCCAAATGATTCTCGTGAAGGTTTATGGAGCACTTCCTGTATTACCACATGACATCACAGGCAGAACAGGGTGTTTTCTGTTTGAGAGAAAAACACAGCCTAAATATGCAGGGTTTGTGTGTTAAACATGGATGAAACAAAACACAACTGCAAGTATGTTTGTGATGACAGCATTATAATTAGATCAGAAAATAGTGTAATATGGACCTTATCTGGCATTGTTGCAATAAATTTGAATAAATAGAACAAAAAACAGAATAAATAAATTAGAATATAGGCATGCGTGAGTCTTCTAGTGCAACTGGAAAGCCAGTCAAAATGTCCTCCTTTCTATTTTTATTAATGTGGGTCTTAACTATGATTTAATTGAAACAAGTCTGCTCTGTTTGTGCCACTGAAAGCTGCTGGAATCAGTTTAAAATCTTGGTATTCTGTGCAAAACACAGTCAGTGGCTCCTTTAGCTAGACATCCCATATTTATTTCAGTGTATTTTGGCAACAGATATACAAGTAAATTTGAGAGAAGAGAAAATCCATGGTTTATTTTTAATGCTCATTTATGTTTTAATAAAGTGAGAGGCAATATCAATGTGGGAGTGCAAGTAGACACAACACCATAATGCACTACGATGGAGCTGTAGATAAAACTTTCGACTTGTTTCTCCTGAGCAAACTTGATTATTTATACTGACAATGAGAAGGCAACTGCCAGAGATAGAAAGTGAAGGATAAACATATTTCTGCATAGTGCTGAAACAGAAATATTTGTGAAAGTGTAATATGAGTGGCTATAAGTTACAAATGGTCAAATCTAAATGACTATGAATAACAGAGTAAGTGAGTTTAATTTGTATGTAACCAATAAATAGAAATAACTTAAATACATATATTTATGTTGGACAAAACCTAAAACTAAACCTAAAACTACTCCTGACCATAAACTGTATAAAGAAGGGGACTAAAGGAGTGTGACGTCACCCATGACTTTCGGCTCCAGTCAAATGAAGCTCATCAAGGCTGGCAGTTATAGGAGTGAATTTGGAGCCAAGTTCCATATTTGAAATTCCAACTGTGAGTATCATAGCAACCAAAAAGTCAATCCGGAGTGAGGCTATTCCTCCCCCGATCATTGACTCTGTCAATCAAGGAAGACTCTCCTTGAGGAGGAGGACACAAGGACTCCGGAGCCAGAGTCGATGGAGCCGGAAGTGTGCCCATGCTTAGGCGGGTAGCAAGCAAGCTATGTCCATTTGTATATACTCCTACATATATACATGCATATGCTGCAAACTTAGTTTCTTAGTGTATTCAATTACCCCTAACCATCATTTATGTTAATTATATCTTTACCAAAGTGTATATAATATACTATACGCATGTACTAGAAACTTCACTTAATTTCCCTTGCTGTCTTTTACATGTGTTGATCAGTAAAAAGATGTTCCATTCACCTAAAGTGCATTGTGGAGTATTATAATCTAACACAACCCGCTGAAGCTTGCGGCAGCACCAGATGAGTGTGCGTGCGAGCTGAAGTGCACTCGGTCTGGAGGGAGAGAAAACTCAGACTCTGCCACTTTGCCGACTTCTCCGCTTCTTGAACTGCCCATCTTAAAGTACGCTCTCTGGAGAACTTCACAGAACGCATGTCTTTTGGCCACTTTAGTATTGATAAGTTTAGCCCAAGGATCCAGCGACAGACGTGGCTACACTCCAGGCCACAGGCGGCTTTAAAGGCGGGCCCCAGACAAGTACAGAGACGAGAGGCTACTGTGAATATTAACTACGCGAAGGTCAGTCAGAGCTACCATGTGATGCTTGAAAATAAAATCTGATGAAATGTGCCGCAAAACTCAAATGTAAGAAAGGAAATTCTGGAATACAAATAACAGACAATATGTTACCTGCAGGTGCTGTACCAAATGTCTTAAAGAGCTTATTTAAAGGCTCCATATTACATTATTTTCTGATCTAGGTTATAATCTTTTTTCCTCATCAAAAACATACCTGGAGTTGTGTTTTGTTTCATTGTTTAACACAAAAAAACTTGCTAATTTAGGCTTAGTTCTTCTCTCAAACAAAAAACAGTCTGATCTACCTTGGGATGTCATGTGCTAATACAGGAAGTGCTCTATTGTGTCTTAAAGGGACAGTTCAGCAATTTTGAACATAGTGCCTCATTTCCTAGTTAGTCAGAGCATTGGAGACGTGTGGAGACACTTTTTTCAATATTCCATCCAGTCCTTGTATTTGCAGAGGTCGCTGGTGCTAGGCTAGTGCATGTCAATGGCTATAGTTAGCCTGCCACTAAAAACAATGTTACCCACTCCACAAAGCACCCGAAGCAAATTTATTATTACGCTAGAATGTCGATGTAAATGTCTGTGTCAGTAGAATAATTTTAGAACTAAAACCAATTTTGCATATGCAGGAGCAGCGAGTTGTACTTCCTGATAGAAAGCTTGGCAGTGGCGGACTGATATATTAGAAAATAGTCCCTCAACATGCGACGATTCATGCGATGCAAGGTTAGTTTTATTTCAAACATTATTCTATTAACACAGATATTCACAACGATAGTTTGGTGTAATAATAGATTTGCTTCGAGTGTTTTGTGGAGTGGGTAAGACTGTTTTAGTGGCAGGCTAACTATGGCCATTGACATGCACTAGCCTTGCAATAGCGACCTCTGCAAATACAAGGACTGGATGGAATATTGAAAAAAGTGTCTCCATATGTCTCCAACACTCTGGCTCACTCAGGGAGTGGGGCCCTATGTCCAAAATTCTGAACTGTACCTTTAAGCTTCATACCTTCATTAGAATCATTTGGATATTTCACTCCTGGAATTGCCAATTTCTTCTGAAACAGTAGCTGGTAACTTGATAACTTCATGACATCACACAGAGCATTTTGAGCTTTGGAGATGTAGTGAATGTATGTTTTGGAGAAGGTAACAACATTGTAACATGGCTCACAAGACTAAATTTTGCATAATGTTGCTTTTTAATAGCTCAGGCTAAAATACAAAGTCAAGAACAAGCACATATAAGGCCATTCTTAAGCTATTAATACATCTACAGATCTAACTCGTAACTTGACTTAGAGGTTTCCACTTGTTTTCATGTAGATACGTTTAATGCAATACTTTGGAACATTCCAGGCAAAGCAATAACATTTCCGTGGAGATAAGCAAGTGGCAGACCCTCCACCAGGAACGTTACATAGTGCATCTTTGATATTAAATTTTGAGATTGCAAGGCATGCTGGTTTTTGATAAATCATTGTGTCTACTTCGTGTACACTATCACTGTCAAAGGTTTGGATACACTTTGTTTTCCATTGTTTCTTACTTTTCATCAGTAGTTAACGCTGTAGACGCTTCTGGAAGGCATCAAAACTATGAACAAACACAGGGACTTCTCAAAAACTCAAAATGTGTTTTAGATTCCTCCAAATAACCACTTTTGCTTTGATCACTGCTGTAAACACTGTTGTCTGTTCTTTAAGGATGGGGTATTATGCAAAATCAACTTTCTATCTCGTTATAACATTGTTCCCTCAAAAACAGAAGAAGAAGAGTTTTCAGATGTCATCCACGCATGTTTGAGCGATGTCGCAATCTCTCCTGGGCCTTATTTGAACTCTCATTACGGTAAGTACAAAAGCGCGATGCAAAACAATACACAACAACTTCACAATCCTGATGCGATGTGCAGTAGTTTCATTACTATTGTGTCAGGTAACATGGTGTTCTAAATATGTATGTGTTAGCAGTTCAAACCCTATAGAAGTGCTTCAAAGTTTTCAGTATCCACATTGTAGAAGGCAGCACACATAAAGAATAAAACAATGAAAGAGAAGATGTGCCCAAACTTTTGACTAGCTGTGTATATTAAAAATGACTTTACTTCCAGAAAAAAGCACAATATAACTGTTTGTATCATGCATCAAAGTCACTGTATATTCGCGCCATTAAAGCCAGGATATATCTCTATTGTTATTGTCTATCATTTGCTATTTCTATTGATTCACCTTTCCTCTGGGACAAAGTGTCTTCTTATTATGCCTCCACATTACTGTATACACCCAACGTATTTCTTCATGGTTATTGCGGACAACTTTTTAAACCCTATCATAATCTAAGTACAATGGGTTGCCAGGTGGCTTTTGTTGTTGCATGAGAAATAAAGAGCACCATGATGCACTATTGATTTAGCAGTCAAGTACACACAGAAGGGCTATTTAAATGAAAGGTCAAGAAATATAAGATGAGATGGAACTCCTTTCTTATAATACCGATATTAGCTATTACTTTATGTGGTCATGGAGCGAATCTCAGCATATGGAGTTGTCTATAGCTCAAGGACATTACATTTGTACCGGTGGGAGTGACGATGGTGTATTCGTCTTAATAGTGTCATGTACAGTGTGGTAGAAAGAGAGGTTAACAGCTAAACAGGCGATAAAGATGCTCATGTCTGCTGGTCCAAGACAAGTGTGAATTATGGCTGTGAAATAGAAGTGCTCTGCTAATTATAATTAGTTACGCCAGAAGAAGGGCATGTTTCCTTATGCTAACTAGATGAGGCGAAGACATACATCAAAACAAAAATATTATACTAAGAGTGTAACGGTACTCAAAAAGCACGGTTCAGTAGATTGAGGTCACGGTTTGGTTTGTTTTCGGTACAGAATGAGAAAAAAATGTAAAGTCATTTGCTTGTTGTTTATTTGTGTTTTTATTAAATCAATTATTTGTTTTAACATTATACAAACAGGAAAATAAAATACATGCAAAGTGCTGCTTGGTAATACTAAATAAAAATATCCTCAAATTAAATAAATAAAATATTAAGTAAAATTAAATTAAATGTCATTTAATTTAATTTAATTAGATTAAAATGTTCTCAAATAAGGAACACATGTATGAAACGTTATTAAAAAATGTATTTTATTTATTTTATAAAAAGATTCACGTGGTTTGGAGGGACATTGTCAAGGCGGGGGGCCATTGTTGTCAAGGCGGCCGCTCTAACTATAAAGCGCTGCAGGAAACACTGCCAGCCCAATCACAGATGAGCTCTCTCATGAATATTAAAGAGCTGAGCCTTCCCTGTAGCTGTAAATGTAGTGGCAGAATGTAAGCACACCCAAATTGCACGAACACTCTCGTGCACAGCCGCTCACCGAAACGAACATCCTATACCGAAATGGTTTGACACGAATACATGTATTGTTACACCCCTATATAATACCCATAAAAAAAAAATTTAAAAGAAAAAAATAAATAAGAAAAAAGAAAACAAAAAAAATACAGTAGATTATACTTTGGTGCTTATTATATGTATGAATGTCTGCTGTATTTGCATTTCTTTTAAAAAACATGACATGGCATGAACATAGTTACTCAGATTAAGATCAATATTGAGAATTTAAAGGACACATATTATGCAAAATTGATTTTTTTGATCACGTTACAACATCGTCTCTCATTAAAAAACACACCTTCTATTTTGCTTCATCCAGGTTTGTTTCTGTTATCCTCCCTGTGAGCCTCAGAGAATATAGTTAGAATTTTCCCAGGATTGTCATGTCACAGGTAGAAACCCTGCACACTTTTAAGTCCATAAATCATCACCAGACCTGTTTAAAGTTTTTCTGCCATCAAATGACATTTATTACAACTGCATGTTTGCTTTGTTTGGCATGTTTGTTTATTTTTTAGCTAAAATGTGTTTATTCCCCATGGTAATTCCCTCTGCTGCCAACAGACAGACTTGGAAAATAATGTTGGGTCGGGTAAAACATAATTTGAAGTTTAAAATGTGAGATGCCAAAGGTACTCAGGCCGACACAATAAAAAAATTGCATGATATGAGTCCTTCAGATATCGTACATGTAGATAATAATTTGATACAGTGCAGTACAGAGTGAGGACTGGCTATTTAGCAAACCGAAATTCACTGCAGAAAGGCACAAGATCCGGATGTGCCCGTAGCTCTCTGACGGTTTCCCCCCGATGAGACAGCCTCCATTATGCGCCATGGCAACGTGTCTGTTTGCTTCAACCACAATCCTTTTAGCGCCTCTTTACCCTGCACAGGAGCTGTCTCTCAAATATTGTCAAATTACCTTGGGAAAGAGAAAGTGGGCTTAGTGTTGGAGATGTAAGCACTGCTGAGAGAACTGAAAGACTAAGCAAAACCCACTTGGAAGTTGTCTCCTTGTCCCCTGTTGCAGTGCTTAAAACATGTATTGATTTAACAGAAAGTAGAAAAAAAAAATCATTATCATTGGTTAATAACAGAAAAGCTGATTAAAAGAAGCTGAAAAATGTATGTTGTTTGTAGCGGTTGGTTTTTATCTGTAATTTAGTATGGAGAAGGGTCATGTCTCAGTAGATTTTCAGTATTATTTTCGCTTTAAAAATGTAAACAAAACATAAAGCGTTTCCAATATAAAGGCCAGTCAATCATCGCCTGATTAATTAATAATATGATGCAATCAAGATGGCATTTTTAATTATGGTCTCTGGGCATTTGGCGTCTCACATTGTATTTGCACACAGAGAGATGAAGGAGCTGATGAAGAATGCAGGCTATGGTGACAGTATAAATATTAAAGGGGTTGTTGGTATTGAGTTTCATTGGAATTCAAGCTTTAGTAAATATAATCAACAATATGACACCGTGGTGAAGTGGGTCAAGTGTTCACCCATCAATGAGAGACAAGCTGTTTCAACTCTCTGTACAGGTGGTCTACTCTAAAGTCAGTCTCCGTTGTGTTGGGCCTTGGGTATAATCTATAGCCAGTACAGTGAGTCATCCAAATGGGAGCATTTCAGGTAGCTTTGATAGAGCACTGCAGCTTTAATAACACCTGGAACATTACCATACCATACACCACACAACTGTACAATAACTCACCCTTATGTAATAGATTACCCTACTACATCATGTCAATCACTATTTCATCTTTGCTCAGTTTCCTCTGACTCACCTGTTGTATATAGCCCACATATATTCTGTATTACTATATTTCTTTATTTCATTTTTATTTGCACATATATATTTGTATAAGTATATCTTCTTTGACACAGGTCTCTTGCTTTTGACACTTATTTTGTATGTTTTATTAGCATTTATATCTTTGGGGGGTTTTTTGTTTTTATTGTGAGCCATCCATCCATTTTCTTCTGGTTATTTGGGGCCAGATCACAGGGGCAGCAGTCTAAGCATAAACTCCCAGACTTCCTTCACCCTGAACACTTCCTCCAGCTCCTCTATGGGAACATCAAGGTGTTCTCAGGCCAGCCCAGAGACATAGTCCCTCTAGCGTGTCCTGGGTCTTCCACAGGGCCTCCTTCCAGTGGGACATCCCCGGAACATCCCGAGGGAAGAGCCCAAGAGGCATCCGGAACAGATGCCCGAGCCACCTTAGCTGCTTCTTTTGACATGGAGACTTGGCTCTACTCCAAGCTCCTGCCATGTGACTGAGCTCCTCACCCTATCTCTAAGGGAGCGCCCAACTACTCTGGGGAGGAAACTCATTTCGACAGCTTGTATGCACGATCTTGTCCTTTCGGTTATTACCTAAAGCTCATGACCATAGGTGAGAGTGGAAACATAGATTGAGCAGTAAATCGAGAGCTTTACCTTTCAGCTCAGCTCCTTCGTCACTACAACGGTCCGATACAGCAACCGCATCAC
Organism: Boleophthalmus pectinirostris; assembly: GCF_026225935.1. NCBI lineage: Eukaryota > Metazoa > Chordata > Actinopteri > Gobiiformes > Gobiidae > Boleophthalmus > Boleophthalmus pectinirostris. Next base: position 12,402,744 of record NW_026571095.1, read on the forward strand.
TGCCGATGCTCTCTCTGGGTGGGTGGAGAGTGCCTGCCTCAAGTGGAGGAGTTCAAGTATCTATTGTGAGCTACTGTGTCCAGCTAATAATTTCCCTTGTCAATAAAGCCTAAGTCTAAATTTAAGTGATGCTATTGAGGTAATAATAGAAGAAGAATTACTTAAAGTTCTACAGTACTAACAAAAAATGGCCTGAGGGCCATAGTTTGGACACTGGTGAAGCAAAAACATCCCCATGGAGACAAGAAGGTGATGTTCTCTTCACTTAAAGAAGTCACACAGTGCACCTTTAAAAATGATAAGAAATGTATGCCTTTGTTGGTGTCAGTTTTACACTAGTTATCACAGTAACGTAGAAGCTGCTAATGAACCAGGCACTGCTCTTTTCAGTTTCCCATCTGCCACAATATCAAGTGTATAATCAGCACATCGTCACATCCCTGGCCCTCATTTGTGTAGATCACACAGAGCCTATCTATAGAATGAACCTGCGCTGCCATAAGGTGCTGCCATGTGGGGAGAGGCCCGAGAGCCGAACCGGTCAATGTCAAGGCCCCCCAACACACACACACACACACACACACTCACCTCCACACACAGAGACACACACACTCCCCCCTCACACACACAAACACACATGAGGTACATTTTTAGCTACTGACTTTTTACAATGACTTTTCTGTGGAAGTTCTATAGGCCAAATGCATCTATCACTGAATGAACTTTACGCATTTGCAACTCTAAGAAAAATATGATTGCTTCTGCGTGGATATGTTCTATTCTTATATAAGTCTGAATATAAGGTATGAAAATGGAGAAACATAATAAATGCATATATATTTTTTCTCATACAATTCTCCTGATTTAGTTTCTTTGAACTGAAAGTGTATAAAACGTTACCATATGAGGTCAATGGGATGTTTGTGAATATGTTTTTTCATTTGTGGCTAGAAATTACTTTTGCCTCGTTTGCAAGTTACAATAATATGTGGAGTGCTTGAAGAAATGAAATTCTGCTTTATTCAGTTTTACTTATCTAGTAATTTGGTGTAATTCCACATTCATCCAAGGTAAAAAAAAAAAAAAAAAAAAAAAGTTATCTGGACACTGCTTTTGAAATCAAAACATTTCAGCTCCCATCCCATCTGTTCAAATAGAAAATGACTTATTTTCAATTTGATCAGAAATGGTAGGTTTAGGCAATGTTTTTTAACTATGAGCACTTTCCACTTTCCACTTAAAATGATTTGAGATTTTTTTTAAAAGGTGAACCTGAATAGCATTTGAGAATAAAATGTATTTTGTAGGACAATCTACATCCTTCAGAAGGTTTTGTGGGATGATTTGGACAATGATATAATGATAAAACATGAACACATAATACCATAAAATCCGGACTATTGAGTGCACCTGAATATAAGCCGCATCAACGAAACTTTAACAAAATTTTAAAACTGTACAAATATAGGCCGCACCTGAATATAAACCGCAGGTGTCCACGTCTTCACGAACGTTTTCAAGTTCGGGCTGTCTGCTTTGTCGTCTTTTTGCATTGAGTCAAGTTCGTCACGCTGCTGTTGCCAAAGTTTCACCATCGACTCACTGACGCCGAGTTCACGTGCAGCAGCTCTATTTTCTTCTTCCACAGTCACATCAATCGCCTTTAACTTAAAAGCTGCATCATCTGCATTTCTTCCTGTGTTTTCCACGAGGAGGGTGTGTGTATGAAGCATAAAATAACAGTTCATAACACAATCAAACGAGCATTTTCCTCTGCGCATCACCCCCGTCTCTCCGTGGGCTCTACTGCGCATGTCTCCTGCAAGAGTCTCTGTCCTGTCTGTATCATGTCAGTGTCTTGGAGAATTTCTCGGAGGTGGGGCTAGTTCTATCAGTCAGGTATGAGTGGATGTTTGGTTACTGAAGTTTGAGACGTTTCTTCTCTTCATTTATGCATACGGGTAAGATATCCCTCACTAATGTTCATTTAGCATCATAACGTATTTTATCACACTATTTGAGTGCACTGACAATATCGCTAGCCAGTGTCACAACTTCACGTTAACCCTAGATCCATGTGTGAACTCCACAGACAGCGGCGTTTTCTGCACTCAGGCTGCGCGTATCCACTGTGTTGCCAAACCATGAATAAACAATGTGTCAAACAAAGAATCCGTCCATATATTAGCCGCATCGTTTTATTAGGGTTCAAAGTGAAAAAGAGAAAAAAAAGTAGCGGCTTACCGTCCGGAATTAACGGTACTAATAATTAATGAAATTCTAGTTAATATATTTATAAATTCCTGTTTCCCAAGTTAGGGGCTACTCAGAGTGCGACAAAGCTTGGCGGGGGTACTTGAGGCAAAAAGGAACTTATTTAGCTCAAGGCTTTATAAATCTTTGACCAGTATCATCAAATTGAAAATGACCTCAGGATAGAAACTGAAATGTACTGATTTAAAAAGATGTGTACATTTGAAACCTCTGGCAAGGTTTGTACAAAATATCCAAAAGCAATTTTATTTATTGCTAAAAACAAAAAACAAATAAAGAGGACATTCCATGACCCAGCATTCAAACATGGTTATTTTGTCATTGACAAGAGAGTGACTGCGTGTCCAATTCCTGGAGTGACTTCATTCATCAGAGTTTTCTCCTTTTATCGTCATTATCCTGATGCTGTGTTTCTCCTTATAAACCAGGAACAGTTTTTTTTTTTTTTACATAGATTTGCTTGGATCAGTGGCTGGTGCTCGTGGTGCATGAAGAGGAGGTTTAACTCCTTCAGGGCCTGGCCTTTGGCGTGCTCACTAATGGGATATGCTCCACAGCTCCACCTGTTCCAATGAATTTCTCTCTTTTTATCAGGCGCTCGGAGAGGCAATAGAGAAGTAATGGGAAGCCAGTGATTTAGAAGACACTGGCTATCATTGGTGATTTCATGGACGTTATTGCAGCAAGAAATCAAACACCGTTGTTTCTTTTTTTTTTTTTCTTTCTTTTTTTTTTTTTTAAACAGTAGGAGTAACTAACAGTAATGCAATCTCAGTGAATCTTGCCTGAATAAATGAAATTAATTTAAAATATGGCCAGGCCTGGTTAGTGCTTAGATGGGAGACCACTGGAAAAATTAGGTGGCACAGAGGGGCGCCAGTGGTAAAAACTGTTGTTGTGTCCTTAGGCATGGCACTTCACCCACATTGCCTAGTATAAAAGTGGTGTATGCGTGAGTGATGGTGGTGGTCAGAGGGGCCGATGGCGCAGAGTTGGCAGCCTCGCTTTTGTCACTTTGCCCCGGGGCAGCTGTGGCTGTAGTAGCTTATGACCGCCGAGTCTGGAGTGAATGAATTGAATTAATTGTGTGTCCAGAAAAGCGCTATATATAAAACTGATGCATTATTATTATTCTTATTTATCCTTATCTCAGATATTGTTTCACTTGCATGTTGCATTTCTGGTGGTGGGAACTATATTGCACTTACACAATTACGGGATTTCTTTGCTCAAAAAAAAAAATCAATATACACTTTACCTGAGAGCAGCCCTGACACTCTATAGATCTGACGTGTAACTTGGCTTAGCAGAGTAATGGGTATGTCATACTGTTGAAAAAAACAGACAAGGCAATGGCATTTTTATGAAGACAAACAGGTAGAAAAGTTACATAGTGCACCTTTAAATGTAACTACAACAAACATGGGTCAAAACTCTTTGTGCTTGATATGAAAATTAAAGTTATAAGTTTAAAGGTTTATATATTATATCTTATATTATGCCAAATTTACACGTGTGGACTTTAAAGCCATATTATAATGTGTTTTGTTTCATCCACTTCCTGTATTACCATATGACATCACAAGGTGGAACAGAGTGTTTTCTGTTTGAGAGAAGAACTCAGCCCAAATATGCAGGGCTTGTGTGTTAAACATGTGTGAATGAAACAAAATACATCTGCAGGTTTGTTTGTGATGAGAAAACAACAATATAACATAGATCACAAAATAGTGTTATATGTGCCCTTTTAGAAAAAATAATACATGTGATAAAGCTACTCTTACTTCACACAAAAACATATTCAAGTGTAGTCAAGAAAATTCCATACTTCAGGTAGCATTCCAAACAGGGTTATTTTGCCATTTACAAGAGAGTGACAGCGTGCCCAATTCCTCTGGCGACTTCATTCCTCAGGGTTATCTCCACACATTAAGTAACCCAGATTATGTATAAACACTTTTTGACAGGTAATTATTTCGCAACCAAAATGAAAAGTTGTCGGCGTTAAGCTGTTGAGGCCCATTCTCCCTGTAGTGTGTCATCGGCGCTCACAAATATACATCATTTTTATTTCCACGTCGCGCAGCTCTTATCTCTTCAAATACCTGTGCGTTTGGCGCGGCTTTACGGCGGAATCCATCTTGATAATTGTCATATGGCGGGCGGACGCGGTGTGAGCGGTCACGCATGGTCTCATGTGTATTACCAGTAAAAATTTGTTTCATTCTGCTCTCAGATCCTATGGCAGTATAAATCATGGTAAAGCAAAATTGTTACGAGGGAGTAATGAGCTGGTACTAGCACAGGATCTGAGGATGAGTCAGTTAACAGGTATTATTATGATTTTAATGTGTTTTATCAGTTGTTTTTTTTTATTTCTTTTTTGTATTGGTCGGACACAGGCAGCACATACAGATGAGTCCGAAGTGATGTTACATGTACTGTCATCTTGAGGACCAAAGCAACTATGCTGTCTGCTGCACTGTGGGTTGTACCAACAAGTCTCTAAAGAAAGGATTATTTTTCTATAACATGCCCAAAGACCCTGTTCATCGCCAGAAATGGATCAACACCATCAGGAGGGATCAGTGAACTCTGACAAGTCACCCAGACTGTGCAGTGAACACTTTGTTTCAGGTATGCAATTTCCAAACGCAGTACTCTTTTTTTGGTTAGACAGCTTTGGTTACACCCATGTCCATTGCCATTCTAAGATGATTCTTTAACGGATAACAGCGATATGGAAGTTTGTAGCAGATTTCCCTTTGCTTGTTGGTGATGAGATATTTGTGACGTCATGTCCGTACATTTTTCCAAAGAATATTGTCAATAGAGTCTGGCTGCTAACAGCGCACGGGTAGAGCTCCATTTGGGAGGTGCACTTGTGGTGAGAGACGCTCTTTTTCTGCTGTGACTCATTATAAGGCAAGTTTAATTGAAGATGAAGCCAAGTAAGTTCCTTCTGAAAAGTTTTTCAAAGTTTGGTGCGCAGTGTCTTCACTCACACCTGCTCAAGCCGCCATCTTGGGTGTTGGCACTGTCCTGCTGCTTCAACAGTTTAGGCTTCATGGGTAACCCTCTCGTCATATACATCTGAATACATCTCAAAATGTGAACTAGAACATGTTAAATTAATACTATTACATTTGGAAAAATATCTGAATACATTTCTATTTTTGTTTATTAAAATAAAATGGCAAATATTGGTAGGGACTATTTTGTCTTCCCCAAATATTGGTTGTGACATGTCCCCACCGTCCCTATGCAAACCTACGCCCTTGGTTACAAACCAAAGGAATTGTAACATTTAGCTTTAGTGTGATTGGAAATCCCTCGGAAATATCAAATTTACGGAGGAGGGCTGCGGATGAGGGAGCTATAAAGGTCCGTAAAAGTTAGTTTTGGCTTTCACTGCTTTTACACTGTGTCGCCGACTCGCCAGGCAGCAGATAAGGGTCAAAACCCCAAACTTTCATCTTCTTAAAGTCTCGCCTCTTTCCCTCCTCAGAAGTGCTATTTTTACAGGTTACAGTGATGTCCTCAATGTGGCTGACAACAACAACAACACAGGAGTCACGTGACACATAATAAAAATGCCTTCCTTGCATATAAATTATCCCCTGCTTTTTTAATGAGATTTTCCATGTTGCCAGTTAACTGATATAAAAACATGATGAATACCTATTTATCACAGGTATTCTAATATCCCACCAAGCCAAGTAATAGATCGAAAAAACATAAAAATCTGTCATATGTTCAGGTTCTTGGCCAAACAAAAAATGCAACAAGAAGATCAAAACGTAGAATATAAAATGGCTCATTTCACTTCAGAGACAAGACAGAGGGACAAACAGACTAGCATTTTCTTTTCATTCCCGCATAGCAAACAACATAATTACTGTTATTTAATAGCAGTAAATAGTCTTTTTGATCCAATGCTGCCCACATCTTATAGTACCACTTCAACCTAACCGTCCCTTTATGGGGAGGCTACAATAATACAGATTCTATAAAAAGGTGCAATTATTGAATTATGCAATCATATGAAAGACGTAAAGAAGCAATTTTCCTTTTTTTTTTTTTACAATGCAACTACAAGGCCATAGTGATTTTTAATATTTTGATTTTGCAGTTTTTACAGAGTATTATGAGCTTTGGAGATGTAGACAGACTAATAATAAAGGGTCAAAAATGTACAAATGAAACAAAACACAACACCAGATATATGTTTTTGAGTTTTTCTCCATCAATTTTACATAATACAGGACCTTTAAATCTCTGTGAATACATTGTGGTGATTCATTGGCGTACTGATCTGGCGTGCTCGTGTTACCCGTTGGCTAATAGAGAGCTTTAGTCCCAGATGGGTGTGACAGGTGTTTCGGCAGGTCCACAGAGTGTGCTCACAACAAGTGCTCTGCCGTGAGCCCTGTCACATCCACTTACACCAGGGAAGTCTTCTGCAGTCCCCCCTCCACCCACTCTTTAACCACTACTGCCAGAGTCTATCCAAAAACACAACCCAACTGCTCCCACTCAACTTTACTTTTGTCCAACTTGCAGTAGGGTGGAGCGGGCCAACGTTCTACTCTGTGATCTCTGGTCTTCTTCTGTCAGACCAAAGCTAGTACACAATCAGACTGCAGTACTGTAGAGAGCATCTGGTGGTGTTATGTGAGAATTCAATGGGACCAGGTGGGCAAATAAGTAGTGCTAGTAAAAGTAAAAAGTGGGTGAGTCAGGCAAAGGCACTATGTAATTTTTCACGAAGACAGGCAGGAGATGTAGTCTGTGAAAGAACATGTTTTTTACAGATGTTTTTTTTCTGCAATAAAAAAAACATCTGTGGGTGAATAAATCCAAGGTAGCCTACATAATGCCATACTGTGGAACATTCCAGACAACGCATTAAAGGGACAGTTCGGAATTTTGGACATAGGACCTCATTTCCTTGTTAGTCAGAGAGTCCTTGTATTTTCAGAGGTCGCTGGTGCTAGGCTAGTGCATGTCAATGGCCATAGTTAGCCTGCCACTAAAAACAGACTTACCCACTCCACAAAACACCCGAAGCAAAACAATTATTACGCCAGACTGTCAATGTGAATGTCTGTGTCGATAGAATAATTTTAGAAGTAAAAACAACCTTGCATTTGAAGGATTTATGCAGCAAGTTTCTCTTTCTGATAAAAAGCTTGGCAGCGGCGGACTGATATATGAGAAAATAGTCCCTCAATATGTGACGATTCATGCCATGCAAGGTTAGTTTTAATTCAAACATTATTGTACTACCACAGACATTTACATCAATAGTCTGGTGTAATAATAGTTTTGCTTCGGGTGTTTTGTGGAGTGGGTAAGACTGTTTTTAGTGGCAGGATAACTATGACCATTGACATGCACTAGCCTAGCACCAGTGACCTCTGCAAATACAAGAACTCTAGGGAATTTTTCACTTTTTTAAAAAGTGTCTCCACATGTCTCCAACATTCTCGCTAACTAAGAAATGAGGGCCTATGTCCAATATTCCGAACTGTCCCTTTAAGCAATGATATATCCATGGAGACAAACAGGTGCCAGACACTCCACCAGAAAAGTTGGTCTAGTGAGGTTCATTTGGTGTTCCGATAATTCATACGACTAAGCTCTTCTCTCAGACCAAGAGTCCATTTTCACACCTGACACTTTGGACTGCTCACTAGCACTCTTCCTCAGAGTGGTCACGTAATGTTGCTGTGACATGTCTGGTCAGCTGATTTATACAGGTTTTGGTGCTGTCTTCCTACTGGTGGAGGCAGGCGAAGAGCCTAGTAGCATGATTTACTTGTGTACTTTTAATGCAAAACAATGTACAGATTAAACTGAATATTAAATAACATTTGGAAAAGGTAAGGGCGAAGCTTAAATAAGTGTATATTGTCAACATAACACTGTTGTCATTTAGTCTATAAACTTATTCACAGTGGGAAAAGGCATACTCTTAAACCAGTAGTGGGTAGTACATTTACTCAGTTATGTTCACTTGAGTAGCTTACTAAAGAACTTGTACTTTTCTGAGTACGTTTCTAGCAGCATACTTTTACTCCTGTTTGAGTAATATGTTGTACTGAGTAACAATTTTGGTTTCTTTTACCCATTGTGAGTAAATCTACAAGCGACAAAAGTATTATGTTGACAATATGAAATTATTTGAACATTTGTTTTTCTTGAATTGCTCCTCTAGAGGTTTTTAAAGGGCCACTAAACACCAAAATCACTTTTTTCGACCGATTAGCTGTGTAATGGGTCTAAAATAGAAATGTGTGCCTATCCCTGGGCTTATTTGGCACTTATTTTTGTTAAATATCTGACTTTTGGTTTAAAAGCAGTGTCTGTACCAGCCTCTTTAGGATCAACCAAGGTGAGTACATTTGAATTTTCAGGTTGGACTAACAGCTGCCAATGAGTCATATGCAGGTTATTACGTGATGAGCGCAGCCACTGGCATCTACAGGCGGTACGCGAGGAGCCCTTCTCAGCCCCGCCCCCACCTGGCACTGCTGGTCACCGCGATGTCCCGCTGTGTTTGGAGAAAAGGTAAACAGTATGATCCAAGCACAAATGTCCGTTCCGTTTCAAAGTCTGGAGCTCACTAGCCTGTGCCTTGTTGGCTGTCAATCATCGCTCGAGAGCCTGCCCCACACCCGCTCCCCCCAACCCGCTGGGATTTTTTCAGACTTTGCTTGGTAAAGCTTTGGGAGGGTGTTTAATGGCTCTTTAATACACTTTCTGTGTCTATCTTTGAAAATAGCGGATTATGTGCATTAGTTAATGTCATCAGATCAGTAAGTAAATCAGATGGCAAGTCTGAAAGTTACTCTTTAAGTTACTCTTACTTAAGTAGCAGTTTTCCCAAATACTTTACACTACTCTTGAACTAAAACTTTGTACTTGAGTAATATTATTTTGAATTCCTCTCCCCACATTTGACTATAACCATATGAATAGTGCATATGCGAGGTTTGTGAAAGTGATTGATGGTTCACAGTTATACAGCCGCAGTGGACGCCACGCGCTTGTCTCTTTATTTTTACTATTCCATCAAAGACAGGTGAAAACAAAACTATAAATTAAGATTGCACCTGTGATGGATGGTTATGGGTTTCATGGCATTTTCTATAGATTTAATGCTTTTACCTGAATCAAAAGTTGGCTGCGTGCCTGTCCATTGTGACTTTAGATTTACAGCCTTGTGCTTATGGCTATATATGAAGAAATCTCAAACACTCATTCAAACATTTGGTATTGCTAACACTGCACCAGTTATTAAAGCTCCCATAATATGCAAAATTGACTCTTGGGAGCGTTACAATATACAGAAAATATAAATGGTAATAATAAATTCTAAATAAGTAGCAAGAAATAGCAAGAGACTGGACTGATATTGTTGGAAAATGTCACATAGCCGAAGAATCACACACAAAACCTCTGTCTTAAAAATGATCTTGTGGCGTGTGCAGTTTCTATCTCTCAAGAGCCAACAGTAGCAAAACAGCACTAAATGTTCTGATTTCTATTCCCTCTATACTGTCCATCATGATAATTTTACAGTTTGATCACAAAGTTCTTACCTCAGCATGCACTCTGCACAAAATCACACGCAGGTACACCCAGAGCAGCATGCAGACCAGCTCTCAGAACCTTCCCCACATACAAAACTCTTTTTTTTATTTGACAACTGAACCACGAGGGGCAGGAAATGTCATTTTAGTTCTGCATCAAGCACATGTCACCATAGGGGGATATGGTTTCTATATGCATGTTCTCCAAAACGCGCACTCTAGGCTACCAATTATGCAGTTTGTACTCAGGCATAAAGGGGAAAAGAGACATTTGGAATATATAACTGCGGGAGGCCACTGAACCTAGATTAAAGGGGCTGTACCCGATTTTTTTGGTGTGTTTTTGTTCATATATCTGAGCAAAATTTGGCTTGCCCTTGTACAGATATAATGGATAAGCTAAGGTCAAAATAAGTCCTGTCCCACATCTAATTATAGAACTTTTTTTCGGTCTGATAATTAGGAAGTGAATAATAAATTGAATAATAATGCATTATTACAGTAGTCTGTCAGTAGTCATCTCTAAAGCTCAAAATGTTCTGTTCTACCATGTCATGTCATGAAGCAATAGTTCTCAAGTTTTCAAATTCAGTGAAGGTGCATGGAGTTTAAAAACACAGTGGAGCACTTCCTGTATAAACTCTATTCAAGCTTACATCACAAACAGGAAGACATTTGGAAACATGCAATAGTTACCAACACTGGGCTCGCCAACCAGTGTTATGGAATAATGGATTACATGTACCGGCGTTACGTAATCAGAATACAAATTATGAGTAACTGTATTCGGTTACAGTTACTGTTTCAATGAGTGGTAATTAGATTACAATAAATGAAATAAGTGGATTACAAGGCGGTATTTTCCTGTTTTCACATTTTGGGCTATATCCCTTTTTTTAATTTTATTTCAGTAATTCCACTCATTGCTGGAAACCCAAACAAAACACAGCAATAAGAGATCTGTAAACATCTCGTTAACGATGGTGACGTCAGTAACACAATGGATGAGGTCGCTGTTAATAATCTGATTCTGCATCATATTGAGTAAAAAACATCCAATATTACAGATTTTTACTGGGTTGGCGCCTTTATGTTTGTACTGAAAGTGATTTTTAATAAAAAATAAATAAATAAACAATAGGGGTGTCATATTGTTGTATAGTAGGCTGGACATAATTTAAGGCAACAGTGAGCTCATATAAAAAGCATTTCTCTATCAATAATATTTTTTATATGTTTAATGAAAGACTGGGCTTTTTATTGTCTTTTAGCAGACAAAACATCTTATGTTAAGATATCCTAGTCTTTGCTTCTCTACAGCAAACAGTTGCTTGTTCATGGAGACTTGGGCTTAACAGACAATTTGAAGAGAACAAACAAGAATTTTCAGGATGTGGTTCCTACATTCATGTAGTTTTAAAAAGCATGACAATATCAAGTAATACAAAGTATTCAGATTACGTTACTCACCTTAAGTAACTTAATGGATTCCGTTACAAACTACATTTTGGGATATGTAATCTGTAATCTGTAGGGGAATACATTTTAAAAGTAACCTTCCCAACACTGTCGCCAACCAACTGTGATAAAACCCACTGAAGTAAATGCGATCAGTGGTAAAATGAAGACTGCATACATATGTGCTGTTTGGAATCATCTTGAATTTCGTGCCTCATCTCTTCTAATCGCATGTACCCAGTGCGATTGGAGTTGTGCATCAGTGGGGAAATGATGAAAAAACTGAGGTATGGTTGTAATTTTTGATTATCCAACATAACAGAATACTACAATGACATTTAGATGAAGAAAACTGGGCCATTTTCTCATTTGTCCTGGATTTGTCAGACTTACTACCGCAAACAGAACCCACCGGAAGTTGTCATTGCATGTTTTGCACATAACATCACAAGGTGGAACAGTGAGTGTTTTCCATTTGTGAGAAGAACAGGTTTTGTGTGTTAAACATGAGTGAATGAAACGAAACACAAGTCCAGGAAACAACATTATATAGATCAGAAAATAACGTAATATGTGAAGAATAACTTTGGACCATTACAAACCATTTAAAATAAACTGGTTCTGTTTTTCACATTTTAAGATAGTAAAAATCAGGTAGAGCTCCTTTAAATTCACTTGGTATATCCAAAAGGTGAATCTGATGACTGCCAACCACTAGGGATTCTGGGTCACTGAATGAATTGTGCTATATACAGAAGGTCTGACAGTTCGGAGAAAGTGACTCATTTTTTCCACATGTCTGATGTCATGTCTAAACCATTGTTGAGACTAGCCTCATGTATACCGTGAAGCTACATTTAACCTGAGAATAACTAGTGCACATAAGGCCAGATGTCTCAGTCTGTCAAGTGCGCTTAAAGGTGCAGGAAGCTTGGAGGACATATTTTGTACAGTGGCATAAGTACTGATATAGAATATTTTAGTTTATAGTTACCTGAGCAGATGTGGGTCACAATGAATGATTAATGTAAAGTGCACAGTGCTTGTTAAATCAATAAGATATGTTGGTTTAAATGTAAATAATTTTGCTTGTAGTAAATGTGTGTTTGTGTCCATGATTGGCTCTGATACATTGGGAGGCATCATTGCACATATTCTGATAAAAACAAAACTCTAATTTACTCTTCAATTTTGTTAAATAAATAAATAAATAATTTAGTGCTGTAATCTACCATGACTTTTAGTTTTATTGTCAGTTTTATTGCCACTGCCTAGGAACTTGCTTTGGCAGTATAGTGCAACATAACACAAGGAATTATAATATATTATATAAATATATAAATAAAAATAAGGGAATGCATTAAAATAGTGTAAATAAAAATAGTCTTTGATGTACAAATACAAAATATACAGTAGTAGGTTAATTACAGTTGTTGAAAGTGACAGGAGCTGGTGTTATAAAGTGACAGGTGTTCTTGAGTGTTCATGAGTCATGAATTCATGAGAGAAGAAACAGTTCTTGCGGTGAGAGGTTCTGGTCCAAATGGACCGTAGCCTCCTGCATGAGGGGAGGGGTTCAAATAGTCTGTGTCCAGGGTGAAAAGGGTCAGCTGTGACGTGATGTACAAGTCCTGGAGACGTACAAGTCCTGAGATGTACAAGTCCATATTGTGGAGAGATGAGATGTGTCACTGTGTCAAAATAGCAGGGCCTGGTCTCCCAGACGTGTGATGCAACCATTATGGCTCACACAGGACATAACAAACTTTGCTTTTTGTTTGGAGTAGGTTTCTCTGCTCACACAATCAAGTTTAACTGGTGCTGCGCTCTGAAGAACACGGCATGGTGGGTAATGACACTCACAAGATTCAAGAGCATGAGCCAAGTGGGATTCAAACCCCTGTTCTCAGAACTCAAGTCCAGTGTGTCAGTGTCTCACCACCTGCTCCATCAGCCCAGAGAGAACTTTTGGCATACAAATAAAGTAGAAGGTTACCTACTGACTCATACAATCAGTAAACAAGTGTCGTCTGAGACTGAGGCAAAAATCAGTTTTAAAGTGTTAAGACAACAATTGTTAAAGAGGTTAGACAGTCAAAGATTCATCAAATTAAAGTGCTATGAAGTGTTAATACTGATTACACTGAAACACAGCTATAGTTATAGATGGTCACCACTATGTAAGAAGTGTAAGTAAGAGACACTTTGTCCATTTTGCACAAGAAGAGGGAGAGGGAGGCCTTTACCATTAGAGCTAATGAAAAAAGAATGTTATTCATAAGAATGACATATTAATGATGTAATTATTGTGACCAGTGGCCTTGTGGGGTTGGAGTTACAATAAATGTATATATAATGTATATATTCTAAATTTATTCCAACATAGAATCAAGCAGAAACCAAATAACTGTAACCATTTCTAAAGATTGTCAAAACACACATTGGCACATCTTTGCTTATTCTTCATTTTTCTCCATACAACTTGTCAAACTAAACCCGGACAATAGTGTGGGTGTTCTCAGAAGGAACAGACTCAAATATATTTCAGGTCTAGAGTTGAACTTTTTGTATAAATATTGTGATGTTTCTTTGCCAACTGCCCATATTGTGACAAAATAAGTGAAGAATGAAACCCACCACCTGTTCTGTTCTCAGCAGCTGTAATATCACTCCTGCATATGGAAGAGTGAGCAGGAATAGATTCTGTGTGAGGACATAGTGTAAATGTTTATTTCACATTAAACCAGGTACAGAGGAAGTTCTTTGGTTTTGTTACTATGAAGCTATAAACATAAACAACAAAAACTGCTATTATACTAGCCAATACTAGCCTACCACTACATGTTTCTAATATCACTGTTACTACAGTACATCTTCAATAACTTACAATCTACTCTTACAATCCACTCAAAATTTGGAAAGAACATTATTGGTCTACGTTAAATGAATATAGACTATGCAGTATAAGCAAAATACTTCAGTGATAGTACATGACCATTTTCATCTTACATTCACAATTTACCTGATTTTTAGTGTCTTAAAACATGGGAAAGTTTGCAGTGGTCCAAAGTTATTTCTTCTTTACCTCATGGATTTCAAGCATCCTAATTATTCACTGCGATAAGTTTATGCACAACTTTCAGAGACCAGAGCAAAGTTTTGCCATTACAGTAAAGCAAACAACAACTAGCATGCTAATGGTGCATCTCCTGATTATCGGACAGTAAAATGCTTTATAACTGACACAGTGTTTCCACAGAGCTGGATGACAGAGAACATTTCTAAAGCAGATTCGAAAACAACAACTAGATTTTCTGTGCTACTGTAAGAGGAAAGAAGGGATGAACTCTCTCTTCCTCACCGAGAAGATAAATGGGAGGTGGGACAGAAGACACCAAAGATGAACTTTCCTCCGCAGTATGGCAGCTCGGACTGGACAAAATTCAGTTTTGAAAGTGACAAAGAAAGGAGATGATTGTCATTGATAGTCGCCTACTAGGGATGGAATACCATCTCGAGTTCTCGATCTTGTGAGATTAAATTACCACAAGGTTGTGCACACATGAACAAACTGATCGTGTGAGATATTTTTTTTCCCCGTTTAGCTCACATTTTCATTGGACAAAAAGAGTTAAAGGCTGGTAACTTACACCAAAATAACTTACAAAAATAGGTCTACTACTACAACAACAAAAATATTAGATCAAAAAACGTTGAGCCAAAACTGCAAACAGTGATCGCAGAAATATTTTATTATAAATTATTTCAAACTCTAACCTTGTCTCATTCTCGTGGACTTAATTTTGTGTCTCTTCTCATCTTGCAGAAACTGTGTCTGCGTCTATGTCACTTGTGACAGTGGAAGAGAGAGATATATTTAAACAACCCAATTTGTCTCGTGCTTGTTTCTTTCAAATGCCACTGAAGAATAGTATGACATCACATTTGTAGTTGCTTCTTTTCAGAGCTGTCCTTATGATGGAATTTAAAAGGCTACGGAAGTGACAGTGATTTCAGAAAGACTCCTACTGCTCACCCACTATTTAACTTAATATTACATAATGCCTGTATGGGCTGCCACTCAGGATTTAATGCATGCGGGGGCCAGAGGACGTGAAGAGCTGATTGTTCTGAAGCACACTGCCGCCATCGTGAGGCCACTGCTGGTAACTGCATCAACTTTCGTCATAATAAAATGGTAGTAATTCATTTCTGGTACAGGGTTTATTAGTGTGGTAATTATATGGACACTGGGTTATGGGTATGGGTAATGTAAAGGTCTTAAATTTAACAAAAGTGACTCTTGGAAGCTTTAAGCCATCTTGTTACCTCATCAAAAACATACCTGGAGTTGTGTTTTGTTTCATTCATAACCTTTTATTATTAGTTTGTTTACATCTCTTGAGCTCAAAATTCTTTGTTCCATATTAAGAAGCTTTAGTTCTCAAGTTAACAACTACCTTTTGCCTTTTGTTTAGTAGAGATTGGCAATTCCACATCTAAAATGATCCAAATGCTTCTAGTGAAAGTGTATGGGGGTTTAAAAACACAGTGGAGCACTTCCTGTATTACCACATGACATCACAAATGGAAACAAATGTCTTTTTAAGCCTACATGTGCAAGATTTGTGTGAATAAAACAAAACACAACTCCTGGTATGTTGTAGATGAGAAAACATCATTATAACATAGATCAGAAAATAGCATAATATCGTCCCTTTAACAGAGCAGAGATGTGTCTTTGCTTTAATTTCCCAGGTTTTCCTCTGAATTGACTTAAATTGCCACGACAAAAACTACAGTGGCTCTCACTTCACAGCAAGGTCACGAGTTTGCATGTTTCTCCATCAGTCATGGGTGGGCGAGTGGCTGGGTAGATTGGTTTCCCTATATCAGATCAATAAATTATACCTTGACCTTAAATTCTTTCACCTTTTTGTCTCGCATCAATAGAGAAACCCATATTAAGAAACATTCCCATATGTTTTAAAGCAGTTACTTACATTATACTGCTCCAGTGCTCACCCAACCACCACTTTACTGGCAATGGAGCATTTTCTGGCGTGACACTTGTGACCAGCAGAGGGCTCTATATTCTAGCAGGCAGGTGGAATTTGAAATGATCAAGTGACTGAAGAACTTCTGTAGGCACTTCTCCAAAAGCTGATCTATTTAGGGAATGGAGAAAGCAAAGACACATTCATGGTCTCACTACTTATGATGAATGTTTTTGTTTGTTTCATCTTTTAAAATATCATATATGAAATCTTTGAACAAAAATTAATAGAGAAATACAAAACCAGTTGTGTTGGGCTGTTTTGTTGAACAGGTTTGTTCTGGGGCCACACAAAGTCAGGTCTCTGTAACTGTAGCTGAAGTGTGACATTTCACACTGCAATCGAGTCCTGAGCTCTGAAGTGCCCCTCTGCACTTCGGCCAGGTTAAATAAGCCCTCTGCTCTGGTGTGAAGCCTGACTCATTAAACACACCAGTCCAAAAAACAGGTGGGTTTTCGATGTATGTGGTAAAGTGTGGCAATACACATGAACGGGACCAAAAGCACATTTTCAAAAGCCCAAAATGTAATAACAAGGGGTGTGCAAAAATACTGCAATATCGATATATTATGATACTAAATTTGGTGACGCAATATCATTACTGGTGGCTGCTGCATCAATATAAGAGTTTTTTTTTTTTTGCAATTTTTTTATGTGACTGCACAACAATTTTGTTGCTTATTTAGGGGAAGGAAACTTGTTTATGCAATACACTTATATATTCACTGTACTGATGATTAAAATAGATTCATTCGTGTGAACTTTGCATGAGGTTTAACAAAGAAGATATTCTGATTAAAATGAAAACAAAATCAGCCAAAAAAAAAAAAAAAGAAAAAGAAAGAAAAAAAAAAAGAAAATGGAAAAAAACCCATAAAAACAGCAATATTATGTGCAATTTATCGGTTAGAGAATCGGTGCTTTGCTGACTTGTGCACAAGACTAGTTAAATTCAAGTTCCTTATTGAAATGAATGGGATTTCCACTGATCCATAAGTACCAACACAAGCATGAGAGTGAGATTTATTAGTGTTTAGCGGCAAAAGTGGGTGGGGCGGAGGTCAATAGATCACCTGCTTATTGTTTTATCCATGAGCAAGACACTTCAAGCTGTGTTACTGCAGGCAGCTGGCATTTAAAAAACATTGCAAATGACAACCGAAAATAAAATAAAAGATATACAGGGGGAAAATCTAAACAGTGTTATTAGGTTGTTATCAACTTTTTGATAGTCTGTAACTTTTCTTGCCATCATTTTCCAGTCGTGTACCAATTGTAGGCAACACTGTCAAACTATTTAACAATTCTATGCAAGTTTGTCCAGGTATGGTGATAATCAAAACATCAGGTTAACTGTAAAATGAAACAGAAAACAACATTTGATTAGTGCACATTACATTACACTGGTAGCTAGAAATAAGTGCAAGTGCTGTTTGAATCAAGTGTGAACATGTTAAGAGTAGAAACAGTAGCTAGAAACAATGTCAACAAATATTTATGTCAGTTTTGCCTGTTTCGTCAATCACATTTAACTAACATGTAACATTTTCTGTGTAATTGTGAAATGTAAGAAAGTGTTCATATAGTTACGTATAGTAACACATATATTCTTGTCTCTTTAACCACAAACTAAAGTGACTTCCTGTTAATGTTTCTCCACGGGGCCTAATAATGATGTGATTAACAGAATGCATGACCCGTCTGTTGTAACGATTGTCCTGTGCAATGACTGAGCTTCATTGATCCTCAACTCAATGAACCACACTTGTAGATCCATAGGTATGCATGAATTGCTTTGTGTGGTGGTGTTTGTTCAAAGAAAAGACCATTTTTACTTGTTCCACAGTGAGGAAGTTTCAATGTTGCAACGTGAAGTAAAAGAAGAGCAGAAGAAGATGATTGAACGTAACAAACAACCATCTAATATTATTTACACATGTTGATTCTGTTGAAATCTGTGCTGGTTCTCAGTCCTATTTGTCTTTTTGTCTTTCTTTCTTTTTTTTACTTGTAAACCATCATGTTTCAGTTAGTCCAGCTGTCAATCATTCGTTTTGGAAATTGAGGAGATAAGACAGGATACCATTAGGTCTTTGTAAAGTAGAGTAAAAGTGTGTAATCTTGGCTGGCCTGGCAAATTAAGACAGTTAAAGCTGTCATTTCAAGACCAAATGAACCTCCTTGGGCCAAATAAAGACACAGCTTTATTGGTTTATTACACAAAATGGCCCCCTGAAGTGTTCACTGATAAAGGCACTTTGTAATCTGACACAAGTATGAAAATGTAAGCTTCCTGTCAAAACTTCGGTCCACATTAGAGAAAAAAACACGAAAAGTTTGTCCTTGTGTCGTTTTGAAGTGACGCTAAAGGGAAGAAAACCACAGTGAGCTCTGAATACAAGCGAGCACGTGTCATTGTGAGACGGGGCCCACACAACCAGCCGCGGCTCTCATTAGCGGCCCTTCATAGAGACGGGCTGTCAGGAGCCCAGTGCCTCGCCTCAACCTCCACTCCCCTGACATGTGTGCTAGCATCAGCTCTACACCACAATGAAAATATTTACAACAAGGCTCTCAAACGGAATTTTAGATCAAAAACTCCTCCGAGAGGTGATGGTCCAACAGCATTGTCTCGACCTGCTGTCGTGCACTGCTTTAACTGCCTTTACGAGACATCTAAATAGAATAGAATATGAACAGAAATTTCTTCACTTGGTCTAGTTGTAATGATTTTCTAAAAGCGTGTGCAGTACTAACGGTAGGTACGGAAGCCGAGAGGGGTCACAACAAACGCAAACGCCGCAACAAATACAAATGCGACAACACAACAAGAAGCCACAACACACCAAAAAAGCCACAACACACCAAAAAAAGCCAAAACAAAAGTGACCACGGGACTCTATTTTCCGACGGGCCGATCAAGCGGCAAGTGAAGAAGAAGAACTACAAAGTGAAATGAATGATGATAAAACA
Organism: Boleophthalmus pectinirostris; assembly: GCF_026225935.1. NCBI lineage: Eukaryota > Metazoa > Chordata > Actinopteri > Gobiiformes > Gobiidae > Boleophthalmus > Boleophthalmus pectinirostris. The sequence continues at coordinate 12,422,104 of NW_026571095.1, forward strand.
ATAAATTACTTTTACTTACGTTTCCAACTTCTCCGTTTCTTTACTTTTCACGTTGTAGTTCTTCTTCTTCCCTTTCCACTTGATCGGTTTGTCAGAAAATAGAGTCCCGCGGTCACTTCCATTGTGGCTTTTTTGATGTGTTGTGGCTTTTTAATGTGTTTCGGCATTTGCGTTTGTGTTGTGGCTTTGTATATGTTGAGGCGTTTGCATTAAAATAGAGTCCTGTGGTTATTTCCGTTGTGGCTTTTTTGGTTTGTTGTGGCTTCTTGTTGTGTTGTCACATATGTTTGTTGTGATATCTCTCGGCTTCCGTAGATAGGCCTATATAGTTACTTTCCTTGGATTAAAGTAAAAGTATTCAATGTTACACTAATGTAAACAAATGCATCCTCCAAAGGAATTATGCATAAACTGCTGAGATACCTGAACTATCCCAGTGATACCTGTGGTGTTAGACAACTTGGACTTAGACATAAACAAACTTTATTGATCCACAAGGGAAATTATTTGGACACAGTAGCTCACTAATCACAATATCTTAATAACAAAGAGTAAAACACGTAAATGGTAGTGGTGTAGTCAATTAATCGAGACCAAGACCAGACCGAGACCACAGGGCCCCGAGACCAGGACAAGACTAAGACCTCTGAGGGTCAAGACCGAGACAAGACCAAGACTTTTAAAGGCCGAGACAGAGACATGACTGAGACCAGGGCCCATCGAAACCAAATCAAGGCCATCTTTGTAATTTTTGACATTTATTTGTATTTTACAGTTATTTTGGCAGATATGTGTCAATGTTTTTATAACTCTGTCTCCATTTTATCACTCAGACCTCAAGACCAAGACAAGACCGAGTCCAAGCGCGTTCAAGACCGAGACAAGGCCAAGTCCAAACACGGTCAAGTCCGAGATGAGTCCAAGACTGCAAAAAAAGGTCTCGAGGCTACGACACCAGTAAATGGTAATAACAAATTCTAAATAATTAGCAAAAAATAGCAAGAAATGTGGTGCCAAATAAAGCATAAAGTAAAAATAAAATAAAAAATAATTACTAAAAATATCCCAATTGTATACCAGATGTCGTAACGAAAACACTGCAAAGATGATATGATGATTGACAGGACCTACAACAACATGTGGAGCTTAAGTGGAAATTCTAGCCCATAAGACTTAGTTGCAGATTCTCGTCCAGTCATCTCCTTGCTCCACTCTTCTCCTCCTTGACCTACACCAGTGCAATGGCCGGTCACCTCCACTGTTCCTCCTCTTCAGCCTATTAGTGCCTAGTCTGCCACATTTAAACTCCCTCTCCTACCTGCTCAACAGCTATCCAGTCTGGCACGCTCCACCCCCACCACATCATTTCTTTCCCCTATTTGGTAGTAACACAATACTGCTATCTTCATCTCCTGACCCTCTCTGGACCACCACCAGTGTCCAGGCTCCAGGGGGAATAACTGTCAGCCCAGCACAGAGCATCATTACATATATGTTCTGCTGGGGTCTGAGCGAAAAACACCTCATGATGCAATAACGCTTTTCTAATTATTTTATCTTTTACCATGTATACTTCTGTTCTTTGTTATTATAATATATTGTGATTGTGAGCTACTGTGTCCAAATAATTTCCCTTGTGGATCAAAAACATTTGTCTAAGTTTAAGTCTAATGTCCATTTTGTCTCTCCAGGTTCAAATAACATTATACAAAAATAAAGCAGTATTTTAAAAACATGAATTCGGCTTCATTGGAGCAAGTTTAATGGGCAAAAAAGGTTTCAGAATATTGTCCACTACATTAAATTCTATTGCTTCTAATGCTGCATTTGCAATTTATGTCATCATATGCAACTATTGTAGTAGTTTTATTCAGACTGGCTTTAACCATTTTCCCTCCAGCTTTCATTCCAGTGATCATTAATATAACATTGTGTCTGGGCACAGTTTATTTGTCTTTGGGCAGAGATGCTGCATTTTAAAAATGTGGCAAAATAACTTGATGTGCCTATAATACAGTATTGCATATTTAAGCATTGACCACATTGTAACTTGATAGTGTTTTGCTTCTTGCTTTTGACAAAGAGTCGACTGAAACGGCCTTGAACGTGATGTTGCATTTGCAGAGATTTTTTTTTAAACAATTGCCAAAAATGAAACAAAAGAAACACACACAAACTACTTGCTACAAACTACTTGATAAAAGATTTCATCCAGTTGGATCTTTTTATGAACATTCAATGTATTTACCTTTTTCTGATCAGGTCAAACCCACAGCTGATACTTGCAAAGCCTCCACAGAGTGTTGATCAGAATACTTGTACTATTTGATGGTACTGTAACACAAAACTGCATTAAAATGTATTTTGTAATCAATCCCATCCCATCAGAGTACTGTATTGAGAAGATTTAATACAGAACTTTCACTTTAAATTGTAGAAATTAGAAGTATTTTGAGAGGGATCCGGCTGCAGACCTCCACCAGGACAACCCTCACATGACTCAGCTCCATCCACAGGTCACTAAAAGTAAATAAACAGTGGCCACGTGAAAAGACCGCCAAAGTCCACAAGTTTCCTGGCCGGTGGTTTCTACTTTTTCGTATCCTTAACCATTACAGTGCCTGATCTTAACCAGACACCAGCCTACAGCAGCACATTAGTAGTCAAAATGGCTGTTATTTGTATTTATGCTATTGTAGGCTACACGATGACAGTTACTTGTTTTGTTTGTGATGATTTAAACTGCTAATTTCCTTATGCAAGCAGAGTAGAGCAGAGATAACACAGAAACACTTTCAAATGAGCACCTTTTTAGACATGTATTGGGGGTACAATCTTTGAAGTGCTAATAAGAGCAAAAATTTAAATGAGCTTTTAATAACATTTAATAATGAGCTGAGGCAAAAACTGATCAAAACTGTAATTAATTTGCTTATAAAGAGTAACTAATGAAAATAACGAGGGGGTGTGGGTGGAGGAGCATCCTGGTGGAAGTCTGGGTGGAGGTTGAGTATTTTTGGTACATGTACTTAGTTACTTTGTTGTTATGTTTTACAGTAATGCCTGAAATGTACGCTGAATATTCCATCATTAATGCGGACACAGACCAAGAGTCACCAGTTTTGACAGGTTGGTAGTAAATATGCGAGGACGAGGGGAAGTGCGGCTCACGTTACAGAAGGTGATGGAACACTGCACCGGAAACACACATTATCCAGGCGAGGAATTCTGTCTGCAAGTCAAGCAGATGAACGATCACCACCACAACATCTCCGCTATTTATGCCCCCCAGAGCAGGAGACACATGTGAAGATGTTTGAGTTACTGTGAATGTGGGATATTTATGATGTGTGCTGAGCAGACAGTCTGAACAAGTGTTTCCAGGAGGAGAAGGGCAGGTCTCCTACAGTGAGATCAGAGCCAAACTTAAACTTACTTTTATAGGATATTAACTGTTAACACATAGCACATTTAGATCACCGTCTTACCTTTTATTGTTTTGAAAATTTGCGGAAAACAACTTATTAACATGTTTTATAAGTTTTACTTTTTGCTCTCCGTGCTAAGTCACTACCTCTCCAGAGCTGTAACACGACATAATCAGTGTGCATCCCATTAATGATACTGAACATTGCACCAGGTTTGTCAAGTTGTTGTGTACAGTTTTGTATCATGCTTGTCTATATTTATAGAGAATTGTTGAGTGGGCGCACTGATTGACATGGGCTTGTGGGTTGAACATTGGAAAGAATCGTATAGCTAGCCGTAAGGATAGGATAGGTTAGGGTAGTTTAGGTTGCTTTATTCGTACCCATAGATAAATTTGTTTTGCAGATTTGAGAGGCTGTCCCACATTTCACATTTCATTCATCCACATTATGTACAGTAAACACGTATAAAAACACGATTACAAAATAAATTGTTACAGTGCTCCAGTGCTGAATGGCTTTGTTCCATAAATAATTAAATTCATCCATTTTGGCTAAGATCACAATAATATTAAATATATAAAAAACACATGATTTTTCTAAGACAGGGTACTAAAATCCATAGATAAATAGATTACAAGTACGATAGCAGCTGGAATGAAGCTCCTTTTAAAACAACTCGTTCTAGATCTTAGGTCTAAAAACCTCTGACCTGAGCGAAACAGCTGAAACTCTGAGTTCAGTGGACGTTGCACATCTTTTATAATACTCTGGGACATCCTCTGTGTCTTGAGTACAGGGAGTCCAGGCTGTTCTGAGGATGGCCAGTCACCTCACTCGCCCATTTACCCAACTGATTCAGGGAGTTCTTGTTGTTAGCAGAGATGCTCCCACACCATGAGACCAATGAAAAAGTTAAAACTGATTCCATAAACGTTTTATACAGTGTCATCATTTTATACAGAGTCATCGTGATTCGTGATTCTGTAGGGTAGAAGAACAACTTCCTCAGACAATAAAGGCTCTGGTGGCCACTGTATTTGGCATAATACCCCCTCTTTAATGTTCCCTTTTCCATTCATGAAATTCATTATGTCTTCTTAAAAAAAAAAAAAAAAAACACAAGAAAAGTGTTGCTTCCCCGATAGCTTGCTCATAGTTGTGTTGATTGATTTATGCGTGTTTGAGCATTGTTCTGCATTTGTGGCATGAGCGCTCAGAGAATTTCTTGTTATCACCTACCCCCTATCCCCGCCCACATTCCACTACTTACTTCCAATTATTTAGAAAAATGAAGACACATATTATTTAGAAAAATTAAGACACTGAGTCATAAACATAGGGTTAAAAAACTTCCAATAGCAATGAAATAAAAATAAAAACACATGAATGAAAATCTGTTGCTTGCTATAGTGAAGCACCATAATGAAGAGATGGAGGTTTGTCAGCTCTGCAGTTTGAGGTGGAGGGTCTCTCACCTACTTGTCTCCATGAGGATGTTATTGCTTTGCTTGAAATATTCCATGCACATTTATTCGTGTTTCTATTGCTCAAAAATGCAATAATTCTCTATGTAAATAGGGTTGCATCTCTAAAGATCTGACCTGTAATGTAGCCTATAGTTGCCTAAATTTTAAGAGATAAATTTTATCTCTACCATGGGATATTCTAAACTAAACAAAAACATCTCCATGAAAACAAGCAAGTGACGGACCCTTAAATAGAAAAGTTACGCAATGCACCTTTAAGGCTGGCAAAGCAAAAAGCAAACAAACAAAAACACACACAAAAAAAAATAAAAAACGGCTCTCAAACTGGGAATTTCGGCCTTCTACCAATCCTGTTTATCACTCCGTGGACAATACGCCACACAAAACATGCCCCGAGCCCTGGGACACATTTTCCAACCCAACGACCAAAATGAATCGTAGCTCTGTTCAGTGTGTCCTCAGAAAAAAAAATCCTTTGCTCCCTGGTGGATTGAGCTGTAGAATCTTCATAGCTGTGGTTTGGTGACATAGGTTTTCTCCACACAAGCGCTGGAACAGTTGTGAGCAGGCGGCCGCTCCTCTTTGAAGTGAAAGAAAGTGGAAGTGACATGAAAGAAAAGGGTCTTCTGAAATCCCCAGCAGGTGATGAAGATGATGTGATTTCCTCTGAGCGGGAATAGTGAGGGTCCGTCATATGACAAGAGGGAATTCAAAAGGTTTTCAAAGAACGGCATGCTGGGTAGATGGAACACATGCAAGTTACAGTTTTCTGTGCTCCTTTGGTTCAAAACTAGCCTCGAGATGATTTTTTTATTTTAATGTGCAAGAGGTTTTATCTTTTTATTTTCATGTTAGCCTTTATTTTACTTCTGTCTCAATTGTATCTACACATCAGTAACATATAAGATTAACCTGGCACTAAAGGGGCTCTGTAATCCATCAATCAATCAATCAAGCTTTCCGCATAGAACATTTTAAAAACAGACAAAAGACAAGTTTCTTTAAAGGGACAGTTTGGAATTTTGAACATAGGACCTCATTTCCTAGTTAGTCAGAGTGTTGGAGACGTGTGCAGACACTTTTAAAATATTTCATTGAGTCTTTGTATTTGCAGAGGTCGCTGGTGCTAGGCTAGTGCATGTCAATGGCCATAGTTAGCCTGCTACTAAAAACAGTCTTACCCACTCCACAAAACACCCAAAGCAAATCTATTATTACGCCAGACTGTCGATGTAAATGTCTGTCTTAATAGAATAATGTCTGAAATAAAAATAACCTTGCATCACATGAATCGTCGCATGTTGAGGGACTATTTTCTCATATATATCATTTCGCTGCTGCTGAGCTTTCTATCAGGTAGTACAACTCACTGCTGCTGCTCAGACATAAATCCTTCAAATGCAAGGTTGTTTTTACTTCTAAAATTATTCTATCAACACAGACATTCATATCGACAGTCTGGAGTAATAATTGTTTTGCCTCGGTTGTTTTGTGGAGTGGGTAAGACTGTTTTTAGTGGCAGGCTAACTATGGCCATTGATGTGCACTAGCCTAGCACCAGCGACCTCTGCAAATATAAGGACTGGATGGAATATTTTAAAAAGTGTCTTCACACGTCACCAACACTCTGACTAACTAGGAAATGAGGTCCTATGTTCAAAATTCTGAGCTGTTCCTTTAAAGAAAAAAAAAGTGTGAACCATGTGATTATGTAAAACATTTGGGGTAGGACTCTATGTTTTTTAAACTTTATCCTGCTCCTTTTGAGCTCCAGGTCTCAAATATGTTCATGTACATATCCCTGTTTTTGTTATTGTTTTTGAATTTTTGTTGTATCTGGCTCAAACAAATGATATAAAAAGAAAATAAAAGAAACAGTGTGTACATGTGCTTTGAGCCTGGATTGCCAGTGCTAACCTGCAAATAGAGGACACAGCAAGTTTTTCTCATTCACAGTATATGAACAGGCCATGTCTCATGTGAAAGCTCAGAAATTTCACCTACTGAGCTCCAGAGGCTGCACTAGCACTCATTCATGATTGCACATGCTGAGGTTTAGTGAACATTCATATCGGAGAGAGTCCTTTCAGGTTTAAACCAACTGGATTCCAGCTTTGAAACTGAGAGACTCACGTGAAGCTCATTCCGCTTTCTCTTAATCATCTTGAGAACCAAAACAACAAATTACAATGACAGCACTTGGCGCTCGTGTCCAAGTGTTTGCAATTAAGAATAAATCAGTATTACAACTGCTACAAGTAAAAGCAATATATGAGCAAGTATCAATAAAATGTTTTTGTTGGAAAATATGTTCTTTTCCTCCCAGCCAAAAGTTTTGTGGAGCAATGTCAAATGTGAAGACACCATTAAAACTGGATTACCATACTGTCAATATGGATGTCCACAGTGTCAATAATCCTCTAAAAATGTGAATGTCCTCAAGAATAATGGGATCACCACATGACATATTGTTGATACGCAGTTTTATAATGACATTGTCCGCCAACTCAGTGCGAAAAGCCGATATTTCCCCATACAAATATTGATAATAACATTTGGCATTGTGGGTATCCAATTTGTTGAATACCCAGAATGCAAAATGAGGTTCACCATTTCTAATACTGTATGTCATGACTGGACACTAACCCTGCTATAATGGACCCATTTAAATCCCTAATAATTCAACACTCCAGTTTTAACTCTGGGAATGTTTTTTTTAAAGGTGCTATATTACACAAAATGGATTCTTATGAGCTTTTATAATGCTGTTATCTCACCAGAAACATACCTGAAGTTGTGTTTTGTTTTGTTTCATTCATACCTGCTTGAGAAACCCGTTTATTATTAGTCTGTCTACATCTCCAAAGCTCAAAATGCTCTGTTTCAACTTGTGATGTCATGAAGCGGTTTTCAACTTAACATCTACATTTTACCTTTAGTTCAGAAGAGATTGGCAATTCCAGGGTTGAAATAATCCAAATATTGAAAAGTGTAGGAAGTTTAAAAACACACTGGAGCACACTGGAACAGAGTATTTTCAAATTTAGAGAAGAACTCAGGCTAAATATGCAGGATTTGTGAGTTAAACATGTATGAATGATACAGGTATGTTTTAGATGACGTAACGAGATTATAACATAGATTAGAAAGTAGATGAATATGAGCCCTTTAATAATGCCTCTTTAGAAGTGCTTAGTGAACAGATTTGCACACTGTAGCATTTTTGTGCATGATTGCCTGATTAGCACATCCTATGGCTTGACAGCAGGTTTCTGTCAATGGTCCAAGGGTCAAAGCAGCTCTTCACGCACACATTGTTTCCTCTTACCTCAATTATGTCCATAAGATTCAGCCCCTTCCAAGAGCAGCATCTTACAAAGGGAGGCCACTGCTCAGCTCCTGTCAGACCCGTCGCTTATATAATACAATAGAATCACTGTGGCATTCGGAAAACTTGGCATGGAGCCGCGCTAACAAGGGCACTAGCCTGTGTCTAACGAAGCATGGCAGCATTACTGGGCAAGCAAAACATGTTTGTTATCGCGGTGAGCCTCATGCTATATGTCAGAGCACCCGTGGGCGACAGGGAGAGTGCAGTACTGACCATAAGACATCCTTGATACTACTGATTATGTCCATGTATGGGTGATGGGGTTTAGTGAAAATGTAAAAACTCTAATCTACTGTACCACTTTACGATGATTATAGCTTAATTTGTCTTAATAAAGCATGAATAAATGCTTTAATCATAAGGAGCAAATACTTCATTAGAGGGCCTCAACCTGCTCGTTTCCATGGAGATGTTTTTACTTTGGGTGACAGAGTTGGTAGAGTGTGTGCCCGCTGATTTGAAGTTTGTCGGTTCAAATCCCGCTCCTGACATAAACCTCATTGGTAGAGCGGTCAGATCCACTGATCCACAAGTTGGCAATGCAATTCCAGCTCCCACAGTTGAGAGCTATTATTGTGTCCTTTGGCAAGACACTTAACCCCCGTTGTCTGCTCACACTGGTGTATGAATTTGTGTGTGAATCGGTGAGTGGTTCCTTGATGTAATTTACTTTGAGTGCCTTGAAGGTGAAAAAGTGCTATATAACTGTACAACAACTCACCCTTATGTAACGGATAACTCTATGTCTTGTCAATCATCATATTCTTGCACTGTCTTCCTATGACCTCTTGTATAAGGCTGTGATTTTATATTTTATTACTTATCTTTCTATTTTATTTTTACTTGTAGATTTACATTTATATAATTAGGTCTTATTTCACACCTGCCTCTTGCTCTTTTTGCTACTTATTTAGAATTTATTATGACAATTTATATTTATTCTCTTTGTTATTATATTATATGGTGAGGTGTGAGCTACTCTGTCCAAATAATTTCCCTTGTGGATCAATACAGTTTGTCTAAGTCTAAGTGTCTATTTACTTTGGCTATAATATTCCACAGTGTAAAATCTATCTCCATGGAGAATGTTTCGAAGTATGGCTTTAACTTTTTATTTTCACGTAATCATGCAGATGACGTGCCACCTCCAGTAAGTGGCATACTATTGCTTTAATGATTCAGGATTTACTTAAGGGGTTAGAGTATTAATTAAGTAGTTATGAAGCCTGAATCATTCTTAATAAACTTTGCTCACATTTAATTGGCAAACGGAGAAATTCAGTTTATCAACTGGACAAAAGTTTATTTGGTCAAATACATTTCCCAGCTCATCCAAGCTGCTTCATCAGCTCTGGTCAAAATGTTGGTGGACACTTCCTTATATCTGCCTGAAGGGAGGAGCTAACTACACTGAAACTACTCTGAAACTAACACACCTACTTGTTTACAGTTTCTGTTAGTTAGCTAGGCCTACTGATCTTGCACTGAGTGTGAGGTCATATTAACATTCAGGGTCATAATGAGAGCTTTCACACCTCTGGGCCTGACCTGGCTATCCATATTGTTTTATTTGCTTGTTTTGATTTACGTTTGAGGATGGAGTTGTAAATAGGAGATGGTGTCTGAGTCCTCCATTTCTGTTTAAAGGTGGGTTCTCTTTCCTAACAAAAATAGCTTCTTTAACACCCCTCTCAAACTAATTATTTTCTCTGGCTAAGATCTGTACCTCACTATCCTCAAAGAAGTGGCCCGTGAAGATGTACAGCAGACTGAGGTCCTGTGTTGCTCTCTCGTCTGTGTTGGTACATCCTCTTGTGAAGTGGCTGTTTTGTTTCTTCATTGTAGCGCTCACAGCAGTCTTCAAAACACTAAATGGAGTAAACCTCATTGCTTTGTTTGTGGTTCGGTGTTTTGTCCTTTGAGTGGACCCGTTTCTGTCTTAAAGTGTTTGTATTTTACACACATTCACACTTAATTAAAGTTATAATGCCTATAGAACAAAGTTGACCTGGTGGAAATAGAGTCTATATTAATCACAAATCTGTATAAATCATATGGATGAAGTGCCGTGCCCAACGACATAGCACAGCTTGAACCAATATCCAGTTATAAGGTGGTAGTTTTTTGTATTATTTCGTTTTACAAAATATTTACATTATTGACAATTTTCACAATATCCCAAAAATTTCTGTCATTTCTGGACTACATTGTTTTCAAAATGCACAGCTAAAACCAGCGCTCCACTCATTCTAACGCTCTCCTTCAGTCACAGTCAAACAGTTGTCTTCTTGGGTTACTTAAATGAGCCTTTTAACTCAATCTGGAGAGCACTTCTCTAATCACGCAGCACGCACGCTGTATCAACACACAACACTGACCCAAGAGTAATTAAAAGGCGTGCTAATCTGAAATGTTCGTTTAATTAGTGAAGAAAGGACTGCTGCGGAGAGTGAGAGAAGCCTGGGGGTGCAACAGAAATAGAATCCAACCACACTAGTTGTTTTATAATAAATTATACAAGTCATTAATATGCACCATCCTTATGTGTGGTGTAGTGTAAATTGGGCAAGCCTGGTGGCCACTTTTATCACTGTAAATAGTTCTACATGCGTTTAGTTCTGTGTATATATGGTGAAGACGGCTGTTTGTAGTATTTTGGGGGGCTATGCAAAATGCTATTTGGGGGTCTCTTTAATTAAAGGTCCTTTATTACACAAAATTAATTCTTGTGAACTTGTGTTTTGTTTCATTCACACATGTTCGAGTAATCCTTTATTGTTCGTCTGGCAACATGTCGCAGTAGTTTTCATGTTAACCTACTTTTTAAAATTACTTTAGTAGAGATTGACATTCTCATTGAGATTCTCAGGGCTGAAATCATCCAAATGATTCTAGTGAAGGTGTCTGGAGTTTAAAAACACAATGGCGTACTTCCTGTATTACCACATGACATCACAAGGTGGAACAGTGTGTTTTGAGAGAAGAACTCTGTGTATTATGAACCCTTTAAGTGCAACAAAATGAAATCCTCAAACCTGACGTTATGCAGGAATAAGCTAATGTCTGTTCAATGGCAATAAACAAAAATCACACAAATCTGAACATTATGCACTGAAGGCTTGAAACGGACTATATATGTATCATGTGTGTTTAAAGCTGCATGTTATTCTCCACAAATAAGTTGCTGTGATATTCTCATTGCAGTCTGTATTTTAAACTCCTACACTTGACCAATCAGCTTTAAATATTCGTTTTGACATTGCACCTTTTCCCAAGGGCTTTCAGTGAGAGTCGATTCCAGATTGATAATGTGCAGAATTCAGTCCAGAGAATAACACATATGAATCTGGTGAGATATATTCACATGTTTACGTAGCTCCAAACATGTAAACTAATCTACATACTCTATAAATAGGTCATCTGTCACCACACTTCCTTTGCCCTTCTTTTTTAGAGGATTCCTGGAGTGATGGAGTAGTGCTCGTCCAGTTGTTTGCAGTATGTATGCTGTACGCATGTATGCAGGCGTCTCACCTCTGCACTCTGTAATATAAGACATGTGGGTCTACCACCCTCAGCCAGAGGCTCTGAAAGTATCCAGAGCAAAGGTAAGCCGTGAGCTAACTACTGGTCTGCAGGACGGATAAATCAGTCACATATTCAGTACACAGAAAGAGATTTGAATGGGATAAGCAGTTTTATTGCATGACTGTTCTCTGTTAATGTCTGTTATGGTTTTGGTCACATGCAAACAGGACAAGTGTAGGTCAGTTGATCTGACTGTTGACAGTTACATGAACAGCTTTATGAAGTTTATAAAGTAACTGGATGTTGAAATAATCTCAAAATAGATATAGTGTTAGTAGAGATTATTTTGAGCAAAAGTAATTACCATACTTCATATGCATGAAAATTTAACAAAACAAATAAGAGTAGTAACCTAGTTACAGACCCTTCTTAATTTAACTTCAACTTCAGTGCCACCATCTATGGACCTATGGACCTCCTTCAACATAAACAAGTTGTTTTTCATACATGTTTTTCAAGGCAGTTTTTGCAATAAAAACATCTGTATTACAAAAAAAAAAAAAATAAATTCAAGATACAACAGACTGTAAACATCAGGCAAAGCAATACATCTGTTACACAGTCCACCTTTAAAATGACCAAATGAATTTGGTCCTGTCTTATCAGTTTTACTCTCTAACTGTTCTTTACTTTGATCTCGACCTTTTTGTTAATTATTGGTGCTGTTTTAACCAGTGCTTTGGCCCAGCCAATGGTAAGAATGTCCAATGTAAACTGAAGTAGATCACATGTCAACAATACAAATGTCCTTCATCTCTATGTACTAACTGCCCTGTTCAGCCCCAATAGCAAAACATGACATTACATAATTGTCTCATGATGGAAAAATACACAATACACATAATTGTGTAATACAAATATGCATACAGCTAGCAGCTCTTATCAGGACAAGAAAGTACTATAACTATCTGTAAATGTCTGTCAGATACTAATACGTACAATTTAGAATCTCAAAGTTACACTCATCATCACAATTTAGTACAGGATTGCAATTTAAGGCTATGCTAGGTCAACGGGTAGCTATTTTAGTTTTCATATTTCATGACTCTACAAGATTATAAATAACTATGATGATAAAGCAACATACAATAACAATATGAAGTATTCATCATTGACATTTTCTATATTTAAATTTTGTCTTTGTCAAATGTAGTTATTTATTTATTACTTCTAAAACCACAAAAACTTGCTTTCTTGCAATTAATGTGATTTATGCTGAAATTGTTTAGTATAGTATAGTATAGTATAGTATAGTATAGTATAGTATAGTATAGTATAGTATAGTATATATATTGTATAGTTTGTATGTTTATAGCTCCATTAATCTGTTGTATATATTCAAAACAAATGTGCCACAACTTGTGCGTGAACCAAAGAAAAAGTTAACTATTTTGTTTTCCTGATTTCCTGCACACTGCTATCTGCTTTGTCAACAGCCTGCTCTTTCTATTACTCAGGTTTTAATGGGATCTCGGTGGAGGCTCTATAATAATGAGCCTATTGGGTTTTCTCTCTCCCCGTGCTCAGAAATAAAGCATCTTTAATGGGCTCACAACCTATTAACAACCGTACTGTCATATTTTTATTAATACAGGAATGAGTCTCTATATTAGAAGTGGTTTCCCGTGTGCATAAAGTGAAAAAGCTGTTTTGTACTACTAAATAATTCATTAAAATTAGTAGAGCTATAATAACCGCCACAACAGTATATTGTTCTCTTTTAAACAGCGAGGAGAGGTGGGGTTTTGTTTGCCTGGGATCCAGAATATGCACTTTTTCAATACTTTGCAGAAAGTATTGAATCTCCCAGAGCTCAGATGGGCGTGATTGACAGGTAGATTAGCCAGTCAGGGACATGCATGATCTGTCTGTGTCAAAACGTACACAGCTGCTTATGAGAAATATAGAAACAGACTGAAAACATTGCACATTCCTCCAAAATCAATGAGCAAAGTTTAATTTTGCTCAAAATGACATGTGACCAATGAGCTCCTTTGTTTACCATGTGCCACTGAAATAAACAAATGTGATTGGATGGCAAGGCGAAGGAGAAAGTTGTGACCAGACTGATATCCCTCTGTATAAAAAATACAGATATAAATTTGACAAGGATTTCGTAGAACTTGTTGTTTGACCCCAGAAACTTGGCACTATAACTATACAACTATAATAATATAATAAAGGCCATTAAACTTTGTGTTGTTCAAAGATACCAAAGCATTTCTCCGCATTGAAATTATGACAGAAATTATTGTTCCTTCTTGAAATATTAGCTTGTCCTTGAAAAACAAAAATCCTTAAATTCAAAACAGAAATGGGGCCAATAAATCCTGGTCTTTATCTCGATGAGGAGATTACACAGTCAGTGAAAACAATGGCACACCGGCAGTGGTGATAAGTACTGTTTAGTTTTAACAGAAAGACAAACAGAAAACATGCCCCAATGACGTTAATGAAATATAAACTTTAACTCTAAATGACATTGTGTTTTAGTAGGAAAACGTGTGTATGATTATATTTTCAGGTAAGGAATTCAAAACCAGTTTAAAACAATATATATATCAGTTTTGATTTTTATTTACATATATATTCGTCTAAAATTGAAATCTTTGTCAATAGCATCAATGCATTTTCAGTTTATCCTCAGTGGATAAGAAAAAAATCCAAAACCAGCCCATTTTGTATGACAGATTTTTCATAATAGAATTTCTTCACATCTTCAATTTCCTCACTCATGTCACCTTCCTGCCATTGTACTGCTGCTATGTGTGGTGTTCCTGAGATGCTCAGTGTGACTGACTCACAGATGACATGGCCCCTCCCACTCATCCCGTAACCCCGCCCTCTGACATGTCTGTTAATTCCCACGAGGTGATGCCCTCCTTGGTAACTCAATAAAGGCTCGTAGTGGTGCCATCACAGTGGATCATGTTCTGGTGAGGGACACTCCTTTGGCTGCTGCTCTCAGACCTGCCCCGTGAGTAAAACCAGGTCAGGACTTTTAACACTATTTGAGAAGAGGAGAGATGAGTCTGCTGCCTGCTCAGGTATACCACTAATGAATGCAAATACAGAGAGGACACAGAGAGCCACAAGGTGCTGTAGGTAAGTGGATATGTTATATAAGGTGTGTAAGAAGTGTACTAGAGATGAATCAAGGCTATAACTAATGTTTTACATATGCACAAACAGTCACTGAAATTTTAAACATTGTGGTTATGGCAAAATATTGTGCTCTTATATTCTTTATGGACTATTTTGGGGGTGTGAAATGAAATAATGTATTCTATAGTTGTAATAGTAGTAGTAGTAGTAGTAGTAGTAGTAGTAGTAGTAGTAGTAGTAGTAGTAGTATGGAAGTAGTCTTGTAGACATGAAATTCTAATCGCATTGCAAGAACTAACCACAAATATTGTCTGTTGATTAAACTGTTTGAAGAAGATATATGTTCTGGATACTTGATAGACAATATGCCTCATATAAACCATTGCAAGATAAACTGATTTTGCAAGTTGAACAGAAATTTTTTAAAGAATTTGTTTTGTTGTGATGTAGTTTTAGTGCCGTTCAGCTTTTGCACAAGATTTAACAAAATTTCCTTAGGCTGGGCATTGTTATGATAATAATGAAATTGTGATCTGATCCTTATAGATATGTAAATTGGTGACATTATAATTCCTCGCTTTTTTGTTTAAAGCTGCTATATGATTCAACACAGACACTTTCCCACCTCCTCCTCCTATTGGCCCTTTACGCTTACACTCTGAGTTAGTGTCAGGTGGATTTGATCACAGTGAAGTGCGAACTCTCAAAAGAAACAGATGTCTTAAGTCACTTCTTAAAGCTACCATCTGCAAGACTATTAGATTTTTAAAAAAAATTTTACCATTAGATGGCAGATGTGAAACCTCATGTTTTCTTCTTTTTTTTTTTTTTTAAGACAAAAAGGTTTGTTTCTAACTTGACAAAACAAATACACCTTTTGTCTTTAAAAACAAACAGAGGAAATTATCTAAAAAGAAGACATAATGAATTTCATAAATAGATGTGAAACCTGTTCCCTCTCCCCTCAGGTTCACCTGTGCTCTCTGCTCTTCTTCTTTCAGGCCAAAGCTGGCACACTATCAGACAGAAACATAGATATCATCTAGTGGTGTCATGTGAGAATACAACAGGGCCCGGATCAGCCAGTCTAATTACAAATGGTAGCTTTAAAGCTGAGATACTATGTGTACATGAATCGTGAGGTCCAGTTCTAAGGAAACTGTGGTAACAAAATTCTTGCACAGCAAAATGGATTCTTGCAATATTTGTGAGTTCATAAACTCATGAGAATCCATCTTGGCATTTGTCCCCTGGTGCGATTGGGTTGACGCCCCAAATGATAGATGTACCTCCATCTATTTTAGTGTCAATACAGACTATTTTGCTTGTTAAAAACATGCAGAAGGTAGCATTTTTCAAAGTGCATTTGCAGACAGGAAGATGTCTGTGTTTTTCTCTCAGCTGGATCTAATAAAAGTTTGATTTCTAAGTTAGTCATTAATTAATGAATTAATTAATTATTGCATTTATATAGCGTCTTTCAAAACATCCAAAGTGCTTTAGTTCATTGTTCATCCACTCCACACTCAGTGATGGCAAACTACTATTGTAGCCACAGGTGCCCTGGGGCAGACTGATGGGACCATGGGCCCAGCCCCCACTGACCACCATCACTACTCACGCACACTCCACACTTCTTCTATTGTTGTGGCACTTTGACCAATCACATTTATATAATCGTCCTGACATTCCGCATGTTCCATTTGCTTTCAGGGTTGAACTCACTTTAAAGTGACACACATATTGATCTGGCGTGAGTCAGGTTAAGTTAATTCTATATTTCTGTGACAATACACTAAGGTACTGGCTTAGTCTCATGTGAAGTGTGTTATAATATGCTGTACCCATAGGCTGCCCTTTAAACAGCACTGAGAGTATCTACACCTGAATGCCCACAATGTGAATACAGTATATAAATAGATAGTCATTTGGCTGCTTGTTCCTTTGGCCAGGAGCTTCTTGTCCTGGTGCAACAGTGGGAGAGTCATGGTGGCGTTCAAAGGCGTTTGGACCAAGGGCTTTTGGAGGGCGGTGTCCGCTGAGTACCTGGCCACCCTCATCTTCGTCTTCCTGGGGGTGGGCTCCACTATCAACTGGCACGCGACCAAGGAAAACCCCCCTCCGGCCGACCTGGTGCTCATCTCCCTGTGCTTCGGCCTCAGCATAGCCACCATGGTGCAGTGTTTCGGGCACATCAGCGGAGGACACATCAACCCGGCTGTTACCGCAGCGATGGTGGTGACCGGGAAGTTGAGCTTGGCCAAAGCTCTGTTTTATGTGTTGGCACAGTGCCTGGGAGCCATCACCGGGGCGGGGTTACTTTACTTGGTCACGCCCCCAGCAGTGAGGGGGTCCTTCGGAGTCAGTGATGTAAGGGTTTTAAAGCAGTGTACTTTAAAGGTGCAATATGTAACTTTTCGGATGGACGGTACACCACCGGCTGGTCTCATGGCGATGTCACTGCTTTACCAAGATGTTCCAAATTATGGGATTAAACTTCTATATCAGAGGTACCCACAGATTTTTTCCTCGATAGGTCAAAATTAATGCAGGACCAAATCTAAAGACAATTAGCACATAAAAATAATTTTTGGTAAGAAATAAAAATTGACTTTAAATATGAAGAAATGGACTGGACTGGACTCTTGACAGTCAAATTTGAACCAAAACATATTCTTTAAAATCTCAGAGCCCCCTCACAGACCATATTAAACCTCCAGGCCTTTGAGCATCCCTTCTCTATATCTTGAATTTATTCACTCAGGTTTTACTGTTGAAAAATACATTGAAAAACTTTTCCAGATGGTATCACTGTCTTGTCTGCATAGAGATAGATATGTTTTATGCTATATTGTGGAATTTTCCAGGCAAAACATTAACATGTCCATGGAATAAAGCAAGTGGCAGACCCTTCTGTAGATCACCACTAACTCCCAAATACCCCCTTATGTTGCCAACATATCTCATAGTTATGAAAAAATAATAAAATAAAGATCAAAGGGCTGTGTAATGTTTCTAGTGGAATAAGAATGTGTGACATTCAAGGCATTTTTGCAGTGTTAAAAACACATGTAAATAAATGCATGCAAGAGCAGGCAAGCAATTACATCTCCATGGAAACAAGCTGGTAGAAAAGTGCTGTGCACCTTTAAATGTTTCAGATGAATTCACATATTGAGTAAATCCTAACATCATATGTACAAACAGAAATATTTCATACTTTAGGTAAACACAGACATTTCAGTGGGACTTGGCCTTCTGGTGGAGATCATCATAACATTTCAACTGGTGTTTACCGTCTTTGCCACGTGTGACCCCAAACGCACCAATCTGAGCGGGTCTGCAGCACTGGCTATTGGTGTGGCTGTAGTCATTGGACATCTGTTTGGAGTAAGTATTTCACTTATTTTACTTGTAATTCTTTTGATATGATATTTTCTATGCTACTATGTGTTTTGTTTTGAATATTTTTTCAAATAAACTTTTGTACAGCCTTTTTACAGCAACATCAGATACTACTGACTAACAAAACACCTAAATTGGTGAATCATGAATAAATGGTGACTCATACAACAAAAAATTAAAAATACATTCCACATTATCTGCATTGTTATTTTCATTATTTGCATTTTAAACTGATGCATAAAACATCTCCCATTCTTCATATGTGATCTTGCATGTGTTTCACTGATTCACACCCACCTGCACAACTTTATTGGAGTCCTCTGTCGCCTGGCAACCATACTCCAGAGGCAGAAACACACAGAGCAAATGGATGCACAGGGAAATAAGTGCTACCTGCTTGCATCACATGGCTCCCTGTTGAAGCTCTTTAAAATGATTTGGCTATTACAGGATTAGGCTTGATAGTTTACAATCCAGTGTATATCAAGTAAAATAATACATTTCTTTATTTGTTTTTTCAGATTCCATACACAGGAGCAAGTATGAACCCTGCACGATCGTTTGGACCTGCAGTAGTTACTGTAACGTTTAAAAATCATTGGGTAAGACAAATCCACATATATAAAATTTGCAATAGAATATGTTTTCAATTAAAGAGCCCATATTACACTATTTTCTGATCTGTTCTAATGTTTCTTCATCAAAAACATACCTGGAATTGGGTTTTGTTTCATTCACACATTTAACACATAAACCTTGCATATTTAGGGGATATGCATAGTTCTCCTCTTGTACGGAAAAGACTCCACCTTGTGATGTCATGTCGTAATACAGGAAGTGCTCCATACCTTTACACTAGAATCATTTCAGCCTTGGAGT
Organism: Boleophthalmus pectinirostris; assembly: GCF_026225935.1. Classification (NCBI taxonomy): domain Eukaryota; kingdom Metazoa; phylum Chordata; class Actinopteri; order Gobiiformes; family Gobiidae; genus Boleophthalmus; species Boleophthalmus pectinirostris. The sequence goes on from NW_026571095.1 coordinate 12,441,390, forward strand.
TGCCAATCTCTACTGTACAAAAGATAAAAGGTAGCTGTTAACTTGAAAACTGACACTTCATGCCACTTCATGGTGACATTTTCATCTTTGGAGATGTAGACAGACAAATGATAAAGGATTGTGTGAATGAAACAAAGCACAACTCCAAGTATATTTCTGACAAAGTAACATTTTAACATGGTTTAAAGCTCATAAGAATCAATGTCACATAGTATACCATCATTAAGGAGCAGTTTAAAATGCAAGCAGTGAATATTGAAATACAAAATTGTCAACAAAAACAAATACATTCTAGGATCCATTATTTCTGGTAAGAATTTGCAGCTGCATTGCTTCAGTTTGCTTCCCCCAATTGAATAACTGTCTCTTGAAAGTCCCTGAGAGAGCTTGTGTAAAAGGTTGAATGAAATACAGTAGTTAGATGATTATATCACCAGTGGCAGTGGTCCTAATGACAAAAACAGACTTTACTGTAGTGCTACTGTGCTACTGCAATAACTCTAATGTTTTTCTTTAATCTAGGGGTATAAAAACACACCAAGATGTATCCTAGTTTGTAGGAATTTGTGTGTAGAATTGCCCTTTGTTGGTGGTCTTATAACTCGATGGGTTCCACTGAAAATCCAGCTTTGATCATCGAGGATTATTGTTGTGTCCTTTGGCAAGACACGTCACTTTCCTTACAGACGTACGAATGCAGTGTGTGAGTCAGTTATTGGCACATTGGTACAAGGCAGGAGTGTGGAGAGTGAATATGTAATGCAGTGTCCAAAAAGGCCCGATATAATTATACTGGCATGAAATACAAGGTGAAGAGTTGGAAGAGACATTCAGCACTGCTTTCAAAACCAGAAATCCCTCAGTGTTTCATTACTAGCCTAGGATATTGAAAAAAATCTGCCGTATTTTGAATTCATGTCCCTACTAATCAAGAAATGTGTTTTTACTGTCTACTAAACACTATCGATGTCTATTACATCAGATGCCATGCCACCATTTTATTTTTCCTCCATCATGTATTATCAAACATAAGTATTTGTCTTTAAGGCATTATGCATGTAAATCACACCATCTGTGGATAAATAATTGGGTTGAATTAACAAGGTGTAAATAGCATTAGCTCTAAATACATGCATTCAGGGGGTTTCAGTGCAGAGATTAAACAGCATCACGGCGCGTCTGTAATTAATTGCTCAGCGCTAGGTAACAAAACATAACATTTCATTCTGCTAATAGTTTGTGCTCACGTGACGCTGCAATAGTCTAGAATCTGTGTTGAGCTGGAGGACGGGTCTGAATAGTGTAAGAGATTAGATTTGTGGATGTGGTTTAATTACTGGGTCAAGCCATGTGAAACAAAAACTGGCACGAAGTTCAAAATCTTCACTGTCAGTGCAGATAAACAAAAGTGAACTCATTTTTGTTCACAATAGCTTCGGAAAATGGTGCCATTATTCACTCCCAAGGATGTGATGATTGAAAGACAGTTGAAAGGAGCAAAACAATGAATATGGTGAGTTTGTGGAGCAGATTCCTAACATTATGTAGGGTTCAACAATAAACTGTATACTGTATTCTTCAGACTATAAGCACACTTGAAATCCTTTAATTTTCTCAAAAATCGTCAGTGGGCCTTATAATCCGGTGCACCTTATGTATTAATTCTGGTTGTGCTTACTGATCTCGATCTGATTTTATGTAGTACTGGCGCTCAAAAATCTGTCAAAATGTTTTAGTACGACTTTGGTAAGCTACGAAGCCGCACCGCTTGATGGCTTATTGGAGCATTACAGCTACCGTAGTCAGGAGCCTCGCAGAGTAAAGGGCGAAGTATAGTTCTGCCTCGACATTTATGACATCAATGAAATGCTACAGAGAATATATGTTCATTCATATATATGGTCTATGCTATGATCTGCAGACTTATAATCTCTGAAAAGTTTCACATAAACCACCTCCAACGCGATGGAAGAACAGAACAGACTCACCATCAGCAGCACATCCTCTGTCACAGAAAGAACATCTATATTCTACTGAGTCGTGTCCTTTAGTCTGACCTTAGTTGACCACTTCAGCACACAAGAAGCGAGCTGTTTTTTCAGCTCTTATAGTTTAAGCAAAGTAGTCATGTGGTTTTAAGTGACGTTTCTGTAAAATGTAAACAAATGTGTGCAAAGCTGCATTAAACACATTATTACTCAACGTGTATTTGAGTCCTCCTTGTAGGAAATAAAAAACAAACTTAAATTATCCACCCACATTCACATTCATAATACACATTTACCAAGACAGGGAACGCCGGGCAAGTTACGTCACAATCTGCCAATGGATCATAGGGATCAGTCTCAAGTGTCATCTGTTTGTTTTGCTATAATCCGGTGAACCTTATGTATGAAAATAGACGAGATAATTCAGCATTATTGATATTGTGCCTTATAGTCCGAAAAACACGGTATAAAAATGGGCATAGCGAACCCGCTTTCCAAAGGAAATGAGCTTGGACACACTTCCGGCTCTATTGACTCTGGCTCCAATTCACATTGTATTGAGAAATTTCCCCACTCTCTCTCTAACTGCTGTAGTACGCCTCGCCATTTTGGTCTTAAAATGTTCGTATAAAACTGCTCTACATGATCCCGGTGTTTTAATTTTTGTTTTTGTTTTTATCAAAATATGAACATGAATTAGTCCACTTGTTGATACAGTCTACCGTTCTACCTAAAAATCACCTGAAATTACGACATCATGCAGTTCTAGAAAGTGAGCCCCTTTTGTTTACATTTCAGATATACTGGCTGGGTCCGTTACTGGGTGGCATTCTGGCCGCCGGTCTTTACGAATACCTCTTCTGCCCCGACCCGGAGGTGAAAAAGCGGCTGCAGCAGGTCTTCCAAAAGGACCAGTCAGGACGATACAAGGAAGTGGACGCTGACGACATCACGATAAAACCGGGGAGCATCGACGTGGAGAAGGGCGAGAAGAAGGACCTGTTCAACGACAAGGGAGATGTGCTGTCGTCCGTATGACTATCACGCGCACTGCAAATAGAGACCAATCTGTAGCACGAGCAGACTAGTAACCGCCTTTTAGCTTGTCCCTTCCGAATAACTGTGCTCATAAAGGGGGATGGGATGGGATTTACGAGAATGATACAAGATGAGATTTTGACGCTATTTGTTAGAAATACATGGTGCAGTCCAGTTCCCAATTGTAGCAGTGTAGTTCTCAAAAAATGTACTTACTTAACAGTACTTAACAAATTTTTTTTATCCAATCCAAATACACAAAAAAATCTCACGAGACCATTTTCAGCATGTTCAATTTTGTCTTTATCTTGTGATACGAGATCTTGTCCCATCCCTATTCATAACAGTGCTGGTGCATGCTCCGGATGTGCAATTTCTGTTTTCTGATGTGTTATATTGTTGCGTCCTCATCAGAAACATAGCGAGAATTGTGTTTTGTTTCATTCACACCGAAATCTGCAGGTGTTAAACGTGCTAATGAAACAAAACACCAGCTTTGGTTTTGATGAGGAAACAACTTTAAAACATAGATTAGAAAATAACGTAATACGGGCATTTAATCGTAACCCATTTTCCAATTTAAATTATAATCTTGTAAACTTTTTCTTCGACTGACCAATCACAGCAGACTGTAACTCCAGAGCTCACGATGTAGCATTAATATTTAGCGTCCATGAAAAGAATCAAGCACCTTCTTATGATGTCCCAACCGCGTGTCACTTACTGGTAGGAATGTACAAAAAGGCTGAGTAATAATTGGTTGAGGAATCAATCTACCTTAAATACAATACATCGGGACAGGACAAGCCCACTGTCGTGTTACAGTGATCTCTATTTACAGTGCAGAACATGGAGAAAAAATGTCAAATCTTGTTGGCCATTTTGTTTATTTTTGCGACACTGATTTAATTTTTCATATTGAGATTTGTTTTTGCTTGTATTGGGTGATATTCTACTATGTACCATATTTGGAAAATACTGTAATCCAATGAAAGAAAGACTAGCGATTTTATTCATTTTTATACTACAAACTTTATACACAGAAATAAATACTGACATGCAAACACCAGCTCTTCTAAAATCATCAAAATGAGCAGAACTACTTGTTTAGAAAATCACTCATATAGATCTTGCAATGTGTTCTTTTTACTTATAGGTACAGTTGTCAAATTAGGAGCTGTAACCAATGTTTTTTTGGGTTTTTTTGTAGCATGAGCAAAGTGTGAAAAGCGTTTATAAAGTCATCATGGTGAATCATTAGGTTAAAACTGTCAAAATCAGGTACAGAGTCTTTGCTGTTAACTTGCAATCTTATCTTTGCAATCTTTGTTCCTAGAAGTTTCTCTAGCAATCCAGGAAATTCACTTACCTTTTTATGCCATATCAAGCGCTTGATATGGCATAAAATGTTTGCTTGTTTTTGTGGATATGTCATTGTGCCGCCTGGAATGTTCCACAGTACGACATTAAACAGCTCTACCTTGTTTTTATTCAATTACAGGTAGTTTTAAAGCTCAAACACACCTAGAAAAACATGCACTCTGACTGTGAGCGGGGTTGCCTCTCCACAGATCTGATCTAACTTGGTCTGGTTTGGGCTTCTTGAAGATAGAAAGGTTTAATATCACACTGTGAAACATTCCAGACAAAGCAATAACATCTCCATGAAGAAAAGCATTTGACAAAATCTCCACCTGAAAAGCTTAAATTACACAAACCGCCTAAAGCATATTTTCTCTTTATCTCACTGATCTTTTTTGTATTTTGTGTTGGTGAAAACACACGCAAGGTCGACCTTTTGGGTGAGGTGGGTGCAGTGAATGGGAGTGCTGAGGAGGAAAATGCGGCCTTGTTATTTCTGGATTAGTGTCACATTTGGTCTATGTAAAGTCCAGGTTCACTCATGAGTAGTTGAAGCGCATCATTTACAAGACATACTCAGTGTCTTATAACAGTCTATATATTTACAGTGCACCTACGGAAACCAATTGATACTTTGCAGAGATATCACATGCATCAAGGGTGTTCTACATGTATCTCTAATGGCGGAATGTTTAGGAGTTACCATGGTGACACACATTAAAAAGTTTTAAGATCATCTGCAAACTCAAGAGAAAATTTAAAATGGATTTAAACAACACATGTGCCGGATCCTGTGATCAATGTGAGCTTTCATGGTTCTGTGTTTAATTTTCAACAAAAAAAGTGAGAGTGACTAACTTTATGTGCGAGAGACTTGTTTAACAGTACACTCAGCCCCAGCTCAAACTGTACGACCAAATCACAGGGTTTAAAAGGTCACAGCTCACAATTCATGTTCTCACACTATACAAACTACTTCAACACACGACACAAGATTAAACCAAAACTTGATCCAATCTCCAAAACAGTGGCACAAGTAAAAAATCTTCTCAAAAAGGGCCAAAAATCGCACAGTGTATGCTCGACTTCCATCGGTTATTTACGGTCAGATTGCCTCAAGACGAAAGTTAAATTAAAATCTAACAGGCCTCAGACAGAGCAGTGCATCCAGATAGTATCACACTCCCAGGGAATGTCGATGACATTAGCTATAAAGTATCATTTGTACAACCTGATATGCCATTTTGTTCACATTATTTTTGCTGCATTGGTTTTATTTTTCATATTGAGAAATGTCAGTAAGTTGTTTTATTTTGTTGGTGTGACGCCATACGCATTTGGTTAAACTGGTATTTTTGGTATAAGCTAAAATGTTGGACAATCATGTATGTACACAATCCAATCAATTTTATGATTTAAGTGTGAATATGATCGTACTGATATTAAATCCTGTTTTAGTAAGCTCTGTTTGCCTTATTTGCCTTATTATCACATTCAATTCTGAAATCGTTCAATGACAAAAATGCGGGTAATTAAAATGCAGCCTCCAAAGATAAAATAAAAATATGCATTAATTTAACAAAACTTTTACATTTAGACAATTCTTCTACTTAAAGTTCATGTGATTATAATTTGATTTGGTAGGCTAGTGCATGTGGTAAATATGTATCATTGTTTTACATGAGTCAAGAGGCAGTTTATGGATAAGAAGTTGAGAAAAATGTACAAAAATACAGGAAGTACGGTGAGTTTTAAAACAGAATACCTCTAGTTATGGTATCAAAAAGGATGCTATAACCATTCCCTTTAAATGTGCACTGCGTAACTTTTCTAGTGAAAGGTCTGTTATCTGATCTGCTTGTGTCCATGGCGATATTACTGTTTTAGCTCATTTATTCCACAGTATGGAAATAAACTGGGTAACTACAATGGAGACAGGCTAGAATTCAGTTTTTATGCATTTTTACGTTATAAAACACTTATAATTTAACAAATTCAAGAGAGATATGTTTAAAGCCCTACTGTGAAACATTCCAGGGAAGGAAATAACATCCCCATAGAGACGCGCAAGTAGCAGACCCTCCACTTTTGTGCACTTTTAACGACAAAGCCTCTGACCACAACTTGTATCTTGTATTATCTCATGTTCCCCCTTTATTATTTGTCCAGTTATAATCAGGAGTACAGTACAAGGTAGCATGTAACAAGAGTACACAGTGAGGCCGGGAGTTGCAGTCTTTCCTCTCGTCCTCTCCTCCTCTCCTATCAGGCTAAAAATATTGCCTTGATAAGAATCCAGCTGCTTAAAAACATGTTTGTTGCTAGGGCTAATATCGCCCTTAGATGGTGTCTCCCTGTGGTCAGATAAGTGTCCAGTGCAGTCTGTGAGTCAAAAGCATTGTGTAATCTCCATCCCCCAGGCCACAGCAGCACACAGAGGCACAGGAAATGAACCTGCTTTGTGCTGTTATGTGTAAGGAACAAGTGAAATTCTGCACGATATTTTACTTTTTTTAAATCTGCTTTATGTTCATGTTTAGTTTGGTTTAGTTTATTAGGGCTTTCTTTACGTCTAGATTACATTAGAAGTGTATGTAGAAGCATACTTAGTCCAAAAGGAGTACGATGAAGCAAAATGTTTGTGTATCTTGATTTGTTTTGCTGGCTGTGTGCTCATGGGAAGGAAACAAGTTTGAGTGTGGATATTCTAACAGAAATAAAGTTGTAAATCTCACCGGACCTAAACACATTTAAAACAATCTTCTGCCTGCTTTGTCCAGAAATCATCAGCTCCACATTCTGTTTTGTTCCCGAAGAAGACTAAGAATATTAAAAGGAAAGTACTACTGCACTGTTCTGTCAGGTTAGACACCAGCATCACCTTGTGGTCACAGCGAGTATTGCAGCTTGTGTGAGCATTCTGGGGTTTGTCCAGGGGAGGGCAGTCACGAGCTGTGATGGACCAGATGTGCAAAGTGTGATCAAGGCTGTAAGAACCAGTTTATTCAAGATTGGAAAAAGATAGTTTTTATTAGTACAATGTTCAGCTGCAAAGGCACAGTACTCGTATTAAAAAGGTCTCACTGTGTATATTACAAAAATGGAGATTCATCTGGAAATTTCAATCCAAGTTACAAATGTTTTCAGCTGTATTTGTTCACACTTTCATAACCACTAAGTACTAATTCAGAATTCAGAATCTTTTGGTTTATTTGTTGATGTTTTTAATGGATTTTACAACTCTATACTAGATGATTAATCACCTTTCATATGTGTATTTAATTACATACAATGACTTTAATTATTATTTTATTACTTTAAATGTCAGGGTCACAACTACAATGTACGAATAGTAATAATAGTTCCAATCAAATCAAGCTTTATTTGTATGGTGCTTTACAACAGTAGCAATTAAACCAAAGCGTTTTCCATAAGTGCATCATAACCTAAATAAAAATGATGAAAAATATTAAAAAATTTTGATTATATGTGAAAAACAGTTGTGAACAAACAAGTCTTTAGCTTCACTTTGAACAGAGACAAAGTAGTGATCGACATTTTGTGATGACAAAAAGTGTGCAACGTTTCAAAATACTGACGAAAACATTGTACTAAAAATAATAAAAGATGTGACAATATTTCTTGGTACATTATCCATCCTTACTTACCAACCTGCTGCTACACACACACACACACACACACACACACACACACACACACACACACACACACACACACACACACACACACACACACACACAGACACACAGACACACACACAGACACACAGACAAAACAGCCCCCCCTTCGTTCTTTTGGGACTGTGCCTTCTCCCTCCAGGCCTGTTACTCAGGGCAACCACCATTTCAATTCCTCTTAATCATCTATACCTCCTGCATAAACGTGCTGCTTTATTCACCCCTCTCTTCCTCCTGGGACCAAAATATGTAAAACACACTCAGTCAAATACACCTAAGCTTGTGACCGGGACAGGTGCTAGCGCTGCCTTCTCTTGCACTCAGAATATAGTGTTAGGGATTTGTAAGCTGTGAAGTTTGCTGAAAGGTGCCTTTTGGGGTAATTACAGAAGTGAGATGGTGTCAGAAACAGTTACAAGAAGAAGTGAGGTACAAAAACTCCTCCCAGTGTGGATGCCAAATACTGAGGACAAAACTCTGATAGAACGAAGTCGACTCAAAGTGACAGCAGATGTGACAGGGGCATTTTTCTGTCTGCGAAATGTGTAACTCAATCCACCACAGATTCAACAAGAAAGTAAACGTGTGACTTCAGAAATAATTACAAAGTTGTTCATGTACTTGTGAAAGGTGAGAAGTACAGTTAGTAGCAGGTGAATACTTTTTACTGGTGTGTCCTTTACCACAAAAGTATTACTTAAGAGCTCCTATTACTCTATTTTCTGATCTATGTTACGATGTTGTTTCCTCATCATAAACATACCTGGAGTTTCTCTCTCAAACTGAAACACGCTGTTCCTCCTTGTGATGTCATGTGGTGATACAGGAAGTGCTCCACTGTGTTTTTAAACTCCATGAAACTTCACTAGAATCATTTGGATAACTTCAGCCTATTATTGAATTTAAGGTAAAATGTAGCTGAAACTTGGGAACTACAAGCTTGATGACATCACAAGGTGGAACACAGCATTTTGAGCTTTGGAGATGTAGACAGACTAATGATAATGCTTTGTCTCGGGGCAGCTGTGGCTACAGTAGTATAACAATACAATAATGCTCTGTAAAGTGTCTTTGAGTGTCCAGAAAAAGTGCTGATCCAAAAAACTGATCCATTATTATTATAATTTCCTCCACAGGGTGGCTGGGCGCTCCCTTAGAGATAGGGTGAGGAGCTCAGTCACACGGGAGGAGCTCGGAGTAGAGCCGCTGCTCCTCCATGTTGAGAGGAGCCAGTTGAGGTGGCTCGGGCATCTGTTCCGGATGCCTCCTGGGCACCTCCCTCGGGAGGTGTTCTGGACATGTCCCACCAGAAGGAGGCCCCAGGGAAGACCCAGGACACACTGGAGGGACTATGTCTCTGGGCTGGCCTGGGAACGCCTCAGGGTCCCCCCGGAGGAGATGGAGGATGTGTCTGGGGTGATGGAAGTCTGGGAGTCCCTGCTGCTTCTGCAACCCAACCCCAGATAAGTGGAAGAAAATGGATGTATATTATTATTATTAATACTCAAGCATGTGTGAATGAAACAAAACTCCAGGTATGTTGTTGAGGAGGTAACAAAATCATAACATGGCTTAAATCTTAATATTGTACCTTTAATTTACAAATGTGTTGATTGTTATACCAACTACATAAATAAATGATAAAATGTACATGTAACATTTTGCACAAACACATTTCATCCATCTACACTTGCATTCACGTTCAGACACCAGTGTAGCAACTGCGAAAGTTCTTTGCCCAAGAACACAACTGCAGTACAGCGATTGAACCACAAACCTGGCTGGTAAATGGGCATATGTCTAATAGAAAAAAAAAAAACACTGCAAACTGCTTTTCTCATGGTTTGTCAAGTACATGTGGCAGACATTCACAACAGATACTAAACAATTTAAGTGATTTACTTTCACATTAGTAGACTGATTTCATTATAGAAGTAATATTGGGATCAACTGGGGACTCACATTTACTTCTGGTTCTTTTTAGGTACTTGAACAGGACTTTTAGACCTGGATGTGATCATATTTACACTATTAAAATCTGTTTAATTTGTTTGCCACTCATCTCTAGCAGATAACAATGATGGAAGAAAATGTATTTAATTACAGAATAATTTGTACCTGCGTTAAAATGTGTTTTGTAGCATATTCCAATACATGCTCCAATCAAGTACTGTATTCTGTATACTTAAGAATACTTTTACATTGAGTAGCATTACATTATAGTGTAAAAACTATGTATGGGATTGAAAACAATGGTGTGTTTGTTTCACCATTTCTTCTGCATTTCCTATCACAAACTGGAGAAGTTAAATTTTCACATGTACTCACCAGAGTGTTGTTTTGTGTTTTTCTCACTGATACTGTGGAACCCATCATGTGTGATCAAGTACTGCAATGTATCCCTTAGATCTGAGGAAACTGGCTATTTTCTGAATACCAACAAATGAAACTGTACTGCGATACCAGGTACTTAAAATGTGTATTCTGAATATGTATTTGCGGTACATGGATTCAGTTACTTCCCAGCAATAGGTTAAGATGTTAAGATTAATGTTCGTTGAGGTTTACAGGTTAAAGTTAGAAGGCGTAATGGATCACTTCTGCCATTAACCACAGTGCTACAAAATGAATGTTATGTTATGTATATGTTTGTATACCATAAAGTGCAATTCAAACTTAGGCCTATCTAAAGAACTCACAGTTTTTCTTGAAGCCAAAACTTCCAATTCCCCGAACAGAACGAGGCAAATGATAAAAACACACACCTTAAAGATCATTAGCAATTAATATTGGGGGATTCATGGAGGCAAAACAGCGTTAAACACTTGTTTAATAATTCATACTATAAACAAGAAAGTCTCCCACTTCCTTAATAATTTAGACGTAAGCTAATGTTGATTTATTCAGGAAGGTCTGTGCCACCAGCAGCGCCTGGAGAGCCCAAATTTGAATTAAAGTAGGACAGTAGCAGGCGAGTCTGTAATAACATTTGTATAATTTTATTATTGCTCAGGGCTCAGTTCATTTCCTCCTCCAGTAGCTGCGTGAAATTGTTTGATTCTGGAAAGTGCCTTCAGTGTGCGGCTGTGGGGAAGGAGGCTGCAGGAAGGAGCCATACACACACACACACACACACACACACACACACACACACACACACACACTGGCACACTGGCACACGCACTCACACACACTGGCATACGCACTCACACACACTGGCACACGCACTCACACACGCGCATGCACAGGGAGATAAATAACTTGTTATTCTGGGTTTTGTAATACTGTTACATTGGCGCACTTAATAAGTGGGGCTGTCTCGGCTCGGTGATGGATATTCTCACTCACCTTGTCACTTATGATGAATATTTGACGGTGTGTATGAGAGATAGGGGGCAGAGAGAAGCAGTCGTTCATTACATTAGCAAATCACATAAATATGAAACTTTGTGTTTATGTTATTCCACAGCCGACAGTGACATTTTTGGTACGCATTACTCAAACTGACTCCCTCTTTCTACAACTTTCCAACGTTTTTGTGTGAATTCAAAACAATGACAAATCCCTGTTTTTATATAGTGTAGATTAACCACACAGGAAAAAGAGATACCAACTCCAGCCACAAGGAGTCAGCAAAGGAACAAAGTAATGAGCAAGTAGACCCCAAGATTGATTTTCTGACCAAGGGGGCCCTGTTGCATTGCTTTAATATCTTGTTGCTATTCAGTTCGCTTTAAGATTTCTTGTGTCAGTTTAAAGGCGCACTACGTAACCTTTTTTCCCTTCTTGTCTCCATAGATGTGTTACACTTTGCTCGAAATGTTCCAAAGCATGACATAAAACTCATCTAACTTCATGGAGACAAGCAGGTGACTTCAACAGGCCGAGTTACAGGTTGGATCCATGGAGAGGCGGACGTTTTTCAGGGTATTCTGTGGAAAAAAAAACACTTGTAATCAAATAAATACAAGATACATATAATGCCATATTCTGGAACATTAAGGCAAACCAATAACATCATAGAGAAGCAGGTGGCATCTCTAAAAAGTTACATGGTGAAGTTTTATACAATTTTATACAAAACGATATTTCTGAGTAATTTTAATTTTAGTTTCAATTTGATTTAGATTACCATTCTTCGTTTCCCAATTTGGATCTAAATCACTTTCCAACACTTTCAATATTTTCAAATGATTATTTCTCCAAGACTAATCTCATAGTTTGCAAACTTCTTCACCACTGTTGCACTTTTGTTTACCAATGACAGCACTATGATTTCCAAAACGATAATTCACCAAAGTCTGATTAGTGCGGCACAAACAATCAGGTTTGGGGAGGTATTAGCACCTGAGCCCCCGGTGGCAGACGCAGGAAGTGCGGGTGGAGCGGTGGGGGATCGGTGGGGGTTCGGTGGGAGGAGAACTTCTGATTGGTTTCCTGGGGGCTTGCGCTTTTCCAAACTTCCCCATGCACGCGCGCACATTCCCTCACTCTCCCTCTCCTCCTCTGCCTCCCGTCCTATTGTGCATTTGATGAAACACATTTGTTTGACTTAACTCTTGCCTGGCCATCGCGGTCTGGATCTGGCAGGCCCGGTGGTTGTAATGTGGCCCCAACAGCGATGGTGCTTAATGAGAGGATATATGTACAAGTGCGGGACTTTACCTCGGGAGCTGTTTTCCATTTGGGTTGGGTCGGCTGCTCGCGTTATTAGGGAAACCTTTATTATTGTTGCCCTCTAGTGGGAGCCATATAATAGGATTACATTTTATTAGCGCCTTGAAGCATCACCCGGGCCGCCCCGCCTCTTGTCTCTGCTTCCTCATGTTGGTGTCACTGTCCTCGGATGGGGACCACAACTATGGTTTTGGGCATAATATTAGGCTATACATTTCCATTCAGTACTTAGCATGTGTAATAGTAATGCTGAAATCAGTTCAGCCAGGGACATTGAACAGGGGGAGTCTAGGGTAGCTACACATTTTCCCAGAGCCTATAATGCAGGGGCCCTCACAAAGTCTGTAAAGTGCACGTAGTCCAGGCCCACGGAGATGGTTTGTACCCAGGACCAATAGAAACTGTGAATTTGTAAGTTTGTGATCACAAAATTCCATTGTAAAATACATACATATCTATCACTTTTCTATCCTGATCCTAGTAAGGGATGTGTCTTGCTCAAAGGTTACGCTCTGTTAGAAGTGGGGGTGATTGAACCAACAACATTTGGGTAAGGGGTGAAGATTAAATGTCATTTTCCAGTGGCCATGGGCTGTACACCGCAAAAACAAAAATCTAGACAAGTTAGGATTGTTTGTTAAGAAAGTTTTATTATGATTTCAGTAAATTTCACTTGACAAGTAAAATGATCTGCCAGTGGAACTTTTGTTTTCTTACAGTGAAGACTTTTTGTACTTAAAATATGAAAATACATCTTGCTGCACTTAAGAAAGACAACAATTCTGTGCACTTAAAATAAGAAACAAAATCAAATCTTGCTCGAATTAAGAAAAACACACTTATTCCATTGATAGATTATTTTACTTGTCAAGTTGAATCTACTCAGATAAAGTAAAATGTTCTTAATTTAAGTCATTTTAACTTACTTAGATATTGTTTTTTGCAGTGTACAAGCTTAAAGGTCATATATTACAAAATTGACTCTTAAGACATGATTGTTGTTACTGTCTCAAAAACATTGGAGTTGTGTTTTGTTTCATTCACACATGTTTGAGTTATCAGCTTTCACCTTTAGTTCAGTAGAAACTGGCAATTCCAAGTCTGAAATCATCCAAATGATTCTAGTGAAGGTGCATGCTGTCCAGTCAGATTTGTGTATTTCTGTGATGCATGTGAAATGAAGGAGATCACAGATAATAAGAGTTTGAACAAAATGAAAAATTTCTCACCACACATTTAGCGATTCACTCTTTGATTCTGCATAAATTATTTTTTTCAGCCGGTTTCACTTCGTTTGACCTCGCAGCATTAGGATTCGTTCACTCGAAGGTAGGCGTGTACTTTTTTTATTTAACCAATCGTTGCTATTTGGTCGTGATGTATGTAATGCGCCAAATCCCATAGGAAGAAGGGCAATAACGTCTTTCCCCTTGAGAAAATTCACCAAACATTCTCTTTGTTTCAGCTTTAAATCTTCGATCTAAGGAATTGTTGCCAACACAGAACAGTATGGCTTCGTCCACATCCATCTCGACCGCTTTGTTTACTGTTGTGCTGTACCACAAAAGGGACCCAGACAGGTGCTTGAGTTTAACGTCACGGCTTCGCTGCTTTTCGCTGACTGGCCGGTGCGCGGTCTACAACTTCCAGGGATCTTCCAAACCTTCTACTGTATTCCAATTCCTGACCTAGTTGCTGGAGAGAAATGAAATTGAGTGGAGGGACTAGTTGGCAACAGCCTGGCTATCCATGCATGTCCCTAATTGGGTAATATATGTGTCAGTAATGCCATCTGAACTCTGGGAGATTCAGCGCTGACCAGCACATCTTCCCAGGCAAATCGATGAACACAATATCATATCTTTTAAATGAGAAAGTCCTCCTCATGCCGAATATAACAGGAAACTGAAACCACTTAATAGGATACAGGGTAAACTATGGCAGTCTGAATATATTTATACTGCTTTGCCTTTGCTCTATTCCTCTCTCTACCTCGCTCAACAAACAGCCTTTTCTATCAGATCATATAATCACCATTGTTGCTATTTCTGCACTCGGGGCTGTACTCATGGCATGACTTGGACTGCACAATGAGCCTATGCAAACACTGCCCCTCCTAAAGCTCCTAAAGGTGAATTTCAACGTAGCAGAGATAATATTTGACGAACAGCGCTGGCCTGAAACTGCAACCCCGCGGGCCACCATTGAGTCAGGCTCAGCACTTTGCCTGCATCCATCCCACTCGCTTACACAACCAGAGGCCATGCTGAGCAGGGTGTGGGCTAGCGTACAGCAGCTATTAGCATGCTCCAGGGCTAGTGCTACTGTTAGAAGAGTCGGCAGAAAACAAGCAGGGGATGTGGGAGCTGAGGTTAGGAGAATTAAATGCATCAATAGAGGTTTTGGATGAGGCTGGTGGAGCAATGTGTAAAAGAGGACATGCTTTTTGGGCTATTTAGTGATAAACTATAACATATCGTACATAGATTTATTTTACATTTTGTTCATTGTAAACTGCAAAAATAATAATAATAATAATAATAATGATAATAATAATAATAGGAACTGGACCATTGAGTTCTTGTTTTATTTGTGCAAAAAAGTCTATGCAGCATATTTGAACTCCCTTTGGCATTTGTAAAACCTTATTATCAATCAAAATACATCTTTAAGTGAGTTAATGACAAGGGAGTTTTGTGTTTAGTATCTATTATTTTTCATTAAATTATGTCTCTTCCATTTAAACTGCAGATATTGTGCTATTTTCTTGTCAATGTTATGTTGTTTCCCCATTAAAAACATACCCAGAGTGGCGTTTTGTTTCATTCACACATGTTTAACAGACAAACCCTGCATATTTAGGAGTACTTCTCTCAAATAGAAAGCACTTGGTTCCACCTTGTAATGTCATGTGGTAATACAGGAAGTGCTCTACTGTATTTTTAAACTCATATGCATTCACTAAAACCATCTGGATCACTTTAGTCCTAGAATCTCTAATTGAACAAAAGCTAAAAAGTAGCTGTTAAGTTGAAAATAACCACTTCATGACACCACAAGATGGAACAGAGTATTTTGAGCTTTAGAGATGTAGACAGATTAATAGGGAAGGATGACTCAAGCAGGTGTGCCTGAAACAAAATGTGATGAGGTAACAGCATTCGAACACAGCTTAAAGCTCATGAGTCAATTTAGTGCAATACGGGACCTTTAATTAATTTTCCACAGTATGACATTTAACACATCCCTTTGTACTAGAAAACACAATGGTGTCACATCCGAGGTGGCAGCCATTTTGGTAGGCAAAAAGCGTCTGTATCAATAAGTCAACATCAACAGTCCACATCAACATCGTCAAGAGTTATCGGCGGGTTTTCAAAGTAATGTTTTTGATTCTCAACGTTCAGTGACTCAGAGTAAGATGAAGATGAAGTCATGTCAAAACTATTAAATGCAAAACCTACTTCAAAATAAGAGGAGGTATCTCATGACAGACATATGCAACCTCAACTGTCAACACAAAGGAGCGGCCTGACTGACTTTTTGCCTACCAGCCAAAGAACATATGCGGAAAAGCCGGATATAAACAAAAACAACGATTGCTTATATATCTCCCTTTGGACAAGCAGATGTTGCCACCAGACCAAGGTACAGGTCAGATCAGTGGATAGGCATGTTTTTCCCAAGGTATTTTAAGGCAATTAAATACCTGTGACTGAATAAATGTAATGCCATACTGTGGAACACTCCATGCAATACAACATCTCTATAGAGACAAACAGATTCTGAAACTCCCACAAAAAAGTTGCATAGTGCACCTTTAAAACATTCAAATGATGATTTAAACACAACATGTGAACCTTTATAATCACTTACAAGTACAATGTAAGTCTTTATTTACAAGAAAAGACAGCAGTATCTTTGTCATCTGACTTTCTCACTAACACCTTTTGTTCCAGTGTTATGTGTGCTAACAGTAGTATTTTCCTTGGATATAGATACAGCAGAAGCAACAAGTTTTGGCTGCGATGGCGGACAAATTATCCCGATGGGTTGCAGATGTGGGCCCAATGACATCATCAGGGTGTAAAGGAGAGAGAGGGGGGTCCAGTGGAAAATGAAGCATGCACTGTGGAATTCTGGGAAAGTGATCAGAGCAAATGTGTAAAAGGCTCCACTGATCACAAAGTTTACTTGCAGACAACAATGAAGCCCATTAATGCTAGTGTGGGACTGGTACAAAGTGTGTTTGACCTTTAATTCAGCATCGTGAATTGATTCTATGGTTTTCCTTTAACCGATTTATCAAATGTAAATGTAAAAAAGATTTCTAGTTTGATAGCCAAGTTTGTGGCACATTGGCATTCAGTAGTTTGCATTGATAAATTACACTATGTGACTTTTCTGAGAGAGAGAGTCCAACCACCTGCTTGTCTCCATGGAGATGTTATTGCTTTGCCTCTAATTTTCCACAGCATCAGGTGCTCTTATTCCTTTAAAACAATCTCCACAGATCTCACCTGTGACTTGGCCTGGTGGCGTCACCTGCTTGCATCCATGGAGATAAATATGTTTAGAGTGACAAACTGAAAAGTTTTTGGCTTATGCTTGCAACCTTATGACTGCAATTTTATGTGTGTGAAACTTGTTTAACGGCATAAATCAGCTCATCTGTTTCAGATTGTCTTGAAATAAAACTCAGATTAAGTCTAACTTGAATAACAGAGCTTTTAACAGAGCAGTGCTTTCAGTTAGCTTCATGCCCCCAGGATATGTTTGACATTTCCACATATAAAAAAGACACCAGAATATTTTCATCATATAAAAACTCTAGTATACTTTCAACGTGAAGTGATAATGGCACAATTAGAAAACTGCCAAACTGATCTTTACCTACCAGTCAAATTGAAATTAAATGCCTTTAATGTTACACTAGTGCACACTGCCCTTTCAGACCAGGCTCCCTCTTCTGTTTATCATTTCTGCTCCTACAATAAACATGGCTGCATTGATTTCTTGTCTCGTTCTAACAAATGACGCTGTCAACAGTAGGGGGCGAATATGAGCCTTATAGTCTGTCTCACTTAGTTTGTCAGAATCCACACCGACACGGTACCAAAACTCCAAAATATAACTCCTTTCGCTGTGTAGTTTTTATTTAGAACGCGTGTTACGTTTGCTGTGTGCGTGGAGGAACGATGCGAAAGAAGGCGCTTTAGAAGTGTCTCAATCTTGCTGAAATCATGCATGGTTGAACATTTGAAATGAGCTCGCGCACCAGCCTGGGGCACTGATTCCGGCTTGATTGGGGCAAGGCGAGCTGCAAGTGCTTATTTATACAACTACGTCATTTGGAGGTTGTCCAAAGGGAACTGAGCAGATTACAAAGCGGACAAGAAGAAAAAAAATAAAGAGAGCGAGTTCAATAATAGTGAGATTCATTAACGAGATTCCATAGATTTTTCATTTGATTAATCAACAAGTACATTTTGCGCCTTTACGCACGTGTGAAGACCGGTTTTGGGGAGATTTGGAAACAACAAAGAAAGAGCGCGTAATAAAAAAGCACATATCAAAGCAGTCCCAACCAACAATCTATATAATTATCATCATCTGCTGCCTTTCCTCTCTGGCAAAGAAACACTCCATCCATTTGTAGCGATGCCCCGGGGGAACATTACATCAAAACTAATCATAACGATTAGATCTGCTCGTGAGGGAGGCAAGTTGGAGGCAGAGGGAAAGGAAGAGAAAATACAAGGTTTCATTCTGATATTATAAAAAGTATAAATTCTTACACTGCTGTTATACTGTTAGGTGTCGTGTAGCTCGGGAGGTTTTTTTTTATACTCCACTTTGGTTAGACTGGGGCAGAGAGAGACATGAGCTAATTGTATCCTGATCTTGCCTTGAGGGGTTTCGAGAGCCCCGGAGCCAGTATTCTCTGTATTTTGTTCTGTCTACCCAAGCCGAGCTATTGCGTTTCTCAGCGCTGTAAGGGAGACCGAAGAAGAAACCGCTCGTGGGGGGACTAAACCGGAGAGCGAAAAGGTGGTCAAAAAAGATCGACTTTATGCAGCCCTATGTTCCAGGTAAGTGCGAGGATTTCTTCGCTTTGCTCGTGTTTCCTCCCAACAGCAGCAGCAGTAGTAGTTGGGGTAGCAGGCAGCAACACGGACTGGGACATTCGAAGGCGCAGTAGCTTTTACGCATGTGCCAGAAAAGCGATTCGAGCGGTTCAGTTCTTTTACAAAATGTTTAACCACTTCCTGGCTATTGTCGCTATAAGTACGATTGTGGGAGAGTGTTCATAAAGCAACTGACTTGTGTCGTGTGATATTTCGGAGAGGTGGATGACAACGGCACTACACTTTCTGCCCGCTGCAATTGGCTTCTGGCGCGTTTAGCCTTGTACCAGCTCGTGCCCGCGACGCAGAGCTCAGTAACTTGTACCAAACTTACACAAACCGTATATATGCGCCTCTCTTCGCATAATACTAAGTTGGTGTAGTCGTGAAACTGTTCGCTTTTCAGGCTGCCCCAGATCCTCTAATGAAAGACGCCATTGTGGAGTAATTTTGCTCCAGGCGATTTGGCTTTTTCTGTAAAAACAGGATGTACCTTCGGCTTTACGCACGCAATATATGAATCACCACAGCATGCAAACTTAATCTTATGTATAATTATTGAATCTATGCTTGATATAATAACGTTATTGTGTAGATGGAGAGGGACATTCGTGGATGGAGCGTGCGTAAAAACTCCTGAGGTTATCTGAACACGTAGGAGGGAGTAGTCTATTCAGGGCACAATTATGTTTTGTGTTTAATATTTTAAATACATTGTCATTAAATGAACTGCTGTCATAATTGATACTTTAGATTGCATGTTGCCTCGAGGTCTTTTGTTATGTCAGTTATATATTTTATACGATTTTTTAAAAGTTTTGTGTAAGTAAAAATTAGATTATTTATGATTTAAATTTAGCCTACATTTGGAAAAGTAAGCGCGTGGTATAAATTTACAACAACACTCTTTTCACATGCCTTTACAGCAAATAGTGTCTACTTCAGTTTTTGACACATGGAATTCCCGAAGTGGTCACTTGATGGCGCTGGAGTCACAACTCTTACTTTGACTGTGCTGTTGAACTTGTGCAGAAGTTCGCAGAGTTTAGGCCACGTTTGAGAGCGCGTGTACAGGGTTGCTCGTTATTGCACGTTATGGCTAGCAGTGAATCCATAGGGAGGGCTTGTGTTATTGTTTTTCATCAGAGGCCTGCCACTCCTGCGCCCTGGGACACTGCGCCGCGCTTGGAGTGAACATGCACTGTTACCAAGCGCCTCCGGCAACATGGGACTCGGCACACTTCCTGGTCCGTGATGTCAGACTGCATAGCGTGGCGTTGTATGAAATTTTACTTTACTCAGTAGTATCAGTGAACTATAGGTTTTAACTGTACAAATGAGCTACTTAGAATCCACTATTTGCATTTCATAAAAGAAAACCTATGACAAAACATGAAAGAGATACCCCTAATTAGTTATTGTATAGCTATTTTCACAACTGCAAATAGATGTAACCTTCCCTGTCTCTAAAAGCAGAAAAGCAAAACACACTCAGCTCTGTACTGAATTAAACATAAAAGTGATTTTTAAATTAAAGATACACTACAACAGTATTTAAACTAAACAAGTACCCAAAGTAGACCTAGCAGACAAGTTTACTGCCTATATATTACTTCTACTTTTACTATAGGTCAACTGTAAACCTAAATGGATAAAATTGACCTTGCCAAAATCTTAAAGGATTGTGTTCACACTTCCTGGTTTGAGCCATGTTTTGTCCTGATGTAAACCTGCTTTTGTCCTCTTTTAGTCCTGATTTAGTCCAGGTTTAGTTTAACATTTAGTTCCAATTTTGCGCTCTAATGTACCCTGAGACACCAGTGAAATCCACGCAATGTCAATAACATATTTAGTACAAAAGTTTATTGATAGTAATTCCTTGCTACTACTTTTACTACTACTACTACTACTACTACTACTACTACTACTACTACTACTTTCCAATATCATGAAGTCGAATCTTGGACAAAAATCTGAACCAAAAAGTATATTAGTTTGCAGTGGCATATAGTTTAATACTTACTTTCACAGCAAAAATATATTCTAGCTGCAGTTTTGGGAAGTAATTAAATATTCCAAATATATTTATTCAGAACTATGAAAGAGTAACTGTGTTCCAGTTCCAGGTACTTTTTCATTTGGTGGTTTTCATAATTCATTTAGGAAAATAGTTTAGTGATTCAATTTGAAGTTTAAGCTTTAATATTGTTGGTGATATAATAAAAACACAGCTGTCATCATGTCAAAGTATTCTAAGTATTCAGAATTTAGTGAATTCAGAATTATGTGCTCTGATTGGACCATATAACAGAATACGTGACAGAATGTATTTTACTACTGGTATTCAGTATTGTGTAACTTAATACATTTTCAAAGAATTATTTTTAACATCATGTATCCATCCAATCAAATAACCACCTCATCTTTGAATCATTGTGATCTCAGCTCTGTAACCACATGCTATTTTGGTAAAATCGTCATATCATGATCTCTGCTTTATTGTTTAATGCAGCGCTATGGTTGAACACACTTTCGACCATCCACTCATCTTATTGATCAGCCTCCATCGTGCTCTGAGTGAGTAACAACTGGATACAACCAACCACAGTGAACTTTCAGAAACTAGCTTTAGTTTTTTCTTCAAGGACCCATATTACGCTATTTTCTGATCTATGTTGTAATGTTGTTTCTTCATCAAACCTACCTGGAGTTGTGTTATGTTTCATTCACACATGTTTAACACACAAACCCTGCATATTTAGACTGAATTCTTCGCTCAAATAGAAAACACTCTGTTCCACCTTGTGATGTCTTAAAATTATACGGGAAGTGCTCCACTGTGCTTTTAAACTCCATACACCTTCACTAGAATCATTTGGATAATTTCAGATGTGAAATTGCCCATCTCTATTGAACAAAAGGTAAAAGGTAGCTGTTCACTTAAACACTACCGCTTCGTGACATCACAAGTTGTAACAGAGTATTTTGAGCTTTGGTGATGTAGACAGACTAATAATAAGAGGTTGCTCAAACATGAATGAAACAAAACACAACTCCACTCACAAGAATCCATTTGGCGTAACATAGGCCCTTTAAAGACTGTATAAAAGACACCAAGAAAACATGAACTGTAATTAAATTGAAATCATGATGTGGCTTTAAGAAAATCGTGATATACACCTAACACAAAGTCTACCACTCATCCCTCACTACTCCCACCGGAGTCTACCTCACCTACACGTGTTGCTATTCCCCAGCCCAGACAGTGTACTTAGCCACAGCGAGCTCCTGTCTGTCTGTGTGTGGACATTTGAAACAAATGTCCAGGGGCAAGAAAGCAGAGACAACCCATCCAGATTATGTAAATACCAGTCTGCCTGCCTCCGACCGAATCTTAATGCTCTGATCTGAAATGCTAATTGTTTCTTTCTGCAATATGTGGAAATACAGGCAGACTGTGTTGTATAAGTAAACATTTCAAAGTTTGTGTTGACATTATGTGAATCTGAAAATTTGATGTTTGTGTTCAAGAATTGGAGGGGTTCTCAAAATCTGGTATGGTAACACTTGTGGTATAGTTTCTGTTGGAGTACTTGAACATTGCTGTTTAAGGCCTGGTTCTAGTTAGAGTAGGCATTCCACAATATCAGATTTCACTGTTTCGATTGTGAGAAGAACCATCACCATTGCAGCTATTTGTGGTTATTGACCAAACAATAGTGAAATCCTTAATTCTTTTATTACCTTATCTTACCTCTATTATTAATTAACCCATTGGGTTAATATAGCGCCTTTCAAGATACCCAAAGCATTTTACAGTACATTATTCATTCATTCCACTCTTGGTGGTGGTAAGCTGGTGCGTAGCCACAGCTGCCGCAGTAGTAGCTTACAACCATCAACTCACTCACACATACCACATTTATACCAGGCAAAGTGGGTGAAGTGCCTTGCCTAAAGACACAAAGACAGTTTTTGCCACTGGCGCCCCACTGTGACACCTGGTACTCCCAGTGGTCTCCCATTCAAGTACTAACAAGGCCCAGTCCTGCTTAGCTTCTGAGATCCAACAAGATCAGGCTTTGACAAGCTGGTATGACCTTTCTATTCTATCTATTATGTGACCTGCTTTATCAAATTAAACTTTATGAATGTGACATAAAGGACAGGTAAGAATGTAAATTATGTTATGATTATATTGTGACATGTAATCTTGGTTTTTCCCAAATAAGTATTGGTTTTTGATCTCTTAGTCATGTTTTTATGTCTGATTTAGTCTGATTAGTTAGCCTAGTTTAGCCCTCTTTACTCTTGGTTTACTCTTTTAAGCTCAAATAGACCAAGTCAAATGTAGCCAGCATTTGACTTGGTCCAGTTCTGTATAGTCCAAGAATAGTCCTTTAAAGCCATTTTTAGTCAGTGCTCGTGTTTATTGAATAGTCATAGTGATAAATTGTGTTTGGATATATTGTTTTTTAATTTTTCTCTCATTGGCTGTTCAAAATCATAATCTTTCTTCGTATGGGCCCTAAGCAAAGTACTGGTACCAAATGTTAACCTTTTCTCCAGATCTCCAGAGTTCTTGAAATCTCGTGCCAAATGATTCTTGATGCAGTCAGTCTGTTTTCGATTTGTTTGTGCATATTGTGGTGCAGAAAGTATACAAATGGAGCAGACGCACGCTCACATTTCGCTAAATATGAAAAGTTAAACATTCGCAGGCCGCAGAGGTTACAAACATGAGGGGACATTCGGTACTTTCCACAAGTCAAAAGTCAAATTAAAGATGACAAAATTGCATGTTGGCTGGAGTCTGAAACATAATTGGCTAAAATTACGAAATACTACATATATGTTCCTATATTCTAACACTGAAGCCTTTCATATTAAATGTATATTTGTATGGTAGTAGTGTGTGGAGGCAGTAGTTTAGTAGAAGGTGAAGCATTTGTCTAGGAACTGGAGGGTTGCAAGTTCCATTTCTATCCGGACAAATGAATGAGTAACACAATCACTCACACTGTTAAAGGGCCCATATTTATTTTCTGATCCTGGAGATACCTGGAATTGTGTTTTGTTTTGCTCACACATGTTCAACACACAAACCGTACGTATTTAAACGGATAACACTCTGTTCCACCTTGTGATGTCATTTGATAATACAGGAAGTGCTCCACTGTGTTTCTAAACTTCATACAGCTTCACTTGAATCATATGGATAAGTTCAGCCCTGGAATTGACAATTTACTGAACTTAATGTAAAAGATAGCTGTTAATTTAAAAACTACATGACATCACAAGGTGGAACAAAGCACTTTGAGCGTTGGAGTTGTAGACAGACTAATAAACCAGGCTTAGTCAACTCCAGGTAGGTTTTTTGATGAGGTATCAGCATTATAACATGGCTTAAAGCTCACAAGAGTCAATTTTGTGTAACATAGTACCTTCGTGTAATGTGGCTGAATGTGACAGTAAGGGCATCTGGCATAGTTTGCTGCAATTCTGATGAGAGAGGGAGAAGTGTTAGTAGAAACAGTTGTTGTGGTGGTGGTAGTATTTGTATTAGTACTCAGTTTTGGTTACATTTATTTGCAGATTATTGGCATACTTTTATACTTATTTTAATCCCTAGTTGGGAATAGGTCTGTCATGATATGAAAATTTGAAACTTTATTTAGATTCTAGGAGAAGTCTTGATACACAAAGATAATACAGTACAATGATACCATGTTTTACTGTACACTATAGTTCTGAAACATGTTAAAAACACTCTAAAACTATCCAGAAAAGGTTCATATTTGTTCTATATATGCAGTGTTTTTTTCCGGCATCGATAATTGTTCAAATGAGTATGTAGTTTTGATACTAGACTTAAATATTGATTACAATATTGATCAACAACTCTAGTCAGTAATGGCGATTCTCTGACTTGCAATAAGATCAGACCACCATAAAGAAATTATAATTGTGGCATGAGTTCAAATAACATGACAGGCCCATGATCTTGTAGGCATTTCCAAACTCGGAATAATTTCTGAACCTGTTCCTCGGAGCCTTCAGCACGCTCATGATTCCCACCCACCTGACTGCCTGTGTTCCTCTTTCACTTCTCCCCTCTGCACTTCTCCATAATGCCTTACAGATTTTTACACTCCATCCACCTTTGCGATGACAAGGCTTTGAGGAAATCCAATTCCAGGCCGAGCTGTTTTTCAGAACTTGCTCCTCTCCGCGGGGGCACACACACACACATACACACACACATACACACATATAACACCATCTTGGCAAATTAGTCAGGGAACAAATTACCTGCATTGCGAGTGTGATCCTACGCACTTTGCCTGGTTTGCCTAACACAGGTCTCCTTTTGAAGAGCAGCCATGTGATTTTCTCCCTCGGTTTTGCCCCGTAGGCTCTCCTTTGCCTTCTGCGCGGAGAGGGATTGAGGAGTTGAATTTTAAAAACTATGTATATGCCTGGGCTTATCAGCGTGCGCACAAATGGCATGCAAATCAGAGCAGGATCACACGCCACAGCATTGGAGGCCCCTGCACTCAAAGGCAAGCTTAATTGCTAATTGGGTATCTAGGTGTGAAACGTGTTACTTGCCAATGAGAAGCAAGGAAGAGTGTGCATGTTTTAAGGCCAGTGGTTGAACTAATTAATTTTAATCTAAATGTTATTAAAATGTGTGTGGATTCCTAGCGCTTTTCGGAGGAGGGGAAAACAGCCCGACAGAGGCCTCTAACAGTACTTTCAAGTGGGCTTGTAATACATATGTCATTAGCGGTGTGGCATTGTTGATGGAGCAGTCATACAAATGTGGCCGGCATGGCGGAATAGTGGACTAGGAGCTTGAGATGAAAGAAAAGAGCAAATTTCAGTTTAGGTTTGGGGTGGAAGCAGCTCAATTGGTAGTTCGGACACCAACCGACGAGGCGTTTCATAGTTAGTGATGTTGTGTCCTTGGGCAAGACACTGAATGATTGGCAGTGGTCGGTCAGAGAGGCCATAGGCATGGAAAGTTTGTTATTCTAAATCCATGAATTTTCATGTTTGGTAGTGCCAAGTGGCTGTATTAAAAATGTACCTGCCATTAATTAAAAGGAAAACATGGAGTGGTTATAGCAGTAGGAGCATTTAGGTACTTTATTTCAGTAAATTTTACTTTTCAGCTGAAGAAAACCTACACTGTAATACATTTAACCTATCCTTATTCTACTTGAGTCATGAAAAGTACCTAGACTAGCTGTCTGTTCCTCCTCTAAATGCTGAAAACTTGACTGGTGTGAACTTCTATGGGTAAAACGATTTTATTTTGAATATATTATTAATACGTTTGATTGTGTTCATTTCAACATACGTAACCTGCTGTGAACAACGTCAGTAACAAAACAGGGTAAATCTGTCAGCTTTTGCATGTGGCCAGTCTGGAGTGACATACGTTTGTGGGTGGAGATAATAAGGGGCATTTTGGTCCAGGTGCTCGGTCACACTTAAAAACGTGGCTTGCCTTTGATTTGCTCGACATAATCAGAACCAGGGAAGAAGAGATGTCAGCGGAAGCAGAGGGCTGTCCGCGCACATGGCTTTTCCAAAACAAAAAAGGGGGCAAAGGGCAGCTGGCAGCGGTGACAGGACAGGACCCAGGCGTGACATCTGTATTAGCCGGGAAAGGCTTTGGTTTCGACTGCTTTCCTGTGAAAATGCGACACACATACCTGCCACAGACACAGCGACAGCCCAGAAGAGCCTCGGGCGCTACAATGCTAATGTTGTCGGGGGCTTTGACTTCTCCCAGCCATTGCAACGAGGAGCTACTCCGTGTGACAGCCACGCACGACTCCGCTGCTGATCTCTGCTCTCCTCCGGTCTTTAAACCTTTGACTCCACGCTATATTTTGACAGTGGGGGTAAAAAAGAAAGAAAGGAAGACAACACCAGCCCCGTTTGCTTCCTAAACGCATCTCTGTAAATGGACGAAACGGATATCATGGACTTAACGCATCAGAAAGCGAGGAAGCGCGCGCGTCCAATCAGTTCCGCGGACGAGGCGGTGCACGCCACGCTCAAGCGGCTGCCGATGCGAGCGGCCGAGAGCAGGGACATGTACACCGCGGTGAGAGGAGAGCCGCTGCCCGCTGCCTCGCTCAAGCAGAATGACCACTCGGTGAATTCCTCCCCCAACACAGTGATGCCGGTTCAGGTAAAGCGCGCGCGTAAAAGTCCGGCGATGGAAGAGTTTGGCTACATTTGGCGCTTGTGTGATGTTTTACGATAGGAAGTGTATGTTAAAATGTTGTACACTGATTTTTGTGTTACTGAAGTTATTTAAGTTATATCACAAGGTTTAAAGCTGGTTTATTCACGCTTTTATCCTTGTTTAGCCCTGGTTTAGCACTGCTTTAGTCCTGTTGTTGGCTGGTTTTACGCAGACTTCTGGCTTGTAATCGGTTTTGCCTCAGGTCCTGGTTTAGCCAAAGTTAAGTCCTGGTTAAGTCAGGGTTTTAAGCAGTGAAGACATGTCTAGACCTCTGAGAAGTCTCAAAAGATGAGAGTCTGAAAGATCTGAGGTCTAGTCTCTTGTATGCATTATTGTGTGGTATTGACAAAATGCAGCTTAAAAGCATTTGTAGTTTGCTGTAGTTATGTACTGGCTTTAGAGAAGTTTGCTTGTTAACACACACTGTAATGGGTTTCAGCTATAGGGAACTTTCTCCTCACCCTGCAGCAGTTACAAATCATTCTCTACAATATGTATGTTGTTCAAAATGCTTTGATATTTCTTCTCTGTTTGTGTTTTTGAAGAAAGTATAGTCATAACGAGATAAGGCTTGATTACTGTTAGAATTTCAACTTTAAAACACCTCTCATCAGTGTCAAAATTCACCCCCTCGGCTAAACCATGTTTGTAGGTTACCAGTGCATAGAGACATTTCACCAAAAACCTTATTAGCGTTCTGGAATCAAGGCGGCTCATTATTGCTCATTTCAAACGGTGAAATTGATGCTCCAAATTAATTCATTTTTGGAGATTATGGCCCACAGGAAAACACGCAGGGCACCATCCGGGTCAAGGTCAGGCTGCACAAAGTTTAACTGGAATCAATGTTCCTAACTGTTTTACATCATAATATGAATGATATATGTACAACAATTTACACTTACTTTTAGCAGTACAATCAGATTAAAACTAGGGCTGGGAATCACATGGTCCCTCACGATACGATACATGGCTCCTGGCTAATATCACAATGTCACTATAGATCACTCTTTTTAAGAACCACATGCATTTTAGCAACAGCATTTCTTTGTTAAACCGCTACCTGCATCTGTGTTAATATGAAATACCTCCTTCTTCATCTATTTAATTTAATGTAGGAAAATATGACAAAAATATTCTTGGCGATATATCGATACAGCAGTCCATGATACAGTATCATGGTATATCGTTAAGATCATTTTGCACGTACCTAATTAAAACATTATCTAGTTTTCTAAAATTAGACTAAAAAATATAACCAATGCTGTAGGTTTAGCAAAAGTATCAGTACTGAGCAGGTATGAACCTTTCATGAATAGCTTTAGAATGATCTAGTATAAGACCACATAGACTAGTATACGCCCATGGACCACTATGGAACATAGTGGATGACTGAGGGATTACACAGATATGACACCAATTATAATATAATAAAGTACTATGATTTAATGTTGAAGATCACATTCTATTGTTAAAGAAAGAGTGTTCTTTATTATCATTGTGGCATTAGAATCGGTATTAAGTAAGTCTATTCCTTAGTTTTGAAAATGAGTTTGAAATTTTTGTACCGTAACAACACTACAAGGCTAATGTTAACATAACTGAGCATTGTACATTTCACAATAGCATCTTCTATATCTCACTCATAAGCATCAAGAGAATTTAAGACTTTAAGACTAACGCCTATGCACTGCTATCTATGTAACTTTTGCATTTTACTTGTTTTGTCAGGATAATCGCTCCAGCATGTCTCGGCCCATGATCACGCGGTCACCAGTCTCTCCTCTGAGTAACCAGGGCATCCCCACACCGGCACAGCTTACCAAGTCCAATGCCCCAGTGCACATCGATGTGGGCGGGCACATGTACACCAGCAGTCTGGCCACTTTAACCAAATTCCCAGAGTCCCGGTAAGACAGCTAACGTTAGAAGTGCTATTGTATTAGATATTAGATGTTGCTATATTATGATGTTGTAATTACTGAATTGTGAGCTCCTAGGCCTAAAGTGTATGACTTGTTACAGTGATATGGTATAAAAGCAGATTCAACTACATAGACCATGATGCCTTGCTGTAACTCAGGGGGACCAACATGAAGATATCATTGTGATTTCATATTTGTACTAACCTAAACTTTTATGACAACATTTTTTGTCTTACTGTATTGTCTGAAAATAATCATTTTAATTTCACAAAAGACGAGAGAGACAAGAGGAAAATTAGTATTTCAGCAATGTTGTAAGTAGGGTAGCACAATATATCACAATCAAATCGAAACTGCAGTTTGAGTTGGTACAAATATCAAATCCCAAAGGCTGCAATTATTTTGATAATAGAATGGCATAAATACATTCAAAAATAATAGAATGGCATCTGAAAAGAATAAATAAATATCCTGTATTTTTATAGAAAAATCATGTACCTAGTTTAGACCTCAGCAAACATATTCTGGAATGCATGGGATTCTTGTATTAGTTTATCAGTTCATATTTCAGTCTTCTCTCAAATGTTATTGCTCCTGCAGATGTTTACAGTGTGCACTCTGAACAGAATCCTACTTTTCAAACATATATCGCAAATCTAATCGCAGTACTTTTTCCAAAATGTAATCATCCCCAGATTAACTGTATAAATATAATACAGTAATAATACACCAGTAAAATCCCTTGTTTGTGGATAATCTAAACACAAACCTACATCACTGAACAGAAAGCAGAAGTGCAGCAGGCAGACAATAGCGACTTGGTTATTCTGACAGATGTCGCAGCAGCAGTGAAGGGGCCAAAGGGTGAGGGGCCATCTGGAGGCTGCCGGGCTGCACTGTCGCTCCGGGCCGTTGCCTTAGGGTGACTGGCACCCGCCTGGAGCACCCAACACCCGGCTCACTCTGACCTCCACAGCACCTCCGATTTAGCCTGTTTTTAGCACTTCTGTTTGCTTCTGTTGCCATTGTTCTTTATGTCTGTTATTTTTAAGTGCCATATATACATTGGTTACATAATGTTAGAGCTGCAAGTTTAATCACAAATTGGTTGAAATTGTGATTTGAATGGACGCGATTAGCAATTTGCAAAGGATGGAAGTTTTGCAGTACCATTGTTTCCTCAACAAACATCAAAATATCCAGTTTTATTCTGCATTTAAAAAAAAAAAAAAAAAAAGCCATCTCTTCAAACACGTTCTGAAATATTATTAGTTTGTTTGTGCGGTCTTTTTGCTCATTCTTTTGGACAGATTTAAATTGTGAACTTTTAACAGAATCTGATTATTAAACCATAAATGAGTTGCAGTCACATTTACTGAAAGATAAATCACAATGCAAAATGTTTTCCCAAATCATTCAGCCCTATTAACAATAACCCAAAAATGTTATTTTCTTCTTAAAAGTAATGGCCCACACTTACATCAGTCAGTGTTAAAAAGTCTTCTGTAGGACTACGCGTGGGAGGGCATCTGAAACAAATTAAACATGTGAATATACCTTGAAATGAAATATCTTATTTGCTGCCAGTGCCAATAGAAACATCATTTAATGCCTATGAGATGGGTAGTGCAAAACATTAGTCTGAGAAAAACCCACAGATTGAATATTCTTGTCATGTAGTGAGTCCTAATTTAACGTAATTTACTCTTTGTGCCAATTCAAAGCTTGGATAAACTGGCATGTCAGAATCTGAGTTTAAGTCTTGGCTAGCCTAAATTAAACATACCTAGCTCAAGTTATCCTTGTTTATAAGCTTTCCCAATTTCTTTATTTTTCCTAGTTTGAATCACCAGTGCGGGAATAGACATTTGCCTTTAATTAGATGAGATCACTTAAACCAAAGCAGTTGTAGCATCTCTGGCCCAAATGTGGCGGTATACTGGCTGAACATTCTGAGCTCTTCTCATTGCCATGATCATTACAGCCTTCTAATCAAGCTGTAGGGATCCCCAGCCAATGTAGTTCTTATAGCCTCGAGCTTGTACAAAAAGAATGGCTTGCATCAGTAGGAGCAACTGCCTAAGGTGAAATCAATAATATGAATTCTCATTTATAATATAATACATAACAATAATGATTCTCTCAAATGATAGAATGAAATAGGTAAGTAGGAAGTAGAGGTGTAATGATGTCAAAGTGTTATCATGTATTTATTGAAGTATGCTGGGGAGACTAATGGCATTGTGCTTTTTCTAAAATTGTCATTGATACGCCATTAATGAAATCAGTATTATATTAATAGTACAATTGAACACAATAAAATAAAAAACAAATAAATAAAAGTTTGTACTCAAATGAAGAAAATGGTCATGGTCTATGCAGTTCCCCATGCAATTTGCCATTTTGCTGGAACAAAACAATACATTTTAGGCCCCGCAGCTGACAGTTTAAATATACTGGCTGCAACGATTAATCGCAAAATGAATCACTGATTAGTTGATTAGCTGACTACAAAAAAAAATGTTAGTTACAGCTCTAAATGGCAATCCCAATTTAAGAAGTAGTTTGTCTGTAGTAGCAACTAATCGCAAAAGTTTAGCATTTTGTACCTTTTTTTCTCAGGTATCAGACAATAGATTAAAGAAGTAGATGATGTAACCGAAATGTCTTGAACTTGTCCAATGCAAACATGGAGATAAATTGCCTAACCCGCTCTGCCCTCCCCTCTCTGCCTGCTAGAATCGGCCGTCTCTTTGATGGCACAGAGCCCATAGTCCTGGATAGCCTCAAGCAGCACTACTTCATTGACAGGGATGGACACATGTTCCGCTACATCCTCAACTTCCTCAGGACGTCCAAGCTGCTCATCCCGGACGACTTCAAAGTGAGTGTTGAGAAAACTGTACAAAGTCCCATCAGCCATCAGTCAGCACTCCTTCAAGTCTGCACACACAATGAATGCTAAGGCTTATGCTATATCCACACTGGAGGGAGATTGTAGTAGAAGCAGGTGGTTTAGTGTTTTTGCCTATCAAATAAAGGAGGTATTTTTTATATAGTAAGTGGCAGGTAAAAAGGAAGTACAATGCATTTAGATTTATTAGCCAGTGCATGTGATAGAATTGATTCATGAAACCTCTTAAAAAATCTAGCAGCAGTCTGAGCATGGGTTTCAGCCATAGCAATTAACAATTCATAACAATATATTATATCTTTTGAATGGTAAATCATCCTCAATGGCACCATATAACAGGAAGCTGAAACCCATTATTTCTTATAGGTGACATTTGATGGTCTTTGCCCATTCAAAAGATGTAATCATTTGTTTTGAATTGTTAACTGCTATGGCAATGGTGATAGATTTTCATCACTCTGAAACCCATGGAAACATCAACAACAGTAATTCAATAAATAAAGGACTAAGTAGTGCAGGAACTGAACAAAAGCACTGTTCAAGAGAGAAGTTTATGCCAAACACAAAGCAAAAGATTACCAACACTGACACATTTACTTTTCAGACCAAAGTCAAGTTAATGAAGGCATCATTACTTGCACACTTGCCTCAGCTCTACTCACAGCAAAAAGGTCTTTCTATTTGGAGTTTGTATGTTCCTCCAGTTTCAGCCATTAACCTAAAATATTCACAGATATACATAGGATAATCCACTAGCAAAGTAATCTGACCCACAGCTCTGACCCATATTGCCGGGTCATAACCTGGAAATGGGTTGTCAAGCACTGCACTTAACTGGGACAGCCCCCTGACAGGTCGCCCAGACACAGTGGGTGAATGATGGATCAAATGCAGGGAACAAATACTGAATGACATTTGTCTTGAATATTCATAGCATAACAAAGCAATAACTTCATACAGAGACAAAATAAGTTCTCGGGTAACATTTAGTTTCCATGCCTTGCCTATCCATCGTTAGTTTTATTGTGTGCAATATATTAGGTTTTTATATTGCTGGTTGCCATTTTGGCTGTAATTACTGAACTTGCCCAGAGGGAAAACAAATAAGCACATTATCAGATGGACTGTCTGCAGGGCGACTCAATCACTGTAAAGTATGTCAGCTAAAATAAGCAAAGACAAAGCACAGGCCTAGGTTCACGCTGAGGCCAGACTTAGAATGGAATGGATTTTAGGAAAGCACCTAGAGAAAAAGATTATACATTTTATGTGCAAGTGGACCAGTGTAGAATCTGCATTATCATGATAAGACCAGCAGGCTACAGTAAACATTTACTGTAGAGAGTAAAGCATGAATTTGCTGGACATCTGCTTCCAAATACTGCTTCAGCCAGTATCCTAGTTGGGCATATTAATTGATGTAATATGAATATTTAGTGGCCGTAGTTGGCTCAGAAAGTCTGTTAATATTTGAACTTTTATTCATACAAAGTTGTTTTGCAGTTACAGCTACATAACAGATGTTTATGGTTGATATTTAAAGGGATAGTATCTAAATTGGTACTGAAACTGAAAAAGCTGGATCGTTGCACCTACTTTGTAGTTTTGTCAAAGCCCAGGCCAAAGAGCTTAATATGTGATATTGTAAATGTCCAACTTTAAAAAGAAAAAATCTCACCAGTGATTTATTCACAAAAGAGCACTGTAACAACCCTCGGCATTTATTAGATGAATACTGCAAAAGTCTATCATGTTACATTGCAATAACACATTAAAAGAAAGCATATTGTCTCCATAACATGAACCCTTCATGTACCTTCTTCTCAGGACTACAGTCTTTTGTATGAGGAAGCGCGGTACTTCCAGTTGCACCCTATGCTGTCGGAGCTGGAGCGCTGGCGTCAGGAGCAGGAGCTGAGCCGTGTGTCTCGTCCATGTGAGTGCCTGGTGGTGCGTGTGGCTCCGGACCTGGGCGAGAGGATCACCCTGAGCGGAGACAAGGCCCTCATCGAAGACGTCTTCCCTGAGATCGGAGACGTCATGTGCAACTCGGTCAATGCCGGCTGGAACCATGACTCCACACATGTTATTCGCTTTCCTCTCAACGGGTACTGCCACCTCAACTCTGTCCAGGTAACTACTACGTAATACCTACATTTAGGCCTGTCATGATAATTACTATATCGACTTATCGTTCAATACTTTTTTCAGTCATTACTTTTCACAGTAGATGTGGTAAACTGTTTGTTATTTTTCTGTTCTAGGATTAGATTTGAGCTGTAAAGGGGTTGAATAAATAACTTCTATGACTCATTATTGATACAAACGAACTACTTAACTGTTTCAGTCTGTTATTTATTATTTATTGCAGTTCTTATTTTTAACAATATTGCAGGTTTAAAATAGTCTTAGGGGATAATCCTGCTTTAGGGATATTGTATCAGTGTCATAAATTTGTTTCAGTATTATTCTTTATAATCTACATTTTCTTCAGCAGTATATCATACTTCAGAATTTGTTATCATGACAGGTTGTTGTTGTGGTATGTTAAGATAAATTACTTTTTGAATCTTTTAACTATATTTTTATATTGTGTGTATAAAAACAGTCCGTGAGATGTTTTTTATTTTCTTTCATCCATGACTCACTTAGTCTGTATGCCAAGCTCATACCCATGTTTTATGTCCATACACTTTCCCTCGCCCTGACTGCTAAGTGCTGCTAATTATCCAGATCAAGAAAAGACCATGAAATGTGATGAGGGAGTTATACCTAGGATCAAGGAATTTCCACTTTTTATAGAGGTGTTTTTCTACAGAAAAAGAACTAAAAGTAAATAAGGTGCACAAACACCAAGTATTCTCTTCAAAAGGCTATTTGAATAAACATAACTTATTTAACGTATTTCTACCCACTTCTGATTAGGAGGGACATTATAATACAAAATTAATAGTACTAGTAGTAGCAGCAGCAGCAGCAGTAGTAGTGGTATAATTGCAAATATATACAAATAGTATCAGTAAAGCCATATATAAAAGAAAATAGATTCAATTTCATTTCAGTTCCTTCTCACAAAAACTCCATTAGTGTGAAACCAATGCAGTTTAACCAGCCATAACTCCACTGTACTGATCTCAACTTTGACTTCAGCATAGTCCTACTTTATTCGGACATTGTACAAACTTGTTTATCCTTACAACTTACCCCCACGAGGAAAACAGATGGAGCTTGAGTGCCATTATAAACTCCTATAGTGGCTGCTGTGGGGCGTCGCCACTATAGACTATCTCAAAGGGCGATAATTGTACACTTCACAAATGGAGAAATCTTCCATCAAGGTGGATCGTCACATGAATGCGCGGACCGAAGGGGAAGAGGCTGACAGCATGAGGAAGTGAGCAATTTGGGATGCAATAGACACAAGATGGTGCCCTTGAGTGTTTAGCAGGGTTCAAATCAATGCTCCATTTTAGAATCAAACCCATACTTTTGATTGACAACTCTGGCAACCAAAACAGCCGTCTCATTTTCTTGCTTTTGCCCATTTTCGGGTTGGGATGTGTCAATATTGCCTTTACGCGATTACATATTAGATTTAGACTTAGACAAACTTTATTGATCCACAAGGGAAATTATATGGACACAGTAGCTCACACATCATAGTATAATATAATAACAAAGAGCAAAAATGTAAATGGTAATAATGAACCCAAAACAAATTGCAAAACATAACAAGAGACTGGTGTCAAATAAGGCATAATTATGTAAATGTATATGTAAAAGTAAAAATAAAAAATATAAAAATATAGTAATACAAATATAACCTATATCACTCAGCTACTAATATATATAAGAGGTCATAAAGAGAAAAAAGTGCAAAGATGAAATAGTGATTGACATGACAGAATGTTATCTATTACATAAGGGCGAGTTGTTGTACAGTTGTATGGAGTATGGTATGAATGTAGTCCTGTATCGCTTACTGTTTGAGCAGATCTGTTTGAGAATAAGCTCCTCTGCCTCTCTTTAGTCTTAGTCTAAAATATTGAAATACCGCTTATTCATTGATGACACAAACCGCCAACTTGTGTGAATAAATGAACGCAAATGTGCATGTAAGACAGGATTTAGCAGTGATTTGGCCTATGTCTCCATCAGAGGAAGTCCAAAATCTAACACACACAAACAACACATCTCTAAAGTGTGTGCGGGAGTCGTGGAGAGCAAGCAAGAGACTGAGCACGCTCCCTGGCAGGTTGTCCCCAGGCAGGCCCATAATCCTGTTTGGATATTAAAGCTTGCCGCCGGTGGATGCTGTATCTGCCGCTAATGGAGGCAAGGCATTTTTTTTTTTTTTTTTTGAGAGAGAGGGAGAGAGAGAGAAGGAAGAGGGGGAGAGCTGCCAGCAGTAGAGGGACCTTTGTAGTTTTGGCGGAGGCTTGGGCCTGAGGGGATCTGAAAGGGGTGGAGGAGAGAGAGAGAGAAAGAAAGAGAGAAAGAAGAGGGGTGGTTGGTCGGGGGGGTGGTTGCCGAGTGGCCCAGACCAAGCCAAATGGCGGGGAGAAAGGCCCGGCTACTCCCTGGGGGCTCTTTGATGGAATGTGATCCTACAGCCCTCCCGGTTACGTCTGTGGATGTCTGCAAGGCTCCA
The DNA here is from genome assembly GCF_026225935.1 of Boleophthalmus pectinirostris. Classification (NCBI taxonomy): domain Eukaryota; kingdom Metazoa; phylum Chordata; class Actinopteri; order Gobiiformes; family Gobiidae; genus Boleophthalmus; species Boleophthalmus pectinirostris. Next base: position 12,478,037 of record NW_026571095.1, read on the forward strand.
ACCACACACAACCGCGCAATATGCACTCCAGAAAACAATGAAAATAGGGGTAGAAGAGTTGTAGCAAAACACAATAAAAAAGTCTGATCCAAATTCTCATCACAGACCGTATGCTGTACCACTCCCAAAGCTATTTCCAATGCTAGACTCCAACTCGGCGGTGCAAAACTAGCCAGACAAACTGTCAAATTCGCCAGCCTTGCGGTGGTAAACAAAAGGTTAGAGGCCAGCATTAATGTTTAAGCATCACATTATAGGGCGACTGCAGATGCCAGGAAATTATGCAGCATCTGGATGGAGTGTGAAATGACCGAGCAGACCTAAAACTGGCCGTCTGCATACAGTGTCAAAAGGCACATCACACCTGCCTGATCACTTCTCATGCTCATTTGTGTAATAATGTACACCTCCACCTGTCTAATGGATAGGTGTATCAGTATGAGCATAATGGCTAATAGCTTTAATGTAATCACAATGGCAGACTAAATTAAGTTATAATAATGGTCTGGTGTATTTGATTTGTATAGCGAGTGCAGACACATTACATTATTCATAGACTCCACACATGGCTATGCTACTTCTCTAACCACATTTTTCCTTGCAAGCCTGTCACGATAAACTTTGAAGCATGATATATTGCTGCAGAGAAATATTGCAATAAATTATCATATTGAAACTAACTCAATATCACTTACACAAAATAAGATAATCCCTTTAAACCGATTTTTAAAGGTGCACTGTGTTAAAGCTCCCCTGCTTGTCTCCATGGAGCCTAGAATGTTCCACAGTATAGCTATAAACTTAGATTTGTGGAGAGGCTACCCCACTCACAGTAAGATTAATGTTTTGATTTTGTTTTAACGATATTTTTCAGCAATAAGTAACACTTGTAGTTGAATAAATGCAAGACAGATTAGTTTAATACCATACTGTGGACAGTTTAAACCAAAGCATCAACATCTCCATGGCAACAAACAGGTTGCGGACCCTCTGCAGAAAAGTTACACAGTATTATTAAAAGTAATGAGCTGCAAACAATACATGACGTAATGAACCAATAATTAGCTATTTATTCTGCTCTCTACAGGTCAAATTTTACATTATTACATGAAAATCTAAAAAATCTTGAATATTGAGGCCCAAAATACATTGTTCCAGCTTTCATATATTGAATGATAAGTTAATATAATAATTATTGTGACAGGTCTATGTCCTTAGGTAGACTGAAAACAGAGGCTGCCACTCTGTGCCATCAGCCCCTCCGACCACATCACTCGAACACTATGAAAGGGCAACATGGGTTAATAGTCTTGCCCCGTGACACAATGGCACTATGCACTGGTCCAAACTGGGATCAAATTGCCAGCCTTTGAAATGGATAGCTCTGATCACTTAACATCTGTTATAACATCTGCATAACACATTAAAGTATCATATGTTTTGTGTTTGCATCAAATCTCATTTTGTTTACTTTTATGCTACATTCCCTAAAAGTTGCAGTTTGGTAACACAATCCTTATATCTACTGTATAAATTCTGAAATTCTAACTTGTATGGAATTCAAGGGGTAGCAACCTTTTTTTGCTTACTTAAATTAGTTAGAAACTTAACTAGAAAAGGAAGGTTGCAAGAGATTTAACCACTGTACGAAATGTTTTGTGTGATGCTTGCTAAAGAGGACATTTGAGTCAAATGGCAGTAAGCTCCATGGCAACCGTGGCTAATAGCTAGAGCAGAGTTGTCAAAATTACTAAAATCAGATCCTAATCAATACTAGAACTATTATCGAACCTAAATACTCATTTGGGCAGGTATCAATACTAAAAAAAATTACAGGGCAGCCATGAATGTTTCTTGAATAGCTTTAGGGTGATTTTGAGCTGTATCAAACCAAGTACAAGACCATATAGACTAATAGGCGCCTATGGGCCTTTATGGAACCTACCCGGACGACTGAGGGATTACACAGATATAAGGCCACGTGATAATATATAAAGAAAGTATAATAAATTAATGTTGAAAATATTGTCTATTGCCTAAGAGTGTTTTTCATTAGCATTGTGGTATCAGAACTGGTACTGAATATTGAGTCTATTCAGTATCAAAAACAAGTTTGAAATTTTAATATTGCGACAGCACTGGGCTACAGAAGTTACATACAAATTACTTATATGTCACTGTTTGATTCTAGGTGCTAGAGCGTCTGCAGCAGCGGGGCTTTGAGATCGTGGGTTCTTGTGGCGGTGGCGTGGACTCCTCCCAGTTCAGCGAGTACGTCCTGAGGAGGGAGCTGCGGAGGACAAGTCACCGAGGAGCGCTCAATTCAAACAGGATAAAGCAGGAGCAGCTGGACTAGAGGCCTCCCACACACTAGGAGGTGCTAGACTTTTTACTTGTGGTGACTGAATGGCACTACCGAGTTTTGTGGACTATTTACTTTTCCGAATTATCTTTTTTTTTTTGCCATAAGAAGACTTTGTTTTGGCATTTGTGATTGTCTCACCCCCTTAAAAACAAAACGCTGGATCCCAAATAAAGATTGTTTAAGCCTACATTAGGTTGCATATGAGTTTCTATGTTACCCCTTTAAATTAAAATTCCATTGAATAATATTGTAGTATGTTGCTTAGCTTGTCAGCACTGAATTGAATTACTCTCACTGGCCAATATGTTTATTTTTTATCCCACACTGTAAAAAAGTCACAGATGTGTTGCTTTACAATGCAGAATGTCTCATATGTCATAAACAATTAATTTCAAAAGAGTTTTTTTCAGCATATTGTAAAATTGTGATACCAATGAAGTGTTTGAAGAGAATATTTGATTTTCATCTCCACATCACACCTGAAGCTTTAGTTTAAAAATGTCAGATTTTGCTGTATCTGGGATTTGGCTCTTACGATTTAATTGGACGCACTACTGTAAATTTTTCCACCACTGTAAATGTGTTTGTGATTTTTACATTGAATCTTTTTTAAAGGAGAACATGTTGCCTCAGACTGGACTGAAAAGATGAAAGATTATTGTACTACCCACTTTTAGTCACTTTCACTTTAAGATATGAAGTTGCTTATAAAGTATTTCTTGAGATGACTGACCCTCCTACGCTCCCTAAATTATAGAGGAATGTAGCAAAAATTATGTCGAAAACATTTCATTTGAAGTTGTCATGGTGTTATTCTTGTTGGAAATGTATCCTGACTTGATCATGCACCTGTTGAGTCCAAAACATGGAACAAAACATTATCCAAAGTAAACTTTCTGATTCCCTTGTGTAGTGTTTTTGAAAAGAAACTTTTGACTTGACTTTGTAAAGTTTAACAATTATATTGCACTTGTCTCATAATATTACCAAGCAGCATACAATAAATACATTTTCCAGAAAAAAAGTTGTGTTTTTTTTTCATAAACAACTTTTGGTTTTTGGTTTATATTTTTTACTTAAAACTACTATTTGTAACTTGTTAAAATAGACTAAATTAATATAGTATTTTTTGTGTTTATTGCACTGGCAAACTTAAAAAAACGTGTCCTTACTCTGAGTGGGCTTGCATCTCCACAAACCTGACTTTCATTTGACCTGGGGGTCTCCTCCTGCTTGTTACTATGAAAATGTTCCTGTAGCTATAACCTTTCACAGTATGGCATGAAACATATGGACATGGAGAAGTCCAAAGAAAAGTTTTAACTTTTCTATTTCCATGAAATCAATCAGGTGACGTGCCTCCTCCTGAAAGTTGCATACTGTACCTTTAAAGTAAGTTTGACTCCAAAAGATTAAATGTACAATTGAGGCATTACACCGGCACCTAATATTTTTGAACAAAATTTTATCAATCTGGATTTTAAATCCAGATTGACTAAAACAATAGTGGCCCACCTTTAGGACTTGTTCTGGTGCATCACTACATGGGGCATTCTTTACTTAGTTATACTGAGCAGACTCGACTTCTCCGCGCCCGTCCTGTCAGTTGTGCTTCCACATTTCCCTGCAGGCTTAAAATCTAAAGTGAAATCCCACACAGGGCCCTGTCGTCTTGCCTCCATCGCTTTTGGCACAATCTCCACTTTCTTTGGCTATCTACAGTTTGTGCTATATGTCTCCCTTTCAGGCCTCTTTGCCCTAGATTCCCTTTTGACTGACTGTTATTTTCATAGGCCAGAGGTGCAACTGTGAGTGCAGCCCTTCACAAATGCTTTGCTTTCAATCATAAATTCGAATGAGAATTAAAGAGGTTTGTTCAGAAAAAGTGTGGCAGTTATCATCAATCTGCCTGTGTCACTGATATGTAGTTTTAGAGATGTAACCTGTAATTCATAAATCTTTAAGGGAGGTTTCTGTCAATGAAGTGCACTCCATTGAGTTTAGTTTCTTTGCTAAAGACCCTCCCACAAAAGCAGAGGTAGTTTGATCTAGTTTGATTGGCTCATATTCTGACTCCAAGGCAGGAACTATCAAGTTGGTGGTGATGCTATGAATAGTTGATATTGGCATACCGGGCCTTGTTGAAGGACTGTGAAAGCTAGCTTTTGCGGTGAGGGTTGGGATTATTTAGAGACAGAAAAATGAAAAATGAGAGAAAAATAATGGGTGGAAACATGCTAGGAATGCTGGGACAGAGGTTGCTTTTCCTATTTCTTGGTTTGCTGTTTAGCTTTAGCATTAGCCTGAAGCAACAAAGAGATAGCTATGTCAATAATAGACAGAAGAAGCTCTAATTATCTTCTCCTCATATTATTATTTATTGTTCATCAAAGCTGTAGCATTGAAACTCAAGCTTGAAATAGGGTGATCAGATTTTCAAATTTAAAACTGAGACACACCCAGGTTGGAATGGGTGGTATAACAGAGCGTTCTATTCTGCTTGGGACTCAGGGAAACCTAGCCAGGCTGGCGCCACCTAGTGCTTTCGCTCAATTTTATTTCCAGCGACTAGGTCAGGAATCAAAATACAATAGACGGTTCACAAAAACCCTGGAAGTGCAAGTTCGGGCACCAGCCAATCAGCGAAGAGTGAGATATTCAGTGTTGGATTTAAAGCCGGAATAAAGAGAATGTTTGGTGAATTTCATCAAGGGAAAGACGTTATTCCCCTTTTTCCTACAGATTTGGGAAAAGCTTAATATACCATTTTGCCAAGTTAGCGGCGCATTACATACGTCATGACCAAATAGCAGCGATTGGTTAAATGTAAAAAAGTACCTGCCTACCGTTGAGTGAACAAAATCTAAGGCTGCGAGGTCAGGCGGTTTGTACGAAGTGAAACGACGTAAAACCGGCTAGGGAAAACCAACCTCCACCTCAACAACGTGCAATGGAACAGCCAATCATATCAGGGTTCTGAAACACAAACTCGGGCTATAGTTTGGAGCAGACTGAGTCGGATGGATTTCTGAACATGTCGTAGTCAAGCTGCCATAATTGAGTCGCCGACAGCTAAAGGTAGCTAACAGACCCTATTTATTAGCAGGAGCTAGCGATACCTGACTTTAACTACATAAGCTAACAAAAGAAACAAAAACTTCCATCCATATTTCCCCAACTGTTGCATGGGAATGCATTTACAACGGATGTTGGGAGAACTGACTAGGATTTATCGAGTACCAACATTCAATAGAACGAAGCATGAGTTCGGTGCAGATGGGTTGGTTGGATTTATATATACTTTATAGCTGTCGGCAACTAAATTATGGCAGTTTGATTATTACATGTTCAGAAAGCCCGAGTTTGTGTTTCGGAACTCGATTTGACTGGCCGTTCCATTGCACTTTCTTAGTGGGGTAGGGGGAGGTTGGTTTTCTCCGAGTCCTGAGCAAAACAGAATGCGGCATTACGTCACAGCAAAAATGGTAGCGCACACAGTAATACATATAGCCTACATAACGTTACAATTGTATCAATAGCCACCTCTGCTAACCGTTACACCAACACAAACTACTGTTACTGTTACCGGTACCAAATTACCGCTATTACCGTTACACCGATACAAATTTTAAGTTATGTGATACCCTAGGTTACATGATCCACTAATGAACAAAATTATACTTACATCTTTCGCCACCTTTGTTCAGTCAGTCCTGGCTTAGTTTATGTAGCCTGATACGCCTTACTTATGGTATTCACAACAAAATAATAGCTTTTTTCTCGGGCATCCACATTTTCCCCAACTGTTGCAATGGAACGCATTTACTACGGATGTCGGAAGAACTGACTTGAATTCATCCACTACCGACATTAAATATAATGCGGCTTAAATAATATTGTGAAAAGAGCATGTCACAACTGAGTGCATTTTTTTGCTGTATAGCCATTTTCAAGCAGTCTGTATTTTAGCTACATAAATGACAAAGTATTGCCCCTTTACTGTACTGTGGGTATCAAATCGGTCTTGGTTTTGGATAAAAATGCTGGGACATAGGGGCACAGGGCTCAAAACTGGGACTATGTTGGATAAATATGAACACCTGGACACTATAGCTTAAACCGTATGCGTAAGATTAGCATTGTAGCCTGCTTCCAGCATAGCAGCCTTAGCCTCAAAGGTAATGCAACTGTTTTAGCACAATAGAAGTAGCTAAATAGGTCCAGTAACAGATATTTTATTCATCAAAAAAACATGTGTTTGGGGGTAAAATTTATTCCAGAGGTGTTTGTCCGAGAGTTGAGAAAACAAAAGAGCAAGCTTGAATTTCCGAGGTACTTTTTGTGCAACCTATGTGATTTGTAAGTTGTTTGACCTGTGGGGCAGCCTGACTATAATGAGCTCCTATCCAGCCCTATCTCTTTGCGCTTCCTGAATTGAGCCCAACTTAAAAAGGAATTAGAAATATCCTGCTCTGAGGACACAGCCTTTCGGAGGAAAAAGATGAATGGCATTAAGAAACTTGACTTGCAGTGCTTTTTTTGCGGGGAGCAATTTGCGGCGGCGCTCTCCGATCTTGTGTAGCCCCTCTGTGATCAAGTCTCTTCACTGTCTTTCTCTAGTGATTATTTCGACTCATCAGAAGTCAAGAGTGCAGCCAGGGGATAGTGGCGGACATCTTTTTTTCTCCCTCCGCGGGCCCTGCTTACTCACCACTACAGTGAAGGTCAGTGGATGGACTCGTTCACCTCCTCCTTCAAATCACCAGCCTGCTGCACTACTGTTCTGCTAATGAGTGCCCGAGCTAAACACAGTTAATATTACAGTGCACTGACTTTGTACTGTGGACCTCATTTTCTGCCGCAGTCTGGCTTTGTTGATCTGTAGGTAATGCTCTCCACTCTAGGTGCCTCCTACCTTTATTGAAAAAGCCCGGCGGCCATTTTATGCCAGCTAGATAATTATAAACGTAACCCGTGGCGAAAAAGCAAAACACAACTCCCACATCCCTCTCTTTCTCTCAGCCTCCCTCGCTCCTCTCCACCCTCAGCCTCAGGAGCTGATTTCAAATTTTCAAAGATATCTCATAGTGAGACCGGGCAAGATTGAAGGCTCATAAATATCTTTATTATAATATAATGGCCACATATTTCTAGCCATTATTTCTACTGGAAAAATTAGTTCATCCGTATGATGAATTCCTCTACACTATATAGGGGTGTAAATGTTCCTGGATGGACAATCACTAAAGGATAATATCTCAAACAGGACACTGGCTCTAAAATAATGTGTCAGCGTCTATGGAAAAAGGGGAGAAATTGGTACTGTTGAATAAAATACAATGAGCCTGTTCTTGTAATAAATTATGGTGGTAATTAGAACATATCTACTTTACTTTAAGTCTGAAACTTCCAAAAGACGATTCCAATTTCAAGACAGTAAAACTTTAATAAAAAGTGTAGCTGTATTGCATAAGATACTATATGACACTATACTATACTATAGACAATTTTCTGTTGAAAAAAGTACTGTTTAACTGTTATTTCTGTCTACTTGTTTAGAAGTAACCTCTAAAGTCTTATGTCAAAGGGGAGTAATCGATCAGCTCAGTGTCCCAAGTATGGAGGATCTGGAACCAGAGAAAGTCAAATTTTGTGACATTCCAATTACAGCCACTGGTTTGTAGCACGTCTCTCAAATGCAGAAAATATCTCCTCGGAAAATGCATTTCTCTAATTGGTTAATCCGACTGTCAGTCATACCCTTTAGGAAATCGACAGGATAGGGGTCTTGACCTAACTATTGCAGGTCCACATGTGACTCAGAATCACATAACAGAGCAACAGCAATAGACTGTAAATGGACATAGCTAACCTATTAGCCGCCACGTTCCAAATATGAAGTGAGCATGGGCATGCTTCCACCTCCATTAACTACGTTTTCCAATTCACTACCAATTATTTGTTTGAAAAAACATTTCCTCTGTTACTGCTGCCATTCAGACTCCTTATTTTGGTCTTAAAATGTATTAACCCACTCTACGTGATCCTGGTGTTTTTATTTCCCTATTTTGTCCCTAAATCAGTTCCTTTTCCTAAAATGGAACTCGGCCCCAAATTCGCCTGCCAACCACAACCTTGATGAGCTTCATTTGACTGGAGCCAAATGCTATGCCTAACGGCACACTCCCTTGGTCCATTTCTTCATACAGTCTATGCCATAGACTCTATGGCAACAGCACAAACTAGAAAAGACAAGTAACAAAAATAAGAACTTCACTTTAGAAAGAAAGAACTTCTTTAACTATTAGTGCTTACAGAAACAAAATTCCGTATGCCCGTCTCTTAACAACTCAATTCTTTAGACAATGTTTACTTAATATAAAAAAAACACAAAAACTGGCTTCAAATTTCTGTTGCACTCCAAGTGGTGAATTGAAGGTACTGCAGCATACAAAAAACTGCTGTGCTGCTTTTCATTGTTTATTTATCAGGCAGGCCTTGAGTTATGGTGCGCTAGCAGTGAGGAATTTTAGACCGGACTATGGTGGCTGCGGGCCCCTTTGGCATACACTGTACACTGAGAGGGAATCATTTATATTCTACTCCAGAGGTAACAGAAGAACATGAGATTGGGAAACTGCTCAAACACCACTCTGCCTTGTGAAGCTTAAGGCACAGAAAAGTCAAGTTTTTTTTACTTCTTTTTTGGAGCATAGTTGAGCAAGTTGTGTTCTCTTTTTGCACTAGTTTCTCCACCAATCTTACATGCATTAGATATTATACAACATTTATGGACGCCGCATGGAGCCAAGGAGGTATGATGGAATGTTTAGCGTGAATTTCCACAGCAGTGAAATCTCTGGCTATTGAAAGCTAGCCGTAAACGCTGTATAGGGGGCCCGCATTGTAACCTGCAATGAAAAAGTCCGCAAGGCATTTTAAGCGACCAAGATAATTGCGAACGTATCCGTTGGCGATCGACAACCCTACCCCCTCATACTCTCAATATTTTCTGTTCAACCCTCCCCTTTTTGCCTGCCCAGTTTAGAATTAATAACGGCTACCTGGCTATGATTAAAAGGTCTCAACTGGTCTGCATTGCTCACCGGTATCGCGCTGGTCTTCACATGGTTAGACCTGCATGTTCCCGCTAATGATTCGGGAGCTTGCCATTCGAAGGGCCACCCATCCATCATAGCGGTTAAGGCCAGCGGCTTTATTATAATACAGAGGACAGACATGCTCAGAGGCGATGTGGGACACAATAGAGGTCTTTCAACAGACCTATAAATACATGATCTGTCAGAGAGTGGCTGTCCTGGGGGCTCTCTCAGCTCTATGCAAGCCCCGCGGTTGGCCATCACTTATGCTAAGATATGCACCGGCCCCGAGGCTAAAGGCTAAGGCTCAGTTCATTTCAGCCCCTCATCAACCACCACCGTTCGACCTTCCAGCTATGGAGAATAAATAAGAGCGGGATCGGGGCGAGAGGGGAAAAAAAGTGATTCATTATGATGGAAAGCTTAGCAAAACAAACAAATGGGAAGGAGTGCAAACAAAGCATGAAAGGATGCAAGGATCGGGGGAAAGTGCTGACCAAAACTGGATGAAGTATTTTCATTTCTGTTGGACATTTCAAACCAGAGATGTGGAGAGAAGTCAAGCGACGTGAAAGGTGATCAATTAGCAAACAATAGCTCAATTTATCAGACTATAGACCAAAAGTTAGCTATGGACGGTGAGCCAGAAGCAATGGATACAGGACCTTTGCCAAATCTGACATACACAAGCCCTATGAAGATGGGAGAAAGACGATTTACACAGATGCTGCTATGCTAACGCTAATGCTAACACAGTATGAAGAGCATGTAATATTTTGGGTGCTAAATGCTAATCTTCTTCCTCATTTATAACATAAATAGTTAGAAAGAAAAGTGCAATCGCTTCTTCTTTTGATTGCTTACGACTTATGAGAAAAACAGGTATGTACTAAGCAAATATAATGAATTTCTATACCTACGCGCAAAGTTCTGTCTGTAAGTGCTCATTCCATATTTGTTATTTAAACATACTGCTTTCTTCCCCCTTCTCTGCCACAGTCTCCTCCTGTCCTCTCAACATATCTCAGGTAAGAATCTCCTTCCAACATTGCCTCGAAGCTAAGATCAGCAATCTGGGACTCGGGTGTGTACTTTTCGGAGATTAGTGCGGATGGGGAGGCTGTTGCATGTTGGAATAATAAACAGGTGAACACTTAACTCGGCATAATTTCGTATCTGTAATATATTAAAATGATATTCTTCCTCCGGGGTGAGAACCAGCAGCGGATTATGTCCAAGGTACTCTGAGTGGAAACCCAATGACAAATCCCACTACGACAATGATCACCTGTGCCGCAGTGGCTGAAAACATGGCTGTTTGAGAGGGCTGTTTCACTCCCAATGATGTACTAATTTTTGCGTTTGGACTTGCAGAACAGCACATTACTATTTGGGTGGGTTGTCATCCAGAAAAACATGTCAATCGTGAATATCCAAAATCAAAAGTCTACTTTAAAACATTAATATTCAGTGATTATTGTGTTTATTTAACCAGATCTATCCAACCATAACAACTGAACAGTTGGCCTGGGATAACAAAATTCTAAACCATTGCCACAGTGCCCTCAAATATTGGAAACTTACTTTGTATTGTAGCTTTTGTAGCTTTTGAGTTTATAATGACATCAGTTTCCATTGAAAACCGCGGTTTTCTAATGTGGAAGTCAGTAAAATGTCAAAATTCATAATAATCTAGGGGTGTCATAGATTAGAATTATATAGCAGACATTAGCACAGTAGGTCTTCTTTAATGTTTATTTTAAAGGGACAGTCCAGAATTTTGGACATAGGACCTCATTTCCTAGTTAGCAGGAGTGTTGCAGATGTGTGGAAACACTTTTTAAATATTCCAACCAGTCCTTGTATTTGCAGAAGTTGCTGGGGCTAGGCTAGCGCACGTCAATGGCCATAGTTAGCCTGCCACTAAAAATAGTCTCACCCACTCCACAAAACACCTGAAGCAAATCTATTATTACACTATTATTATCGATGTAAATGTCTGTGTCAATAGAATAAGTAAAAAACCTTGCATTTGAAGGATTTTTGTCTGAACAGCAGCAGTGAGTTGTACTTCCTGAAAGAAAGCTTGGCAGCAGCAGGACTAATATCACCTAGCACCTACCTTACCGGCAAAGTAAAATTCCACTGCTGCTGAGAAAATAGTCCCTCAACATGCGACGATTCATGTGATGCAAGGTTAGTTTTATTTCAAACATTATTCCATGAACACAGACATTTACATTGACAGTTTGGCATAATAATAAATTTGCTTTGGGTGCTTTGTGGAGTGGGTAAGACTGTTTTTAGTGGCCAGGCTAACTATGGCCATTGACATGCGCTAGCCTAGCACCAGCGACCTGGATGGAATATTTTTAAAAGTGTCTCCACTCGTCTCCAACACTCTGGCTAACTAGGAAATGAGGTCCTATGTCCAAAATTCTGGACTGTCCCTTTAATGATCCTCATAAGATAATATAAATGTCATCTGCATTTGACAGTATTTGATAGTATTTGCTTCATTGCTGCTGGGTCGAAGCAGAGAGAGTGATAGTAGAACCTGGGAACCCACCCTCAGATCTGTAGCTAGAACCACCTTAGTTGGAGGATTTTGCTTGTCATGTATGTTCTGGGTTGCCTTTATGTTGGAAAATCATAGTTGGGATGTTTTGGTATCTTTGACATGCAGGTCAATCCAAATGGGTCAGTAAAAACTACATTGTTTTTGATTGAGCAACAAGAACAACTTTATTTCCTTAACATTCTCAAGGCTACCAGGTGTGCTGTGTCAAGTAACATGGCAACACCTCACTTCAACATGTTCACCCCAAGTTCATCCAATTTTGATCCAAAAACTCTCCAGATGCACTTGCTCCTTCCAGGTCTTGCCAGGCTGGTATCATGGCACATCCAGCTCTAGGACGATGGAAGTTCGTGACCTAGCGGGTTGAGAGGACAAGCGCCTGGTACTCTCAGCTTCTAAACCCATGCATAAACAGCAACTGCCCCACCACCAGCCCTCATCCACCCCGCCAGCTCTGCCACCCCTCCCTCATAGACTTCTTCTACACTTTCTCAATCCACCCCCTCCCGTCAAGATGTCTCCTTGCCACAGCTGCTGCCTGCTAGCTTCGCCTACAGCTTTCAGGAGGCTTCCCAAGTTCCTTACTCGTCTTAGCCCCGCAGCCAAGAAGGAAAAGCAGTGCGAATGGAGGGAAAATAAAACTTCAGGCACACCACGCAAGGCCATCTGGGTAATCTTGTTCAAAAGGCTTGAGGTGATAGCTGCAATTTACACACGCAGAAAAAACCAAGAGACCTCATTTCCATACCTACCAGCCTCAAGGAGATGAAATTGAATAAACTAAGAATTAGAAAAGGAATTACAGTAAAACCAATACAGAATATTCAACATTAGTACATGTTTGTCCTTGGATATCTCTGCTCGCGCTTATTTTTTATTTTCAAGATTTACTTTGAAAGACACATGGTGACACAGACAAGCGACGCCACACAATATAGCGCCGCGGGGGGAAGCGATATTTGTGATGAAAGGAAATCAAACTGAAATCCAACGTGTTCAAGTCAAGTTGATTAGTGTGAAAATGTAAAAAAAAAATCATCTTTGGACTGGCATATCCCACAGTCATATGTTAATTTGCCATTTAATAGCTTTGAGCGTCGCTTATATAAACCTTGAAAACATGCTGAATTTTTCTCCCTTTTCAAATGCGCTTTAATGAAGTAAACACCACCACCACAAGAAAAAAAAACAATAAATGCCCCAATTAAAAAACAGGCATGGAGTAAAAGTGTCTATTTCCTATTCGCTTTAGCCCTCCAGACATATGTACCCGAGCGTGTCTTCCAATGCACTGCTAGCATATGCAGCGCTCATAAGAATCCTTCAACATTAGCATATGCGGCGAGATGTTTGGTGCGAGTTCCTGCACGCGTGTAGATAATGACGACTGTATAGTAATGCATTCACAATTGTAACATATTGCGCATCAATGTTAAGATGGGTCTATTCTTTGTCTTCCTTCCTGCCTTCCGCCTGCCTGTGGTTTGTATGTCATCTGGACCTCTCGCCCCTCCAGGGCCTTTCCCATCAGGCTGGCTGTGCTCCGATGTGTCCCGACAGACCTGATCTGATCTGAGTGGCTGACGGGTTTGTCCCTGCTGCCTGCTGTCTTTTCTGTTCTTCCCCCACTCGAGCCAAAGAATAAACACATAAACGTATACGCACAACCTGATGTGGGGTGACTGGAGTTAGCACCTCCTGAAGAGCTCCACTTAGGGTTCATTTTAACTGCTGAACTTGGACGAATCAGAGTATGGTGCAGCCAAGTGCGCAAATAGGTGGAGAGTGAATTGCCACTAGGGCTGGGGAAAATGTCACAATTTTGTTAAAGTCTGTTACTTTGTCCTATTAAAAACAAATAAAAATGACTAAACAATACAGACTTTTAATCATTTTCTTCCCCTAAAGTCAAAATTCAAGCTTCTACTGGCAGATGATTGGTTGCAGACCTGTGTCAGTAGAGCACACCTCCACCAATCGTTGTGTCCCCAGGCAAGACACCCACATGAATGTTGGTGGTGGTTAGGAGCCAATGGCGCAGATTTGCAGCTTCACTTCTAGGGCAGCAGTGGCTACAGAATTATCTTACTACCACATGCATATGAATAATAACCACAGTATTATAAGTTTAAGGCACTAATTAAAATCCCATAGCTGATAAAAGACGATTAAATATGGTATTTTACCCCAGTTAAGAATATGATGAAACTTTCTTTCTTTTTTGTAAATAAATAATAAATAAGTGCCTAAACATGAATGTTCAATTATAAAGCCCTGCTGGAGAGAAACAATGGCCTCTTGCTTCAGTAGCCATCTTACACACATACACATCCATGGAAGCCTGGGGCAATGTGAGGAGAGGGAGAGAGAGAAGGAGGGGGGTTGATGCCATAAGACTAGGGCATCAAACTGGGGCTTAGAGACAGAGATACTATACCAACTGGAACCACATACCTACGGGCAGTAAGTGTGTGTGTGCTCGCTTGCCCATGTTAACACAAACTAACACATATGGAGGCAGCTAGTGTCATACCAAGTCAAAAAGGAGGCATTTTCTGCATAGGGGACGCACTGAGAAGAGGAGTATGTGTGTGTTTGGATATAATCTAATTGCTTTACTAGTGGAGGACAAAATTGTTTGGCCTGCAGGTATAAGGAGCGTGGTGCTGATGAGAACTGGTTTGATATCTCAATCCACCAATCAGCGACGCAGGGCCACCCCACAGCCTTTGTCTTAAAAACTCATTGTGTGCTAATACTGCCCAAGTGCCTCGGTATCCAGGTTATTTTTGTGAGAATGATTCTAATAAAATGGACATTAAAAGTATTCAGCAGCAGGCTTTAATTAAAGCAGGACTGGGAGGTTTTATTGATGTATCTCAGGCTGCCGGCGTTTTAATGTCATGTTTATGATCAATGATTAACTATCATATTTGACATCTAGAATAAATACCACACAATGCCAGTTTGTCTTGTGGCTAAAGTGAGAAAATGGCTTAAGGAGGACTGCAATGTTAATATTCTCTGTGTGAGGGATTTGCTGTTGCTTATTGTCAGGCCTATGAGGACATATGTGAACTTTGTTTTAGTATAACTTTGGCAGATCTGTATACATGTCTCAGGAGAAAAACCTGTAGAAAGCTTGCATTGTTTCATTAGGCCAACTGCACTGTGCTGTGATTTCAGATTTGCTCTGCATGGGGTGTCCTGAGAGCAGCTGTACTGCTTTAAGATGACACACAGAGTTGGCCGCGGCTGACATGATGTTTTGACACTGTCAGCTCTGGAAAGTCTTCCTCCACAGGCCCAAGGACATCGGCGCCATTTTAAGGGGGTATGTGTGACCCTTCGCTGGGTGTGATGGTTCCGAGCACCTCACCGACAGGAGGGGAGGGGGTGCAGGATCAGGATCATGGGTCACTCGAGTCATGTGACTGCCCTGAGGCTTGGCCAGGACAGGAGTGACAGGAGAGCAGGCAGAGCAGTGCTGGAGCTCCAGCCCAGGGCTAAAAGGAGGTCAGTGGCCACAGGAAGCAGAGCAGCAGTGCCCCGGGCCAGTGCCTTTAATGAGAGCTCATCCCCTGGGGCACATATCCCAGCAGCCTCAGTGCCACATGAAAAACTCCAATCTATATTGAGTGCTGCAGGCCAATGAGAGCAGCCATTTTCATGGTCCATTCCTTAAGCCAGGAGCCATCTTGTGGGGTAAACAAACCACAAATACGGAGAAGGTCCCCGTTCTAAGCTGGTGTAGTACCTTTACAGCAACCTTCTCTGTTCTCTCTGAGTCTCTGTCTATGAGCTCACTGGAACCCTCTCCAAAGCATTGTAAATGGATTTATTAATAAAGTTTGTGAGCTACTGAGAAACGCCAGCTAATAAAACAGCAGCCCTATAGGCTGAGTGGGAGAAATACGTTTTGAAAATAAACTTTGAGTAACTCATTAGATTAAGAAAATTATAAGAATAATATCCCTGAGCAGCGCCTGGAGAGGGAAATCTCATTAACAGGTTTTTCGATTCCTCCGTTCACTACATTTGTTAAAAAGAGTGTTCAATTCTCACCCGCCCTCTCACCTCTGAGACACGGGGTGACAAGAAACCCCAGAGAAGGCTGCAGGGCGAGGGAGGGGCCACCCACACTACATACACACACTCACACTTCATCTCCCCTTGAGTAATGGACTTTGTGACCATTTGTTTAATACTGTCAACAAACAAGACAGGAGCTGGAGGGCTACTCAGCAGTGCTAGCCACTCTGAATGACTGAAAGCATATCATTTATAACTCATATATATACTGAGAGAGCTGGGTCGGCTTCTACCTGTATCCTGCTTTTAACTAAACATAATAATATGTTCAAAAGAAAGTGCGTCAAAGCAGCCGGGCTTTATAAGAGAACCCCACCTAAATTCCTTTCTTTCATCTGCTTCCAATCTTCTGGTTGGCCTCCGGGCGGCATCCTTGCGGCAGGACGGTGGGAAAGCTATATTTGCTCTGGAACCATTTACAGTGCCCTCCTCCTGCTTTTCGAGACATTGGCACAGCGCCTCAGGGGGGTACAAGTCGGCCCACCTGGAGCGGCTCGGCTACATCCACCCCCCATGGTCCGAATCACCAGCTCTGTTTGCCCCGGAGGCCCTCTGCTATAGAAACAGCTCAGACTCTGTGAAATGAAGTGATGGCTTAGGTATCAACCAGCTATACTTTCCCTTGTGTTGATTAAAGCTTGTTTTGGTGAACTTAGTTAGCTTGTACACATTATTATTATTATCATCAACTTAATAAAGCATCATAACATTGTATACAAGTTATAGTATTATAATCTTATCCATTTGGCTTCAAGTTCTTATTTCATGTTCTGTATTCAGGCTTTGCTTGCTCTTTTATAAGAGCTAACAAACTCAACACACTACACAGATGAGTCTATAACTGTATGTATACTATATATTAGCAAAGATGAGTCTACATAGTCCAATGAACCTTTAACCGGATCCCATTTCATTCACATTACGATTAACTGAAAACTAAGCACATTCTTATTCAGTATTACATGTCTTGACTTGACTGTCTCTGTAAGACTTTTCTTTAATTGTTGCTGTCCCCAATATATGAAGCAAAAGTCTTGAATAGATCTTTTGACCCCAACCAATTAAAAGAGATTAAAGGTCAATTAATGCCATAATGTGGAACCTCCTAAGCAGAGCAACAACATCTGCACGGAGATGAGCAAGGAGTATATACTTTTCTAGAAAAGTTAAGTAGAACATCTTCAAGCAGACCCTCCTAAAATGTTTAAAATTTTCTATATTCTAAGTTGATATATGTAATAAACTTTGAAAAATTATGAAAAACAAATCCAAATTTGGTCAATTGATATCCAGCCTACAATTAGTTACACACTTGGAATGAGCCCAAAACTATTTCCAAGTTCATTCCTGGTGCGAGCTGGCTATCAGTTAGCTTTTGCTTTGCAACACCTGAAGGTTCAACACTTAATGCGTGGTATATTGCTTTAAATAACCCTCCATGCAAACACGGTGTCAAATGGACCTGCAATGACTAAGAGAGCTAAGTAGATTTCTAATTTAACCTGTGCCATATGCGATTCTGGAAAATTTTCTCAGGCTATGAACTATTTCTGCTACACCGTAAAAAACTCAAATTGTTGTTTTACACTTTTTTCTACTAATTGCTAATATTTAAGCAAGTGCAGTTTACTTTAAGCTCTGACCTTGCCTTGCTAAACCACCCACATGTAGTGCTGCAAGATATTAGCTTAGGGTTTATAGTTTATACGGCTAGAAAAAACAGTCCCACTTTTCTGGGTATTAAAACTTAAACATGTTGTGGACCATAGCTTTGAGATATTATTGTCTGAATGTGTCCTATATGAAGCGGCGAGATGATTTGCAGATAGGTAAAATATATAAACAATAGTGTCATGGCTGCTGGCGAGAGAGCAGTCATTCCAGTCTTGTGCCCCCCAGCACAAAACCTGGCTTCATTTATTTTCATTTTGCCTTCACCTACAGCGTGTGAGTGTTTAAACTGTGTGCAACACGGCCTGGCGCATTTTATATCCACTGCATTGAAATATGATGTGACAGGAAAGAAAAGAGTAAGTAAAAAAACAATCCATCAAGAACACATATAGATTTAACGTTGTTTTAAGACGTAGCAGTTACGTTCACCTTAACCATGCAGCAGTAATTTTGTTGAAGTAACCTGTATAAAGAAGTGGACTAAGGGAGTCTGATGTCACCCATAGCGTTAGGTTCCAGTCCAGTCAGTTATAGAAACGAATTTGAAGCCAAGTTCGATATTAGGTATTTCGACCACTAGTATCATAGAAGAGCCTATCTGGAGTGAGGCTGTTGAATGTAATGCCACTTCCCACCATGTGACCCACACCTCTGGTTCAGCAAGAAGCGAGTGCTTAGCAGCTCTGTCAATCAAACCTGTTGCTAACACTAAATGGAGCATTCTCAAAAAAGAATGATTAGTCTGTTATTAAAATTCATATCTTGATTTATGACAAAATAACAAACTAGAAACACCAGGGTCATATAGAGTGGGTTAATACCAACATTTTAAGTCTATTAAGTGAATTAGAAGCTGACAGTCAATGGAGCCAGAAGGAAGGCCCACCACCTGCCCATGGAGAGGTTATTGCTTTGTTATTGTTCCACAGCAGGGGTGTGCAAAAATATTGAAATATTGATATATATTGTATTGTTTAATGCAATGATACAGTATTGATATTGAGAACTGCTGTATCGATAGTATTTTTTGGTATGTTTTACAAAATTATTTTGTTAGAGTGCTACAGTGTTGTTGCTTGTTCAGAGGAAGGAAACTCATTTACACACATTTGATATTTTCACAATTTTGATTATTAAAATGTTTGTGTTTCATATGAACTTTGCACAAGAAGTGACTTTTAGCCTCACAGCCATGATTTAGCTATTATTTTTACTGAACCTTATCAAATTGATTTGAAATATATATCATATCGCGAAAGTGTACTGTATTGAGATATGTATCATATCGTGGCCTATGTGTTAAGGTATGTATTATATTGGCAACCTCTTAATGATACCCAACCCTATTCCACAGTATGGCATTAGATACAGTATATCTTGCAGTTATTCAATTACTGATATGTTCACTGCAAAAAAAAAAGAAAAAAAAAAGTTGCATAACAGACCTTTAAATTTTTATAGAAATGATCTGTATTTCACTAACTGATTGAGTCAGTGTGTTCTATGGGTTGTAGAGGATGATCTTTAAGGGAAAAAAGTGAAGTGTATGATTGAGATTGGAGCCTTTCAACAATCATGGATGAAGTATTAAAAGAATAAGAAACGTTTTACTGCCAGCGATTCTCAGTGATCAAGTATGCAGTATGACATATAGAAATATATTGTTAAATTATGTATCTAGTTTGTGCATGCCTCTTAATAGACCATTGGGAAACATGTAGTCATAGGCCTATACTGAGAAGTTTGATACCAATTACTGTGGGAATGTGTGCAACATAGCAAACTACTACTCTTCCTGTAAGACTGAGAACATGTTTTTATTGTAGTTTTATTCCATCTAAACATCGCTATAGGTACTGTAGAAAAAACACTTTTTTGTAATCAGTGCACTTCCCTTGAAGTTTTAGTATCAAAATATTCTTCTTAACCAAAAGGGGGAAAAAAGCGGTGCATCTTCGACGGAAAATAGAGCGGAATATGCACACAGATCCAGCCTCCACACACACTCAAACTTTTAGTGCTTTAGTTTAGATTCAGCTCTTCATTAGCCACAGGGCCCAACTCCGGTTAGCTCTAGTATTAGGCTCAATTAGAACAAGATCCAATTAGAGGACTGCTCTCCCCTGGGGCAAGGAGAGGCAGGAAATGGAGACTGAGAAATGTATAAGTCGACAACATGCGGACACGGCCAACATAAACAAACTTACTCTGTTGATCTCCGCTGTTGCTACGCAGGAGTCCTTGGGGAGTTTAAAGCCCTGCTAGTCTAAGCTATGAGATAAAACAAAATAAAAAAGAAGAAAAAAAACTGCCCCACGGCGAAACATGAACTCTGTGAACACAAGGGCTCCGACACCATGAAGGGAACGTCTGGGCCCAGAAAATGAAAAGCCCACAGGCGATTTCCATTTACAGCTAAAAATCCAGCACTCGCTCCTAGCCAGGGTTAGTATCAGACTCTCCAAATGAACACTTACACTACGGGGAAGAACAAATGAGTAGTTTTTCTTACGTTGCTCGATTAAATTTAGCAGTTATTAGACATATACCTTGCTATGGACAGAAATCAATAAAGGGAGGAAGAGATAAAATCCAACCATGTGTGGCTAGTCGTCCTTCTAGGTTGGGGAGAGGCGGCCATTTTGTTGGGGGCTGTGTGCCCTTGCCTGGGGCCGCCAGTGTTCCTCCCCCGGGCGGCTGTGTGGGGGAAATGGTGTGTGAGGGTAAACCTTGACCTGAGTCGCACGGCGAATAAAATGAGCACAAACAAAGAGTTGGAGGGGGTGGAGGAGAGAGGGGCAGGTGCTACTTGTTTACGACTTTGTACACCTTTTCTATTGGCGGCTGATCTAAGTCCAGGTGGCAGAGAGCAGGTCGAACAACCATGTTAAGGGTCACGTTGAGGAGTAGCAGTGTTATCAAACTGTGCAGAAATGCAGAGTCCAATTAATTAACAATAATAATTAACTAATGGTTCTTGCTTTGGTCATAGCTGATAGGGAAGAGGACAGACAGTGGAACTGGATGTAATCTGTGTTCTTACTTTTATTAAGGTAAGCACAGACTGTAAGTTCACATGCGAGCTCTTCCGGCTCCTTCTGACCCTGGCTCCCAGTCATACACATTGGAATATTGTCACGCCTCTCTCTGTAATAGCTGGTGTGAGCTTCGTCATTTTGGTCTTAAAATGTTCATATTAACCTGTTCTACATGATCCTGGTGATTTTATTTCGCTGTCTGTCAAAAAAATCCTATTCAATTAATAAAACTGAATTAATATAAAGTCTGGTTCCAAATTTGTTCCTGTAAATGAGCATTGCGAGCTTCATTCCAGTGGCACTGAACACTGGGGTGACATCACACTCACTTAGTCCACTTTTTTATATAGTCTATGGTTGCCAGTGTAGGTGTCAGTATATAGACAGACCATTCCTCATGTGAAAACTCAGAAACTTCAGAATTCCATCTCTGTGCTGCAGAGGCTGCACGAGGACTGAGTGATGACTGGCTTCTAGGGCTGGGGTTTAGGTAGTGAGAATTCAGATCAGAGAGACCTGAGAGACTTGTGTGGGACTCATTCTTCTTTATGATTGGATAATTGTCCTGAGAACAAAAACACCAAATTATAGCATAAATAAATGGGACGTCGTGTCCAATGTTTTTGTAATTAAGAATGAATTAACATTACAACTGTAATTAGTGAGAGCTATATTGGATTTGTTTACCTCTTATCTGGAGTCACAGGTTTATGAAATCAATGGTATATGATATACAAATATCTTACATACAGTTCCATTATTAACATACTGAATAATCAAACAAAGTGACACCTAAAATAAATATATGCCTCAATTGAATGTTCTGCATGTTCAAAAACACACAGGGTGAATTCTTACTGTTGGCATGGGCAAAGTCCAAGATATGGTTGGGTGCCAGGATACATTGGTCTAGAATTATGGGGCAGTGTGTGAAACATCAGTTTCATGGGCCACCGCCACAGATTACAGATCTTAAGTGTGCTGGAGAAGAATGAGCCAGTGTTGCCAGTGGTTAAACTTTTCCATCATCAATATAACTGCAACTCTGAACAACAAAAGGGGCGACGTCATTGCAGAATGCCACATCAAATGAGTTCTTATGAGACTCTAACCAACTAAAATAAACAACCAGGAAATTTCCCCTACATCCTGTATGAGTGCAGAAGGTTCTAAATCTGGACCAAAAAAAGGGGACAAACAATTGACCTAACTTGGAATGGTCGCTCAAATACAGTAGACTCTCGAGAATTCATTCAGAACAAATTAACGTATTTTACCTGAGATAATTAAAAGTTCAGCGCTTTGCTTGTTATTTCTACTGGTATTTGTGTTGTTATTTTCTTTTCCTTTTTCCCTCATGAGCCACCGTGTTTGTTTTGCCCCAAACTGATCATGCGTTTTTGATTGACTAATCTGCCTGTCAATCACACCAATTGGAAACCATGGAGACGAGATATAGCTCCACACCCATTCGTCTTTGCAGAGTATTGTCAAAGCGTGCGGTTTTGGTTGGCCAGGCATTTAGAATATATGACCAAACCAAAGTGAAACCGTGCGTCTATTTGCTTTGGACCTGTATTGCCATTCCACACACCTTTTTCCATTGCCATCTGATGTAACTCTGAGTGGCAGGGCGCGGATTGAACATGGATGGGGGGCGAGCGCATCATGTCGTGGAGCAGAGAGCTGAGAAGAGAGGGCTCAGGTGTTGTGGGTGGAAGAAGCTACAGATGTAAAGTGAAGTGTTTTGCCATTTGCCTTCATGCGCTGCCAAGTACTGGTTCAGGGAAAGATGGAAATCCCATTACGTTTCTTGCCTAACTCACTAACTCCTAAAGTCATTTGTCAAAACTGGGTACAGGTTGCAAAGTGGTTCGGAGCAGTGTGCAATGAGGCAATATTTGTTCTTCCGTTAATACACAAGACTTGATTTAAGTTTACTTTGGAATTTTCATATTTGCCTATAGCTAACATACATTATCATAATTAGCAACATTCTGTCAATAGTCCCTATAGTGTTTTAGGAGTTGGTTGGCCCTGGTTTGGTACAGGAAGAAGCTCGGAGGAGGAAATCTGTTTCTCTGTATGTGCCACTAAACTTTACTAGTAAAATATTTTCAGAGTACTAACTGGAGTTTGCAACATAATTGGAATCCAAGTTTCCAAGTCCATCCAAGTTTGAGTACAGTAAAAAAAAAAGAAATTGCCCATGTCAAAGGCTAAAGACAGGGATGTAGCAGTTCTATAACGCCTTAAGTCAATCTATACTGAAATACAACAATTTGGCTTTGCAATAGGCTTTGTAAGAGGTAGAAACAAGTCATGCTGGGTTACACCTAATGCAAGGTTAGATGCAGAAAGAATTAGCTATGAGTTTCCTGTACTCAGATACGCACCGCAATACACCATACTGTACTTGGTGTAACAAGCAGCTCAAACAGCTTAAAATATGTGCCAACCTCATGTGATATTGTGTCTGAATAAGTTGTTAGAGCAGCAGCTTACATCCCCTAAATTTTGAAATTCCTAGTTTTGTTATTTAAAAGGTAAAAGTGTGGAGTGTGTGTGCAACTGGATGTTTTGGTTTAGCCAGGCTGGTGCCACCTAGTGCCACCGCCCAATTTCATTTCTCTCTCACTAAATGGTTTTCAAGAACCCCGGAAGTTGTAGACCACACACCAGGCAGTCAGCAAAGAGCTGTGAAGCTATGATGTCAAACTCAAGTGACTGTCTGGGTCCCTTTTGTGGTAGAGCACAACAGTAAACAAAGAGGTCGAGATGGATGTAGACGAAGCCAGACATTCTGTGTTGGCAACAATTCCCGAGATCGAGGATTTAAAGCCGGAACAAAGAGAATGTTTGGTGAATTTTTTCAAGGGGAAAGACGTTATTGCCCTTCTTCCTACGGAATTTGGCACATTATATACTTCACAACCAAATAGCAGCGATTGGTTAAATAAAAAAATGTACCTGCCTACCGTCAAGCAAATGAATCCTAATACTGCAAGGTCAGAGGGTTTCCACGAAATGAAGCCAGCTGATGAATGAGGCTAGTTTTAGTTAGCATGTCAGAAAAAGATACCACTAGAGATTGTGATTTCTTCCACTGCCAGCAGATGACAACATACCTCATACACAAATCATGTCTATTTTCAGACAGAGTTTAAGTTCAAATATGCAAAGTACTCGAGAGCATAATATTTCCTTAATTCTGTTATAATAGTGAAACACAATTCTGCTTTCCAAGAAACCAACCCTTACTTTGTGATGTTATGAACTTTATGAAGGCTTTGCGCATTCTCATCAACTACACACTACATGTTTCAACCTTACTTGATCTGACATATTTCCCATTGAGTAAACGGTATAGGAACACATTGGCTAAGGCCCTTACAAGCCTTATAACATTATGAAATTGCTGCAAGCTGCCTTCAGGTGCTCCATAAAAGCTCCCATTGATTTGCTCATCTTATCCATCGGGCTTCACGTCTCCCAGCGGAATAATCAGGACCAGGCTTCGTGTTGACAGTGTGCATCGTATCACACTGCTTACCTGTGAAAAGCCCACTGAAATCCATTACATACTTTGGAGACGACTCATGAATGGAATAATTAGCACAGCATGCTTTCCGCCCGGCTGGAAGTCTCTCTCGATAATGAACAAAGGAAAGGAAATTAGCTTTTGTCTCATAAAGTCACAACTTCAAAAGATCCCTGCCATTGCATTAATACAGCCATAGCCCGCAGCGGCCTAGAGGAGAATAAAATAAGCGCTCCTACTCAGGCCCCATTCCTATCAAGGTCTTTCTCAGGACAAATACTGGGCTCTGGTGGACCACACACACAATGGGCCCTGTTGCTGGGATGGATTAGGAGAGGACAAACTATGCAAATCAGGAAATACCATATAGGATTTGGAGAACAGACATTGTCCAGGTGTAATTCAATATATTTAAGTAATAGTTTTATTATTAAAGATGCACTAGTACAATGGAAATTTATGCTGGCTGCTTGTCTCCTTGGAGAAGTTATTACTTTGACTGGAATGTTTAACAGTATTGCACTTACTTTACATTTGTTCAATTACAGGTGTGTGTTTTTTGGTTTTTTTTTAATAAAAAATCAACTGAAAAACATGCATTACTGTGAGTAGGGTCACCTGTTCGCAGATCTGGACTGTAACTTGGACCCGTGCTGTCATTTTAGATCATTTTAATGCCGTCTGTGAAACATATCATCTCCAGAGAGACAAGATCTAGCATCTTGTCTCTCTGGAGAGACAACATGGGCCCTGCATTTAAAAAGTTACATAGCCATAGTGCACCAAGTGGAAAAGCTAGCAAGATAATAAATGCCATACAAAGATCAAGCAGCAAAAACATTTTCTTCCTTAAACTGGCAAATGAAATTGACACATGAAAGGAAATGGGTTTTAGGGATGTTTAACATGACATAAACTGATAACTTAAATGTGTCAGAACCTTTCTTGAACTTCATCTCTATGGTTACATTCAGTTGACTTTTATAGAGTTTGCCTGTACTCTCCCAGTTTTATTGTATTTTTTTCCAAACATATGCAATATGATCCACTGGCAGAAGACACTGCCCAAAATATTGACTGTAATATAATTTTGCAGTATACCATTGTGCATTCCTCAAATGTGTAACTGGAGCTTCAAGTATTGTCCTGATGCAGTTCAAATGTTCATATAATTGCATAAGGACTTCTCCTGGTGGTTCCCATCTGTGGTCTGGCGAATTGCTGTGTACTCAAGCGCCTGCGGGAGTGTGAGAGCTCCCCTGATCCGCTGCTGGGTCATCCCGCCTGACACTGCTACATTACAGCATATTAAAAAGGCCCAAACAAGCTTTAGCTTCTGCTCCGACTGCCATGACCGCAGATGACCGGCACAGTTTAGCCCACAGAGGGAACCAGGGCCTGGTCCTTATACAGAGACATGAATACTTAGACATGTGGTCAGTGCAACCCTATACAATATGGCTGACCGCACAAAGAGAGGTTAGTGCAGTTACTATGAGCAGAACAGAGCCCAGCAGAAAACAAACCGTGGGCTATGTCCATACTAATGTGTTCCCCATTTACAATAAAATTATGTAAAGAGAGAGCGCTAGCCATACAGAAGACGTGTACATTCTTTAAAATAGGATGTCTGTTTTAAGGTGCTTTGCTGCTGCTGGATGTTTGTACCAACAAAATTATTATTTTGAGCTCTAGTGAATGAGCAAATCTTTTGAACCAAAGTATAACATGATTAAAGAGGCTGTATGCAATGTTTTTCATGTAATAGCGTAAAATTAGTTTTTCCCCCAATATATTGTAAAAGCAGCTAGGGTCAAAAGACTACTGTGTTTAACGTCTTATTGTCAAGTGCGCTTTTAACATGCTAGTTGTTGTCAGCATATCATGATGGCAAAACTTTGTGCTGGCCTCTGAAATTTGTGAAAACTCATAAACCAACCCCAACAAATGATTATGATGCTAGTAATGCATAGGAAAATTGGTCTGCTTCAAATCATTTAAAATATACTAGCAATGTCTTTCACTTTTTTCAGACAGTAAAAGTCTGTTGGGTTGATTTAGCTTGATATAACAACTTTAAAGCAGACCTATTATGCAAAACAGATTTTTTTAGTGCTTCTAACCACATTATAGTTGTTGTCCTCACCATTTACTTACCCAAAGTTGTATTTGGAGTGATTTGTGCATGAGCAATCGATAATCGTTTATTTTCAAGATGCCACCTTACCAATCAATGTTTCTCCATCTTATATCAGTGATACACAGTGTTGCACAGCCATTTTGGTAGAAAAAAATAAAAATAAAAAATCCACTGCTTTGTTGTTATGGCGTTTACTGCACACCAATGTGCAACTGAATTTTCAAGCGTTTTAGATGAATATTGTGATTTAAAATGTGCAAATTACAACATAATGATCCATGGGTGTCATAGATTATAGCTATATAGCAGATAAAAGCACAGTAGGTCTTTGAATGCTAGTTCAAAGTTCAGAAGTACAATCTTCATGACATTATAAACCACACTAATTATTTCTCCTGCTACCTGCTTAACTTTATCACACTAACTACACAACAATTACTACCTCAACTTTCTGTCCCTGTTTCGTCCTTTCTCTGCACCCTCCTCTGCTGTAGCTGTATATGGCACTTATCTGGGAGCTGGAGGAAGCGTGAGTGAACGCGGGGGCAAAGCTCGCATTGGCCAAGGCACTCTCCCTGGGCGTATCTTGCCTCTTTATCTGCCAGCATCAGTTGTTAGCGCTGGCAGTCTTCCTCCTCTTGTCCTCTGGAGAGATGGTGACTCTCAGCTGGAGAGAGGCGCCACGGGCCACGATGCACTGCCTGTCTCCATTGTGTGTGGAGGGACTCACAAGGACTTGAGAGACTGGTGCAGGTGCAAGAAAGCAAGAGCACACCTGAGGGGCCATTGGGGCTGTTTCTCTCTCTGTCTCTTACCCACAAAAATCAGAATTGTTTGGGTTTTTTTTAGTGCAGAGACATTTGTGAAAAGGGAGGACAGATGTAATAGTAGAGAGAGAGAAAGTGCCCCTCAGAAATGAAGACTTCCCGCCATAGACATTTGGCTACAGATGCAGCGCCAGAGCTAATAAAACTGTTAGCATTGTGACATGATGCAGAGCGGGGCTGCAATCAAAGTGCCGAAGGAATCTAAAGTGCGTTTGGTGGAATCTGCTCAAAAATGGGGAGATAGTGAATATGAAATGTTGACAACTGCTTCATAGCAGTTCAATGCCAGATTTGATTGTGAAGTCAAACGTCATCACACTAATCGATTCTAAAACTGGTATCAAAACTAGACACTCATCTGAGCAGGTATCAATACTAAAAAGTCACTTTCACAAGATGGAAATTCACCTTTCTTGAATTTAGAACGATCTGAGCTGTATCAGAACACATGTAAGATCACATAGACCCAGTGGCGGAGTTGACAATTTGGGGCCCTAGGCAAACTTGAGTTTGGGGCCCTCATTATAATGCATTTTGTTCGGGTTGTCTGTTTTTTCCTGTTGTTCATGAGACACGCACATCTTTATTTGAATTAGGGTGGATTGGAAACCTGTCTAATTAGTTAGATCGTCCTCAGCTGAAAGTGGTTTTTTATTTTTTTTTTTATTTATTTATGTATTAATTAGTACAATTACATTTTTGTTTACATCCATTATATATGATTAAGATTTTGCTATGATTATGTTCAAATCAGGGTCAAGCTGACTAATAACGTAAAAGGGGGGAATTGCTTTGACAGTTAAAATAGATTTGACAATCAAACACTATGTTGATAGTGTCATTTAAAAGTAAACCACTCTCATTTAATGTCATATTGATAAAAAAATCTAATTGCTCTGAGGCCTCGGCCATTAGTGGCACTGAGGGCATTTGGTTAGGGACCCCTCCAGGTTTGGGGGCCCTAGGCGGCCGCCTAGTGTTGCCTAAAGGTAGCGCCGCCTCTGTATGTACCACTATGGCATCTACCTGTACAACTGAAGGATTACACAACTATAAGAGCACATGGTAATATAAAAGAAAGTACTGTTATTTAATGCATTCTATTATATAAATAAAGAGGTTTTTTTTGTTTTTTTGGAAGCAACATTGAAATGTTTGTATTGTGACACCACAAACTTACGTTAACATCTTTCTGGAGGCCTGCTTTCTCTTTTAGAGTTGTTTCTACCATATACCAACATAGGCTACTACATTTAGACAACTGAACAACTGCACTCCCCTTAAGATGCATTGAAGATGGAATATTTCTTAGGTTGATGAACTGAGAAGTTGTGTTGACACTATTTTGATACTTGATTTGGCATTGTTAAGTATTCTTTTTGTTCTCAACACTTATTTACAGACAGAATCCAGACAGCGCTGCAATTCCACCCCACACTTTCACTTGTTGTGAAAGCGATCCCAGTGCTAACAGTTTGTTTAAAAGCTGACAGGCTACAAGAGTCTCCGTGACACCGTCTATTCATCTCTGAGTGTCAGGCAAGAAGAAAGGCCGGGCTGTGGAGATGGAGGAGCGAGGAGATGGTTGGAGAAAAATGCTCTGAGAAACGACCAGAGAGATTGAAGCACTTTAACAATATTGTGGTACCTTAACATCGTAGAGAAACCCATCTGGTGAGTGAATGATGTTTTTACTGCTTTGCTTTTAATTATACGTCTCACTCAGCACACTCTTGCTCCTACTCTGCTAATTTAGATTGAGATCCTCGCAGGCTTTACCCTATCTTTCATTTCGCTCCCCTCCTTCTCTCCTCTGCATCCCATCAGCCCCTTTGTAGAAAAAAACCTTCATGTCTGTGACTTTCTTGCCCTGGAGCATATGAAGCCCTCTTTTATTTTGATCATCGCAGCACAATGGATTCATGCCATTCTGGCAACTTTATTCAGTATCAGCCCAAATTTACATACTGCTTAACAAGTTTGTGCGTGACTGTTGATGCCTCTGATCAAAGTGCTTTTGGAAATCTTTCTCATCTGATTTTTTTCCTTCACCCCCCGTCCTTCATTTCCAATGCATGCTAGAGACAGGCATCTTTAACTCAGGGGCAAAGAAAGGTAACCTTAGTGCTGCACAAGCCCAAATGTCATCCAACAAGGAGGGCTCATGTCCCGAGGATAAAGATAATGTAATCTAAGCAGTATACAGTGTGTGACCATGTGTGTCTCCCTGTGTGTGTCTGTGCTAGTGCTGTTGTGTGTTAGCGGCTAAAGTCTGGAGGCGGAGGGAGATGGCGATGACAAAAGTCAAAGCAGTCATGTGTCATTTTTGGTGCTGAAGGGCTGGGACCTGCCTGCGGGGCTGTCCTCTCTGTCAGACACACTCACATATCCACGCTGAACTCTCTCTCGCCTGCCTCCCCTTTGCCTGTTTCTCTCCCAAACAGAGAACTGTAAGGTAGCGCTAATGTGTATGCTAACATCTGCTTAAACGCACCATTCCACGTTCTACGCATCTTGACACCATCTGCCGCCGGAGCTGTTCTTGCAGGGACATAATTTGTACCATAACCAGAGATGGGACTTGGAATATGCAAGAGTGGGAGGAAAAACGTATTGAAACAAAAATCAGGCATCACAGGCCACGCTATGAACCATTTGCCTGGAAAAATCCCATGGGGGAGAGAGAAGAGGGATAGTACTCCAACCCACTGCGACAAGAACACAGTAACTTTATAATAAAACAAAACACTAGTATGAAAGCAAACAACCAAATTGAAAACATAAAATAAGAGAGAATGGAATGATTTCTTTCAAAAAAACATTGAAAAGAGGGTGTGGGTGGATAGTGAAGAATCGTGGGAACGCAAGATTGCACTTCCCCTCAGGCAATCGAATTATCCTATGGGCCGATGGTTCCTCCTTATGCGTCGGCTGACATTTTCTTGTAACCCCATCCCGAGTAATGCTATGTGATGTGTGTGACTGGCTCCTGCCACAGCCCGCAGAGCCCTCCTTGCCCAGGGTCATTCGCCCTCAGTCAGAATTGTTTTTAGTGCCGTCTGACTCCTTCTTTTGCCTATTCCTTCCCATCTATCCTTGGGCAAATTGTGTCCGCTCTCCATGTATGTTCTTGTGAGAGATTCGAGCTTTGACAGGTGACTCCGAAAGGGGCAACTTCAAACTATGCCGTATTAAAGGCCAATCTTAAAGGTAAACAATAACAAATATGTGGGCTATAAATAAGTACTATCAGTAACAATGTAAATTTGAATAGACACAAACCAGAACATACCATACAAATAAACACCTTTTCAAATATTGAGATTCCTTCATGATGTACTTCTCAGTCACATTTCTATACCATTTCCTTGCTTGCCACAGATTATACACTGTAAACCATAACATTCAGAGTAATTAAATAAATTAAGTTGTGTATACTCAAAGTTTTTGAAATAATCCTACTAACTTCATTATGTCAAGTTGCTGTAACATGTTCTTCTTTTTGAGTAATTTTAAAAATGGAACTATTGTGGGTATAAGTGAGCGTAACATAGATGAGATACAATTTAGTAGAATTAAGTAGTTAAAAAATAATATCTAATGTGTGTATAATGTACTATGTGCATATTATAATGTGCAATGTATGTAAGTATGTATGAGTTACTGAATTATGTACATATTATATAATATTGATTAGACTAGTAAATCCCCTGATTTTCACGTGGGAAACCTGGGTTTGTATCTCTCTCCTACGGTGTGTATAATGTGTGTAGATATACTGGATTGTGTGTACAATGTGTGTGTAAAATCATGGATTGCATATAAAACTGAAATGTAATTAAATCATTCCAATGGTTTGAAAACTATCTGCAAATATTTGAGTTGAGCTGAATGAGAACTTTTAATTCAGCTGTTATCAAAAGGTACAAGTAGCAAGCTATCCAATCTTTTAACTTCAACTTCAACTTCATCAACTTAAAATAATTGAGGCAATCGATTGCCTCAATATTTTTGAGTTCTGGTAACTTATTCCGGTTTATAGTCTATGTATAAATGGATGTAGCTAATGCCACTAGCCTCAGCTCCATTGACTTTGGCTCCATTTGACTTTACATTGGATAATTGTCACCTCTCTCTCCGTAACTGCTGCAGTGAGCCTCGTCATTTTGGTCTTAAAATGTTTGTAATAACCCACTCTACATGATCCTGTTGTTTTTATTTTGCTGTCTGTAAATAATATATCAGAATATGGAACTGGCTCCAAATTTACTCCTATAACTACTAGCCTTGTGAGCTTCATTTGACTGGAGCTATGGGTGACGTTAGGCTCCTGTAATCCACTTCTTTACAGTCTATGTTGCTTGCCTGTTACTCAGCTTACTCTTCCTTATCCCCATCTGCAATGAAATGACCTAAACTTTAGTCCTTCCTTGCAATATCTTGCACATCTAGCAAATTTTTACTCAATTATCCCGTTACAGTATCAAACTTTTCATTCAATCATCTTTTGCCTGCCAGGGTACAAATGGTTGGAACCTGTCCAGTAACAATAAACATTAAAATAGAGGTACACTTTGGACAGTGGCCAGAGCTATCATAAAAACATATTCAGCATAGATTTGTTTCCAATTAGCTTGACTTCAGACTAGGTTAGGCCTATTTATCAAACAAAAACAAACACAACAATGATTCAAGTATAATACCCTGCAGCTTTTGATTAGGAGTGTGCAAAAATACTGAAATATCTCTATACTGTGATACTAAATTTGTGATACAGTATTGTTATCGTGGACTGCTGTATTGATATATTGCCAAGAGTATTTTTTGGTATGTTTTAGCAATGTTTTTTTGTGACTACAGTTTTGTTGTTTATTTAGTGGAAGGAAAAATATAGAAATAATGTTGCTAAAATGTGTTTGGTCCTTTAAAAAACAGCAATATATCATGTGCAGAATATCGATTATTGCATGTATCGCCATATCGTGATTCCCAGCTCTACTTTGGTCACCCCTTGGCTATTTGATATGGTCTTGTTTCTTTGAATTTCAACTTGTCCATTTGCTTCGAATCGTTTCTCCAGGATCCATGTCTAGCCCATTCGGATCACTGTTTACTCAACTTCGTCAGTGGTTGTATTTGATCATATATTTCGTTCAAAAATAAGACTTCCCATTATTGAAGTGAAGCTGTGTGAAAGAAGCGCGAATGGAGAGATTTAAGGATGGAGGAGATGAGATGTGCGATACAAGATAATAGAATGATATTCAGAATGTCTCCCTGAAGCTACGAGTTAAAAGAGAACATTAAAAGGAACCATATTTTGATCGCTTATGGATATGTAAGCCAAGTAAACCCAAACTTTACTTTACACTTGCAAAAGCCCTTGGAGCCTTGATGAGGAGAGGCAGGCCCCATCTTCTACACCCAACAGTGGTGGATGGGTAGGTGGGTGGGGGTGCAAGGATTCTAGACATGTGATGAGCTGAAACAGGACAGTGTGGATAGCGTAGCCTTTTATGACCCAACTCACTCTGACAGCTTGGCCGTGGCTCTGGGGCACGACCAAAGTTGAATTTTTCATCTGACAATTTCGAAACAACCGCGCCGCCCATTGAAGTAGTATTCACAGAAGACCTTTACAACAGCGGTATAGACAAAAACATGCCAACGGATTGTGCTTACTGATAGCTAAAGAGGAGCGTTTTCTGTCAATCTGTGCAAGGATGCAAAGCGAGATGAAAGTGTAAACGATATGATGCGGCGGGGGGGAAAGCTGCTTTGATGCAACACTGCCCTCTGGTGGCGAAAGATGAGAACATGATCAGAGAATAATAGAGAAGTGGACTAATGTAGGCTCAAGTCCCCCAGGATGGAGTGTCTGTGTGTCTACCCTTGGAGCGGTTGCTTTATTTGGACCTAAGGACATTCAGAGCTGACAGATTTTTAAAAACCTCAAGAGGGGGCTGCATTTGGAAAAAAAAAAAAAAAAAGGCCGGCGGGAGGCGAATTAGAATGACAAAAAATGTAGATGCCTTAAAAATAGCTTGGAAGTAGAACTCTATCAAACCGAATAATGTGAATAATGTGAAAGATAGGCTGCAGTCATTTGCAAATGGAATGTGCATTTTCAAAAAGGGAGAATAAAACCTAGCATCTGTAGACCTCCGCCAGGGCATTAATCCACTGCTACAAACAGAACGACACAATAGTTTAGGGGAGAGTTGATTCCTCTAAACAAACAAACAAAAAAAAGCTCTGGAACAAAAAAACACACTAAATGAATGAATGAATGAATAAATAAATAAATATTCTGACTGATATTTTGATATTTTGCAATGTATGTTTATAGCCTCAAACTTCAGATGCACTTTATTTCTATAGTTAAAGGTGCATTGTGTAACTTTTCGTGCGAAATGTCCACTATTTGCGTGTATACTTGTGTGTATTTTTGTGCAATAAATTAATGCTACAGTCTGGAACATTCCTGGCAGCCCTAACCCAGGAACAGTAACAACATGCAGTAGTATAATCTCAACCAGAAAAGTTGCACAGTGCACCTTTAAAACAGTAAATGTATTAATTTGATCTATTAATTTTATGTTATGGTACTTTCTGGTCAACAAAACTGACCTCAATTGCTTATCTCTTGGATGACCAGCATTGCGTATACTTAAGGTAAATACATTTCAACTGCTAACCATTTTCTCTACAATAACCATTCCCCCAATATACAACAACTGTTCCTCCAATACTCTGTACATGCCTGTATTCACGTTCCAGATACCAAACGTGACAGAATGTACCAACATAGGGCTTTGAAAAGAGTCTGTTGTGTGCTCACATAATACGGAGTCCAATCCACGGGCTGTTTGTGTTTTCGGCCTGGGAGCTCTCGGCCTGTGCATACAAACAGAGTGGACAGCCCGGAGCACTGCACACTATTCCAATCCCGGGGCTGCCGATGACCTCTGGTGAAGCCATTATTTTCTGCATTAATGAAGAGCTGAAGCCAGTGATGAGAGAGATGGACTTTGGCCTGGAGCGCTGTGGCAAATATATAAATAAAACTAAGGATGAAGACAGAAAGTAAAGTCTTCCATGAGCAGTTTAAAAAAGACTGGGAGGGAGCCTTGACAGCAGCATAGAATAAGCCGTATTGAGCTACAAGAAGATGGATCTGGCCATCTTTGTTGCTGGAGGATAAGCCCAAGTACACATACCTAGTTTTTTTGGTAGTTGTTGAGTTAGTTGGTTGTTTTTAAGGCAACTCTCATGACAGACATAGCAATAATTTCAATTTATGAATACTGATTGAGACAAGTACAAAAATTTAGCATTGATTTTTTTCTTATTTTCTTACTACGCATGCCAAGAAAAGAACAGATTCCCCACTTGAGAACTACTTAAATTATCATTATTTGTTTGGTGTGGACAGTAATGAACAAACATGATATATGTGCTGTAAAAACACCAGATTGTAGCCGCTCTAATTTCCATCTGTTGTCCCGCTTTTGCTCTTACAAACTCCTCTCTTTATACACCAGTGTACTTCGACAATTGAGAAAAGCTGGGCTGGGAAGTGTTTTACCCAAGGACACAACAGTGTAGAGCTACTGCCACCCCACTATGAAACCTGATATTCCCACTTGAACCCACTTGCTTAGCTTTTACATATATACTTCAACATGGAAGGTACGGTGGGTTAAGTGTCTTGCTCAAGAACACAACAGTATGCACTCGAGTCACTGTAACCTCACTACGGCACCTTGTATGCCCAGTGGTCTCCCATCCAGTACTAACAGGCGCAACCCTGCTGACCTTTGAGGACAGATGATATTGGGCATTCTCAAGGTATTGTAAAAATATTGTTAGCTTTATTGTAAATTATTCTGAAAATACATACATATGCTTAGGAGGAGGTAAAGTACTATTCATATGAATGAGGTACAAAATATTTCTGCAGTTTTTGACATTATTGCCTAATTGCACCCTGACATCTGCCACACCACACACCTCTGTTAAGTCTCTCCAAACAAGACAAATTGCAGAGAAAGTGCAATTGCTCTCGTCAAGACAGCCAGGGCACCCACTCAGGAAAGGAAATCCTGGCTCGGGGAGATGACTCTAAATGAAGGACTTTACCATTCACCATTATGTCTTTGGTGAGAGTCAGAGGGAACCCCCGGGGCTCTTCAGCACAGCACGGCACAACTTTTCAAAGGGCTCCCAGATTAAAGTCACTGAAAGTTCCCACTGGGGTCTGAGGCCAGGATCCCATTAAGCAGCAGCCCCACCACACCGCCGGCCATAATTGTGTCGTTGAGAATTCAGAGCAGCGGTTGCTTGATAAGCGAATTTAGGGTGAAATAAAAAAGGAAAGCGGCGAAAGGGGGTCTCGTCGGGCCACCATTAGACACTGTGTTCACTCATCACTAATTTGTTTTAAATGAGCAGGAGAGGTGAGTGCTTTATGAAGCAATATGCTTTCCTGACATAAAGTTTGTGAGCATTAAAGACAAGCTCATCATTTTATGTAGTGAGTTTTGTATTATACAAACGTGCTTTTTTGTTTTTCAAATAAAATTCATGGGAGAATAGTCATAATAAAGACTTTATGCCATCTTGCACACTGTAGCACAGCACAGTCTGTAGTGGATACATTTGGCAGAACACAGGATAACCACCTTCGTGCACAAGTCTTTATTTGGGCATTGGACAGGCACAATCAGTGGCTCAAGTATTTTTTTTTTAAAACACCAAAGTGGGTGAACAGAGGAAACAGCACTGCCCCCTGCTGACATCCACTGCCGAGCTTCATTAAATACACATTGCATTTTAAAGTAGCATTGATGTTTTTTTTATAAAGCACACCTTCTTCAGTTTACAAAAAAGGTAATAAAAACTACTTACAAACAAACAAATTTTATTATTTATTTGCTTATGATCCTGAATGTGTATAAACTGTTTCAAACATTTGACAAATGCATCAATGGACCATCTTGAGAATATACAAAAACGTACAACTGGAGTAAAAGTTAGAAATCATAACTTGAGCTGGATCTGAAAGTGACAATATTGTTGTAACTCAAGTATGAAACAAATATGATCAACCCGTTCATGCCAACTGCAACCTAAAGAATAATTTGTAGTCTAAGTGCAATAAGAAGGACCAGATAATGGCTTCAAGAGGACTTTTTCTGCTTTTTCTTCTCTGCTTCTTCCTCCTTTTCTTTCTCAATTTCAGCTACCAGGGTCTCAATTTCTTTGGATTCCAAAATCTGCATGACATCATGAAATTGCATTTAAATCCAACTCAGGTAGATTGAATATGAACAAGGTAAATAAAACACACATAAAGCACCCAATACCTTGAGAGGCTGATTCCGTCTGATAACTGCGAGCTCAATGTTTTTGCCACCTGACTGCACCACCTATACATATGGACATAATGGTCATTATTTAGGAGGAGCGTTACAGTTTCACTGCAATGAATTTCAAAATGTATCTCAATGACATTTTAAAGAGTGAAAAGTACAAACTTCATTCCAGTGAATGTTAAAAAGTATGCAAAGACTGAACAATTTTACCTCGAGCAAGGCTTTAATGGCCAACTTGATCGTTTCATTGTCTCCCGCAATAGCCTCATCTGTGTAGTTCTTCTCCAGAAACTCCCTGACAGTTTTAGCGCTTCTGCCGATAGCATTTGCCTAATGGTTGTAAAACATTTAGGTCAGAATTTTGAGGTTTTGACTATGAGCAAAGTATTAAGCAAAAATTAATCTCCCCAACCTTCCATGCATGGTATGTTCCTGAGGGATCAGTTTGATACAACCTGGGGGTCCCATCATAGTCGAAGCCAACAATTAAAGCTGAAATTCCAAATGGTCTGCGCCCGTTACTTTGAGTGTAGCGCTAGCAAAAAAATAAAAACATTAACCAGAGCAATAACATAATGAACAAAAAAAAAAAAGCCTTCATACCTGTTTCAGTGTAGCAATGTAGCGTGTGATGTATTCAACAGTAACAGGGTCCTCGACAGTTAACCTGTGGCTTTGGCATTCAACACGGGCTCTGTTTATCACGATACGAGCATCTGCTGTTAAACCTAAAAGAGGCACACGGAAATTTTTAATATACATTTAATATACAACATACAATAACAAAATATGTTTGAGAACATTATATTAACTTTGCCTGCTGTAAAGGAACATATCCTAATATATGTACCTGCAAATGCCATGCAGACGTGCTCATCAAGTGCACAGATCTTCCGGACAGTCCTTTCCTCCTGCAACTTTGCTACAGATTTCTTCTCCACTCCAAGAACAACAATGTCTTTACCTCGGATTCCCACCTAAAAGAAGATTGACATGGTTTGAGAAGTTTGATAACAATAGCAATTCAAGTAACAATATACATGCAATGACATAAACTGAAATATCCAGGGGTGGGTAACAGGTGTAATTGAACAAGAGTATTTTTGAAGACGGCAGTAACCGTTTAAAGATTAGATTTAAACACACTCATGCAATTAGTCCTCAAGTACAAATAATAAATCCATATTGTTTAATTTAAAGCCAAAAACATTCAAGTATTCTCAAATGCCCCACTGGAGTCTTAGTTTCAGTTTATCGAAACTGAAACTAAGACAAGAGTGACACAGCGACAAGACCGAATGTGCTTTTAGCAGTTTGTAATAGATGTAAATACCAGTATGCAGTAACTACATAATCTTAAAATTAACTTTGCCTTTCCGTGTTTTACAATATAATAGTTGGACTAGAGATTAATGAAAGAAAGCATGTTAGCCCGTTAGCTTGAATAGTTAGCTTTAGCATCAGTGCTAAAATATCTCTAACTTACGGCAGTGGAGCCTTTCTTTACAGCTTCTTGCGCATATTCCACTTGGAAAAGATGGCCATCGGGAGAGAAGACAGTAATAGCTCTATCATATCTCGCCGCCATTGCAATATAGCAGACGTACAATGACAATAAAAAGTAGGAGTTGAACTAAATGATTCAGCTGGATGGATAGCACGGACCGCTTCGCTGCTGTAAGCGAAGAGCTACTGAGTCTGCGCGTGAACTCTGACCCCGGGACAAACCAACCGCACATAAACAAAAAGCTCAAAAACACACTTTTACATGAATTATATGAGAAATTAGACTGATTCAGTTCTAACCTTTCATCTGTGAAAAGAAGAAACTAATATATATGTCGACCATTTTCTCGCGCTTGTAGTATTTCATCAATATGCATTTGAAACAAATGGAACAACATATAGTTTTAATATAGATAATTCATTTTATGACTGCTAAATAAATACATTAAAATATTTATATTATAATCATTTTGACCTGTCTCTTTTGTTTGAGTAGTCTAGTTCCCGTGGCCTTGCGGGCTGAATGTGGACTGTACCATGTCACAAAGATAGGTAGAACCATATTTATTGAATCATAAGAAGATGTACTTTAGTCCTCTAAATATGTTCACAGGAGTATTTTATTACAAACATGTAATTTTATATTAAAAATAAAAATGTATATGTGTGCACAGATGCAAAGTACAAATGAGGATAAACTAAACGTCGAGATTTACACCCCTGTAATGGACCACTACATTACAAAATTGCATCCTCCTTCTCTGAACTGTTTGATCGGAGTTGTACGGATTTGTGTGAAGTGTGTTGGCTTACTCTGACTTTTATGATCTAGCCCACGTTTCATTTACACCGTGTTACCATGTCGGTGGCGTTCGCACCTCACAGGCAGCGTGGAAAGGGTGACATAACACCCGCTGGGATACAAAAGGTAATTCATCTCTTTAGCCTGTCGCAGAATGGAGGCTGGTGCTGTTAGCCGCGGAGCTAGTGAACGTAGCAGAGCGCATCCAAAGTCTTTACTGTGAATACATCGGGAACAGAGCCGCGGTGTCAAAGCGCGCTCAATATGAACCTGTGCGGAGTCAGGGCGCCATGTGTTAGCCTGATCTCTATGCTTACTACGTTTCAAACCGATTCTATAAACAAATGAATGAAGGCCCCGCGGTTTAGTTAGCTGAACAATGTTAGCTGGCGAGACCCTCTTTTGTTTCCCAGAAAGGCACAATCACACATTTTCTGTTGTCCCGTGAAATGCATTGTTCAGTACAACCCAATCACTGGTAAATTGTAAATGAATTAAGTAAAGTCATTGTAGGACAATAATGTAACCTCTGTATCCGATCTTCCAGTTGCTTGATGAAAACAACCAGCTCATACAGTGTATAATGGACTTTCAAAGCAAAGGCAAGACAGCAGAATGTTCACAGTAAGTAAAGGGGACTAACTTGAGTGCACATTGATTGATCATACACAAAAGTAACCAGACTCATCTGTTTATTGTTGCCCTACTTTCTAGGTACCAGCAGATGTTGCACAGAAATCTTGTGTACCTGGCCACGATAGCAGACTCAAATCAGAACATGCAGTCTTTACTCCCAGCTGTGAGTATGGACTAATGAACTATTGTGTTGATGATCACAACAAGTGTAATAATGCTTTGTCATAAACGTAAAATTAAATTAAATCATATTAAGGGACAAGTTAATGAGTAAATTAAAGCTGCCGGCTAATTAATAACATCATTAATTTCTGTGAATGAATCTAGGCTAGAAGGACCTTGTACCACAAAGGTTCTGTATGGGAATGTATTTAACCTAATTAAATGGATTGAAATTGTCTCAATCAGATTGTCATTACCGCTGACATTGTGTCTTCTTTGTATGCTTGCAGCCACCCACTCAAAATATGCCAATGGGCCCCGGTGGGATGAACCAGAGCGGCCCCCCTCCTCAGCCACCTCATGGTCACAACATGCCGTCTGAGGGGATGGTAAGTGGCGGCCCTCCTGCCCCACACATGCAGAACCAGATGAATGGACAGATGCCTGGTGAGTGTCCCCCATGTGCGTCTCTTTTTCCTCATCCCCTTTTCTCCTTCACTCTGACTGGGGTTGCCTAGCAACACCACAGAACTGTGAGGGAGGTCGGTCTCTGGAAGGATGATGTCACCTTTTCTAGCTCTGGTGGTCCTGGACATTTATATAGTTAAATGTGTATCTTTCCTTGCTTTTTCTTTACATAAGGTCCAAACCGCTTATAATAAATATATGTGTATCAATAAGAGAAGCTTTATTGCTCATTCTTTTTAAAAAGTACTTCTGTCTTGTTCTGTTTGGTATAATTATAATATGTCCATGTCTGTTAAGAGAAGAGTACAGCTACAGTTGATTAGACCTGTGCACAATATAATGGAACATTATTAACTAGGGCTATCACAAAAATATTTACGTCACGATATCAGAACACACCCAATACTCAATACTCAAACACTATAGCATCAGTGTTCTTCATCTGACAAAAATGCACAGCTTTAAAAAATACAATATTATATAATTCCCAACATTGTTCAACCCTATTATTATCCCTACGGTAGAGATATACACTTATTAACACAACTCTTAATAAACAATGGTTCTGTATTATCTATAGTGATGGTGTAGTCTACTTTTATGCCTTGTACAGTCTTGTTAGAGCTGGTGGTACTTGGAAGGCAAAATATTTTCTTAGGTGATACTTATTGAATCGATTGTGAATTTCTGCTGTAGTGTATTTCTAACGGTCTTTCTAACCATCTTTTTTTTGTATTTAATACCGTCCTTATCAACTAACAGCTAACAAAACTCTTGTGTTGTTTCACAGGCCCAAATCACATGCCCATGCAAGGCCCCGGTCCTGGGCCTAACCAGCCTCCCAACATGCCGAGTGGCTCCATGAACATGCCCCCCAGCAGCCATGGCTCTATGGGCGGATACAACCACACAGTGCCCTCCTCACAGGGCATACCTGCACAGAGCCAGATGAACATGACCCAGGGACAGACCATGGGCAACTATGGCCCACGACCCAACATGAACATGCAGCCAAACCAAGGTAAATAAGACACAGGCATCTAATGATTTCTGTTCATAGATGTAGGGGTGGGCAGTTAACCAAATCTTAATTGAGATTGAGTTGCTGTCAGTTTAAATTATTAATGATGCGCAATGATGTGCTCTTTTTTTTTTTTTTTTTTTTTTTTTTTTTTTTTTTAAGTGAGAAGGCTACAGCCAGTCTTTAAGTAAAAGCTTGTGGTGTGGAGCATAGTTCAGATTTTGGAGGAAGAAACTAGCCTCTGCTTTCAATGACCCATCTTAACATACTATTCCACTGTGGAAAAAGGCACACAGAAACTAAGCGTTTTTAGACAGAGAGAACTAATTTTCCACTTATGTGTAATATAAAATCAACTAAGGTATGAAAGAC
Source organism: Boleophthalmus pectinirostris (assembly GCF_026225935.1). Taxonomy (NCBI): domain Eukaryota; kingdom Metazoa; phylum Chordata; class Actinopteri; order Gobiiformes; family Gobiidae; genus Boleophthalmus; species Boleophthalmus pectinirostris. The sequence continues at coordinate 12,519,739 of NW_026571095.1, forward strand.
AGAATATCAGGGTATATAAGTGTAGAAGTATTTACCCAACAATTTTGATATACAACTCATTACAAGTTTTTTCTTGACATTGTTTTTTCCTCAGGTCCTATGATGCACCAGCAGCCTCCTTCACAGCAGTACAACATGCCCCCTGGTGGCGGAGGGCAACATTACCAAGGGCAACAGAACCCCATGGGCATGATGGGGCAGGTCAACCAGGGCAATCATGTCATGAGCCAGAGACCAATGCCCCCTTACAGACCCCCACAGCAAGGTATACCCCGTGGAGTCCAATCAGCACGAGCGCTACTAAGAATGAATGTTTTCTTTCTAATCCAACACATTTTTAACATTTCCTTTCAATCTTTCTATTTTATTCCCCTGTTTCCTTGACTTTCTGATTTAGTTGAAGTTCCGGGGTTTCAGATGTCATCACAGAATAATGTAGTTTTAGAAAAATGTAGGGGCAGGTGCCTGTTGCTTGCCTGCACATTAACTGATGCAGGTGATTCACCATTTCTACTACTGGAAAATCGAGACAGATATACTGGTGAGAGAGGGACATCATCACATATTTATGGAATCAGAAATTGATTAGAAATCTGAAGACACTGAGAGAAAATGAGCAGAAATCATCCCCCTACCCTCCAACCTTACACCACCCACATCACCTTGGGTCTACTTGTGTGTATGTTGTGTGTGTATAGGACCCCCTCAGCAGTATCCGGGGCAGGAAGACTACTATGGGGACCAGTACAGTCATGCAGGACAGGGAGCATCAGAAGGTAGGAGTACCAAAATGGAAAAAAAAACAACAACAATCCAAGGAGATGACAAATAAGTCTATCCAGAAGACTACTGAATCCTTGTAACTAGGATTCACAGACACAACAACACCTCTTAGCAGTGTCATGGCAGTTCCCAGTTGTGCCAGGAGCTCCACCTGTTGGTGTGAAGGAGAAGTCAAGGGCATTCGTGCTTAGTAAACAAGAAGGCTACACTTACAGTTTACTAATTGATCTGAACTTATATTCCTGGGTTTTGGTAAAAGAGTAATTTTAGCAAAGATACAGTATGTTTGCTTTGAAATTTAAGAATAAATACTTTCTCTTACACTAAAATAGAAATTCATTAGCACTTGAGTTGCTTTTCCGCTTTTTTCTTCATCTTTATCTTTACTAATTCTCATGCTATGTTCATGTAGAGATGAATGCAATCAATCATCGTTGAATAGGAAGCATTAGTATCTTATAGCTAGTACTAATGTGTTTCTGATTACATACTAACATCTCTTACTAGTCAGCTCCCTTGAATCTAAAAAAAAAGACAACAAAAAACAATCTTGGACTAACAAAACTTGATGTATTAATCTGTGTGTGCTTGTGTGGTAGTTAAATAGTTGGCTGTATTTTAGTTATCAATACAATCTGACATGGTTTCGTGTTGCTTGGTGAAGGTAACGCGCAGTACGGCCAGCAGCAGGAGGCATACCAGCAAGGCCCCCCACAGCAGCAGGGATACCCCCCTCAACAGCAGTATCCGGGTCAACAGGGCTACCCACCGCAACAACAAGGCTACGGTAAAGTCCATAATACAGGCTTGGAAAGGAGTAAGACTGTCCAGATGTGTAAATAGAAAAAATACCTCACAAATGTGCTTTTCATTTGTTACGTGTTGTTGCTCTGTTCACTTTTATAATACTTGCCATCAACATCTGTGAATGCGGGTTAGCTGCCTTTTAAACTGCTTCATTTCTCAGTTAACAAGCAGGTGGAAGCTTTGTTCCCTCTGCTGACCACAATGAGCTTTTTCAATATTTAAAAGTCAGTACTGCATTTCCTTTTATGTTTTCCGTTATAAATGTATAGGGCTGTGCAATTAGTCAAAATTCAATTGTTACTGTGTTCAGTGTTGTTCGCTAAAATACCATGAATTACCTTTAGTTCAGAATAATATGTGTGCTTGTTCTGCTACTCAAAATCTACAGGGTAATTGTGACATTATAGTCTGGATAATTGTTTGAAATTTCAGTGATTTAGATGTAAACATGACTATAATTGTGATAATCAAGCAGCCCTACTTGTATTTTATGTCAAATGGTAGTTATTCTAGTAGCAGAATGATGCAGAATATAGAAGCTTTAATGAGCAGTTGGAGGATTGGCGTTTGCTAGACGAGTAATTACAAGCCTTTTCAACCACCATATTAGCATTTTTCCCCAAGCTTTAGTTTGACTTGACACACAGTTGTTAGAAAGTGCAAAACAGTGATTGCTTAAGGGCACAAGCATGGCGAAAAGACAGCCAAAATTATTGAGGTATTTTTTATTTGAACAATTTTGAAACACCAACTAAAACTCTTGTTTGAATACAAATGACTAAATGTTACTAGCGATACTAGCATTTTAACCAGCTACTTTTACTAGCTAGTTAATTGCATTAAAAAATAATTTGGATTGTTAGTACAATTTATACCATTTGGGAATTCCAAACTTCTTTCAACATATTTTGATTAAGCAATTCTAATTTAGTAGTACAAAATGCATCCGAATAAGCTACTAACATTAATTGTTAAGTTAATTGTTCTTGTGCCATGTCTTTACTCTGAAATTCCCTTTTAAAACTCAGGGACCTTGCACAACTCCAAAGCCCAACTTCAAGCACAATTGATTTCTTTTTAAGTTTTCCCTTGGAGCAAAGTTTCATCATTAGTATGTGTATTCTAAGCCTCTCGTTTTACAGGATTCTGTTAAAATTGGTTCTGAACATCCAAGAAACCCTTAGGACAATTTGCATGATACATTTACGTAAGTAGGTGTTGGCGAAATGAAAACTGCAAAACATTACTAATATATTTGCAGCATAAATAATCAAATCACTGTCGCTGCAACTAAAGTGCCACATCCAGGAGTATTTGAACACATCTTTCATCAGATAGCTACTTATTTAAGATAGCTAAATTTAAGCCAGTGCACTGGTATGCAGTTTTGTTTCTTAGCTTGTTTGTTCTTACTGCTGAATGCCTAGATGCTTCTGTTTTTCCATTTCAGCTTAAAATGTCTCCTCATCACAAAAGCAATATTGCAGTATGGATCAAATGCAACTTTGATGAGGGGAATTAAGTGTCAGAATGTCAGTACTATTAATGAATTTCACAATTAAAGGTGCTGTACTTGATTTTTCTTGTCTTAAAAATGCGAAAGAGAAAATGTTCATTTTAATATTTTGATTTATAGTTCATAAGCGCGTAAGTGTAATGTTAACATCAACTAGCAAAGAGAGCAGATGATAAAAGCAATTTATACTGCAGATGGCACACAGCAGTCTTATTAAGACCCCTAGAGCTGCTTTTACAATATATATATATACTGGGGCAAAATGAATTTGACTCATTTACGTGAAAAAACTGGGCACAGTACACACCCTGGCTTTAAGCGTGCCCATTCTATCCTTCCTACCTCCATAGCACTCTCAAAGTTCGACATGCAGTATTGGCGTCTCTTGCCGTCTTGTGTCTATTTCCTCCTCATCACATTTTTCAGCGGAGCCTTCCATCCGTCAGGCCGTGCGTTGGCCAGGGCTGGTGTTCAGTTGGTAATGAGCGCGTGCAGAGGCAGAGGCTGTGAGGTGAGCTCCATCTGGCACCGGCGCTTTTCTCCGCGGCCCCCACAAGGTTACGCTCAACAGCAGAAGGCATTAGCACAGCCTAACGATGCTGCGTGGGCCACATCTGACTCCAGACCCACTCCTCTGCCCACTCCTCTCCACCTCACAGGAGCACTGTTGTTCTGAATATGGGCAGATGAAGTGATTTTTGTTTGGCTGGTTTTAATGAACATTATTGATGTCTTGTTGCGTTAGGGAAGACCAAGCTCCTATTTGACATGCTCATTTTCTTAGATTTAAGTCTAATAAATGTGTTTGACAGTGGCACCATCCAATGGTTGACACACAGGGCGATAACAATGAATTTTATCCAAAGTTGGTATAGTTGGAGATGGAATCAGATGTAACTATGTGCAGCACAATGTTTGTGTGTAAAGTCTTAAACCATCTCCGGGTCTACGGAAACAGATTGATTATATTAAATAAAATGCATGTAGAATTTTGGTTAGCGCCAAGTAACCGCAATGAAGCTTGAGCGTTTGTGGTTCAAACTGTGCATTGTGTTTTTCTGTTTTTTTTTGTTTTTTTTTTAAAGTTTTTTTTTTTCTTTCCCACCCACATTACATCCTGTTTAAAAATCTGACCCCAATAAGAAAATGCTTCACGTTTCTGTTGTATGACGGTCATAGATTACATTCTGAAAATGTGCTTTTCTGTTTTCTTAGGTCCCTCCCAAAGCGGTCCAGGCCAGTATCCGAACTATCCTCAAGGGCAGGGGCAGCAGTATGGGGGCTACCGGCCCCCTCAGCCTGGCCCCCCACAGGGACAACAGCAACGCCCATACGGCTACGACCAGGTGAGTATGTTAGCCACAAATAAAACACTTTAGCTTAGAAATGGCACTGTTAATTTACACTGTGCATAATGCTAATCAAAATACTGTGATAAATACTTGGGTAAACTTAAAACTAAAGGTGATTGTGACTAAATGGGGGTGTATGTGTGTGCCCTGTACTGCTGTGGTCTCGTGTGGGACCACCACTGCACTTTGATGTCTTTATCTTTGAACATTCAGGGGCACATGAGGAAATAAAGACCAGAGATTTGAACCCCCTGAGTAGCTCTGTTAAGAAGCAAAGGTAATGGTTGCTGTGAAGACCCTAGACTTTTTTGTTTTGTCCTGCGGCCTTAAGCTGCTTATGATATGATACACATTTCTCACTTTTCCTTTATCTGCTCCTTTCATTTCTTATTGTTTTTTGAATAATTTGTTTCAATCAGGGGTAGAATGTGTGACATCAAGCCCCCAAATTAGCATGCTTGGCAAACAAAACAAAAAACAACATTGAATTTGACATGAAAATACCTATCCAGTGAGGAATGCTATAAGGGTTACTGGAACATGTTCGGCTCAGTTGTGATGTCATGCTGCCACCTGCTGGTCATCACCTAAAATCGCAGTTGTTAAGCATTATTTTGTTTTCAAAGCCGCTTTCCTCTTTTGACTGAGAATTTTTTGCATTTCTCTTCGCAGGGCCAGTATGGAAACTACCAGCAATGAAAGATTGTTACAGCAACCTTTTTAACCCTGGTTTACTGACAAGACTGATTTCAACCGTTACACATTGCCCCCTCCATATGGGACTCATGCCTATAAAAATTCACCTGATCATGTATTGTCAAGTCCCATCTGTCTCAAAGAAGCAGCAATGCCTTACAAATGGAACTGCCTTATTCTTGAGCATTGCATTGATTGTGAAATGGGCTTAACTAAAATTCTGGATATCGTGTAAGATGTTGAAAATGACTCATCTATCGCGGTGCATTCATTGTCAGTCCTCGTCAATATGAAGCAATAATGCCAGCAGTAGGGAGACCTCTCCAAACCGTATAAGGAACTTCCTGCGTCGCCATGGTACACACACGTCTTGTTGTATGTGATTATGTACAAATATATTTTATGCTTTTTAGATCAAGCTAACTTTGTATAAGACAGAACTAGTCCTAAAGATGTGTTGTTGATTTCATAAAGGTGTATGTGTCAATGTTTTTTATGACGACCCATCCAGCACATTTTGTTTCATTTTTTTAATGTTTTTTGTTCCCTTGTACAACTGTGGACTTGGATCTAATCAATGGCGACATGGACACTGTAAGAGTTTGTGTAAAAATGGATAAGAAAAAAAACAACAACTGAGATACAGGGAATGGCCCGACAAAAAATCATGAAGTTTGAATACTAGCTATGGATAAAGCATGCAGTGTGGTTAAATCCTATGTTTTTGTGTTAGTGGGAATAGTCAAAATTTAACCATGGTAACATTTTTTTTTACATGAGATAAATTATGAGAAATAACACCCAACAATATATAATTATTTTGCCACTACAGAAGGCTCTTTATTTGAACAAGCACCTCACTCTTGTCCATTGACTGCAAAGTGGTGAATGGGGACGATCACACTTCTAGATGTTTCTTATTTTGTTAGTCCTAATGCTGACAAACTGTTTCAATTCAAATGCATCTTACTTCACTCAAATAGCGTTGTATGTTAATATGAAGATTGTTACTGTCCAATATGTAACATAAAATGTGATAATAATGTTCTCCAATGGGTTTGTTAATTTGACAGTACCAGCGGTTGTGCAGTTTTATATCACTGGCTTGATATCTGTTTTATGGAGCATTCATTATTGATCCCATATGCACAACAGCTGAAGGGGAGGAACTCACACTGTTTATATGGCTGTTGTAATATTTTGCATCTGCACCCCATTGAAGTGGTCACATTTGGTGTTCTGGCATTGTATAACTGTACATGATAATAAATTGGAAGAATCTTTAATAGACATTTTCTTGCATTATTATAGTACATAAGATGGTATTAGCATGACAGCTTGGTCTGATGGTTGTATCTTCATCTGCGTGCCCTCACTCTCTTTCTAATGACAGTGCCCTGCTGTAGCCTGTGCTCTGTCCAGATGCATGAGGAGAGGTCCAGAGCACATTTACACCCAAAATTACCTCCACGTGCTGCTCCCCTGCCCCTCCAGAGGCACAGGCTCTACCTGTCACAGGGGAGGGCACAGATGGCACAGCAGATGTGTGTCCGGAGCAGAGCTGGCGTTCTGGGGCCACAGACTGTTCCATCGTCCTGAGCAGGTGATGAGTGCCTGTGAGAGGAGCAGATGTGACTCAGGTATAAGCCTACTACGTGTACTTTTACTGCACACTTATTTCAGCTGTACTCCATGTTTTAGTGAGGTCTAAAACAGTTTGTATCTCCTCTTCTTTAGTGGCATCTTGGATCTCCTCACCTCAGTGTACTGTCCTGCTGCTCCACAGCTGGCCGCTCCGCCCCTCCCAGCTGCTCGGGGGCGCCCTGGCCCCGCTCTTGGCTCAGCCGCGTTTGGGTGCTCCCCCACCAGCTGCGCTCCCACAGACCCACTGGGGTCGCACAAAGTCACTCCTTCTGCGGCTGTCTGCATGGGCCTTTGGGCAGAGGCGAGGTGACTGCTCCCACAAATGATGGTATGATTAAAAAAAAATAATCTGACCTCGCTTTGAAGATACTGCACAAGAGAACCGAGTTACTGAAGCTGTTTAGTTGATTCCGGGGTGACTATGGTACTGACACAAATAACTTTCATTTTAATCTTAAGATACATAATTTATGTAATTCTTTACCTATATTTGATCTTTAAGCAGTCCTCTTTACTCAGTGTAATTAATTTTAAATGTTTATGTGGGCATCAAAGTGTGATTTTTGTGACGCCAGTGTTCACAGTCCAGACCATGGGGGGTTCCATATTCTGTTAATGGGAAGCACTGAGGCTAATGCTTGCAGGCTATGCTAAGTGCAATAAAATAGCATCTTTAATGTTTTTGTAGTTGTCTGGCCTTAGCAAAGCCATTCCCAAACTTTAAACTAAAGTGGAATTACCTCCCAGTAACAACGTGTATTTGTCCATCACTTTTAATTAACATAACATGTCATACACTGATCCACCATTTGTACTGCTTTATGGCGTGTACTCAAACAGTGCAGTGGCAGCACCATTTAAGGGGATGATTATCTTGTTCAATATTTTGATAATTATAATTCAGGGCACCTTTCCGAGGAGGCTCCTCTCCACTGAAGGGAAAATGACATTGTGATCATAGCTGGCAGGCACTATGCGATCCCTCTCTCTCCCCCTCTCAATGGGCACTAACTCTGCCTTTCACTCTCTCATCCACAGCCGCGGTGTGACAGAAAGTCTATGGGGAGGTATAAGAGGTAGTTATGGGGGGAATGCAGCAGCCTCCACAGTTTAATTGGAGATGTGTCACACTAAATAAATGGTGCAAAAACAAGCGCTGACTGGAGGCTTGAGGGAGGGGCCCTGGGGAGGCAGCCTGTTTTATTGGGCAGGAGCTCTGCAGCACTCCAGGGTGAAACGGGGCTATGCACTGCTGAGATAGCCCCCAACAAGCAAAGCACCAGGCCTCCCCAAGACTCACCGTCAACACAAAGGTTTCACCGCATTGCAAAAAGCACAGCCAATCGATGTGAGGGAAACTTGACGACCCTTTTGTCTCCTCTAGATAAGATCATTTTCTTTTTCCAAATCACAATGTAGGCTACAATGGGTAAGAAAGGCTGGCACTTACCAGTACCAGCGAAATGCTTGTGGTACTAATAGGCTAGTGCTGGTATAGTAGGTCAGATATTAATTAAAGCCATAGTATAATATACTGTAGTAATTGTAATAGTAATAATAAAATAGAATTGTGTCTCCAAGAGTAGCCTTAGTATTAATTAGGTAGTACAAGGTGGTATATTAGAAACACTAGTGGTGAGTACTGCAGTTGTAGTTCAGGAATTAGACTTAATCAAAGTAACTGTTTGTGACAATACTACAGCTTCAAACACAAGTGCTCATTGAAGTAGAATTAAAAGTGCTAAACCATAAGTGTAAATACGGTGAGCAGTGTGGTGGCTACATGGCTAGCACTCATGCTTTACAGCCAGAATCTTCCAGGTTTGACTCGCAGGTCACTCTGTGCAGGGTTTGCATGTTCTCCCTGTGTCTGTGTAGTTTTTTCCTGGCACTCTGTTTTCCCCAGTCAACTCTAAATATGCACGATATGTTCAGTCCTCCAGCTAAGATAGTCCTCCTAGGCAAGCCTAGCTCGAGATCTGGAGATGAGTCCCCCCTCCTGATGAGGTGCCCCAGCGGCATTGAAGGATGGGTCAAATGCAGCAGGCAAATTTCCCTATAGGTACAATAAAGTATGCCTCAACCTGAACTTCAACTTCCCTACCAATGCAAAAAAGTGTACAGTATAGGGCCCAAGACACCCCTGTAAATAGAGTAGGTCTGATGTTTGCCAAATGCAAAGAACAGTTTCCCCAAGGAGACATTTTGTAGTTATAACTGTACAAGTATAGTAACTAATGAGCACTATTGATACTTCATCAAACTCTAGTCTTAAGTTGAAAACGGTACCAGTATATTGTTATTAATGGCAGCAGTACTATTTGCAATTGTAAAATGCTTCTATATACATACACCACCGAAACTGCAAGCAATACCAGTAGCAGTAGTAGCATGTGGAATTTTATTACCAATTTAGAAAGCCATCATCCCATCCCATACTGCTGTCTATTCTTATGCATTTTCCATTCTTCTCCTTGTGTTGACAGGGGTGCTGTCTGGTGCAGCTTGCGCAGGGTTCACGGCACCAGTTTTGATTTACCTCTATGTGCAGCGCAGTAATTGGAGCTGACACCATTTTGCCGGTTCTCCCTGGGGGCCGGAGCAGGAATCTGACTATTATGGCCCCGGTCATGAATATGTCAGGACAGGCTGCAAACAAAAGGCTGCAATTTGGGTAAGTCTCTGGCTGTAGGTTGTGTGGTGTGGGCTCTTGATGTATGAGATGAACATGGAAAGGGTAAAAGGGTTTCTTGTAAGGTAAATTAGTCTGATTACTGATGATTAATTGCTATTGTTGGACCGAATACAATGCAATACAATACATACTTGTTAGAGAAAGTTTGACTGGAAATATCCTTTTAATAGGTCTATGTTTAAAAAAAAAGTATTTAAAATGTAACCTTGAAATAGCCTTTTGGTCTGGTGGAAGCAGAAATAGTTATAAAAAGTAGTTAATATGGGGGGAGTAATAGCAGTAGTAGTATATTTAGGCATGGCAGTAGTGCAATGGCAGTACTCTTGAAACTGTGTTGTTGAGGTAATTCAGTAGTTAGGCTGTAGTACTAGAAGAAGTATTTTAATAAGATTAGTATCTGTGGTTGTGTGTATACTGTAACTGTAGCATGACAAGTAGAATAGCAGTAGTGGTAGTAGTAGTAGCAGTACTAGCAGTAGCAGTAGTAGTAGTAGTAGTGATGTTACAAATGCTTGTTTTAACAGCTGTTTATGGTATAGTAGTGATGTTTGATGGGGGTTTGGGAGGGCAGACTTTGTAAATTATTATTACTTTCACATTGTTCTTCTCAGTACTAGCTGCAGTAGTATAGGCTCAATAAGTCTGTTTATTTTATTACTATTCTGTTGACTGAGTGGCAGAAGGTACACATGATGGTTTGATTTTTGAAGGGACACTTTTGATTTGAAATTTCTCCCAATACCTGGACTATTTTCCATTTTTCCACTTCCCACACCAACCCTTAACACCTGCTGCTAAGCCATCTTTCCCAGAGGTCACCATTATCTGTTGGATCAAATGCAGAGGTCACAATTCCATGTGAGGGAAACAAACATTGATGTAACTTTATCTGGAATTTGCTAAGCCTGCATTGTTCTGCAAGCATCTGACAACCCTGTGCTTTGTTACAATCCTGTCGTTAGTTGAGGCCATCCAATCAAACAAAGTGTGCTGTTTTATATGTCGCCTGCCTCGTTAAAAAGTCTATTGGCTGGGTCTGACACGCAGGTAAGGCGCTGATATCAGTATTCCCTCAGCCTGCATAATTGCTGTAATTTGCTTTCCCTTTGGGTAATCTGTAAACATGGCTGTTTTGATGTTTTTGGCATCCTCCATTGGCTTAGCACTCTCCTCCTCTAGTGAAGCCCCCCTCGTCCCCATCCGCGGCCCAGGGTGACACAAATAGATCCTTCCCCAGAAGACGGCACGTAGTTCCACGCATGGCACGGATCGATACAGGCCCAAGTTACGGCGCTTTTGGAACTGCGGCGGTATTAAAAGCGCCCCGTGCCGTTCGGGTCTCACTATGGCGGCGTTTTAGGGAAATAAAGCTATTGATCCTTCGGGGGTGCACACTGACAGCACATTAACCTGGGCCTGCACAAATTAGAACGTGCTCATCTGGACACATCTGCCCCGTGCGCAATGTTCCCAAAAAGCCCGAGTCCAGGCGAGGCAACGGGAGGGGTGTGCGGAGAGAGGGAAGGGGGCGCGAGACATGCTGTTTTTCAATGATGAGTGGAGCGCTACTTGACGCCCGTGTCGGAGCGGGGGAGACGTCTGGATGCCCGGGACTTCCATTAGAGGCCCAGGATGGGACAATGGGTCGATGGGCTAAGGTTTGGTCGGGGGTACTCCATCTCCGAGCAGTGTGGTTCCTTCCCCGTGAAGTGGAGAGGAGGAGAGGGGGATGACCCGCAGTGAACCTGGCATCCAAACGCGCAGGGGGCGGAGAGGCAGAGGGCGGATTTACTTTGAATTTTCCAAAAAGCACTGAGCAGTAGATTTTGATTTTATGCATTATTTCTTGTTGCTACAAGTTGGTAAAAGTGAAGACTGTTTTGAAGTAAAATTACCAGGCTGCTATGTCTGGGAATATCTTAAAATGGCTAGGCTACGTCTACTGTATGTCTACCAGTAATAAGATTAGACTAGAACCAACTGAGTCTGAAGCAGGACTTACCCAGATTTAAACAAGAACTAAACCAGATTTAAAGCAGAATAAAACAAGGAGTAAACTAAGACCAAACCAAGACTAAAGTTGTCCTAACCCAGAATTTAAAAAAAAGGATATAAACAAGGACTAAACCAGAAAACAAGAGAAAATAATTTGAATATTTGAAATAAGGGACGAATTAGATTGTTTATCTAGCCCCTGGGCCACAAGTCAAGTGAAGTAGGCCTGCTCTACCACTACTAATACTCCAGTACTAACCAGTATAGATGATTGACTACTACTCGTAGGTTATCTGCCACTAAAGGCCTACTACAACTCACCGACGTGTTTACTACTGTACTAATACTTCTGTCTGGAATACTTTGACCAAATATCTGGGATATTACTTCTTGTAGAAGAAATACACTTGCATGCCTCCCTCTATACCCTCTCAAGACGTCGATTCACAAAAGCATAATAACATAATTAGTATTAGTATTTGGCATATCAGCACTGGCATCAAAACATATGGAAAATGCATTTATCTTAAAATCACTCAGTACTGCCTAACCACTGTGTCTTTAGTGCCAGTTTTTATTTTGAATGTTTTATAACGGGTGGTGCCAAATCAGGTGAGTGTGGCTTTTGGACAGTAGTTCAAAGCCTCAGTCATGCACCGCAGCCATGGCAACAGTGACAGGGGCTGTAAAATAAGCCCCCTCTCTGCATGCTGTGTTTCACCAAATAATACTTAAGCAGGAAAGTTAAATGTCCTTGTTTTATATGGGTGTCCTTGGAAATTTTGATTTCCAAGGACACCCACTAAAACTGTCCTTCACTAAAACTTTATTCAAAGGAACTGTATCTAAGATTTTGATTTTAAATTCCATAAACATCAACTTAACTTTGATCTGAATGGTCACTACCTAATTCCCAGCACATGCAGACAATGGGTGCTAGTACAGCCTCTGCAGCTCAGTGAGGGAATTTTGGAGGTTCTCAGCTTTCACATGAGGAATGGCCTGTCCAGATATACACTAAGAGGCATTAAAAACGCAACAGTTTAATTTTTTGATATTATTTCTCAATTCAATAATGAATTCGGGGTTACAAATTTAAATCATATTGAACATGAAAGGACAAAACCAACAGTAGAAAAGGTAATCGAAAAAACAAAAGAAAAATTCAGCCACAGATAACAACTGTCAATATCTTGTGTGTCCGCTGTTTGCATCCAATAACGCTTGCACTTGTCGTGGCATAGAAGTGATAAGCGCGTTGATTTCGGCCACCGGAATCGCGTCCCACTCTTCCAAGAGAGCAGTATGAAGATCCGCGACAGTTGCTGGCGATCCAGATTGTCCCAGAGGTGTTCTATCGGATTCATATCTGGAGAATAAGGCGGCCAGTCCATAACCTGCACCTTGTTTACGGCAGACACTCCTGACAGATGCGTGCGATATGCGGACGCGCATTGTCATGCATGAAGGTCAATCCAGGATTTGCTGCTAAACGTGGCATGATGACCGTATGTGACATCTTTTATTTTTCCTCTGTTTTTTTAAAGCCTTCACCAGCTGAGCTCAAATCATCGAAAGAATTGAAATTGAAATTATTTCAATTGAAATTCTCATCGAAAGTTTTCAAACAATGTCCTTACGACTCACACATTGAAAAGTAGGGATTGGCACCGTCCGGCATGTTATTTTGTTCTTTGGGCTGAAAGGTGTGGCTCCATTGTTTCATAACCCACAACTGATCGTAAACAAAAGTACAAAAGTACAAAGTTTTTTTATTCAAAATAATTTGGCATTTAACTTTGTTGCGTTTTTAATGCCTTTAATGCCTCTTAGTGTGTGTGTGTGTGTGTGTGTGTGTGTGTGTGTGTGTGTGTGTGTGTATATATATATATATACTGAAAATGAGAAAAACTTGTCTTCTCTTTGCAGGTTAAGACACTGGCAACCAAGGCTTAGTTGTAATTATAATAACTGTAAGAGTACAGCACAACCTACATATACTTACTTTAAGGTAAAAACTTTTGCTCAAAGAAAGAAGTGAAAACATCACAGTTTTTGAGCAAGGAGTGAATTAGTCTATAAGGACATTTTGTGCTATCACGCTCACAAGGATGGCCCAGTGGTTCAAAATAAAATGAATGCAACACTGTCAGAAAAATGCAGAAGTTAGTTGTGTCTTGGGGGTACTGTATACTTTGTTCTGCCCAAGCATATTCTGTTTAAGTTATTGTAATTTATTTGGCTGCTAAAGCTAGAATTATGTCCCTGCATGAACGCTATATAAGCCAGTGATTCCTGCAGCCAACTTCCTGGGGTTTCGTAGAACTCAGTACTAATATTTGATCAGATTTAGCATATGCAAACATTTGGTTATGAATGCACATAACTTTTCCGCATATGAGAAAAGATTCACTGATGCTATTTGCTTTGTAGGGTAAAAGACTAGATGGAGTCAGATGGCATCAGGAATAGGACCAAGTTGTTGTGATATCCAAATAATTCCTTTGACTGAACAATGAACCACAAGAGGTCAGTTTTATTGAAGCATTTACTCCTGAACTATTAGAAACTGGCACCTCATTTAACGCTGGAGGGTGTAAGTTGTGTTCTTGGTTAAGACATTCACGTGCAAATAAGTGCATCTTTACATCTTTCAGTCTGTCCCAGGGCAGCTGTGGCTATGTTTGTAGTTTACGACCCCTTTAGTTAATAATAATGGATCAGTTTTATGTAAGACTTTTCTGGACACTCAGAGACGATTTACAGTGCATTATTCATTCACTCCACACTCAGTGGGGGTAAGCTACTATTGTAGCCATATCTGCCCAGGGGCCAGGCACTGATAGTGCACAATACACATCATACAAGCGCTCAGTGAAACCAAGGCAATACTGTTACTGTACTGTACGTTTATCATTGCAGGATATGGCTAAAGGTGGTCTGTTCTTTTTTAAAGAAAATGGATTATGCCTTTTAGGGTAATTAATATTAAACTCACTATTATTTAACATTTTGATTATTGTAAACTGCTCTATTGATTTAAAGCTGCTTAAAGGTCCTATGCAAGATGAGGATGAGGATTAATGAGGACACAACATTCTAACATGAATAGAAAATAAAAACAAGAGCCACTCCTGTTTTGCATTATGGAACCGGCCAAGGTCATTGAAGACATTGTTCTGATTTATATATAAAATTAGGTGGTGGTCAGTGGTGTAAATGAATGATTAAAAATAAAGCTATTTTTCCAGATTTTTTTAAAACTTATATTATTATTTTTCGTATTTCCACTTTACCAATTAATACAAATTAAGTGACTGCAGCTGTGGCTGGCATGTGAATTCAACTTATGCCATCTGAAACAATAAACATGAATAACCACCACAGACATTTAAGAGAACAACATGTTTAAAAAATGTGTTTTATTTTTTCATAATGCAAAGTGTAAAGGGTAATGTTTGGAGGGGCTTTAACGCTGGTAGTTTGCTTTTTCTGAAGGGTGCTGTGCTCTTTCTCTTTCACAATGATACTTCAGGAAACACAGTTCCTCTCATGCTGAGAAGAGTTCAGTAGACAGCTCCTGTACCTTCCTGGACAGTTTCTCATTGTCTTTGTGGGTTGCATCTCCACCTACCGCAATACCAGTGGTTTGAGAGTCTGCATGCCTCTGGATCCGGCCTGTTTGTGTTTCTCATCTCAGCGATTATATTGTCTTGTGCTTTAAGTTGTTCCTTCATCTTTTCAAGGACTTTACTGGTGCTGGATAGCTCTTGTTTGAGGGGGACATTTTCTCACTGAACTATTATACAGATATCAGATGTCCTTGTATGCATTCATTTGGGTCTCCAGCTCTTTGTCTTTCTTCTGGAGAGAAGCTTTGATTTTTTGCATCACCAAATCGTCAGTCTTATTTCTGGAGTTTGCAAGCTCCTGCTTCAGCTGCACATTTTCCTATACTATAGAGTTGTACAAGTACGGGATCTCCTTAGGCAAATTAATGTGGTCATGCAGTTGTTTGTATTTCTTCTGGAGAGAATCATTGAGTTTTTTCAACTCCAAATCTGTTTCTTGGTGGATTCTCTCCTGAGACCTAAGCTTGTGGTGCAAAGAATTGCTTATTTTGGCCTGATCTGCAAATTTGGTCCTTGCTCACTCTCCTCCAGGGGTGGAAGTATCCGAACCAAACCTCTGTCCTCTGGGTTTGAGGGCTTCTGGATGTTGGAAGACACCAGCTGGGTCTCCTGTGGCTCTTGACTGCTCCCTCTTGGTGTGGGGCAGAGCAGAGCAGAGCCTCCAGGTCGAAGCCCTCATCGTAGAGGTGGGCATCGTCCTCTGTAGTATAGAGGTACCAGGGCTTTGTTAAGAAAGAAGCAGAGCTATCTATGTTTGTGTGCGAGTTCATCAGTGTGCTGAGAAGTTATGAGCCAAACAAAAGTGTCTCTCTAGAACTGAATAACCATTTCTATTTTGATTAAGGATTGTATATTCTAATTATGAAATAATTTGCATATTAGAAAATAACTATTCAAAACAAAACATATCACACCATAACACTATATTTTGTTATTAATATACATTTTTAAATATGTATCATTATCCATCTGTTAGCGTAAAGGTTGGGACAGCATTTAAGATCATCTATGTTCATCTGTGTTGAAAATATGTGTATGTATGTACAGTATGTATAAATATTACTAAAACATATGGCTAATGTTTTTTATTTGTTCTGTTTGTCATTTGTCAGTTGCCCATGCTATTGAAGAACACTAAAGGGTGGTGTGTATGGGATTAGTATTTCCATATTTTAACATGTACATAATATTACTTAATAATAGACACTTTGTTCAGTCTTAAAGAACAAGCCAGATAGCAGAGGTGGTCACTATAATCCAGGTGTGTAACACATATAGTTAAATCTGCATACGTCTGAGATGACATGACATAAATAAGGTAATGGACAGATCATTAACTGACCATCATTGACAACCCATAATAGGTCCTGATTTTTACAGTCTTTGTAGGTTCACCCAAACACAAAATGACACAGTTTGACAAGAGAAAGTAGAGAGCCATGTTTATGTAAGTGCATTGATTCATTTATCAGAAAAAAATGTCTACAAAGAAGAGTTAAACGATATACATAGAATAGGATGCACTATAATTTGAATACAGTTTAAAAAAATCTTCACAGTAGTATAATATTTTGCAAAACCTATAGCCTTAGAAGAAGTAAAATATATCACCTTCTAACACAAAACCCAATGCAATCAATAATTCTCCCCAAAGAATTACAGACTAATATTAATAATAGAAACAGGTCAATTGACTTCCTGTTCAAAACTGAGAGGCCCAGACTCTTTGACATTTCTCCATAACAAGCAGCACTATTACTGAAAATACATACACATAATAAACGCTTAAACTTATGCCTGTATGATCTGTAGTCTGAGTTTTTTGAATATTTGCAAGTACAGAGAAGTGGATGGATATAGGGGGTAAGTGAAAACTAAATATTCCTGGCCTTGATTATAGAATTATTATAAACATACATGGATTAACTGAAATCCAACTAGCCCAGTTAATGATGGGGGGACATGGTTAAAATCTCATTAAAGTTGTTACGTAACATGTCCCTTTTAACAGCAGCCATATCTTTTATAAATTTAACAACTATTTTCTCTACTGCAAGCAGTAGCCACCATGTTTGCGACAGACACATGGATGCAGATTCAAACTCCTCTGTTTTCCCCTCTCCTCGTGCCCTAACAGTGGGGAGCTTTTGGAAGTTCTCTGCCCCAGTTCTCCATGTCCTTGAGAGTTGTGCCTTCAGGGGTGGGGTGGTGGGGTCCCGTGGTGCCGCAATGTGTGCCTCTCGCCCGGGCTCCCGCTGTAGCCCCGCCCCTTTCTCTGGAGACCTGCCAAGCTCCGAGGGGTTGGCTTGCCCGTGTGCACCACAGAAAAAGCCTGCCACTACCCAACCCAACCGGCCACCCCTCGCTCACACTCCTCTCCCCATGACGATTGACCGGATATAAATCACTTTGGCTGAATGTGTTGCCCACGACGACGGCGGGATACTGGTGGAAGATGTTATGAATAATCAGACTAATTGCGATAAACAGTGTGAGGTGGTGTGAGAATGACTGAGGAGCTGGCTAAACCTTTCTCAAAGGGTACACCAGTGATAGGCCCACCAGCCGTTGTGTGAGTTGGCAGTATGACACATAATGACTTATTTTATAATTTTTTTTAAAGGTGCTATTGTACAATAAATTGAAGTAGCCTGAGTGTGGTAAATGATGTGAAAGTGTGGCAAGATAACAAGGACTGAGCTGACAGTGTTGAGTTGGCATAACATAGAAATGCAATTCCTCTTGTCAGGTAGATGAAATCTTTTCTGGGTCCACCACACTTGTCTCAAAGGAGATGTTATTGCTTTTCCTAGAAGGTTTTACAGTATGGCATTAAATGTATCTATCCTCATTGAGTTAATGTGAGAGCACCTGACCAACTTACAGGTTCGATATGTGGAGAGGCAATAGAAAAACGTGGAGTAAAAGCAAGATAGATGAGTTTAATCCCATATTGCGGAACATTAAAGGGTAAAGCAAAACCTTTTTCAGGGAAACAGGCAGGTGGGGGAGCTATCACCAAAAAGCCATGTAGTGTACCTTTAATATACTCCAATTTGATGCTATTTTTTCTACCAAATAAAGCCAGTGACAGTTATAGGGAAGGTTGGAGGTTTGATCACAGCCCAGCTTGCAATTGCTCCAGTCATTGTGTCCCTAGGCAAGACAACAAGATACTTAATTCTCCTCGACTATGTATGAGTGGTCACACATGTGTATTTGGGCAAGGAGGCTACGTCTTTGTTAGTGAGCATCAGGACAGTTTCGGAAAAGCACAAAATTTATAGCCTATGCATTATTATTTCATGATTACAAAGTCATCTGTTATAAGAAAAAAAATAGCAAAACTAACAAACAGGACAGAAAAAAAATGAATAAAGTAATAATAAAGTCAACAAAAGTATTGCTTGAAATTTGAATTACTTACTTATGCACATTTAACTGAAATAAACTTCTGATGTTGGAATTCATCAAAAGTTTTAAAGACTCACCAGCTGTCATCAAACTGTATATGCCTAAGCTAATACATAAGATGGCTGCCATGGTATTCAATATTTGCACTGTATTATGTAGCCACATGTTTCAAGTATGATTTTTCTTCTTTCCTGAATACAAAATTATTAGTATGTGTCTGTAACTTCTGGTTAAGTTAATAATAATTGGATCTAGGCATTGTACTTGGTGATATTCAAAGTAGTAGTTGATGTATATTCATAGCCAAGCCCGATTTCATAAGGTTAGCAAGGTTGGGCCCTGGACGGGAGACCGCTTGGGAATACCACGTGCCACCATGGGTTAGCAGTCCTAACACTGTCATGGTGTCCTTAGGCAAGACACTTCCCTCACCAAGCCTGATGTGAATGTAGTGTGTGCATGAGTGTTGGATGGGGTTGTGCAGATTGGCAGCCATGCTTCCATCATCATCATTATCATTATTATTATTATTGTTGTTGTTGTTGTTATAGTAATTATAGTTAGTTACAGTTGTAGCTAGTTACTGTACCACATATGGACTATTTGTAATTGGACTACAGCCGTTGTTGCACTAGTCATTCATGTAATATAGGCCTAGTAGTAGTTATTTATTAATTAGAAGTAGTAGAATCCATATTCATGATACTGATCCTAATGTATGGTAAGTCTTTATAATAGTAATAGTACTTGTAGTAGTAGTGTTTGCTATGCTCAAGCTAATGTGTATTTTTTTCTTCATTTTTGTAATTAATATGGATATTGGCCAAGAGCAAAGATAAAGATCCATTTTCAAATATTTTGTCCTTGGATTGTGCACTGAGGGAATTCTCTCCCTCCTTTTTTCCCTGTTTCTTTTCCCTGGCTAAAGCACGGGGAATTGGTGCGGATTTGAGGCTATTCCCTAAATAGCCGATGGCAAGAGGTATCCTGATTAGCATGCTAGCCTTGCTCTCTGGCCACCAGCGCTATCACTTACACACTGTTTGTATTTGTACTTGATAGTGTGTGCTGTTATAATTGGAATGAGCTCTGGAACCTTTTTTTTTTTTTTTTGCTTTTGATCCGTTGCCAGCCACTCCGGAGTGCTACCGGTGCCACATAGCTCTCACCTCGGTGCTCCCAGTGGATTGTGGGAAAAAAACTGCAACGCTTATGTTCTAAAAAGCGCCTGACAGCATCTCACTCAAGGTCGAACAATAGAATGGTTAGGAGTGGTACAAAAAAAGACGGGAGGGTAAAAGTTGAAGTGATATTTGATGTAGCGCATGGGGGATCCGGATGGAAGCTAGGGGGAAATGGTATTTTAGACTAATATGTGAAGGTAGTTACAAGGATATGTGGAATGATGGCACTTGGGCTGTGTACAACATATGTTAATATTGTATTTTGTCCATATGAAAAATCTATGACCTGTCTCGACCGGTGATAGGTGAAGGTCACATTCATGTTCAAAGTGCAGACCTGGGGCCAGTGGTGACAGAGAGCCTAATTATAATGTCTCTGGAAGGACATAGTTGACAATATGGGGGAAAATAATCTGAATCTATAAGTAATTTCTTGAGTGTCTTATTACAAAATCACATCAGTAACGATTTAATTAGTAAACATGCTAGGCTATAGTTTCATCTAGGATGTGATTATAGGATGTGTTTTACTTTTACTTTACTACATGTCAGAGCTGGAATATGTACTTCACTGGACTGAAAAATAAAAAGTACTTCATTTGATTTGAGGGGTTATTTTTAGCATATTCATGGTAACATCCTGTCTAAAGGTCTTGAGTTCCAAGTCCCAGCTTTGAGCAAACAAAAATGTATACATGATATCCACCTGAAGAAATTGATTTGTAATGCTGTTGTGGACCAAAATTCAGTACAATTCTTTATCAATATTATATTTAAAAGTGCACTGCACAACTATTCTAGTGGATAGTCCATCACGTGCTTGTCTCCATGAAGCTGTTATTGCTTTGCCTGAAATGCTTCATGGCATCAAGTTAAACACTAAGCATTTATTAATTATGGGTGTTTCTATTACTCAGAAATAAATGAGGTTGTCTGTCCATAGATCTGACCTGTAATGTAGCCTATAACATCTCTCTCTCCATGAAGACAAGCAGGTGATGGACCCTCTACCAGAAAAGTTGTGCAATGCAACAGTTCTGAAAATCCGTACCTTTTTATGTTACCTTTTCCCCCTGTATCTGTTACTTAAGGAACAAAGTATTTCTTTTACCGGTGGTATGTAGTATTATCATTGTAATATAAAAAAGGCATGGCACAATCAGCTCTTGTGTTTTAGTGTTGTCAGTCTGATCAGTATTTTACTAAAAAACAGCATCCAACCTAAATGTTGTTTAAAAGTAATTTATTCATATGGTATAGGCTACATCATTATGCCTGATGAAACCTGATGAATATTGCTAGATCTGTCATCAAATAAATTGTTCACCAACCATGACAGCTGGGTCATATGAGACAAAAGTGACCCAGCATTGCGTCATGGAGCAGTTGGAGAATTACAAAAGAAGCAAAAGATAGCCACTAAAAAACACATACATATACAACTATTTTTAGATCTAAAAAATATCTTAACAATTAAATAAAACCATCTGGTATCAATTGATGCATGGCTAAATTAAGTCATCAAATGTGAAAACATAATGAGAAATGTGTGTATATTAAAGTAAGTACAAGTTCAGTACATTTAAGCCTCAACAAATGTTTCCTCCATTACTTCTATGATAATTATCAAACATGATTAACAAACACTGATTGCTGATTAACTGATTACTGATTAACATAATTAACAAACATGACCTTTTTAATCTATAATAATAAATATAGCAGTTAGGACTTTATAGAGGTGTTAGTATAGCACATATACCATGCATTGGTTGTAAAATCTGTATTGTTGCATCCCTAATTTTGCAGTATTGATTTAGTGCCTATGAGAGGTTTGACTACTTACTTTACCAAAACACTCTTAAGATTATTATATTTAATATTTTACATGAAACTTAATAATAATTATTTGTATTTGTGTGTTTTTAGTCATTTTTAGGTTTCAGATTTTCCTTCCTGGTTGTAAACTTTGAACCCTCCAGACTTTGTGATATTATTGTTCATGCTTTCATTGTAGGGAGTATTATACCTCCTATAATGGGCTGGCAGTGTGGGCCTGGCACAGCACAGAAATCCAGTTTTTCAATTAGATATCAAAGAGTAATTGTACATCTTTTTTTTTAATCCTCTAATCTCTGCAACTAACACCAAAAAGTTTGTACAGTGAAACTTGTGTTGCTAAATTGTTCTGAATTACATTGGCGCTAGTTCCCTTGGCGTCTCTGTTCAATCTCTAATGTCAGATGTGAGGAAGTCCTTCTAATGATGTATACTAGCGCTACATTACTTTTCCCTCCATGACATTTCGCTCTTTGATCAGCTGGCTCAGCACTTTTAGCGAGTTGGACGCTCCTTCAGTGCCAAATGCCAGCAGGCCAGTGAAAAAAGAGATGTGGAACTAGTCCTACGCTCAATATTTAATCAAGCGCACGGTTACATTTGCAGTTTGATTAGGCCAGAGAATTCCACCTCGCGCCTCAGGTCTGGGATTGCTTTGAAAATATTTGTCTAGGAAGGAATGAATTCTTATCTTTTTCAACTCTGAGCTTTTACTGTTAATTTGGGTAAGACTTATTATTGTGAAAGTTTGGATAACTGCCATCTTTCAGGGTATTATGAAGATACGTTTTTTGTAGTTTACCATTTCCGAGTTCCAAGATTTTATGTAATCCCAATATGAAATGGGATTGGTTTTATGCAATGATTGGCTATATGTTTTCCAAATTGTCCTGGCTCAGACCTTCCTCTCATTTGGTTTGCTGTCAGTAAAGTTTTTAGTCCAGGACTGATCATCTTGTGTCTTATTTTAATATCTGTAATATTTGCCTTTTTAGCTCAACAAGGGGTGGTTACCTGGAAAGACCTGTCTGACCCATCAGCCTGAAGAACTCCAATGCACCCAAACATATTTTGAGGTAAGGAAAACATCTCCTATTTATTGCAAAGGATGGAAGCTATGAGCTACCTGTACTCCCTTGAAGTACAGTTAAAAAGTATTATAGACCTGCCAAAATATTTCACCAATAAATAAATACTTGAATCCATACAATATTTATATACAAAATATATAGAATTGTGTTTTATTTGTGAAGAAAAAACATACAATACATATAAATACACAAATATGCACTGAATTGAAATAAAAAGGTAATAAATGTAACTCCAGTTCTATGACATTGTTGATAATCCCTGGCGATTTTTGTTTTTTGTTTTGATTTTGGTCCAACTGCTTTATGTCCATGAGAAACACCAGAGAAAATCCACCTATTTTAGTGGAGACATGCAAACTTCTACTACTTTCTTACTGTAAGTGCTGTTTATTATAAGCAAGTGAGCAATACATTAAAAGTGTCCACAGTATATATTGTTTTTATTTATTTATTACAACAATAGAGACTAAAGTAGTACATGCACCTGGACTGCTAACTTTTCACAAGTGTTAAAATAGTAGTAGCAGTGTTATTGTCTTGTTATTCCTCCTTTATCATCCCTCCCTCTTCTTGTCCATAAGTGGGTCTGGCCCTGTCCTCGTACTATTCCCACACAGGGCGTCCTGGGGCCACCTGAGGATACTCCTGATGAGCCCGTTCGGCGAGGGCATTACCACTGCTTAAGCACAAGCACCTGCTCAGATATTGGCAATTAGGACATAATGAGCTGCTAATGTATTTCTAATCCGGAGCGGGGCCATAGATTTGTCTTTTTTGTTGCGTCGACTCCCTTTTTTAATGTTCTCCGTTGTTATTGTTTTCCTCAGGTATTTGTATCCCTGGAACGCCGGCTAAGTGGCCTAGTTCATCATATGCAAATGGCTTATTAATTACACATGCATTATGCCTGGTATTCGGGAGACATCAAAGGGGCCTCAGATGGTCCCCCCACAGTATCCACGCGCAGGTTACAAATGGCTGCGTGTGCACTTTCCGATGTGTCTTTTCGGGCAGAATAACATAACATCCTCAATTAAAAATGTTCACAGGGAGGAAAAAAAAGCCAACTAATATTTGAGTTACACCTCCGGAGGTCTGTGCTGCGTGGCTTGTTTAGTATTATGGTAAATTACGAATAATGGTGTAAGCCTAGATTACGTTGTTCGAAAGCGGCACAAGTGGGGGAGTGAATGCACAATGCAATAATATCAGCAGTAAGTTTTGTAGTAGTGGTACTGGAGTATTTGTATTGCACTTTAATTAAGTGTTTAACTCTCTTACTTTTTCTGTATATTTGGACATTTGAATTCAAAGTGATTAGGTGGGTTGACGGAGTAGTAGCTTTAGTAACTGTATTTGTATACAGTTGTCGTAGTGGTTGTCATTGTAGTAGCATGTACTAATTGTACTAACACTTTAACAGTTATCCCAGGCTTGTTG
This sequence comes from Boleophthalmus pectinirostris, assembly GCF_026225935.1. Lineage (NCBI taxonomy): Eukaryota > Metazoa > Chordata > Actinopteri > Gobiiformes > Gobiidae > Boleophthalmus > Boleophthalmus pectinirostris. The sequence continues at coordinate 12,543,827 of NW_026571095.1, forward strand.
AAGTAATTGTAGTTGTGCCTATAGTAGAAATAGTAGTGGTCGTAGTCGTAGTAGCATGTACTGATTGTACTAGTAGTACTATAGTGGTGCCAATGGTATAGAAATGGCAACTTCAGCAGTACAAATAAGTACCATGTTTATTAGCAGCAGCTAGTAGCCTACTGCGACTTACTTGGATACAATACCAGTGGAAAGTAGTAGTAGTGGTAGTAATAGTTGTAGAAATAGCACCTGTATTAGCATTTTAAATTGCAGTTACATTTGTAGTACTTTTTTATATGCTGTTTTATTGACTCTGCTATTACTACTTGAATTTTATATGAAAGCAACACCCCATTTCCATGTGTTGTATTTGTCCTTCCTCCTTATCTGTATATAGTCTTCCGGCGAAACCTTAGCCCTCTGAAGCTTATCAAGTCATCCATGCAAACTCCTCATTGATCCTTCTGTGTGATCACTAGCATTTTGGTGGTGGTCCACTTCTTTGCCGGGGACATTTTTACCCGAGCGCTCCTCTACATGTTTGTTCTGTCCGTCCCTGGTGGCTCCCTTTGCTAACGACCCATACAGCAGGTGTCAGCTCATGATTTATACGCCCTATAATGCCCCACATTGATTAGCTATAGCACTCTAATGCGGTGCCCGGCTCTCCTCACTCTCCTGCGACTCCTTCCAAAAAAAAAAAAAAAACACAAAAGAAAGCATCATACCACCCGCCACGCCCTTTTAATATTATGCAGTATTTGGGAGTTTGTATAAATATGGAGGGAGTCAGTGTGTGTGCAATCACCGTAACCCTGGGCAGTCCTCTGTTATCAGTCCCCGGTGGGCCCCTCTGACTGGGTGCTGCTAGCGTAATTAGCACAGCGTTGGCTTTGATGATAAAATTGGTAATAGTGCGCTCTGTTCCCCCTCTGCTACCTGCCTGATTTTAGCACCGTTTATTGATCTAATTAAAAGCGTTCAGCTCGTTAATGGTGTTGTTTTTGCGCTTTATGGAAAGTGAGTTTTGATTAAAAGTGTCAGTACTTGATTGTGTTTTGTCCACCCAAGTCTTAACCCATCTGTGAACAACTCCTATACAACTTGTGTTATATAGAGAAAGTTCAAGCATACAGAAGGTGTCCCACAATCTCTCGCATTGAGCCTGTCTTTTTCTAGTATTTACTAATAAAGTAAAATATTCTGTTTTGTTGTTGTTGTTGTTATTCATTGTAAATGACTAAAATGACTTAATTGTAGAAAAGGATCTACTTACTTGATTTTCACCATAGCAAGTAATACATTTTCATTAACATGCTTTAATTTGGACATGGCTATGCAACATTTTTGAACCCTGCATGTATTTGATTACAATTGAAAAAGAAAGAACAGGTTTGGGGGAGGGGAAAGGTGGGAAGAGGAAACAGGCATTTTCTGAGCACTTAAGCTTCAAGATAATACAAGATCACTCATAACGTCTGTATTTATACAAACTCACCTGTACTTTTGTTGTTCTTGTTCTTGTTGTTGAAGTACATACATTTTTGGGTCCTTGGGGGATGTTTCAGGATGGTAGAGTCCAGTCTGTTATCTATCTTTTAACAGTCAGTGCAGCATTAGAATGAGATAACTATTAATGTAACTGAGAAGTAAATGAATAATGCATGATGGGTAACTTGAGTGTCAGTATGAGATTAATATTGTAGCCACAGTCGACCTGGGCCAGATTGATCAAAGTGGGCTGCCAATGTGCGGCTATGGCCACCACTAGTCACACTAATGCATTCCCTTTGGTACATCTAAGGTATAGTGGCAGTTGTCAGAATACTATGTCATTGAAGTATATATCTGAAATCTGAACCACGTAGTAGTAGTAGTAGTAGTAGTAGTAGTAGTAGTAGTAGTAGTAGTAGTAGTAGTAGTAGTAGTAGTAGTAGTAGTAGTAGTAGTTGTCTTCGTCGTTGTAGTCATAGTTGTTGTAGTTGTAGTAGTTGTAGGAGTAGTAGTTGTTGTAGTTGTAGTAGTAGTTTAGTAGTTGTAGTAGTAGTAGTTGTTGTAGTTGTAGTAGTAGTAGTTGTTGTAGTTGTAGTAGTAGTTTAGTAGTCATTGTAGTTGTAGTTGTAGTAGTAGTAGTTGTTGTAGTTGTAGTAGTAGTTTAGTAGTCATTGTAGTTGTAGTAGTAGTAGTAGTAGAAGTAGCAGTAGTAGTAGTACTAACAGTAGCAGTAGTAGTACTATTCGTACTAACAGTAGTAGCAGCAGTAGCAGCAGTAGCAGTAGCAGGAATAGTAGTGTTCTCTGTTCTGACTGCTAGTGTATTAAAAATGCCAGATTTCTTTAGGTGTTTTCATTTTGTTTCTTTTAAGGAACACTTCCCAAATCCATAAAAATGAATCGCATTTTCAGTTTATGTTTTACAACCCAGTGTCATGTCTTACTGTAGCTCTATATCTCACATTGTACTTCAAAGCCACCAGGTGGGGCTGCTCCTTACTGAAAGCCATCTCTCTCTGTTTCAAATGAGAATCACTGCACTGTGAGAGAGTGATCCTGTAATCCTATGGCACTTTTGTATGGCACCTTCCACACTATAATTCCTCATTAGGAGACCAAAGTGCTGGTGGATGTGTCCTCATTACTAAAAAGGTAGAGAGCCTCTTTCCCCAAAGGTAACTTCATCAACAGCAGAGACAAATCTATCTTAGGTGCACTATTTATATTTCTGACTCTGCCACAAAGATTTATTCCATGCTGCTGTCAATCCATCTCTCTAATGGCCGATGGCATCCTTTTTACTTTGGACGGCTACTGCGTTTGGTGTGTACTTGTGTGTGGGGGTGGGTATTTGTGACATTGTGGGGACTAAAATCTGTAGACACTCTTATCATGGGGGCCTGCCTGTCTGCCTTATGGGGGCAGAAATCAGGCCCCCATGCTTGATGTTTTATTATTAGATCAACAGCACAGTTTAGATATGGGTTAAAATAGATTAGGTTAGACAAGTAGTGACTAGTGGAACTGTAAGTAAGATTTAGAATTCCATAAACATGACCTAACAGTGTCCCCAGATACGAGGTAAATAGATTTAAATTAAAATAATAATATAGCTTTTACTAATAACACTGTAATACAGATTTATTGTTAATTATAAAAACATTGGACATGACTGCCACTCTGTTTATGTACAAATTTGTACAAATTTGGGGTTTTTGTTCTCAAGATGATTGTCCAGTCAGAAGGCAAAATGAGCCTCACTTGAGTCTGTCATTTGGGGTGGCAGGTTCAGTGCTGAAATCCAATTGGTTTGAACATAAAAGGTCTTTCTCTGGTCTTAATCCTCACAATCCTGCAGACATCATTTATCAGTGCTAGTGCAGACTCTGCTGCTGCAGGATATGCTGTCCATATGCAGGTTAAGGCACTGGCAACTTATGTTCAGTTGTGATTGTAATACCTTTTTTAAAACTGTTAAAGCCCTGGCTATATACAGTTCCTTTAAGGTTATGATCGGTCTCCAGGAAATGAATGCAAGTCAATGCATTGTCCCCAAGAAGCACGGAAACTCAAAATCTGTGTGTTTCTGTGAGAGTAGGAGTTTGGAAACACAAATACCTCGAAGACAGCAAACGCCTCGTCTCCAAAGAGTGCCATGGAGCGCTTCAGATGTGATGTAATTAAGGAGATAAAATAGAAGGCCATTTGCACTTCCATGGGTTATTAATGTGGACTAATGACGCTCAGATCAGCTGTAGATGGCTGGTAGTTACGGGGTTAATCTCCACGATAAACATCTCTGTGCAGAAAATGGGCCGTGGGACGTCTCTGGGGAGTGAGATCAACTTCACACAAAGTTTCAAGGACCAAACATAAAACGAATGTGCCACTGCAAGGCCATTTACTAATCCAAGGAAATCATGATCACATTATCCAAGCAATGAATCATGCAGCGGTCACATTTCAGCTTTGGATTCTAGTGTGCAAAAACATGATGTAAAATACTCTGTTGAATTGCGCTACTTGATTTGATGAATTATTGATAAGAGGACAAAGGGTCAAAGCGGATATTTAAACTGCATTTATCTGTGTTTTAAAATGTGCAAAATATAGAGAATTTACAACTATATTTTTTATGCTAACCGGTAGTATCAGTTTATGGTCAATCTCTCTTAAATTAGTATATTTTTAGGAAAATCTAGAAATTACAACTCATAATGTTATTTTCAGATTTCCAAGCATCACAATATCAGTGGGAATTAAGAATTTGCCATGAATGTTCCACAACTTGACTTCTCTCCTTAAAGACAAGCAAGTGATGCCACCAAGCCAAGTTACAAGTCAGATCTGTGACAAGGCATGCTTACTCACCTTAAGAGGGCTTAATCATTAATCTCTAGCGACAAGCAGGACGTGGATCCCCTAACAGAAAAGTTAAAAAGTGGTCCTTTAATTATTAAATGACATTTATCTAAACCATTTACAATTAGACTGGCCGACCTGGTCCTATCGTATTATCACATGACACCACCGGATAGTGTGTCAGCTTTGGTCTGACAGAAGAAGGGCTGAGAGCAAAGGTGAACCTGAACAAAGGACAGGTGAGGGGAAGAGGGGAACAGGTTTAACATCCACTGGTAAAAAAAACAAAACAAATAAACTTACACATGGTATCTTAAAATAGTATCATTTGAATGCATAATATCAAAAAGCCAGATCGTAAGTAGACCTGTCATAATAAAACGTTTGAAGCGCGATATATTGCTATAGAGATATATGATGTTAAATAATAATATTGAAACTACATTATGTCACTGGCACAAAGCAAGATAATCCCAGCAAACACATTTTTCAATAGACAGTATCATAGGGTGACCATATTTCCATTTGTGAAAACCCAGACACCTTACCGGGGGTGAGACATGGGGCCTCGACATTGAGCTACAGTCGTCCCTCGCTATATCGCGGTTCACCTTTTGTGGTCTCGCCGTTTCGCTGATTTTCTTTTTCTTTTTTCTTTTTTTGTGTCAATTTTGCATGTTTTTTTGTTTTGTTTTTTTTTACACACGGGGACTAAACCAGGTCTAAACCAGGACTAATCTTGGATTTAAGAGAGAGAACGCCGAGCAGTTTGTCCACAAAGTGCGATCGGGCAATTGCTGCTCTTAACTCCGTGAGGTGCGGAGCTGTCCGTCGGTCCTTTATCCTACGGTCATCTCCGAGCCCTTCCCAACAGTGAGTCCTGTTTCAGTTCTGGTTTAGTCCTGTTTTAGTCCTAGTTCAGTCCTGGATTAGTTCTCCTCTTCAGTCCTGGAATCAGTCCTATGGTAGTCCTGGGTTAGTACTGGTTCAGTCTTGGTTCAGTCCATGGCGTATGCAGCGCAAAAGTTTGATATAATCTCGGGTTAACGGGCAGGTGCGGTCCTGTACTGCGCGGGTGCGGTGCTGTACTGGGGGTCTCCAAAAATGATCCTGTGCAGGACTCTGCGTTGTTGGCTACATTATGGAATAAATGAATCTTCAGTTCGTTACAAAAAGAAGGAGGAAAATAACATAAGGACGACAGCAGCAATAAGTTTTAAGAAGGATGCAAAAAGTGTTGCACCTGTCCTGTCTGAAAAAAAAGTGTATAACGTGTGTGGTGAGGGGTTTTGCAGCTTTAAAACAGATATAATAATTGTAAAATATAAAGTTGACTACTTTTCATATTTCACCTATCAGGGGTTATTTTTAGAACATAACCCCCGCGATAAATGAGGGACCACTGTACTTTCACTTCGCAACCTGTGCACATGGCCTCCCACTTGTCCCGACTGGGATGGAAAATGGAGAATTTCTTGTACAAGTCATTGTTAAATGCGCATTTCTATTTCAGGGTGTTGCAGACTGACCGACTGTTTGTGTCTGCTCGCTTCTTCTGAGTCACAGAGAGCTACGAGAGATGCTCAGTTTAATGGCCCCAATGAACAGTAATGAAAACCCGGATATTTCCATCACTTTATAAAAAAACAAAACAAAAACGGACGCCCAGGACAGGATGCAAAATATGGACATGTTCCGGGGAAAAACGGACATTTGGTCACCCTACAGTATCATCAACTATCCAGGCTGGCACCACTTCGTGCCTATACTCAATTTCATTTCTCTCCAGCGACTAGGTCAGGAATCGAATACAATAGACGGTTTGCAAGAATCTAGGAAGTTGTAGACCGCACTGTCGTAGCATGTCGAAGCCATGACATCAAACTCAAGCGCCTGTCTGGGTCCCTTTTGTGGTTCAGCACAACATTAAACAAAGAGGTCGAGATGGATGTAGACGAAGCCAGACATTCTGTGTTGGCAACGATTCTAGAGATTGAGGATTTAAATCCAGAACAAAATTTGTTTGGTCAGTGTTATCAAGGGGAGAGATGTTATTGCCCTTTTTCCTACGGGATTTGGTGCATTACATGTGTCACGATCAAATAGCAGTGATTGGTTAAATAAAAAAAGTACCTGTCTACCGTCAAGCAAAAAATCCTAATTCTGCGAGGTCAGATGGTTTTCATGAATTAAAAATTTCTGATGAATTAGGCTAATCATCAACAGGCCTGAGCTGCAAAAAATACACAGCAGAATGAACCAATATTTATTTATTATACCCTCTACAGATCAAATCTCATCAAAATGTCAAAAATTACAACAATATTGCAAAAAAATTGTCATACGATAAAAATATTGAGACCTGAGACCTGCTTTCATATACTGAACGATAAGTTGATATTGTAATTATCATAATTATCAAAACTCTTTCTCCACAAAATATCCTTGCCCTGTAAACTTTTCACCCATCATTGAAACCCCACCATAAGTTATATGGCCTCACACACTCCATCTCCACCTCTCCTCTGACTCCTATAATGACGGCCGACCCGCGCTTCACCTGGGTGCATGGGTGGCACGCTCACTTCCTGTATGTGGGGTTGTGTACATGTCAGGGCGCGCTGATGGCTCTATCTGATCATTACATTGTCATTAGTTTAGCGGACGCCGTTGCAGCTCGTTAAAACCAGCGCACAAACAACTCTGGGATAATGTGCCGTGGTGTTGCCAGTTTAATGAGGGTCCACATTTGCATAGCGGCCCCCTCCCTCCCGCCCTCCCTCTCTCACTCATTTATAAAAATAAATCACATTAGCACAACAGCGGCTAATAAAGTCGACCCGCGCATGGCCAAGTCTCAATGCAGCGGGGATATAAGATGGGGGAATTCTCAAAGGACTAGACAAAACCTATTACGAAAAACATTCTAGCATGGCAGAAAAATAAAAAAAGATTGAAAAAGTATTATCAGTGTAAGTAAATGGTGTCGGGTTTATCAAATCATCTATCAAGAAAAGCGCTTGAAATCTGGCATTGAAAGTCAAGCCTTAGACTTATTACAGCCACTTAGCAGAGTCAGGATTAATTACATATTCCATTGCTGAAAAGAAAAAAAAACAAAAAACATAGCAATGTGTTTGATTTTGAAGTAGTTTGTAATCTTGATTGCACATAATTGTACAGGATACCACCCGAGGAGAGCTGGTTTCACAGACTGTTTTTTTTTTTTTTTTAGAAGCTTTGATTTGCAAAAGAATAGGCTGTGCTTTGATTAAGGATCACATATAATTAATACAAAGACTAGAAAGTTGCATTTACATAAGCTCATGACTACAAAATTATAGAATATAGCCACTTGGTAAAAGTTGTAGGTAATGTTTCTTATGTATTGTTGTTTATGTCTGTTGTGTACATGTCTCACACGCCACAGATATGGATATTTCATTGTCAAATGGATGTGTAATGATTACTGTGAGAAAAAACATAATGGTTTTATAATTATTTATTTATTAATTGATGACGCTATAACCATCTGAAAAATTTTCTGGGCACACAAAGTTTCTTCACAATCAGTGAATTATTCATTCACTCCTACAGACTAATTGCAGTCACTTATTTGTAGCTCATTCAGGTTTCTCAAATGTGGAGGACATCTCTCTTTGGTGTTATTCAGACCTAAAAATAAAACTCAGATTTACAGAGTAGTGCTTTGCCCATTAATTCTGCAGATTTCTTTTTACTTGTAAGCCACCATGTTTTTTTTTTGGTTAATCTTCCTGTCAATCATGCCAGTGGAAATTGTGCAGACAGGATACGGTTCCAGGCCATAACATCATTGTAAAGTATTGTTGGCTGACCACGCAAGGAAGGAAGCTGAGACATTGAGCAGTCATGCATGGAGCTCAACCATCACGTCCAGTTCTAAGTCCACTGGTTCTGGAAGTGAAATTTCTGTAAATGTTTCACATAGACTTTTCGAATATTGAAAGTTCAGGCATTGTGAGGCTAACCAGCTATGTGGTATAACATCGAAAAAACAACAACAACAAAAAAAGCATTTTAATTAATGATTCAAGATTTTAATATCTAAGCAGTTTATAAAAAGTTTCAGAAACAAATTTTATATAAAATTATAGATCTTGTGGTCATTACTTACCACATAGTTGATGAGCCATTCACATAGACTTTCTTTCTACAAGCCTATGTAAATAAAACATGGAAATTTACATCCAGAACCACATGGAGGGCAGTCACTATTGAGCTTCATTGCTATTGTGATTGAACTTTCAGGTTAATGGTTAAACATGTTGACTGAGTTACTGTTGCCACGAGTGGCCAAAAAAGAATGATAGTGGACTGCAGACACATAAACAATTGAAATAAACCACAGTCAAACTGCTGTTTATTTAGCGTTAACCATGCGCGGCCTTAAGTCATCGCGTCTTGATGCTCATGTCAGCCCACTCACTAGCCCCTACTTTAGTCGCTCACCCACTCCATCCTGCCTCCACGCTCAAATTGACACTTGGTGCAGAGGCGAGGCAGACAGGGGGCCCTTTCCTCAGAGCCCCTCCAGAGATGTGGCCCAGCTGTCAGCCGTCTAATCCAGTCCAACCTCCCCCCGAGTGCCCCCCCACTCCCCCCTTCTCTTCCAGGCCCGGTCCTCCGTGAGTGCTGCAGTGAGCCACAGGGGGAGCAATGCTTTGCGAGTCAAATCTATATCTGCAGCTCTCCATAAATCAACGACAGGCGCGTGGTGTGCAGTGCAGACGGCTGGTGTCGCAAACAACAGGTTATCGACAGTAATCTGGCAACGTGCTCTTTTTGGATGTACAAAGATAATGTTAGTGGGCTCTCAAGTCTTCATGCTGATTTATGGTAATGTTCCATATACGCTGTTAAAATACTTTGTTTTTTGCGCTTCAGGCCTATTTAATAAGTTGCAGGCGTGTCATGTCGTAATTTCAGATAGAGGGCAGGGGACTATATAAGTGTACGGGAGATTTGTGGGGGTTTTTTTGGAAGAAATATCCACATTTATTTTTCTGCAATTGTTGAACCGTATCATTGTTTGTTAGGGGGTAGCTTCTCAAACATGCTATAGTAATGTTATGTCCTTTCAACTGACAACAGTCACATCTTTAAACAATCGTACCATTTCCAGAAGCTGTTGTGACAACAATATTTCCCTTTTGTTTATTTATGATGATAGGTAAGCCATTGAACTTTGTGCCAGTCTTTGTTTCACATGGATAGGTGAACTCAATGTATTAGTATTGTTGGGTAAGCAAATTTGCTCTCTGCCTTTGACCCACCCTAGTCGTGACACCCTTCTGAAGATCTATTTTTTTCTATCGTGCATGGCTTCGTTGGATTGGGAACGGGAGTAAATCCACCCATTTTGTATGGAGAAAACATCACATTCCAAGACCCACTCCAAAGAATCATCAACTCTCTCGCTGTGAGGTTAGAATTACATGGTGAATGCAACTGGTGGATCAGATTATTACATTTAAAGGTCAAAAACACTGGGGCTGTGTTTTGTTTCATTCACACATGTTTGAGTAACCCTGCATTATTTATCTGCCTACAGTTAACAGCTACCTTTTACCTTTAGTTCAGTAGAGATTGGCAATTACAGGGCTGAAAAGATTCAAATGCTTCTGGTGAAGGTGTATGGAGTATAAAAACACAGTGGAGCACTTCCTGTATAACCACATGGCATCACAAGGCTTGTGTTTGAGAGAAGAACTCAGTCTAAATATGCAGGGTTTATGCGCTCATGTGTGAGTGAAACAAAACACAACTAAAGGTATGTTTTTGATGAAGAAACATTTTAAAATAGCATAATAAAAAGCCCAAAAACAGGTATATATTTTGTATTCTACTTTTATATTGTACACTGTTATCATATTCAGAATAAACCAACGTGATCCCCATAATTACATATACGTAAAGGGGAGAAACCTTCTCAAATACAAATAACATGTCAAAAATTCAATTCTCTCCATAATAAAGTCATCGTCTATCCGGTGATGTGTACAGTTACTATGGAAACAATAGGCTACAGCGAGTGCATGTTGTCAAATTTATCCACAGCAGTTGCAAGTATGGACAGAAATCCCCCTTCCCTGACATCAGTATTCCTGTAAGGGTGCCTTTGATGCGTTTGAAGCCAAGACGCCACATACTTCTCGCAACATGACAGTCAACATAGCAAAGGTTCTCCTCCCCAGTGGAGCGGTGAAGCGTACATACCCCAACCCGACGGGGCACAGCTTCCCACGGGACACCCTTCTGACTTGCCTGCACCTCTCTGGATACAAAAAAACTCCACCTTGAAAAAAATAAAAGCGCTACCAACCAAAGAGACGGAATGCCAAACACGGACTTATGACAAGTTGCGGAACTCACTTAACTGGTTATCTGACCCGATGTCATGATGTATCCCTTTTCAGTTTTTTTCTCTCATACCAAGAATGCGAGAATCCCAAGGGAAATTAAGACCCACACTATGTATCTCTTGAGAATTCTTCCTCCCAAGAATGAGAATAAAACAAGCGGCGTGACAAAAGAGACAGTGCTGGCTTTGGAGAGTTATCGGTCTGGCAGGAAAAGGAGGATTGCCAACACATCAAAACAGAGCATGGGTGTTGAACAAGACGGAAAGTTGCGCCATTTACACCTGCCAGAAAGAGAGAAAGAGAGAGAGAGGGGAGGAGAGAGAAAGAGAGAGAGAAAGAGGGGAGAGAGATTTCCATAAACACTGTATGATGCGAAGTGCAAGAGTCGTAGCTTCCTGTCACAGCCAATCTGAAGAAGTGTCACCCGCTACACGCTGGCGCCGCGGAGGGGTGTTGGATGTTGGATTTGAGGTTACACAGACAGCCATTTGTAAAGTGGGGAGCAGATGATACTACGGAACAGCGGTAGAGCATTGAGAATACAAGCTTGGTGCGGCAAAAGACTGTGCACTTTATAAAATATGAGAGGAAGTAATAGGAAGTTGTTTAACACCAAAATATCTGTTTATAGAAATACTAAGATTGCAAGAGAGCAAAATTGATGCAGATAAACTTATAGCAATGTGGGGTGATTTCCAGTCCAAATAAGGGTAAGACTTTGTAATAATGAGACTGTTTATAGGCTAATTAAAGTATGAAAAAAGCCCTAATTCATAATAAACAAATAGTTTATTTAATGCCCTTAACCCATTTTTCCCCCATATATTTGAATATTGTATAAGCAGCTCATGTGGTCAAAATGTGTCCGATGAGTTCTGTCTGCGACTAATTATAAACCATATTATTGTCTGATAATCAGGAAGTGGAAGTTTGCATGCTGGTTGTAGCTGCAGCTTTACAGTAATGGCAAAATTCTGTTCTGGTCTGTGTAGGTTGTGTAAAGTACTAAACTCATTGTGGTGAATAATTAGAATTCTCAGAATGCATAAGTTAAGTGAGTGCAAACTGTTTAAAACTAGTTCTGTTTTCACATTTTAAAGTAAAAATTGTGTAAAGCACCTTTAAGTAGTTACTAAGCCTGAATCATTCAGATTTGTTCATCATGAATGAACTCTTTATGCATGCTTTATTAAGGCTGTAGTGTTATCAAAAAATGCAGTCTTTACTTTTTTAATCGTACAAGTCTATAAACATCTTATCAGCATCTTTCTGTCAAATAAATCTTCTGAACAACTAGTTATAAACCCTTCATAATACTGCTGATCTTGACCCAGTACTGAAGAAGTCATCCAAAAATATATGGGCCAGAATGAACTAAGCCAAATGACCCCCGCTGCCATTTATTACCAGTGTTCTGGCCCATATTATGTGGAGGCTTTTGTGTTTGTCCACAAGTTTGGGTAGAGGTCAACATACAAGCAGGCTGTAGTCTCAACTGAAGAATTCTGTATGTATCAAAAAGAAAACATCTGTAACTGTTTAAGTGATACACTGAAATGTTACATGCAACAGACATGTCCAGGCAATCAAATATGTTTTTACTTATCTGCATATAGAGATAAATCTTACAGGATCACTTGAGCATTAGGCTACATTCAGTTTGTAAAACCGGAACTAAATCTCTAGAAGAAATCTACCAGGATTAAACTGGGATCCATCTAGAACAAAACAAGGACACTTGATACTCAAGTTAAATATTGCTAAACAGAATAACCACTTGATTTGGAATTGCATAGCTGAGCACGAGGGCTGCACAATATACTGCAATTGAATTGTTGTACTTGTAGATTAGACCTCTCCAAACATGTTCTGAAATTCATGGGTTGATGGTTTATCAGTTCATATTTCAATCATCTCTCAAATGTTAATGCTCCGGGAGTTGTTTACAATGTGCAATCTCAACAGAATTGTTCTTTTTAAACAAATATTACAAATCTAATCAAAATGCAGTACTACAGAATAATTGTGATTTTTTTTCTAAAACTGTACAGCCCACTGAGCACTGAAATGTTCAGAACAAAGGTATGCAGCCAAGTTTGCTACATAGGTAAAAACTGAACTAATTTCCATCCAAAATCAGATGTGCTCTGAGGAATCTGGATATCTGAAATAATCATTGGTCATAGGTGCATTCAGACACAATATTGTCACATCAAAGCTGTGGACAAAACCTGCTCCACCTTTGAGAAGGAGGCAGGCGACCAAGCTGAAGCAGCCACACCTCTGGCCTCTCCATGGGGAAAACCCGAATTCTCTGTGGACTTCATTATATTATTGAGGTACAAATCCTGAACTGTCCCTTTAATGACACCCTACACATACTACTGTATCGGGGTTGTCCAGGCACTGAGACAAAATAGGACCAAAAGGAACCCGCGCGCAGAGGGGAGTGCATGGCTGGAGAAGGGCAGCCCATTGAGGTCAGGATGACAGGACAGAACAGATGAGGGGGAGCGTTTTGTAGGTGGGATGTTGGGGAAGGGGGGCTGGATAGGTGAGGGAGGGGGCGGAGGGGTGAGGGGGGTGTACAGGAGGCGAGAAACTAGGCCAATGTCCAGACCCAGAGCAACAAAGGCCCCGTGTCCCTGGATGATCGTGTCAAGCATCTGACAGCAGAGATGGGACTGTAACATGGAGTTTTTCAGCAGCAGCCTGTCTCCTCTTATGAACAACCTCTCTCTCTCTCCCTCTCTCTTTCTCTCTATCTATCTAACTCTCTCCTACTCTTTCTCTCTATCTATCTCTCTCTCTTCTCTCTGTGCTCCTGACGCTTCACCAGTCACACTCGGAGCACACAAATGCACTCGTTACAATAAGGAGGGCACATGGCATGGGACCTCCAGCTTTTTGACTGCTCTCGCCCTCCTCCTGGAAGAGTTTGGGGATCTTTCCTACAAAAAAGAAAGAATACAAAAACAAACTAAATTTTCACTGGCAAAGGCATGCACAGTTGGCTGAGGTTTTAGTATTAGTAGCGGAGATAGTAGAGTAGGGTCCTTCATAATGATAAACTGACTTATTTGACTATTTAAGCACTGATATCATACATGTTTGTTTTTTTTTTTCTTTTGTGCTTTTTGAATGAAGTAACACCACATACGATTTCAAGTGCCACCTACATAACTCCCTGGAGGTAGAAAAACTGTTAGAACTGCTGTCAGTCACATTTTGGAAATTTGATTACTCACAGCTTAACAAATTTAACATACCATTTCATTTTGATTGGAAGAATATTTGAATATGATTTAATTATTTCAAAAATCTAAAAAATATTCTAATCTCGACTTTGTATTTCATAAAGAATGGTCAAATGTTTAAGGTAAATGTGCACGATGAACAGGTCAAGGTCCCTTTACATTTAGCTGGTCTAACTGTCTCTAACAGTGACAAATGCAAGCTGCTAGAGTTGTCCTGGTCTCTATTGTTCTGTTGTAGTTTGGTGAAATATCTGGCTCATGGGTTTTACACTCACACACAACCTTTAAGAGCTCATGAGTAGCTTCTTCTCTCCTTTTTTTTTCTGGAAAGCCTCCCCATTCCTGACAAATTTTTCCAGTTTACTCAAAAGACAATGTGCCCTTAATTTATATAATTTGGCATACATGGAACCAACACCAACGCAGGAGAATCTATTTAATTTAACTGTATATTGACTCCTTGTACCTCTTTCTATCATAGAATCTACCTGACCATATAACATTAAAAACATCATTGTTATAATTATTACCAGGGTTAATCAGGTGGTTTGTTAGCTTAGAGTTAAAGCCTTGTTGGAGATACAAAGCAGAGAGTCAGATGAAGAGTACATTTTTAAATCAAACACATATATCCTGTGGGAGCACTTCTCTGAGGAGGACACAGGTTTAATTATCTGAGCTGGTCTGGGGAGAAGCTATGAAAACTCTGTAACTCCCTCATGTTTGTCTTACAGGCTCGGGAGTATTTATTAAGAATTCATTTGACTGGCAGTTATTGTTTTTGCGTTGCTTGATTGTCACCTTTTTGAGTTTACCTGGTGAGGGAATAGATTCACTTTTTTAATCAACATTTATTATGAACTGTGAAATACAATCTATGATCTGGTGTAAAAGATTGTGATTGTGTCCTATGATATAATTTCCAGCATTATCTAATTGTAATCACACTAAGACATGGAAAACAGTTGATAATAAGGCTAACACGGGAATAATTGTGACTAGCCAACTATTAAAATGATCATAATTGTATTTTAATAATTGTTATCTGAACTATGTTCTGTACACTTGATCTGGTTTGGTATTGGTTTGGACCCAGTTTGCATGCTAATATAGATTTGTAGTATAGTGTAGTGTCCATTTAGTTCCAGGTTTAGTTTTATGTACTAAAATACATGACTAAAGATCTTTTAGAACAAAAAAACGCTATTATTCTCTCAAATTCTCATTTTTCAAAAAAGAATAAACTATTTTATGGTGAACAATGTATGTGTAAATATTCTCTATTTAGAAGCCCTGAGTCACAATATTTCAAAATATTTCAAATCCAAATACTAAAATAGTTAGTTACAGCAGCCCTATACATATTACAGTGTTTTACATTGTGTAGTATTCACACCTTAAAGAAAGCTTCAGTAAGCCAACATTCCCAACCAAAAAAGTAATTGCCTGATAATAATCAAATTTCAAAGTTACTTTTTGATGTTCAGAGAAAACAATACAGAAGTTATTCATTGATGAAACAAATGGGCAGTTGGGAAATGGGAAGTTTTAAAGAACTTTGGTGGAACATTTATCCACATTCTTGGACCATTAACCAGATTCTGTGTTCTTAATTTACGTAAATGAATTTATCTTAAATATTGCCTCAAAGCATAATCCATTTATCACTTATTCCCCGCTGATCCCAAACACCTATTTCAATGTTGGCGCTCTTAAAGTAGGCCAACTCCTCTCCCAAATGGGCATTTCTTTTTTCGAAAATAAAGCTCCATTTGGGCAACCTGACGCCCATAATTCATCATTATTTAGCCACCTCCCGCAGACAGTGCATCATGCATGGATCAGCCAGAGCCACCAGCTGTGCCCCATCACGACTCCTGTCCCTGGACCTTCTCACCTCTCCTCCTCTCTTCTCCTCCTCTTCTCTCTCTTCTCGGAGTGGAGTTTTTCCTTGTGTTCATCTCCAGCTCGTGTCTGCTTCTTCTTACCTCACTGACATGTTCCCATAATGGGGCCTGGCACGTGTCCCGATCTCTAACGAACTGTGTGTGGAGCTGCGTGGGCGGCGTTTAGGGAGGGGAGCAAGAGCATCTTTGGGACCCACTAATCAGCTCCAAAGCCAGGGCCCAGGCGGGGCAGCTGTGGCGGACAGGTAAGGGGAACCAGCCGCTGCTCCCCTCCTTAGCGCCAGGTCAGAATCAGCGCTATCCGTTATGCCCCCCTCCCTCTCTGTCCCTGTATCCCACTATGGAATACCTCCGGGGGGCCCACAGCACCGAGCAGATGCTATACCAAAGGAGAGGCCCCCAAATGTGTGCGCTGTCGGCCTCTTGTGTGCTAACCTTTCCTTTTAATTACTTCTACCCCAACTCCCTAACTCCCCCCACCGTTGTCCAGAGAGGGCCTTATGCAACTGTCAGAGAACACTGCAAAAAGGCCTATCTAGGTTAGTTCAAATGACTGGAATGTAGATTATTACTCTTGACTTTAGTTTTGAGATTCTTTCAAGCCAAGGGGATATTGTTTCAAATTAAGTGGTTTTAATACTGTTCTATTTTTCCTCAAGCCAAATTTCACAAAATTTTACAATCTTCTGGGTTTTTAATCTCCTCATATTGAACTGGTGACAAGCCAGCAAGCCAGCCAAGTATCTTCTGGCTGGTAGGTTCCATCAGAAATGTGACGTTACATTAATACGAGTTTCAATCAAGATTACAATTTTGAAGTGTTTGGGTTGTGTTTTTACACCTGATGCCCTTCCAGCCTCAGTGAGCCACAGCCTGGTTCTTCTGGTTGGTGGGTAAATATTTAAATCCTCCAAAGATATAGGATAGACTTTTTAAAAATAAATGTAATACCATTTTAAAGTTTTAACTACTAATTTTTGCAGTGTTGTAAGGCAGAGGTGGACTCAGAGACCCATAGGTGGTAGTTGTGGTGGGCAGGTTGAAGGGATGAAGGTGAATGGGGAGGAAGAGGAGGCAGATGAATAATGCGTCCATGACCTGGGAGATCCGGCTTCTCCTAATCCTTGAGAGCCAAAGCTTTATCCGATGTGCCTTCACTCAGATACAGTTCCACCAGCTGCCTGTTTCCAAGGGACACACCACAGAAGTCAATTAGACATGCTGATGAGAAGATGGCCGCTCTCGATTTGGGCTAGGGCTCATTAGTGGAGGAGCAACAGCCACAAAGATGCCATTGGTGCTCCAGTTAAAGGATTGTGAGTTCTGTGTGATATTATAACTAAAAATGTATTGCTTGTACTCCCATGTAGTCCTATAGGAGTTGAGATTAGAATTCCATTGGACCCAGAAGTTGAGTTGTGCCTTCATCACTTAACATTCCCATATACAGTAAGTTAACCTCAACATTTGAATATTTTGCTTTGGTAGTTTTTGATGGCCTTTTGTTTTATAAAATAATATGTATTGATTAATTTTCAACAAAAAACAAATCAAATATTTATTGTTAACAAATTTTGCAAGTGACGTGCTATGTGCTTAGAACAGAGGTTTTATGACTCCGACAAATCAAGATTTGTATCCATAGACACATACATAGCTGCTAGCCACCGCATTCCAATTAGAAAGTAAGCATGGGTGCGTTTGGTTCCATCAGGTCTGGCTCCAGTTCACTTTCTGTTGCGCTGGAGCCAAAAGCAATGGGTGACGTCACACTCCCCTAGTCCACGTCTTTATACAGTCTGCATTCAGAGGCCTCTCAGGATATAAACAACTAATCAATTAACAGAATTAGATGATTGGTTATCAAATTAATTAACTGCTTCTAGAATTTGGTGGTAACATTATGTTAGCCCGGCACCCTTGATGATCACCATGGTGATCATGCGTGATCTCTTCAGGTCAAAATGCACAGTGCCACTATCCTTATGACCTAATATTACAGTATTATAAAACTTTGTGCCCTCCTTTATTAAAAACATTATTTCCAAAGATTGGACATATATAAGCCAAGATTCACAGTATATGTTTTAATCTAAAGTACATGTAAAAACGATATTACAGCATATGTGATTTAAATAATTGAACTCAGCTCCGGTGCTATCATTACCTCTCGACAGTGTAAAATGTAGAGCATGATAAGAGCGGGGCTAGTTAACTCTTGTACCATGATATTAGGTGACTTCCTGATTCTATCTCAAAGTGGAGATGGTCTAATGAGAGACTTGTAATGAGGAAGGAAAAAAGTCATTCCGATAAAAAAAGGAAAAAAGACCATCTTATCCTTTCATCTGGAGCACCGGTGCCAAGTGGAAAGTGTCCATCTTTGGTCGAGTTTGATTTTTATGTCCGTCTTGGCTCTGGCTAATGCTCCCGGGGGATCAGCTTCTTGGCATGTTCATAGTGGTCACCATTTGCCGGAGACAGGCTGTGGAGGTCAAAGCCATTTGAGAAGGACATAAAACCCCTATGATTTTTGATCGCACCATGAAACCCTCCCATTGTGGTGGAATGGCTGCGCTCATGCCAGTAAGTGATTCTGGTCAGACTGAGTACTTTAAAGTTTGGGGAATAAATTAGCTGCTCAGAGGTGGCTTCTGTTGCACAAGGCTGTATCTACAGCTATATACCATAATGTGTGCTATAAAAACACCATAGTAAAATATCACAGTAAAAGGCTACCCTCAGCCCAATGGAAAAGATTAGTAGAGCTGTAGTCGACTAAGGAATTGTTGGACTAAAGACTCTTTCGACTATAGACTCATTTACTGAAAGGAGGCTTAAGGTTACGGTACACTGTATTGTTCTCTGTATTTGACCCATCTTGTTTTCTGTAGCTATTCAGACAGGTACTTTCAAAAGATTGACAATGACCTCTTGTAGGTAACTGAAACATCTCGATTTCAAAAACATTTCCCAGATGACTTCCTTTGAAGCCTTTTCTACCATTAACACTAACACTACACATTTCAGTCTTTTGTTTGGTATAGGCTTATTATGGTGGTCACTGTCATAGAAATCCTGGGACAAGATTTATGTTCAGTTGTCTTCTGTCTCAACCTACTAATGTAATGTGTTTATAAATTAGCTAGATATTTTCATTAATTTATCTAGGCCTGTGTATTGTGTGTGTGGTTTCATACTTTTACCAACATCCTCATAAGTTTGTATATTCGCTGAGGTTTCTTGCCACCTCTAATCTGAAACATGCCAGTAGGACTAACAAAAGCATCTAAACTCCATAAATGTTGGTGCTAGGATGTCATAAATCAAAGCAAATCACTTTTATATACTACTTTACAACTATTCCACAAAATCAGACACTACTATATTGATGCAGTGTGCAGAGCAATTTGATGTCGCAATTAGGGATACACTAATCCAGCCTCAGTTCTACTACCAATATTTATACTTTGGCTTTACATATCTGCCTATACCTGATATTAACTGATACCAGTGTAGGGATGGAATATAACACTTGTTTTCTTAAACACAGTTAACTTATTACACAGGAAAATCCATTTGTTATGTAGCTGTTATTTATTCTTCAAATCATTACTGAAGACTTTCATAAGAGTTAATGTTCAAACAGTATGAGTTGTTCTAGGCCAAATTCAGAGTGTAAATAGTCTCATTATATGTATGGAGTTTGAACCAGGATAGAGGCTTAATCGATTTTGGAACCAGTCCAGTTAAATTTTCAGTATTGGCACCAATATTCAACACCAATATCGTGTCGGTGTATCCCTAGTCCCAACTTCGATGGAGATTTCAATTTCCTTCGGATTCTTCTTTTTCAAAACTTGACAGAATCCACCTGGCCATGGCTATTACCAAACCTCTTGCACTTGAGGTTTGAGTCAAGCACCTCGCGGCCTGGGTTCTATAATGGAGTAAGTTACAAAGGGGGAAAACTGCCAGGACCTTCTCTCCTCCTGAAGACCCAGAGCAAGGGCACGCCGCTCTCCCCAGCCCCATAGATCAGCCAGGCCTGGATGTCAGAGGAGAGCCAGGAGTCCCCCCTCTCTCCTCTCCTCTCCTCTCTCCTCTCTGGCCCACGATCTGCTGTCTGGTGACACTGCGGCGCTAATGACCCGGTTGGGGAGTTGCTCCGTGGGGCTTCTTGGCTTGGGAAACATGGAAGTTGTGGATATCCAGCTGGAAGGTCACCGTTTTAGGAGGGACCACTCACTCACTTAAACAGAGTAGAGAAGGGAAGGGAAGTTCTAAAAGTCTGTATGAAAGTGTTTTATGGATTGAAAGAAAGCATGTGACGCTATTATTTTTTGTTCTATTTATAGCTTTATCACAAAGACAACAAGAAAGAAATGATGGAGAGAGGAGGGAGAGGCATTCAGTAATAAACATGAAGTACTACCACACCCCACCTGTACTACAATTTTTATTACTTGTCTTTGATTGTTTGATTACTAGTCTTTGATTCTTGATTCTAGTCTTGGAAAAAAAAAGTTTAATTTACCACAATCTGCTAACGTAAAAGGTTAAACAATTATGCCATTAATGAGTATTGGCTGTCTTGGTTTGTGAAAATAAAGCTGCTGCTATGACAAACTTATGCAAGAAATGTAAAAGGTAGTTATATTTACTTAAGGGATCTATTCATTAGACTATAGTTTGAAAGGACGAATGTGCTCTCTGCATTTGATCCATCCTTCAGTACCGCTGGGGCAACCTGTCATTAACGGCGGACGCAACAGTGCAGCGCCCAGAGACCTATCTCCAGATATTGAGCGAGGCTTGATCAGGACTACCTTATCTTTTTTATGTATTGTGCTTGTTGTGGGAAAACCAGAGTGGCCAGAAGAAACCCACCCAGACATGGAGATTTGAAACTTCACATAAACAGACCCAGGCTTCTTACTGTGTGGCGAGAGTACTACCCATGCCGATACTGTGAATGATGTATTGTCCAAGGACACCCATGATAGTTCAAATCAACAGTATAAAGACACATTTTGAGACACAATATATTGCTACAGAGAAATATTGCGATATGAACTACTGGAAATGCATTTGCAAACATAAGAGATATAGACCAAATATACAGTACGCACTTTAATACGTTGTATAAAGATTTGATTCAATAAACGATAATACTGAAATACTTATGTTCTGAACAAACTTTCACAAGTTAATACATGAAACAGATTATCGGCTGCACATTTTTAAGAACATACAAAACACCCTTAACAAGTGGAAAATGTAATTGTTAAAAAAGTTGACAAAATGGCATAAATAATTTATTAGCATAAAAGTTATTTCTATCCACAAGCAACAAAACTGACATGTAATAATGGCAAATCTCAAATACAGCAAAAAAAGTACCAAATAACCATACCTTGAATATATGATACACATTGATAGTCTTAGCAGCCCACGCATATGATTGTGTATCATCACATAAATGTACAATATATATTAATTATTGAAAATTCATACAGTGACAGTATTGCACCCCTTCAACAGGCCAATATGAATTGTATTGTTCATACATATTTAGTTAGTTACAAGTTATTTATGGTTTACTCAACAGGATCCCCTTACCTGCAATCCACCTCTGCAAAGAACAAGTGGATACGAAATTTTTTCCCCTAATTGACCTTATATCCTAAGTACATTAAAGCGAATCAACTTTGTGACGTTGGACCAAGTCCTATACGCTCGTATAGCCCGTTATCTATTTCCCTCTGTTCAATTTTGAAATGTACTCAAAAACTAACGCAGTTGTTTTTTTTCTTCTCTAATCAGACGGTGGCAGATCCTCCCTGAGCGCAATTGGACGCGGGATTCATAACTATTCCGTGTGTTTTTGGGATGAATTTGGTTTCAGGCATCGAGATGGGCTAGCAACCAACTTTTTTGCAAGACCGGGGGAATGGAGTCCTGACTGCTACTGGCGGGATTGGATCCCGCCTTATTCTCAGGGTCAAGCATTCTAGCAATTTTTGTAATTATAAGCAAAAAAAAAAAGAGAGAGAGTTGTTTTTTTCCTTTCTGTCTTTCACAAAATGATCGCTCCTCGTGGGAAAAGTTCACATCTCAAACTATCTAGTATTGGGATTGGTTTTAATGAGGCAAGTCAAGAGAGTATGTTGGTGTGTTCCTAGCCCTTTTCTAACTAGCATAATTGTCTGAGTGTGCTTTTAAGACATTTTTTAACCACTGTTTGCGAGAAAAACTAAATCGCCTTCAGTGATTATTATTTCGACGAGAGACAAGAGGTGCTCATTGGGAATAAAAACTTTTGGTGGAGAAGTTGGAAGTTGTTATTTCAGATGATGTGGACCCATGGCGGGGTGAGAGGGCAGAGAGAGTACCCCAGGGCGGAGGCAGTCCACTGGGGGAAGGTTGGGCCGCGTTAGGGGGCAGAGTGGATTCTCGGATGCACAAGCACGCTCTCTTGGCGTGGAGTCGAACAGGTCTAAGTAAAAACTGCGGGGGGTGAACCGAATCATCGCCACTGCTCAGTTTAGCTCCAGAGGCGAGGGATGAGGGCGGATAGGTGATCTGAAAAGTCGCCTAGGATTTCTGAGGAGTTTGGTGGTCTACTGGTCTTTTGTCCTGTGCAGCTTTAAGAGATTTTAGATTTAGGGTAACATTTTAAAGGGTCCATATTAGGCTATTTTTAGGTCTATGTTGTGATGTTGTTTCCTCATCGCAGACATACCTGGAGTTGTGTTTTGTTTCATTCACACATGTTTAACACACAAACTATGCATATTTAGGAGTTCTTCTCTCAGATAGAAAACACTCTGTTCCACCTTCTGATTTCAGGTGGTAATAAAGGAATTGCTCCACCTTGTTTTTGAACTCCATACACCTTCACCAGAATCTTTTGAATAATTTCAGTCCTGGAATTGTCAATCTGTGCTGAACAAAAGGTAAGATGCAACTGAAAACTTTCACTACATGACATCACAACAGAGCATTTTGAGCTTTGAGCCCAAGTCCTGCCTCAGTATTGTAAAAGCAACTCTCCTAGGGTCAAAATGAGACCACTGTGTGCTGTCTGCATCTAATTATAATGTATTTTAATCATCCGCAAGCAGGAGGTTACGCTGGTGTACTGTTAGCATGCTAGTAGTTGTTAGTGTTACAATAAACTAATATAAACTAATTCTGTTTTCATGTTTTTAAAAGTAAAAGTAAAAATCTGGTACAGCACCATTAAAACTGAGATGCAGTATTCTGCAATCTGTAAACAAACAAGAAAACAAAATCACATAACTCTTCCAGACTGCTTAGCTAGTGCAGTGCAAATACCTAGAGTGAAACATTGGGGAGGAGTATGTTGGCCAAAAAGTACAATATTACTCAACTGAAAGTGGTATGTCTTCTGTATCTGTATATAGCCCTTTCTGTTGGGCACATGTTTTAGCCTTGCTAAAGAAAGGATGAAAATTAAAATGGAACTCAATATACCAAAAAAGAATATAGAGCGGTACAAACTTGACACAAAATGTGGTAAATGCCTGATACAAGAGCTTAAAGGGGGGGTGTTTTATTTCTATGTGATATTAACTGCTAACACATAACATATTTAGATGGGAGACTTAGACTAGACTTTTATTGTTTTCAAATGGCTATATTTGCCACAAACAATGTATTAACAAGTTTCAAGTTTTTGTTTTTGACACTCTTGAGTCTCCCCTCCCTTTGCTCTCTGCACTAAGTCAGCCCCCCTTCAGAGCGCTTTCACAACACATCTGTGTGCATCCTGCTAATGAAACTACAACACCTCAGGTTTGACAAGTTGTTGTGTACAGTTTTGCATTATGCTTTTCTGTATGGAGAATTTGTGGTAGGGTTGTGGGCTGAGCATTGGACAGAATCTTACAGCTAAACTGTAAGGAGGGTTTGAAAAGGGCATGGGAGAGATCGGTAAATTCCTCAAACATGCATTGATGACATCTTAAACCTCTTCAGGCATGTTTTAACATAGTAGAAAGCTAAAATAAATACAATAATTTTGCATAACACTCTGTCTTTTAAGAATCAAGTGAAGTAACCAAACGATAGCTCTTAATTACATTGATCATCTCATTGACTGACTGAATAGCTGCACTCTGCAGATCGTATTACTTTTACACATCATGACGTTCACTATTGTAAACTTGTCACAGTTTTTCTAAAGGTTAGATTATTTATTACTTCCTTTGTACCTCTTTGCTCCCTAAACCCTATATTTGATTTTCTTCTCTCAAAGTTACAAAGCTATCCTTCTGGGAGCAGCCATGTCAGAGTTTTTGGGCGCGTCGTGAGCAACATTAGCCACCCGAGGCCTCCTGCATTTGAAGAAACATAACAACAACAACCTCCGCCGCACTGGTGTATACTGTAAGTTGGAGTGTGAACTTACTTTGTCACTAATGAAAGTAGCAAAGTGCCCGCGAGGACCTAGAACTACTGTTTGTTTGGTGTTTTTGAGAGCGTTCACGAGGTGCAAGGTGGCAAAACTTTGGGAGATCTTTCTGACAGCGCGTCGAGACCCACGCTGAGGGGGGCGGGTTGTTAAGATTGAAGTTTTTACGACACCCAGGGACCTCCTGACAAGATTCCAAATAGGCGTTTCATATGTGCGTGTTTACCGACCGCAGTGAAGTCGGTGAGGGCTTTTGAATTGAACCAAAGCGCGTCACGTCAATCTGTGTCACATTTATCTTTATTGATCTCCGGCACAACGTATTTGATGGAGGCACGTGGGCGGCGAGAATTATATGAAAAACAAAATTCTCAATTGAGTCAAAAATGCATGAAAGATGGCTCATTATTTAGGTCGCGTGAGTCTGAACTTGTATTCGCACTGAAGAGGACAAGAGTTTAATAGAATGTATTTTTGATATACATAATTAGAAGTACAAAGGAAGACACACAAGAGTCTAGATTTCAGGCTTTTAGTATACAGTATACAATGTTATGTCATACATTATTGTCTCTAGAAGTATACATGAACTATATGTAGTGGTAAAGAAATAAGTAAAGTTATTATTATCCTGCTCTTAATGAAATACAAACTAACCAGTTCACTTTTTTTGAAGGTTGACAATTAATGGCCAAAAGTACTCTATATGATTTTGTTACAGCGCTATAGTTTTGTTGCTTGTTTAGAGGAAAGAAACTCGATTATGGGACAAATTTGATATATTCACTGTTTTGATGATTAAAATGAGTGTGATTCATCTTCACATTGCACGAGACATGGTTTAACAAAGACTTTTAGTATCCCAGCCATGATTTAGCCATTATTTCTGATGAACCTTATTGAATCAGTTTGAAATATACTGTATTAAATCGTATCAAATCGAAAGCTCACTGTATCAAGATATGTATCGTGGCCCATGTATCAAGGTATGTATTGTATTGGAAACTTTTTAATGATACCCAGCCCTATTACAGACACATAGTGTGGAAAACAAAATTGTAACCACAAGAGAGTTTTGGAAGTCAATTGGACTTGCTGGCACTTACTGTAATATTATGTTTTATTCTGAAATGTAGAACTCACTTCACAGAAGAGAATTGCGAGACACAGTATGTCACATTTTTGTTGTTTTTATTGCACTGAAAAACACGTGTGAGCAGGCTTGCATTTCCATAAGCCTGACTCTTATTTGGCCTGGTGGAGGGGCTCTTTCTGCGTGTTTTTTCTTGGAAATGTACTTGCTTTGGCTGTAATATTCCACTGTATGGAATCAAACTTATCTACCTCCATGGAGAATGTTCCAACGTATGGTTTTAACTCTCTATCTCCATGGAATCTTGGGGCCACCTCTGGAAAGTTACATTGTCAACAGACATTCCTACTGTACCTTTTGAGGTGCACTGTGTGATATCTCTGGTGGAGGGTCACCACCTGCTTGTCTCCATGTAGATGTTATTGTTTTGCCTGGAATGTTACACAGAATGGCATTTAATGTAACTATCTTGCATGTATTCAATTACATGTATTTTTATTGCTCAAAGATCTATGCATGGAAAACAAAAAACATTCTTACTGTGAACACTCACACAGATCTGACCTGTAACTTGACCTAGCGGTGTTGCCAGTCTCCCCGGAGATACTTAAGTTTAACACAATATTGTGGAACATTCCAGACTAAGCAATGGCATCTGAACTAAAAAGCAAGTGGCATACCCACTGGAAAAGTGACATAATGCACCTTTAAGTTTGTGTTTTGCCAGGAAAAAGTATTGCCAAATAAACAGCTGCATATAATCTTGGACACTTAGAACATCCTTATAATCTGCTTAAATGTGTTTTTTCAAATATACTTTTTAGAATTGTTGTTTGCTTCTTCGTTTTCTCTTTTTGCAGTTAATTAGCGGTTGGCTTCAAATATATATAAAAAATGAGGAAAAAACACTTGTGCATGTAATAGTGGTATACCCTATTATAAACTTGGAAGCCAAAGGTGTGAATACCCTATAGAAGCAGCCTCGTTATGTGGAGCATCATCATTAACTGTGATAGCTTTCTGCATTTCTTAAACAAATCAGTAGTGTACTCTGAACCTCTAGATAAAGGTTACTATGTCATTTTCAGTTCCAGCCAATCGCACCACATATAATGAGAATACAGATGCACGGACTCTGGTGTTTGTATGGGGGGCCCCTGGATCTCATTTTCACATGGTCAGGACCATAGCAGGAGGTGAGGCCAGGCTACAAGATATTTTTATATAAATGAATAATTTTACTCAGTTTTATTTGAGCTGTTTCAATATATATATGACATAATTACATGTAAGAGGATTCAAATTGCACTTGAAATAAAATCTATAAACAAGACACAGAAAATATATAGTAACAAATGTAGTTTAAGATTAACGCTGCACAGTAATTGCAAATGCAATAGACTTGTTTTGGTATTTGTTTTTTGGTTTTTTGGACTCAGTTCACTATATGCCCTAATTTAGTAAATATTTACTTTTTTTTTTTATTTAACTAAGTTTATTCATTATCTCATTATTGCAATTCCAAGCATACTGTATATCAAATATGGTGCCACATTTGTCTTTCTGCGTGACGCCAGATCTAAAAAACAACTTAAAAATGTGCATTACATCGACAATTATTAGCTAATATTAGAGTAAACCATATCAAAGTATATCACCTGGATGAGCACCACAGTTTGAGAACCAATAATCCAATGATAAGTAATAATAATAATAGGCAAGACACGGCAGGTGAATAGGGGAAAAATAAAAATAAAAATTGAAATATCAATTTTAAACCTCTTCTGTAGTTTACTCACATACATGGAAGAAAATGTATTACAAGCTTTTCATCAATGTATTTTTTTCATAATGTTTTCATTTTGTATTTTATGTGTAAAAACTGCCAAAATATATTTTTGAGGCATTTGAATCTCAAAAATAGATGGAGCCAGGTATAAATGTTTTGCTTAATTTTATTGTCATATTGGATACTAAAAAGTATTTAGAGGAGGATTTTGGTTCTTAAAAAAGTTAATGTTTTTGAAAAGTAAAGTTAAACTCACTGAAAAATTGCCTAAAGTTTTATTTCGACTCATTTTCTGGAATTAAAACTGAAATAAATCAGACTTGGAATTAGATATCAAAAAATCCTTCTGCGTGTTTTGTAAATTTTGTTAAGCACAAGCTTAGCAAGTTTGGTGTATTTAGGTGCTACTTCAAGGGGTGATCCTTATGCCCTTGTGGGGAAAATGTGCATTTTGAGAAAATAGCCTTTGAAGTTACAATGTCCCATATAACTCTATAGATGCAAGTTCATTAAATTAAATATTAAAACATATTTTGGTGCATAGTGGACCATTTTGTTGTTTCCACATGAAAGCTTGTATGCTAAGAGACCAATGTGTAGTGTCTCACCTTAAATTCCCTATTGCCATGCTCTTTGTGCAATAGTCACATTATATATATTATACAATAACAGTAGAAGTAAACCGTATGTAGCCGTTAACAAATTGTAAGATCATAATATTCAGTGTGACTTTCGATGTGATGCTTACTAATACAGTTTACCACAAACCAATCAAGTGGGCTAGATGTTTCCTTTGTTACAGGCCAAAGGTTCCACTCTACTCATATCTACTCTACTGGTAGGTACCCTTGATATTTGTTAGTTTTTTGGTTTGTTAGTGTACTTCTATTTGAGTTTAGTAAAGGTTTTCTGTGTGTCTAGCAAATAATTTGCTCTTTAGTTGTTCATGCATACTATTGTACTATTCTGGAGATTCTTTTTTTTTTTTTTTTTTTGCGGGCGGTCTGGCATACATTTTTGCATTGAGAATGCATAACACATGATGGACGACTTATTGTGTCTAAACATTTTTATTTTATTTTGTTCATAACATCCCGATTATATTATCATCCTAATCGTAAATATTCTGTTTGATTGGAAAACTTGGCACCGTTTGCTGTAATCTTGGATGATTTGTTGAAACGTAACAGATACTTGAGGAGGTCATGTGATGTCACTATAATGAAGGAGACTTAATTAGAGAAAAAAGACATCTATCAATTAAAAACACAAGTCTGTTATAGTGGTTACTGAGAGGAATTGAAAGCATGAAGTTTAAAGCTTGACACAGGAAAATGGACTATAAGATATGTTTTGGCTTGGGGTTGAAGTTTCAGCTACCATCCTAGCCTATTAATTAAATAACAATGGCCAATACACTTCTGACTAAATGATGTCAGATGACTAAAGCACTGAAATCAACATGTTACGAATAGCCTAGATCCATGTCCGTCTCGTCCTGGTTTGTAGTGGTCCTTCTTTCTCTCACATGCGCTCCCGGTCCTCTGCTCTGTCTGTGGCTCGCCTCTGCTGAAGCCTTTCCACCAGAAGGGGGACCAGTCCGTCTGCCATAGACCGAGAGTGTCCGGCGGCGAGCGCGAGGCGGAGGGGACGACTCGGAGTCCGGATCCGGCGCGAGCAGCCGATCCAGCACTCCGCATCTTGCCGCGCTCCCTCGGATTTTAATCATGCCTCTCTGTCTGTGTGTGAGTGCAGGCAGGCTGACAATGATTTCCTCAGTGATTACGTACAGAGCGAGTCCCTGCGGGGTAGGGGCCCCCTCTGGAGCCATCCTGATGGCTTTGGGGGCCTTGCTTCCATTTTCCATTATTATGTGGACTACCGGAGCGACAGCGCAGTCCAAGACCTTGCAGGTTTGTGATGAGGAGGGAGCTTCCATCTTCTCTCTGTTCTTCATCCTCTTTTTAAGAGCTATTTAGACGTAGACTTAGAGCACATTCCGAACCTAATTCATGATTAGCTGAGTGCAGCGGGAAAAGCGCTAGAGTCCAGGAGAGTTTTGATGCTGTTAGCTGGATTTGAAATCAAAGTGTTGATGCTCGTTTTTACCTGCTTTTTTGGGTGTTTTGTTGCATTTTTTCGCACTCTCACAGGAGGCGGTTGCCGATGTCTTTCTCACGCGGATGCATTTCAGATGAGAGATGCGAAATGCTAGAAGTCGTAGTAGAAGTATAGCGCTTTTATCCATCCACGATGCCCGCACGCGTGTGTGTTTTCCCGGAGAATGGAAGCGCGTGACGGAACGCTGTTCTCGCACTTTTGCCGACGCACAGCTGCTCCACAACTAAACACAGTCGCCTATAGCCGGGCGAGGGCTAATTGGATTTTACCCGTCCATCCACCGCTGCTAAATAACATCGTGCCAATAGCGCGGGGCTAACTTGTGTATGATTAGTGGAATGCTACGAAAGGCGGTGGTTTTACGCACGTAAAGAGCTTTGACGCCAATTCCATATCAGACAGAAACTGAGCAACTTCGGCGTTCTTTTTTCTATAGGATGTCGCGCCGCAAGCAAGCGAAACCAAGATCACTGAAAGGTAAGTGGTACGGCTGTGCCAACATTTGATCTAGCAGAATCTCAGAATCATGAACTTGAAATATGTTTATTCTTTTTACGGAGTCTACTTGTGTTCAGCTTGTGACATTTCCAGTTTTGTCGTAGTTAAACCATAGCCTACTATTGCGTGATAATGCGTGAGAAGAGCAACAGTGTTGTTATAGACTACGCGTTACGCAGCAGCTGGCTACGGCGCGTCAACATCTGGATGTGCTCAGGAAAAAGAGACGCTCCTTTCTTGCCTTAGTCCGGAACTTGAGCCCGTCTGATGGAATGGGGTGCACACAGTCACGTGACCTCCGCCCCCTCCCTCCCTTCTTTTCCCCCGCTCCTCTCGTGTCTGTCTGAGAGAAACTAAGGAGGAAACAGTTTATGGAGAGGGAGGGAGGACCGTGGCGCGGTGACAGGTGTTAATACCGCGGGCTAATTGGAAAAGTTGGTAATGAAGTTAAAATTGATGCGTGTTTATTTGTGTTTGTGGCATGTATCTGATGTTTGGTCAGTGGTTTACAACGTGTTATTTGACCCTGGGGCCAAGCTGGGGCACGAGCATGGAGTAGCCTACTAGATACGATGAGTAGATCAGGTGTTTATTGCTTTATGTGTTAAAATTTGCAATTTACAATTTGTTAATCATAGTTCAAATTGTTACCATAATACAAATTCCCATCATCATATTCTTTCCAGTGAAAATGGAAAACTTTTGTGTGACTTGTGTAGAGCTTGAAACAACCAGAGCAACTAACAGCCTTGCTACCACTGTACTTTTGTCTGTGTTGGGGGGCTACAGTTCATCTGGCAGCCATTGTATTTTTGCCCAGCGAATAATCGTCCGCAATTTCACATTCCCAGCTTGCGGTCTGTGGACCCCTCAAGCCTGCCTCTGTGTCTCCTTCTCTGCTCCCCCTTTTTCTCGGAAGTCTTCATCTCAAAAGGAAGATTACATGGTCTGTGTGTGACTATATTCGTGCAGCCACCATTTTAAATCAATACCCGCGACAGGGGAGGAAAATGAGCGTGCATTGCAAAAATTCGGTTATACTAGACCCAATTGCTTGTAAACACATTGTTCCTGGCTTTGGCGTAGTTTCTTTAGTTCCTTTCTGTACAGCATTACTAATCCTCAAGTACGCATCGCTTCTATATTGCATTCTACAAGTGTGCATGGGAACATCTGTTAAAATTTCTATGTGATAAATATGAGCTATAGCGTGAATTACTATGCAAGTGTAGCCAGAAGGATGATGGCATTGTTTGTTTTAATATTGTCACTTGGAATTCCAAATCATAAAAACAGATTTTTTTTGGAAAACTGTAGCTTTACATCTTCATCATAACGTTGAAGAGTGTTGAAGTGAGAGAGAGTTACTTATACTTTAGGAAGGCCCGCAGATGTTATTTATTGTTCTTTGTCAATGTCCGCTGGGACTTAACAGCACTTACAGATGTCCACATTAACTGTACGAGCGTTTTGTTGGAGAACGCCACTTTTACTTCACTCAATTTAAACTGCTTAGTCTTGCTATATTTGATTTTGCTTGTATCCAGTTTTGGAATACACATTTATAGTCTTGTGCTGACTCGTAGCGGTGGTCAGTGACTTTTTCTGTGCCAAAAAGTACATTTTGTTCCAGGAAGACAAGTCAGAAGAAGGTGGTTGAGTAGGAC
Source organism: Boleophthalmus pectinirostris (assembly GCF_026225935.1). Classification (NCBI taxonomy): domain Eukaryota; kingdom Metazoa; phylum Chordata; class Actinopteri; order Gobiiformes; family Gobiidae; genus Boleophthalmus; species Boleophthalmus pectinirostris. The sequence continues at coordinate 12,575,340 of NW_026571095.1, forward strand.
TGTGGAATATGGTAAAGCTATATGCACTAAGTGTGTTGAGTATTGCAATATGCAGTGGTATTTTGCTATTTGTGTGTAATAAGTAGTTAATAAAAAAGTTCAAATTGTGACAAAATTGTAACTCTGGAGAAAACAGAAAATCAAATCAAACTTTTTAAATATTTCCATTGTTTCTAATTATGGTCTGAATTCCATGTTCATCTTATTAATTGTTTAGTATTTCATATTTCACCCATGTCTTAAATGTTACTGCTTCTCGATACGCTTTCCAAAATACGTAACTGAACATCTTTTCTTTTTTTTCTTTTTTTTTTGCAAATCTACTAGAAATTGCCATGACAACGTTTTCAAGAATCAATACTTTTACCCAAAAGTTTGTCATTTTTTTCAAATCTTATCTGAAGAAGTCTATTGCGAAAAACAAATACTTCAGTTTTGAAAAATGGTCAAAAAATATTTTTCTTTTTCTGTTTGTTACCATCTTCAAGATATTATCAGTAACAATAATTTCATGTGGATTTTATCAAGGAGGGATGGAATAATATTTCGAATGCAAAAAAATACTATTGGCTTTTGAAAACATTACTACACTTTACTACTACTTCTACTACTACTACTACTATTACTACTATTACTACTACTAGTTAGAGTTAGACAAACTATATGGATCCACAAGGGAAATAATTTTGGACACAGTAGCTCACACATCACAATAAATATAACAGCAAAGAGCAAACATATAAATGGTATTACTACTACTACTACTACTACTACTACTACTACTTTACTATCTATTGTGTTAAGAGTAAACTGCAAGCCCCCCTATAACTTTTAAAAATGGCACACATCTGTTTTTGCAAATTAAGAGCCATATCCTACATAGACGCACACGCACTCTGCATTAAGAAGACAATATCATTTCTGAGACAGTTGGCACTCTTCTTCCTCCCTCCCTCTCTTCCTCTCTCCCTCCCTCTCTGTCTCCCCCTCTCCCTCGGTGACAACCCACCCTTCTCTCTCCCTCTCTCTCCCTCACTATTGGCTGACGTGTGGGAGTCAGAGGTTATGTTTTTGGTCCCATGGAGAAAAAGGGCAACATTACAAGTCCCGTTTCAATTAAGTCGGAGAGACAGATCCGGCGATGTTATTGCTTGGGGGAATAAATGGCGCAAGACGAGCCCCATACATCATTGGCGTATATGCAAACACTTGAGCCGCACGCCTGACATTTACTCAATCCTCCGGCCCACTGTGTTCCTCAACTGTAGGCACATTGTAATTTTGTTTTGATGTGCTGAGCTTTGGGGTCAACACAATTCCTACTGCCGTGATTTTGGAAAATATTGTTAAAGTAAGTTTGAAGTATAGATTTGGACGATATGATGAAAATTAACTGTGTTTTTGTTTCTTCGTTTTTTTTCCCATATTTTGAAAGCAGATTGTCATTTTGTTTTGATGTGCTGAGTTTTGGGGTCAACACAATTCCTACTGCCATGATTTCGGAAAATATTGCGCAAGTAAGTTTGAAGTAGGTTTGGGCGATATGATGAAAATGTTATCATTTTTTTCCCAAATTGATGCTTAACTTATGTTATTTTGTCTTTCCAATCAAATTACTTACAACAATACTTTTGATTAGTGCCATATACTGTAGTGTCAGATTTCCTACTCCATACTGAACACTGCTTCAAACCACATGCGTTTACTGGCAGGAGGTTGACTGTGGACCTCTCCATTAAAAGACCCCAGCTTCTCATTCATGATTAGAAACGACTGAACCTGGTTTGAATTTTTTAAATTATTATTACTTTTTTACTGTAGCATAAATGTCACGTCGCAATTGAAATCGCAGTTTGAATAGTCGTAGTTAACAAATCGCAAAAATATGAAATTGTTTATGTATTCCCACTGTTCAAAAACAAAAAAAAAGTATCCCAGTTCCAAAAACTTGTTAATCTTCTATAGGAATACCTCAAACATGTTCTGTAATATTTGGGATTCTTGCTTTAGTATAGCAGCTCATATTTCAGTTTTCTCTCTAAAGCAACTGAATGTTTAAAACATTCTGTTAAATTAATCTGAATTTTAAAAAGTAAATATGAAATATAAGCCCATTCCAATACTTGCTGCAAAAATCGCAATTTAAAGTTCTTCCTCCAAAATCATTTGCAGAGAAGGAAGCCAGTTTCTCTCATCTGCATACATAAACATAGCTTTTACGTTTCATTTACCAAGGCCATGGCAGATGTCATGAAGTCAGCGCTGTGTCATGTACTCCTTTAAATATTTGATGAATTTCACGTGGGTTGGTTTTCTGTCCACTTGAGTGACTTTTTACGGCAGCCTAGCGTAAAACACACAAAAAATGTCGTTTATGGAATTAAATAGTTTGATTTTGGACCAAAGATGTAGTAGTTTCGTACACTTTTAGTACATCACATTACTGAAAAGTCTATGAAAATGCACTGCTTAAAAACTATTCTTCTTTTTCTAAAATGTTATAAATTAAATAAATAGATCAGATCAATCAGATTTGCCCTAAGAATATGTTATTTATTTATGCTAAATTTTGATTATCATATATTATTTCATTACAACATTTACAGCAGTTGTGAAAAGAATGTAAAATTATATCATGCTTGTCGCAAATCAACCACGCACTTATTTCACAATCAAATTCACAGCTAATTTTGCACATTTAATCAAATATTTTCTCCTCATTTATTTGAACAAATGATTTTCACCCCTTCCACACATGTTCAAATTAGCAGTAGCTTAGTTTGGGAGCAGGCTGCTGTATTCCGGTCTGCTCGGTGAATTAATGGTCTGTGGCATAACACCCATTAACACTTTTCTAATTTGACACCAAAATATGGTTAGTATTATTATTGAGGGAGGGATGGCTGTGCTGTGGAGAGACACTGTTATCTTAATGTGATAGGCTGCCCTGTATCTCTATAACCAGTGTGGCGTCTGCTGCTTGTTGTCATGAACTATCTGGCAACATGCAAGGAATGTTCATATTGGAAAATAGTGATTGATTTGATTTTTCTTCTTCGTTTTTTTTTTTTCTTTCTCTTGATTAAATTGCATATTTTTAAGTAAACACGATGGCTGTTCACAAATCAGAAAATGTGCAATCTTTTGAAATCTGAAGAATGATCACCATAACTGATTGTAGATTGTAAAATTTTAGTATGAAAAATTTGCAGATTTGATTTAAAACAGAGGAGTACGATTTGTAATTTGGAAAAACATGTAAAAGATAAAATCCATAATATCAAGTTTGTTAGAACATTTGAACTTATGATCTGAATAAATATTTTCAGTTTTACAAATCTCAGTAGTAGAACTTGAACTTCCACAGCAAATTGTATTGTATGACGCACATGGAGGGAGCCATTTAAGGTTAGAATGGTTGATATTATAGCTGACAAAAGATTAAATCAATTCCAGATATACTCCACTCTGTGAGGGGGACACAACTGGACTTTGACTAGACTTGGACACCTTTCTGAACATGACGTTTGATGTTTGTAGTGTTTTTTTGTGTGGTTTTGTGTATATGTTTAGTGTGAAGAGAGGAGTAGGAGTTTTTTTTGTTTTGTTTTTTTGTCTGTTTTTATTTTTTGTTGCCTTTGCTTAAACTGAAAAAATAAAAGTATAAAGAAAACTCTCCATATATCAAATCAATTCCACATGAGGTGCCTACACACAAAAACTATATGCAAAAAGATTGAATAATATTTTTTCCGCAATCGAACAAACGCAGGTGTTGAGTCAGATGTTTGCTTTCTTGTTTCTGTGATTAAATTTCCGTGGAACACATTTAAAAATATGGGATTATGGTTATGGCAAAAACAAAACAAAAAGTGTGACGTTAACAATAATAGACAGACAATTTACTGTGACAATGATGGATTCAAATCTAACTCCTTTTTAATACGCTGTTTACTTTTAACATTTCGTCGCCAGAATTACAAATGCGATTAACACACTCCTCCGTTGCAAATTATTTATGACACTAATCACCAGTTCAAATAATGCTCATTAAGAAACTCGTCCTCCCTCCACTCTCCCTCCGTCCCCCTCTCCCCCCTTCCCCGCTCCTAATTGAGGAGTTTTGACCTCTTGACCCCTGCTAAATTGAGTTGTAGTCCCTGTGGCGAGCGTCTCCTTCGCCGGTCAGTCAGGGCGGATTACACAGCCATTGTATCGTACCGGGGCTGGCTGTAACCAAGCAGATGAGACACGCATATCTGAGGAACAAGCTAAGAGCGTGCGCCGCCACTGTCCTCCCTCTTCCTCTCTTTCTCTCTCTCTTGTCACACACTCTTTCTGTCTCTCTTTTTTCATTGAGGGGAGCTGCTCTGTAGATATGCACAGTCATGTCAAATAGACTTTTAACGCGTGTCTCGCAGTCCTGAATGGAACAGTGAGAGATACAGGACTACATTCATACCATACTCCATACAACTGTACAACAACTCACCCTTATGTAACAGATAACCTTCTGTCATGTCAAGCACCATTTCATCTTTGCACTTTTTTCTCCTTGACCTCTTGTATATTTGCATTATATATTTTTTATTCTTACTTGCACATACACATTTATATAATTATACCTTGTATGACACCAGCCACCTATTATTTTTGCCACTTATTTAGAATTTATTATCACCATTTATATTTTACTTTTTGTTTTTATATTATATTTTGATGTGTGAGCAACTGTGTTCAAATTATTTCCCTTGTGGGTCAATAAAGTTTGTCTAAGTCTAAGGAATGATGCAAGACGTTAGAATCCATACACAATGCATGTTTTTATTGCGTCATACTTTAACTCTTTTGACTGAATTGTTTTTTTCAAACTATGAAAGCCATGGCAGAAAAAAATAATAAAAATTGTTTTGTAGTGTTTTTTTTTTTTTCCAAGATTCACAAATGTAACACAAAGTATGAGAAAAAAAATATATCTGATTAAAACTTAAAACGTTAACCTATATTTTAGTAACTGCTACTTTGAGCAGCAAAACTACTTTTTGTTTCAACATTTTTGGCATCTGATAGTCAATCTTGTAGTTTGTCAAATATTTTTTTTTTAGTTCCTGGAAATAGCCATGGGATTTTATCAATAGTGCTCTTGTTTTGTAGCTATTGTTATTGTATAATTTTTGCACAAGCTCAAAATATCACAAATTACATTCTCAGTCTCTTTTTGTTTACCTGTGTCATAACTGAATAATAATAATGGGTAAATGTACATGTCTGATCATTCTGAACAAGAATATTAACTCAACCAACTCCAAAAGCGCAATTTGACCTAAAACAACACCATCGCAATTACATAATTTCTGAAAATGACTGTATTTTGATTTTCCACATTTCCTTCTCCATATTGAATTGTTGGCGAATCCTCCCCCTCCCTAAACACTGAATGGGGATTGTGCTTCACAGTTTGACAGGCAGTTCATTTTGTGTTTGGCCAATGCTTGCGTTAATTAGTGGCCTTTTACCGCTGCTGTTTTAGAATGTGATGAGCCCCTCTCTGAAGCAGTCCCGCGTGTGTTCCGAATTGTATCAACAAAAGCTAGCAGCGTGATTACAGTTTGTCACCGGCCAACTGATACCTGTACATGTCAAACATTAATTAACTGATAGTGGGTGTATTAGGAACAAGGCTGAGCTGAGTTAGGAATGAACTTGCGTGCTGTTTACAAGCTGAGGGTAGATCTAAGTGTGTTTCAATTAAGGTAAGACTGCTTGTGCGACAGAAATGACTCTTTGAAAGGACTTTATTTGAAATTGTACATCAAAGAAAATATGAGTCATATTTTTTATATTTTGTTTCTATTTTTATATTATATTGCTCACAGGGATTTTGATGACAGTATTAAGGCTGTGTTCACCCCACATCACCATTGAAACAAAACTAGAATCTAAACTAAACTTGGACTAGAGCTGAACAAATTATCTACATATAATGACAGCACAACTGAAGTTCTTAAAGCTCTTATATTACACGAAATGGATTATTTAAGCCATGTTAGAATGTTGTTACCTCGAGTTATGTTTTGTTTCATTCACACATGTTTGAGTCTACATCTCTAAATGCTCTGTCCCACCTTGTGATGTCAAGAAGCAGTAGTTTTCAAGTTAACAGCTGTACCCTTTACCTTAAATTCAGTAGAGATTTGCAATTCTAGATCTGAAATCATCCAGTGATTCTAGTGAGTGTACATGGAGTTTAAAAACAGTGGAGCACTTCCTGTACTACCACATGACGTCATAAGGTGGAACGTGTTTTCTTCTTTGTTTGAGGGAAAAAGTCAGCTTAAATATGCACGGTTTGTGTGTTAAACATGTGTGAATGAATGAATGTTTCACCAGTTTGAGATACTGGATACTAGATTTTAAGGGCTGTAGTCGACTAAAGAAATTCGTGATCGTCTAGAGACATGTCCTGTGCATTGATTAATTGCCTAAAAGTAGCATTAGAATCTTGTGCAATATAATAAAGACAACAACAGCTACACATAAGTACTAGTAAACTGCATCTTCGTAAGTGAAAAGGCAGACTGAACTGTACAGTCACTCAAAAACTCCAGCAAACTCACTCCATGCATTCTCTGGTGTAGTAATGATTTTTTTCTGACAAGGAATACTATTGTGATTAGATTTGCAATATATATTTAAAAAGTCTGTTTCTGGTCAGTCTGATTCTCCAGGAGTGGAGTTTGAGAGAATACTGAAATATGAGCTGATAAACTAATGCAAGAATCCCATGCTTTACACAGCGCTGTATAGATCTAAACTTCAGGTACTGCATGACCTTTCTACAAAACAACAGGATATTTAGTTCTTTGCAGACAATAACATTTTATTATCTAAATAATTGCAGCCGTTGCTTTGGTAAGTGTGCCAACTCAAATTGCGGTTTCGATTGGATTGTGATATACTGTATAATGCAGCCTTAATAACACTGACCGATCAAATTAAAGGGCTGCAAACCTAGTAATTTTATAGCCGCATTTTCCATTGTTTATTTGAACCCACCACACCAGTAGCCCCCACCTCTCGACCCCCGTAACTTGACATGACATTTATAATTACCCACCTGTCGAACGCAAATGGACGTGACTAACTCCGACAACAAAACTTTTAATACGTTCACTGTGGCGACAAATCACAAATCGCCGTAATGTTCCCTACTTCTTATGGTATTGTGAACTAGATTTTCTGCCTGAACTGCCTCATCTCGCCAACAGGGAGGGTAATCAAAACAAAACTCCACACACCAATCTCGGATAGAACCGTGGGGGATTTATTAGGACCCCCTATCCCGGGCCCATTTAAATGATCCCGATGTGCAGAGCTGGAGAAACTCATTACGCGCACAGGGCCCTCTTGATTTCTGACTTGGAAGGGAACAGGCAAGTTTGAGGCTCCCGGGGACAGAACCTCCGCTGCGTCCAACTACGGCTACTCCATCACTTTTAATTGATTTCACTAATTAATTGCCAGACCCATGACCCTTTGTTTGGCACGTTTACTCTATAGAATGTACACCTAAGGATTTAAATACAGGGTGTAAATGACATAAGTTAGCCGCTTGTTTTGTTTTCAGATCACACACAGATGCCAGAGAACTTAAAATGAGTTTGTGTGTGTGTAGTAGTGTCAGATACAGTTTGATACAGAAATTTGTATTGTAAACTAATTTGTGCAAGTATTGATGCTAAAAAGAAAATACACATACACAGAACATTATACATTTCCTTTTTTTTAGTTTTAGAATGATCTTGAGCATTCTCAGAACTAGTATAAGCCCAAATGGTATAACAAATGACAAAAAAAGAGTGTATTCTTATTATTTTTGTATTGTTTAGTATTGAAACTATTCCTTAGTATCACACTGAAGTTTGAAATTGTACTAGTAATTGCAGCAACATTAGTATTTATGTATACTAATATGTAAAAGAGTGTTAAGTACTGGCTGTAGAGGTTGCCAGATTTAGATTGTAAACAAAACTCTGTCCGCAGTTTTACAGTACGTTTCTCTAAAGCTGCACAACCTTTCGTTTTTCACATCTCATGTAATGGTTCTGATTAGGATCTCGTTTTGCATAGAAAAATACTTCAGAAATATGCAATTCTAAAACTATTTCCGCCATTAAAAATCTTGCAGTATTGTCTTTTAAACATGAATTCCATTTATTAGACCGCACTGTGTGTTTCAAATTCTCATTGCCAAAAAATTACGAGAGTTATTACATGTATTTGCGATCTTTTACTGTACAAAGCAACTGACTGTAAGATTTTTTTCTGTTGTTTTGGGTGTGACTTTGTTTAGGATCTTAGTTGCATAGAAAAGTGCTTCGGAAATATGCAATTCTGTACAAACTATTTCCACCATGTTGTAACAAAATAAAAAATCTTAGACTATACTGGGTGTTTCAAATTCGTATTGCCAAAAAATGATTAGAGTTATTCCATGTATTTGTGAGCTTTAAATGTACAAGGCAACTTATTATAAAACTTTTTCTGTTTGGTTTGAGTTTGTGATAGTGTTTTGATAGAATGGCTGGAGTTGAATGGAGCTAGGTCAGTTACTGTTTGTTGCTTTGTGGAAACGTACGTCCAATATCTCACATGTTAAACTTCCAACTTTTTGATATTCTGTGATTAACTATTAAGTACTACTGCCATTTTATGACTCTATGGGGTACTCAGCATGCTCAGAGACATCTTGCATGAACAGAGCACAGGCTGGACAAGACCTGGCAGTGGGTACACAGCGATTCTTTGCAGTCTTCAGAAGAAACAGCTCAACACTTTTCTTCCCCTCTTCATTTTTCACCGAGCCTTGACACCCTGCTTGACACCGACTCTCTCTCCCCCGAGGAAAAGACTTGTGCCGCCATAGGATCTCGCCTTAATTATGCAAAGTACTGGATATTTTGTGCGATTTTAAAAGTGCGCCAGTTTCTGCTTTGGCAGTCGCCGCTCCACACCCCTACTGGGAGGTCCTGTCAGATACAGCCCCCCTTCGCCTCCTTTGCTCGCAAAAATGAAAGGCTAGTAAGAAAAGACATAATGGAGAATGCATTTCAGCTGCATGGGGTGGAACGCAGACGTGTAAGGAGTCCTCGGCGAGACCCTGGTTTTACATAGAACAGGTGGGAGACGCTTTTGTTCTCCTCCCGCTGCTAAAATCCATTTCATTTTCGGGAGTTTGACATGCCACAAGGAAACTCTCCCCTGTTCCGGCGATAACGTTAAAAAAAAGAAAGAAAAAAAAAATTGGTTCTTATCTTTTTGACTAAACAGGGGTGATGTTTTGTCCAAGGCCAGAGCGCTTGTCAAAAAAGTCAGTCACGATTTGGTTGCCAGGCGCTTCTAATGAGCGGACCCCGACGCTGATCAAGCCATCACTATTTTGTCATCTGCCATGTTAAAGAGCAGACAAGCACTTTGCAGCTGCTAAAGTTGTCAGGACATTTTACACACAGTGGGACTGGAAAAAAGACGTACGCGCGTGGTCCTGAATGTACAAATCTGTCTTTTGATACAATTTTGCAAGTCAAGGCTACTGGCTAATGCAGTCATCAAGGTGTTTTTCAGTGGGTGATTCACAGTTCACGGGGGGAGAGTAGGTTCATAATTCATAATGCGCTATGTTATTTACGTAGGTGTTTGCAGCAATGCCAAAAGTGATCCATATGAAAGACTAGCACACACTCCCAGACCGCAAGTTGAGCTGTCGAAAGCTGTTGGATTCTCCCAGAGTTTCCATACACTCAAATCTCAGTAGTAAATAATAAAACGGTAGAAATGGCCAGCGTGTACAACTTATTAACTGTTTCTTTCCCTTTCTCTCTCTCTCTCCTCCCCCATCCCTCTCTGTTGTCTCTCTCTTTCTGGCAGTAGAAGACAATGTGACGGAGGAGCTACACAGTCCAGGGCAGACTGCCATTCCAAGCGGTAATGCTCCGTTTCATATTTCATCATTTTTGGGGCTGGAAAGGTTGTGGTTTGCTGAAGGAATACACACAAAATATTCTGTGTTTTGGGGGAAGTGTGATATTACATGTAAGGTAGAAGGCAATCCTTAAACATGCATTGCTACAGAACTTTACATGATACTGAGTTGGATTTTAACTTACTGCAATGAGCAATTATTCAGATACATTTTCCCCCAAAATATAAATTTACTCATAAAGACCTTAAAGATGCTGTGCCTGATTCTTACTGTCCTAAAACAAGAAAAAAACTTGCTTATTTATGGTTTACTGTGTTCCAGCTATTACTCACTTCAGAACATCCTCATTACTCACTGTGAGGACTTTATAAGAGCTTTTCACATCTTTCAAAGGTCACAGCAGATTCTTCATTCCACAGTACTGCTAACAAATATCAGCATGCTAACAGCCCATTTCCTGATTCTCTGAGGATAAAACACTTTATAATCAGAGATGTTTATACAATATATCTGTACTAGCACATTTTCCCCCACTACACAGAAGAAAATTGGCGCTTTTAGCCCATAGACCCTATCTTTGTAAAATGATAAAACCACACTAAAATGTGTCATGACAGTGAGCACGATATGCTTTGTGAAGCCATATGCATAGTATTTGGCATTTTTAGTTTTTATTGTCCTTAATGTATTCACAGACAAACATGGCTGAAAATGCGTGACAACTTTAAGTATTTGGATGTTTCATGTTGCCCACTCTAGTGACAAAGCAAGCGGATCATTGCATATGCTGTTCCATGCTCATTTAGTTTGTGGATGGAGTGATCCAATTACAACCCAAACCCACATCAAAGCAGCATTAGCTCTGCCAGAACACTTTAGGTCAATGTAAACTTGGACAAAGAAAGTAGAGCGGTTTCTATGTTGTGCATGTGTGAAAAAAATACTTTGTGTTTATGAATTTATGCATGGCCAGCCCTCTTTGTTTCCCAACCTTTACCGCTGTATGATGTAGGATAGCATGCCGCAGATGAATGTGCCTTGTCCTCGTGCATGCCATTCACGGCGCCCCCTCAGGAACTGCGTGGTAATTCAGGTCAGGCCTTGGCAGAGAGCCCCCTATGAATGAAGGCTGCTCCGGATGCACCACACTGTATATTTTCATTTCATTTGTCTCTGCTAAAGGTTAAGTCTCAGGCGTGGTTATTTTAAACCCGATATGGATGGGTTTGCCCAGCAGGCTGGGGACCCTGGGCCCTCAGAAGGCTGCCACATTAGTCCAGCGTTTACCCAGTGCAGTGCAGAGAGACTGAGCTAATGCACCGCTGCTACAGTCCAGCCTTTTAATGACTGCACTATACTGTAAGCTTTCTGTGTATCTGTTTCTAATGCAGTACCTGCTTGGGTGATGTAGAATGTGCTGATGTCTCTCTTTCAGATGGGGCTGTGTCAATATTATTGTCCATTATAGGGCTACAAGATTAATCACAGTCGAATCAAATTTGCCATTTCAATGGACATAATTAGCAAATCATAAAGTCTGCAATTTTTTAAGTACCATTATTTCCTCCACAAACCATACAACATACAACAAACAAACATATCCAGTCTTATTCTGAATAAAAACCATTAACCCTGTAGTTTAGATCTGGACAAATGTTTTCTGAAATATGATTCATGTTTTAATAAAATGTGAACTTTGAGCATTAAAATATGAATCACAAATCTGATTACAATCACAATGCTTATCACACTTGCCACCTGAATGTGTGAATATGTCAAAATGTATTACATAAGCAAGTTTCCTATCTCTGAACAAGAATCAAAATTGAAGCTCTTTCACTAAATAATTTAATAAAATAAACCCCAAAAATAAAATTCATATGATCACAGAAATGATTTTGTGAATTTACTTTTTGATATTTCATGGCAAAATACAGTGGTATCTGTATAGAAATCTGACTCTTGCTCCCCATCTGGGAGTATGACCTCAACACATTCTAAAATCTGAAAACCACAATTTCAGAAGAAATATCTAAATGGAAAATGCATAAATGGTGAATCTGATAGTTTATATTAATAAGGTCCATTATAAAGTTACATTTGTCCAAACACACATTATGATCTCAGCTGAAAGTTATGCCAAAAGGTTACTTATGTTTAACTCATTTGTAACAGTTACACCCAGTTGTATTCATCCTGGCATTGCACAAGAAAAACATGGTTAAAGTGGTCAGTGGTGTCCAAAACCATAAACCTAAAACATCTCAATCCAATACAGAAGAGGAGATCCATGCATTTTAGAAAACTCCACACATACCAACACAAACAGGACAGAAACACAACAACAAACATAAAATTAACTAGTGGTGTGGTTAATATTGGGCTTTTTAAAAAGGTATCTTAAAAAAAAATAAAAAATCTTGCCTTCAATCATACACAAAAGTTTGTAAAATAACTTTTCTTTAATTCTTTAAAATTTTAAACCTCAAAATTTTTTGCAAGATATAGATTTTTTGTTTTCATTTGTTATCATCTCTTTAACAGCACAAGTAATTATATTGTAATTTAAAGGTTTTGGAGAACTCATTGCAAGTTTTACTTATATAACAAATTGAACACTACAATACTGTTATAAAACTGTTCACCTATATCCTTTTGTATCTTCTAGGTTAAGCCAATGGTTTAAACTATTCCAAACACAGTTTTGTCTTTGCTGCACTCTGCAAATTAGCATAAGAATGTTCACAGGTGGTTACACAGGTGGTAGTGTAGAAGGCAGTTTTAAAGTAGGATGCCCTACCAGTCATGACCATCTGCTGGAAAGAAAAAATACTGTGAACCAACTTCAGAAGCAATGAAAAGTTTGCAGTTAGCATACAGTTGCTGAAGTATAGACTGTTGTGCTAATGTGTATTGATAGGTGTTAGCGGGTGGTGCACTTGTGGAGAAACAAAAACCAAAGCAGCCTCCTTAGCCCCTGAAACAAGCCCAGCTCGGGGGACTGGGGCCGGGGCAGAGCAGGGGGGTCGGCCTGGGGGAGACCTCCAGAGCAACGCTAATGAGAGTGCTTGATTACAACGACCCCCCCGGACTCACGCAGGCCCTCCTTCTCCCCGAGCCGCTTCCACCTCCAGGGCCAGGGAGCAGGGCCGCGACGTGATCGATGTCTGCCTGTGGAGAAATCAGGAGGGCGCACAAATTAATTTCTCACTTTCCTCATTTGACTTCATCCGAGTGATTTATTTTGAACCCCTCTCTCTCAAGATGCAACTTTTACGAATCACCAGTGAGGGAAAGTTTTCTAAGAAGCTAGAAGTCTGAGAAAATATTAAGATCTAGAACCAAACTTTCAAACCTCAAAGATAAAAAATGTGATCTTATTATAATACAAGAATGTGGCGGGTTAAGTCAGTATTGTTAATATGTTTATTTGCTGATGTTTTGTGTTGTGTAGTGGTCATTACTGATAAATACATATATAACACTACTGTGTCACTACTTTTACAAACTTGTAACTGAGATAGGATAACTCACTGAAAGGATGTAAGTCTTTAGGTGGAGACTTCAAAACCTTGTTTGTTGAAATATATTAGTTCATGCTATACTGTGAAACATTACTGGCAAAGCAGTAACATTTCCAAGCATATGATGAACCCTCCAGAAGAAAATGTACATTGTATCTTTAAGTTTAACCAACCTTTAACAAAATAAGTATGTTAGTCCTTAAATGGTCACCCAATGAAACGATCAACAGTTTCAGTCTTACTTGCGGTATTTGTTACAATGGTCAGTGTTCATTCTGGTCATCTTGCGAGATTCACTGTCAAACTTACAAACTTTATTCACTCAGTTCTCTTTTCCAACCTTTTCAGCTTATGAAGTTAAATGCAATGCTTAAACCAGTGCTAAATCAAGCCCGCAAATGTAAAGGTAGCAGTGTGACGGACAAGCTACAATAGCCATTAGCCCGCTGACAGGCTGAAGGACTTAATCAGATGCTGTGTGCAGATTGGTCCTCAAAAGTAGACCCCCAGCCGCGCTCTTATGACTCCAGGATTCGGCCGGCACGACATCCTGTTTTTTATTCATGTGTGATACGTAGCAAAGGCAATGGAAGAAATGCTAACAAAAGGGGCCCGACAGTGTTCTGCATGCTATAGAGGAGGTTAGAACAGTGAGAGACCTGGTTTAATGAGGTGCTGTGTAGAGAGTGGAGTTGGTTTAAGATCTGGATTCTTTAGTTTCTTCTGTATTGCCTGTGTGTAATTAAAATGGCATACTTTTTAGTTATACATACAGGCATACAGTTTTATTTTGGGGAGGTACATTAGGGTGTCCATATGCATACAGGTGCAGTGGAGTATTGTAAACTGACTCACTGAGCATGCCATAAATTTTCTATACTTCAGTGATTAAGTTATACCAATCTGGCCATCATGCAGCAGTCCATACTAGTTTTAGTTTAGTTTTAAATCCTGGTTTTGAGGCCAGTTTAGTTGCAAGGAAAACCCTGTTTGGCCCTCTATTAGTCATGGTTTAGTTTCAGGTTTAATCCCAGTTTAGTCTTGGTTTTGTGGTGTGTGTGCAAACAGAGCTAATGTAAGTAACACAAAATGCTAGAGGTGGGCCAAAATTAATATTGATTTTTTTTTTTTTTTTTCCCCCGATTATCACTATGACGATTATTACCTCCTTAATTACATACCTGGAGTTGTTTCATTCACACATGTTTGATTAATTCTTTATTATTACTCTGCGAACATTTTCAAAGCTCAAAATGGTCTGGTCCACTTTGCGATGTCATGAAGCGATAGTTTTCAGCTCACTAGTTTTCAGCTACCTTTTCATTTTTGTTCAGTTGAGACTGACAATTCCAGGACTGAAATCATCCAGATGATTCTAGTGAAGATGCATGAAGTTTAAAAGCATAGTGGAGCACTTTCTCTAATATCACATGACATCATAAGGTGGAACAGTCTGTTTTCTGTTTGAGATAAGGTAGCCCAAATATGCAGAGTTTGTGTGTTAAAAGTGTGACGAGGAAACATTTTAACAGATCAGAAAAAAAGGGTAATATGAGCCCTTTAATCTACACAGTCAACAAATACTGTCATTTAGCACTGTGGAGCCATCATTACTATTATATGACCCAGTGATACTTACTTGCGTCGTCTGTTTTGTCCATCTATTGTAGTGGTTTGGTCTTTGGATAATGCTGAGGCTGCCCGCAGATCAATGCACTGCTGGGTTTTCTCTGTAGCAGGAAGAGGCCACGATTCTTTCTCCTCGCCACTTTGCAAATCCAACTTTCTATTATTCATTTCCTTTGATGCCTTACTGCACTAATGGCATAGCAAGACACTGGGTTCAATATGACTATTCCAGTCTCGAGAGCTAGCTGAGGAGAGAAAGAATTTTTATGTGGGTTATTTGCTTTAATTAGCGTAGTTTAGACTTCTACATCTTAAGATTGTCGAAGTGTTCTAGCAGCTCATGTAATTCTACGAGCACTTTTATCTTATGTAATCTAAGTGTCACTTAAAATCTTGCTTGGAAGTAGAGTTGTCAAAAGCATCAAAAAGCAGATTCTAATTGATACTAAAACTATACTCATTTGAGCAAGTATTGATACTGCACAAAACCCCATTAAAGGGACAATTGTGCTTTCCTGTTATCAGAGTCATTTTGAGCTTTATCAGAATATAAGAACTTTTGCTAAGATAAAGAAAGTACTATCATTCTACTATTTTGTGGTATCATATTCGGTATCGAAGTGGAGTTAGAAATTTTAGTATAATGACAACACTACTTGGAAGTGGTGCATTACTTGCTACCAGTAAGGTTTGGCTTTTGGTTAAATCTTGAATTATTCTATATTTTATTCCTTTTTGGTATGGCGCAGTCTCTAGAGTACAAGGTTACCACTTCTGTACTCAGATTTTGTTGCCATGGATATTCCTGGGTTAGTTACGTGAATAAATATTTATTTTGGTTCTGTCAACTGAAAAGTGAAAAGTATAGTAAAACATGTTACAATGCTACCAAGTTGTTGCGTTGTAAGAGTGATGCAAGATGTTATTGCCTTTAAATTGTGTGTTTGCATTGTCACTAAAACACTAAAACTCAGTAGTGAGCAATGGAAATGGCAAGTTTCAATACTTGTTTTAATATTCATTAGTATCTGACTTTTGATACATTTGACAACCCTAATTTGGCATGATAATATTACAATAATGCTGTTACATCCACAAACAAATCCCCTAAAACTCTGTAGCGAATACAAGCGTTTTTCGGCTGCTTTTTGACAAACACCTCCGCTAATCTGCCGGAAGATTCCACATGCATCAAAATATGAAACGTTAATTAGTTCTTAATATGAATCAAGGGGACTCGGCGCACTAAATCGAATTGTGCAGGCAGATCTCGTGAACAGCGCAGTCTCCTCTCCCCATGCACATCCCCGCCATCGTTAGCAGCCTGCCAAGTCTCCAGTTCACCGTCATTGGCTCCTTTAATGACATAGGATCAGTGGCTGTCTAAAGTGGCGAGCCCCTATCTCCCCATTAGAATACACTTGATGGAAGCACGTGCTGCATTAGAGCATAGTATGTGACCTATATATCGGTAGCAGCGCCGCACGAAGTTTTTTAGATTTTTAAATAATGAGGTGCCAGGGAAGCGTGTGAAGGTTATTCAATCTTAATGTCCTCCTATTTCTGACAGCCTCCCTGACTCTGATAAAGGAGCAAGCCCACCTTTGATCAAGCCTGCCGACACGTGTCTACTGAAGCCGCTCGCTGGTTAGGATAAATTCTTAATTCGAACTTGGGGGTGGTTGTGGGTTGGGTTGTAGGTGGTTGTAGGGTAGGGTTGGGGGGCATGGTAAGATTGGGGTATATGGAAGATGTGGAGGAAATGAATGGAGTGATGGAGAGAAAGGGTGTTGAAGAAGAGAAACGATAGTAGTTGAAGCTGTGATTTTGTGCAAAACATATATTTTTGTGTTTCAAAAAGCTGATTCCGTGCCTCTTATTTTTAAATCCCATGGTGCTTCACTTCACTTCTGCAAAGTTCATGTTTAAACTTCTTTAGGTCCATCTTAATGTTTAATTTGTGTGTGTAAGTTGGCATGGTAACCGTGGTTTGAGTTCAGTGACCTGTATGGAGTTTGCGCTGTTTGCTTGTTTGCTTCAAGCTGCTCAAGATCTGGAAAGGATCAAAAGCAGACAAAATGTTTTTCAGTTGCAATCAAATCTATATTAAAGGTTTATACATTTTTATGGTCTCCAAGCAGGTGATACCACTAGGCAAAGTTACAGGTCAGATCTGTGGAGAGACAACACCTCTCATGTAACAATAATACATGTTTTTCCAAGGTATTTAAGTGATGAAAACACCTGTAATAAATGAAATAAATTAAAAAAGCTATACTGTGGAGCATTCTACGCAAAGCAATAACATCTCCATAGAGACGAGCACTTCCAGAAACATTACATAGATCACCTTTGAAGTCATATCTCTTGTTCAAGGTAAAAATTGCCAGGTTTGTAGTTTAAAACCACATGACCTAAAAACTAGTAGCTTTTGTAGAGAGCCATGGGTTGCACTTTCAATCATCTTCCTCACGGCCTGAAAATGTGCTCATGCAAATTCGCCACGCTTTTTTTGACTCCATAATAGACTACATAATCTAGTACAACCTCCTTTTTGAAACCCTATCACATTAAAAGTCAGCCTTTGCAAATGAGTCTCCACCACTTACCACTTCTCCCTGAGTGCTCCAGCCCGCATGGTCAGTGTCTCAGCCTCTCAGTGTGTGGGCCAGACAGTGGGGGGTTATGGGGGCGGGAGGGGGGGGGCGCGTCAAGGATCCCCTGCCAGCCACCCAAGGGTCCCTAGTGGGGCTAATGGAGCGGGGAAAGAATATCAATTAAAAGGTTATAAATATTTAAGACCAGACATATTCAATAATATAAGGGTGGGGGGCCAGAGGGATTTTTTTTTTCTTTCGTTTCCTCAAGATGAAAGTTGTTTTGGTGATAAATGTCACCAGGCTTCCATAGCAAGCGAGACTCAATGTGATGGATGGTTTTGGACTTTAAGGCGGAGATATTGCTATTCTCGTCTGGTGTCAATCACAATGCAAAGATCTATACTTTAATATTAATCCTGTGAGAGGTTGTAGCTGCATAACCATGGAATTCCAACATTTGATTGAAGGCAACATGTAGAAATCGATAAATATGCACTTTAAGACATTGCATAGGCTGCGTCATGGGGATGAGGAAAGGAAAAAATGTTGTAAGCGATGGTTAGGGTTCATGTTCTAGAATTTGTTAATGTCACGATTTTAGATGGAGAACAAGGGCCTTTATGTCCAAAATACAAATACACACATGTTGAACCTTATCATTATTTGATGGACATTTGGTCCACAAAGCTGATATTTGAATTTCATAATTTAAAAACTTTTCAGCTGACAATAGGTAAAAGGTAAAAATAATTTCGCTTTTGTTTAATTATACTTACAGAGAAGATATTGAACTTTGCAGCAGTTTTCTTCATAACAATATGCCCAGAAATAAAAGATATTAACCATAAATCAGGCCAAAAAATCTGCAATCAGCAAAAAAAAAACTAAAACAAAACAAACAAACAAACAAACAAAAAAAACAGTCAATTAGAAATCTGACCTCTCCTCTGACTCCCCAACCCATATGACAATATTACAGTCAATATAACAGGTTATTCTGAAGAAAACTTCCTGCTTTCTTGCCTTCCTGCTCCTGAACTTTAGGACAAGGGGATAACCACACTGCAGCTTCCAGGAACCAAGCAGGATCTTGGCCTAGACTCGAACAAAGGACCTCGCTCAAATGCTAGCCACATGTAGCTCCTACAACCTTTTGGAACACTGAAGCATCAGGTGCACTTTTCATAGAAATTTTCACTACTCTCAAGTTTTTGTATGCAGTGCATGTGTTAGTGTGATAGCATGTGTTTCTCAGATTTTTTTTTAAATACACCTGTCAATTCCACACAATGGGAACTTGTGGAGTTGAGACCAGAATTCTTTTTATATAGACCAGCGCACATATCTTGGCTAGCCAAGTCAATTCTTATGGACGTTTTGGCTCAATGAAAACCATCCACTCTCTAGCCAAGTTGCTCTTGAGTGGAGAGTTTGAATATTCCAATGGAACAGCAGTAAAAGTTAGTTCAAATAGTATTTACATAACTAGACAATCACGTAGACTCAGTAACGCCATTTTTACATTTCTCCTTGAGGTCAATGAGTTCTCTTCGACTTGACCTTACCACGATATAGATCAACAGTCAATGCCTCTCCCCTGTCTCCATACCAGTGTTGACAAGCTCATTAGCCACATTAACAAGCCTGTTTGGTGTGGGGCGAAGAAAAAAAATCTCAATATGTCGCCCCAATTTCATATTCCGCATGTGATTGTCAGCGGTGGCAAGGGCTTGGTGCTATTGATCTGCTGTCTGGCCTGTAGAGAGCATGCTCACGGATGTCCTGATCTGATGGATTACTGTATGAGGCCCAGAGGCGCAGGAACCTAAGTTATCGACGTGCTTCTTTAATCCCAGGGTTGGACATGACCTTGCTGTGTCAAGCACCCCCCACACTTGCACTGTACTGCACCTTTGTAATGCAACCAAACATGCATCACTATCGGTTCATGCCAGACTCATGATCTATATACGCCACCTGCGGCCATATTGGATCTAGTCGCTAATGTAAACAAAATGAATGAAGTCCAGAGGGAATATGCATAAACTGCTCAAATATCATAACAGGGCTAGTCCTTACTGTCAGCTGTGGTGCTTTCATTTATACAACTAGAAATTACACTGTATAATGACCAGGCTGCATTTTAAACAATTCTAATCAATTATTAGCTTTTGGTGATTGGCAGGTCAAACATAATGGAAATCTTCTAACAACTGAAACCTGCTCTGAAGTGTCTGAAACTTTCCCAGTGTATTATAACATTGCTGCACAGGTTTTTAGATGATTTTGAGCTTTTACTGCTTGCATCGTTAAGTGAGAAGTGTGGTGAGTGACGTCACCAGAAACCAATATAGCACTTAGCATTGCAAACCGAGCTAAACTGCTAGCATGGTATGACACTGGACAAGTATGTTTTGGAAGTGGTTCTCCAAGTTATGTTGCATGTCAGTGGAAGCTGAAGAGCTAGCTAACTGTGGTACCTACTTTGTTTTTAGGTTTTATGTTGTCCATAAAGGATTTGATGTGGAAGTTGTTAAACCTTACACCTTGTTCGCTCTTAAATTTATATAGACATGCTTTTCTAATTAATCTTGGCAATGTTTAGGACTAATCTTTCCTACTTTCTAAACCTAGCTGTAGCTATAGCTGTTGAAAAGGGTTGACTTCTTGAATGGTTCAAGTTGTGAAGTTGTTGTTTTTGTGTTTGTAGAATCACTACACGCACTTTGCGTTTATGAAATACACTGGTCATGGCGGTATATATCGATACTGCAGCTCACAGTATTGATCCTGTATCAGCAAATGAAGTTTCACAATACATTAATATTTTAGCATACACCAGGTAATTTTTAGCAGAACACAATTTGACTTGGCTACTGTAGTGTCTGAGGCCATTACAAAAACAGAGAGTGCTTAAATTGTCAGTTGTTTTCTCTAGCCAGGCTGAGTGGTAATATTAGAAATATTAATGTTTCATAAAGGCCACTGGAAAAAATCTCAAAGTGGTCACTTCCTCCACACAATCGTGAACAAATAGCTATGAAGTGCTCACATTTGTGTCCATATTTTGAGTTCTATGCTGTGCGGTGAGTGCGGATGAATCATAAGTCTATATAGTGTGGCTTTTGGCCCTAGTCTGAAGTGTTTTCCCCCTGAGCGAGACCGGCCTGCATCTGCGAGGATTGGGTTGGGATTTTCATTTTCTTGAAACACCTTCTGTTCTGTTCTGCATGCTCCCACTGGGGACCACAGGGCTGATATTTTTAGAGGGCATGTTCCGAGAGCCTGAGTCGCCAAGAGAGAAGGACAATGGAGGGTGTGATGTTACATCAATACTTGGCGCAAGTGGGGGAAAGGAAAAATCCTGGGTGGCCTTGATGAGTTCTGCAACGCCTTTTCCTCAAGGAATCACACAGACGTAACAGCACCCTATAAAGACAGACACAAAATGGCTGCATATGTTGAGTAATGCAAGGCTATGGATTATACCACAGTTAATACAAATGAACTGTGGCCACCATGTTTTTAGATGTCCACATAAACAGGCAAATGAGTGACGATGAAGTGCATTTCTGACCTTAGCTTTTTATCTGAATTAGTTTGGCTCACGACTGTCTGAAAAGTACACTTGCTATTGAATTCCTGTCACTCCTTCCATTGTGCCTCAAGCTAGATTCAGACAACATAGTGCAATCAGATGTGTTTATTTCAGTGACGCCTGGGAAACAAAAGAGCTCATTGGTCAGCCATCGTTAGAAACAAATCAAACCCATCTGCAGATCTTGAGCTAGGCTTGATTAGGACTACTTTATTTGAAGGATTATGCCTATAATGTGCTTGGTTGTGAGTCTATAAGGTAAGGAATTAAAAATGGATAAACTGAATGCGATCTTGTCACATCAAGCTTAACGGGCAGTTGACTTTATTGTTTGATTGTTCGTAGGGCTTCTTAATCAGTGTTATTGTGCAGGGTAACAGTCACAGCAGGGAGCAGAAGGCCTCTGGGTCTTGCTGCCAACCAGACGCTGTTCCGAGCCAACCATCCACTCTGAGCAGTCTCCTTGGTGAATTTGAATGTGACAAAAAACATTAGGTTGGATTGTTGCATCACATGTGCAATTACAGATGAGACGTGTATTGTGAGAGATGACTTCTGGTCCTTACTGTGGGTAGTCCATGGCCCACCGCTGGCACTGCTGCAGCACAAAGCCAACAAGAGACAAAACTGCAGATGGATTGAAGAATATTGATGTGCGCGACCCGCGGCTGCCTGCAAGCAAGGCTGAATAATTTAGGCAAGTGTGTCGTGCCACAGCCTAACACACAGCAATCTCAGTTCGCTGTGCCTTTCTCTGCTGGCTCCATACATCCACGCTGCTGGCCTAGATGTCTGGGTAATACGCCGAGGCCTGTCTGCTTTAATACACACTGACTGATGCTATTCAGTGCACTGGCAGGATTTCATATGTCTCCGGTGCAGCCAAAAAGTGCAGGCCTGGATTTATTAACTGCACGTATTCCCCTCTGTCTAGTCTCATATAGTGAAGTTTTGCCTGGGTGCAGCAGGGCAAACATGTGTAAAAGCATTTCTAATAACACAGTGTAGTTCTGTGCCACCCCTCAGTCTCTCCCTCACCCCAGCTGCCCGCTCCGTGCTGTGGCATGAGTGCTTGAGTTACACAGGCCCAAATTGAACCTGCATTTTTATTACAGCTTTTATTATTGTTTTTATTAAATCCAGAGTCGAGAAATCCATTTTATTGTCACCCAGAGGAAGCGGTGATGACTGGGTGTGTGGGTCGCCCTTCTGACTGTGCTCTGCTGTCATTTCCTGTGTCTGTGCAGATTCCGAGTGCGCCCCCGAGAGGCCGGAGGAGGATGCTGCGGCTGTGCGTCTGAGGCAGAGGCTGTGCTCTCCAGAGGAGGCTGAGGAGGGAGAAGAGGAGGACGACGCTCTGCACAGCTGCGACAGCTGCCGGCAGGTGTTCCCGTCGCTGAGCCATCTCACCGAACACAAGATTAATCAATGCCAGCTGACAGGTAAACACTGTTCAGCCCACCGCGCCTGCCTCCTCTCTGCACTCTTCTCCCACTGCACCATGCGCTTCACAAGTCTGTGCCATGCATTGTGCCATGCATTGTGCCATACACTGGACCATACACTGGGCCGCACACTGTGCCATACACTGTGCCGTACACTGGGACCTACACTGTTACATACACTGTGCCATATGCCCCACACTTCCAGAGGAACCACAACAGCACCTTCACCCAGATCTCCTAGAAACAAGGTTACTTTCTCTAACCTCCACTATATTTTTAGCTGTCTCAATCATCCAGATATTTGCCATTAGAAGTCTGCTGAGATATTGAATTTCTATTGTGAGCCAACAGAGCACTGAAAACAGATCATTACTAATCAATACCCATCTGTCTCTTTTTTATTTATCAAAAAACCTTACTCATAGTAACACTAGTCTCCCAACATTTTCCCTCTCTGAATCTAGGCCTGCCGCCTATATACTCTGATAAACGATCATTTTAATTACCATTTTAGCAGAAAACTTTTTGAACCTACTGTAAAGAAAAATATGTAGCAGTAAAGCCCAAAACATATAGTGCATCTCTTATTTAGTTTAGTCAAAAGAGTAATTATCATGACAGGTCTCTCTGAAAGTTTGATATTCTGTGCTAGTCTGAGACTGTATATATAAATGGACATAGCTAACCCATTAGCCGCCACGTTCCAAACAGGAAGTGAACATGGGGGTGCTTCCGACTGCATCAATTCCAACTGACTTCACATTTAACAAATGCTGTCCCTCTGTTTGTAACTGCTGCAGTGAGCCTCATCATTTTGGATTTAAAATGTTCATATTAACCCACTCTACATAATCCTGGTGTTTTTATTTCACTATTTTGTCCCTAAATAAATTTCTATTCCCCTGTAACTGCTAGCATCGTGAGCTTCATTTGACTGGAGCTGAATGCTATGGGTGACGTCACACTCCCTCGGTCCATTTCTTTATACAGTCTATGGTATTAGTACTTTTTCTGTGCAGAATTGAATTACATTGGAAACCCGTACACTTAAACTTGTACACTTCAAAAGATTAGCCCCATCGGTAGCCCATTGGTTACACTCATAGCTAATACACAGTCAGCTCACTTGTTATTCATATGAGCTCCATATCAATATGTACACAGCAGCAGCAGACATCCAAACAGGCCTCCATGTGTCCTTATAACAGATCACTCTAGGCTACACGCTCATATTTATAGTCTCTGCAAAGTGTCCTTGCTTGGTTCAGCACAACTCACTCTGCACTATAGGAAGCTTCCAACCCTTCACCAGCGTGCACTACAGAGCAGCAGAAGTATGGTCCACCTAGCTCAAATGTACTCGCTCCAGGAAAGTCCCCTAGCTCGTCCGATGCTGGGCTTACACAGTCACAGTGGTAATATCTAATGGGACTGAGAGAAGCATGCCAATGGCGGACTGTGTCATTGACCTGTTGATGGATGAATAGTGCTAAAAATACGCTGACAAGGTGGCAGACAGGAGTAATGACGTGGACCCAAGGTTTTCCATGTGCTGCGCCTGCCCTCCTTTACACTGGGGGTGCGCTAAGCATGGGGAATCTATGTTAATCACAACATAGGCTTTAGATCAGATGAGAATACATCACTGATTATTTTGTTGGTGTAGTTCTGAAAAGAAATTACATGGATGAATTAGATTAGGGAAAATGGATATGTGTTATGGTTTATTTTATTTTAAAGGACAAAACAGAAAACACTCTATTCCACCTTGTGATGTCATGTGGTAATACAGTGCTCCACTTTTTTTGAAGCTCCATTCACCTTCATTAGAATCATTTGGATAATTTCAGCCCTGGAAGTTCCCATCTCTACTGAACTAAAGGTAAAAGCTCTTAACTTTAAAACTACAAATACAGAATATCACAAGGTGGAACATTTTGAGTTATGGGTAACAAAGGATTGTTCAGACATTTGTGAATGAAACAAAACACAACTCAGGTATGTTTTTGACAAGATAATAACATTTTAACATGACTTAAAGCTCACCAGAGCCAATTTTGTGTAATATAGGACCTTTAATAGAAATTGATTGAGTGTTGTTTTGGTCTCGGGCCATTTTATTCCCTCTTGAATTAGACCCGATTTATTCCTGGTTATTCTCCTGATTAAGATCTGGTTTTGTCCTTGCCACTTTTCCTTAAAAACTGTGAATTTACATTTTGGCAAAGACTAATCCATGCTTTCTTTCTATCTGTTAGAGTACATTTACAAGTTAAATCTGAACAATCTCTAAACCCCACAAATCCAAAAGCTAACCATGAGAACTCTATTGTAACCAGTTTGTGTTTACATTCAGGCCCTGTTTGATTTCATTGTAGTTTGCAACCCACAATGGACAAACCACAAATTATAGGCTAGACGTTCTACGTGTTTTTGCTAAGATTTTTCCATCAACTGTACAAAAATCTCAGATCTTTGTTTTGTTGCTGTTTTGGTCATCATTGCATATTACCATCTAGTGTGGATTCAAGATAAAAATGCATGTTTGTTTCTCACAGGAGCGATATTGTGAGCAGTTAGGCCTTTACGTGTGCGTGTGTCTCTTGGGTGTTCATGTGTGTGCAAATTTGAAGAACGCATTGTTCAGTCATCGAAAGGTGTGAAAATCAATATGTAGGTTTTACCAACAAGAGCAGTCATTGCTTTTCCTTGAAGTGTCCTTCCCTCATTTTACAACACCACTTTATGACTGGTATAGATTATAATTGGAAAATAGTTATAGCATGTTTATAGAAATAATCTAAAAGGGCCCATACTTTCACTCTTTTTTAATCTATGTTATAATGCTGTTTACTTATCACAATCATATGTACAGTTGTGTTTTGTTTTGTTTCATTCATTCAACACACAAATCCTACATATTCATGCTGAGTTTTTCTCTCAAACTGAAAGCACACTGTTCCACCTTGTGATGTCATTTGGTAAAACAAGAAGTGCTCTGTTTTTTAAACCCTGTACACCGTTACTAATAATTAATAATTAATCATTTCAATCTCTACTGAACAAAAGTTAAAAGTTAGCTGTTAACTTAAAAACTACTACTTGAAATGTAGTGAAAACTCATGACATCAAAAGGTAGAACAGAACATCTTGACCTTTGGAGATGTAGACAGACTAAAGATAAAGGGTTACTCAAATATATGTGAATGAAACAAAACAACTCCATGTATTTTGAGGCGGTAACATGGCTAAAAGCTCACAAGAGTCAATTTTATGTAATGTAGGACCTTTAAATGGTTGCAGATTGTTATGATAGTTGTTTTTCAGTGCTTGAATGACATAGTGAAATGATGTGTTACTTAATTAATCAAAATACTTTCTATGTAATTATTTTACAATGGTGTAAGTAATGGAGTTGTAACAAAAGGAATAAGGACCAAAGTACAAATTTACAAACAGCTGGTGCACAAATAATAGAAATAAATGCAAAGGAATTTGGCAGATCATTAATAAGAAAGGTAAGAGACCTTTTTTTTTATGTATCATCAGAAAAAACACAAATGTTAAACCTAATCATCAGGTGTTAGCTCCACAAACTCAATATATTCATTTTGTAGCTAATGGTCTGTCACCCATTCACAATATATTTTAATGGTCTTGTGACGTGATCTTAAATAGTTAATTTATGCTGTGGACGAGTTGTTAAATTTTGTGCCAGTTTTTGTTTTATGCCTAGTGGACTGAATGACATTGAAGGAATAAATTCTACCATAATGATTTCCTCCCATTTCAGGCTTACCCGACAGGTCCTTTGAAATCTTATGACATCACATGAACACGACCTATTTCATTCACCAGTGCTTCATATCATGTTCGACACTCATTTCAATATGAGTCAGACCTTTTTTTCTCATAATTAGGCTTGCTTTCATGAATGTCAATCTTATGGACAAATAGTTCTTAATTGCTCAGTGATAAAAACAGGCAGTTTGGATAAGGGCCCCAGTGGAAAGCAAACAAAAGAATATAATTGCCATTAGGGCATCGTGATTGTGCAGAAACACTCCATTAGTATTCAAACAGGGTGGGAGAAAAGAAACTTGAAGATGGCATACTAAGTACGGTGTGTGCGTGTTTGTGTATTGGCAGTAATATGGGAGGAGATTTCCTATGTGGCATTATGTAGACATCCATGACCAATTAATCTGCCTTACATCAAGTCTCTACTCACAGATGGATCCTTTATTAGAAGCATTTTCTAATCAAGCACCGGCACCTGCTAAACTCCCATTTTTACAATTTGAAATGTTTTATTTTTGGTAAACAAATTGTAGAGCTTGACTGGAACCAATCCACATATGCAGATTGCTGTTCCTTGACTGAAGTGAGCATTTTTTGCCTCAGCTACATGTTTTGTTCACAAGCTAGTCTGGACAAGTAGAGGCTATTTGACATATTATACATATTATACATACATATTATACACATTCTACAGGTAGTAATGGCATGTTGTGATAAAGTTACCCATTTTGGCCTTTTGTTATATTAATTACTATTAAAGGAGCGTGTTAGAAGTGCTGGACTCTTATTGTTGACTCTCTGCAGCAGGGATCACATGTGGGCCTCATTATAGTTGTTCACGTTTGTACTTTTGTGCCCAGACTTTAGACTTGCTTTGCTAGTGGACCACACCCCACAGACAGCCAGAGGAAGATGTTACATGTCACCTCGATCAATGGCCGCCATTGTCTCTCTCTGTCTGGCCGAGGTATAACACCTTTCCATGCACTTAAGCCGTGACCACTGCAGTGCGCTAAGGGAGCGCATGGCTATGGATCGCCTCGTGTCCCCAATGCGATCGGTGCTATTGATCGCACTAATGCTGGACTGCAGAGGAAGGAGAGGCTGAGAAATGGAGCGAGGGAGAAGGAGGAGATGAAGAGAGAGCTGCAGGAATGCGTCCCTGGGGAGCCCGTCTTTGGCTGGGGCAGGGCTTCAGGAATGCTCCCCAGGAGAGCAGCACGAAGGCTGGGTTAGGGCTGGAAGAATGCTCCTCCAGAGACTGAAGAGTGGAGGCTGCAGGGGCAGGGCTGGAGGAATGTTCCCCCAGAGCAACCCTTCAATCTGGGCAGAAGTCACTGTCTCTGCCTGTACTCCCCCACAGTTCTCCCTCTGCAGGGGGGAGACAGTACTCCCTCTGCAGGGGGGAGAGAGTACTCTCTTTGCAGGGGGAGGCAGTACTCCCTCTGCAGGAGGAGGCAGTACTCCCTCTGCAGGGGGGAGAAAGTACTCTCTTTGCAGGGGGAGACAGTACTCCCTCTGTGGGGGGAGGCAGTACTCCCTCTGCAGGGGGGAGAAAGTACTCTCTTTGCAGGGGGAGACAGTACTCCCTCTGTGGGGGGAGGCAGTACTCCCTCTGCAGGGGGGAGAAAGTACTCTCTTTGCAGGGGAAGACAGTACTCCCTCTGTGGGGGGAGGCAGTACTCCCTCTGCAGGGGGGAGAAAGTACTCTCTTTGCAGGGGGAGACAGTACTCCCTCTGTGGGGGGAGACAGTACTCCCTCTGCAGGGGGGAGAGAGTACTCTCTTTGCAGGGGGGAGAGAGTACTCTCTTTGCAGGGGGAGGCAGTACTCCCTCTGCGGGAGGAGGCAGTACTCCTTCTGCCGGGAGAGGCAGTACTCCCTCTGCGGGGGGAGGCACTACTCCTTCTGTGAGGAGACAGTACTCCCTCTGCGGGGTAGAAGAAGTCTCCGTCCTCCTCGTGGCTCCAGGATGGCTGCGGATCAGGTTTCCTGCCGACAGGGCTGGAGGTTGCCCTAGGGAGGAGGTTGGGGGCTGTGTGAGTCCATAGGCCTTTCCAAAAACACTTCACTAATGCTTTGTCTTAGTCGGACTGAAGAGTTTGCATCCTTTCTGCTGTTGTTATTCTTCACAGGGCAACATTCACTGTTTAGTTTGCTGGCACGCTCATGTAGTAGATGTGTGGTCCACAGAACATAGGACTTAGCCTCATTGGAAAATCTCTTTTTCATTTTCTGCCTGTGTTTACTAGAAAGAGCACAAAGTAAATAAAAATAACACTGCAGCTCAGAGTTTAATTCAAAAGATCACATTTCACAAAGCCGTGTACATGAGCTCGATGAAACCCTGCTCTCATATTTGAATAGCCTGGTGCACACGGCCTGGGCCTGGTGGTGATTCTTTCATTACGGGTCCAGCTCCCTTGAGCAACACCTTTCCTTGTGTCCTTCAGTAGAGGAGGGGCATGGCGGCCTCCCCAGGAGAGCTCCGTGCCCTGCTATTTTAACCCTCTGTGAGATGACCTTTTTAATAAGTGTCTTACTCTGTTTTCCTGCCGGCCACTGTGCCAGCAAACAGAGCATGTCTTCTGCTTCCCTCAGATAAAGGAATCAATCAGAGAGCAGGCAACAAAGAAGAGGCAGATAACTGGGCCATATATGGATTTATATTATGTAGATTTCCCTTTTCCTCTTCCCTGTAGACACTGCAAAATGTTCAGCTTCAGTAAAAGACATTTTGGATTTATGAGAAAAATACAAATGCAACAAAAAAACAATAAACACTCCCCACAATGCAGATGTTAATATGATTTAAAATGTTTACACGGTTTCATATTAGACTTCTATTTGAGGCGACAAGACGATCTATGTTTCATATTTATATAAGTCCAAACCAGTATTAAAAGGTTTCTACTCATTTTAAGTCTTTGGGTCACGGAAACATACAGTCATCTCCTCCTTTACTATGAGCAGGCTTCTGGCAGGCCCAGTCTTCTCCTAACTCTTTCCAGCTCGCTCTTTGGTCGAAACATTTTTTTTCTTTCCTCTCTGCGAACTTTGTGTATTGATCCAACAGCTGCTTCATGGCTGCCAAGAAGAACGTGCCAGAGACTTTATTTGTTTCAAAAGGCTCCACATAAGAGCGAAGCGGCACGAGCTAGACCTGATTAGCCCCAACTCCGACTGTAGTTCATCACAAATTCTGCCTCTGTATTTTTGGGGGATTTTTTTTTCTTGCGACATCCCGGTACAAAGAGCAGAGCACTGATTACGAGGCTTTGAAAGGACGAGAGGCGGTCAGCAGAGAATAGCGACTCCTGGCACTGCGCAGTCACTGAGAAAGGGAGCTCATGCTACAGTGAGCCCCCACAATTGGCCCTAGGTCCTTTCAAGTGTGCGTGCGGGAGTATGCGCCATAACAGTAATAGGTAGGGTAGAAATCTTCAACATGGCATGCTTTAGCGACAGTGCTGCTACGGTGCTAGTTAGGTTAGCAAGAGTGGTTGTGATTAGGAATTCAAAGCGTATGCCCTCATGAGGACGCCCCAGTTCTCTCTCTCCCCTGTGCTCTTCTCCACATTATGCGCTGTATAAAGTATTTATTGCTCTTTGTCAGACAGGGGCTGCGTTTTGTGCCAGAAAACAATCAAAGAACTGAAAATGGAGTCAACATTTGGATGTGTTTTTGCCTTTGTAGTAACGCTATGGAATGTAAAATACAAAGCTGTTTTGACTCAGAACATAGATGACAATGTTTAGCTCATTTGAATAACCCCACCCCCTTTTCTGTAATTTTGTTAACATGGCAAGCCAGCACCATACCTTTAATTTCTCAGCAAATTACGGCTGCATGATTTTGGAAAAACATCATATTGATTTTTTCTGACAAGTAATTACAATTTGTGAAAAAAATGTACGATTCTGTTCAGAGTGCACATTGTTAACAGCTCTAGGAGAGAAGACTGAAACTGAACTTCTATTATTCAAACTATTTGCAGGATTGGGATTTTAAAGTCAAGTAGTGATTTCAGTTTGATTGCGATACTGTGCAGCCCAATTACAAATACATAAACTAGAGTAGAAATCACTGCACTGTATTGCACTTGAAAATGTAACATTTTGTCAATTAATGAAAATGTGTTTTAGTTGCATTTTTTTTAGTACCTAATGTTTGGGGAGAAATGTGTGTTACTTGTAAAAATCTGGAAGTTCAATGTTTCAAAGTATTTAAAAAAATAAATAAATAAATAAATGAAATGTGTTAAATGAAATAAATAGACAACCAATCAAAAAAGCAGTGTGTTTAAAATCCGACCAATCGGAGCCATGGCATCGCATAAGCCCCTCCCATTCTAGATAAGCATTTCTGATTGGCCAGATGGGATTAATTCAGTCGTATTGAGTTGGGAAACAATCCAAGCCCACTTCACCTTGCTTGCAAACATATTTTTATCCTGCCCAGACACAGCTGTCCCCATATGCGCCTGCTGCCGTGCATAGACCTTTAATCAGAGCACATGGATCCATACATAGAGCCCCTTTAAATATGACAATAGCCTCCTTGCAATTACATCCCCCTCCATCTGACATACATCATCTCCTGGGTTTGCTCGCTCAATCAGTCATCCACTTAGGCATGCAAACACACACACATTTACACACATATGCTCTCTATTGGCACACCTGCACACTTTGCACATCGCATTCGAGATACTACAAATAACTCATCACGTGCTGCAAAGTAGGCTGACAAAATTAATCACAATCGAAATGGAAATTTGAACGAAATTGACGCAATTGGAAAATAACATAACCTGCCATTTTTGAAGTACCGTAGTTTCCTCCACTAATAACAAAAATGACTAACTCTGTAGTTTAGGTCGGTTCAAACATGTTCTGAAATTCTTGTATTAGGTTTTTGTTTCAGTCTTTTTGTTTGTGATCTTGAACAGAATTATATTATTAAAACATACAATGCTCATCAGAAAAAAAATCTGGAACCACCAAAGATCACATTGCTGAAGAGTGTAAGGATCAATATTAAAAAGTTTTACCCCCAGCTTTTACCAAACATTTAAGATTGGTCCATAGTTTGGATATGTAGGATTTTCTTTTTGTTTAATTTGTTCTCAATTGTAGTTTTTTTCCTTCACAGTAATCGTAGCACTAGCGTTTAAAATTGCATCTTTCTAATTTGACTGTTTTGCTACTACTACAGTGTCCCCTTTGAAACTTCAACCGTGTGACAAAACCTAGCCTAGCTGCACTTGCCTTTTCTCCCTGGCCCTGGCTCCATCTCCACTCGTCTTTGTTTCTCAGCCTGCAAGTCTATTTTTTCTTTTTTTCGGCAGCACAAGCAGAAGAATGGCACATTAAATCTTAATAGGACTGCGTCTGGCCGTGTTGAATTGCAGAGCATGTTAAGCCGGCGCTTTCCTCCCCCTTGGCACACGCTCGTGGAAGTGGAAAACAATTGAATAAAAGAAAAGCGTGCCCTCCCTCTCTCCCTCCATCCCACCCTCTATTCCTCCATTCCTCTCTCCCCTGTATAGAACAAGTGACTTCGGCTGCTCTCGGGAAGCTATGAGAGTGAACTGACTCCTGGACACAAATGACTTGGGCCTTTCCTGAAAAACTTACATTAATGACTATTTGAAATTTAGGCGCTATTAAGTAATTTTGCATTACTGTACATGTATTTAGACAGTAGTAGTATGAGTTGAACTGAAAGGTTGATGGTTTGATGCCCATCTGTTGTGTCTTTGAGCTACACACTTTTCTCACCTTACATCTTAACAGATATAAACATTTTTAACATAATGTTGAGGTTTGGTATTCATCACATTGTGCCGACTATAATCTCTGTACACACTCACATTGTGGGGATCTACTTTCCTTAAAGGGACAAGAATCATGCTCCCATGATGTAAATCCTTAATTATTTGTTGAGCCACATTGGTTTAAAGTTAAGTTATAAGGTAAAATAGGTTTGGGTTTGGATTTAGGTTAAGATTAGGCAAGTAATGACTATGGTTAAGGTTAGGAACATTCTCCAGAAATTGAATGAAAGTCAGTGTAATCTCCCTAAGAAGCATGGAAACCAAACAGATGTGTGTGTTTGTGTGTTGTGTCCATCTCTTTCGTTTTGAAGTTATGAAAATTTGAATGGAGTATGTCACAGATTTTGACATTTACACCGCATTTCCAACGGATTGCAAAAACACCTGCTTATCGTTTAATGAAATAAAATGGACATCATCATTTTTGTCAACACTGGCCATACCTAGCACTTACACATGAGTTCAGGAGATGCACTGGAGGTAGTCAGAATCCAAACCTGAGCCTCCGTGATGGCGCAGTAGTCCAGGTCCAGCTTTGTGCGTGCGTCAGAGGCGGTAATTAGCCCGTGATGAGTGGACGGGCTTGTGTGTCCAGTGCTTCGCGGCGCTGGGTGGGGCTGTGGGAGGCAGATAAGGCCAGCAGCGGGGCTTATCTCAGAGAAGGACGGGCAACAGACCTGCCAGGCAAATCCACCCCCACACCATCCGCATTTTATTAACAACATCATTAATGCCAGACAGGTTATGTGCGGCGGCTCGGAAGAGAAGTCCAATTGAAAATACAAAAAAAAAGGTGTCTATTCCTGCTTGGCCAGCCGGTCTAGGTACATAGGCACAGGTTGACGTGTATTGAAAGCAAGGGGCCGGAGGAGATGTTTACCAGGTAGGCAGGCAGCGGAAGGGCACGCTTGGATCGCACCTCTGGGTATTGCGCGCTCTCCTCTGGGCCGCTAGAATTCAAATGATTTTGTTCTTTTTATATATTTCAAACGCAGGACTGCTCACCGGAATAGTGATGAAGTCGATACAGAGAAACACAAGCAGGCACAAAGACGAGCCCAAATGTATGTTGAAAAGTTTATGAATCCTGCTCTCTCCCACACTGAATGAGAGAAATCGCATTAGCTCCAAATAGTAGAATATGATCTGGCATCTGCAAGTCAAGTGTTATTCTCTGCTTTTCATCTAATGAGCAGTTATGTGAAACGTGTAACCGAACAAAACAGCTTTTAATTAACACTATTTGCATATCAAATGGCAAAGACCTGTTCAGTCAGGCGCTAAAAGCATTCATGTCAACAGGCAGGTTAGGAGTACGAGACAATGACAAGTTTGAAAAAAAGTGTCTAACTCATTCCGGGAAAAACCATTGGAGCCGTGTTTGAAACCTCGACTGAAAAGGTCATAGATTTTGGTTGTGTCGGTGTGGAAATGTACTGCACATTGATCCCCAAAGGATTTTTTTTTTCCTTTTTTTTCCTCAAATGTTTTTTTTGCCAAAGTTGCCAGTAATGGGAGGAAAGGAAGCAGGAATATAGCGGGCGGTGGAAAGAGTGACCAGCCCGACAGCTTTATGTCTCCCAATGGGCCCAGGTCTCTGGATTGGACCCACAGGAAGGAGCAGAGCCAGCACTGACGGCATCCCGCTATAGCCAGTGCGGTTTTGGAACGTTGGGGTTATACGCTATCACCACCTCAACATTTCCCCTCTCTGCCCCCCTCTTTGCAGCCCTCCCTGGGGTTGTTTTTGTTGGCCGGGGGGTTCGGGTTTGGGTGGGAGAGCTGTAGCGCCCCTCCTCTATACTTCAGGGTACAGGGAGTTCAGCCACCCACAAGGACAGCGATCTCAAATATCACATGGAGTAACACATTTGTTCCTTGGCGCTAATTGCCATTTTCGAGCTGAAAGAGGTACATAAATTTAGTTTTTATGGGCAGGATGGGTGTCGTTAGGGTCCCTGAGGCCACCAGCTGGACTTTGCTTTCGGAGGTGTTTTGCTGGTACAAATTGTAATATGTGCTGCTGCTGAGTGGCTTGACAGTATAGCCTGGCTGTCAGGTGAGACAGAGATGTGCTGTTAATGCTAAGAGCAGGGGACAGCGGGGGGTCCTGCACCACTGAGAATGGAAAGGTCATCTAATCTATTCCACCTCCAACCTGCCCGGCTGATCGATCATCCTGCAGGACTGGGTCGATGTGATCAGAGAGCCTCTCCGAAGAGACCGCCTCCCTGCCAAAGGAAAACTGCAGAGCGCGCCAGCTTGGTACATGCCTCCGCGATAAACCAAGACATTAGAATCCCTGATTAAATAGTTACTCTGGCCACCTGTGGTAGCATTCTCACTCTAAGCTAGTGATTTAAAACGCCAAAGAACGTCTACTGTTTCTGTCACTTCATCATGTTGCCTTACTCATTCCATATGCAACGCGAGTGCACTTAAATCAGATCAACAAAATCCTACAGGACTGACTGACAGCCGAGAGAGATGTGGTAAACAAAGTGGTAATGTTTATATTAGGACATTATGTGCCCCCAGCCCGACCATGATGCATCTTTCTCATCTTAGAGCGGGTTTGTCCAACATACCCCACAAACAAAGTCAACAGACAAAAGCGTAGTGTGATTGGATTTTAATCCGATTGCATTATTATTCTGGCCTCCCATTGGCCATTCATTACTCTCACATGGAGCCTGTGTGGGTTGTTATCACCCAATCAGACGGCGGACTCGATTCTGGAGAGCATGCTTTCGTTTGCATCCTCTAAACCCTGTGAGCCTTTCCTCTCTCCGGGCCCGCCAACGGAATACCTAATTCCAAAGTAAACTCATTGCGCTCTCCAACAAGATTACGGAGGTGATGATGTTAGCCAAATGAGACCACTATTCGGATGCTACCGGGGCAGGCTGGGTGCGCTTACTGCAAGATGACTGATCAGCATGTTAAGAGAAACAAGGTTGGTTTAAAAAAAAAAAAAAAAAACAGGCGGACGGGTAGAAATCGAAAGAGTGTGCTGGAGAGTTGTGCGCGTGGGGGTAAGCAGAAATGTAATTTGCTTCTCACCTCGGGCGACTGGGCTCGGAGGCCAGTAAATATGCAAACAAGCTGAGCCTAGCCATCAATATGAACACCCTTGATGATTACTAATCTCCACCGCAGAAGTAGATTGAGGTGTGTTTGGCAGCACCATGCAACAAGAGGGAAGCATCTCCATATTTGCCCCCTAACTCGCGGTTATGGGCATTTTTGACCTTGGACACGAACTGCAATACTCCGGATACATATAAATCAGTAATGTAGTGAAATTTTACCTATATTGCAGCATGGATAATATTAACTCAACTTTGCCATAACTTCATACCACACTTTTTTTTCCTTGCCCATCTTGAAAAAAAAAACCCTGTCAGATATGAGTACGTGAGGCTCCGTAGTTTACCGCGCTATTGTCATTCCCTATCCGTAATCCA
Source organism: Boleophthalmus pectinirostris (assembly GCF_026225935.1). Lineage (NCBI taxonomy): Eukaryota > Metazoa > Chordata > Actinopteri > Gobiiformes > Gobiidae > Boleophthalmus > Boleophthalmus pectinirostris. Next base: position 12,611,225 of record NW_026571095.1, read on the forward strand.
GGATAAAAACAACCTTTGGGAACATACCAAGCCGGAGTCATTAGTTGTGTGCGTGGCTTACCCAGACATCCAGATAAACCAGATGCCTCGGGATGGCCAGAGGTCATCTCTGCAAACACAATGTTGATGTCTTCGCTATTCTATGCTCGCTGTTTCTTCTTGACTTTTTTCTCACCGATTTGATTGCCCTGCACCGTCATCACAAACGCCAAGGTCCGCGTCGCCGTGGAGCTTATAGGAACTGCGGAACCTGTCAGCTGAAAGGGAGGGAGGGGGGAAACAAGACAGCCCGGGGAGAGCGCTAGTCTGTGGCCCTAGGTTGAATGCCTTGAGGGTGCGCTACGTGTGGAGGGTAGTTAGAAGGTAGAAGGAAGCGCAGGTGAATCGGCTCATTTTGGGAGACTTAGTGCATTCGAATGAACACCGCGAGGGGGGACGGCTTTTCACTTGAAGAACCTTGATAAAAAATATAGCCAAAGTTTTGTCGTTTTTTTGTGCTTTTGTATTGTTCCTAGATACAGCGTAAGGCCATGTTCTGCACATCTATATTCTAAGGGTGCTCTAAATATAATGACTATTCCTTGTATTTTTTTGAGTGCGTTTTCAGCAGCGAGCGCTACCCTCCGCAGTGAGAGCACAAGGCTGGAGGATGTTTACCTGGCATGGTGCCTGTTGTAGCTGCCCTCCTGTTGGGGGAAAGCAGGTCAGGCTATAGTAGAGTTTGTTTGTTTGTTTGTTTGTAAGTGCGTATTTGGAAGCCTGTGTGTGCCTCTGAATGTGATCGTGAAGGGGATGAGCATATGTGTGGAGGGATGAGAGATCATGAGAGTTTGTACAGTATCCAGTTTGATGGATGCAACATAGAAATAATGCCAAATCATGAATAGAGGAGAATATATTGTTTTAGCACAGAAGCAGCCTGTTAAACATATGTGCCATACCAACAATAGGGCTGAAAAATATGTATGTTTTTTTCTCACAAGCATCATAGTCAGTTGTCATTTATGTTTTAATAGAATGATTCTGTTCAAAGTCCAAACTTGAAACTTTTAAGCATAAAATATGAACTAATAAACTAAATCAAGAATCCCATGCATTTTAGAACATGTTTCTAGAGGTCTAAAGTACAGGCTTCTCAGCATTTAGACATTATTAGACACGATATTTTGTTGTTTCTAGAGGAAATTAAGTTACTTTAATAACTGCAGTCATTGCAACTGGCTAATTGCAGCCATTCAAATTGTTATTTTGAATTGTAGACAAGCAAGTGGCACCATCAGTCTAAGTTACAAGTCATATCAGTGGACTGGTGTCGCCACTTGCAGTAAGAAGGGATTTCTCTTGCAGGTACACACTGGTATACAAATCAAACTCCCACTGAACTGTCCATCTCTTTATCCATCAATCCAGCTCACAGTTCATTTGCTGCTGCAGTCATTCACCCGTCCATCCCTCGCCACTGTCCAAAGGGCCCAGTCTCTATGTGGCCCTGATAATCTCCAACAATTTCCTCTGCAATTTATTTTCTGAGCCAGCCACCCACCTGGTCAAGTAACACGCGGTTTCTCAAGGTAGCGCCACTCATCCCAGCAAGCACCAGCCCACCAATCACACCTCTGCTTTTCTCACAGCTCTCACACCATTTGTCATAGCAAGTCGGGCAGTGGAGCTATGAAGTATTCTTTCTTATGGCCCATGTTTTTTTTTATTTTATTTTAGATGTTGTTAATTGTAAGATATTTTGCTAAAAAGAGAAATATATTCTTAGAAGGAATGGCAAACTAGCGGCTATGCAACTTTGAAATGACAAACTGTAAAGATCACATTGGTGGACTAATAAGTACAGCAGTATATTCAAATTTTGGGATTATTACTCAAATAAAAATACTACTGGTAGCAGAACACCTGCTTATACTCAAACAACTTAAATTTCAACTCTATCAGTAGATCTGTAATATGTAAACTTTGTAAATTTTAATCTATATTTTTGAAAAGAAAATGACCTAATAAGTTAACTCAGTCTACGAGTCTACATGAACTGGATTTGTGGTTTCCAAGAGAGCGTGAATGACCCCTTCCTTCTTCAGTGCAAGCAAGTGTTAAAGTCCATCCAGACAAGACAATAATTGAAATGTCTCCACCTGCATGTAAACATAGTGTATTACGGCCCCATCTCTGGCGCCCCCTCCCTCCCGCGCTGCGTCCTGTCACAGCTCCTCAGTATTCCGCTGCTGTCTTGTGTGGAGTGATTTTGCCCAGACACGTCTGGCTCTGGGTAAAGGCTGGTCCCCGGAGAGCCAGCTCGGCAGCCCCCAGGTCGCCGGCACCATGAATACATTATGATCCCCATTTCCATCCTGTTGCCACGGCAGCACTTTCGGAGCCGCGGGGCGATTAAGACGTGCGCTGTCGATACCCCTGATAGGCCCAGAAGTTGGATGGGGAAGGCGGCCTTTGATGGGATCTTTGCTATTGGTGGCAAGACAAAGGAGAGGTCTTGTGAGTTCCTTATTGGTTTGACACCTGCTGTACATAATGCTAATCAAATCTCCAACTCTTTTCTGTGTCTTCCCTGCCCTAAACCTTTCCCTCCCCTCCGCACACTTCCGCCGTTCCTCCCCACCGCCGCAGTTCAGCTAAGGCAGCAGAATACGCAGCGTGTCTGATATTCTGCTCTTCTCACAAAGGAAGCTACTCCCTTACCTTTTATTGTTTTGCTTTTTTCTTTGGGGGATGATGTATAAAACATGGTGCCTCAGGTAGAGGAGGTTGGGTAGGAAGCCATGTCCCCCTAAATGGCCAGCCGTGTGCATGCGCCTAACACTTCACTGAGCAATCTGTCAACATGTCAGCAACACATGTTTTGTAAAAAGCCTCTGGTGGGAGCCAGGGGAAAAGGCACTCCTGCCAGACCAGAGAGGAAATGCTTTTTTCTCTTGGATGCAGTGGATTTTCTATTGCTGGTGCTGGTCCCACGGGCCCGCGCTCCCCTCCTCCACACATACACCCGTCGTCTGCACTTCAGAAATTTGAACTGGGGACCCTCCAGGGGTTTTGCCGGGAGGGTGGGGGAGGCCTGCGAGGGAGGGGCTCTCTCTTTCTGCCAGCGTATGAAATTGTGAAGGTATATTGTGGCAGGTCCCTGAGCGGTCTTTTCTAATACCTGAGTTTCTGGCGAAGCTGGAAATTACCAGCGGCTTCCCCGAGGGACGGCTTTATCCACACCAGGAAGGAGCACAACTCAGTGGGGAGGTTACTTAATGCATGGCTGAAATAAAAGAATTTCTGAGACACACAGGCTTTCTCTCTGCTGCCTCTCTCCTCCCCAGTAGTATAGTTTACCACTCTGTGCTCCTCTTGAAGGGTTCTAGTTTAATAAACTTTCAGAGGATCCTGCTGCTGCAGACAGCTCGACAAATACCCTTGTGTGTTCTCTTTTGTTGGAGATACAGCTTTTTGTTATGTTCTTGCAAATTTGATTTCTCCCTGTTCCTTTTGCTTGTCTTGCCGCCCTCTGTCTGTGCGCATTTCTGCATTTGTCTTCATCTCCCTGGATCTTCTCTCACTTTGCTCAGAGACACACACACACACACATAGTCAAACCCGGTCTCTGGTGGATGACTTTATTGTTTGGTCTGTCTCTCCCTTCTCCCCCTCTGCGCTCCCTTTTGTTTTCGGCGTGTTTTGTTGTATTGTGCCGAGCGGCGGAGATGCAGATAGAATGTAGACAGTTTGCCCTGGGTGCAGAGTGCGCACCCGCACCCTTGGTATCTCTTTAACAAAACACATTCATCTATTTACACACCACTAAATGTATAAAGCTCATGCAAATCTAGCCACAGTTTGCACAGGCTCTCTGCAACGCTTCTCGACTCTCCGCTCTCCTCCTTGTGCTGTGAGGATGGCCTTTTCCCCGGTAATAAGCACCTGTATCTAATGTCAATGGATCATTAATCTTGGCCGGTCCAACTGAAAAAAATAACAACATAAAAATCTCATTCCGTGTACGAAGCACTGCGCACTGGTTCTTCTCCTCCTCTCCTGTTGGTAAATAATTCAGCCTTTTCCCTGTAACAAGTGCTGGCCTTAATAGGGTGCAGTACCTGTAGTTGGGATAAACAAGGCGGCCTCAGCACACACAGAGCTGAAACACAGGGATTTGGGCTTGGAGAGGGCAGAGGAATAAGTCGTTTCCTCGTGAAAGGCGGAGTAGACTGGCTGACATTAATTAAACCCTATAGGATAAAGGTTATCTGAGGCCCAGAGAAGAACAGGCCATGCACGCGGGGTGCTATGTCTGCAGCATCCTAATCAAGGCTTATTAAAGGAAACATGTCTGAGTCCAGCTTATGCGCACCGCTATCTTACACCAACTATTTATATTAGAAGAGTTACGAAAGTCTCACCTGAAATTGGCATTGAGCACCTAACTGTAAAAGAGGGTTGTGGGTTAAATTTCCCATTGCATGAGGAGTTTGCATGTTCTCAGTGTTTCTGGGTGGATTTCTTCTGAATGTCAATCAAAAATATACATGTGTTGGCTAATCCCATCTGTGTGCACTTATGTGTTATAGTTTGTTAATTTAATTCTTAAACTGTAATCTTAATATCTTTATCTGTTAGCAGCCACAGCAGATATCGGTATCGGCCACCCCTATATTTTTTTTACCATTATGTTCTAATCACAACACCTACAATTACATTAGCATTCACATTGTGAGTACTACCCTCTGTCATTGGGTACAAGTTTAGTGTCCTCCCTTCAAAATCCTCTGCTCCTGCGTCACCTGACCTGAACCTCTGTGTGGCTCTCATGTTTTACAAATTACCCATGGGGCTTTGTGCCACCTCGTGCCCACGTCTCCCCCCTGAAGTATGCACAGCTTTTGGGATTCTGCTCCCGAAGTCCAGGCGGGACAATGACGGTCACCCCGCTAACCTGTGCGTGAGGAAAAAATACTAAAATCATGTTGTATTTGTTGTATGTACTCAAAACAACACAACATTGGTTTACCTTTAGCACCAGTTTCTTCCTGCTTTGCCTGCGCTATCTGCATGCCAAATTTAATTAAAGGTCGCCCCATTCGTAATATTCTCTTGATATTTAAAGTAGCCTAGTGAGAAAGCCACTGGAGAAATGACATGGCTTTTATTACCATCTCATTGTGTGCTGTTTCTATATTAGTGCTGAAGTAACTCTAGCTATTGCACATATTAGTGGAGCACAGATAATGTCCTCCTGTCTACAGCAGCCAGTGCCGTATAATTAGCTGATATGGCCTCTGCTGTCACTGATAACTGATATTAGGTGAACGATTACAGGACTGGACATAAAAATGAGTTTGTCATAATAAGTCTTGTCATTTGATAAGTGGGATGGGGACATGAAAATAAAAAAATATATATATAGATTATGCTGCAAATCAGATCCCTACTAAACCACTAGTCAGCTAAGGCTAAAGCAGGACTACACTAGAACTCAACTAGAATCAAATCAGGAACAACTTTAAAGCAATACTGTGTAACTTTCTCAAGGGGGCACATTGCCTGTATGATTCCATGGAAATAGAAAGTTAAAGCCACTTTGGAACATCATCAAGAATGAGGCAGGTTTGTGGAGATTCTATCCTATTCACAGTAGTATTCACTTTTTTTTACCTTTTTAAATGCAATAAAATATCTTTTTTTTTTTTTTTCTTGTTTAGTATATTTTTCTTATTTCTTTAAAAGGTTATGCAATGAAGCTTTACGTTATTTTACCATCTTGTTTTCATCCAAAAACACACATGGAGCTATGAATAGTCTTCTGGCCATTGTGATGTTCTAGATGTGCTCCTCCATGTTTTTAAAGTCCAATCATCTTCCTCACCTCCAATGTGATCATTTTGGTTTTCAGCGTTTCAACTTTCCCTACTAAACCACTAGTCAGCTAAGGCTTTAGCAGGACTAAACTAAAACTCAACCAGAATCAAATCAGGACCAACTTTAAAGCAATACTGTGTAACTTTCTCAAGTTGGCACAACGCCTGCATGATTCCATGGAAATAGAAAGTTAAAGCCATATTTTTGAACATCTTGTATGGATATAGATTAACTTTATGCCATACTATGGAATATTATAGCCAAAGGAACAATATTTTCATTGAAACAAGGATAGCCCAAGAATTAGGCAGATTTGTGGAGATTGTAGCCTACTCACAGTAGTATTCACTTTTTTTTTTCCCCAATAAAATATCTGGTTATTCTATTTGTCTTTTTTGTCTTATTTAGTATAGTATAATTTAGCTTCATGTTATTTTACCCTTGTGGCATCTTGTTTTCATCCAAAAAAACATGAAGTCTTCTGGCCCTTGTGGTGTTCTGGATTTACTCCTTTATGTTTTTAAAGTCCAGTCACCCTCCTTAACTCCAGTGTGATCATTTCTGTTTTCTACTTTTCAACTTTCACCTGACCAACTTTGACTCTAGCAGCTATTGTTTTTTTAAGCATGATTCAAACTGCTTCACTCCCTGGTCCGAGCAAACACAAGCATCCTGAATTTGTTTTCCATACTTTACTAGTTATATTTTATGACACACCAAGCCCGTAAGTACTCATACATTTAGAGGCCCCCTGCACTGGACTATAGAAAAATCCATTCCTTCTTATATCTTGTTTTGAAATGTTTTAGCTTATATCCAAACCCTTTACTTAGGCCTTCTTGCTTGTGTGTGACAGATAACTCATATGGCATTATTGGTTGGCAGATGCACTGATTTTCCTCTCAGGAGAGCGCCGCAAATAGCCTCCCAGGTGGCCCTATGTAACTAAGTAAATGGTTACTAAGCCAAAGAGAGGAGGATAGAAAGATGGAAGCTTTAAGTTGTGAAGCGTTGTGTTTTAACTCTCTATAAAGTTTTTTTAAAGATGGCCATGGAAGTTGTGAAAGTACATCAGCGTGCAAACTTTGCCATAAAAATCCAGGGGAAACTTTTTTTTCTTCTCAACTGATAAATAGATAAACAGGAATAAATCAATGCGAGGTGATGGATGAATAAGTAAAAATGCCCTGTAGTCATTTGTCTGTGTGTGTGGAGGCTTTATATTCCAAACCAAATGATAATAAAAGTGTGTGCGCGTATTTAGATAGCAAGAAGCTAGATAGCAAAAAAGAAAAAAAAAAACAACAACAATGGAATGAGGGCGAAACAAAGCTAACTGTTAAATCTGTCGTCCATTTGTGTGCGCATACTGTACACACATGTCGCGAGGATTTTGGCACAGGGAGCTGGACTGGGAATGTGCTGGTCTGGACTGTTGGGGGGTCTCTAGAGGATACCCCCTCTCTCTCTCTCTCTCCGTTCTTTTCCTGTGGAGGATATGGACTTTAGATAGAGTCTAAGGCGACAAGACTAGCACAACAGACCCACTCAAACACTTGTAGTCTCCAGAAATTAACTTGAAATGAATTAATATGTTATAATGTTGTTTCCTGATCACAAACATACCTGGAGTTGTGTTTTGTTTCCTTCACACATGTTTAACACAACAACCCTGCATATTTAGGCTTCGCTCTTCTCTCAAATGGAAAACACTCCATTTTGTGATGTCAGGTGGTAATACCGGAAGTGTTCCACTGCGTTTTTTAAGCTCCATACACCTTCACAAGAATCATTTGGATAATTTGACCATTTCTATTGAACAAAAGCTAAAAGGTGGCTGTTAACATGAAGACTAAAAGTTCATCATGAAGCCAAACAGGTCATTATTTTGAGCTTTGGGGATGCAGACAGTCCAGTAATGCAGGATTACTCAAACATGTGTCAAACATGTGTCAATGAAACAAAACACAACTTTAGTTATGTTTTTGATGAAGTAAACACATTCTAACATGGTTAAAAGCCCACAAGAGTCAATTTTGTATAATTTTAGGCCTTTAAATTATGCTAACCTCTTTTGGGAGTCAATTTATGGCATGTTAAAGCTGCGCTATGTAAGTTTCTTAATGCAGGTTCCGCCAACTTTTTGTCTCCCTGGAGATGTTAATGCCTTACCTGGAATGTTCCACCAGAAAAGTTACATAGTGTACCTTTAGAGTAAGCATCTTTTTGTTAAAATTAAAAGCTCTTTACGTGACGGCAGTACAGCTGAGTACAAGCTATGCATTTTAATTGCATTGTATTGGACTTTTAACGTACCCAGAGCTAGTAAACCTGTGCTACACCTGCTATCTCTGTTTTAAACAATCAGTCACGGTCGAGTCAGAAAACCTATTCTCACCTTTTTCCCTATAGTCTTAACATGCCAGTCTTGAGGAAGACATGTACAAGTCTGTCAAATACTCTATCTACATGTTAAGATTAAAGCTTGCCATCAGAAATGTCTTCTATATGAATAATAAAAGGTAAAGATAATTGTATAAAGATGTAGGTACAGCGCTTGCATTGTGCCAGGAGAATGCAGTGGCTTTGTTACTTTGCTGTCTGCTCATCTCGACACTGATCCGCCCTTCCATCTGTCAGCGTCCTCCTTCAAATCCGACTCTCCCCTTTTTCCTTTCGCTCCCGCTCTCTCCGTCGTTCTTGGATTGGAGAAGTAGAGGCTGCCTTCTGGCTTTTTATGGAGAAGAGGATGAAGATGTTTATTCATCTGGAGGGTATTAGAGCCATGATTAAGGAGAGGAGGGAGCGCAGTGCGGCCCGTGCGGCGTCTGCGGAGCTAGCTCTGCCGGGATTGTGGCCAGCGCACCAGGAAAACAAGAACCGGAGCGAGCTGGAGAAAAAGTTGTTCTGAAATCTCAGGCTGCAAGAGCAATGACAATCGCACTGATATTATAATTTTATTTGATAAAACCTGTTAATCCTGTAGTTTAGACAAGTGTTAGGGGGATCACTGGGGGTAAGCACTTAGCAGGGGGTACTTGGAATGGTTTCAGGTTATTATTAGAAAGTTAAAGGTACAGTACGGAACTTTAACTTTCTTTATGAATCCATGGAAATAACAAGTTAAAACCATATTGTGGAGCATTCTTCATGGAGATAGATTTCTTTTTAAACAGTTTAAGATTATTGCCAAATAAACAGCATTTTCTTGGAAACAAGCAGGAGAAGGCCTTACTCCAGGCCAAATAGGAGTCAGGTTTGTGGAGATGCAAGCCTTCTCAGAATAAGGACAGTGCAATAAACACAACCAAAATGAAAAAAACAAACAAACAAAAAACAGGCTTTTATTTTAGGCTTTTAGTTTTGTTTTTGACTAAAAAAGTTACATTCTTTTGATTTAAATTGAATAGTATTTGAATAAAAATGCTTTTGCTTTTACACCCTTAAGAATCATTAAAAGAAAAAAAAAAAATCAACAATATAGTACTATAGTTCACAGATATATTTGCCTAGTACCCCAGTTAGGGGGTTGCACTCAAAACAAAAAGGTAACTGATGAGCCCTCTACAAACATGGGATTCTTGTATTGTTTTTGGAGTAAACATTTCAGACCTCAATTGTTAATGATCCCGGAGATGTTTCAAATGGTCTCTCAATCTTAATTTTAAATGTTAAATTGCAAATCTAAGCAAAATGTTGATACTCGTTAAAAAAAAATCCAGTATTTTCCAAAATTGCACAGGCCTTCTGAAATCCCAATCTCACGGGAATGTTGAAGTTGAAATTTTCTTTTTTGTTTTTTTCTGTCTGTCTGCCTCTTGTCCTCTGAGCTAATTATTAATGAATGCGGTTTGTGCTGAGCCTTGGAGAGGTGTCATGGCCGCCGAGGGTTAAGAAATCTTGACATTTAAGACAGGCACGCGTGAACATACAGCGTCGTGCTTGAGTTGACGCTTGTTTTGCTTACCCTCCCGTGCTCCCTCTCTCTCCCGGAGTTGCATGTTTTGGTCTCCCCCCTCCGGGCCGCAGCCGGCAGTTGTTCTGGCATTGACAAGTCGGGTCGGCGGAGAGGCGATATCAAAGCGCAGTGTTAATAAGGGGAGCAGGGAGGTCGTGGGTCAGCAGGCAGGGTCAACGCAGGCCAAATGGGGCTAATGCTAAAGGTAACAAAACAGTGTATTTGGTGTGCTTACTTAGGCACACATGGTAGTCTTTGAAGATTATTAGCAGTTTAGTTAATACATAGTGGACAGTTGTGGTACAGCAAATGTAAGTAATCAAATATTTTATCTTTATTCACTGAACATATAAAAGTGAATAGAAATAAACGATAGAGGATTTTATTTTGGTTTGTTTTGCAGTTTTGCAGTAGTAATTTCCTTAAACTTGTAACTTTTTTGGAGCGTCTGTCACCATTTTGTGACATGATCGTGAATATAGTATTTGTTTTGACCGGTTATGTTCCACAGTATGGCATTAAACTTATTTTCTTCAGTTGCAGATTTTTTTTTTTAATGCTGTGAACGTCGCCTCTTCTCCAGATCTGCCCTACAATTTGGCCTGATAGTGTCAACTCCTGCAGACGTGTGACTCATCCTCCACCAGAAAAGATTACATTATGAGTTTAATTTAGCCAAACGAATACATTTATATGTAGTTGTTACACATTTTATTTATTTTATCACCTAATAATTCACTTAGACGATTTTGGTTGGTTTTAATGGACTCGTTGTTGTTTGCTCCAAAAGAATTAGAACCTGTTTTGTGATTTCAGAGGCTGCTGTGTTGTAATATATATCACCTCGGGAAAGTTGCAGCGCACAGCCTATTTTAATGAAAGCGCCGTACAATAACTCAGCACATTTCTGTATGCACACCAGATTTTTCTCTCTCACACTGATCACATAAATCACATTTCCATAAGTAACTAAACAAATGAAACAGTAAACTATCGCAGCGCTGTGGGGAGAGATAAGACGAGTGGGACTTACAAGGATTCTGGGGTGGTGGTAGAAGTAATAGTATAGTGGGTGGAGGAGTTGAAGTAGAAGGAACTACAGTAATTAGTAGTAGGAATAGTTGTAATAGTAGTAGCAGTAGTAGTAGAAGGAGTAGTAGTGAGTGGAGGAGTTGAAGCTGAAGGAACTACAGTAATTATTGTAGTAGCAGTTACAGTAGCAGTAGTAGTAGGAGTGGTAGTAGCGGTGGTAGTAGTAGTAGTAGTAGTAGTAGAATTAGATGGAGGAAGAGTAGAAGTAGAAGGAACAGTAAGTAGTAACAGTAAGTAGTAGGAGTAGTAGTGGGAGAAGTAGTAGGAGTAGGAGTGGTAGTAGTGGTGGTAGTAATTGTAGTAGGAGAAAGAACAGTAAGTAGAACAGTTAGTAGTAGTAGTAGTAGTTGTAGTAGTCGTAGTAGTAGTCGTAGTAGTGGTGGTAGTAGTGGTAGTAGTTTTTGTAATAGCAGTAGTAGTAGGTGGAGGAAAATTAGAAGTAGAAGGAACAGTAAGTAGTAGTAGTAGTAGTAGTAGTAGTAGTAGTAGTAGTAGTAGTAGTAGTAGTAGTAGTAGTAGCAGCAGCAGCAGCAGTAGTAGTAGTTGTAGGAGGAGGCGCAGTAGTAGTAGGAGTGGTAGTAGTGGTGGTAGTAATCGTAGTTGTTTTTGTAGTTGTAGTAGTAGTAGGTGGAGGAAGAGTAGAAGTAGAAGGAACAGTAAGTAGTAGTAGTAGTAGTGAAATAACATTTTGCCTTGAAATGGTTACATTACCAAGATATATTGTTTTGTATTATGAATAAGTAACCCTGAAGCAGTGAAAAACAAAGAAAAACAATCTTTAATTCTAATGCGTCATTTTTTATGCATGTGAATAATTTAAGGTCAAGTGTAATCCATCAGAAATGCTAATGCTACATATTAGCTCTGAAGCCCACCCACTGCACACTCAGCACTAGCTTATGGTGACCTGCTATTGCACTGCTTTTACCAGGAAATTATGCGGTAGGTATGAATGTGTAACTCTTAGTCAACTATTTATTTTCATTGCTTTTTTTTTTTTTTTTTCTTTGTGAAAGGTGACACTATTAGCTGTAGTCTACATATTTTTTCCTAACCTAAGTACAAACCTTAACCCCAGTGAGAGTATTGTTGTGAATGGATATACTTATTAGAAAAGTACAAAATTACCTTTTTCATTTTAGGACATTCTTGAAAGTGATTTAACTCTTGTCCAGATTTAATTCAGACTTTTTGTTGGCTATGTTAAAGTAATAATTCAGGCCAATTTTAGCTCTGGTTTTGCAATAAGCAGTGACGGACTTCTTGGCAATCCACATTCTCGTTACACAGATGCATAACATCATCTTTTTGCATCATGTTAATTTGTTGAAAATTACTCATTTGTTTTTCAAGGGTGTTGTGGACATGAAATTCCAGTGTATTTTGCTATTTTACTTTATTATTTATAATAATAACATACATTTTCAGACCATTCTTTTGTATTGTGAAGTTTGTGGCAATACCCAGTCCTAGTCTACTGCAAGTTTACTCCTGTGTTGCCTCATTTTACTGGGTACCTGCATAGAAACAGAATTTCTTTGGCCAAAAACTGAAATACTGACATATTAAAATGATTTGTGTTTTATTTTATCCATATTTATGAAATATTATATTCACTACGGGCTCTAGATCAAAATCCCTAGGAGATTAGATTACAGTGAGCTATGTTACATAAAATTATATTGCAAATTGCACCAAGATCATCACTTCTGTGGCTCATTTAATTACATTGCAGATTGATATCAACCGTCTGACATCTGCCTCACCATCACCCAATGAAAAAAAGAAAATCTATAGTAAAGGATGAGTGGCCGGCCTACTTTCTCTCCTCTGGCCCTTCCCATTTGTCTAAGTTTCGCCGGACGCCGTTGGGGACCCTGTGATTTCTGGGACAGTGACCAAGTGCTGCTGTCTGAGCTCGGGGACAGGCCCGTAATGTGGACAAAGTAGTTGACAGTTTGGCTTTGCTTTTTTTCCAACTGGATCTAGGGAGGAAATGTAATGGACAACCCAGAATGGCCATAGGGACGTGGGGTTTGATGCTCCATGTGTTTGGTGGGAGAGCTCTCCTTTGAGTGCACTATGGTATGGTCAGTGGACATAATGGTAGTAATATAATGGGGTAAGCTGTTCTACACTATGTCACTTTTAGGCATTTAGTCTGACTAAACTTAGCTACTGAATTTTATATTCTAGCTACAATGCACAGAAAAAAAAAAAAGATTAGTTTAACGTAGTGTTTCATTTAGGTTTGCTTACGTCTAAAATTGCATTTATTAGGTGTTTTATTTTTTTCAGTGTTATATACTAGGGATGTAACAATAACCAAAATATCGTGATATCGTAACGTTAAAGTTCTCAAAATAATATCGTGGGCCATCACAATCTATCGAATTACAAGTCTCTTTGCTTAAATTAAGAGTTATTGTGCAGCAATAGCTAAAAAAAAGACAGAGGGAACTACATAGACCATGATCCTTTGCTCCATTTCAGTGTAGACTACAAGAAGAAATAACAGTTCTAAACACTTTTAAGTCTTAGTTCTTTGGATTAAGTCTTGTCAAGGCATTTTAAGAAGAAAAAGTAGCGTATTGACAGTTTTGTTAGCCTCTCACACATCACAATAAATAATGTACCGTGAGATGTATATCATGAAAGAGAGATTTGGATATTGTTACATCACTAATCGTGAGCCTCCCCACCATATCATGAGCTTTCCCACGATATCGCAATAAATATCATACTGTGAGGCTCATACCATGATGATATCATATAGTGAGACTTGGATATCGTTACACCCCTATTACATATTTTGCATTATTGGCTTTTACTGTCTTTGAATTAATTTAAAAAAGAACTATTTCTCCAATTTAATCTAAATACTATTCAGTATTCACACAAGTTCAAAAGAGTATTTGAGGGCCCAAACCATGTAAGCTAACTGGAATTTCCATACACACTTTTTAGGCCAGTGAACCCACCATGGATCCTGGTGTACAATAATGGACAGAAAGGCCAGCTGGGATTTGGAGGTTTGATGTTCCATGTCTTTGGTGGGAGCGCTCCCCGTTGACTACAGCTTGTTGTATGGTCCATGGACACAACGTCAGGCCAGACTAACCCCACTGATGAAATGTTCGGAAGTGAATCTTTATTTTATCCGCCCTCCCTTCGTCTCACCCTCCCTCTCTTCTCCGAGTGCTGTGATTGATCTGTTGCAAAGGGGGAGTGGGACCTGACATTTCTCAGTGATGTGTAAAAAACATATTGTGTTTGCTTAGAAAAAAAAAATAAAAAATAGTAGTAGCCACACACACATTCGCTATGCAGCTGGTGCCGTATGCAATAGTCAAGCACTGTTTTAATATATTGCTGGATTGCAGGGAAAGGCATGTCTAGCCACCTGGCATTTTGTTGGCAGCCGTGTGGGAATTATCAGTGTTTCATTTTGACCAGATTTGATGTCTTAAAACAGGACTTCTGTGTGCAAAGCCAGCGCTGGACGTTTTCCAATAGAATCTTCACAGTTTATAGCGGATGTAACTGGAAATCATACTACTACAGTCTGGTATATTTATTAAACCACAAAAATGCATGAATGTGTGATTGAATCAGCATCTTTCTTCAAGTGTCAGCTCTGTGACAAAAAAGTAATTTTCTTACCTCTACTTCATACAGAAGAGCTCAGGTACATATACAAAGTCATTCGAACAGCTTTACAGAATAAGACATTAAAACATTAAAAAAAAAAAAAAAAATTAAAAGAGACAAGTGCAACCTTTCAGCCATATGCACAGTTAAACAGAAGCGTTATGACTCTGAATTTAAACATTGTCAAAGTAGAGGCCTGTCTCACATTTCCAGGGTTTAGCTGCATAAAACTGAAACTCTGAATTACTAGGCCTGCTGTTCACATGAAACAAAAACTGGCATTAAAGTTCAACATCTTCTGTTTCTACACAAATGGACTACAATTGTTTTTCTTTTCACAATAGTTTTAAAGCATATTGGCAATGTTCAATCACATGGTTGTTGTAAGATAAAATACACACATCTCACAATTTTATATGACAACATTGGGGTCTAATTCCTAACAAATAATAATAAGGCTTAACAAACCTGCTGAATTTGTGAATTGTGAATGCTGTTATTTGTGCTTGGAGTGACTCGAATCAATTAGCCAGAAATTACTTAGTCAGTACTTTTGTTTATATATTTTCTGATCATTTTGACATGGAAATTTTGTTTGTTTTAATTCGGCCTGTCATGATACACACATTTTGAAATGCGATATATTGCTGAAGTAAATATAGACAATAAATTATAATATTGAAACTTGAAATGTATGGTTTTGACACAAACTTGTAGAAGTTATTAATTCAGCCATTCAGCAATTCAACAATTTCCTAGTGGTGCAAAGAAAATGTGCATACAATAGATACTGACCCCAAATAAATTGTTCCAGCTTTCGTATATTGAACAATATACACTATATATTAATTATGAAAAGTGTCTATCAGATCATAATCAGTATCATCATAGCAATCCAATTTGTTCACATATTCAAAAGCCAATTTGTACATTGAAAAGCGAGCACATTCTAAACGCTTGCGTCACATGAAACAACTACACCGCATGCTTGTTGTCACTATTTGGGCATCTAAAAACGGTGAACAAAAAAGCATACGCACATCTCCTCCTGGGACCAGTCTGACTACTTCTCCCTCTAAGTGTAAAAAGATCCTCGCCATGAATATGAAGAGGAGGTCAGGGTGCTACATCAGACAAGTTGTCAGCTTTTTGTTTATTCAATGAATCCCCAGTCCCCAAAGCAGCGCAAATAACACCGCCACACACAAGCTTAAGGCAACTGCAGATCTCCAAAACATTCATGTTAGAAGTGGCATTGGCAAAAGAGATGGTGAGAGCAATGGCTTCCGAACAAAGTTATGTCTTATGTGCGAGTGTGGACGATAAGTGATTGTGGAATGACTTTTTGATAAGATAAGGTACTGGAGCGGGATAACAGTTTGGCGTTCGGAATCAGAAAAATGGACAGAAGCTGGGTGGCAGTGATAAGCTAGAACTGAAGTGAGTCCAGAGCTATAGCAAATGTGGCTGCCTCAAACTGCATGCTAAAGCTACTAGAGAATGAGAATAAAATGTGAACTGTTAGAATTGTAGAAATCCTAAGTATTTGTGCAAGTTCTTTGTTCGCACTGTTAAGATTTTTGGCAACTGGATTTTAAACTTGTGATTGTTTTTTTTTTGCATTTAGAAGAAAAAAAAACATGCCACCATATGTAGTCTTGTCCAAAGGGAGAAGTGGCGTCAGGAAAATTAATGAGCAGTTCCTAAAATATATTATTCTTGTTAAATGTTTAATATGGTAATTGCATGAATGTGAACATTGTGGGGGAGTTGTGAAAGTGTTGTGTACACAAATAGTAAAGTTACCTGTTCCCAGCATTAGCTCCGTATTTGAGCAGTGATATTTACTCTGGGAAAGTGAGCTATAAATGGAGTGGACAGAGGAAGCGTGGCTCAGACTGAGGAGGAGCAGAATGCTGGAATAACACTTCATGACTTCCTCGTTCAGGTGAGGCGTGTTTACATCCTTAATGCTGCTGCAGCAAGCCTGCTTTGAAACGCTACTGCTGAGCTGGACTTTTGGTCCAGACCATAGGAGCTCTGTGCTGATTTGTTGTGT
Source organism: Boleophthalmus pectinirostris (assembly GCF_026225935.1). Taxonomy (NCBI): domain Eukaryota; kingdom Metazoa; phylum Chordata; class Actinopteri; order Gobiiformes; family Gobiidae; genus Boleophthalmus; species Boleophthalmus pectinirostris. The sequence goes on from NW_026571095.1 coordinate 12,627,847, forward strand.
TCCATAGGAGACATTTAAAAGAGAAGCAGGGGGCAGGGACAGGCCTTAAGATGGAGGTCTTCCTCCCAGGACGGGACAGGCTGTTGGCTGGAGGATGCTCAGGAAGGCCTTGGCAGACCAACAAAGACAGCCCTTGAGCTGTGGGGTGTAGTTTTTCAGGCCCCAGCATCCCCTTTGGCAGCGGCACAGAGAGCGCTGGCGTGCACAGGCCTGCGGCCCCGGGGACCGGGAAGTAAGGCCCTCTTTTATTTACTCAGGCTGCTGCCTGGGCCCGGACACTTCTCGTCTGGGTGTAGAAGGAAAAAAACAAGTCTCTCTCTTTCCTCCTCAGGTCTCTGGAGGAAGATTGCTCTTTCATCTGCAGTTGTTCACACATTGCACTAGTGTCTGTGTGCTGTGCTCATGTATGTGTGTAGGTTTAGCTCTGTGCTGTGGATACCACAAGAGCAGTTTCTATGGGAGGCATTGTCTGTCACACTCAACATTACATGATCCAAACCAGATGTGAAATGGTTCACTTTCCTCCCTCTTCAGTCTAATGTTACAAACTTCACTTTGGGCCCATGATGTCATGATACGGCTCAGTAGGACACTTTTAGCTGTCTGTTAGGCTTATTTCACAAACACATTTATTTTGAATAAGTTCATATTTGCTCTTCTACTAGATGACCATATTTGTTATTCAAGTAAAGGCAGTAAATGAATATCATACATCAGGTCAACAGCATAAACACTGGAGAAGACAGATGCTGTCCTGACAGCCTCAAAATGTCTCAGGGCAAAGTCATGCTCATTTATGTAGAATTTCATTTAGCCATGTATACAAGCCCATTTATTTGTTTGCTTCACTATTGTCTCCAAGCCAATGCGTTTCACTGTAAGGCATTGGCCGGGGTCATTTTTCTCTTGCACCGTCTTCTCCTCTCTATATCCTGGGAGTGCTGCGCTGGAGAGGCCATCCACCCCCTCTGTGGAGGAGGGCATAGCACTGAGTCACCCAACCTCCCTCCAACCACCACCAAACACTGCGAAAACATTGCAGATAAAGAGAAAGAACTATATCAACAGTGTTTTTGTGCTCCTTGACTTGACTGTGTGCGCACGGAGTGGGCACCTTGCCAAGGGTGGGAGGTTTCCGGGAGGGCCGCGGTGTGGAGGTGGGCTCTGGATGTGGCGCTTTCAGCAGTTTGGAGGGGCAAAGGAATGGCCTCCGACCCCATCTGTTTCCTGAAGATAGGCCCTGATGGGGGTAAGTGCTCCGTAAGGGCATGATATCCTGACAAAGGGCAGATCTCCCAGCAAAAACAACCGCAAGAGAAAGAGAGAGAGGGATGGAGATAGAGAGGGGAGGCCTGGACGTGTCAACCGGAGGAGAATATAGAGTGGTTTGGATCTTGGAAGGAGCGTGTGCTTTTCCTTTGTCCCCCTCGTAAATCTCTGCAGCTTCCTCTTGTTTTTCCCATTCCAAAGTTGTGGCCTTTTGACACACATTTTTTTCTCTTGTTGGGTTGAGATTTCACAGTTTTATTTAGGTTAGGAAGTTTGCAGTACTTAGAATGTGTCAGCGGGGGGAAGATATGGCCGGTAACCTTGTGAACTTGTGGAAAGTGCCTGTTCCATTCATAACAGTGGAAAGGAATGTCAGGAGTCGAGTCTGCTGAAGAGGGACACATTAAAACACATTGTGCATGGTCTTCTGGCCTGTTCTGTCTGGACATATTTTGGACACCTTCTTGTCCTTGAGAGATACTGTTAACCACACATTTGCTCTGCCCTATCCGTTTCCTCCCCTACTTCCTTGTTCCCGCGTATCACATGACAAGCTCATCCATCAAGTGTCGGTGGGCTCACGGCGACCACACTGATAAATAGTCTAATAACACATTCGCTATAATGTAATATATATTGACCAAAATGGTGCCACCACGCATATGTTTCATACTATCTAGATCGCTTTTACAATCTCTCCCCTTACTATACTATGTTGATGATTTTTTTTTTTTTTTTTTTTTTTTTTGAGGTCATTCGAAGGGCTTATATTAAAAAAAATAATAATTTAGCAATTGTTTCTGAATAATAGAAATGTTCTAATTTACCTCATGCAGGCTCTACATCCTAAAGTGCACCCATTGTCTGGCGCTGGCTTTAAATGTCAGAGAGATTGTGTTTTGAGTCACAGTGGGCTAAGCCATTACGCGGCCACATACAAGGTTAATTGTTGTAAAAGTATTTCCACTCATTCTCTTCTCTAATTATACTTCAAATTGCATATTTAAATGTAACTTTTTAGATAACACCTAAGGAGAGGCATTGTTTCCGCTGGAGAAAAAAAATGGTCTAAGTTCTCAACACTTCTTAATTCATACAGCTCTACTTTATAATTGCCATGACAAATAACTCAGTGGTGTCCCACCTTTTGTATTGGGGAGAATGAGACGAATGAGTTGCTAATACAGTATTACAAAGCACCTTCTGTAATCTGTACTTGTGCATTTTTCATCTAGCTTGGCATTTTGTGTAACTTTTATTAAAACTAATCTTTAGTCACACACAAACAAAAATAAATATTGAAAGTCAGCTGCAAGTTTTTTATAAGCCATGTACTTTCACTACTCATTTTCATAACTTCACTGCTTAAATTGCTTACACTTAGTTCTGTTAGAATACTATTTCTAGTTGCTGTGTTGCTAATTTGCTAATTTAACATCCTTCATTCCACACTATTTCCAATGTGACAGACACCTATTTCGAGCATTTTCTGCAAAACACAAAGAGCAAGTGCATCCAATATGACTTAGATTGATATATAATTTAAATTGGAAAAAGTGAAATACCAATTACATTTTTAAAGTTTTAAAGTAGTTACTTTTTGGAAGAATGTCTGCCAACACTGGCATTATAGTACACTGTCTATCATTTCAAAAGTTTCTCTGTTTTAATGTTCTTTTTCCTTTTTTTTTGTTTTCCAGACGGCGCTGATCTTGAGGATGACCCATCATGTTCCTGGCCTGCATCCTCGCCCTCCAGTAAGGACCAGACTTCTCCAGGACACTGCGAGGACTATGATTTTGGTGAAGAGGAGGGAGTGCCAGGCCTGCCGTACCCTTGCCAGTTTTGTGACAAATCTTTCAGTCGCCTGAGCTTCCTCAAACGCCACGAGCAAAGCCACGGTGACAAGCTCCCATTCAGCTGTACCTTCTGCAGCCGCCTCTTCAAGCACAAACGCAGCAGAGACAGACACGTCAAACTCCACACCGGTGACAAGAAGTACCACTGTGGTGAATGTGACTCTGCCTTCTCTCGGAGCGACCACCTCAAAATCCACATGAAAACGCACGCCTCCAACAAACCCCACAAGTGCCCCGTGTGCCGGCGAGGGTTCCTATCCTCCAGCTCGCTCCACGGACACATGCAGGTCCATGAGCGGGGTAAAGATGGCCGCACGGATGACTGGAAACTGAAAGAGACGCGGAAATGTAGCCGGTGTGAAGAAGGTTTTGATGTCCCGGAAGAGCTTCAGAGGCACATCGCGGAGTGCCACCCAGAGTGCTCGCCGTCAGAGGATGGGGGCCTTGGTGCCACTCTGCAGTGCATCTACTGCCACGAACCCTTTAGCGACGAGGGCACCCTGCTCACCCACATAGACCAGGCCCACAGCCGGGACAGGAAGGGCCATACCTGCGCCATCTGCTCCGAGCACTTTGAGTCTGTGGAAGACCTTTATGCTCACATGGACATCCACCAGCTACCAGAGTCTAGCAATCACAGCAACAGCCCGTCTTTGCTCACAGTGGGCTACACCTCAGTCTCTAGTACCACACCAGACTCTAATCTCTCAGTAGACAGCTCAACGATGGTGGAGACGGCACCCCCTGTCCCCAAAACAAGAGGCAGGAGGAAGCGAACAGCTCAAAACACAGATCATGGAGGTCGATCTGCTAAACAACCCAAAGTATCCTACAGCTGCATCTATTGCAACAAGCAAGTGTTCTCCAGCTTAGCAGTTCTTCAAATCCACCTCCGGACCATGCATCTGGACAAACCTGAACAGGCTCACACTTGCCAGTTTTGTCTGGAAGTCCTGCCCTCGTTGTTGAATCTCAACGAACATCTAAAGCAGGTACATAATGCTGAGGACCATGCTGCATTGTTGGCTAGCTTACCTGATGCCCTTCTTCAGTGCAACTTCTGCCCTGAGGTCCTGGGAGATCTCAATGCTCTCCAGGAACACATCCGCTGCTCCCACGGCTTTCCCAGTCCTGTCGCAAAGGAGAGCAACGCCTTTTTCTGCCCACAGTGCTTCATGGGCTTCTTAACCGAGGCCACTTTAGAGGAGCATGTTCGTCAGACCCACTGCGATGGCGGAAGCTTGAGATTTGATTCCCCGCTTGCTGTTACGCCCAAAGAACCCATTGTTGAGGTCTACTCGTGCTCGTACTGCACCAATTCTCCCATATTCAACAGTGTGCTCAAGCTGAACAAACACATCAAGGAGAACCACAAGAACATTCCTTTGGCACTCAATTACATCAACAATGGGAAGAAGTCATTGCGCACCCTCAGTCCGTCATCTCCCATATCTGTGGAACAAGCCGCCATCTTGAAGCAGAGTAGCTCCTCACGTGCCAACAGCAGTGAATTTATATGTAATCAATGTGGAGCCAAGTACAACAACCTAGATCTATTCCAGACCCACCTCAAAACGCACCTTGATGGTCTACAACCTCAACTCACCTGCCCGCAGTGCAACAAAGAGTTCCCCAACCAGGAGTCTCTGCTAAAGCATGTGACCATTCACTTTACGATTACCTCCACGTATTACATCTGTGAGAGCTGTGATAAGCAGTTCACATCAGTGGACGACCTGCAGAAGCACCTCCTAGACATGCACACTTTTGTCTTCTTTCGTTGCACGCTCTGCCAGGAAGTGTTTGACTCCAAGGTCTCCACCCAGTTGCATTTGGCAGTCAAGCACAGCAATGAGAAGAAGGTGTACCGCTGCACCTCCTGTAACTGGGACTTCAGGCACGAGACAGACCTCCAGCTCCATGTCAAACACAGCCATCTGGAGAACCAGGGCCGCGCGCACCGATGTATATTCTGTGGAGAATCCTTTGGAACGGAAGTCGAGCTGCAGTGTCACATCACCACTCACAGCAAGAAATATAACTGCCGCTTCTGCAGTAAGGCCTTCCATGCCATTGTCCTTTTGGAGAAACATCTCCGGGAGAAGCATTGCGTGTTTGAGGGGAAGGCGCAGAACTGTGGCGCTAATGGTTCTGCTCTGAGCGGTGGGGAGACCCAGCCGAAGGAAGATGCAGAATTACAAGGTCTTTTGACAAACAGCCACGGGACAACTGCAGTGGGGGCATCCGTTGTGGAATCACCAAATAACCATGATGGCAGTGAAGAGGAGGTGGACACAGCCGAGCCGATGTATGGTTGTGATATCTGTGGTGCGTCTTACACCATGGAGTCACTCCTCACAAACCATCAGTTAAGGGACCACAACATCCGTCCTGGTGAGAGTGCCATGATGAAACGGAAAGCAGAGATGATCAAGGGTAATCACAAGTGTAATGTCTGCTCCCGCACGTTCTTCTCTGAGGCTGGGCTAAGGGAGCACATGCAAACTCATCTTGGACCAGTCAAACATTACATGTGTCCCATCTGTGGTGAGCGTTTCCCCTCGCTGCTCACCCTCACGGAGCACAAAGTCACTCACAGCAAGAGCCTGGACACAGGGAGCTGTCGCATTTGTAAGATGCCTCTGCAGAGTGAGGAGGACTTCTTAGAGCACTGCCAGATGCACCCCGACCTGAGGAACTCCCTGACAGGTTTCCGCTGTGTGGTTTGCATGCAGACAGTCACCTCAACATTGGAGCTGAAAATCCATGGTACTTTCCACATGCAAAAAACAGGCACCATGACAAGCAATCACCCCGTTGGCCGCACCAACGCTGTCTCCCACAACCAGCAGGTGCACCATAGCCAAAAACCTTTTAAGTGTGCTTCCTGTCTGAAAGATTTCCGTTCCAAACAGGACTTAGTGAAGCTGGACATCAACGGACTGCCTTATGGACTCTGTGCCTCATGTGTGACAGCCGCTGGGTCCAAAAGCTCCAGTCCAACAGTGAATGGGGGAAGGCAACCTCCACAGCAGGGAGGTGCTACTACTCCTGCAGTCACAGCTGCCTGGATCCAAGGAGAACGCCTGAGTCCTGCTGAAGGCAAAGGCAAAGTGGCCTCTTCAGCCTCTTCATCCTCATCCTCCTCCTCCTCATCTGCAGGGAAGACACGGTGCTCCAGCTGCAACGTGAAGTTTGAGTGTGAGGCTGAGCTGCAGAACCATGTGCAGACTGTGCACCGCGAGCAGGCTGGGGACAGCAACAGTGGACACCTCAAGACCCCACAAGTGTCCCCCATGCCCAGGACCAGCCCGTCACAAACGGAGGAGGTAATGTGGAAATACAGCTTTAGTCATTTATTAATTACCACTTGCATATAGTGTAGCTTTCAAATGTTGTGATAATTATAATTTTGTGTTATTTTCAGAAGAAGACCTACCAGTGCATCAAATGTCAGATGGTGTTCTACAGTGAATGGGACATCCAGGTTCACGTGGCCAACCACATGCTGGGTAGGACACTTTTCTTATTCTTTGTGCTGCCCTGGAAGGACTAGACATAAAAGCATTTTATTCTTACATTTACACCTTTTTCTAACCTTTGATATTATTTCACTGCATTTTATTTAGCTTATCCATTTCAGATTTATATAATTTTTACTTTATGTATTTTCTTTTCCATCTAGATTTGAATAAAATAGTAATAGTAAAGATATCTATGTGCAACTGGGTAATTTAAATCTAACCTGGTTGCTTTTTCATCTGTGCACTACTGTAATTACGGAGCTTTGTGATGCAACATTTTTACTTTCACTTGAAAGTATTCACTACTACAGCACAATATATCATACCAAATCAATGTAACTGATTTACATGTACCCGCAACATTGAAAGACTTCAGTCAATCTCTGTTCAGTGCAAATGACAAAACTATTTTCATTTAATTTCCTACATTGCACGGCAGACATACCAAATAGAAAGACCTATAGTTACCCTTCCTTGTGCTTGTGATTGGTATGCAGGCCGAATCATTTGAGGAGAGAAAAAGACAATTGGAAAAGCTCTTTTCTTGCCCGCAGTTAGTGTGTGTCTGAAACTCCTCTCTCACATTCCTCTATTCATTCATTTATTCAGCTCGTTTGGCGGATCTTTCATTACACTGCATTATCTGTTGTCTTCGGCGGGAGAGAGCGACTCATTGATCTGGAACCAAGCCGCCTCCGTGGTTCGGGACACGCTTCTGGGCGCAGGTGAATTTTAAAACGCGCCGGGCAATTCTATCAGGGACCCACTGTTTGTGCATAAACAATCAGAAGCATGTGATTTGTGATTTCTGATGCCGCGCCGTATTTGCAAAAGGAAAAGGGAGGGAAAGAGAGTGAGGGAGGGAGGGGGGAGAGATGACAACGCCGCGGGTATGTAGGTGTGTATTTTGTATTCATCTTTGAGATCTGCTCACCCACTATTCTACTGGGGGTGCCTAATACAGTAGCACACCAGCATTAGTCCTTTCTCTCGCAAAGGCAGGCACGGCGGCTCACTGGGAGGGTCGAAAACAAACACCCCTACCGCTTATTTTATGTCTTTCAGCTTCGCAAGCTCGCAGTTGCCTCGTAATAGTGGAATTCGGGCAGCTTAAGAAAACAGGGGGATAGGTGATTGGGTTATTGTCTGATGTCTTACTACTCTGATACGCCGCAGCTTTGTATTCAACATGATCACGGCTTTCATCTGGCATCTCGAAAGGGTTTCTGTGGCATGGGTTTGTTTGCCGATGTGTAAAATGTAGAGGATTCACGAGGCATTGTGATGGAATCGTGGTAGGGTGGTAATGTCTTTGGTGCATGCAACAAAAAGAGGGAAAAAAGTAAAGGGAGAAGAGAAATGTTGTTGAAAGTGGTTCATATGTGCGGAGGTAAATGCAGACTGGGGTGCTTTGGATTGCTAAGCCAATTTGGGACGAATCATAGAAATAAGGTAATTGGGGAAATGGCTAAATAGGTTCTGTAGTGAAAGAGGGACACTTTCTCCTTTTAATGGCCATCTGCACAGGAGAGGGAGACAGGGCTGGGGTCATCTCGCTCAGCTGTCAGCGTTATTAGCGTAGGTAATGGAGCAGACGCTGGAATCATAGGGGTGTTGTTTTCATCCATGGCCCTCTCCATGGTGTCAGCTCACACTGATAACTCTATATATAGTGATGTGGCGTGACATAACCATAGTGCTAAGTGTATGGAACAACAAAACCTGAGCCTGTCTCACCCAGACAAGTCCATATTAGCTGCCTTTGGTAATACAATAGTGGCCCTTCAGCGAGTGCACTCAGCCGCCCCCCGAGCAGCTCCCCTCGGGCCCGAGTGCTCAGACTGCCTCTCCTGTCTGCCTGCCAGCACATTGTGATGCATGGATATTACACTGTGATGAGGACGGCCCATGTGCCCACAGAAAGTGCAGCTCTGTGCCCAGCTCCTCCACATTTCCTGTGATAATGGAGCTAAATGAAAGAGCAGAGATGGAGAAGGCCATGGGTGCGGGCGGGTGTGGAGGTGGGCCAGCCTCCGAATGGCCCCACGTGTCTTAAGATGGAGGCCGCAGCCTGCGAGGGCCCAGATGGATCAGTCCACATTTGCTGTACAGCTGGTCGCTCTGTTTGGGGACCTGGTGTGATCCTCCTATGGAGAAAAAATGATATCACCACCATCCAAGGAGCAATTTAATAGCAGGCCAGAAGACAGCTGGCCACTCTTTAGTTTAGAGTTTTTTTGGCATGGCACACTTACAGAATTGAGGGTGTCCGATGTTTCTCTGGAGATGCACAGATTTATACAGCTTTCAGCTGCTGCAGTCAATATCAAGTCTACTCTTTGAAATGGCACTTTGAAATGAAAAGCAGGTCTGTCCGTTTGCCCTGACGCTCATAGTAATTGCAAAGGACACAATATTTACAAGCACATGCTCTCACAAAGTGGGCTGTTTTGAGAGGACCTTTGAAGGTCTTTCATTGACACAAAAGCCTGTTTGGTTTTATCAGCAGGCCGCCCGCTGCCCCATGGCTTCTCTCTGACCCCACTGTAAACTCTGACATTTGGAGCCTCATGGGGGGTGTGTGTGGCCCATTTATCGCTCTGTTTCAAATGTCCCCGTGTAGATTTGTCACAGTGCTGACATGTTTGGTAGCAAGGCCACTGTCTTAAAAGCTTTTAAAGGTGAAAAGGATATTTGCCTTTCTGTTCTATCTGCTTTCAATCCAATTTACCCTCACCCCAGTCCATTCCAAACAGCTCCGAGCCAAAGTGGCAGTACTCAGAAGGACAGTCACAAACAAACCAGACCACTCCCACAAAAGTCTTGTGCGGGGTCACCTCTACAGATTTTTGGGCTGGTGACAGCACTGAGCTTGAAGCCAAGTCAGGGAGGAGCTCTCTCTCTCTGAGAGGAGCCAGTGGCCCGGGCGGCCCGGGCAGAGGGGGGCACTGGAGGGGTGCAAAGGTTCGGGGGCGGAGAGGGAAAGACACATTTGCTGTACAGCTGGCCGCTCTGTGTGAAGCAGCCACTGTGGGCTGTTACCAGGCTGCAGCAGAGAGAGGCCTTTAGCTCTCTATCCTCCCTGCTTTCCTCCTCCCTTCTCTCCTTTCACTCTAATGCCTTCTTTTCCTCCCTTCCCCACTCCCCCTCTCCTTCTCCCTTGTCTCCCTGTCTCCTCCATGCTTCCTTCTCTCCTCTCTCCTCAATCAGTGTCTTCTCAGTGTCCTTTTCATCTGGGTTCACTTATATGGTCCACTCACTCTGATTCCATGTTGACATTAAAGGGGATAAAACAGAATGACGTGTCATGGCACCGTTTAGAGCTAAAAGTCCTGTTCAGTTTTATTTCTTGTTATGGCCACTGAATGATGTTTCTCCTCTTGTTTGGTGCTCGCAGCTGCTTGGCAAGCACATGTCTCTGCCTGGTGGCTACACATTCACCACTATATTAAACCTCCCTGTTATTGTGACGCTTAAGACGATATGTTGTGATTCGTTGTTCCTTTTGCTTTCTGATGAAAGCAGGGCTGACTGTGGATTACTGCCTCATTCATCGAACACACATACATGTGTAATCTGCTAACCAACGCTACTCATATCACTCCTGTGAGACCGGATCACAACAGGATCAATTCTATGAAATAAATAAGGCCTGGACCCGCAGTGGAAACAAAGGAAACCAGGCGTAACCATATTCAGCGTGCAAGATCTGCTGGCTTTTATTAATTGGTGATTAATAACGCCTTTCTTTTCGTCAGCGCAGCCACCTCCCCGAGCAGCTAAGTGTGTAGCTGCTAATATGCAATTATGCACGCCTTACCGCTTGTTACATTGTACCTTTCTCTGATTGAGCTAGCACCCATGAAGAGAAGAGAAAAAGAGGGGGAAAAAAAATCTATTGATGCGATCACACATTCTTGCCTGTACAATTTGAAAACAAGGGAGAAAAAAAAGTTGCTCTACAAATGCCTTACCGTAACCAGGAGACTGCATTAAAAGTTTTACAGCATTGCAGAGACTGTTATGCTCTTCCTGGTGTTTTTTTATTTTTTTGTAAAGCAGAAGGTAATTGACATCGCCATGGGGATGCTCTGTTGCTAGGCCAGACAAGCTCGGTGTGATGTGGTCCTTATCTATCGATTTTCCTGACATTTCCCCACACCTCACAGGCCGGGCCAACATGTGAGCAGAACTAGAAAATATCGGATGCTCTCAGTTCATACAGACTGTTTGGACAAACTCAGGGAGCTCCAGAACAGCGCCGGGCCCTGCGCTGCATCGCAATTTCAGGGTTGATGTCTCCATGGCGATACGGGGACTCTGTAACCCCCCTCACTGGGCACCTCTTGGGATTTGACTTTGAAAAATGCGAGGAATGATCAGTGAGGAGTTTAACAGGTTTATTATGTGGTACATTTTAGTTCAATAGATATGATCACTTGCTTTTGATACAATTGTAAAGTTGTCTATGCAAGTTTATGTTTACTGTGTCAGCAATAAGAATGGCTCATTACTTTAAGTGCATGTATGACAGGTGCTCATGTTTTTGATTATTAAGTAGCTATTTGCGAAGAAATTGTGATAAAAACTGTAGAGTGATTCCATATATATAACAAAATACATAACAAAATTCTGTAAGTTGTGAAAATGACATACAAGGAACACAGTTGCAATTTGATGTGATTCATTGAATTGATTGATTAGCCCTTATTTACAGAAGAGTTGCAGCATAACAGTTATGAAATTACACTCAGAATCAAACTAATCTTTAGAGGAGCTGTTTTTTGTTATCTTAAAATTTTGAAAAACAGAACTCGTTCATTTTTAACCCTCTGCAGCAGTCCAAACTTATTTTTCCCTTTCCACACGCGTAGTAATTATTGACTGTGATAATTTTATAAGTGCTTTTCACAACTTTCAAAGACCAGAGAAAAGTTTGCCACCACAGTAATGCTAAAAACAACAGCGCACCAGCCTTACTTCCTGGTTCATGGACAATAAAAATGCTTTACAACTGGATGTATAAATCATACAGCAGACTTACTTTGACCTGCTTGAACTGCTTTTACAATGCAACATGGGACAGGACAAAGTTTACCAGACAAAAAAAAGGTACAACCCCTTTAAGATATAGTATGGACCACCTAGCATAAAATATGGTAACACAATCCCTATTAGGATTGGAAACCGAATTCACTGGACCCACTGTAGCTCTCCTATGCCGCGTACAGAGCTGCATAAAGGTGCTCTCCCTGTGCAGCGGCCATCTTTTATTGATATACAGAAGGGATGTCTCCTTTAGAGTGTTAATGTCAGCCCTTGTTCTGAAGCGAAGCCCATAAATACTGCATGATCAGAATTAACTTGTGCATTACTCCCTCCTCCCCGTGGTCCCTTAGGTGTCACGGGGAGCCCAAGGGTGCACCATTGCCCCCTGGTTTGATGGGGTTGCTTAGCAGTCAGTCCGTAGGGGGGCTTATGGCAGAAGTGCAAACAGACAGTGCTGGCTTAGTAAAGGTCATAGTGGCACCCTGCACCCAGGCTGTCCACAGAACGTGCCCACAGAGACAGTGCCCCTTGGCTAATATTGGCACTCCCTCCTGATACAATTTGTGGTGTTGAAGGTAACTTTGTGTTGTGGCTTTCTGACCCCAAAACTCAGCTCTGCAGTTCAACAGTGTTTTATTAAACTTTGTTACACAGGCTGTATGTAGCAACCATATAGTTAACAAGGGCTAAAACTTCCCAAAAATCACGCAATAGTTATGATTAGACTATAATACTGCAGCTTTATGATGTTTAAACTATCAAATGTGTTGCTTTTTTGTTAATTGTCCTTGAATTTTGTATGGATTTTTTCATTTATTTTGTAAAGGTATTCCATTTTAGAACTCTGCTCCTTGTATGTCTCTACTTTTTTCACCAACTGGTATTTAACAGCTTTAAAACTATTATATTTGCCACAAGTTTATTCCACCAAACAAAATAATTATTAGAAAACACAAAAAAAACTGTAATGTGCACTTTAAATATGTGCGGAAAACAAAAAATAAAAGCTTATCTTCAGCTTCTCAGATCCCTAGGTTACAATTTCCATTTTATCACATTCCGTGCACTAGTAGTTGCTTTATATTGCCTTTCAGGGTAAACTAAAACTATAAGCCTCATATGAGAGTTCACACTTAACGCTGATTGGCTGCATCTACCTGTCACTTACTCATAGCTGTCCCCTGACCAATAGGAGGAGGGCTTGGGAATCATGTCTCTGTATTGTGCAAACTGTCCCGTCAGCCGCTCTCATGTCAAAGCCGGTTTGTTCTTTCTTCAACAGACAATATAGTTAATATTTTGAGCCACAGTTATTACCAAGGGTGCCAGTGTTAGCAGAGGGTGGCATACTCAAGAGGGAAGGAATTCTAGAATGGAGTGAGTGGTAGTGCCAGGCTGTCCGCAGCAATCCCGCTGTGACAGATCTGATCTAAGTTAGCACAGTGTAGCTCGCGTCTCTTCTATTTCAAGAATGTGATACACGCCTGGACACAATTCTACTGTCACATGCTAGGACAGATCTCATATAACTGCTAAATACACCTTACGTGACAGTAGTAAACAGATAAAAAGATGGCTATGAAAGATGAATTGATAGGGGTGTTATAATGCCTGATGCCCTTCCTTACATAAAATATTCACCTGAACTTGACATTAGAGAGACAAGATTTGATTGAATTACCTGGTGTGTCTCATAGTATATAGTGTAGGTGACAGTAGCTCAGTTGGTAGGGTGCCACTGACCACAGGTTGGCAGTACAATTCCAGCTCTCATAGATGAATGCTGTTGTCCTTGGGCAAGACACTTAATCTGTGTACACTGGTGTATGAATGGGTGAGTGGTTCCTTGATGTAAAGCGCTGTGAGTGCCATGAAGGTGGAAAATGTGACCACCTACCGCTAATATAATCTTTGAGGTGTTTTTTGTTTTGTTTTGTTTTTTTAGGTAACTTTAATGGATTGCTGTGGAATGTTCCAGGCAAAATAATAACATCTCCATGGAGGCAAGAAAGTGCCTGAAACACAACCAGAAAAGTGACATAGTGCACCTTTAAAATCCTTATTAAAAAAAATACCAAAAAGCCTCTTATTTCTTTTTGTTAGTACTAAAGTTTGTACTGTTTGCCCATGTCTCACTATAGAAGAGAATTCCTTAAAACCTCCCATTAAGTTATCTGAATGTACTCCAAAATGATCCAATTACAAATATTTACACTCCACTGTATTGAGATTTGTTTTAGGCCGCAAACAAATTCTCCCAAAAAAGTTGCCTCTCTCTTTATAGTCTTCCAAACGACTGCCATCGTCCAAACTTTCTCCACAAACGGCAGACATGGGAAGACGCAGGCGGGCGGGCAGGCGGTATCGGGGGCGAGTTTGGGGGGTGAACCGTCTTCTGAAAGGGCCCCCCAGCGTCCCGAGCCTTAATAATCATGTGAGCAGCGCTGGACACCATTACCCTCCTGTTCGTAGCGGCCCGTTGCCAGGCCCGGATTGCTGGCTGGCAGTGGCAAGGTCAACGGCGGAGGAAAAACCAGTTATGGAGAGAGGGGAGAGTGGAGATAGAGAGAGAGATAGATAGAGAGTGAGAGAGAGAGAGAGAAGGTGGTGGTGGTGAGGGGGGGGGGGTCGGCCATCTGTCTGCTCGGGCCTGCCATACCCGCGGAGCAAATGGACACGGGCGGCCAGAGGAGAGGCTAGCGACGCCCATAGAGTTATACCCAGTGAGCATAACGCGTTGCTACGGATACCGAGCCAGAGACGCAGGGCCTTGGTAGCACTAAAACATATATAGGCACGCGGCAGAACGGGCCATCACCCTCAAATTTGGCACAATTACTCAGTGTGTTTATGCATGTTTGTCTTTTTGTTTTTTTCTGAGTGCAGAGAGGAGCACTGCTGGGTCCCTTACTGTTTTAAGTCCAGATGGCAAAGCATTTGATGAAAAAAGTTGATAAAAGTTGTTTTGTTGGCAACGCGTTCTCGTCATTCTGGCCTTTTAACGAGATGTGTTTGTGGAGAAACTGAGAGCGGGGAATGTTGTCAGTGGCTTTCGGACATATGTACGATCTCCACAGGCATTCAAGTGCAATTAAAGAGTGTTTTTATACAGATAAAAGTGCTGGATCTGGTGAATTGTTAACCTTGGATAGTCCTAAATGAATGCATGTGTGAAAAACTTGATAACAGACTAAGGCGATGAAAATCAAGGAATCCCGCTTAGCTCTATTCTACATACAGTATAACTACATTTAAAGTGGGTAAAGGAGTGACCACTGTTGAGCATCAAAATGTTTCAGTGTTTACATTATTGACTGTAGTCAGACAATATTATGGCTATCTAAGTAAGTAAGTAAGCCTTTATTTATATAGCACACTTTCACAGAATAAAAAAAAACATCGCAAAGTGCTTTACAGAGTGCAATAAACAACATATACAAGAACAGAGGAATTGCAGACACAGTCAACTAAAAGAAGAAAAGCTGAAACGTGCCTGGAAAAGTCACTGTTGAATGAACTATAAAATTAAGTGAATGAATACTTTATAGACATTTGAAAGCCCAGCCTTTTTATTATGGACAACATGCACCATATTGTAATTTTGCATATTTCCAAGACAACCATTACTATGTTTTATTTTCCAATATTGTATACATATCGTCCTCTAAGTGTGCATCAGCCTGTTACTAAAGACCTATATCTGGATTTTTAAGGTCCTGCATTACACAAAATTGATTCTTGTGAGCTTTAAGTCATATTATAATACTGTTACCTCATCAAAAAACTTACAGCATTGTGTTTCATTCACACTTGTTTTAGTAACCCTTTATTTACTAGTCTGTTTACATCTCCAAAGCTCAAAATGCTCTGTTCTGCCTTTTGATGTCATGAAGCAGTGTTTTTTAAATAAACCACTACCTTTTACTTTTTGTGTAGTTGAGATTGGCAATTCCAGGACTGAAATTAATTCTAGTGAAGGTGTATAGAGTTTAAAAACATGCAGGAGCACTTTCTCAGAACTCAGCCTAAGCTCAGCCTATTTGCAAGGTTTGTGTGTTAAACATGTGTCGATGCAGAAACAACATTATAAATAACATAGATCAGAAAATAGCAGAATTTGGGCCCTTTAATCAGGTAGTTAACGGGTAAATGTCCACCTTGTTGTTTGTGGCTGTAATTTTAATGCAAGTCGTAGATTCACTTAGGTCACCTCTTCTAACGCCAGCTATGACTTTATTCATGCTTGTAAACACGGGATTGTGGGATTTGGAATCTTCGTCCTTGCTCTGTGCTGTTGTCTTAATTGCGCGGCCCACTCAGAGAGGTCCTTTATGATGCCCTCTGGCTGTTGGGGGAGAAACTGTGGAATGTAGCAGAGCTCTTTAATGTGTTTCAGGTGCTTTGGGCCACCAGCCAGCCCCCATTTGCATACTAGAGTTATGTTTACTCTTATTTAAGCATAAAAACAAAAAAAATATTGTCACGAAAAATATTCTTGTGGCTGGATATGATATTGCAACGCTGAAATTCCCCTCTGTAGGAAAAATAAACGCATGTATTCTTACTGTCAGTGGGATTGCCGCTTCACAGATCTGACTTGAAATTTGGCTTAGTAGTCGCATCCAGAAAAGTTAGATAGTGTACCTTTAAAACAAAAAAATTCTTTGGTCTATCCTGATAACCACCTGGCAAAAAGTACATTCAAAAACACTTAAAAGTTACTGAGTTATCTTCACAGTATTGCATCTGTAAAGTTCTCCAGTTCTCCCTGACACTGGTTACCCCCCTGGCTCGTGCACCAGCTCTCCGGAAAAAACAGTGGAGATGTTCTTGGGCTATTCCCCCTCCCCGAATGAAGGGAAATCACACAGGAAGTCCCTGGATGAAAGCTTTATTAGTTATTAAGGTTTAATGTTGATAAGGGTGTGTATATGTTTACTGGAGTGCAGACAGCGGTGCAGTGCAATCGTCCGAGAGCTGCAGATTTAGCCAGGAATTAGTGTACACACAGGGTTTAATTAGGGGATCTATTTCCATCTTGTTAGAAAGCTATAATGTGGCTAGGTTATGATATTAAATGCGGTGTCTTTAACGGCATGTACAAGAGATGTTCACTGATTACAGATAAAATAATGGACCAAAAGACCAGTGGCAGGCTTATCTTAATATGTTCCATACAGGGGAAATCAATGATGTAAGGAGGGACTAGAGTGAGAGGAATGAGATGTATATGTGTTCATTTTTTGACAGTAGATCACATCAAAATCCATTAAATTCAAATGTTATGATTCAAGTGTCTCCTAATGTAAGTGGATCTTTTGGAATTAGCCTACTTGGTAAAACTTAAAACACATTTTTTTGGATATGTTGCTGTATTGTACAAAATGCAGCTGAATTGACAATGAAGTAATCTTTTTTTCCATTCAAGTTGGATTACTGTGTCGGATCAAAGTAAAATACAGCATTGTTTCGAAGTAAAATACTGCTGAATTGGATCAAAGTAAGAAAATGCATCAGACAAATACTGTATATACTTTAAATACTTTGACAATCAGTCTAATGCAGCTCCCAACAAGTATAATATGACTTTCTCTTTATACAGTGCATAAAGATATTCAAATCTCCAAAACTTTTTATCCATTTGCAGATTGCATTCGACCCATATTATATTGCCACTTGAGAAAAGCTGTTAGAAGTAGTATAGCTGCCAGTGACATGAGCCAGTACACTGCTTAAGAGTGGCTAGCTTTAAAAAAAAAAAAAAAAAAATGTGCAGGGCCAGTGTGGTGAAAGCGTAATGAAAATTCCACTAACATTTGCATCAGTTAAACCTGGCTCCTTCTGTGTTGCCAGATAAGAAGTCATCTACATGTAATGGAGTTATTTCAGATGATGTATCGACTAGAGTGGAGTTCATAATTATTCCGTTACAGTTACAGCCATTTTTTTTCAAACTAATTTAATCATTTGTTTGTAAAAATGTATTGGAGTTAAGCATATGACACAGACCATTTTACTGACTGTCAAAACATTTAGCACAACAATTTTACATCAATCCAAAACACTATTAGTTTAATCTGTTTTTAAAAATGCAAAGTGGCATCCATTAGCAGTGAGAGCTCCTGTTTCCAGTCTTTTCATATGTCGTGTTCCATTTGTCATGTGACAGTGCAGTGTGAACAGGGAGGAGATGAGGCCCTTTTGTCTTTTGTCCCGCTGCTATGTAGAGACGCCAACCTTAAGCCACGCGCCCGTTGATTAATCTTTAACATTTATAATTACTAATTAAGTCGGTAAGAGACTTTTAATGTAGTTCCCTTTTCGGATGGGAGCAGAGAGGACAACAGATCATTAGCTTCAATAATGAACGTGGATGAGCCTGATAATGGCCTGTGATAGGTGGATACTGACAGATACATTAAATGGGGCGAGCAGACTAAGTGATGTAGTAGTGGTGAAGTAGGCTGCTCCAACTCCACAAAGGCATTTGAAGTCTTTGAAATCGTCAAGGTCTGATAAAGAAATTAAGTTAGAAATGTTGGCCTATATTGTCAGCTAACTAAATATTGTGTATTTTTTTATTTTGATTACAGTTAAGATCAGGCAGTGTAACCAGACAAGTTCCATTCTGATCCCAGTGTTTTCTGAACTAGAAGGAATGTAAATGATAATGTTGGTGGTTCAGTAGAGAATGAGGAGATAGACAGTTCTGCTGCCTCGGTGAATAAGAAGATGCATATGTTATGTTTAATGTACTGTAGGATTGATTGATATTAAGAAAAAATATAGCGATTTTTCTGGCAGATATTGAGATTTTGATTTCATCTACGATTTTCAGTGCACATGAAAGTTTGCAAATATCATCTTAAATCTTACCAGAGTCCTGCACCAACGATTTGACGCTGGACCATAAAGCTCAATTTATGCAGACAATAAGGGCTGTGATTGGTCCTACATTGAGTAATAATGTGTTTAATGCAGCTTTGCGCACATTTGTTTACATTTTACAGAAGCGAAACTTAAAACCACATGATTAATTTGCATAAACTATTAGCACTAAAAAAAACAGTTTGCTCCTTGTGCCCTGATGTGGTCTCCTTATGTCAGAGTAAAGGACACATGTTCATGTTAAACTTTACACGAACGCCAAGTTTAAATCCTATCCTTCTAGCGTTGTGGTGGTGAATTACTTCATGGTGCATAGACCTCGATGCAGATCTATGAATCAAAAACGATAGCGACAAGGTGAAGGCGGCAGTGTTGAGGCAGAACTAAACTTAAATTGGGTTTTAAAACACGACTTTGATGCTCCCAAAATCATGTTGTCTGAGATCACAATTGTCAGTCCAAAATAATAGATCGATATACTGTACTTCCTATCAAAATTGTAAAAAGTGCTTATAATCATGGTAAATAATTAGGAGGCTCAGAATTCATAAGTGAGGAATAACTTTGTACCACTGCAAGCTGTTTAAAATGAACTAGTTTTTCACATTTTAAGACAGTAAAACTCTTAGGTAAAGCACCTTAAAACTGAACATAAAATTGGTTTCCTACTTTGCATTCAGTGTTTTTATCACCTCATAACTTTGATTTTACTACTATGTAAAAGTGTTGCCTCTATTGTTTACTTACCCATTCTCTGTTGTTCTTGTCCCCGATGCATTAGCCATCGCTCATTATCACATTATTACATTAGTGTGTGCATTATCGAGGTGGCTGCCCATTAAAACACTAATTTCATACAAGTTTTTTTCTCTTCTTTTTTGTACCTAACGATGATGCTACCCTGGCACATTCGGCGCGTCTCTGTCCCACTTTGGGGAAGGTGCTTATGCCATAATGATTATTATCATTAAGAAGATATTAATGTGCTCCGTGTTTAGCCCCAGCTGCTCATCATGGCCAGAGAGACACTGCCAGCAAACGTCCCACCTGTCCAGTAGGGGGCAGGGTCACTGGAGGTCACGCACACCCACCAACAGGAAATTAGAGGAGACAAATAGAGATAAGTCTGCCACTGTGAGAATCATACATGGCCATTTACAGCGATAAATGGGGTAAGAGCAGGTTCCCATGTAATTGGCAAAGGGAAAGGGACTACATTTAGTCATCTTCAGAGAGAAAATAATGAGTACTTATTGTAGTACTTGAGTATTAGAGTACTGTACACTTTTTTTTATTTTACTTTTGCCTGAAACTGAAAATTTGAGTATTTTTTTGTCAAAGTAGTCAAATTACAGTTGTTACCAAATTAAATGTATTCTCATATACTTAATAGCAAAGGCCAAAATGCTAAGTCTGCCTCAACATAAATAGTAGTAGTAGTAGTAGTGATGGTAGTAGTAGTAGAAATGGTAGTATAGTAGTAGAAATGGAAGTATAGAGGTATATGGTATATGGTAAGCTACTTTTGTTTAGTCCCTTTGTAATTCTCAGAGGCAACGGTAGCAATACAGTAATACAGTTGTTGTGGGGGTGATTGTAGTTGTACTATTGAGTAAATTATTTTGTTCAAGTAAGTTTGATTACATCTCACAATGCAAATGCTGAATAATTCGTCCTCATTTGCAAAGACATTTTTCTCCTATGCATATATGTGTAGAGTGTTCCGTGGCCGCCCTCACATTTGTGCATGGCTGCTTCATTAGGGCCTGGAAAAGAAAAGGCGTACTGTAGTTACATTTAATCAAACAAATCTTTGGGGCAGACCACATAATCAATCACAATCCTTATCCAATATACAGCTGCACTCTGTAACAAAACACTGCTCCTCTGCTGGGCCCAAATGATATTACACTGTAGTTTCATTATACGCTAACAATACTAGCTTTAGTGCCTTTATTCACTTAGTATTAACTGAATCTAGTGTTATTATAATCATTATTTAGACATTCTACCCATGAGATACAATGTGGAAGCTATTGGTTCAACAAATAAAATGTAATGTATGCTATTCACTCAAAATCCTAACTCTTGCCCCATTTTGAAAGGGACATCAGCACACTAAAAAATGTTGATTTTGTATGAATGTATTGTGTTATCATTTCCATTATTTTTTTTATGCTCACCCAAAGCTTGAGTTAAACCATGGCTTCCCCTCATTATTAACTTAGAATAGTGTTTTTATTCATCCTGTATTGACTGAATTTGAGGCTCTGAAAAATATGTTTTCACCTAACCCCTATCTCTGCCCACCGAGCCATTTTAGCTCAATATTGTGGTTTACAATGAACAAAATGACAAATTATAATCTACATTTGTTATTGTTTAATACCAAATACTCCTGGAAAAAGCACAATATGTCCTTTTTAAAATGTGAACTCTTAATAATATAATAAGCATATCACTATTTGAACAGTTCATTTTAGCAGTGTATAATTTGAAAACAACCAATTACATACGCGCACACATCAGTAAAACACACACCCTCTCTCACTAAGCTTTCTGGTTGGTGGGGGCACTGGTTGGTGGGGGCCCAGGTTGGTGGGGGCCCACAGGCTGAGGCTCTCGCAGTCCCAGAGTGGCTCCTGGGGCCGGGCTGCCAGTTGTTTGCCAGGGCCGTCCGGGTGGAATTCATTCAAATTAAAGCTGGGTCCCTCTCCTTCATCAGCATTCCGCCGATGAGAGTAATTAAAGCAGAAATGAATTCGGCTGTAAGCAGAGGAGCCGCGGAATCACTGATATTACAGGCCGGATGATGAATGCCTGGCATCAAGGGAGCTCTCGAGGGAGTGGAGAAATTCACACATCTCTTTCTTTCCCTTTGCGTTCTCGGTCTTTTTATTCGCTTTTGTGTCTTGCTTTTTTGCCACTGCCCTCATTGCCCACTTCATTGTATGTCTGCCTTTAATATGTATTACAGTTGTTATGAATCCTGACCTTTTATTAATTTTACATACGTTAAGAGATTAGTTCAGGCTCCCAAATAACAAGCACAACCAAAAAAGCATTCTATTGTGTGTTATCCTTACAGCTCACTTTAACCGCTGCATTGATGTCAGTGGCTTATAGTTTGTAGTAATGAAAATGCATTAGTGAAATTGAACGTTTATATCCTAAATTAGTTTACCTATTAGTGTTAATAAGTTGTTCTATAATAATAAGCATCTGTCCACCCAGTTACATATGCCACAGTTATTGGTTTTAGTTTCCTGTTAAGGGCACAGTTTTGAGGATTTAGGACCGTTCTCAACATATGTCATTTATTTATCAATTGTTACAATTACATCCATTTTTTAATCACTCTGAGACTCTTCGGAAGATGGAGATGGGACAAAATTAGTTTTCACTCAGAGAACCAGGGTTACATAACCAGGGTTTCATATTGTAACCGTAACACTTGTATAACTGCAATCATAACTGTGTTTAGTGTACTATATTACACAAACTTTTATTTCTGTATTTGTATTAATGTGCACTTTTAGCCTGTTATGCTGTTATCTCTTCAAAGACATACTTGAAGTTGTGTTTTGTTTCATTCACACATGTTTGAGTAACCCTTTATTAATAATCTGTCTACATTTCCAAAGTTCAAAATGCTCTGTTCCACCTTGTGATGTCATGTAGTGGTATTTTCAAGCTAACATCTACCTTTTTAACATGTGTAGTGATGAGCACTTCCAAATATGAAATAGGATAATTTAAATGATTCTAGTGACCATGTTTGGTGTTTAAATTGTGTTAAATGTGTGAATCAAACAAAACACTAAAAAAATAGTATAACATAGGCCCTTTAAGGTAAAAAAGTAAAAAGTTTTAGAACACCTTCAGTTATTTTTTTCTTTTCATTACTTATATTCCCACATTTTGACTACCACAATCCAATTTGGTAGAAAGGGCTGAACCAAGGACACAAATTCTCACTATTTTTTCCTCACTCGTGGCAGCCTGTCAGACCTACTGTCCCCATATTGCGTCTATTGCCATACTGGAGTTTAATGATGCTGCAAATACTGGCATTACCGCTCATATGAAAATACAGTGCACTTCTGATGAACCTGTTAAACAAGGGCAGGCAAGGTGTCAGCCAACATATAGAAAGTAAGAGGTGTGGAGAGGTTCAATTATCACACAGAGGTTTGGGGCTGCACGCTGCATTTGAGCGCGCTGATTTCCGGAGCTAGAGACAGGAGCTGGGAGCTGTACAGATGATGCGATATTCTACCCAGGATGATTCAATGATCCCCCATGTCCCCTGACGCTTTATTTTTGGAAAAGCACATCTTTAGCGAGAGCAGTCACAAGACCAAAAGACAAACAAGAGAAACTCGGAAAACAGCGCGGGCGTGTGTGGAGCTGTCAGGACTTTTTATACTGTTTTAGGCTCCCAGAATATAAGCTATACCACGCAAAACAAAGCTGAAGTAAGCATAGAATGATTGTAATGTTTAATCTTTACTTAAGGTAAGCGGAAAGAGAAAGGAGGCTTATAGCTGTGAATATATAGTCAATAAGAGACTGCTTTTTTATTTACCTTTTCAGCTAAAAAATGAAAATAAGTTGTTTTTATTTTATTTTTATTTTGGTTGTTTGTTGCAGTGAAAAACATCTTACTGTGAGTGGGCTTGCATCTCCACAAACTTCCACAAGACTTATACTTCGCCTGCTTTTTTCTGTGGAAATGTTGTTCCTTTGGCTATAATCTTCCACAGTATGGCATGAAGTTTATCCATCTCTGTGGAAAATAGGACTGGGTATCATTAAGACGTTGCCGATACGATACATACCTCGATACATAGGCTATGATATGATACATACCTTGATACATAGGCCACGATAGGATACATATCGTGATACAGTGTACTTTTGGTTTGATACGATATATTTCAAATCGATTTGATAAAGAAAATAAAGGCTAAATCATGGCTGTGATACAAAAAATCTTTGTTAAACCACTTCTTGTGCAAAGTAAATATGAAACATTTTAATCTTTAAAACTTTGAAAATGTCAAATGTATTCCATAAACGAGTTTCCTTCTACAAACAAGCAACAAAACTGTAGCGCTGTTACAAAATAATTTAGTAAAATATACCACAAAATACTCTTGGCAATATATTCTATACGGCAGCCCCCAATATTGATACTCTATCATCACATTAAACAATACGATAGATCGATATTTTGATAGTTTTGCACAGCCCTAGTGGAGAATGTTCCGAAGTATGGTTTTAACTTTCTGTTTCAGCAGAAAGTGTTTGCCACTTTCAGAAAGTTGTAAACTGACCTTTAACCAGTTCTGCAGTTAAAAAGTACTGTAACAGCTTGTTGACATCTACTCCTGTTTTAACAGTAAATTGAGCATCTAGAAAAGTCTAATTTATGTTAATTTTATTCATTAGAAGAAGAGTCAAAATTATTGTCAGCCAAAAGACTGCGCCATGTTAGAAGGTTAAGGTTATAGTAAGGTTAAATTTAGAAGGTAGTTTCTGTTAATGTTTCATAGCATTTTTGCATGTAGTCTTTACTAGTTTCAAGTTCAGACATTTCACCAGATAATAACGCTAAGACAGTGTACATTCCATCTTCAAACATTCTTACTCCATCATAATAAACTTCAGAACTCTTCGCTAGCATTTTCATTGCTCCTGTCAATCTGTCGTCATTGTCATCCATTTCGTTTTTGTCATATTAATATTAAGTTTTTGCAGAAATCCCAAAAGTCAAAACTGCAACATTATAGTTTGAAAACAGCATTCAAACCGAAACACAAACTCGCAGAACTCACGAACAGCAGGGTCGGATGGAGCCGTCAGTTGGCCTGCTTTCCCCCCTCCAAATCAAATGGAATCGCACAAAGGTTAGCTCTTCGGGGCTTTATGCTAATACGATATACAATTCTGCCATGGAATTTGCCAATGCATGTCTTCGCACTGTCTGACTCCGAGGAAGCAGAGAATGGTAATTGCGGTGACCTCTGCCCCTCCCTTACCCAGAATGCCTTGGGGGTAAAAAGCCCGAGGTGCTAATAAACAATACATAGATCTTTTTCGTGTTTTTCATTTCACTTTTCTCGCCTTAATGACTCACAAGAACAACCCCGTGTTTCGAAAATGACTGCATATCAAGAACCAAAAGGAAGTTGCATTGCATTTTAATTGTGCTAGAATAGCTCAATAAGATGTAAATGAATGAGAGTTCAAGCTCGGAGTTAGCGGCGGTTATTAAGAATTTAGCAGGCTGGCATTGAGCGGAAACAGGGCCAATGATTAGAAAGAGTAAAGAAGGCGTAATACGCAAAAGGAGATGCAACCTTGGGCCCCTGGGAGACATGCAAGGGCCCCAAACTAGCAGAGACCTGAAGCTGGGGCCAAAGGCGAAGGGAGCATGGTAAACTCTGTAGTGCATATTCTTTGGACATAATTTCATGCCAAGATAAAGAAATTGTTAGTACCTTCTAATTTATTGCATGTTTAGCATTCAGTGTTGTTGCAGTTTTAAGACAAAGTGAATATGAGACATTTTGTGGTAGCTGTCACAGTATGTTTAACTAACAGAGCTATCTGTACATTGACTGTCTGGGCAATTTGTACAGAAGTACAAAAGATACCATATTTTTTGGACTATATATCGGTACGGAGTATGAGATGCAGCAGCCAAAAAATGCATAATGAAGAAGAAGAAAACATATATAAGTCACACTAGACTATAAGCACTTTTTGGGGGAAACTTATTTATAAAATCAGAGACCAGGAACCGACTTTTCATCTTGAAAGGCAAGTTATAGCAATAACAAAAGAATAGAGAACAACAGGCTGAATAGGCGTCTGGTATGGTTCTGTGTAGCTGTCATCAGCATCAGTTCCAGTTAGAATTATTCCGGGCTTTCTGAATCCCGACAGGATGGTTTCGGTTTTCATTGAAGTCCAGGCTTTGTAGATCCATCCAATGACTTCCAGGAAAGTTGCATGGCACACCCTCTCGGTTGCCGTGAAGCTGTGTTCTCCATCCCTGCTTTCCTCCAGTCCCTCACAAGTTTCTCGCTCACTCCAAACTTTTTTGCTGCTGCTCGATTACCGTTTTCACCTGAATATCTCACTACTTGCAGCAGGACAACGGCTTTCCTTGCAGGAGACATGAGCAGCAGAAGGCAAAGTGACAGTGTTACAGGAGTAGCAGATACTGGCACACAAGCCTAGAGTGCCCTCTCACAGCTGTCAGTGTGAAAATTTTAATATATAAGTAACAATGAGTATAAGTCGCAGGACCACCCAAACCATGAAAAAAGTGTCACTTATAGTCCGAAAAATATGGTACTTCTAACTCAAATACACTACCAAAAGTTTGGACTCAGCCTCGCATTCAATGTTTTGTTCTATATGTTTACAAATTTTTACATTTGATATACACACAGAAGGCATCAAATCAATATGAAATATGATATATGGAATTATGTAGCAAAAAAAGACAAAAAAGATGAAAATGAAATAACTCTTCTAAATCTTTTTCAACAATGCTGAAGATGAGTCATTTGAGGATTTGACTATAAAATATATTTTAAACATTAATAGTCCATATATCTTATTTCATATATCTGATGTCTTCTGTATGTATATCAAATATAGAAATGTGTAAACATTAACGGAAGAGTCCAGACTGGTAGTGTTTTTATTATGAAAATACAATGTAATCAGTAGGAAAATCTGTCTCTTGTTTCCCCATCTGAGAGAATGACATCATCACATTCAGTAATCCCAAAACCACCAATAAGCAACTCACATGAGAAGTATTTTGTATTAGCTTGTTCTGGCCAACAAACCACAAACCACTTTATTGCATAGGTAAACTTTTAGTGAAATCAGAGTTGCCAGTTCTACTCCAGGCCAAATCTTCTAAGTCATTACATCTTGCTTCTCTGCTTCCCTTGAAACAGAACTAGTGATACAGTCCTGGCATTTCTCTTCAATTATTTATCCAACTGCATCTTTTTATAGACTCTGGTTTACCTATGGAGCCCGCTAAAAGCTCACTACTTAGCTGCAGTTAGCTTCCCTTGTCTCCGCAGTGGATCAAGTTCCTCCATCATTCTTTTTACTATATGTCTGGCATACCGGCACCATTGCTTTGTCTGTCCGTCTTGTTCCCCGCGCCAATAAAAACACACTCAAAACTAAAACCCTGACCTTAAACGCAATGACACTGTTTCCCATAACGCCCAATGCATCCGAGAGTCCCCTAAGAGATCTTACTGCAAGTCTTGGAGGAGCTGAAATGGGGTGGGGGAAAATCAATGGCCTCCTCTCTCTCCTCCACTGTCTCGGGCCAGGCTGAGT
Organism: Boleophthalmus pectinirostris; assembly: GCF_026225935.1. Lineage (NCBI taxonomy): Eukaryota > Metazoa > Chordata > Actinopteri > Gobiiformes > Gobiidae > Boleophthalmus > Boleophthalmus pectinirostris. Next base: position 12,654,821 of record NW_026571095.1, read on the forward strand.
TACTGTAACAAGATGCTGCACTTAGAGGAGTCTTGGGAGGGAGAGAAAGACACTTTTAGGGACATGGGTGCCATTTAGGCGCGGACTTCAGCTCGGAAAGCCACTAAAAGCAAGCCAGTGATCCCAGCTGGGGAGATGATGGTCGGGGTGGTGGTTTGGTCCCCCAGGGTTAAGGCCAATGCAGAAGACGTCAGGATTTTGAGGTCATGGTGAGATGGTTTGCAAGATTATTGATGGGATTTAAAAGTGGAAGTCAGAGAAGGCAGCGGTGTTGTGTTCATTGGTGGTGGAGGTATGGATTTTATTGGCAGTCAAGGAGAAATTGTCGAAAATGTGAAAAGTCTGTTAGAGTTGTGGTAAAATTAGCTTGGTATGGGGGTTATGTAGAGATTGAGTAATCCACAACATTTTGTTAAGGAATAGGTGTGCCTTGGAATCTTAGCATTGGAGGCAGTTGGATACATTATGGTCTAATATTGTACACATATGCTCACATGGAGAGGGAACAGTGCAACCATTTAAAACACACATGTTGGCATTCCTGGCAGCAAGTAATTAATGGACATTGAAATTGAAATTTGGGTACCATTTTCACAATTATCTGAACTTGGACATTGAGGTTTTGTTCTGTCCAGCACCTTTTAATATCCCTTCTTCTATTGCAAGTTTTTATGTCAACAAAAACCCATGTTATTGAGTAAATGCAGAATGGATATGTGTAAAGGGCCCATCTCATGCAAAATCAACTTTTCAGAGCTTTCTACCTACTAAGAGTGATGTGAGGGCCTTGTATATGTCGCCGAAGTGGTTTTTAGATTGATTCGGCGGCAACAAATTGCAGCGTATTTCTGCCACTCTCCCACGTGACAATGAACTAAAGCCTGTTACAACAATGACGCGGCCAGCTACACCTATGACACATTTGACGTAGCAGAAAGTGCTTCGCACCCGCCCCCCTCCCCTACTCCAACGCCTCCGGCCCGCCTTCACCCCTCATCAGCTGACAATTCCCACATGAACACCTAAACAAAAGCGACAGCATAAGCTAATTGTTATACACTGCAGTGTACACGATATAATAATTTTATCTACTAGTGTTTATTAATACTTCACCAATCAGTCATGTTCAGCTGATGTCGACGAGGTGCTTGCACTTCGTGCACCTCCAAGTCTTTGTCCGATTCCGGGTCCAACACATAAGACTGAACACGCTGTATCTCCATGATGAATTAAAGTTTATCTCTACCGCTATCAGGGTGCACGCCTGTCTCTCCCTCCCTCCCTGAGATGGGCGGAGGAAGGGCGGCTCACTCAGAGCCTACGTCACGTTTGGAGGGCGGAGCCTGTGCTTTCTCAGGACAGGCAGGGGTTGAGCAATACCCGGCCTTTCATAGTTCCTGGTCTGTGACTGCCTCCAAGAAATCAGATTTCATAACTATTGTGTAATGGATGTTCCAAAACCCAAATTGTGCTTGTATATGTGCATAAGATACAATGTGAAAAGAGTTATTTTGCATGAGATGGGCCCTTTAATGCCACACTGGGACATTCCAGGCAAAGCAACAACATCTCCATGGAGACAAACAGATACCGAAACATCCGCTAGACAAGTTACACAGTGCACCTTTAATGTTAAACCAAAATATGACAAAGAAAAGCGACAACTCCATTTCATTCTTCTACCATGCATCACAACATGTAAACACACTCCACGAACACAACCAAATCTCTCTTTCCCATCTGCACTACGAGCCCTGAATCATACTCCCCTCTCACCAGTGTCAGATGGGCGTTGTTTAACATCCTCTCCGCACTTTGCTGTCTGAACTGCGCAGATGAAAATGAATCCGGCTCGTTTGGGCAGACAGGACGCGCCGCTTAAGAGACCCAATCCCTGTAAGTGCCATTAGGTGGAAATTGCCGTTCACATATTCCAGTGGTTTGATTAATTACAAGCTCTCATGTGCTTTCATAAAGGCCCAGTGAAATATGGGAGGCAAATTGCGTTGTGTTCCTGTATGCTGTTATGTAAAAAGCAGTTTAATTATTGACACATGTTTGGCCACCTGGCTGGGGAGAGGATGGGTCGGACATGAATAGGAATGGTACAATGGATATTAGCGTTGAGTAGGAGGTGTGCCATGTGGCGATGTAGCGTCAATTTGTGTCCCCATCTTCACCTCACGCTCATAGAAGCAGATATAAAATTTTATCATTGTGGAAAAATGAGAACAGAGAATTTAAGTTAGGTTCATTTTGTCCTGCTTTTTTACTTTTAAGTCATCGATTTGTGCTGAATTGTTGAAAAATTGTAGCATAAAGAATTTTTGGTCTGGTTCGAAAGCACATTTTTACTGCTGCTGGGTTTCCTCCTAGTCACTAACTGTACTGTTACTTGTACATTTTATTTGTAAGTTAATTTTGTGTTATTTAGGGCAAGGATTTTTTTATAATACATTTTTTTGCTAGTGAATTGTGAGATAAGTGTTCCAGCTCCAGCTTTTTGTCAATAACAGCTGTATCTGATTTGAATGTCTACCTCACATTTCGGGAAACAGTTTGATAAAGTTTATTAAATTTAAAATGAAAATCTTGCATACAGTTCTGTTAAAGCCCATGTGTCATTTTCAGAGCTCCTGTGTGTTTGTAGTAGTTTAATAATGTCACAAGTTTGTTCCTACACCTCAAAGTATATCAATGATTTGTCACATTTCTCTATAGCGCTTTTCCACCTTCTAAGCACTCAGAGCGCTTTACAACAAGGAACCACTCACCCATTCACACACACATTCACACACTAGTGTACACAGACACTGGGGCGAAGTGGGAAGTGTCTTGCCTAACCACGCAACAACAGCATTCATCATTTAAATACAAAAATACTGATCATTCAGAAGATAGTAACTGAGTCTTTTGTTGAAAAATCCAGTTCAAAATAACACCCCCTGCTGCCTTGGAGACCTTACTGCAGTGGCCATGTAAGCAGCCTGTAGTGCTTAGTCCCACTCTATCAGTATTCTACAGTGTATGTGGAGGTATTAGCTCATAAACCCTCCTACTGTCGCATGAACCGCCCTGTCCCTGGGCTCTATATGAACAGCAGGCCTCAGACACTCACTCCCAAGCTGTTACTGTTTGCCCAAAACTCCGGCCTGGCGCTCCCTACCTGATGTAGTTGACTGGGCTGTGTAAGTTAGGTAGGCAGTGCCCCCCCTCCTCCCTCCCAATATGCACTTGGACCAGGGCTCAGGCTGCACCTTTTGTGTTCCACAGGGATGGGGGGCCAGATGGAGGAATTTGATTAACCAGCAGTGGAGGACCAAATGTTCAATTGGATACAGACCCGTTTGGAAGGCGGGAGGGAGTGTGGAATGAGGGGGGGTACAGGCACAAATCTAAAATGGTTGGTCATGAGCGCCGGCCAACACTTTCCAAAGGGGAGCCCAAACCAGCACTGAGGTGTAGTAATGCACAAGCCCTTTTCCAAGTGCCAGCTGGGCCTTTTAGGAGCCTGCATCCCCACGGCACACAGTCGGCAGCCTCGGAGCAGCTTGACTTTACCATATGTGGAACTTTTTTATGCTCCACCTGGTTTCCCCGGGGGACCAGTGCCGCTGGGACGCCGGAGGCAGGTGAATTGCTCTTAATGCAAGGCACTGAATCACTGGGCCAACAACATGAGGGAGGTGCCCGGGGAGAGGAAGTGGATCTGCACAAAGACTGGCACGGACCACAGCGACCTGAGAGCCCACTGTGGCAGAGGAACAGGCTCTGCTCAGCGTCACTCACACCAACCTGCGCCGCATTGCATTAGTCACTGCACTACTGTCTGTTTCTATTTCCATCTCACCACACCACCACCTTTCCCAGTAACAAAAACCCAAGTGTTTTTGTAGTGTTTTTTTTTTTCATCTTTTTCCTGTGGGAATGTAAGCTTCATAATTTAGCTGCCCTATACCTTTTCCCTTGTATTTGAGCATAATTTGTGTAGCCCCAGTACAGATATTTTGTATAAACAGGTCATGAGGTCAAAATAAGTCTGCCGCGTGCTGTCTGTATCTAATTATAAAGTGTTTTATTGTCCAATAATCAGAAAGTGCATGTCAGTGTGTGCTGTTTTTCCGCCATGGCAAAACTTCACACTGGTTTTTGAGAGTTGTGAAAAGCACTTGTAAACTCATCACAGTGACTAATTAAGACGTTTGGAATGCATACAGTAAGTAAGAAATAACTTTGAACCACTGTTTAAAATGAACTAGCTCTGTTTTTTTCTCTTTTTAAGACAAAAATGTCCATATTAGGTTTCAGATATGAATTTATAAGGTAATACAAGAACACCATGAATTTCAGAACATGTTTGTAAAGGACTAAACAACAAGTACAACTAAAGACTAAACATTTTGGTCTTTGCGGAGGATCTTCTGTTCTATTTTATATATTGTGCAGCCCTAGGTTAAAGCATTTATCCTTTAACTTTATATTTTGCCAAGTCTGTGCAGCACTTTTGAGACTAAAACATGATATAAGGTACATCTAAAAAAATATATATTAGAACACTTTCTGGTACTTTCTACTTCATGATATTCTATTTTTTGTACCATGTATCTATAAATAAAATAAAGTTACATTGGAACTAGGTTATCCACCATCTACTGCCTAGTTTCTCCAACATTTTTATCATTTCTATCTACTTTCGTCTATATTCTACTTTCTACCATATGCTCTATGTTGAAAAGTCAAGGTTAATTCTCTTTTTTTTCTACACTAGTTATTGCCTTTGTCTGGTACATTTCTCCTGGCTCATAAAGATCGTACTGGTTTGGATCAGATGTGCCATGTCCAGCTGCTTTGGCAAACCTGTCACCTCAGCAGCTTGTATTCACCAAAATGTGACTCCGCTGGAATCTCATTAGCAGCATAACACAATTGCACCTCTCTATTCTTTTTGCAATGGGAAAATCATTTGATAGAATTCTTGGCTCAGTGCAAAATTACTCTCTACAGTTACAGTTCAAGGGTTTGAGAGATAGGAGGGGCATCAGTTGTAGTAACCTGCTATATTGTTTCACAGTGGCAACCAAGAATAATCACGTGTAGATGTCAGGTACAAACTGAATATTAAAGCTCCCATGTTATTCTGTCATTAATAGGGATGCTCATGATTAGTCAACTAATTGATAATTGATCGTTAAGAATTTCGTCAATCATATTCATTTTTAATTGACAAACTGAATGTAGGTTGCTGTGCGTATCGTAGCGTAAGGAGATAAGGCTGCGTCTAATAGCGCAAACACTGGAGTTGCGGCCTCACAGTCCCACATTTGGGCTCTGGCACCTCCTTGGAGATCACTATACCACTCAGTGATTGCGTTTACATGCACATCAGTATTCTGGGTATGTATCCTGGTTATGATCGGGTTTTTGAGTATCTCGGTTTCGTCATGGTGATTGTACATGCAGTATCCCGGTTACTGCAACATAAAGTTGAGTGCGTATGCATCCAAAAGACAAACACTTTTCAGTCTTTTCATCACAACAGTAGCCAAAATAAATAAAGTGGCCAGCATAAATAAATTGAGTGAAATGACTGTTAAATATCAAGCTGCACTAAGAGCTAAAAGCACTTTTGTTTATGCAAATTAGCCATGCAGTTTCTGTAAAACGTAAACAAATGTGCACAAAGCTACATTAAACACATTATAATCTCAAATGGGCTGATGTGGCTCCATAGTGGTTATGGTTTATATGTTGTAAAGTTAAGTTTATTTATGCAGATTATTAATAGTAATAATAATAATTTTACTATAAAAATGTTAATGATTAATCGAAAATTGATCGTTAATTCTCCCGACGATCAATTAAGAAAATTTAATCACATGCCCGTCCCTAGTTATAATGTTGTTTCTTCATCAAAAACATTTGTAATGTTTTGTTTGATTCATACATGTTTAACACACAAATCTTGCATATTTAGGAGTTCTTCTCTCAAATGAAAATACTCTGTTCCACCTTGTGATGTCATGTGGCAATACAGGAAGTGCTCCACTGTGTTTTTAAACTCTACACACCTTCACCAGAATGGATGGAGTTGAACCTTTAGTTCTTTAGTAACTCCAGGTATGTTTTTGAGAAGGTAACAACATTATAACATGGCTTAAAGCTCACAAGAGTGAGTGTTGCGTAATATAGGATCATTAAGTTGAGTTGTAGACTTTTATATTTTTTTATCAGACTGTAACAGCTCTTTCCCATTTGCATGATCTCTACAATAAACAAAAGAGTCTTACAATATTTTTCCTTCCATTTTACATCATCACTAGTTTACATTGAGAATACAAGTCCAAAAATATAATCTACTTTTCCAACTCTATTTTACAACTTGGTCAGGAAAACCCAAATCCAGTACCCATCTGTTAAAACCACTCTGATATTTATCTTAATTATTTGTCAGTCTCTATTACAACTCCTCCACTTTTCCATTTCTCTCTCAGTTATTCCTGGAGAAGCTGGACCATCAGGACAGGGTCAGAGCTTATTTGGCTGCTACGTACTGCGCGGTGTGGTCACTCTCCCTCTCCCTGCACCTGTCCGCGGCACCGAGCCAGAGGTCGCAGTTCAAGGGTCACCGTGGGGGGCGTCAAGGTCGTAGGTTTATCACCCTCTGAGGGGTCCATCGCTCAGACCCGACGCTGTTTGCCCGTCCAGTTTCTCGTCTCCCTCTCTTTTTTTCACTCACTTTTTCTAATCCTTCCAAATGGCGAAAACTCCTGACAGCAGCAAGAGAAACAAACTGCGTGGAGCTCTATAAGCCATCAGCTGGAGATTTCACTTTGAAAAGATTCCCCTTCTACTTCGTGCCCTTTCCACCAATCACAGAGCCCCGCCAGAGTCCAGGCCCCCAGACTGCATGCCCCCTGACCCTGCCAGCGGTTGTTGCTTTATTTTGTTTGTGATTTTTTCTATTTTTTTCCAGAGGATTGCTTGGTTTTGACAGGTCAGGCAGCAGGGTTTTGGACGAGGTCTTTAGCGAGAGAGGACGGAGAGCTCTTCCAGGATAATAAGGCGCAGAGGTTGTCGTGTACTCGTAGACATGTGGAAAACGGAGCATTTTGGGGGCGAAGAGAGGGGCCATTCATGCAAAGTCAATTCCGTGGAGCCCAGAGAAATACCGCCGAAGCCCTGTTTGTGCAGCTGTGCCCGCTGATCGAATTACAGACGCGCTCTCCCCGCAGCCCCGCGCCAGGAGTCACAGGGCTGCTCACTGGGGAGGCACTCAAGGCTGTAGCACATGGGGAACTAGCTGTTGTTGCTGTAGTGTATTAGCATCGCCATCTTGATTGGATCTTACATAATGCTGCAGGTTATGTGAGGGATAGACTTGTAACACCTTATCATAAGTAACCAAACTTTTGTCCAGTAACAGTTGAGAATTCGACTTTCCTCTGCATCTCGCTCCGTGTGTCCTGCTGGTATCATCGCGCTCTAACCCACCTAGCAGGGAGTAATTGGGCCAAAGCTTTGGTTCTCTTTGGGTCAGAGGAGGGGCCTGTCATGGCAGGGCCGCTGGGGGTAAGCAGAGAAAGCGTGTCCCGGGAGGAGGCGTACTAACCGTCATGCTGTAGCTCCACTCTGACAGACTACAGGGAGCGCACTGCCACGTCGAGCCTGTCAGCCGTGCCAGCAGCGCGGGCTGATCACACTGGCCTCCGCTGGGACTGCATTACTGAAGCCTTTCCTCTTCCTCTGTTTTAGTTTTTGGGGCAGGGAGGGCAGGGTAGAGCGTGGGGGGGTATGGAGGGGTATAATTGAGTGCACACAGGGAGCATGGTCTCTCTATCTTATGATTCGGAGGTGAAGACAAGCGCCCTCGGGGGCCCCCTGTCAGAGCGTTTGGGCGCACTCTGTGCAGACTTCAATAAAAACACACAAAAAGAATTCCCCCACAAGGGCGCCCAGCTGAAGTGCTGACGCCAACGTAAAAGATCCCGTTTGTGTGAATCATTTAGTACACGATCCTGACAATAACAGGAAACCCCCCTCTGTCCTCCTCATTGTCAAGAAATGAGAATCACAAGAAGCACAGACAAACCAAATGATTTTGTTCACACATGCTTTCACACATGGTTCACCTATATATCCTGGTAGCTCACCTCACTCTCTCCTGTATGCTAACTGTATGCTGCATGACAAATGTCAGGCACACTTACTTGGAGAGTTTGTTCCCTTTAAGCAGGAACTTGGCACGCGGATGTGCAGTGGGACAGCAGTGCTTGAGAGCATCAGCAGCAGATATTTGTGTGAAAGTAACAGAATTGTTTGAAGGTGTTGTCACAAGCTCACAGGTTCCTGCTGTGTGCGTTCACCGGAGGGAAATGGCGCCTTCTCAGCCCTTTTGTCTCTTCCCTCCCCATTGTTGTGTTTAAACTTATTCCTCTGTTTAGTTGTTATCACTTTTATTGTGGTTAAGAACCACAGCATGCCTGTTTTTGTGGGTTTTGACGGAGGGGGTCGGAGTTAAAATTAGAGGAGTTGCTTTTGCGCTGCACTTGGAGACATGTCATCTTGTGGAGGCGATGGGGAGTCTGTCAGTCACTGCCTCGGTGCGTTTTAATCATGCCTGTCCCACTTGGAGCCGCGCTGACGGTTGGAGTGAGGGTTCCCTCCCCTGGACAATACCACCACACACTCACACCATCGCACGCTCTGAAGTCAGACGCAGCAGACGCCTTTAAGAAATCTGAGACATTTCTTCCTCAAGTTAATCCCGCAAATTCAATGGGGGAATCAAACCGTCTAGCAAATTTGAAGACGTATCGTGAGCGTGTCTGAAGGTTTTTGTGATCTTTAAGATAGATATGACAGCTGGAAGGAGATTGGCAACAAAATAGCTGGAGTTTGTCACTAGAACAAGAGAAGGGAGAGGATGGGATAATCAAAACCAGAGACATCTTAGGAGCCTAATGAGCAAGGGCTCCCCCCAAGCGAGCAGCAATAATAGCGTTTTGTAATTCTATAGCCGCTTTAATAATACTCCAAGGGAATTTCAAAAGACATTTCTTTGTTATGCGAAGTAGGTTATGTTTTATATTTATCATAAGGCAGAAATGATCACTGGAGAAGACTAGAAGCGCCTACAGTTTTGGTCCTGTCTAGCAACGATAAACACACCTAGATGTGGTGCTGAATAGAGCTTTTTTTATGTTTTTTGTTCAAGAAAATACTAAACATTCTAAATGATATTACTCAGATAATACAAGAGAGAAAGACAGTAAGTGGAAAATGGCAAGAAACATGAATATTATTCTTTTTAATAAATTTTTTTATCTGAAATTTAAGTTGCTGTCAAAAAAGTATGATTAAAGAAATGTATGGCATTACTTTCCATCACTTGTTATGTTGCTAACCCCTTGTGACTGATGTTAGAACCCTATCTCGCAGTTGTAAATATCCATTTCACACAAGTATGCAACTTTTTTGACTTCCCACGAAAACTCATATAACTATCTATAAGAAGAGTATAAAAATAAAAGTAACCATTTGAATCTTTATTGACCCCTTGTGGCTGGAGTTAAAACTTTATCTCGCTGCTGTAAAAATCTACTTCACACCATATGCTACTCCCCAGACTTTCCCTTACATTTCAGTTCTTTCAGCACTGCCTTTTAACAAACTAACTTACAAGTTAAACCGTACATTGATAACCCGAGTGCTCTACTCTGATTCGACTTCTTCTGGACTGACCGATACTGCTCTTCTACCCTTCGCCCGAGCGCTGTGTCTGAGTGCCTCTCCAGAGAACCGTCCTGGAGTGTGTTAATAGACAAGTGCGCTCTCTCTCTCTCCCTCCCTTTCTCTCTCCCTCTTTCTCTCTCCCTCTCTCTGACTGAATAGACCACACTCCATGTCAGATAAGGACCATTCCCCTCTCATGTCCACCATGTCTCACAACAACTCCATGTGTCAATGTACGGGAGTTAAATACAGATGTCCACGTGTGCAGCCTGGATGGAGAGAGCATCGAGTCCACAATAATGCGACCGCAGAAGATATTTAGTTAATAGTTAGAAATGTTGTTTTTGCCAATTGTAACTGGATTTTTCTGTTTTAAAAATGTGGTAAACAGAACTTCATTTTATTTAGACTATTTGCAGCTGTCCAAACGCATTCCTCACATGTTAACGCATCCCAGTTATTCGCCATGATGAATCTATAATCATGTTTCACAACATTTCGAGGACAAAGCACACAGTAACTAGCATGCTAATCCTGCACCAGCCATACGTCCTGATTTGCTGCAGATAAATAGGGTTTGTTATTAGATCCAGAGAGCACACAGCAGCCTTACTTTGACTTACTAGCTTCTTTTACAATATATCTGTGATGGCGCAAAGCACATTTTACTTTATTACATGAAAAAAATAAATAAATCGAGTACAGCCTGTTTAAACCTCCTCACACAGACTTTTTTAGATTCTCACTATGTTCTAATGCTGCTTCGTCATCCTCATAAAATAAAACCTTACCTGGAATTGCTTTTTTTTTCCATATCACATCTTTGAGTAATCATTTGGCTGTCTTCCCTCTCCTTAGCTGAAAATGCTTGGCCCCACTGGATGATGTCATCAGGTGGTGATCCAGAAAGTATGTGCTTTTAACTTTCCCTAAGTAATGCTACACTGACTGCAATGCTCGCACCTACTGTTTTAGCCTTATTTACACTGATTCACTTCTGAGCCCTTGAGTTTTCTGTTGTTATTTTACACAGATAAATTAGTTTAAAAATTTGTTAGGTTGGGGGGTAGTATATTTTCCTCTTTCGTCTTCCAAGCTCCCATTAAACGTAATTAGGTTTCATTTTAACTAGCCCATTATTAAAGGGCCCATATTACGCTATTTTCTGATCTATGTTAGAATGTTGCTTCAGTCCAGGAATCTCTACTGAACTAAAGGTAAAACGAGATGTTAACTTGAAAACTACAGCTTCATGACATCACATTTTCAGCTTCGGAAATGTAGAATAAACCAGGATAACTCAAACATGTGTGAATGAAACAAAACACAACTCCTGGTAAGGTTTTAACAAACATTATAACATGTCTTAAAGCTCACAAGAATCAATTTTGTGTAATATAGCACCTTTAAATAGCCATTTTTTGCCAACCTATCATCCCAACCAGCAATTGGCAATACTTTGTCATACATGCAAAATTATAATACCCTTACTTACTCATAGCAAATGAAAGTTAAATGAAAACTGAGCTTAACACATAAGTACTTCAAATATTCCTCTTCATCCCCGAGCAATTAGTCCAGTGGTGGCCCCTTTGTCCACTCCACCATTGTGTTCTTTGTGGCAGCTCTTCTCTGGCACCTCCACTCTCTCCCTCCTCCGAGACGCCCGTGCACAGATCCAGGGCTCCGAGTTGAACCCACAGTTGGTTTAAATGTAATGAAATGTATGTCATGTTTCAGACCCCCCTACGGCCCCTAGATAACTCTGCCTTTGACAGCCAGGGCCCCCGTGGTTTCTCCAGGCCTGATCTTTAGCCCCTGCAGGTCCCGCTGACTGTTCCAGGACGCCCGCTATCCGTTCTGGGGTGGACTGGACGGCTCATGCATTTACAGTAACGCGAGGGGCAAAATATACACACTCGAAGAATATGCGTCTGCTGTTATGATACATGAAACCGTTTTAGAGTAAACAGTGGCTTTTACAGAATGGTGACATGAACTCAAGATCACTATCACCTTTGCATTAGCTGCTGCTGATTGTCAGGCAAAAACAGCAATCATTTTTGTTTTGTTTAGTTTTTCTGCATTTATTTATTTATGTATATATGTATTTATGTATTGCCCTTTTTTTAACACTATTTTTATTTTAGCTGCACACATATTTCATTTTAAGATCTGTTCAAACTGGGGTGGAACAAAGAGAATAGTGTGTATATATACATAAACATAAAAAATGCCCTAGAGTAGAGTGTTAGAACATTTTTATTTTTAAAAAAAGCATTGGTATCACAATGATATTTTATTTAGTATTTGCCATAGTATTATTTAGGCAGACTAATAAACTAGGATTCCTCAAACATGTGTGAATGAAACAAAATACAACTCCTGATATAAGGTTTTTTAACAAACATTATAACATGTCTTAAAGCTGACAGGAGTCAATTTTGCATATTATAGCACCTTTAACTAGTCATTTTTGCCAACCTATCACCCCAACCAGCAAATGGCAATACATTTTCATACATGCAATATTACAATACCCTTATTTACTCATAGCCAATGAAAGTTACTTAGTTTTAGATTGAAACAAAGAAACATCACTATTATCTGGGCCTACAGGGTTTTTACCATAAAATAGTTCAAATGTATTGTATAAACATAATGTACATGTGCTATATGATTAACAAACCTAATAGCCAATATTATCTGAGGAATAGGCATTATCCACTGAGTCTGCTGTAAGGAATTATTAGAGATGATTGACTTCATTAAGCCCCATAAACATAGCTAAGAGTGTAAACAATTAGCATTTGTTGTTGTATAATTAGCCTATAAGCTACATGCATTAGATTAGTAGGTGTTTTATGCTAAAATGAACAACTAAGAGTTTAACTGTTTACAGGGCTCATATTATGCTATTTTCTGATCTGTGTTACAATGTTGTTTCCTCATCATAAACCTGCCTGGAGTTGTGTTTTGCTTCAATCACACAAGTTTAACACACAAACCTTGCAGGTTTAGGTTGACTTCTTTTCTCAACAGAAAACACTCTGTTCCAACTTGTGATGTCATGTGCTTCCCTGGGTAGTAAATGGTAACATCATGAGGTGGAGCAGAGCATTTTGAGCTTTGGAGACGCAGACAGACTAATAATAATGGATTACTCAAACATATGTGAATGAAACGAAACAAAACTAAAATTCCAGGTAAGTTTTTGAGGAGGCAACAACATTCTAACATGGCTTAAACATCTTTTACTAAGGAACGCCATCTTTATGTTTCCTAAACTGTATCTTACCTCAATAGGCCTATATCATTGATGGTAATGTCTTGTGGCTGACATGAAGGTAAACGCGTGTGTTGAGATGGTGCAGCTAGCGAAGCATGTTTCTCCTTTTAGGGCTTAATAGAAACTATGGCAACAGAAATCAGGTGCGTTTTGTACAAAAGGCACCAAGCTGGGTCGTTCCAGATGAGGCACATTCAAATTTGAACAAGCGCTAGGCCTATATCACTACTGTTTCCTGCTATCTGTTTATTCATCCTACATTCAATCTCTATGTAAATGAGAGCTATGAGATCAGGCCAATAGATGTGCTTGGAATTTTGGACACATTATTACACAGGATTTTAAGATATTCCGAAAAGCAAAAGTGGTTCTTTCTGTTCTTTTTAAGAAGATGCAGTTTCTCATTTCGCATGTATTTTTCTTTTATCTATCACAGAGAACAAGCATAAGATACAAACAAGATAGACGCATTGTTTGTGAGAAAGGATTACTGGTAATATTCTCAGTGCATGCAGTACGAATGTGGTAAGATCAAAACTAAAATACATATATGAGTTATCTGGACATTTTTAAGTTGTTGTTTTTTGTATTATGGCTATTAATTTCATGGAACAGGAGCAACAATCAGCTCTCTGTTGACTGAAAATTATAAATTCTAGGTATACATAATCATTTTAAAACATTAAAAATGCACTGTGTAACTTTGTGACAGTGTGTGTCCTGCTTGCTTGTCTTCATAGAGATGTTCTTGCCTTGCCTGGAATGTTCCACAATAAGGCATTCAACTTTTCTTTAATGTTTACAAATGCAAATGCCTTGAAAAAGAAGCCATTTGCTGTGAGCAGGGTATAACCTCTTTACAGATCTAGAGATATATTATAAGTTTAATGACATACTGTAAAACATGGCCAGTACAGTAATAGCACCTTCAAGTAGAAAAGCAAGTGGCGTACCCTCCAACAGAAAAGTAGATGAATTGTGTTATTAGTCATATATCAATAGGACATCGCTCAAAACCTGAGTATCGTGAAATCAAATCCATGTGCTAAATCCCGTTGACACAGATGCCTCAGCTTGTCTTGGCGCATACATGTCCACTACATTAGACAGTGCGCGCGAGGTGGGAGGGGTCTCAGCGTGTGTGCATCCACTGCTGTCTGCTCCGCGCTCTCGTCAGGCCAGCAGGGTGCGCCATTCCAATTTACCCATCAGGCCCCGGAGGCGGGGGGTAAACGCAAGGGGGCACCGCCGCCGGAGACTTCACATCCGAGGGACACGAGATTACCATGGTGCCTCCCCTCTCGTGCGGAGGTGATGAGGGAGGAAGCAGACAGTTTGTGGGGGTAGAGAATGGGGTCGGAGGGGGGCGGTCTCCATGGCACCCTGGAATCCGAGGACTTGGTGTTTTTGAAGAGAGGGGCTGCCAAGTTGCACATCTGTCGGACACCAGGCACAGTGGTGCGGCGGGCAGGCGCTGTCGGCACTCATTCCCTTCTCCACACTCCCGAACACAGAAGACAAGCGGCGCTCAAACTTTTCACACCAAGCCACGTTTCGGAAAATATTTGGTGTTCCATGTGAGATCTGTTAGGGCGAAGGTTAGCTTAAATGGGTGTTAACCCTTTTTCATTCCTTATATAATTTATCAAGAAAATCGATATCCAGGTATTGATGGATAAAGTCCATATAGTAATATTAAAAGCAGTGCATGTACTTTATACTGTCTTCAAAATGTGAAAAACACAAAGGTGGTCAAAAGTTATTATATATAACACCATCACAGTAATGCTAACAACAATTAGCATGCTGACAGCACACTTCCTGATTCTCAGATGATAAAACAGAAACAGCACACATCAACCATTTCTACCATAGGAGCTGCTTAAACAATATATACTGGGGAAAGTTTGTATTTTGGTCAGTTATATGGATAAAAATTGGATACAGTCACCTGTCACTTTTTTGAGCCTTTCCCTTAATATCAAAATTTAGTTTAAAATTTCAGTAATGTGACAACACTAGAATTAATTAAGGATGAAAATGCCAAACTATTACTGAGGAGAAAATGTGACAGGAACAAATAAGCAGAAATTGCAAGGACCGAAACAGATCTAAACAAAGTGTATTCTAAACCTAAACCAGGACTAAACCTGTATTAAACAAGGACTAATTATTATTAAAGTTTGGAGAGCATGGAGGACTTGGGTGCACAATATCACAACTAAAACAAGATCAGGACTAAACCTTTCTCAAGTATTTCACTCCTTTGTGCTAAATGTGGATTTGATGAGGCGACCTTAGCTCACTGTTTTGTAGATTGTCACAAGATTATGTCCCTTTGGTCTGAGATATTTGGAGATCTATCTAAAAAAAATAACTTGTGTATTGAAGTCAGAGTATTGGGTATATGCAAGAAAAAAAAAAAAAAAGTAGATTTGCAGCGAAAACATTGCAGCAAAGAGAAAGCCTTAGAATTTCAAAATCTTCAAAATGATGGATTCAGGAAATGCCTGAGATTCTCTACATGGGGTGTTTACACTTCATTTTAAAATATAAATATTAAGTTGATTGAAAACCACGTCTAAACCATAATGATGTTCAGTTGCAGTTTTACTTGTCCTGCTTTGAGCCATTTTGGTCTTAATGTAAACATGGACTGGCTCTGTTCTAGTCCAGGTCTATTCAAGGTTTAGTCTCAATTTTGATTTGTTGTTTGCGCAAGTGTGAACTCATTTATAACTTTATCTCCAGAGGGCCTCTAAAAGAAGCCCCCACAGAGTACAGTTTTTGAAAAAAAAAAAAAACTGTGCACATGATGTCCCTGCTAGCAAATGCAACTTTCATCTAGGTTAATCACTTCAGCATGTTCAATCTGAAAGTGGGGTTTGCTGAAATTGCCAGCACAGGTTTGTAGACTTAGACACTTGTATGTTGATGTTGGATTGTGTCGTTCCCCAAGTGCTCTGGTAATGTGCTGGTGAAACTGTGCAGCAATGTTCCTACGGTGATCATTTCTGTAAAATTAAACAAATTAAGTTGAAGAAAGTTGGCTTGAACACAGACATTTTACTTTCAAGTCAGGTTAAGATCTGTAATAGTGGCATTTTTAATTTTATCTTCTGTATCATTGTTGGTTGGTCGTTTTTTTGGGGGGGTCACTTTTGCTCCTTGTCTTGACTGTGTCTAATCTTCCTGGGGTCCTCATCATACAAAAAGAGATCCATAAAAGCATAAATACTGTTTAATTTCATAATTGTTTTGCATCTCTCCAATTTGTTATGCTCCAAGCTGCTGCAGTCTCTGAAAACATCGCAATTTTGGACATATTATGTAAAATCAATAGGGATGTAACAATAACCAAAATATCGTGATATTGTATTTTCAAAGTTCTCAAAATAATATCGTGGGCCCTCACAATATATATGGAATTCCAAGTCTCTTTGCTTAAATTAAGAGTTATTGGTGCAGCAATAGCTAAAAAAAAAAAAAAAAAAAGACAGAGGGAACTACATAGACCATGATCCTTTGCTCCATTTCAGTGCAAACTACAAGAAGAAATAACAGTTCTAAGCACTTTTAAATCTTAGTTCTTTGGATTAAGTCTTGTCAAGGCATTTTAAGAGGAAAAAGTAGCATATTAGCAATTTTAGCTGTTTAGCCTCCACAAAATACCACAATAAATATCGTACTGTGAGATATATATTGTGAAAATATTGTACAGAGAGATTTGGATATTGTTACATTCCTAATCGTGCGCCTCCCCACCGTATCGTGAGCTTTCCCATGATATCACAATAAATATCGTATTGTGAGGTTCATACCGTGACGATATCATATCCTGAGACTTGGATATCGTTACAGCCCTAAAAATCAACTTTCACAAGCTCTTAATTTTTTTTATCACAGTGTTAGATCATCAATAGCTTACTCAAAGTTCTATACAATTGGTCCTTGCTGGTTTTAGTAATGCTTTAGTAAGTCAGTTTTCACCTGCCCTCTATTTCCACCCACTGTTCTGTATTTATGTATGATTATTCTAAAAATGTTACCTCTTTCACGATTTAAATATGTCACACAGTATTTGCTCTGGTGAAATACTGCTGTGAAAGGATGAGGCTCAGATTTACATTGAACAAAAGGTGAAGTAATAATTTTTGTATACATTATAAGTGATACTAATAATACTATCCACAAAGCATAACATAGGCCCTTTAAATGTGTATCCAGACAACATTATTCTTGCATATATGCAGAAATATCATAAAGCTGCTTGTCTATAACGCTTTAAGACAAGCAAATCCCTCTCCTTATGTTACCTCTTATACACAATAGTAGCATTGTAAGTGAAGCTAACTGTCTCCCTCTGCCTATATCTGAGTGTGAGCCAGCCCCTGCAGCCTGTTGAGAAGACGGGACATTCCTCTCCGTACGACTCACTCCATACGCCCTCGCTGCTGCCATCACTTAATTATAAGCAGGTGTTTTCCTCTCCGTGTGTTGTTTCGTCTCTAATAAAAACGAATGTATAAGTCCAGGTTCATAAAGCTGGATAGAACGAAGAAAAGAGAAAACGGGGGGAGAGTGCAGGAAGTGGCTGAATGTGCTGCGTGAAGCAAATTATTGCCCCCATGTAGATTCATCAGTTCCTCCCTGTTGGATTAAAGAAGGGCCTTTCTAATGAAGTTCGCCCCGTCAAAATGAAGGGACTAATTCTGATTTAGCTGAGGTAATGAACTTCCCCTCTCCTGGTGAGAGAGGCACCATGGGGCGACACGAGAGGGCCGGGCAGCGGGGAGGGAGGGGGGAGAAGAGAAGAGAGAGAAAGAGAGGGAGAGGGGGGTGGCTCACGGGGCGACCAGACAGGAGAGAGATAGAAAGACGTGGACAGAGCGATGGAAAGCATACATAGGTGGGGAGAAGAGAGAGAGAGAGAGACAGAGAGAAAAAAATTATGCAAAACGCCTGTCTCGTATTTGCTGAGATGTATTAAATTTCCTGTGTTATATAAAATTATGCTAATGTGGCGTGGCCCGCTGTGAGTGGCGGCTTGCTGGTCCCGAGCATGCGTGGCTGGCCGCTACACGGAGCGCGCTCAGTGGGACTCGGCTTTTCTATTAAGGAAAACCTCTAGACACCTGATGATGAATTCTCTCTCACCAAATGTTCCCCCCTCCATTTTTTTTTTTTTTTTTTTTTTTGCGTGGAAAATATGAGCGCTTTTCTAAATGACTTTGGAGAGCCCGGCGTGGCGCGATGAGCCGGGGTTGAGGAGGTAGGGGAGATGGGAGGAGGTGGTCCCTTTGCAGCAGGCTAAGGGAGTCAATTAAGGCTAGCGCTGATAATTGTACCCCGCGCTACGCAAGGGGCTAGCTAATTGTACGACGTAGCATGCCGCGAGTGAGACCGTGGGGCTGGCTCCTTTGTGTGCGCGGACCCCCAGGAGCTAACCGTTCTTCAGCCTGACAATGGCGCAGACGGACGGGCGGCCAGGGGTGGGCAGGTGCCATAATTAACTTTTACATTCAGGCCACTCATTCTGTGGAGACGAGAAACACAGATCCAGGTTAGCCGAGCACACCTACTTTCCTCAAGCTCATTACTAGTGGTGTAAAGTCTTCCTCTGTAGTGGTGGAAAAGAGGGTTTGGTCTGCTGGTTTAGTCCGAGTTTAGATTTCTGTGTGGTTTTGTTCTGGTTTTGTAATTATGTAGTATTTCACAGCCTTGATATAGTTAAAAAGACTTCAGTTTTGTAGTTTAGAATGATGGTTTTAATGCGCATATTTTTTCCAAATTTTAGGTTAAAGGAACACTGCACAACTTTTTCCCTGGACAGTCCACCACTTGTCTCCAGGATGATATTGAATTTTCCAACTTAACTATCTTGCTTTTATTCAATTACCGTATTTTTTGGACTATAAGGAACACTGGATTATAAGGCAAAATATCAATAATGTTGAATTCTCTCATCTGTTTTCATACATAAGGCGCATCAGATTATAAGGCGTGTTAAGCGAAACAAATGGACGACACTTGAGACTGATCTCTTAGCCCAGACATCCATGATCAATTGGCAGATAATGGTGTAATTCGCCTGGCATTGCCTCCCTGTCTTGGTGAATGTGTATTATGAACGTCAATGTGGGTGGGTAGTTTAAGTTTTTTTATTTCCTACGAAGAGGACTCAAATATACATTGAGTAATAATATGTTTGATGCAGCTTTGCGCACATTTGTTTACATTTAACAGAAAGGAAACTTAAAACCACATGGCTAATTTGCTGAAACTATAAGCGCTGAAAAAACAGCTCGCTCCTTGTGCGCTGATTCTGTCAGACTATGTTACTCCACGAGACTCTTTAACTATGCTGCTACATCACTAATGCTCTGACAATCCATCAAGCGGTGCGGCTTCGTAGTTTACCAAAGTCGTACTAAAACATTTTGAGCGAGTACGACATAAAATAGGTTTGAGGTCAGAAAGCGCAACCATAATTAATACATAAGGTGCACTGGATTATAAGGTGCACTGACGATTTTTGAGAAAATTAAAGGATTTTAAGTGCACCTTATAGTCCGAAAAACATGGTACATGTGTTTTCATTTCTACAAAAATTACCTTGGGAACATGTATTTTTACTGTGATTGTAGGGACGTCACTTGCTTTTCCATTTGAAGATAGGTAAGGTTTATGCCATCTATGCCATTTCAGGCAAGGCATCGTCTCCATGGAAACAAGCAGGCACACCCTTCACCATAATGCAGGTTACATAATACACAGTTAAATAGTCTACCAGTGAAAAAAAGATATTCGTTTTTATGTTTTAAGGAGATTCTTCAATATAACACTATGACTCCAGTTAGAAATAATTTGAAACAGGTGAAATTATCTAGGCTTTGCAAATTCATTAAAAAAGTTAATTTGTCAAATAGAAATGATAATATTCTGAATTCATTATACCTGAACTGCAGCTCTTCTTCTGTGTAGTTTAGCGATTGGGCTGGAGATGTTTGTGCACTTAGCGGTGAAACTTTTCTTCAGTTTCGGAGAGGTGAGGAGCAGTCTCTTGACCTTTGTTTCCCCACAGACATAAAAAGGCCGGCAGTTTAGAATAGGCATGGAAGGAGTAAATGAGAGCGCTCAGTCCAGAGTGGTGCAGTGTGGCTGTAGGGGGTATGTCCCATGCGGGCTTCCATACCTGCCTACACACCATTTGTTAACAAGTACTCGCCTTTGTACTTGGATTTCTGTGATTTGTTTCTCTTCCATGACCTCCACCGTGTTCACTTGACCACATTTTGGCCATTGCATCTCCAGCTTCGAATAGTTGATGTAAAAAATAAAATAAAATAAAATAAAGTAAGATACTAGTTTTAACGCATTCTAGCATCACATAACATCTCACTTTTCTTTTAGTTTCCCTTTGGCGATGTTCAGTTTTTACAGTCCAAAAATATAAATCCAAAAATTCACCAAACAGTTCCAGGACATAAAAGACAACCTTATTTCAATGTTTTTCCCAAGGCATTCCGCAGCTAAATCGATACAGTATCACTAAAACTAGAATGTTAGAAAAAGTTGAAGTTATAAAGGCTTGCAAATGCTTAATGCATCTAATGTAATTTCTTATTGTTATAATATTCTTCTTGTTGAAATAGGCTTATTGGAGGTCATGGTAGCAGTTGCAGTTGTAGTAATACTAGGAATAGTAGTAGTAACTTTAGTGTTAGCAGGAGTAGCAGTATCCTTAATGCATCTAATGTCGTTTCTATATGTTAGTAGCCTAGTAGTAGAAGATTATGGCAGTCATTTAATACTAATACTTTTTCTACATTTTATTCATTCCCACCCACACAGTTGTAGTAGCAGTAGTAGCAGTAGTAGTAGTAGTAGTAGTAGTAGCACTAACAGTAGTAGCAGCAGTAGTAGCAGTAATAGTAGTAGCAGTAGCAGTAATAGTTGAAGTTGCAGATCATTATGGTAGTCATTTAATACTGATACTTTTTCAGCATTTTGCTCCATCCCTACACCAACAGTTGTAGTAGTAGTAGTAGTAGTAGTAATAGTAGTAGTAGTAGTAGTAGTAATAGTAGTAGTAGTAGTAGTAGCAGTAACAGTAATAGCAGTAGTTGAAGTTGCAGATCATTATGGTAGTCATTTAATGCTGATACTTTTTCTGCATTTTGTTCCATCCCTACATCAACAGTTGTAGTAGTAGTAGTAGCACTAACAGTAGTAGTAGCAGCACTAACAGTAGTAGTAGTAGCACTAACAGTAATAGCAGGAGTTGAAGTTGTAGGTGATTATCGCAGTCATTTAATGTTGATACTTTTTCTACATTTTGTTCCATCCCTACACCAACAGCTGTAGTAGTAGTAGCAGTAACAGTAGTAACAGTAGTTGAAGTTGTAGATGATTATAGCAGTCATTTAATACTGATACTTTTTTCGCATTTTGTTCCATCCCTACACCAATGGCTGTAGTAGTAGTAGCAGTAACAGTAGTAGCAGTAGTAGCAGTAACAGTAACAGTAATAGCAGTAGCCTAGTAGCAGTAGTTGATGCAGTAGAAGAGTATGGCAGTCATTTAATACTGATACTTTTTCTCCATATTGCTCCATCCCTACACCAAGTCCCACACTTGAGCTGTAATTACCAAAACAGAGAGTGTGGTGAACCTTTGCCAGGCTCTACAGACATGTCAGGTGGAGATGCCTGTTGTGCGCGCTCATGCTTGGGCCCGGAGAACAGAGCCCTTCTCGCCCCGTGCCCCCCAAAAGGTGTTCTAGTCGGCTACACCTTTTGTAACGGCCATCCAAGCATCACGCATGTTTATCTGGACACGCTACCTCCCCGGTCCCCCGCGTACACGAAGGAGGGAGGGTGTGTATGTGTGTGTGTGTTTGTGTGTGTGTGTGTGTATGTGTGTGTGGAGGAGGGGTAGGGGTATACAGCAGTAAATGTAGGCTCAGAAACCTAGCCTAGCCTTTGATTAGCGCCTCCAACGATCCGCTATATATCACAGCTGACGTTGTCTCGGAAACATGTTTTTTACCCACTATCCTTTGCTCTGGTGTAAGGGAGCATCACATTACTGACATGTCACTGGCAACAGTCTGAACCAGGCTCTCCGTTCGGGTCCCTGTGGAGGTGGGGAACACTGGAGGGCAGAGGCTGACATGGAGGGGCGCAGGCTTTAGTCAGACTTGAGTCTTTTTGGTGAACTGTGAATTCTCGTAGTGTTACACTGCGTCGCTCCCCCGATCTTTTTGATTTTACAAGTTGCATTGGTGGAAAGTGACTAGATATTTAGATTTTTTTTTCTTCTGGCTATGTTATCCTGTGTTTTATCTAATACCTTTTATTACAGTATATTGGCAGTGCAGAGGGACTAACCAAGTGGTGAGCCAAGTGGTACAGCCAGCAGAAGTTGAGTAGTAGTAATCAACCAAGTGCTTTAGTGTGCAATAGCAGGATCTGCCACCTGCTTATCTCCATGGAGAAGCTAATGCTTTGCCTGGAATGTTCCACAATATGTGATTCAACTAAACTAACTTAATGGAGACAATCCGGTGGCACCATCAAACCAATAAAAACACTTCTAATTGTATAAACGATATGTTTAATACCACACTGTGGAACATTCAGGCAAAACATGTACATGGAGGCAATTAGTTCACCTTGCATGTTACTTCACAATACAATTATGTACTGCTTCATAGAATCATTATTACAGGAACTTACTTCTACCAGTTATTTGCTCTTTCCCTGCTTTTACACCAACTTTACACATTTCAATGTACAGATCAGATGTCATAGCAACTAGGCTTTACTTTACTTTACTTTGCTTACCTTCCTCCATTCAAATCTCGTCTCCTCTCCTGCCCTCATGCTGCTCTGCTTTCCCATCTTTTTCTGATTTTATTAGCCTGAACCGGAGCGCGTTTCCATCACACATTAACTCTTTGATAGAATGGGGTGATTTTCACAAGGTGCCGTGATTAAATCTTGTACTTTAATTTTCGACATTTCGCACTTGATTCGCTCTGTCCTTTCGTGAGCTGTTGGGGGCAGGAGATAGATATTAGTAAAGTTCCCCGCGGGCTCGGCTCCTCCAATCAGCCTGCAGTCCTTAGGGAGCCCGTCCCTCTGCGTCTCCACCACCCACCCACCTTCACTGGCCCCATTTGCCGCATTCGGAGGGGCCTAATGGGCTTCTGCAGTATCTTTTTGCGAAAATGAGTTTGTTTGCTGATGTTTTTGTACCTTGAGAGAGAGAGAGAGAGAAAGAGAAAGAGAGGAAGAGCGCAGGCTGCACACGGAGGTGGAGTCAATTTGTATTCAGCCATAATTCCCTGGGCCTTAATCACTCTGATTTTCCCCCCATTATCTGTTAATGGATAGTTCCCACAGAGACAAGACACAAGTAAACCCACCTACTGTTTACAGGCCCGAAGCTGTCTCTACTCCATAGAATCTTGTGTACAGAGCAAACTAACCAAAACGTCTCGACATCTGCTCGGGGATTGGGAGAGAGTCACTAGATGCTTTTACTCAAGTTATCTGTAGTTTGAGGTAGGAATTGAGTTTTTGAGTATAGTGAAAAAGGGTGAACAAAGAAAGAATCAATGTATGAGAATTTAGAAAGAAAATATAGCTCTGAAAAGCATACAACAGGCGTATTCAACTTGCAGCATACATAAGTGCATCAAAGTGTAATACCGATACATACTTTTAAAGGTGAACTGTGTAACTTTTCCGGAGGAGGGCTTGCCAACTGCTTATCACCATGAAGATTTTATTACTTCTCCTTGAATATTCCTAAACAAATTATCTTTCCATAGAGGCAAGCGGGAGATGCCACTAGTCCAATTTACAGGTCGTATCTGTGGAGAAGTGACCTGTGATTTTAGAGATTTGTTTGAGCACTACAAACATCCATGATTAAAAGAATGCATGTTAGATAAGTTTAATATCACCCATGGACAATCCAGCAACGTCTTCATGGTAGTGGACCCTCCTCCAGAACAGTTACATAGTGCACTTTTCACTTTCAGTCATGTATAGACCTGCCACGATAATTATTCAACTTATTGTTCAATATATGAAAGTAACAATATATTTTGAGGCTTAATATTTATTGTGTGTATAGGTTCTTTGTATAAGTATTGAAATTTGGAGTGCTTTTTGTTAATTGAAACTGTAGAGTATTGAATAACTGCCTTCTATGGATAATTATTAGTTAATACTATTTAAAAAAAAAAAAAAAAGGTTTACAGGAATCTATCTATCTGTCTTGCATTATTGTTATTGTGTCAGCATAAAGTAGTTTCAGTATTATCATTTATATTATCAGAATTTGTTATTGTGACAGGCCTGCTTATGTAATCATTTGTTAAAGTACTTTTTTCAACTCTGGACTTAGAATACAATGATTTTACTTTAACACACCCTATTACTTGAAGTCCCCAAATCCTTGTAGACCTACAAATATTTAGCAGCCTTATATTCCTCCTGCTAAATATTCCGTCTCTGCCCTCCCTACTGCGTACATTTAGAGGTGCTGTGATGGATGCCCTTAATATCATTTGTTAGTGCGCTGCCGATGTGCCACCAACTTCCTCTGGAGTAACTTTCAAACGGTCCTTCTTCACTGTGCCCCAGAGACGAGTGTAAATCTAAGCGTCTAACATCACAGACCTCCTGCCAAAGACGCACTCGCAATTCTGTCTCAAGTGCTCTCGCTAAGTGTGAAGGAGAGGGTACTAGCCAATGGTCAATATTGTAAAAGACATATGACAAAATTCAGAGCTCACTTGAAGTTTGTTGTGATTCATTCTGTCAAAACGATAATATTCAAACGTTGGTAGTAATAAAAGTTAAAGTGGCTGTATTAGATTTTTTTTTTATGTATTTGAGATAAATTTGTCTAGCCACGTATTGTAAAAGCAGCTCATAGGATCAAAGACCGCTGTGTGCTGTCTGCATCTAAAGCGCTTTTATGGTTTGCGAGGTAGGAAGTGCATCGTTAACATGCTAGTTGTTACTAGTAGTAGCGTAACAGCAAAACTCCTCTCTCATCTCTGAAAGTTGTGAAATGGCCTTATGAACCCAAAGCCTACAAACCTTTGGACCGTTATCAACAGTTTTGAACAATCTGGCGTTTTTCCTGACCGTAAAAATCATAAATTAAACAAAATATTTTTCCATTCATGGGATTATGTGACTCAGACTTGCACTCAAATGTATAACTTTGCAACTTGGATTTACAGCCAAAAAAACTTGGACTGGACTTGGGATCAGAATATCTATTTCAGAATTATTGCTTCCTTCAGTTGTAGCATGGAGTTATGGTAGCAGTAGTAGAAGCGATAGAAGTATTACCTTACAGACAATACGTGTTGGCGAAGAACAAGGTAAAAGCCCTTAAAGAGTTCAACCTGCGGTCTACCATTACATAGAGTACTCAAAACTACGCCCCAAACAACCTTGAACCGAACTTTAACCCTTTTAACCCTGATTTAAAAACAAGTACAGCAAGAACTAAATCTTCCAGTCTTGAAGTATTTTGCACTTGCTTTCTCCTTTCCTTGCCGTCCACTTGGGACAGATATTAGGCATTTGTGTTTTAAGGAGCGGTGGAATCCATAAACCATGAGAGCACAGAGGAGGAGCTGGGCCCTACGGATATGCAGATGTTCGAGAGGTTTAGAAGGGAGCAGGTCTGGGGACGGGCCATCATCTGGAGGATCTGACTGCTGGGGTGCTGGGAGACAGGGTGGTGGCGGTAGAAAAGAGAGTTCCGGGTATCAAAGTTGCTTTCAGTCAGTTAAAGGTGGGTAGTACTCAGCTACATTTACTTGAGTAACTTTTTAAAGAAACTGTACTTCTCTGAGTAGTTTTCGGACTGCACACTTTTTCTTTTGATTGAGTTGAGTTTTGGTTACTCTTTGGTTACTTCCCACTGTGAGTAAGTCTACAAGTGCTTTTGGTTTGCTTGACCTTCAGATATGATTTTTGAGTTTTTCTCATTTTTGTGGTCTATCCTGGAAATACCAGATTTCTTGTCCTTCCAGTTCCATTAACTTGAGTTGTAGTTGACCCTACTTTTTTACTTTGATTTGGGTAATTTTTTGGACCACTACTTTGTATTTAGTGCATTTTTTCTACCCACATCTGCTGCTG
Organism: Boleophthalmus pectinirostris; assembly: GCF_026225935.1. NCBI lineage: Eukaryota > Metazoa > Chordata > Actinopteri > Gobiiformes > Gobiidae > Boleophthalmus > Boleophthalmus pectinirostris. The sequence goes on from NW_026571095.1 coordinate 12,681,023, forward strand.
GTTCCAGTGGTAGTTTAGAGACAATATAAACTTTGGCTTAGATGAATATGCGTGATGTTTGATGTAATAGTATGATTGATTTGAGGGGAAACCTTTTTTGTTACTTTTTCATGAGTCCGTCTCGACTAAATGCACTGCCCAAACAAGAACGTCAGCAAAAATAACTACATGAACAAAGGCTTAATACATAATGATCTCATAGTTTATTTATGAATTAAGTCTTGTTAAAAGGTGGTATCAAAACAGAAAATGATATGTTATGAAATAATACACAGATGATCATTTTGGGAGAGCAGTGGAGACAGACTACGGGCTTACTATCCCCGGTGGCTCTGTAACCATATCCCAGACACAGAGGGGTGGGGGCTTGCCAAGGCCAGCGCTGATTGGTCGATTCAGGGAGCAACAGGAAGTGACCTCATCCCACATCGAGAGGGAGGGAGAGAGAGAGAGAGAGAGAGAGAGAGAGAGAGGGGAGGCTATGGGGTGCGTTGACTTCCTCCCCTGGCTCTCACTAAGCTGGACCAAGCTGCCAGGCTGGTTAAAAGTACGGAGCAGGACCACTTTACAGAGCAGTGTTCAAACATGACATACTTCCTCCCATGTGTTTGGGAACCAGGCACGTTGCCTTTTTACACCTTCTGCACGCTCATGTATTTATATATGTTTAGATCAGCAGCCACCTTATTAAAAGCGCAACGTGACAAAAAGTAAACGTGCTAATGTTGTATCACCTGTGTGGGTATTTGAATAAAAACAGATTGTAACTGTCTGGCTTACGGGATTCAAAAACATTTACTGTACACTAACTGGAATATTTTATAATGTGTTACGTGATTTAAAGAGCAACATTTAGGCCAGTGATTCTTCTCCCAAGACCTTTGCTTATTTAATTTTTTATTTTATTGTTTTGTTTTACTACTTTGATGTGTACAGAAATTATATATGCACAGATACACTTCCAGTCCAAAATGTCAACACACTATATCATTCAATATTATAATATTTTCTTCCCTTATTTTTACCACTTTCTGTATTTTGTATACATACAGAAGACATCAAATATATGAAGTAAGATATATGGAATTATGTAGCAAAAGGAAAAAGTTAAATAGCTCTACTTTTTAAAATTTATGTTCAAATCCTCAAAGTAGCCTTTCTTTTTTTTTTTTTTTTTTTTTGTCTTGTTTGTCGAAAAATGTTTTGGGATAAAAAAATAATAATAATAAATATATACTACATAATTCCATATATGTTCCTTCATATATTTGATGTGTTCTGTATATAAAATGTAGACATAACTAACATGAGTAAAACTTGAAATGAGAATGAGATGAAGTCTCCAAACATTTGTCTGGTAGTGTACATTATGGCAATTTTACTATCTAATCCATACATTGTTTGAAGTAATATATTGATAATATTCATTTTTATGATTTACCAACACAAAAATAGCATAACACTAAAATAAAACTGTGAGGACAGTGTTCATCTATATAATTTTTACACGTTTAAAGTTGAAAATGACATTCTCCAATAATCTAAAATAATAAAGTAGATTTTTAAAAACAATATATTTTACTATTTCATTATATCTACCATATAAAAATAGCAGTAAACCACTTATCTCCCGTAACACAGCAGTAGTCTCCTATTTTCAGAAACAATTTTTATTTGCCAAAACTAAATTAGGCCAAATGCAGTTGTCAGAATGAAGTACAAAATGCATTAATCACAATTAGTCTGCTACTCTAAATACAGAACACAGCTTTTATTTGCTAAAACTATATCTATTTGAGTCCCATTTTTTCTTTGTTTTATTACCCCTGCACCTGCTTACATGCACAAACACACATGCTACGCTATATGCTAGTGCGAGGTCAGGAGCCAGGTGCACTGTGATCTGCATAATGTAGTTCACTATAGTTCTCCACTGGGACCGTCCTGTGCAGAGGGTCAAACGCAGGGGTGGATGCACATTATGGGACGGGAGCAGACGCTAACCCAAGCGAAGATCAAACAACACAGTGGCCGTTAGCACACAAGCGCACATGTAAGCTAACTCGTCTGCCAAATGCATGGTCGCACATGGAAGCGCCAACTGCTTTCAAATGGTAAATGTTTGATCACGGTTGTGGTGCGATTGTCTAGGGGGAAGATGGTTTGGTAAAAGTTGAGTGGCCTAGTTAGGTGCAAAGCAAAACAAAAGATAAATAATATTGTTATAGTTATAGCATTTTGTGGAGTGGTGATGTCAAATTTCATACTTTTTGTTGTGTTATTCTGAGGTTTGGGTGGCTTTTGTCTTCTCCCATTTTAAATATAGTATATTTTCATGTTTTGTTGGTTTTTAGTACCTTTTTTCTTGTCAGCTCTTGGAGTCAAATGAGACCAGTACTATGCATCTAATTCTAAAGCTTTTTATCATCCGCAAACCAGGAAGTAAGGCTGGTGTGCTTTTAGCATGCTAGTAATTATCATAAAGTGACAGCAAATCTCCTCTCTGGCCAATGAAAGTTGTAAAACTTGCTTAGAAGTGCATCACTTTTAGTAATTATGATATAGGAATGAGTTCAAAGAGTGGGCAATAAAGTTTGGACTGCTACAAATAGTCCAGTTTTATGTTTGAAGAGTAAATATCACGTTTAGTTTTAAGTGTTCTCCACCACATTGTTGAGGGACAATGTCAAAAGGCAGAAGGATAAATTCAATTTATCAACTGGACAAAAGTTTATATGGTCAAGTATGTTTCGCAACTCATCCAAGGTGCTTCTTCAGTTGGATGAGCTGCGAAACATATTTGACCAAATGAACTTTTGTCCAGTTGACAAATTGAATTTCTCCTTCTGCCATGGACTCTACCAGGACGACTGAGGAATTTTTCATGACAATGTCAAAAGTTACAACGATGCTTGTTTCATTAACCAAAAAACATGCACCTAACCTTCCATGTGTGTAGTACCGTTGACCTTCTTATTAGATCTATTTTTTTTATTTTGTACAATATATTTTTTCATTTACACAAATCTAAAAAAAACTGACAAAACACAAAACACAGAATGCAAAACATACTTGAGTTCAATTCATAAGTGCTTGAGAGCATCATATTATTCACACATCTGAGTCGGGTTGGCAGTAAGTGCTAAACAAGTCTACATGATTCTCTCCTGTGCGTATGTTATTGAGTGGAAATGTCAAATAGCATCTGGTAAGTGAATGTATTGCATGTTTCTTTTGGCTGTGGCCCCCTCCCACACTTTCCTGTCTGTTTAAAGCCACTCTGCTGCAGTATGGCTCTGTTTCTGCTTAAGTGATCGCGCAGGCTTACAGAGGTTATTGTATAATTCTACTGCAATTATCAATGTAATGTATTCTCAGTAGACCGTATACCACACACAAGAGTTTACATTTGATGACCAATAGTATTAAAGACTAAAACGGCTTTAGTTTATGAATTATAGCTCCTATTGACTTCCTAGAACAAAGGTTAACCAATGAATTTTGTATTGCTGATAAAAACTTATTATGCTGTTGTGAAATTTCTGTATTACCATTCACTGTTATCGTAAAATAATAAGTGAAGTTCATTAGGGGAGACACATGGCTAGCCTCTTCATCTTTTAACCAAACCTTAGGGCCCAGATGTAAGCCATGGCAAACAGTCTATCTACTTGTTTTGTTGCCACATTGGTAATAACAAAACATCTTTTTAGAGGTGTTTCTTTAATATGAACTTGGTTCCATACTTACTGATATATCAAGACCATTGTAAAACTATTCAGTAAAAGTATTAATACAGGCTAAACTCAGTATCTAGTTTTGATAATTATTGTAGTATTTAGAATATGGGTATCAATCATATTCCAATGATTATATTTTGTGGCGATTTCTTTTTATCAACGCTATTTCACAATGGCTATACCAAATTTGTTCCACTGTTCAATAACTTATGTTTGTGGAAGCTCTATATAGCATCACACTGCCTATAAAATGTTTCATTGACTAGTCTTGCAATTAGAGACCCCATTAAACCCAAGTTAACCATAGTGGTTTCTGCACTTTTAGTTTGCCATCAGCATAGATCCCCCCCGATTACCCCCTCCTCTTTCTCCCTCTGCTCCAGGCTTTAGCGGGCCTTAGCCACTCAGCTCCTCTGTGCATTGGTATATTCCAGTACCAAGAGCCACTGCCACAGGACTCCTCCACAGACCCAGACACAGGGCTCAGATATGTCTCCAGTGGGTCTGCCCTGCCCTCTTACGGCCCAGTAATGGTCCGCCCGGTAGCAGTTTGATGGAGCAGTAGTCGAGCCCCGGTGGCGTACGCTATGGGCCTTTATTGATGCTCTGGAAGTCTGACTCAGCACTTGACTTGGAGAGGTCTACACAGGGAAACACATTTGTATGAGCTATCAGTGGATGGAGTGTGGGGACATAAAATTGTTCCGTTTACTCATTGTTGAATATGCCTGAAGTGTAGCAGCTCATTTTCTATATTGGAAGCAGTTAGCATTCGCCACCCGAAGTGTATTAACTTGTATTTCATAACAAATAAATTCTCTTTCTTCTTGTGGGTACTCTACTTGCTTGTCTCCATAAATATGTTATTTCTGTACCTATAATGTTTCTCAATATGGCATTATACAAATATATATCTTGCTATCTTGCTTCCTTAATGTGTGTTTTTATTGCTCACATATTACCTTGACAAACCTATTTTCTTACTGTGAGCGGGGTGCCCTCTCCACAGATTTGCCCTTCTAACTTGGGCTGGTGCATCACCTAATTGTCTCCATGGAGATTGATATCATACTGTGGAACATTCCTGGCAAAGCAGTATTATCTCTATGGAGATAATAAATAAAAGAGGCCACTCCACTCAAAAAGTTACACAGTGCACACACATATTTATTTTTGCTGTATGTATATAAAAAAAATGTGTTTATTTCATTCAGTATCAATATTTATTCATTTCAAGTAAGTCTTTCAATAAACCCCACAAAATTAGCAATTACTATGCTCCTACATTAAACAAATAGTCAATAATTATAAGCATGGCCTCTTTGTTTTCCTGTGGAAGTGTCAACAGGAGATGGATTGTTCTTCAGATAACCATGACTGTAACCGAAGACCGAAGTTGCTTTATTAACAATGTGAAACCGCTCTATTTGACTGCGCTTAATTAACTCCACTCTTAAATAAATCTCGGTGCCGGTTAATTAAATAGCTGGCATTCGCCGTGTTACAAGTGCACAACCCCATCCGAGTGATTAGTTTCCTTACCAAATCATGTTATCTACTTTGTCTTCGTCATAAAAATAATTTCTGTTCATGATGCATCGGTCTTACGTGCTGTTTTGTATGTGTGTTTGTCTGTGCAGAGGAGGGCCTGAATCATGAGTGTAAACTGTGCAGCCAGTCGTTTGATTCTCCGGCCAAGCTCCAGTGCCACCTGATCGAGCACAGCTTTGAGGGCATGGGCGGGACCTTCAAGTGCCCGGTCTGCTTCACAGGTATGATTTATTCCATATACATTTTAAGTGAGTGTAGCGGGTGTTTATATTTTGCTATTATTGCTTAGTTTGGTGGAGTAGTACCTATAGGCCTGTCATGATAATAACTATTTCAACGTATTGTTCAATAAATCATACTCTGAACAATACTTCATTTTGGGGTTAAATATATATTTTTGTTTGTGTTAGTGTGGAACTTTTTGTTATGTTTGTGTACTACAGTAAGTTTTAAAATGACACTCATGTTCATCATTTTATACTTAGTGTGTATGTAGTCCTTTGAGTTGGTTTACCGCCACCTAGGCACTAAGACCTGTCTCGCAGTGGTTAATGTCTCGAAATGTCCTGAGAGATTTTTGTTTCATTATTCCCGTCATTTGAAATATGTAATTTTTTTTTACAAATAGCATTTCTTCCTATAACATGGGCAACCATTACAAATATTTTTACCATATTGAGATTCAGAAACTCTACTAAGTGACCATGGTAGTATCCTTTCCTGTAAAGATTGACTATGAAGTACTATTCCAATAGTGTATAATCTATACATTTGGGAACGAAAAATTAGGATTGGTGTTGTGTAATCCCTCAGTCGTCTAGTTAAAATCCAACAAAAGTTTTTTAGAATGAATATGTTTCACCACATTGAATTAGGTGTATGTTTGGGTGCTCAAAAATCTCCAAGCATAAGGGCTAAATTAACACAGAAATTATTCAGGGTCCATACATCTCCAAAACTACCTCTTTCATCACTAAAACTTTTATCAGGGAGATAATGTCGGAGGAGAGTCCTGTATATACGTGATGTAAAGTAACGCTTTAAGCCGCACTTTCACTGTAGTTTTCCGATAGCTTCTAAATGAGTTGGGAGAGGTCAGGCCGGAACCACCATCGGAGCCGTTTGGTGCATGCGGCTTCTTATTTAGTCAAATTGCCTCCGAATCAAAGCCGTGGAAGTGTCGCGGGGTGACTGGAGAGGGGTGCAGGGGGGGGCCACTGTGTGATCTGATGGGAGAGAGGGGGGCATGCGGAGGAGGAGGGGTAGGGTTGGGGGGGTAAGGAAAAGGAGACGTGCTAATTGTGTACGGCAGTGGTGCTGATAGCTGTAATGATCTCATCTGTCTGTGTGCGTGGAGGTGGAAGGACCGGACTCCTCCTGAGAGAATAGCGCCCTCCTTCAGTGTCAACAGGGTTAACTATCTCTATAATGAAATCTGCAAAGTCGTTAACTTGGGCTCTTCACTATTTCTCCCCTCTCAGCTCTTTAGTCTTCCTCACACTTTCTTAGGGCGGTTCTGATTTGACTTCGATGGCACCCATGTAAAGTAAATACAAATAAAATACATTCACAGTAGCCATGTTTTGATTGGTTCACTTGGAGTGGATTCGTGCAGTTCGAAAGAAAGTGTTTCCATTGTCTTAAATGAACCGTGACAGCCGGTTTGAGGGGTGCAAAGAGGACCCTGGGGAATGCTAGCGTCCAGCGTGACCTGGCTTGCTCTAGATCCTGCATCAATGATGAGAAAGAACGCAAAGTCAAGCTACAATAAGACGACAAAAAGGAAATATAAACAGAAAATAATAACTTCTGATATATAATAATAACTTGTGATAAAACGTTGTATTTCGAGTGATGGTAACTTGTATGTTGAGCCATCCTGCTTAACAAAACAAAGCTAGTGAATGTTGGCAACAGCTGTTAACCATTTTTAACTGCATGTCAAGAGCAAAAACATACTTTCAGTGCATAATACATTTAAAGGTCCTATATTACACAAAACTGTCTCTTGTGAGCTCTTAGCCATGCCTCATCAAAAACACCTGGAGTTGTGTTTTGTTTCATTCACACATGTTTGATTAATCCTGCATTATTAATATGTCTGCAACTCCAAAGCTTAAAATGCTCTGTTCCACCTTGTGATGTCATGAAGAGGTAATTTTCAGCAGCTACCTTTTACCTTTTGTTCAGAAGAGATTGGCAGTTCCAGGGCTGAATGATTCTAGCGAAGATGTATGAGTTTAAAAACACAGAAAAGCACTTCCTCTATTACAACATGGCGTCATAAGTTGGAACATTGTTTTCAGTTTGAGAGAAGAACTTGACCTAAATATGCAATATAATATTTTTGTGTTAAACGTGTGAATGAAACAAAACATATCTCCAGGTATGTTTGAGATGAGCAAACAACATTATAACAGAAAACAGCATTATATGGGGCCTTTAATAGTGGCCTAAACAAATGCTTTACATAAAGACATGTTAAAATCCTAATGCAGATACAAGTTTGATTCAACTTCACTCTTCAATTTTGTCAGCAAAGGCCGGATTTGCCCACTTTATATTTTATGTAGAGAAATCTTGTCTCAGCTAAGACCTAGTGGAATATCCCATACACTTACAATACTTATTTTAATGAATTTACTTCAACACATTGATCATTGAAGACACACTTTTGCTTTATCTTCCATAAAAACTATGATACAAAATTTACAGTAAAACACATAAAAACAACACTCCACACCATCGCCGACTTAGCCACCTGCGATTCAACCGTGAAGCCGAAGCAATTGGTCCATCATATTACATTCAGATGTGTCCTCACTCCTCTCCCCCAGAATCTTATTGATATCTCCCCAGCCCGCTCCATCCTCCCGAGCCACCATCAGGGGAGAGGGGGGCACTTTAATATACAGAGCATGTCTTATTCGTCCCAGCCTTCATTTTCCAACAGCGGGCTTTGACAGACAGGCCCCCTCGCTCCCTCCGCGCCCATATCGATCACGGCGCGGGAGAGAGCAATGCATTCTGGGAGGAGAGGAGAAAGGAAAGTGGGAGGAGTCAGACAGAGTGCACCCTTCAGGACAGCGGTCTCGGGGTAGGCGGGCACGACAGATGGGTCCCTCTGTCGGACAGTGAGGGGACAGAGAGTGTGTTAGAATCTACGCTGGGATGAGAAATGGGTAGTGATTGTCCTTTGATACATTTTGTAAGAAACATCCTTGCGTTCTAATGAGTGTTAACACTGTAGAATGCAATGCAGTGTCTCTCTTAGATGGAAGCAAGAGCCAGTATACAAAGCAGTTCTGTGGTTATTAAGTTACATAACTTACATTTGAATCATTTTTTTTTTTCTCTATGGAGATGTTATTGCTTTGCTTGGAATGCTCCACTGTAAGGCATTAAACATTAAACTCAATACAAACATTAAAGTGTTTTGTATTGATTAAAACAACACATTGAAAACATATATTCTTACTCACTCCACAGATCTGACGTGTAACTTGGCCTAGTGGCTTCAACTGCTTGTCTTTATGGAGAGACATTTAATGCCATAGTGTGAAACATTCCAACCAAAGCAACAACATCTCCATGGAAACAAGCAGGTGGTACTCTCTCCACCATAAACGTTACATAGCAAACCTTTAGGGAAATAATAGCTATTTTCTGTCTGCACTGGTATCGATTTATATAAAGCCAAAGTATCAATATTAGTATTAGAACTGAAAACATGTAAAAGTATATAGGAGTTTATTGTGGCATGAGCTAAAACAAAAATACCAGTAATGATGATTTAAGTCTGTAGCTGAACCAGAACCACGAAACAGTATTCTAAACCTACAAAACCTACAAACAAGCCCAGGAGAAGCAGAAATCGGTTATTCTGCACACACTGAAAACATATATATTTATGGTAGATTTGGGCTAGTCTTTCTTCATTGTAGCTATCTATTTTTGATTTACAATTCTTAGTCCACACCCACCCATCTCACTCCACATCTTTGGGAATTCCAACAAGTAGAAGAGACCTACCCGCGAAAAGACCCCTACACTCGCCATAACCTATACCCAACAAAATAGAGGAGATATGGAGGAGACAAAACTTGAGGAAGGAAGGTTGCAAGTTTGGATGTGAGATAAAAGGCGCAGAAGAAGAGGAGGAGGAGGCGGTCGGGGAGAGCGAGGGTAAATGGAGAGAGAGGTCCATAAGCCCCTGGATGATGAGAGAAGGCTGACTCTCCCAGGACAGATTTGACAGCTTTCAGAAGTGGGGGAGCCTGCAGCTAGAAGTGTCTGGCTGCACCCTCAGGAGCGCTGGTTTGCTGCCGAGGAGGAGGCATGGCGGGGCGGAAATTCTGATTGGGAATATGTGCTTAAGACAAACAAAACAGAAGAGAAAGCACAAGAAGGCATGATGAAAGATGAGAGTGTGTGGATCTAGGTTTGGTTGCTTATGTCACAGCAAGAGCCAACTCGAAAATCTACTGGAGGTCGCGTGTTCCAACATGAACTGTCAAATGCACTGGTTTAATTAGTTTGTTTTTGCTTTGGTGGAATTGTGAAATCTTGCTTTCAAAATATTCCTAAGTTGTAACACGATCAGACTCGTGAGTTCATCTAGCATCTGTAAATAGGAGCATGCTAAATATTCATTGCAATGAGTTTACAAGTGCTTCTCACAACTTTCAGCTAGCATCGTAACCATATACTTCCTGTTATCAGACAATAAAAGGGTATTGTATATTTAGATTCGCAGTTCACGACCTCAGGAGCAGCTTATACAATATAGCTATACAGGGGCAATGCAGATTTTGCTCAAATGTATGGTACTAAGCAACTCATCTTTGCACTTTTTACTACAAGTGAAGTTATGTTAAATTAAACACTTAGTAACGAGAACTAGCTGTCCCAAATAAATTTTTGTACTTCTGATTATGAACTTTGTTACGTTGTCTTAAGGCAGAGTTACCAGGGATCAGGCATGTCCCTTTCTGCCAAATCATCACCATGTTCAAGTTTATATTATAAAGCAAATGGAGACAAACAACCTCAGATTTTTTTAATGATTAAAGTATACTTTTTGAGATTCAGCGCATTATCTTTGTACTGTAAGTGAAGTTGCTGTGTGGTATTATCCCGTTTTTAGCGTAAGGTTAAGTTTACAATGTACAATGAAATTATGGCCTCTTATTACCCACAACTTCTGAGCAGAAAATTCTGGTTTTGACCACACTTGTCAACAAAACTTTTAACATATTCAACCAGTGTAGTCTTTCATCGTCATTCATAATTGGACCAATAAGGTTGTAGTATTTTAAATGCATTTACCATGCCTTGTGGATTAGGCCTAGTAATGTCCACTCTTCCATACAAAAGCTGTAAAAGTCATTTGAATAACCACAGTGTTTCCATTGTGACTGACCAGCCCACACATGGACTTAAGGGCTTTGGAAACTTTTAAGATGTTACTTCCTTTTGGTAAAAACACGTTCCCAAAAATAAGTGATTAAATAAAAATACTACTTAAGACCCACTTTTATTTTCTGGATTTAAACACCATGTGAGTTCTGTGTTCTCTCTGACTTTTATTTGTTTTATTTATTTCTATTTGTATGGTTATTACCTTTTTGTTTATTGGTAAATTTACTCTTATATGATTTTACCTAGCCATGAAATAGTGTCAAATCTTCTCACATCATATATGTGCGTACAGAAACCAATTACCGTGCTCAAGATTTACTTATTACTGTTGTATTTTGCTGTAGAGCTACTTCAAAAAGTTTTTACATTTCATTTAAGTATATGTATTTTATTCGCTTCTCCCTTTATTATAAAGTTGTCCCTAATAAAGTGGCCCTTTACATGCTGCCTGCTGCTGGACTTCCAAGTAAATTTTTTAGCTTCTGGCCTAGTCCTCGGCACAAATTCACTTAACAAATGAATAAATAAAAAGGAATGAGGCAGAGAAAGGCTTTTTTTTCTCCTCCGTGCACAAACAGCTTAGTATTGGTGCAGTGTGCAGCCTGCAGAGAGCACCACCCTGCCAAAATAAAGATGAGCTGGGGCCTGTAGTAAAGGAGATGTCTGCCACGGCCGGCCCCGGAGAGCTAATCAGAGGCCTTAATATCCCCCACAGCGAGGAGACCTTGGCCCCCCAGCCCCCCCAGCTCCCACAGCTCTGACGCCCCCGACAACCAACCCAAGCTAGCCAACAAACTCCTCTAACTTCTCATGCACACACACACACGCACACATCCCTTTCTCTCACAATAACCGGCCACTGATCCAGTTTTGGATGGGCTTTTTTGGATTGTAGCTTAAGCCTGTTTGTCTAATTCAAACCCTCCAGGATGCAAGACATGCCTCTGTTCTTGTGGTTTAATGGCTGACGCCAAGGCAGATTTTTCGCCAAATGCCAGTGCACTGTTTCTTTATTACATGTTGTATGCTAATTGAACACACAATACAGGGGGGAAATAGCAGATTGTCTGAGCTCAGTGTGAGAAGTGTCCATGATGCTTTGCCTGGAATATTCCTCAGTATGGCATTAAACATATTTTGCATGATTTGTTGTGTTAGCTGTGAACAGTAGGACAAGGGCCAAGGCAGGGTAGTTTCACTCTAAAACTCCTTTTTGGGTTGGACTTAGGTACTCAGAGTAGAAGAAATTCCCAGTGCTTCAAGCCAGGACCAACAATTGAAAATGGCTTCTAGGTGTCCAGATGGCCATCAAAGAAACCATCTCTTCATTGCTCAAAAACATCATGAAAAACATGCAGTCTTACTGTGAACAGGCTCATTTTTCCATAGATGTGGCCTGTGAGTTGGCACCACTCTGCCACAGATAAGTTCAGTTACTGTTTAACTTCTGCCCAGATGTCGGGTTTCAGATGTAGTCTCTGTTCAGCCACTCACACTCACTGACATTCATACAGGCTAGGGAAGAGAGTGTCCTGCCCGAGGACACTAAAACTTGTGGTAGTAATAACATGGGTAGTGATAAGTTAAAAAAAAAAAAGCTTTGGTGCCAGTATTTTTAGTACAAATTTGGTAACCTACTTTTTGGAGTAGGCTAAAACTTCCACTTTAACAGCCAAATGATTATTTCTTCATTAAAGATCCTTTAGCTTTAAGCCATGTTAGAATGGTGTTTCTTCATCACAAACATATACAGACTTGTGTTCTGTTTCATTCGCACATGTTTGAGTAATCCTTTATGTATTATCTACATCTCCAAAGCTCAAAATGCTCTGTTCCACCCTAGTGATGTCACATTATGGCAGTTCGCAAGTTAACAGCTTTCACCTTTAGTTCAATTGAGATGGGCATTTCCAAAGCTGAGATCATCCAAATGATTCCATTGAAAGTGTATGGAGTTTAAGAAACACTGTGTAGCACTTCTTATATTACTATATGACAACACAAGGTGGAACAGAGAAGAACTTAGCCTAAATATGCAGAGTTTGTGTGTAATAAACAGCATTATAACATACATAGATAAGAAAATAGCATAATATTGCACTTTAAAGTAAATCAAAATACAGCCAAGTCATTGTATAGCTACTTTGCATCCACTTCAACAGTGTACCGGCCCTTTAAATAACTCATCATCTCCCAATATAGGAATACAGTAATCGCTCTATCTATTCAGTGCATAGATGATTAGTCATGTCCCTTACTGGCAGTGGTTGTGGTGTAAACAGGCAGATGAGGCTAGCTTGACATCTCACTTGTGTTTAGCCCTATTGTACTGCATTTGAAGGCCCCCCAAGTCTCGGATCCATTTTTATTTTTGCTGTATTGACTTTTCCCTCCTCTCGCCAAAGACATAATGAAGGCTTCCTGCGGGCTGCCGTGACCTGCTTACTGTTACTGTATACTTTCACCAAACATGCCTATTGAAGGGGAAAAAAACTGTAAATTGTTGTTGTTGTTTTTAAAGACAGAACACAGACGTAAATGTACATGATTGCTTCGCTGTAACCTTGAGCATAACGGTTAGCATTGCGGTAAAACGGGCCATTCGCGCGCAGTTATTGTTGGTCGTTTGTTACCAAAATGGACTGTAGAGTTGTTTGTTCATTAGCAGAGGTTTGTTAGCGACCTGTTAGCATGCGGCCGGGTTCCAGAGGCAGATGTCACACAGACATTAGCGAGCTGGAGCCAGTTGTTTAACACTGAAAGAGCAAATATGCGCAATGGTTATGATTGGTCAGTCTGGGATGATTTGGGAGGATATTTGGGATAGTTTTAAAAGGATGGATTCCTGATGACTGTTTTAACCTTGTTTTAATTGTTACAATATATTCTGTAAGTCCATGCCAGCTTAGATCCAGTGACACAGACTTTCTCTTTAGTTGACAAAGTTGAACCTATCTTGCAATAAAAGTTAAGTGAAATATTTTTGTAGTAAATCCAGGTGACTAAATAGGTTATATGGGCTACAATGTATAGTACTTCAGTAGGCTACTATTACTATTATCCCTACTTCCTCATATCCCTACTGTTACCACCACCTCCAGGCTACTAAAGTATAATCAATAGTAATAAATATCCACTGTGACTACCTGATTACTAAAACTACTCTAGTACTTGTACCACTAGGCTCTTTGTGTCATTACTACAACTAGGGTTGTGCAAAAAATTGAAATATTGTTATATGATGATACAGTATCGATGTCGTGGGCTGCTGTATCGGTTTATCGCCAAGAGTATTTTATGGTGTATTTTACTAAATTATATTGTTACAGCGCTACAGTTTTGTTGCTTGTTCAGTTGAAGGAAACTCATTTATGCAGCACATTTGACATTTTCACAGTTTTGAGGATTAAAATGGGCGTTTTGCATATTCACTTTGCACAAGAAATGGTTTAACAAAGACTTTTAGTATCACAACCATAATTTAGCCATTATATTTTATTGAACCGTATCGAATCGTTTTGAAATATATCGTATCAAATCGAACGTGCACTATATCGAGATATGTATCAGATCGTGGTCTAGGTATCGAGGTATGTATTGTATCGGCAACTTCTTAATGCTATCCAGCCTTAACTACAACTATTACCTGTATTAGCCTCCTATCACTGCTGCTACTATTACTACTATTACCACCACTACTACTACCACTATCCTACTAAACTTCATGTTGTTAGTAGAGATGTAACAATATATATACATCTCACGGTACGATATTTATTGCAATATTTTGGAGAGGCTAATATAATCATAGATAGGACATGTTTCTGCTTTTAAAATACCTTGACAAGATTTTGGTATGAATTATTTCCATGATAATCAAAAGAATTCAAGTAAAAACATATTTCTTCATGTTGTTTGCACTGAAATGAATCATGGGATATGTAGTTTCCGATGTTCATAAGCTGTTGCTACTGTAAAACCATGCATTTAAGCAAAGGAACTTGTATTTCAATAAATTGTGACAGCCCACGATATTATTGTGAGACTTTTGACGATATTACGATATTTTGGTTATTGTTACATCCCTAGTTGTTAGTCCTAATTCTGTTTGGTTATGAAGCTAGAAACTTTGTTACAGATGTCTCTTTATTTTACATACAAAAGAGTTGGTGTACCTGGTAGTATTACTAGTATTACTTTTCACTCATCAGTTACCTGCCCCTCCCCAGTATTCAGGTATAGTCCTATATTTCAGTCAAAGTTGGTTAGTCCCTTCTGATGTTGTGAGGCAGCTGTCACCGAGGCATTAGTAGTCTTTTATTTCCCAGGTCAGGCGTGTGACATTCACTGAAGCCCGCTGCGTCTCCCGTGTGCACCGCTCAATAATTAATAACGGCTGTCCCAGGTGAGCCCAAAATGGGACACGCTAATGTTTCCGAACCCCAGCGACCCCCGAAGCCTCCTTCCCTCCTCACCTTTCCGCCATCGTGCCTCCTCTCCCTCTCCTTCTCCCTCTCTATCTCTCTCTCTCCCCTCGGCCCCACGGCGCTTGCATTAGAAGAAAAGTTATTTTGAGCCGTAAGAAATTCAAATGAAGGCCCCTTACATGCTAACTTTTTTTTTTTTTCCACAGACCTTTTGAGACTAGACAGGCAAGTCCTCATAAAGCGCAAGGGTCCAGGATAACAACTGGCGTGTTTGAAGTGCTCCTCAGAGAACAGACACACAATTGCACGTCCCCTAGCTTCTCCTTAGTGTTGACCGTGCCTTACTTAATTAAAGCACAAATGTATGATGGTATATGTTTTTAAGTGGCAACCAGTTGTGTGTTTTCAAACCAAATATGTAATCTGGAGCTTGTGTGAATAAGTAGCACGGCGCCATGAATATTTATATTGTCAATATAATTAGCAATGTAGACTAATGGAGGCCATGTTTTGCACTTGAAGCCATGCCAGTTTTTTGCTTTTTTTTTTTTTTGTTTATTTTCCCGCTTGTTGTCCCCAAAGTAGTGCTAAATAAAGCGCATCATTATTCCCCAAACATTATGTATGCTAGCTGGAGTGCCATTAGCGTGACCACTCCAGTTCAATTTGCCCCTTTTTTTTTTCAATTACATTTCTTATAACAATGTTTTGTTTTTTTTTCCAGTTGTTTATCTGTTCTCAATAGCACATTCATTTGTTTATAATTAAGTAATTTTCCTTGTCATTTGACATTTTTTAATTCCTACCCAGGCAGATGCAATTACGATGATGTTGCCTTTGTTCCCTTAATGCAGTCATAGCTAATTTAGCCGCGATGCTAAGTGAAAGCACCTAGAATAAACAGTTGTTAGAAAAATTAATGTTGACTGTTATTCTTTTGTTTATTTACAGTGTTCGTCCAAGCCAACAAGCTGCAGCAGCATATTTTCTCCGCACATGGCCAAGAGGACAAGATCTACGACTGCTCGCAATGCCCCCAAAAGTTCTTCTTTCAGACAGAGCTACAGGTGAGCCACTAAATAAATAAATACATACAAATAGCCGCTAGCTAAAAGTGTTACATCGCTAATCGCACATGACAGCTTAACAAACTAGCCCTCTCCATCTCAATTGGGAAATGGGAGCGGGGGTACGGCAGGGGTTGACTCAGAAGGAATTATTTCCAAAACTCATTTGTGATGTGCGAGATATGATTTGATTTGCTTATTAGACCAGCCGAGCGCTAAAATATCTGGAATTAGCGGGATTAGCCGAATGCTGGTTTTTGAAGAGGTAATTGCGCACATCGCCAAGGCAAAAATGCAGGCCAAGTCAATACGTCTGCATCTCCCTTTCTAATCACACAGGAGGCTCGTGGCTAAATATGAGCTGGGTCCACCGGGGAGGCCATATCTGCCCTTCAACAAAGTTAGTAGTTGGACTTATGAACTTGCAATGTTAGAGAGATAATCCATTTTCTAGCAATCTCTCTGCTTGGTCCTTGGAGAGCATGAAAAAATGAAACAGACCTTATTATATTATTTCACAGTGGTGGTGTTTTCGAGCAGCTCTGTTTTGTTTGGGGGATTCTGCTCGTACACATGGCACTCTTCTCATATCCACAGCTCCCGTTCCTTTGAAAGAAAATCTAAATAATACTACAGTATGAGCGCGGTTGAATCAAATTACTCAGTCCATGCAGAAGATTGGCTATACTGTTGGTTGAGTCCTACGATTTCTCACTTTGTTCTGACTTACTGCATAGGGGAACTGCATTATTTAGGCCTAGTGGTAATTTCACTGTTGGGAAGTAACTGAATAAATGTGCCGAGAATTTGTACTCATACATTCTGGTACAGTTACTTTTTCATTTGGTAGTTTGCAGTTACTTTTCTAAATCAAAGGAATATATGGTGACACTTGTTTAGCTTGGCTTCAAACTGGCACAGAATCAGAAAAACAGAAAACATGGTCAGTGTATATGTTATTTTCTTTCTCCGATTTGTGATAGGAAATGCATAACAAACTGTCGTAAAGCTGCTTTTAATCCTATGTTATGTCTTTACACTATAATTAAAATGCAAGTCGATATAATAGTATTCAGAATACAGTACTCTGATGGTCCATGTAACTTTGTAATACATCACAAAATACATTTTCATGCTGGTGTTCAGTATTCTGTAACTAAATACATTTTCAAAGCATTCTTCCCATCATTGGGTAATTTACAAATATCAGAAACGGTAAGCAATAATTCTGTAATAGGCTTCTACTGCAATTGGTATTGCGAGTACAACTTCCAGTAATGCTATTACTGTGATTGGCTACTACTAAAACTACTAGGCGTACTGCCCACTACAAATAGACTACTGCACTTTGTGTTTATTCTTTGCAGTTAAAATGCACTTGAGTATCTTAAATGTGTAGCAATAGGCCCAAAGATAGTAAAGCGTATAGCTGCTTCTTATGTTTATTATTATTTGTAATACTGTGCGTTACATCGTGTAATAAAACAACTTGTTTATAGTAATTGAAGTGAATAGTGAAGTTAATAACATCTGCTAATGGTGATTTTAGTTCAAACATTACCTACCTCATTCTAAACACTGAAATGAAGTAAATTCTACTTTTGAACCGTACACATACCACCCTCTCATTCATTTGGATAAGCCGAGCTCCATATTAGCAGCTAGCCAGAGGTTAGAGCCGCAGTATTCAGGGCTATCGATTGTCCGCCATTTTCATATTGAGATTCCCGGCGTAAACAGCGAGGCGTGCGTGTGCCAGGAGGAAGGTGAGCGCAATCATTATCTGCTGGTCATCTGAGCTCCACCGCCATGAATAAAACACATCCAACCAACTAGAAGGTTATTTAACACATCAACATGGCCGATTTTCATTCACACCAAGGCCTTCCGTTGATCACATTTTCATCTCGCGTCTCTCACCAGCCCTGTTCTATGCACACTAGCAGATAAACAATCTCAAATAACCCGAGGATGTTTGCTGACTTTTTCTGTAGCTTTGACATTTTGGGGAATGAAGTGATCTCCGCGTGCCCCTGGAGGTAGCGTTTCATGCATGATTATATTGTTTTACATGGCGCTGTGTGAAGAGTGCAACTTGAAAGACCTATGGCAGTCGGAGGTGGATCGCAGAAGGGGGGTAGATGGTGAGGGGATAGGGAGGATCAGCGCGTGCCACTTTTCGAAGGAGTCCCAAAAGAGTAAGAAAAACATAGGAAGTGTACTGCATGAATTTATCCTGTTTTTATTTTTTACTCACCACCTTTTCGGTTGTTGTGACAAGAATGATTCTCACTCGTCAAATTTGGCAGATTCAGATTAACTTTGTGTATGTTTTATTGCACACTTTGTGTCACAAAATTTAATGATTGAAAGTATTCTATGTCTTAAAGTGTTGGGTGCCTGTATTTTAGTTCTCTTTTTTTCTGTATTAGTTCTCATACAATACCTGGTTTACAATGCACAACTTGTTTCATTGAACCAAACCAACTAGTTTTTGTTTTGTCTTTCGTCGTGTATGTGTGTTGGGATTGTCATGAAGTCTTT
The DNA here is from genome assembly GCF_026225935.1 of Boleophthalmus pectinirostris. NCBI lineage: Eukaryota > Metazoa > Chordata > Actinopteri > Gobiiformes > Gobiidae > Boleophthalmus > Boleophthalmus pectinirostris. Next base: position 12,699,773 of record NW_026571095.1, read on the forward strand.
GTAGTAGGACTGTAAGCTCCAACTAGGAAAAAAATGGAGTATAAAGCCAGAATTTATATAGATGTATATTTAAAAAAAAAAGTGTTGTGTGTGTTTTTGCCTTTAAGTAGATGGTAAATTAAGTTGAGATTATTCATTTGACTGTAGCAAAATAAATAAATAGAAATTTGGGTGTGTTGGCAATTTGCAACAACTAGAAACAAGTACTGCAGCCGCTATCATGGCTTATATCTTGATCCGAACGGTTTGTCGCATATTTGTCACGGTCGACCAGCCCTTGTTACTTTGGTTGAAAAAGTTACAGTTCTTGCTTGCAGTTTTAATTAGATGTTGCACTAATTTTAATCGTGTTAGTAGCAGTTAAAGTTGTAGTAGTACCTAACCTACTTCAGTGTTTGTTTAACTTAACCTGACATGATGTCTTGTCCAAACTCCAAAAGTTGCGAGTTCAACCGCACCTTGTGTGCAGCTAAAGTCCTGGACTTGGACTTGTTGTTGAGTTTGCTGTTTGTTTCCCATGCATCACCACTTGAAAATGTCTGCCTGACACGGGCCGCTCGTTTGTCAGTCCGTGTGAAGTGCAGCTGTCTTACCCGCAGCGAGCGAGCGAGCGGGGGAGCCTCTCTCTTCTCGCCGCCTCTTGTGGACTTTGAGACTTTCTCCCTATTTTCTGGCTGACACTCTTGGCCCGCACTCACCGCTGCCCGAGCCCCTGCGTCTCTCTCAGTAGTGGACGGGGTCAAAGGCCGGAGCAGGCTGGGGAGAGGAGGCAGCGAGAGGTAGAGCTGCCACGCCAGGTAAAGGGAAGCAGGAAGGATATTTTATTAATTTGCTGCTGCGATCCTGAAACAGACCAAAGGCTGTGACAGGTATCCACTGCATGCCGCCTCCCCCCGCCAGGCTTCCCCCCGTGAACTCTACCCTGCAAGGGGCTAGCCAATTTTCGCCAGCCTGTCGAGAAGGATGATGGGAGAGCATCCGTCTAATCAGCCCTCACCGGACCCCCACCCCGCCTCACAAACTGGCCAGATTGACTGACTCCTGGGCCCGTGTGCCCCAGAATCCACATTCCAAAGGAGAATAATCTCTTTCCTCTTTTATTTCACCGGCCAAAAAAAGGGGAAAAAAAGCCAGTGAGATGCACAGACCACCATTCTCCGGGAGAGTCTCCAGAGATGGCCCCTCTACCATCACTCCTGGATGTCCCACTCCCACACCCCATTAAAATATGGAACAAGCCCCACGTAGATATTTCATGAGGGGAGGGCAAGTGCTGACCCTGGATGGACTGAGGCAACTCCCATACACCTATATACCAACTAGTGTCTGAAAGAACTTGCAACTTTACTTCTCAAATGTAGTTTGTATAGGAATGTCACATCATTAAAGGGTCCATATTACAATTTTTTGATCTATGTTATAATGTTGTTTCTTTATCATAAACACATCTGGAGTTGTGTTTTGTTTCATTCACACGTTTAACACACAAGTTCTTATCACAAACAGAAAACTATCAGACTGAAACACTATATTCCACCTTGTGATGCCATGTGGTAATACAGGAAGTGCTCCATTGTGGTTTTTAATCTTCTTACACCTTCACTAGAATCATTTGGGTAATGTCAGCCCTGGGATGGCAAGTTTCTCCTGAACAAAAGTTTAAACTGTACTGTTAACTTGATAACTACTGCTTCATGACATCACAAGGTGGAACTGAGCATTTTGAGTTTTGGAGATGTAGAGAGACTAATAATAAAGCATTACTCCAGGTATGTTTTTAAGGTTGTAACAGCATTATAACATGACTTAAAGCTCACAAAAGTCAGTTTGTGTAATATGGGATCTTTAAGCCTCATTTAAGATCATTGTTGACTCGCTAACACAAGTGCTTACTTATGCATTTAGGGTAATTACTACAAATTAAGACGCTTAGTCCAATTTGCCTATATACTCTTCACAACAAACAAACAAAAAACAGAAATAGTAAAAAACAGAAATAAAAGAAGTCAATTGTTTTGTTACACAGTGTAAATGTTAAGGTAATTGCATACTTTAGTTTATACACATACACTTATCTAACTGGAGAGAGGAGGACCCCCAAAACGTGATAGCACAGCACTGAGTCTTCTGAAAAGGGAAAAAATTAAGTAGTGCTATTTTGCACAATAACAATGAAAAATTGTTTACTTTCTTGTGGATTCCTAAAACTAAACCCTGTAGTCTATTCCAAAAGTCCAAATGTTCCTCATTCCACAACTCTGAATGTCCTTACAATACTTCTTCAATCTGCAGTGAAGTCCCTGACAGTGCTGCTAGGCTGGATTAATTACCAAGATTCATTAACTGATGTCTACGCGCCAGCATTAGCCACAGCTTACAGTATCAGACATTTTTTCTGCTCATTTATGAAAAAAGACAACAATTTTGAATATTCTTTTTTGTTCACAGTGATCCCGACCTCTCAGAAGACAAAGCCACCAACTATTTTCCAAAATGACATTTTCCAAAGCCAGTTTCCACTGTCCTCTTTATTTCTTTTTTTCTTTTATTCCATCCATCTTCCCAATTTCATTATCATTCCTCGGAAGTGACATGAGATTGTAAGTCTCATGTTAAGTCGTATAGCCGAAGCGTTAAGAGTCTCAGTAGACGCCCGGAGGACACATACCTTAATTGGAGTGTCTTTTAAAAGGATTCCTTCAAAGAAACTCTCTCTCTCTCTCTCTCTCTCCCTTGTCCTTAATGAGTACAGCCCCAATGACAGGAGCGCATCTGCATCATGTAATACCAGCGCACACAAATGAGAAGGCACCATCTCCCTGCGTGATGGCTATTATTGCCAAGCTGTGACCAATTCCAGCGTTTTAATTAAGTATATTTATTGGCTTGGCGGTCACCAGGTCAGTGTAAACAGCCACGTGTGTCATAACGTGTCTGCAGCAAGAAAATAGGGAGGAGGGAGGGAGGTGGACAGAGGAGCACAAAATAATATAATTGTACCAAATCTAAGCACTAGTTTGTAGAGCAAAAAATACAATATACATTAGTTTTACCACCAGTCATAATTGTTCTGGTAATAGGCTATTTGAAAAACTAACAACTCCAATCATATTATCCTATTTAACTAAAGGACAGAAGAGTCATTAGGAGCAAACATAAACATAGCGTAGTACATGTAAATATTCATAATATTTTCACTAATAACATAATGCAATCATTTGTAGTTGTATGTAGTGTTAGTTTGGTTTGGTCATCCCTTTATTCTTCATAGACGAAATGTCACCCACAAACATAATTTTGTATTTGTAAATGATAAAGAAACAGCACTGTCATGAGCATCTTGGCCTACGTAAAATACTCCCTACAACGGAAGCAGACCCAGAGTGGACAATAATGGACAATCTATCACATTGAGGGTTCATATATTTGGGTTCTGGTCTTTCTCCTCCATTAGAACTCCAACCTTATGCGTTTTCTTAACTATTATACAGTAACCTACACTCAATTTGCCTCTATAAAGTGAAAATGTAACACTTTCAACACTAACACTAGAATCAGAAGTTAATATTTTGTTTTGTCCCTGCAGAGACTTTACCCCCATAGCCCGCTCCTATCACAGTATTATGGTTAGTTGCGACAGACGGACATCCATTATTAGAAAAAAGTTGGCCGCCAAGGGACTGTTTCTGAATAGCACCCCCTGATGGAATAAAAGTTATTAGAAGACTTTTTCCCAAACTCGTGCCCCTGTGAAGGTCCCAGCTGCCCGTTGTCTCCAATGCGTCACACCAAAAACCTTCCCTCTCGTCCCCCAGCGCCTCCCCGAATGTCTTGATGTGCCAACTATGACAGCTCTTCACGCGCTTGAAACTTGTATATGTTTTTCTCCCTTTTTTTAACCTGCTTTTATTTGACAACTTGTTTTCTTCTTTATCACCCCAGGTGCTCCGGATTCTGTCAGGATTTCAAAAAGTTGCACTACAAAATAAAAGAACAATGATTTAAGAAAAAAAAAGCTTGTACTTCGCCATCATTAATATTTAAGTTTATTTATAATTGTGTACAGCGTTGGGCCCGCACAGTAAATGCATCACAATTGTGCCGCCCTAGTTCTGTGGGTGTGTGAGGATTAAACATTGACAGAGCTAATAACCGGGGGAATACTCTCTTGTATGGCGTCGTATACAATGCGAGCGTACTATTTGTATTGGGCTCTCATAGGGTTTTGATATGTGCATGCAAACACGTTGTCTGCAGGGAAACATGACAAAAACTCCCAGAAGCCTTTGAGGCGTTCTTTTTGTCTCCTTCTCCTCCGGTGCACCGCTGGGGTTAAATCCAAACAAAGAGGCAGTGCTTGATGCAGTGTGCTATCACGGCTTGTTGGATCTCCACTTCAAATGTTAACTTTATTACTTGTTCGACAACTTAGAAAAAATGGTATAGCTTTAAAGGTTTAATTTGTATTTAGCAGAGTTTGCTTTCACCATCTAGGTCAAAGTGTTCATTCAGCCATTTTTCTTCTTATTCGTATTCCTAGGGGAAATATTTGCCACCCCAAGAATCCAATCCACAATTTCCTTAATAGGAAGAAGCTGATCAGGTTTATGTGGAGAATGCATGTTCTTCTTGTCTTGGATTCAGAAAATACACTTCTCCAATACTACAAAGATGTGAGTCAGGTCACCGATTGTCAGATGGGAATGATTGACTGGGGAATTAGCCAATCGACACATGTGGTCCATCTGTATCAAAACAAATATGTCTGCTTATGAGGAAAAAAGAAAGGAAAAAAATAACACAAGCGACTAAAACACATCACGTATTTCTCACTGAGCAAAGTAATAAACTGTGTTGTGTTCATTTAGTTCAAAATGTTATGACCTGAGCTCCTTCATTTCAGTTTTCACAGAAGTAAACTAATCTGTGGTGACCAGATATCCCTCTGTATAAAAAATACAGAATGATATCATTCTTGACTTCTCTGACAAATGTTCATCAGTTTGATTTCCTTTTGTCAACCAAAGACATCAGCAGTTACATTAATCAATTTATATTCTAATAATAAATAAATAAACCTTCCAAGAATATCTCTTAAGTAAATGAAGATATAACCTTGTTTTCACACTCAGTACAGCGAGAAGCATGTTTGAAATGAAATGTTGTAAGCTGGTCGCCGCATTAGTAAAACAGCACGCCTGCACCAGCACAGCGAGGAGGCAGGTATAGGCGGGGGCTCGGCGGACGGCGCTGTAGCCTCCCTCACCCCGCCGCGCTCCAGACTGAAGTGGTTAAATGTGAGAGTAATTGTGTTTTGTTTCGGGGACTGACATGCGGAACCCCACGGACCCCCATCTCCCTCCCAGTGACAGGCAGCAATCCCCGCGCCCGCCCCCCCTTCGCTCTGTCTAATTAGAGGATGTAGCCCTGGGCTCGAGTCCCAGGAAGGCCCTCCCCCCTTCTTCTCCCACACCCCCTCCCAAGATGGCTCCCCAAAGAAAGGCCTTAATTGGGTTCTTTAGTCATAGTCTTCATTTCGGCCGTGTGTGTTGCGCTCACCTTTGAATGCTGTTTGGATGGCTCTCCTGTGTTCCTCGTGTCTCCATTGCTGCTGTTCTCCGTCTCCCACTCTCGCCGTACTTAATGAGGCCCCATAATACCGTGGCAGTTGTGCAGTTGTTTTGCTACCTCAGTCAAACAGCAGGGTCGCGGTGTAGTGTGTTCCGAGTACCATTCACTGGTCTACTTAGACAGGGTAATGAGTATCATTTGGAGCTACAAAGCGCCGGCCCGCGAAAAGGGTGGTCCGTTATTTCCACTCACACCTCAGAAAAAAATCGGATTTAGGCTTGTTAGACGTCTCATCAAACACAGGGCTGTATGCGTCCTGTTTAGATCGCCCACCGCTGCCCACTGCCCACCCATGGACTTCAACAATAACACAGTGACCTGCTTGACCCACTATACCAAACAACCACAAATATTCAGTTTAAACTTTCACCTTATTTGTAGTTCCGCTTCAGACAGTCCTTGTGTAGTTAATTAATGTCTGCATATTAAAAATACAATTTTAAAATTCAAGCTGGTTTGCAAAATCCTAATATTTCTCAACAAAGTAGGTTTTCTTCATCGTCTTTCAGAAACTAACTTAAAATTAGTTTGAAAAATAATTCAGAACCTCAGAATTTCAGAGCAGTGAAGACAGAACTTTCTGAAAAAAAGAAAAAAAAATCTATAAAAATTCATTATCTCTTTACTCACCCCTTGTGGCTGGAGGCAGTATCTCATTGATCACCTCTTGTACCTGTTACATAATTTGTACGCCAATTTTTAAAAATTTAAATGGAGGACAAATTTAAAAAGTTGAATTTGATGTGCATCAAAATGCAAACATCTCCTATGCCAGTGGTTAGTATCATAAAGGCCAATCCACATGAAACACAAACTTTCCAAACATTCACCATCCAAGTCTTGCCATCAAAATAAAATATAATTGTTGTTTCACTCTATTGTCTAAAAGTGGGTGTATTATTCAATCATCTTCATAGATGGCACTTGACAGGACAAGTCATGAGTTTCAACTTCCCGTTTAACAGCGACATTTTGAGGACTTTTGCGATAGACAGATAGATAGATAGATAGATAGAGAGAGAGAGACAGATAGATGTTTTGAATTATTAACTGTTCTAATTAACAGTGCTAATTTTTCTTCCCTCTGAAACCCAGGGAAAGAATACACTATGTTTGCCTTTACAGTACAACTAGACCTACTTCATTTGGTCAAAAATCCATCATATCTTCAAACATCTCGAAAAGTTACACATTGTTTCTTTACAAACCTTTTGTTAGCTACACCCGTATGACCGCCACGTCCCAGGGTGCCGCACTTCAAACAAGACACGTCTGTTACCATGGCGACGGCGCGGATGTGGCAGGGCAGTGTTTGGGGTCAGAGCTCCCCGCGGCCCGATAAGTGATGACTGTGGAGAATGCCAACCGGCGTATTATTTATTTATTTGATTGTGTTGTGCGCTCTGGAACGCAGCAGCGGTAAGCCTGGCCCCGGGTCAGTGCGGGGAAGGATTACTCAGTGGACTGGTCAACAGTCGGAGGCACGCAGGGAGCACCGAGTCAATACTGAGCTAACCTCCACACACCATTAGAGATCAAGAGCTGCAGGTCAACAACTACTCCCAAACTTAACTGCTTTCATTTCAGTCCAGGAGATCTAAAGTTATACTGTCACAAAGGAATATGTCATATTGGAATTACTGTTCAGAATTTTGGGTTTTTATTACAGTTTTCTTTTATTACTGGTAGAAGAATTAGCGTAATATGCAAAATCACATTAAAACCACCTTGCTCATAAATAGGCCATAGGTATAAGAAAGTTAAAAAGTGAATACATTCAAAGCACTACTTTATGGTAATATCATGTTTAATTTATAATAAAACTGAGTATGCAGGTCCACACATATTTTAGTGTCAGTTCTGACACTTCATTTAATAGCTTACTTGTGAATGTGGTAATCTACATTAGCTTGTTATACATAAATTTTAATTCAGATTTTGTAGAAAGGATAGTTAAGAAAGTTGAGGAAGGAAATCTGTTTTGTGCCATTTTTAAACATTGTTCTTTGTTCAAGTAGAGAAAGTAGAGAAAGCTACTGACTGGCTAATTTTAGAAATGATCAAATCAATCAAATTACACCTTCACCACTCTATGGAATTTAGCTTGTGGTAGAAGTTGTTAATAGCTAATGTTTTGACTGTGTAAACGTCTGTAAGTGTAGCATTGCTGATGTAAATTCTCTACATTTGTAAGCTGTTCTAAAGGCCTGATCTTAGCAGTGGTTAGCTCCCTCTCATCTCTTAGTCCCATAAACCCGGGCTCTCTGGTCCATGTGATCATGTGAGCGCAGGTTTAACACAGACTAATCTCACATAGTTAGCTCCTCTCTTAAGTGTACAGCATCTCTGTGATGTTGGACACTAGCTTGTCCTATTGCAGCCCATCAGATGAAAGTGCATGTGTGATGTAAGAGGTGCGTGTGTGTTGGCTCATGGTCTTATCAATGGAGACCAGAGCACTGGGGAGCGACATACAGACTGATCAGTTCATAAATCACTTTGTGCTCTTCCCCAGTCTCTCCCATCTCCTCACTCTCCCTGTCGGCAGGCAGCTGCTAAACTCCTCAGACATGTTGCACCTGTTTGCATGGGTACACAAGCCCCCTGCCGGGCAGCCCCCTCCCCTCATGTGCCCCAGGGCGCTGCAGAGGGTGATGTAATCACATGAAAGTGCTGGTGTTTTAACAGGGCCACAGAGAGGCAGCTGAGCTGAGGAAGAGGAAGCAGAGGCAAATGCAGGGTGTCTTCATAAGGCTCCTATTGATCAGAGTGAAATTTAATTTGGTGTGGGATTGACTGGGCTGCTTTACCTGAACACCAGCGGCGTGGGCCCTGCCGCGGGCCTCTGTACCAGCAGGGGGCTCCAGCCCAGCAGCAGATTAAGACCCGGACAGAATGGGAGGAAATGGATGATAAGGGAACAGTTTCAGGGGGATAGTGCTCTTGTGAAGGGGCTGAGATTGGAGCTAAAAGGCTTAATGGAGGGCATCTAATCCCAAATTGCAGAGATTCTGGGGTGACACCATTAGTGACATCCCCCTCATGTCAGGGCACTGGACACTTTTCTCTGGAACATCCATATGGGACCTGCAGACAGGACTAACTGCAGCTCTTACTGACAGCTTAAGTAGGCCTGGGTCACCTTTATCTATCTCCAGCCTTTTAGTTTGAACCATATTTGAATTGAGTAGGTATGGATCTTGATTTGTGAAAGTCTTTGGTTTGATTTGTGTGAACTCCCACTGTGATACCTATTATGCTTCTAGTAGTAATAATTACAGTAGTAGCTGTAGTCATATTAGTTGTAGACTTCTCATGGAAACCAGTGCAGCAATTGTTTTCAACTGCACTTATTCTTCGTTTCTTTCACAAGTTGCTGACCTTCTGTGAATATCACTTTTACTTGCCTAAACTCAATCTGCCAACTCCCTCCTCTGCAGTCCGCCGTGAATCTTTATGGGTGTCTCCGTCAATTGGTCCACTGTTCTTTTCCCTGTCTGTGGGGAGGCTGCATCAGATGTGTTTAACTTCCCAGTGTAGTGCAAAAGCTACTTGAAGAAGTTGACAAGGCTGAAGATTGGAAAGTAAATTCTCTGGGTCCCATCTCGTCCTCACGCAACCAACGGCTTATAGCTCCTCTGCGGAGTTCAATATCCACCGAGATGAAGGTATCAGCTTTACTTTTCTCTCTATGTTTTTTTTTTTTCTTTTTCCGTTGCCGTGGCTGCCTCCGCTGGTGAAGTCGTTTAACACCGTCCTTGAGAAAGCCCTCGGTGAGAAAACTGCCGGCATGTTTAAGGAACAGGTAGACTGCAGTGTGTTAGACAGGGCTGGGACATTTGGAGGGGGGAGAGTCGGCCCCTGGAGGCGTTATTTTCCCCTCTAATAGCTGTTACGAGCCCTACATTATATCCAAGGAGCCCCGTTCCTTTGGGGTCCACACACACCTAGGCAGTCACACAAAGGCGAGCACAAATTTCTTTTCTTTCTCCCTCCTCGCTCGCGCACACACACACGTTTAGTCTTAGCCGCTCTGCTCTGCCCGTGTCAATATCCTGCCATTTGAAGTCACGTACAGCGAGGGCATTGGGGAGTCGCAGAGGAGCCAGGCTGACGGGTAATGGGCCGCATTCATTAATAAGGTTGCTCCTGTCCCTCTCCTCCGCAACGCCAAGGATGTCTTCACCAGGGGGTATAGGGAGAGATAGAGGGAGAGAGGGAGGGTGGAGGAGGTGAGGTAGAAAGAGAGAGCATCCCGTTGGGAATCTCCTCCAGACTCACTTAGAGGAGCTTGATTTCAGCAGAGAGGAGAGAGAGAGAAGAGAGAGGCAGTGCTGTTCTTTAAAAAAAAACCCAAAAGGAAGCAGCGGTGGAGGGGCCCTAGCGAAGCACGCTAACCCTTCCTGGGGTCACCCTCCTGCTCCCCGTCAAACAGCTTATTACCCCACCTGTCGGGAAGTAATCGGCCCGGCTGAAAGGAAAGCTGTCGAGGTGTTTAAATGCTTTATACAGAGGCAGCCGAAAGGGTAAAGAGGAAAGAGATGAATACAGAGGGGGCTAATGGGTATCTGCTATAGGCTAGCTTAGCCTCAGGGGCTGTGCACCTACAGGATTGAAGGTGACTGTTTTGGTAAAGCTCCCCAAAATGGCCGAAGTGGGTTTCAAACAGCAAGAGTGACATCAGGGGCTTGTTTACAGCAGAGGTTACTGGTACAAAACGTGTACTCATGTGCAGGGCTTAGAATTAACACTGTAAAACTATTAATAATTAGTACAAAATTTGTTAACCTCACTGCTGAAATTGTTGATGGCAGTTATTCCAATAAACATCTTGACACAGTCGATTTGAATCTTTTCTGAAACCAGGCAACAGGCCATTTTCTGCTACTACTATTGCAGCTACTACAGTATACTATTATTACTCTTACACCAAGAGTGGGGCAGCAGTTTAGTCACAACACCAACAAATGTTGTGTGTCGTTGTTGTGTCCATGGGCAAGGCACTTCATTGACCTTGCCTATGAATGTGTTAGGCATGAGTGATCGGAGGAATGGCAGCCTTGTTTTTCTCAGTCTTCCCCAAGGCAGCTCTGGCTAGAAAGTGACCTACCACAAGTATGTATGGAGTGAGTATGTAATGAATACAGTGTAGTGTTTTCAGATGCTCATCAAACTTGTAAAGCCGAATTCTGTAAGGCATTATAATTAATCAATTAATTACTGATACCACTACTTTAAGTGGCTTCAGTTACTTGATTTTTGTCCACGTTGAGCAAAATGTGTCTTGCCACAGTGCAGCTATATTGCAAAGCTTGAAATGAGACCACTGTGTTCTGTCTGCATCTATTTATGAAGGATTTTTATAATTTGGCAAACCAAGAAGTGTGCTGTTAGCATGTTAGTTATTATTAGCTTTAGCATAACGACAAAACTCTGCTGTGAGTTAAGAATCCATTATGAAAGTGAGGTATGTTTGCAAATGGTTGTAAATGATCTAGTTCTGTTTTTAAGTCTTGAAGATGGTAAAAAAAAAAACTGCTACAGTGGCTTTAAGTTAGCTGATACAAATGTATTTGCTTTCTCTCCCTCTTAAATTTCTACTTATATATTTGCACTACTACTACTATAGAATGTATCCATGCGTGTTGACAGCGCGTGTGACAGGTGCGTCTAGTCCATGCCAGCTCCAAGGCCGTGTTTTGAAACAGAGCAGCAAGTGGGGCATGTAGTTTGCATTAAAGGGATTAGCAGCCACTTCAAAAGATGACCTGGATTCTGCCCACCAGGGACACCAGTTACACACCCCCTGGTCGACACTCCCCTTTAAAGAAACCTGGCACAGCTGCCCCACCACAAGCGCTCGCCACGTGTGCGCATATGCATGTGTCAATAGGACACATATTTGTGTGGGGGGTTGGTACTGATCCATAGCCTCACCTGTGCACTACATTGGTCAATACATATAGGCCATAAACATATAAACAAGGCTCTGAGGAGAATGCTTTTTCAGGTGTGTCAGAACTGTGTCATAGATTTGTCTCAGAGAAATTGGATGTTGTCTTGTCAATGCTGTCTTGCTTTTATATGACACCGGTGCGTCCATGTTGAGTCCCACAGCTTACCTACCGCCATTGATCTGTGTAACGTATGACTTCAGTGCTATTGGATTTGATAGCTGTGATTTTTAAATGTCAAAGTAATTATCTGCAAGGAATGGTGTTAGATTGTTTGAGTGCACTTGTAAGTTTGAAGGTTTCTGAATGTAAAAGTGTATATATTTTAAGAAAATACAGAACTGAAATATATCTATCAAGCATAAGATGCTGGTTAGTACTAGAAATACAAGAGAGTATTTGATGGACAGATTCATGACATGTCAATACAGTATTTTATTTTTTGAAAGGACCAAATACAGAGACATTGGTATAACTTGTTTAAGAAATTGTTATGAAATTAAAATACACAATTTTTTTTTGCATTTTTGCCACAAAAAATCTGAAAATATACAATTGGTTTAGGGATAAATGTTTTATCCTTTAAACTCAAATTTCATAGTAATTTTTTGGGGTGTAACAATATTCAAGTTTCACGATACAATATCGTCACGGTATGAACCTCACGGTACAATATTTACTGCAATATTGTGGGAAAGCTCATGATATGGTGGGGAGGCTCACAATTAGTAATGTATCAATATCCAAATCTCTCGGTACAATATTTTCACGATATACATTTCACGATATGATATTTATTGAGATATTTTGTGGAGGCAAACAAAACTGCCAATATGTTACTTTTTCCTCTTAAAATGCCTTGACAAGACTTAATCCAAAGAACTAAGACTTAAAAGTGCTTAGAACTGTTATTTCTTCCTGTAGTCTACACTGAAAAGGAGCAAAGGATCATGGTCTATGTAGTTCCCTCTGTCTTTTTTTTTTTTAGCTATTGTCGCACCATAACTCTTAATTTAAGCAAAGAGATTTGTAATTCGATATATTGTGATGGTCCACGATATTATTGTGAGAACTTTGACGATACGATATCATGATATTTTGGTTATTGTTATTGTTCCCTAGTAGTTTTAATAACTTTTATGTGCATTATAGTTTGTAGATTTGACCTCTCTTTATTATGTGTTGCATTTCTTATCGGTTGAAACATTTTTATAGAGAATTTATTCTGAATTTTAAAAAATGAACTGATAACTTCCTATCCAGAATGATGAGAAAGTAGGATTGTTCCCGTAGCAACAATTTTCACCAAAATGTTATATCTTTTGAATGGTAAAAGTTCTCATAATGTCACCTATAACCGGAAGCTGAAACCTATGAATACGTCTCACAAAAGGACAGTGGCTGATTTTACTATCTTTGCCATAACTTCAAATATTCAAACTCATTTTACCCAGTACCCAGTACAGTGAAACATTTGGCCAACTGTTGCATTTCTAACCCTCTATCCTTCCTTTTTTTTGTGTGTCTTTGGCAGAACCACACGTTGACTCAGCACAGCAGCAGCAGCTAACATGGCCGACACCAACGCCTGGCCCGGATCGAGGTCACGTGACATCAGACAACATCATGTGACCACCTGTTACAGTTAGTGCATCTTCTCCCACTGACTTCACTCCAACTGAACCAGGAACACAATCTGTATCTGTGGACAAGGGGAGGCTGGACTTTAACCCTCCTTACTGACAATTGTTTGGAAAAATCAATTCTCTTTGTATATAAAAATCCTTCATGTGTTGCTTACCAGTTATATCGCAATCTTAAAACAGTATTTGCAATTGTACAGAACGAAAAAAATGTTTGTATAAAAAAAAAGAAAAACGGTTGGGGTTAAGAAGGCACTTTTCCAGCCTATCTGCGGACGACGTCATTCTGCAAGTACGGTCAATCAATAGAAACCAGAGGACCAGTGGTGCAAATAATCTGCAATGGAGTTGAAAAAATAAAAGAACATAAAACGCGAGGAGAGAAAGCAGGACAGGATGCTGATATATGCAAAAGCAGTGACACACATTTGGAAAACTGGCTAGCGATCAGAGAGCCATGATGAAGCTCCCATGTGGATTCCGCTAATTCAACCTGTACATTTCTGTTGTTAATGTTTACTGCTCGTCCAAGCCTGGAGATTACTGGAATATTTCTATGTTTTTGTTTCTTTCTCTCTTTTTTTTAAAGGATTTTCATTTTGGGGGGTCATGAAGTTTAAACACAGCTAGCCTCTCAAGCTGGATGCCACCTTGGCACAACTCTTCGTATCCATTCTGTTATATTGGTAATGTTTTGAGATGCACTTTTGTATTATGATGTTTTTGGACATTTTCATTGACGCAGTTTACAGGACAAATCAACATCTCCTGGCGCAAAAGGACGTTTATCTCTGATGTTATTAAAATGTATTGTACAAATATGGAGTTCTGTATTTGGCAGACCTCGTTTTTTGTGTTGCACATGTGATGAAAATATTAAAAACTGTATGAATACTTACTATGATTTTGTTGGAATTTGTGCTTCCACTTTGTTATCTCATGTTGTTTAGTTCTAACTTCTTGTCTGGGAAATCAACACACAACACGAAAACATAATTTTACTTTTTTTTTTCTTCTTCTTTTTATTTATTTTGTAGCTCTAAAAATTTGATGGAATTCGTTTTTCTCTCAAATATATATATATCATTGCCAAAACATCACAGTGTGTCACAAAGTCATTACATTTTACTTAATCAAATTTTCATTCGTTTTCATTTCATTTAGTAACCTGCTGTGGTAGACTTTAGATTTCATTCCATACGCATTAATTGTTAGGTGTTTTTTTTTTTAAGAAATTAAAAATAATAATAAAATGTTTTTCTATAAAGGCATGCCCAACACCAAAACAGATATATTTCTTGATTGTTTTTACTTTTATATTAGATTTTTTCATATTTGATTAACCTCTTTCATGTGTATATTATTACATAACAAATCTCTACGCCTTCTTTTGTCCAGGCATTCTCAATCAGCCCATCTCACAAAAGCATAATCATCAACAGAATCCTATACCTTTTTTCTATTTCCATTGTATCAAACTGCATGCTATTTTCCTCCGCTCCCTCGTGGCTCTTGCTAACGAACATCTGAGCATCTTAAGGGAGGTCTGCTGTTATTAATGACTCCATTACCCATCACCCTGTGCGGTCCCCATTCCACACACCCATGCGCGCTCTATTTAGGGAGGCTGCAGCACTCCGGGGGACTACGGAGAAAGAAAGATTCACCAAGACTTTTGCCGATCGGGACGAGAGCCGCGCTGCAACATCTGCCTGTCTCGGAGAATGATTCATCAACAGTGACACGAAGAGGCAAAACATTTGTTAAAGATTGGGTATTGTTTGGGGGAAAAGGGTCTAGGTGGGTTTTGTTTTAGAGGAACAGAGAGCGTTAGGGGATGTATGGTAGAGAAATCAAAGGTTTCAAAGGAATTTAGCAACCAGGATTGAAGTTAGATTGATGGAATTTTACTTAAAAGTGGAACAACTGAGAGAACATAGACCTCCATCATGGCCCTATAGAGCTCAGGATAGGGTTGAGCATGTTCAGTTTGCTGAACATTTGGGACGTATTACCATAAAGTTTTAACCTTACAAAGCTGAACTGTTACTGAACTTGATTTAGTTAGGTGCTGACTACTGCCATTTGATTTTTTTTCTTACTTTGCTATGGGCTATGCTGACTTAAAGGGCCACATTACACAGATTTTTGATTTATGTTATAATGTTGTTTCCTCATCAAAAACATATCTGCAGTTGTGTTTAAGTCGCACATGTTTAACACGCAAAACCCTTCTCTCTGTGGTAATACAGGAAGTGCTCCACTGTGTTTCAGTAGAATCATTTGGATCATTTCAGCCCTGGAGTTGCGAATCTCCCCTGAACAAAAGGTAAAATGTAGTTATTCACTTCAATACTACTGCTTCATGACATCACAAGGCAGAACAGAGCATCTTGACATTTTGAGATGTAGATAGACTAATAATAAAGGGTTACTTAAACATGTGTGAATGAAACAAAACACAACTCCAGGTATGTTTTTGAAGAAGTAACAACATTCTAACATGCCTAAAAGCTCATGTGGGTAAATTTTGTGTAATATAGGACATATAGGCAATTCAAAAACACTTTGAAAAGACAATTTATTACTAGAATTCAATGGGGTTGTGTCTGTGATCTTTGTGTAACTCAGGGTTCCCACAGTCATGAAATATCTCGGAAAAGTCATGGAAATTGAAAGTGTCATTTTCCAGGCCTGGAATATGCATGGAATTTTGTAAATCCAATGAAAGTTTTGGAATAGTCATGGCATTTTAGTATCTTTAGTGCCTTTTGTTTCAAAGAGACAAATGTTAAAAACTGTAATACCAAACCATAAGGTGAGTGGAAAGGGTTATCATTTCATATTTAGCCTTGAAAGTATCATCAATTCTATACATGTAGGGTGCCGTAAAGTCATGGAAAATTCACTTTAAGTCATGGAAAAGTTTTGAAATTTTCTCTGTGAAAAAGAGTGGGAACCCTGATAACTAGTGACTCCACTCAATTTAATTTCTCTCCAGTGACTAGGTCAGGAATTGAAATACACTAGGTTTGCAGGTACCTCCAAGTTGTAGACTGCACACCGGCCAATCAGCCAAGAGCTGTGACGCCATGACTGGGTTCCTTGTGGTACAGCACAACAGTAATCAAAGCGGTCGAGACAGATGTAGACGAAGCCATACATTCTGCACTGGCAACGATTCCCAAGATAGAAGATTTAAAGCTGGAACAAAGAGAATGTTTGGTGAATTTTATCAAGTGGAAAGACATTATTGCTCTTCTTCCTATGGCATTTGGGAAAAGCTTAATATACCAGTTAGCCCCATTAGCCCCATTACATACGTCATGACCAAATAGCGACTGGTTAAATAAAAAAGTACCTGCCTACCGTCGAGTGAACAAATCCTAATGCTGCAAGGTCAGACAGTTTCTACGAAGTGAAACCGGCTCATGAATCAGGCTAGATAACAACACTGAAACTATCTTTGGGTTCAGTACAGCTTCCAATAATCAGTTCTAAATGTTGCTTTTGATTGGTTAGAAGTCTTAAAAATGGGATCCACATTAACAAGAAAAGTTATGTGATGGAAAACCCGTGAACAGAACTGAAACAACAGAAAATGTCCGTGTATGTTGTCACCAAAATGGTTGGATTTATTTTATTTATAGCGTTCGTATAGACCCAAACAACAGAATGAAAAACAGAACATGTTCAATAACCCAGAATATGAAAGATAAGGATAAATAGTGATAAATCCCAGTCCCGTATATATTTAGTTGTGCTCTGGGACCACACATTGAACTGCTGACTCGGGCTCTTCTGGCGTTAGCTGTTAGCATATCTGAGGCGTGACATTATCCTCGCATGTTGTCTGTCATCTGTATGCTTTGATAGCGTGACTTTAATGCACAACAGACGACCATTGGAGACTCCTCTACAATGCAACTCCCCGCGCCAACCGGAGATGGTACAGCCCGCCATTAACCATCATTCTAAATGCAAGCTGGGCATCCATTAAACAACTTCGCTAGTGTCTCCGTGTGCCAGCCACTTTTAATAAGCTTCAAGGGCATTCCGAGTCGGTCCAGAACTTTGCTTTGCCAGAGATGGACTGGCCCACATCATCCATTACATTAAATTGGGTGGCGGCCTCCAGCTCATATTTATGATTTAATTAAATTCACTTGTGAGGCGTATCCGTACCAGCGCGCCTCCCTTTTAACAGAGCGGCAAACGCACGCGCGCACACACACTGCAGCGATCACACGTGGGCACGCACCAGTGTTGTGTTTCTGACTCTCGCCCAAGTGTTGAGACTTGGTGGGTGCATTGGCAGGGGCGTTCTCCTGGGCACATTTAAAGCAATATAATTACACAGCCCCCAAGTATTGCTCCATCAGAAGGCAGCAGAGTGGATGGCTTGTTCAGTGATAACTCTGGACATGTTAACACTAACCGCAAAAGGGGCCCCACATCAGATTTCATTGATTTTGGACTTTGTTCGTGTTAATGGAACTGCCTAACTTAACTATCTAAGAAGTTATGATATGGTTACATTCAGGGGAACTTCGCCATTTAAAGTTCAGATATTGTGGGTTGTTTTGTTGATGGTGTTGTTGTTTTTAAGCTGTTTTAACTTAATCTTTCCACTCCCTCTCGCAGGCATTTTCTTTGCTAGATGTATTTACCTGGTTATCAGAGGTGGGACCAAGTCATTGTGTTGCGAGTCTCAAGTAAGTCTCGAGTCTTTGACCTCAAGTCCAAGTCAAGTCCCAAGTCAAAGACAGGCAAGTCCAAGTCGAGTCTCGAGTCACTGGCCCGTAAGTCCAAGTCAAGTACAGGTCATTTCAAATTTTAAACCAAAGTACCAAATTCAGTTTAGATTTCTGCAATTTATATGACTTTTAAACTAAACAGTAAAAAGTCATGGTATATTTATATGTGAGTATTTATATAAGAGTTATAGAAATGCTATTGTTTCCTTTTTAAATGCCTTGACAAGATCTTAGTGTGAATAATTATGACCAGAACAGAAAGAATTAAGATTTAAAAGTGCTTAATAACAGTTATTTTGTCATGTAGTCTGCACTGAATGAAGGATGTTCTGTGTAGTTCCCTCTGTTTTACTGTATTGTACTGTATATTACTCTAGTACATTTGTAGTACCATATCAATTCCAGCTAGGACCAACAGACTCAGGGACAGCTTCTTCCCCAAAGCTGTCACCATACTGAATGAGAACTGTTCATTTGTTTTATTTATTTTGTTTAATTCTTGCACTTTGACAGAGCAGCTCTGAATTTCATTATACTGTATAATGACAATAAAGGCTTTCAATTCTATTTCTATTCTATCACTGTACTTCAGTTACATCCAAAGATGCAAACAGAGAAGTGGGACGGACATGTTCTAGTTTGTTCTTATAAAATTCAGCACTGCATGTATTAACTGAAAAGAGAAAAGTATTTTCTAAAAACATATTTTTTAGCATCAAGTTTTCTCAAGTCACTGACCTTCAAGTCCAAGTTGACTCCCAAGTTTTTAGTCAATTTTATCAAATCAAGTCTCAAGTCCTAAAAATAGTGACTCAAGTCTGACTCGAGTGCAAGTCACCACCCCCATCAGACCATTGAAATCAGGAAGTGAGGAACAGACAGCGCAACGAAGTTCTGTCACACACTCCTCCTCCAAATCCCACCAGGCAGCACGAGGCCTCAGAAAGTAACAGCTGTTTGTGGCTCGATTCTAGCAGCCAAAACATCCGCCTGGTGGGCAAAACCCAGTGGCATCTTTTTTTATTAACCTCTTAGAGTGCCTTGGGTCTGTTATCTTACAGCCCAAACAGAATACAGTAAGGGCTACTCAATTTCATTTTAACATTATAACATGTTTTAGCACATAAGGCCCTGTGCCCACTTTCCCCCATGTATTTGAGCAAAATGTGTAAACAAACAGCTCTTGAGGTCAAAACTATGGTCGCCGGCAAGTGCAAAACACTTTTACATTTCACAATGCACATAAAAAGTTTGAAAACAAAATTATATTTAAAATACACATTTACATCTTGAAAACAATTCCAAGTTTCATAAAACACATTTACAAAACACAAAATACTTATACAAGCGCCAAGACAAATTTACAAGTGGCAAAAACACAAATACAGACCTCTGAAATAAATTAACAAGAAATATCTTGACGGAAAGGGAATGTCCTAAAAATCTGAATTGACGAATGACCATAACATTAGTTTTGCTCAGTTTTTGCCTTCCCATTTTCATTTTTCTTATCTTGATAGTTGTGAAAAAAATTCTTCATGGACAGAAAATGTCCTTAGTGGGCCTTGTTGGATGAAAATTTGGTGATGGGGCAGATTTATGAAGCTGGTGGAAAGTGCACGAGATATTTCCACAGATATTTTGCCATAGAAAAGCATTGACCGGAAGTTATGTTTACCCTACATCATAGCACTTCCAGCTGTTGTGAAAAAGGTCGATGTGTTTCGGAGGTTTGTATTTGTGTTTTTGCCACATGAAAATTTGTCTCACGCTTGTACAAATGTTTTGTGTTTTGTATATTTGTTTGCACATTTGCAAAAGTGTTTTATGAAATGTAAATTTGTTTTCAAGATGTGTATTTTAAATGTGTATTTTGCACTTGCCGGTCACCGTACAAAACAGCAGACTTCTTGAGGTGCTGTGTACATTCTACATCTATTTATGAAACATTTTTGTATTATAATAGACACAGGAAGTGCAAGGTTACCATACTAGTTGTTGTTAGAGCTTATAATCATCGTGAGAGCAGCGGTAGTAGTAATACTGGAACATAACCGTGTTAGTAATCTGATTAGTTTGCCAAAAATCCACCTTAAAGCCACATTTTTACAGGGTGGGTCTCAGAGGCATTGCCCACAGAATAACACAGTCAGGCACTCAATAGTCCTGAGTGAAAGCATTCAGACCAACCAGATGTTTGGGAATAGCGGAAATGCCATTGAAAACAGCATTTAGTTTTTATATGACAACCCAATACTGGTGGTTCTCTTGAGGCATCGTAGCAGGTCCTGTTAGGGCTTTATTAAAGAATTATGACAGTACCACACTTGCAGAACGCCGGACACAACCACCGTGCCGCTTTATCCGAAATGAACATCCAATAGGAGCATACGCATTCCGCCCGTGTCCCCTGTGCTGCCGTGCCCTTGCTATCCCTCTTCTTTGGCGCAAATTTGGTTTAGGTGAAAACTCCACATTGTTAGGCTACACATTGCTCCCTGTGAAGGAGACCTGAGAGACCTCTTATGGCATTCAATATGTGCGCCCAAGCGTGAGATCCAGAGCCATTTGGCCAGGACATCCACAGGGACAGTCTGGAGTAACCCAATCTCTCACACAAGAACCATCTCCGCACTTCACAACAATGTCAGCAAAATGGACGCCTCGCAAGGTTTATGAATAGACTTTCCAACTATGCATATTAAAACTTGTAATA
This sequence comes from Boleophthalmus pectinirostris, assembly GCF_026225935.1. NCBI lineage: Eukaryota > Metazoa > Chordata > Actinopteri > Gobiiformes > Gobiidae > Boleophthalmus > Boleophthalmus pectinirostris. The sequence continues at coordinate 12,720,474 of NW_026571095.1, forward strand.
TATGTGTGTTTTAATATCAAAAGTTTACAAATTATGATGCACAAACAAACATACCTAACAGAGAGACATGTCTTCCAATACGGTAACATGCTCAAGACATGAATTCTAGGGCTCTAAGTTGACTGAAATTAAAGTAACACTGTGTAACTTTCTGGAGGTGGCTGCATGATTCCATAGGAAAAAAAAAAAAAAACTCTTTAAAGATCCTATATTACGCAAATTGATTCTTCTGAGCTTTAAACCATATTATAATGCTGTTAACTTTTCCAAAACATACCTGGAGTTGTGTTTTGTTTTACTCATGCAGGTTTGAGTAACCCTTATTATTAGTTTGTCTATATCTTCAAAGCTGAAAATGCTCTGTTCCACCTTGTGATGTCATGGTAGTTTTCAAGTTACTTTTACCTCTTGTTCAGTAGAGATTGCCAAGTCCAGAGAAGAAATCATCCAAATGATTCTAGTGAAGGTGTATGGAGTTTAAAAACACAGTAGAGCACCTCCTGTATTACCAAATGACATCACAAGGTGGAACGAGTGTTTTCTATGGAGAAAGAAAGCTTTCAGAAATATTTATGTGCATAGAATGGAAATCTGTGCATATCTGGGAAATCTGTGCATATTTGGCTGAAGCTGAGCATAAAATAAATATTCGTAAACTCTCAAATGAGTCATAAAATGTATTGTGTGTATTTTATCCATCAGAATGGAAAAGTTACTATATCAAGAATTACAATCATGAAATGAAAATGTATGATTACACTTATGAATATGAATTCACAGATGTGACCCTACTGTCAAAAATACGTCATCAATTCACAGGCATTACTGAACAGAAGAAACATCATTCGACATGCCGGACTTTTGTGCCTCATATGGACTGAACCAGAACTAAACCAAGACTGAACCAGGACTAAAACAGGTCTTCATATATACAGTCTATGATTTGTACTGAAGAAAGTGTAATTATAAATTCTCATTTCGTGATTGTAATTCTTGATGTCGTAACTTTTCAGTTTGTATTCTGATGGCTAAAATACACATACTACATTTTATGTAAGAATGGACTCATTTGAGAGTTTACGAATATTTATTTTACACTCAACTACAGCCAAACATGCACAGGTTTTCCAAATATGCACAGATTTCTGTCCTATGCACACAGATATTTCTTTCTCCATAGTTTTCTGTTTGAGAGAAAAACTCAACCTAAATATACAGGATTTGTGTGTTAAATATGTGTGACTGAAACAAAACACAACTCCAAGCATGTTTGTGATGAGGAAAAACATTATGACATACAGTAGACCAGAAAATAGCTTAATATGGGCCTTTTAAAATATATTTTGGAACATCCTTTATAGAGATAAATGGTTTAGGTCTTTCTTCAGGTAAACTATGAGTCAGGGTTGTAGAGATGCAAGCCTGCTCACAGTAAGGAAAGGAAAAAAATATGATTTTTTTTTTTTTTTTTTAATGTACATTGGATTTTTTATATGTGTCAGTAAGATATATGGTCTATCATCAATCTCATTTGTATCTCTTCTCTCAAAGAGGCCTGTGATTGCCAGTTGGAAAGCAAAAAGGGTGGGGTTATTTTGAACCTAGAAGGCAGTTTTGATGAATATTCAGAGATGCTAAAACTGTCTTTGGATGCACTCACAAAGACACAAAAGACAACTCATTTCAGTCCTTGACACTGGTCAAAAAGAACTTCGATCCAGTACTGTATTTGTTCATCTGGGTGAGAAATGGAAGAGGTTCAATTGATAGGAAATTCAGCTAGATGTGCCAAACACTCAGACCCATCCACGAGAAAACTTTAATAAACCAAATCAGTGCAAAAGCTTCACTACCAGTCTCCGTACAGTTCACAAAGTCCATAGTACCGGTGGATTTTATAGGACAGGCCTATAGCAAACACACTGCCCTTAAATCCGTCACAGTTGTAATGATCTCCCTGTCTAAAAGCAGAGAGCTGAAGGTGAGCTCTCCCCTTCAGTCATCTGCCTCTGCTTGGGACAAAACTGACAGAAAAAATTCTTTGTGTGGCCAGGGAGGGATTTTAAAAAATGCATTAAACACCAAACAATAAAATATGGAGCATGAGGGGGTCAAATTCACTGGAACTCTCGGAGGCTGCTGTGGCCTGTAAGATGAGAGTCGAACACGAGCACAGATAGTATCAATAATGCAGCTCCAGTGTATACAGCGGACAGTGGAGCTGGAAACACTGGCAGAGAGTGGAAGAGATACTCAGTCTGTGCTGTTAAATATGGAGCTCGAGCCGTTCTCCAGTGAGAATTCAAACCAAAATAAGTGCAGTGTTTAAAGGTGAAGTCATGAAATGTGGCCTAACAATTTACAACATACTAATCTAGAACACTTTGGGCTTCTAAAGTTAAAGCCAGATATGTGTCACATTTATTCAGGGGCTACATTTGTGATTTAAGTTTTTGCTTCAGTTTGTAGACAGTGCTAAGTTTATTCATTTCTTTTTTATTTTTTCTTTTTTTTTTTCATTAAGTTGTGCGATACTAAAGCAATTTGATGTTTATATAATATTGGTTTACTTTGTGTAGAGTGACATAATTACTTTTAAGGGCCTGTACCCTATTTTTTCGCATCTACATCTAATACATGCATCACGAATTTCAGACTTCCGGTCATTGTGCAATGCATACTGGGAAGCATTTTCCAAAAAAGTGAGCATCAAACCACCATGTTTGTTTTCCCAGTGGAATTGTCAAAGCCAGTCTTTTCTAGTCTTTTGAACCATATCACTTTTCTTTCTGGTTCTGATATTGCCATATTTTAGTTACACGATTCGGACATCGTAATTGTGTGGTTGCTGGATGTCCTAACAGCGGAAAAACAGGCTTCGGAAGTTTGAGAACTCCATAACTGCAAAAGGGAATCAGATCAGTGTGACTGCAAACCTCCGTTCAAACAGTTTCCCTTCTCAACAGAATTGAACAATAGTGAAAGGCAAAGGCGATGGGCAGTGTTGATACACAGGAAGGACCAAAAAGAAAACATTTGGCTACTTAAGAAATCATTCCAAGTTTGCAGCGAACATTTTGTGTGTGGAGCACCATCAAAGCAAAACCCCAATCCCTCGCTCAACCTTGGTTACAAATTTAAAAAGTCAACGCTAAAGCAAAAGGCACCAGCTGTTCGTCAAGAAACACCTTCCACTGCAAAATGACCAAGATGTGATGTTGCTGTAAAACCACAAGAAAAAGACAGTGCGAGCTTAGCCTGTTTTTCTTCTGTACCTCTCGCTTAACACACGAGATCCTGCTTTGATGGAGCTCCACATACAAAATGTTCACTGCAAACTTGGAATGATTTCTTAGGCAGCCAAAGGTTACCTTTTTGGTCCTTCCTGTGTTTCAATACTGCCCATCGCCTTCGCCTTTCACTGTTTTTTTTTTCCATTGGGAATCGAAACACGGAGGTTTGCAGTCACACAGATCTGATTCCTTTTTGCAGTTACGGAGTTGGCAAACTTCTGAAGCCTGGTTTTCCATTGTTAGAACTTCCAGCAACCACACAGTTACGATGTCCAAATCCCATAACTAAAATATGGCAATATCAGAACCAGAAACAAAAGTGATATGGTTCAAAAGACTAGAAAAGACTGGCTTTGACAACAGACGCATCCCACTGGGAAAACAAACATGGCAGTTAGATGCTCACTTTTTCGGAAAATCCTTTCCAGTATGCATTGCACAATGACCGGAAGTCCGGAAATTCATGATGCATGTATTACAAAGCGGTTTATTGTCCAATAATCAGGAAGTGCAGTCAGCTTGCTAGTTGTTGTTAGCTTTTACAGTCACAATAAAACTCTACACTGGTTTCTGGTTTCTGAATGTTGTTACAAACTCATCATGGTGAATAATCAGCTCAGAATGCATAAGGTAAGAGAGGAATAACTTAAGATCACTGCAAATCATTTAAAATTAATTTTTCCACATTTTTGGGTCATAAAAATTCGGTACATACTAAGAAAAGCACAAGACTCTCCAAAGGAAATAAAGGGTCAAGGTAAAAGTTACTTTATGTGTACCAATATGTAGTTTTCACTTAGATGTGTCTTGTGCTCACTAGTAAGAAAAAGCAGTACACATGAAACACGCATTTCATTATCCGTTTTGTTGTTTTGTTTTCTTGAACAAAACTGCACCGTAATGGCCCCCCACAGGAGAACATAGGTATCTCACATCCCCAGCACTTTACAATTTATATTCTATTTTCCTTGATATCTTTGCGCTCATTGTAAATGTTGGTGTCCTTATTCATTCACACATCCCTTCTGTGTTTTTCCCATTCCTCACCCTGCATGCTTTGCCTCCTCCTCCCCCCCTCCCCTCGCCTCATCTGCAGCTCTTGTATTGTAAACATCTCGACAAAAGCGTGACAAGGTCTGCGCCCGGTTCCCCCTCTGCCTCCATTCTCTGTTCTCGAGCTATTTGTTATTGTCTGCGTGCTATCACTGTGTTTGTCTCTATCACATTTCCCCCTTTTATTCTTTTTTTTCTCTCTCTCCGTTGCATAAAAAAGCTAAAGTTAATTAAATATGGAGCGAGATGGAGCGGCGTGTCTTTAAACCATCATGTCATTAAAATGGCGTCCCTGGGAGATGGGCTTAAAAGGAGTCTGAGAACAATGTCTTCTCAGTCAGATATTTATGGGCCTGGTTATGTAAACATGCTCCCTTTATTCTCTATGTATATTTCATGTAATTATCACTTTTTGTAGCGCTCGCCCCGAGAGATTTGGAGAAGGCAAGAAGTTACTGGGGGAATGTCATTAGAGGAGACTATTGTTATCGCGATGCTGGGATGCTGCGGCTGCTGTTCTGTGCCAGGGCTTTTATCTATATTTGACTTCTTTATAGAAAAATCATCAATGTTTCACACCTGCAGTGGAGTGGGTACGCTTCGTGCTGTTGTCCACTGTTTTGGGTCATGATACTGGGGCTTCTTCTGTCTGCTCAGAAGACAAAACTGCCTCAAAATGTCTGACCAGTTCTGTAGCTTTATGTTAATTGTATGAGGTTTTTGATTCAGATTTGAGGAACACATCGGCCTGGATATTTTTATTAAGTTCATGGTGTATAATAAAGTATGCCAAGTTGTTATTGTCATTTTTTTTTTTTTTTATCATTGTGAGAACTACATACACACTAATTTAGACATGATTTTCACTGTGGTATACTACTTATATAATCTAAAGAGAAATCACTGTTTATGGTTTAGTCTCGTGCCAATTTAAAGACATTTATGCTTTTTTTTAAGTTAAAACACACACTTACTAGGGGTGTAACGATATCCAAGTCTCACGATTCGATATCATCATGGTATGTGCCTCACGGTACGATATTTATTGCGATATCTTGGGAAAGCTCACGATATAGTTGGGAGGATCATGATTAGGGATGTAACAATATTCAAATCTCTCTGTACGATATTTTCACGATATACATCTCACGGTACGATATTGTGATATTTTTCCTCTTAAAATGCCTTGACAAGTCTTAATCCAAAGAACTAAGACCTAAAAGTGCTTAGAACTGTTATTTCTTTTTGTAGTCTACACTGAAATGGAGCAAAGGATCATGGTCTATGTAGTTCCCTCTGTCTTTTTTATTGCTGCACCATAACTCTTAATTTAAGCAAAGAGACTTTTGTGAGAAATTTGCTGATATCGGTTATTGTTACATCCCTAACACTTACACTTATTTTATTACTACTTAATACTTTGCTCATTGTATCGTGTAGTATTGATTTAAAACTGCTTAATAATAGAAACAGGTCCATTGACTTCCTGTTTAAAAGTGCAGAACTGAGAGGTCCTACTTTTTTATTGTGGCATTTCACATAACAAACAATACATTGTCTTACATGTTTTTATATTTTTAAAAAGTGCTATGAGACATTTCTGAACCCTCTGAATTTTTTGAATTATCGCAAGTAAGTACAGATCTATGGGCGGAGATAGGGGGTAGGTGGACGCAGAAATTTTCTGAGTTGCCCACTTTAACCACATGTTAGACAAAGTATTATGACAAACTGACTCATGATTATAGATACAATGTTGGGATTTGAGCTGGCTACTGTTTCACATCTGCTCAAAGATAAATGCTACACATATTTCAGATTAGGTATGGAACTGGGAATCCTCCACTTCAGGGGTAAATGTGTTTAACTGAGCACCAAAAAGACACATTATGGGCGATACGTTGCACAGGTACTAATATTTTAAAGCCAATCTTCTATCTATGCTATTGGATTAACAACAAATTCCTATTCAAATCCCCTGTCTGCATCACAAACTTTACTCAGATTCTAACTAGTACTTTTGAAATGTTTTCTTGCCAATGCACAATACAATATTTTTAGCTCCAGCGACTGTCCAGCGGTGTGCAAACTGTAGCTATAAGGTGTCTGACTCTGAGCCCACTGTTGCACAATATGTATCTTAGCACCCGTTCACAGTTTTGCCGCACGTGCCCACGCCTCCATCTGTTCCAGACAAAGTGAAGACGTGAACTAGATTTCTCTGAGCAGAGCACGGCCGGTGACGGGTGCCAGCCGACGGAAAACTGCTAATTAAGAGGGCTGGAGAGAGTCGACGGGGCGCCTTATGAAACAGGGGCACCTGGGTTTCACACGGGGGGAGGGTGGTGGTGGTGGTGGTGGAGGAGGAGGGGTGGGGGGCGCAGGTGGGGTGGTGATGGGAGGAGGGGGCATACGCACACGCTTCGCCATTCATCTGTTCGGCACCGGGGGGAGCTCAGCGTTCGGCGTGCTACGTCAAGTTAGCATCCCTCCCTCCTCTCCACGATATGCCCTGTTGTGCATGATGAAATAGTTATACGTCAAGGCGCGTTTGATTCTGCTTAATTTGAGGTAGAGGTAATGATGCGTGTGTCTAGGTCTAATGTACGCCAGCAGTCACGTTCAAAGAGGCAATGTGGGTAAAGTGTCTTGCTCGAGGGCACAACAAAATGCAACGTCGCAGCGGGAATCAAACTGACAAGCTTCTGCACCATGAGATGTGTTCGAGGTCATGAAAAGTGAAAATGTCATTAAAGAAGACAATTTCATGAACTTTATATAAGTATCAACATCATTTGCTCACACAAAGTTGTATTTTGATCAAATGCACTTTAACAGTATCCTATCCAGTTTTGTAGAATGATGAGAATCTAGGACCATTACCATTGTGATTAACAATTTAAAACTACATATTATTTCTTTTGAATGGGGAAAAATCCTCAAAATGTTGTATGTAATAGAAAGCTGAAGTCTTTCTTTGAGGCTTCAAGTACTGAGAATATTTATCATCAGCCGGTTTTACTTCGTTTCACTTCGTACAAACCGTCTGATCTCGCAGCCTCAGATTTCGTTCGCCCGACGGTAGGCGGGTACTTTTTATCATTTAACCAATCGCTGCTATTTGGTCGTGATGTATATAACTTGGCTAACTGCTATATTAAGCTTTTCCCAAATCCCAAAGGAAGAATATAACATCTTTGTCCTTGATAAAACTCAACAAACATTCTCTTTATTCTGGCTTTAAATCCTCGATCTCGGGAATCGTTGACAACACAGAATATCTTACTCTTCGCTGATTGCCTGGTGCCCGAACATGCACTTCTGGGGTTTTTGCGAACTGTCTACTGTATTCTGATTCCTGACCTAGTCGCTGGAGAGAAATGAAATTGAGTGGAGGCACTAGGTGGCGCCAGCCTGGCTAGAGAAAATTTCTCTCTGCCCCCTAACTCTAACCACAGCTGCCCTTCTTGCAACCTAAAAAAATAATTTAAACAAACATGCAGGGTTTAAAAATGCTGTGTAGCCATTAAACACACACACACACACAATAGAAAATCTGCTGCCATGCTCAAATGTACTCATAAAGAGTTGGGTCAATATTTCTGTTTACCAAGAACAAAATGTGAAATAATGATCTCTATGTGAAGCATGTTTTCATTAAAAAGGCCCACTGATGTAATAACTACATCTGAGAGTGTTTTTTTTTTTTTTTTTTTACTATAGTAGCTGCTAGCATTGTCTGTTCATGTGCTAATAACATAATGTGCCAATGTGATAAATTGCTGTCTCCACCAACCCTTCATGCAGCGTTGTGTAATACGGGATATAAGAAACTGAGTTAGAAATGCTCATCAAGAGGTCAAAAGGGGACGTTTGTTTTAGTTCATGTTTATCTCCCTGTAAAACAATGCTTTTCAAAGGAGTGTGAACATTCCTTTCAAGTCCAAATACAGAATTTTAAAATGTAGCTTTCAAAGTGAATTGAATTTACACCTTTATAGCTTTTGTTTCTCGAGTTACCTTTGCTACAGGGTCAAATGTCTCTAAGTAATCTAAGTAGCTGTAGCTTTAGGGACAATATAAGTCCTGCCGTGAGTTCTGTCATTACTGTAGAAGCCACTGGGGGCAGATCTAACTCCTGACCACCAGTGAACCTGCCATATTGCTATCCATTGTGACCCCCGCACACGCTGTAAACCTGAGCGAGCCGCACTTTCCAAAGTCGACAGCAATAACCACTGCAGAATTGCTTTTAATCAACGTCTGAAATGAGGGTGACTTGAAGCGTCGCCCCATGCTGATTAAATGTAATTGTTTAATTGCCAAGTGCTGGGAACCCATCCTAAGAGGATTCCAATGGAATTATTTAATCTCTAGTCAGGAAGTACACTGCAGAGGGGAAGCGGAAGACTGGAAAAGGCACCGAATCAAACAGAAATGGTGGTGTTGTGGTGTTTTCTGTTTTTGAAGTCTATGAAATATTAATAGTGGTTTACATTTGAAGATGTGAACAAGCTGGAGAGAGAGTGCACTAAGTGATGCTACTGCGACTGAAAAGAGGTCACATGCAGCTCTGACCTGTATCTGCAATAAAAAGCTTTAGTCTCTCTTCAGAAGACTATTTCTAGGTGTGTAATGTTAGATAGTGACTCGGAAACTGCTATGTATAATTCCACTACATAGCCTGCTTCCTCCGTGGCAGCCTTGTTTGGGTTGTCTTTTTGGTCTGTCTCATTAAGATCAGTGATTATAACCTGGAAGTCACAAGGGCCTCTTAAAAGCGCTCCAAACCAGAATCATAATTGAAATAACATACGTGCTTACTCAACGCAAATACAGTAACACTTGATACATGTACCTGCCTTATCCAATAACAGACTATGTAACAGTTTTTTGTATACTATATTGGTGATTAGTAGGGATGTGACAATATCCAAATCTCTCCGTACGATATTATCATGATATGAATCTCGATATTTTGGAGAGGCTGATATAATTGATAATAATAATTAATAACGCTTTTTTGCTTTTAAATTACCTTGACATGATTTTGGTGTGAATTATTACTGTCAGAATCCCAAGAAGAAGTAAAAAAATATTACTTCATGTTGTCTGCGCTGAAATGAATCATGGGATATGTAGTTCCTGATGTTTATTAGGTAATGTTAATGTAAAACAATGCATTTAAGCAAAGGATTTTGTAATTCATCATATTGTGACGTCCCACGATATTATTGTGAGACTTTTGACGATAGGATATCATGCTTTATAAATAAAGTTTGATTGATTGATTGATATCATGGTATTTTGGTTATTGTTACATCACTTGTGATAATAACTCTAGTTCTATGAGTATTTGCATCGCCTTCTACCAAAGTTATTGGCCTAAGTCATCACCAATAGCGAGGCCTGCAGGGGTTTTAACACATACAACAGAGAACCTGGATGTACTGCATTTTGTAACAACCTGTAATAACACATACTCCAAACACTGAGCCCACACCCGGCCTAGTACAAGAGTATAATTACCAGATTTGTTCACAGTATATATGGGTAGGCTATTTGTCAAGCTTCCTATTGTAATTTTTTAATATCCAAAATGAAAGGTCTTATATTACACAAAATTCTCTTGACTCTTGTGAGCTTTAAGTCAAGTTATAATGTTGTTACCTCCTCAAAAACATGCCGGGAGTTGCGTTTCGTTTTATTCTCACGTTTGAGTAATCCTTATTAGTCTGTTTACATCTCCAAAGCTCAAACAAACGTATTCATCAAACATTACAACACAGATCAGAAAATATCCACTGATCATTTTTATGTATTATCTTTTCCAACAACAATCAGCAATCTTTCTGTACTTTATAGATCTAAAAGATACTCAAAAGCTCTTTAAAGCACATATAGGCCTAGACTGATTTCGCTGACCATGGTTTAAGAAGTGAACTTGTAAAAGCCAGCCTTATTTCAGACTAAAATCTAATATAACCCAGTACAACGGGGTGAGAGGAGACTTTTAAATCCCGCTCTTCTTATGAGGAGCAGTCGTAAGCCCTCTACCCCCTGCGATCACTCTGTCTTCTGCTAATGGGCCTCTATAAACTTAAGGGGCACAGGTGCGCTCCATTTAAGGCTACACGTTGGAGATGCATCGCTCGCAGTCACAGACACTCCCCCACCAGCCCCCATAAACACGTAAAAACACACGCACAAAAGAGGGAGAAAGCCGGAGACAGAGGGAGAGATGGCATGATTACGAGCGTACTACTTCAGCCAATCAGTCTGGCGCGCGTGGCATGACATTTCAATCTATCAAACAAATCAATAGCTGTGGTCCCTGCGGTAAAAGAGCCCTCCTCGCCATCTCTCTGCGTCTGCATTTGGTTATAGGCCTACGGAGCGAGGGCGCGCAACCCGGCTGGCCATTCTGCTGATAAACGCACTTCTGTGATTCTCGGGGGAAATGCGTTTGCGTCCCCCCCGGTCACAAAGCGCGCTTGTGTCCCCTCTCCAGGCAGGCCAGGCCACATGCGGGACCGTGGGGGGGTTGGTGGTAGGTAGGGGGCGGTTGGTTACGCGCTATCCAACCCCCCTTCCCCTCCTAGCTGCAGCTGTGGCCTTATTCGCAGCACCTGACCGCGGGCCCCAGATGTGCACAGCGCCCGGGCAACAGCAACAATTCGAGCAATGCAAGTCCCCAGTGAGACCGAGCCAGGCACCTGCAAACATAACCCCGCTATCCAACATGATGGCGTAATTACAGGTCTAATAAGTCGACATCTGGAAACGACTCATTATCTATCAAAAATAAAGAGCCTGGGTTCACAATGCTAAAATGGTATTGCGCTCTCAGCACTTTGACTGCGCATCAAACAAAAGACCCGCAGCTCCTGGCGCTGACCCAATTAGCCATCAGGTACAAGCGCACGAGCTGTAGCCATTCACAACACAGCAGCCTTTCTATTTATGTTCCGCTCTGTATGTTTATTATCAAATATTTGCCTGGAGACAACTTTTGACCTATATTCAAATTCTTCATTAACATTGAGCAGTTAATATGTCCACAAAGGCATCATCACAGTGTACATTTTGCCATTGTAAGTGATTTGCAGTAGGCCTATGACATTGAATGAGTCTGAAATCCAAACTTTGAAACATATTGCTCGTAGATCACAGTAGGACCGTGAGTTGTTCTGTGAAGCAGCGCAGTGTTCCAGAAGATGATGAAAAGAAGAACTTTGTGTAGAAGTCTGTCTGTAAATAGGGCTGACTTGGAACAACTTGGAGCTTATGGCTCAACGCTGTTCACACAGAAAACTGTGAAGGGTAATGGTGACATCTAGTGGCACATTCACATGTATACAAGTGTTCACAGGTATGTGGTCATTTAGTCACAATTACAAGTAGATCCAAGTCGTTAAGAGGAATAAATATATTATATCAATGTCATGTTTCCATAAATACAGAGAAAGAACTCTTAAAAATAAACAATACAATCTGAGGCTAAATTAGATTACATAATAATTCAAAGTTACAGTACATGCATCTTATTTTTTTGTATTTATTATTATTATAAAGGCTTTACAAAGCCTTCATTTGTGTGTTTTTAAAAAGACCAGCTTACTTTACTCATTTCATACTATTGATATTACTTTTTTGACCAGCAGAGGGCAACAGAGAACTGTTTTACAGTACCATACAAAGTGCAGCTGCACAGGGACTCTGGATACTCAACAAATAGTTTTCAAGTCCATAAACGGAATACAAAACATTTTTTAAAAGGTGGACTGGAAAGCAGCAACATGCTTGTTTGTTTGTTGTTGTTTTTTTGTTTCTTTTTAAATGAATGAAATGAAATGACTGCAGTGTGGCACTTGTTCAAAGTTGGAGTAAACTCAAAGAGCATATAACACTGCCTGTGGGCTTTTCCCTCTGTATATAATGGGAAACAGTTCCAAAATACTGATGTAGGGAGAAGATGATGTGTTTGATGGTCCTTCATATGGCACACCATCATTGTTGTCAACATGGGCACAATATTTCACACAATGAATGACTATAGGCACATCTCCATGGTGTCTCCATGTACAATTCAGTATGCTCCATCCTTATTCCTCTGGTGCCAGTGTTTTCATGGGGCAGAGCGCATGACTGATGAGGGGGGAGTGGTGTAACGTTTGGGGCACAGTATCTTGCCAAAGGCCCTGCGGAAGCTGCTGTGGCAGAGAGGGTACAAGAAAGGGTTAATGGCAGAGTTGAGCCACAGCAGCCAGAAGGTGACCTCGTACCAGTGATGCGGGATGCAGCGCCCCCTACAGGCTGCTCTAATAATCATCAGGAGAGTGTATGGAGCCCAGCAGATGGCAAACACGCATACGATGACGGCGAGAGACTTGGCAATTTTCTTGTCTCTGGACAGACGGCTGGGATGAAGCGTCCTGCTGGCGGAAGAGTCCATATTACCCAGACTTGGAGAAGAGCTCTGAGAGTGTAAGGACCCCCGCACGGCCAGTTTGGCCCCCCAGGTCTGAGAAAGAGGAAGGCCCTCCCCCTGAGCAGAGGCAGGATCACTGTTCTGCAGGTGGAGCTGGGTGGTCCTACAGCGCAGCCTCCTCCTGCGGATGCTTAGGTAGATGCTCAGGTTAAAGAAAGCCACTGAGATAAAAGGAGAGAAGAACTCCAATGTGGAGGCACTCAGCAGGAAGTACCAGGAGTAATAGAACTCAGCAAAACACTCGTCTTTGGGCACACGGCTCCTGCCCACTACCAGCTCCCACAGGATGATGGCAGGACCATAGAGCACAAAGGCCAGCACCCACACCGCCGCCATCTTGATTATGGCCCGATGAGTCATGCTCTGTCTGGCCCGGTAACTCACCTGCAGGAGATGTGCACACAACATGATCAACTTCATATCATGAAAGATATCATTCACATTCAGGGGTTCAGTCTGTCTGCAGGAATCATTAACACTGGGCTGGCTGTGCATAACACAAACAAACTATGGCAATTCATAAAGTTGAAATGCTTCAAAGTTTTAGAACAATCATTTTCCATGTAGACAGGTCAATGATTAAGCAAAATTACCTTTTGTTGATCAGACACAATATGGTCCAATTTATTGTTTTTGAGGTGCTGAAAGGTTCCTGTTAAGTGATTTATGTAATGACATTTTTGAACCACTCAAAATGAGAGAATGATGTGTCCTTGGCTATATCGGCTTTTATTTTATTTTTTTTAAGGGTTTATTATGACTGTCTGAAAGCAGAAGAATCGGTTAAACCAGGCCAGTATATTTTTGTCTTATAATCACCCCTAGTCTTTTGTTTTCAAAGGCAAACTGGGAACCACAACTGCTTTTGTCTGCTCAAGTTCAGAGGAAAAAGCTTTTAGGAGAACTGTGTGTTTAGCTTGGCTGTGGCCCGTGTCTAGTTCGATTGATCTGGCCGGGTTGGAAGGAGGTTGTCTATGATGAAAGCTAGCTAATTAAAGAAGGGACTAGCCTCTAGTCTCTCTGGTGTTATTTGTATTCATTGCTCTGATGATAAGTGTTTGCTAGCGAAGGGAAACAGAGCGCTGTCTTTGTCTCTCATGGCCAGCCTAATTCCACCTGTGAGCACTGAGCGGGCAGCAGGCTACAACACAAGCAGCTGATGTAAAGCTATGGGGAACAGTGAATAAACATAACATAGAAAGAGAAAAACTCAAAAGTTATAATAAAAACATTATCTAAGCTGCTTCTTGAAAGAATAAATCAAAATTGGTATTTTGTAAGGACTGTAGTTTATCAGTGTTTTTTTCCAGTAAGACCTACCATAATAACATGTACAAAATTTGACAAGATATATCAATTTAGAATTTCCAATGTGAACTCCAGTCAGATAAGAACAGCAGTTTAAAATGAATTTATTTCATTAAAAGTTTGATACACCTAGAAATCATTAAAAGTCTGATACACCTAGAAATGTTTTCTTAAAGAAGACATGTTATGCTTTTCTGCTTTTCTCAGAGAAGTTTTAAACAGTAACAGTGATAAGTCTTCATAGCAGAATTTATCATAGCAAACAATCAAAGAGCCATTTTGTAAGTGAATGATAAGAGAACACTGTGATAATTTGGTTTAAAGGTCATAAAAGTCCATTTTGTATACTACTGTATATCCCCTTTAAACCAGTGCCACTGTGGCACTCTGTCAAGAGCAGCGTAGTGCCTGTGAAGCCCCCACAGATCAAAGTCAAGAGTACCTAGCTGGAGGGTAAGTCTACAGTGCATGTTTCTGTTGTTGAATGCATACATGAGCAGATGAAGCTCTCAGAGATGGGGACAGAGGTGGTTAGGTACTTCTAAAATCACATTACTCATGCAGAAATACAAAGTGCTCCAGATTCAAATTTGGAAAACTTATTCACTCTAATAAACGTTTGTCCAGTTGAAAAAAAAAAATAATAATAATTATTAACCTAACTGGATGACTGAGGTACAACTCTTTCCTTCCTTCCTTATGCAGTACATATTGTTTTATAATTCCTAATTGGATGCTAATGCAAAGCTACAAAGACCGCCTGCTATAAACATTGCTGAACATTATGCAAATACAATCCAGCATTTTCTATTTTTCAAACAGCTGTTCACTTTGTCAGGTCCATGCAAAATTTACAATAATTACAATTTGTTTGCACCACATGAAGAAATAATGTCAATTTTGTAACCCTTGGAGCACTGTTTAGTACAAAAACAGATTTTACCATTAGAATGTATGGGGAAAATACACAGAACTTGGGAGGCAAGTGGGCCATGGAGTGATCACACATTTTGGTAGGCCTGTCACCATAATAAATATATTGACTTACCTTTCAATATATGATGGATGGTAAAATATTTTTTTGGTGTGAATATGAATATTTATACTGGAAACTTTTTCTTTGTACTAGTGGGGGACTTTATGTTCTTTTTCTGTACTACGATTAGATTTCAGTTGAAGAGGGTTGTATAAAACCTCTATGACTCATTCTGGATTAATCCTAACTACTAAGTACTTCATTCTGCTTTTTATTTTTTTGCAGCTACATTTGTAAAAGTTTTTTGAGATAATCCTGCTTTGTGTCGGTGTGATCAATTATTTTCAGTATTATCATTTATCTTCTATATTTTCAGTAATATACCATAATTCAAAATGTGGTATCATAACAGGCCAACATTTCCAATTTCAAATAAATAAAAATATGACCCAACTTTTGGAATTTTTCATTCTCTGTAAAAGCCAACATGTTTTCAGATGACTTTTTCTCCCAATAGTCAGAAAGTGCATTATGCGAGGCTTTTATGGCAAAGCCTAGCACTATAATTAGCATGGCACAGGGCCTGGGCGGTCGTAACCTCTGCAGATGGACACATTGGGGAGAATAAGGTGGCTATATCCCTACCAATGACCTGGAAGCGACCAAGCATGAAAACAGAACATCTATTGCATTTGCATTATCCAAAAAATAAACCAAATAGGACTGAAACAGGGACTAAATCATGACCAGGGATCATTATTTTTAATAGTCGACTGGTCAGTAGGAACTTTTTCAAGTAATCATTGTGGGGAAGTAACTGAATATACAAAATACATATTCTGAATACTAATACTAATATTGAGTAACCATATTGAGGTACAGTTACTTTTTCATTTGGTGGCATTCAGAATACAGTTATTGTGAATACATGACAGTACTTCATTATGCAATTTTGGCTTTAAGCTGAACGGTATTAGTGAGAACACACAGCTTTTACAGAGCGTGGATGTGCGATATTTCGTCTCTATTTAGACATAAATTAATGCATAACAACAAAAATAAAGCTGTTTGTGACTGATTATGTCATATTTTACACTGTAATATAATGCAACTCAATTTTAAAGTATCCCACATATTCAGAATACAGTACTTTGATTGGCCCATGTAACAATTCAGGTATTCAGTTTTCTGTAACTAAATACATTTTCAAAGTATTGAAGTACCTGTGATTTCTAATACACACTGACATTTTTTTTAACCAAATAAAGGTTGAAATATGGTGACTCAAAGCTTCAAGAAAAAAAAAATATTAAGGATTTAAGTGTATTTTGATGAAAATCAATACACTGACATTTTGATTTAAAAAATGCTGCTGTCTTTGTTATAAAAGGCCTTTTGGTGTGTGTTATGTATAGTCCAGATAACACAATAATGATTAAGATTATTTTAAATGTTGACTAGTCACAGTTATTTAAATTAATTGTTGTAGCCCCAAACCCATATCTATAAGAATTCACATCTCAGCATCTTATCCAGCACCAAACCAAGACTGACTAAACTTGGACTAGATCAAAATTAGGACTAAACCCAGACTAAATGAGTAATGAACTAAGACTAGGTCTACTGTAGGACTAAATATGAGCTAAAACAGGTCTACTCCAGGACTAAAAAAGATCTAAAACTGGTCTACTGGAGGACTAAACAAGACCTAAACCAGGTCTACTGCAGAACTCGGCAATATCTAAACCAGGTGTACTGCAGGATTAAACCAGAACTAAACCAGGTGTACTGCAGGACTAAACCAGAACTAAACCAGGTCTACTGTAGGACCAAACAAGATCTAAACCAGGTCTACTGCAGGACTAAACCAGAACTAAACCAGGTCTACTGCAGGACCAAGCAAGATCTAAACCAGGTCTACTGTCGGACTAAATCAGAATTATACCAGGTTTATTGCAGGACTAACCAAGATCTAATCAAGGTCTCCAGCAGGACTAAACCAGAACAAAACCAGGTCTACTTCAGGACTAAACAAGATCTAAACCAGGTCTACTGCAGGACTAAACCAGAACTAAACCAGGCCTATTGCAGAACTAAGCAAGATCTAACCCTGGTCTACTGTAGGATTAAACCAGATCTGCTGAAGGACTAAACAAGATCTAAAGCATGGTTACTGCAGGGCTAAACAAGATCTAACCAGGTCTCCCCCAGGCCATCTCATCCCTCTCTTTCCCGCTCACTCTGATGGAATCGTTTATCAATACATCACCTCTCAGGACTCATGTGTATTTTTCTATTTGTAAGTCCATTGTTGATAGGGTGCTGTGTCTCCCACTTACCGCCCTGGTCACTGAGAGGAAGCGGTCGTAACTGATGAGGACGATGTTGAAGGCAGAGGCAGAGCAGAGTAGGTAGTCCATGACCAGCCAGAGCTTACACAGCCCACGGCCCAGGGTCCAGCGTCCAGTCAGTGTGTAGGGGATGTACACCGGGATACAGAAGGCTCCTACAGCAGACACAAAATCAAATATGCACGCCAGGTACAAATGTGTGGATATAAGTGATTGAACACAGATGTTTAATCATTTATAGTGTTGAATGTTATAATATATCTATGCAGTTTTAAAAAGGGCACTGAAATACATACTTCGACATATTATATTTTAGTATTAGTAGTCCGCCCTTCTTGTAAATAAAATAGATAAATAAAGCAGTCAACTATTATTTTGATTGCAAAGTTTGATCACATTTTTAACCAAATAAATAATTAAATATGGTGACTGAAGGCTTCTAGATAGAGTACATTTGCAAATAAAGTGTATTATTTCATGGAAATCTTAATATCTGTATTTGTAATTAAAGGTATAGTTCAGATAATGCTTAATCAAAATATGATTACGATAATTTTTATAGTCAACTAGGCACAATTAGTCGATTAATCAATGCAGCTCTATTATAATTAGAATCAAAGTACGTTTTTTAGAGGGCAAGGTGCTCACCCACCCAAAAGTCAGTGGTTTGATCCCAGCTTTGGATCTCTTCTTGTATCCTTGGGCAAGACACCTCGCTCACCTTGACTATGCATACATACTTTTTGTGTGTAGGATGAGTGATTGGTGGTGGTTGGAGGGGCAGATGGCAAAAAGCAAATCAGTAGATGAAAAGAAAAATGGTGCAGACTGGCAGCCTCAGTTCTGTCTATACCCCAGAACAGAGCTTTATGAATAAAATAACTTAAAGCATATTTGAGTGTCCAAAATAATACAGGCTGCATCCAATATGTTATTACTATTAACCATGTGAAAGCAGGGGTGACAACATGGCCCTCAGATTCATAATGACGTTGTGCCATTGAGCAGGGCACTCCACTCGCCTTGCCTCCAGTGGTGTATGTGGTACATGTAAAAGTGAATGGATGAATGTTTAATTTGGCAAAAATAACATGGCATATTGACTACACACTCGTTCCCAAGGTAACACGTGTAACTGTAAGACGCAACAAACTAATTCATACAAAGTCTGTCGATAAAAGCTGCGACTTACCAACAAGGAAATCTGAAATAGCCAAATTGAGGAAGTAGTAATTACACTGGCGCCTCAAGCTCTTGTCCACTTTAAAGG
The DNA here is from genome assembly GCF_026225935.1 of Boleophthalmus pectinirostris. NCBI lineage: Eukaryota > Metazoa > Chordata > Actinopteri > Gobiiformes > Gobiidae > Boleophthalmus > Boleophthalmus pectinirostris. The sequence continues at coordinate 12,739,216 of NW_026571095.1, forward strand.
CAAAAATCACCAGCGCGTTTCCCAAAACTATGACCACCACCAAAGTCACCATCACAAACATGAGGACGACGAACACGGGGCGGGAAAAAAACGCGCTACTTTGCACCCTGGTGGACGTATTGTCAAAATAGTAGCCGCTGTTGGAGGAGTTGGGATGTTGTTCTCCAGACATGGTCAAAACAAATGTTATTTAAATCCGTCAGAAGATCAGAAAGCGCGCGGAAAGGAAGGGACGCTCGCAGTGGCAGCAGCAACAGGTGCCGGTCGGAGGAGAGTCAGTGCGCTCGGCAGCCCCATGAATGTTCCGCTGGATGCTCCGACTGCTCTGCGCACAGTGTCCGGCGAAAACCACGAGGGAGCGCTCCACCTTCCCCTCTTCATCAGCGTGTCCCGGACGTGAGTGGGTGGACAGCACAACTTCAACCACGAATTAACTGAAGATGTTTGGGTAAGTCGATGAAAAGTAGGCTCTGTTAAAATCAGTTAGTTAGTACGAGTTATGTTCAGCCTCGTGATGTAAATGATTCATTCTTGAGCCAGTTTTATGATAAGCTTCAGATGTTCTGTCCCTCCTCTCTTTGACCTTGAAATGAGATCAGTTTAGTAATTTAAAGGTTGTATGGAGGATTTTTTTTTTTAAGTTTTAAATTGTCAATGAAAGTTTAAAATACAATTACAGAGATGCAGCAGCCTTGTAATTATGATGACCAAAAAAAATAAAAAAATAATAATAATAATCAACTGGATGTAATGAGGCCAGATAAACATCAGCCAATAGATAACAAGGCTACCTCATTATTTATTGGCTGTTAGGTTGTCAATCGAACTCCCTATGTTTCTAGTGTAACTGACTTGCTGGCGCGCGGGGATTACGTGGTTTATGCTGCGGTTCTTAGAGGCTTTTTTAAACTGTAGCTTCCTCACAGTTCTCACAAAGTTTGTTGAGATGGAGGACGACAATCCACGACCAGTTCACCGCAAAAGAAAGTCAATTTTTGAGGTCACTGAAGGAAGAAGAGAAGGGGAAAAGGAGCAAAACCAAACCGAGGTGATTCTTGGAGATCCCTTCCAGTGATTGTGTGAATTAAGCAGACGAAGGGTCTAAAAACTGATGTGTCGGTCGGTAAATTATTTCTAGACAGGTCACTTCAAGAGTAATTCTGAACGTACACCGGCTGTAAACAAGCGTTATTTCTAGAGTAAAGAGGCGGGAGGAGGTGTTTCTACTGAGGGAGCTGTTGAGGAGGAAGGTGGTGTCACGCATGTGCAGCATTTGAAAAAGGACTGTCACTGTATTTCTTTTCCCTCTATACCACAGGTGTCAAACATGCAGCCCTCCAAGACCTTTAATCTGGCCCTCGGCTGATTTTCTACTAAAATATTTTAACTCTATTTTTTATTAAAATCTTGTTACTTTTCTGTGGTGTTTATCACAGCAGCGTCTCCAGTGTCTCTGTACGTGGCCCCTCCCACCAGAGCAGCACAAATGAAGACTTGTCTCTTTCCAAACGCTCTTAAAGGACGATCGTTCTGACTCTTGACCATGACACCCTCATCAACAAAATGTCTAAAATGAGAAAAGCGGAGCTGAGTGCAGGATTTTACAACAAAAATTTACTTATTCCTATTTCTACAAGTTAATTTTAAACAAGTTAATGTTAAACATTGTGTTGAAACTGCATTTTTCTTAAAGTTTCAGGTTGTTCATAATATTATAATATTTTGTAAAATAAAGAGTTCATCAATTAAAAAAGATTTCTGTAATAGATTTGTGTTTCTCTGCACAAATATTTGAACTTATTGTTGTTTTTGGGGTTTATATGCCATGAGTTTTCTGATCCGGCCCCTTTGGGATCAAAGTCGGTTGGATACGGCCCTTGGACCAAAATGAGTTTGACACCCCTGCTCTATACAATCTTTAAATGTGTACTATGTAACTTTTCCCCGCTGGAACTGCCACCTGTTTGTCTCCATGGAGATCTTAATGCTTTGCCTGAAATATTCCACTTTAAGGTAACAAGCAGGTGATACCCTCAGACCAAGTTAAAGTTCAGGTCTGTGGAGGCCTCATAAGAATGCATGTTTTTCAAGTTATTTGTGAGAAAAAAAACATCTGCAAGACATGTTTTTAATGCTATATACCACGAATATTCCAAGCAAAGCCACATTATTTCCATGGAGACAAACACATGGCACACTCCTCACCCGAAAAGTCACATAGTAAACCTTTAAGAAGTATCTGGAATTCGCCTTACTTTCTAAAAGTCAAGAGTTTCCTAATGAGTAATGGGTATATGTGAGTGGGCAGAGGCTACCAAAGGATAAGGTCCACTTAACATTTAATGGTTAGTGAATATTTTAAGTCTGCAATCCGTTATCAGTCCTCTGTAAAATAGTATAATGGTCTTAAGTTAGCGTATAGTTTATTTGGACATTAACCTAAGTTTGACATGCTGTGTGTTGGTCCATTCTAGATGCCCTCATTGTAGTATATTTTCCTATTTTGTATTATGTTAATGAACAAAACAACACCAAATTATTATTCTCATTGTCCATTACTTGCTCTTTTTATTCAGTGAGGGAGAAGCAGAGCAGGTCGTGATACACCTCCCCTGAAGGAATTGTGTATCTGACCAAACAACTACCACAACAATCAATTGCAGGTATTATTTATTTAGTTTGTTTTCAACTTTTTGATCTAATGGCCTGTCAGCATGCCAGGAAGTAGTCCTTAATCCTGTTAACATTCAGATACCATCCCGACGGTCTCCCAGCTGTGGTCCAAACGAAATGAGAAACACTAGAGGAAAGTAGAGGTGAGTGAAGGAGCGCTGCTTAAATGACTGTTATTTTCTCACAAATGGAACCACCACTATCTGTCAGGGGAAGGCGTGCCATCTCCGCTGGAACCAAATCACAAAAAGCTTCCTCACCCGTGCTGCCGTCCCCGACAAGATAACACCGTGTCACAACAAGCCAGTGTTTCCAATGGAGCATGGATCACTATAAGGCTAGAACGATTACATTTGAACTTCGATACAGTCGTTGGAGGTGCGCATACACAAAACTTCAATCACACTTGGGTTTTTATGTTGTGAAATTGGCTTAACAACTCAATCTGGAGTAAGGTTCTGGAATGAAAGTTTGGTGGTTCATATCCTGTTCTCGTATTTCCAGTGTGTTGACCTGAACTGAATTAGGCGACTGGAACTCAGTCAGCTTCACGGTGCAGTTCCAGCTCTCACAGATGAATATCGTTGTTGTGTCCTTAAGCAAGACACTTAATCAACCTCACCCCCAGTGTCTGTGTACACTGGTGTATCAATGTTTTTATGAGAGGTTCCTTGATGTAAAGCGCTTAGAGGGCCTTGAAGGTGGAAAAGTGCTGTATAAAATTGTGACCATTTACCATTTAGTGACCATAATGAAAGGTTGGCATTCTCGGATTTTCAGTGACCTCTTGAGCAAGACACACAACTTATTTTCTCTATGGATATTTAAGTGTGAATTGTTCTTGGTCTCTGGTAGTGGGAGGGGCTTGTCTCTGTTTTTGTCTCTGAATATTGCACCAAATGATGATGCTGTTGATTACTTTATCACCACTTTCAAAACTTCAAAATATACAATTTCATTCACCTTATATTCATGGAGTCTTTTTGGGTGATGTCACTAAAACGTCACTACCCACCTCTACATCTGGTCACTCACGCAAGCCTTGAAAAAGCTATCAGTATTATAGCGAAACATTGGCTTTAAAGACTACTAAGTCCAGCTGTTTTTTTGTTTAACTCGCTCACATTATCATATTCATGGATGTCTCAAATTTTGCATAAACTAATATTCAATTGTAATCAAGTTTCTGAACCTGTGTATGCCCATTTTTGACTATAAAGTGTGACAAACCCAGAGCCAGTTTGTGTGCAAAACTAGCCATTTGGTAAGAAGCCAGTCAGTGTTCACAAAAAAATTTATTGCAAACAGTCTATGTTTACTTGTAGTGCCTGCCTACAATGTTGTGAATTGTTGTGAATAAGCACATAGTAATAGTAATATTCACAAAGAATGCATGAACCAGACAGATGTTAAGTTGGATCTGCATGTATCTATTAAAACTTCCTTTGAATTGCCCACGTGGCTGGCTAAAAGGATTCTGAATATGAAATGCCCATTACACTCTAATGTCACTATTGAAATATTCAACAAAGCCCTGGGACGTCATGGTAACTGAAATCATGCCGTCATGGAAACAACTATACACATGTGTAAAAGATAAATGAAGCTGTCCTAGATATGTGTTTAGTTGCCCAAAGCAGAGGTAGGTAGCTGATAATACTCGGTTACATTTACTTTAGTAACTTCTTCAATTAATTGTACTTTTCTAGCAACAATTGTACTCTTACTTGAAAGTTTTGGTTTCTCATCCCCCTTTATGTCAGTCTACAAGTGACAAACGTTTTATTTCGATAAGATTAATGGTTTGAAAATGTGTATCTTGCAGGGCTCTTTCATATAAAATATATAATTTAGTTTTTTGTGGTCTAACCTTTTTGCCTTATTAAATGTTTTGACCTTTCAATTCCTTTAATTTCCATTTATAATTCAGATGTCCAGACAGTTAGCTAACTCTTTTAGTTATTAATACTTTAGTAGCTACTAGTTTTCCCAAATACCGCTTATGATAATTTTACTCGAGTACAATTTTAGCTACTCCAACTATGGGCAAATTGTAGCCATTTTTTATGTCCTTTTACTATTATTTCTCACTTATCTTATGCATTCTGACCGTCCTAATTATTCACTGTAATGATTCAATTGGAATTTATAGCATGACTTAGTTCACTTGCAAGTTTCAACAACATACACATTTTTGAGATTACTAAAATTATGAAAATTATTACAATACTCCATTTCAGGTATGCACATCTTAAATTTCACCAGAACTTTATGAAAATTTTATGCATTTGTTTTTGTAATACCTTCTGCAGCTGTTCACACCCGGAAATACAAGAGTGGACCTAATCTGAATTTTGGAGAGCTCTTGTGGCCAAAGCCGAGCCACAGAAGGTGCACATGCAAAACCACTAGTGCTAGTGATTACACTGGGGCCTGCTCACTCTCTCTGTTATCAAGTGTTTGTGTTCAGGAGCACATCTCATACAACTGTAACAGAGCTCCATCCACGCTCACTTAATTTATGCATTCAGAGTATTCTAATTATTCACCATGATGAGTTTATTAGCACTTTTTATAACAAGACCGGAACAGAGTTTTGCGGTGACGGTAATGCTTACAATAACTAACATGTTAATGTGCACTTCCTGATTATCAGGCAATAAAATGCTTTCTAATTAGATGCAAACAAAGGACTTATTTTGCTCTCAAGAGCTGTTAAAACATTATATCTGTACTGGGGCAAGACAAATTTTGTTCAAATACCAGGATTATGATCAAATGGGTTAAGGGTGAGCCAGAGGTGGTGAGAGATGAAAGGGGAGTGACGCAGTGTGAATTTAAAATTTGGCTCCCCACTTTGCTTTACAACCTTTTTATATTGAAATATTGTTATTAATTATCATTGTTCACTGGGCAGCAAAAGGCCCTGTAGGTTTCCAACTATCACTTGTTTGTTTTGAGGTTATTGAACCAATCTGTCTTTTACTGACACAAAACAAAATGCTCCACTGAACCAGAGCCTTTATTTCAAATGGCTTGAATCTGATTTGGCAGCACAGTCTGAGAATAGTTTTCATTGGTGCGTGGTGAGCATATATTTTTCATCACGGTCTGTGTTTTTTCTTTATTCTTTATTCTGGACTCATGCAGTGTCTGGTTCCAGACCCTTGCAGCACTGGCACTGCCTCGCCACTCAAGCCCTAGTTATGAGTCTAGGTCTATTATATTATTATATTATTATTTACTCTGGTCACATTTCTCCACTACATACTTGTATTGTACATTGTAACCATCTCATCGAGTACAGTATTATGCACTATGCACAGATTTCTGTTTTTTATCAGACATTAACATGTTTTGGCTTCACTGTGCATCATGTGATGCTGCTGTGACATATCTGTGTCTATGACCTCAGCATTATCCCAATCCATGAGATGGTTTTCCCTCTTGCACTGGTCTGATATTGTGGACTTTGCTCTTCTTGGTGACTTGTCATGGCTCAGGTGCATGTTTTGGCTGTTTCTTTTTCATGTTCAGTTTTGTGTTCTATTTTCCATGTTTTGAAGGTCTGCATGACAAACAAAGTATATCATATATTACATTGCATTTGTGATCTTGGCTTATTTTGTCCTTGGGGTGCACTATTAACTGTTGTGGTTTTGTGTGTGTGTGTGTGCTTTTAAATGTAATGTGCATGCTTCAATATGACAAAGATATATACGATTACATTTTGTATTAATAGCATTAATCTATTATATGTGCAATGTCCACAGACATTTCCTTTTAGTGTGTTGGAGTAGAAGGTTCATGACTCATCTTTAGGGTAAGTGACCTTAATGTTTCTTTTTATAATCTTTTTAACCAAATTGTATATTGTGACATCCCTTAAATGGGATCAGATTGGCATTATCTTGTTTATAGCAACTCACAGGTAAAGTAATATTGTGGAGTGAAGACAATCCCATGCACTGTGGACATGACTATTCATTTGAGGTGCAGATTTGAGGTGCTAAGTGCGTTGGCACAGGGCTTTATGAGAAAAAGTCTGCTGGCATTTACCTTATGCTCTGGCTCATTAAAATGCTGAGGGTGTGCCGAGAGGGCGACACTATTTTAACTTGTTCAATTTTTCACAAGCTGCGAGCTGGGTGATCTGTAAATGTGTACCGCGCCCTGGAGGGAAATGTCATCCATGTTACTATCTCTATGCCCCTAAACCTACATTGGTAAAATACACTACATTAGCAAATACATTATGAAACAATTGGGGGAAAAAAAGGTGCACTATGTAACTTTTTTGGAGGGGGGCCCACTACCCTATACAGAGATGTTATTACTTTGTTAGAAATCAGGTCTGTGGAGAGGTGAGCCAGGTGACAGTAAAAGGGCAAAGAAAAAATAACAATCAGATACCTGCGACTGATGAACTTACATAAGTTTTATACCATACTGTGGAACATTTCAGGCAATGAAGACAAGCAGGTAAAGGATGCCTCTAGAAAAGTTACATTGTGCCACTTCAAAAACTACAAATGGTATGTCCTTGGCAAAAGAAAAAGGGTGAATCGAATGAGGAAATCATTGTGATATTTGTATTCATATGATGGGAGACTCTTTCACTTGCATTCCAACGACCCCCGGTTTAAATATGCAAAAGGGAGCTCAGTTGGCTTTGAAATTAACATTTGGGATTGACCACTGTGCCATTTCTTGCTTTTAGCCAAAGATCATCCAAATAAGGCGAGATTGTTGGAGAAAGTTAGATATATAGAGAGAAATACTAGTGAAGTTATATGAATTCTAATAATCCACAAATGATTCAAGTCACACATTAGACTGGTGGTTCTATTTTGGCAAATAATTAAAGGGGCAGTATCTCTGTAGCATCTGTTCTAGAATGTTCCACAGTATGGCATTAAACTTACCTTCCTCGCATTTGTTAAATTACATGTTTTTATCGTTAAAGAAATACATTGAAAAACATAGTATCTTACTGTGAGCAGGGTCACCTCTCCACAGATCTGACCTGTAACTTGGCTTAGTGGCATCAGCTGCTTGTCTCTCTCCATGTAGAAGTTATATTTTCATACTGCATAACATTCCAGGCAAAGAAAAGTCATACTCTTATATACAAAGCAAGTGGCTCCAACTTCCACCAAAAAAGTTACATAGAGCACCGTTAAGAGAGAGGTGAGAAGCGATGATAAAATTGCAGATACTAACCCACAGCTCCAAGATAGGCTATTATATTTAAAGCATTTACTCTGCTAATCTTTTGAGTGTAATTTTACCCAGCATAAAAGAATAATGGTCCATTCTTTGCTGTATCTTCTCGCTACTTGCAGTCCCTGAAATATCCCTGCTGAGGATTCTATCTGTGGGCTCCTTTTGAAGCCCTGGCCTCTCGTTGCTTCCACTATCTTGTCATTTGTGGGGGATTATGCTGGAGCTAACACAGTCCACCCTGTTGCTTAAGTACTGTGACAGCTTACAATAATTGCCATACTAATTAGAGAGAGTGAGCCCAGTGTATGGTATATGCTCTTTTATCATCTCACAGTTAAACTTGATGATATATATCTGGTATGAAAAATAGAGACATCAATAACTGCCATTTTACTCATCAAATTTGCATAAACTAAAGAAAGACAACTTTGTGGATGGCACCTTGTTTTCGTACTACTAAAATATTATTACTTTAAATGTGGACTATGTACATCTCTGGTGGAGGTTTGGCCACCTGCTGGAATGCCTGTCCAAAGTATGACATTTAACATATATATATCGCCACAGAGACAAGCAGGTGGCAGATCCTCCACCAGGAAAAGGTACATGGTGCGCCTTTAGAGTAACATAGCCTTCTCTTGAGAACAGTTTACACTCAAACCTTACCTCTGCTAAAAGTTGACCTTTAAGTTTGCAGTTCTTTAATACAGTGCTTTTTCAGTCTATCTTGTAAAAAACACACAGAAATGGGCTATAACTAAAAACTAAAATATTTTCATTTAATTTTCATTATCATTATTTTTGTTAACACTGAAATGAGTGCTGACAACTGGCATCTTAGTTAAATCTCTTCTTCTTCAGTCATTTACTTGGTTTGGTGATGTAGAGGAGCAGCAACTCTACTCTGAGCTCCACTTGACTTGACTGACCAAGTCACCTTCACTTTTAGAACTATTCTGCCACTGGGGAGACAGCTCATTTGAACCACTTGGGGTGATTCTTCACAACTGATTGGTTCCTTAAATGTGCCAATCCCTGCCTCCATCCTTGCCCCAATCATGCACAAAGCCTAGAGAACTCCTCCACTCCACGGGAACTCCACTTCAGCCTGCAGAACAAAGACAGCTTTTTGTGGCCTTGAAATTGGAAGTCCTTGTTCACATTCCAGCTGCTTCACCTGCTGTAAAACAAGCATGAGACTTTAAATTACCAATTAAATCTAAAAGATACAATACAAGTTATTGTTAATGTCCATATGACAGGTTTTCATGTGTTTTCTAATTATTACTTTTTGTTTTGTTAGTATCTCACCAAATCTAATATCTGTGAGAAATGTTTAAACCAGTTTTACATAAGTTAAGTGGCAGTTTGTGGAAGAACACTTGTGAAGTAGCAGTGAGATCTAAAACAGAATACTTATATCTATGTCAACACCAAAATTTACAATTATGCACTATGAAGGCATCTTTTTGGCAGTTTAAACCTTCATTTTAGTGACAGGTTAGACTGCACTCATTTCACTAAAACACAGTTAACATCAACAAGATTTTATTCAAAAGTTTTCTCAAGGTTTTTAGGTGTTTTATGTTTGTTTGTTTTTTTGACGTCTGGTTTGACATAGGTAGCAAATATGAAATATGAAGAGGTACTTACAGTACTTACCATACTGTAGACAAGCTCCAAAAACTGTTTGCATTGCACAACAGCTACGATTAAACTAATAAAAACAGATGACGACACCTCTATTTTCTTGAATCAAAATTTAATTAGTATTAAATTTATTTAGTCTATATCTGTCAAAAAAAATCCTTGAGTGTAAATCGTCCCTAGATTTGGGATGGAATTTTTATTGAAGGTAGCGATATTCTGTTTTAAAATGCTACTTTGTGGAATTTTGTGCTTTCCTTTTTGATCAATATTTTCCACGCGTACTACCACACCAAACCAAGCAGAATTAGAAAACTGTGAAAATCTAACCAGCCTCATACACTGTCTGAATTAATACTGTCAACTCTCAAACTTTGATCTTGAAGGTTGGCATAAATATAGCAGCTTTAGTTTACGTCTAAATGTGGAAAGGTCCTGTCAGGGAAGACATTTAGGAAAGATAAAGGTCTCCCTCTCCCCAGCCTGTGCTTAGCCTGGGCGGGCAGTGTGCGGAGGTGAGGGGGGGGGAGATGGAGGAGGTGGGGGAGTGCGTCATTATCAGCACATGCCAAAGTGGGCTCCAAGCATGAGTTATGCCTCTGTCCTTATTGGTGACGTTTTGGGAACCTTTGGAACAGAAATGGATGTGGGATTGGAGCAGGAACATACAGTGCAGTGTCCAAAAGGGAAATGTACAAAGTGGCACACGTGTAGGCTACATGAATAAGTCACCATGGTTTGAATGTGAAACACACCATTTGTCAGAAAACCTAAAGAGTGCTTTCTGTGTCTGAACAGTTCATGAAAAACAAGAAGCACTCTACACATAAAAAAATGCGGGAATGACAATACACACAGTACAATCAAATGTCTAGCACAATACACAAATGTTTTGTATTTCTGGTTGCTTTTTAGGTTTTTGTGAAGGGGTTATTGCAATTTTTTTGAATGAATCAACTTTTTCCATGTTGAGAACTTGAAATTGGACCTCCTCAAAGTTGAAGCTATTGGTTTCAGATGACATCACAACACAACACAGGAGGAATACAAATAATGAATACAGATGGAGGGCAGCTAAAATTAAAATGGTTAAAAATCCAGTGAGTAATACAGCAAGTTCCTGAATTTAGTTTATAACTGAAATACCTGGTTCAACATTTGTGAATTTGGAACGTGATCTGTTGACTAGACCCAAGACCATGCTATATTATAACAAAAATCTGCAGTTGAACAATATTCATTTTAGGTGCCCCCCATCTGTATTAAATAATACTCACCTATAGAATGTTGTGATGTCATCTGAAGCCCAGCAATATAGGCACTAAGCTGTCCAGTGTTCTAGCCCAACTTTATTTAAGAATTAGTAACCAGTATTATTCAGATCATGCCAAATATAACTGAGAATTTGGGGCATTTTTACTGGTAGCATTAACTTTACTGATGGAGAGATTGAAAAAAAATACTGTAACTGTTGTAGTGCATTACATGTATAATGAATATGCTTGTCGCTATTAAAAAAAAAAGCTTTACATGCATTGCTTTCCCTGGATTGTTACACAATGACATTATACATTGTTGGTGCATTGTTAGCTACTGTGAGCGTGGTTGGACAGGTGGCGGCACTTCCCTCTATGGACATATGGAGATACATAAGCTGGAAGGCAAGGCAATAACATCTCCATTGGTTTAAAATGTTACATAGTGCATCTTAAAAGGTCCTATATTAAGTAAATTTACATTACAATGCTCAAATCTCATCAAACACATACCTGGAATTGTGTTTTGTTTCATTCACACGTTTGTTTGAGTAATACTTTATTATTAGTCTGTCTGCATCTCCAAAGCTCAAAAGGAGTTTTTAAAACAGTAGAGCACTTCCTGTATTATCACATGACTTCACAAGGTGGAACAGTGTTTTCTGTTTGACATAAGAACTCAGCCTAAATGTGCAAAGTTTGTGTGTTAAACATGTATGACTGAAACAAAAATCCAGGTAGACTGTTTTTGATGAGGAAACGACTACTTATTATAATACAGATCAGAAAATGGCCCATAACATGTACATTTCTATCTCTGTAAACCACACTTGTCGAATGAATATGTCTAGTCTAGGGTTAATTTGAAACCAGATGACCATGACCCTTGGAAGCCTACTGAAAAGCCTTATTCTTGGATTTAATTTGGAAAAAATGTCCAAGTGCGGCACATGATCAGCGCACTGGCTCGTCTCACCGGTGGAACAGCTGCGCGCTCACGTGACGCAGCTCCACTTTCACATGTTTCTCTTCTCTCTGAACTCATCAACGAACTAGCTTAAACTCTCTTCAGTTTCCGCGACAATTATTTACAAAGTGAAATGTAAGTCTGAACTTATTTTAACCGCGCCCTGATTCAGTTAATTTGTTAAAAAAAACTAAAAACGCTAAACTACAATATTGGTTAATGAAGGCTAGCTAGCGATATGAGTTTGTTTTTCTTAATAAACAAATACGGTCATGCGGTGAAGAGTATTCAATGAAGTGGATATGGAGGAGGACACAGTAGAGGACCATCTTCTTCTGTACGCTAAAGAGGGCAATTTGACCCTGATCCAGAGCCTCCTTCAGTCGAGGATTAGCCAGAACATCTCTCTCAACATCAATTGTCGTTGTAAGTGAAAGATACCGTCATTATTAGCATGCACGTGCGTTCATACGCTGCTAATATTATGTTTTTATTTCAGTTAAATGGAAACCGTACTCTGGATGGACCCCTCTACATCTAACCTGTTTTCATGGACATAAAGATGCAGTGGAGGAATTAGTAAAGGTGCCTTGCTTATTCTAAATCTACACTGGCTGCTTCCTGGGTTCAAAATGATATTGGGAAACTTTGTTAATTTTGAGAAAAAAAATTAATAAATGAAAGGTGCATTATGTAACTTTTCTAGTAGAGGGTCTGCAACCTGATTGTTTCCATGGATATGTTATTGCTATATCTTGAAAGCCCTAAAGAATGGCATTAAACTTGTCTATATCCATGGAGACAAGCAGATGACACTACGAAGCAAAGGTACAGGTTATATCTGTGAAGAGGCAACCCCGCTCATAGTAAGAATGTATGTTTTTCAGGGAATTTTTGAGCATAAATACACCCATAGTTGTATAATATGGAATGTTCCACAGGGCATTAAACATATCTGCCTTGCATTTAATCAATTACAAGTGTTTTACAGCTCAGAAATACCTTGAAAAACATGAATTCGCATCATGTGCAGGCTTGCTTCTCCATAGACGTATTCATTAACTTGTGATTTCCAATTTTTTTTCCATATTTTCAAATAATCAAGACAAAGCAATATCTGGAGCCAAGCAGGTGGTGGACCCTCTAATGAAGTGTATTTCAGTTCTTCATGGGTAAACTTGAAAGATGTGTTCCTTAAACATAAGAGGCTTATAAGGATTACTATTTCTATTTTACCCTTGTTCCTTTCATTCATTTATTTTTACTCTTTGTTATCAGGAAAATCTCAGTTCAAACTAGAAAAGCACTCAGAGAGCGCAGACCTCCGCCAAGGACTATCCCCATTTTTTATGTAAATTGCAATAAAATCAGTCTTCTGGATCAGATCCGGATCAGCCTTTGGAATATGAAAGAGGATCCCATTGTCCATCCCTGAGTCAAATTTCATGGGGTTTGGTCAATAATTAACCGAGATATTGAGAAACAAAATTTTTGGCCCCATTTACCACAATGTTAACTAAAATTTCAAAGTGATCCAGAATCCAGGATTTCTTCCGGATCACCCCCAAAATGAAATCAGTTCTTCCTTTTCACATTTCCAACAAATCCTGAAAATTTCATCAAAATCGGTCCATAATTTTTTGAGTTGTGTTGCTAACAGACAAAAAACAAACAAACAAACAAACGCCGGCAAAAACATAACCTCCTTGGTGGAGGTAACTATCAAATTTATATTAGTTATTAGTTTTGCTGACCAAAGGAATGCAATTTCTGTCTTGGTTTTGATGCTTACTTTTTATCTCGTGTTTATTTAGTTTTAGCCAATGAAAATATTAAATTAACAAAACGATGACAAATTGTCTTTTACTCGACAAAATCAACAGTGGTAGAAAGCAATATGTTTACTGAATTTGAAATGAGCAATGTTTTGATTGGAGTATGCTAATCATAATCAATGATAATATAATCACACCATGTTATTGCAACCTCTGATGACTGAGCGATATTAAATCCGTGGGACATTTGTAGGCAGGGGCCGATGTGAATTTGCAAGACGATGCGGGTGACACAGCACTACACAAAGCCGCCTCCACTGGAAGAACGGTAAAAATGAAAAAGTGCAAGTGCTCTCTTTCTCTCTTTCTATCTCTATCTATTATTCTATCGCTCACACACTCTCTCTGCTGTGCTGATGTAACACTGCCTGCTTTCTAACTAATGTCTGTAGAAATTGCCGTCACCCAAATGTCACCTCACTTTTTCTTAAGTTTTATGGGTCCACTTCCACTCTGTTACTCACTTCACTTCCCCTCTAAAGGAGATTGTCTTGCTGTTGCTTCGCTATGATGCATGTGTCGACATTATCAATGGAACAGCCCAAGTCCCCAAAGATGTCACGGAGGATGATGAAATCGTTACAATGCTGGAGGGTATGATATGACGTTTGTAAACGTTTGCGTTGGCGTCTCATTATTGTGGATTGAATAAATGTTTTTGGGCTTTTGCAGCTGCAGAGAGACGGGAGGCAAGAAGACGGGAGAGGAAACTTCAGGAAGCAGCTCGAGAAGGAGACTTAGCCACTTTGTCCAAACTGGTTTGTGATGGAGACTCAGAGTTGTTAAAAGTGGAGGGAATGAGTAATATTAGTAAATAATGGGTTGCGTTTATTTATTTTTTTCATTTAGTAGTTGTACAGTACAACCACAACTGAACTTTAAACCCCTTGTCAAATCCATGGGTTTCAGGATTATGAAAAGTTAGGGCTGTCACTATGACTGTACTCAAAATATCAATACATTAATGTATCAGTACGGACTTCTTGGCACTTCGTGACACTTTTAAACAATGGTAATTCATTATAAATTGCAGAGTTATACAATTCACTACCTGCTAATAGATAAAAAAAAGTGACTTATTCATATGTTTTTACATTATGGTCATTGTGAACATGACATCCTAATATTTTATTCTACATAATCAAAATATACATTTAGTTCATTTAAAAGATTTTTTTTAGGGATGTATCATATTTGGACCCTGTATCTCGAGCCATATTGTATAATGACATACTTGGCAATAGGCAGTCCTAACTGTTACCATAGCAATTAACAATTCAAAACAAAATAATACATCTTTAGAATGACCAACCTTCCTCAAAAATGGCACCATATTTAATTGGAAGATGAATCCCATGAATACAGAAGACTCATGATGTCATGTTTAGAGAGCCCTTGCAGTTTTAGTGGTGAAATCCATCAAACCAAAGTGAGGAGATCTTAGAATAACCAGCTTGAGAACCAACAAGATAATTTTATATCAAGCAAATATATATTTTAAAATTGTACTTTCTGAATAATTAGTAGTAAATCAATTTGTTTACATCATGATGTAAGACTTAAAAAATTGCTACCTCAGATGTAATGATTCTTTTGTAACCATCATATATTGCAATTCTTCTTTTTAATAACCATTTAACTCTTTCACGCATTTCTTAAGCTCACTGGAAAGAACCATCCAAATATTCACTGCAGAGACTCAGTGGGGAACACGCCGTTACACTGTGCCGCCTACAGAGGGCAGAAGCAGTGCATAATAAAACTGCTTAAGTCTGGAGCCAAACCAACCATCAGAAACAGCAATGGTATGAATAAACCTATTACCTCACTTTACCTTATCTTAGCTTATTATTTTAGGTAATGCGTGCTAACGTGCATGTTTTAGCTCCTGTGTTCTGTCTGTTCCAGAGCAGACAGCTTTGGATGTGGCTTCCACTGATGAAATAAGACAGATATTAACAGCCTGTCAGCAAAAGGTAACTGAGTCCTCACATCTTTTTTGTGTAAACATGTCCTCACAGAACCCATGGGACTGCTGTTAAATTTGCACTTTAGCTGCAAGACACTGGGGAGCCTTCCTCATTATTTTGGTGATCCTCTGACCGCTGTTCTTGAAGCACTGAAACTAAATAAAATGAACACCTTTTGAGAAAATATAATTAGCTCCCCTCTCCTATAATATTTATCTATTTAACTTTTTGCTGTCTCATACCATTTTCTGTTAAGTTCAATTACAAGGCATGTTTTTTGTACTTTGTAATGAATAATTGTTGTTGGAAGTAGAACACAGAGATGTCTATGTGTAAGAGTAATGGCTATTTCTTTTGTGCAGGAAGTGAACAATGGTGTGCCAATGATTGAAGGCCCTCTTTGGAAGGTACCCAGATGTTGGAGTGTGTTCTTTCACATTGTAAACAAGCCTGGTGATGGAATTTTGTTCGGATATGAGGAGAAGACAACAGCAAAACAGTGTTATGATTTTTTTCTACCCAATGTTTTGTGTGCAAATAACGTGTTTGTGTTTTCTAATTATTACTGGGTTTGATGGGATAGTGCTGTGGTAAATATAGTTTTACATCAGTTATGAGGCAGTTTATGAAAAAAATTGCAAGAAAAGACAAAATACAAGACGTGGCAATGAGGAATACTTCTACCTACGTCATCTACACCAAAAATTTCATCCAAAATTCACGGACAATTCATGCTCAAGGAAGGCATTTTCCTGGCATGCTAAACCTTCATTAAACAAAATTAAGGTGTGGTCATTTATTTTTACCAGTTTAATCATAACTTGTGCAATTTCAACACATTTTGGCCCTGTTAACATTATGGTTGCTAGGTAACAGTTATGGAATAACCTATAGGCATGTCATGAACTAAGCAGAAAAAGGCTGTATTTTATAATATTCTGTTAATTCTGTTTTGGGGAAATGAGTAGACTAACCTGTCATGTACTTTTAAGTCCTCTGTGTTGCCTACCAGAGTTCCAGATTTATTGGATGGCGATTGCATTGGGTGGTAATTAGGGAGGGTACCTTATCCTGGTACCACACTCAGTAAGTTAATTGGATTAGCTTAATTATTTATACCAAAAAGAAAATATCCACATCTGTATATACTTTACATTGCTGTGTGCATTGGCTCATTACTTCAAATTTCCATCTGTCTTTTTTAGGGCAGATGCTAAAGCAGGTGTGCGGAAACAAGGCAGTGCGTCCCTATCACAAGCTTACTGTATGGTAAGAAAAGGGCATATGCTTTTTTCTGTTATTTAGAGTTAAACTATAACATGCATAGGTCATATGTTACATTTTTTCATTGTAAACAGCTATGATCTAAATTACAGGAATAGTTTAATTAAAGACATGGGTCCACTTTAAACCAAACATGTATGTATACATTTTTTAAATAATTGTAAATAAGTTCAGGACATTGTGTGGGGATAGGGGGTAGGTGAAAACGAAAATTTGCTGAGCCTCAAATGGAGAACCATACAGGATTATATTTAGAAATTCATTTTGAGATTTCTCATGCATGCATGCATCAGTTTAAATACAACTCTGAGTAAACTAATGATGAAGAAATACAATTCTAACATGCTTAAAAGTCTTAAAGTTGAATTTATGTAATATGTCCTCTTTAAATTAAAATTACTTGCTTATTTCTCTCTAGGTGAAACCATGGGATCATTGCTTCTTCATGCTCAGGTGTTTTGACGGCACTATTCTTAATTTCAAAGTCTCCCCAACAATACATTCAATCACAAAAAGAAAAGTGAGATCACCCACAGTACTTTCAGTGTTGTTCAGACTATTTTGGATCAACTTGATTAAGTATTGTGATTTTTGTGAATGTAGAAATGGTTAGAAGCCATAGATGCACATGCAGCGTTTGGCCATCAGCACAAGATTCAAGATCATGTGACAGACGAAGAGGAACTCAATGACCCAGCTGTGGCAAGCTTCGCCCAAGCTCTTCAGGTAGAGCATCACATTTGTGACAGCGGACTTTAACAAGGATAACACTGTTCATTGCTTCTTGTGTTTTTTCAGACTGCCAGTGCTTGCCAACAGAAACTGGAGAAGGAAGTGTCAATATTTTTGTCTTTGGTGAAAAATGTGCAAGATGGTGGTACGTGAATGAATTTGTCTACTTATCTTCGTATGACTAGTCATGAACTGTGGTATTTATTTATATTACTGTGGAATTATTATTATTAGTCTCTTTCTCAAACTAGACAAAATACAAATTAAATAGAATTCTCACCTCGCAGCAAGAAGGTTGTGGGTTCAATTTTCTCTATTTGTCATTATGCCCATATTGTACATTGACAAATTGCTAACTTATCTGCATGCTTTAGAAGGTAGGGAAAGTAACTATAGGAAACCTATGTAGATAAGGAAAAACATTCAAACTTCCAACAGACAGACATAGAATGGGGAATAGAACCCAGGACCCTCTTGCTGCAAGGCAAGAGAGCTAAGCATTCAGCTAGTATAAAGGTAAAGTTTGCATGCCCGGTGTGTGATCAGTGAAGGGTTGTGACTCTTGAGTTAAACCTTTTCCTCATTGTATCTTAAGTTACTGGGAGTGGAAGATGAACAGACTCCT
Organism: Boleophthalmus pectinirostris; assembly: GCF_026225935.1. NCBI lineage: Eukaryota > Metazoa > Chordata > Actinopteri > Gobiiformes > Gobiidae > Boleophthalmus > Boleophthalmus pectinirostris. The sequence goes on from NW_026571095.1 coordinate 12,757,431, forward strand.
CTTTTTGCAGCAATCGATCCATCCATTTCTCTGAAAGCCAAAGAGACCAGTGAGCTTTCAGCTGAAACCGCCGCTTCTCTACACCTGTGTCTGGAACTGCTGTCCAAACAAGAGGTTTGAATTCCAAAAATTATTGAAATAAATGACAACAGGTTAACTTTTTGCAAGTAACTGTTTCAAATTTAAATTTATTTTAATTTCTACTGCATCTTAAAAGTGTGATAACATATAATGAATTGTAGGGTCTAGTCACTGATGGAAACGATCTGGTTCAAAATTTGTGAACTTACTTTTTGGATAGTTCTCATAATATCCCCTCCTATTATGTACAACCAGACGTTCATATGCATCCTTCTAGCTTCCCCATGCTTTGTCTATGCCCTTGGGGAAAGCATTGGGACCGTGGAGTAATTATTGGCTGTAGCCTATAGCACGGACACCCAGGCACGATCCGGTTTTATGCTTAGCTCTGCATTCAGCCTCCAGACACACACGCGTGCACTCACACACATAGAATTAGGGAAAGGCACTGTGCATTGAGCGAGGGAACTCAAGCGCACGCATATTCACTGGCTCTGCTTCGGGAGGTACTCTGTCAGGGTGAAGGCACATGCTCGCAGACAGAAGACACACGTCCACAACATCAGGGACAAGACCGCCACACACAGAGGACAGTGACGCCAACATCAGGAGAGGTACCACAACTCCACTCTCTTCCAGAATCTTTGGCTTGTTTTGGACTTGGGAGGGCTGTAAGTTGCGGAGGGTAGTACAGTGTGAATTTGAATGCTAATGTGGGGTGGAAGTATTAGTAGTTGTGCGTTCTGATTGTCTGTCCTGTTAATCTAAGTGTTTAAAAATTGAATTTTTTGGTAAAGCATGAACTGGGGCTAGAGTAGGGCTGTGCATTTAATCAAATTTCAATCAAGACTGAGATTCTGTCATCTGTAATTCGTGAATAATAGGCTTGGATCTTTTTAACGGCGCAGTCTGCAGCAAATCTTCTATCAGTAAATCATAGTTTGGAGTTCACACTTTGAAAGTGTGTTTTTTTGGTTTTGTTTTAATTAGTTTTTATTACATGTCTACCTTATATTTTAGCATTTTTAGCAAGACATAATGAAATGAAAGCAAAAATTGTGAGTCATCATTATGAGTAAAAATTTATTGTCCCCAGCCCTAGTTTACTAGCTACTATAGTTTTTATTCTCTAAAAAATCACTGAACTCATTAATGTGCATTTTGTAATATCTTGTTAGTGATATGAAGGTATGTGTAGGCTGTGCAAGTAGTTAAATGTTTAGAATTAATCCAATTGCTTACAGATTGCAGTTATTGGCTTGGTCTACTGCCAATCATGTGTCACTTAAATGACTTTGGAGCTAAATTTGACGTTTATTAATGCTTCTGGAGTAGGCTTTTGTAGTTAATCTATGCTATGTTCTTGGCCCTTATTATTAAATAACCCATAATAAGCTATTTTCTGATCTACAGTAAGTTATACTGTTGTTTCCTCAATGCAAACATAGCTGGTTTTGTGTTTTGTTTCATTCACACAAATCCTGCATATTTCAGCTGAGTTCTCAAAATGGAACTACACTGTTCCACTTTCTGATGTCATGTGGTAATACAGGAAGTGCTCCACTGTGTTTTTAAACTCCATACACCTTCACTAGAATCATTTGGATGATTTCAGCCCCGAAATTGACAAGGTAACTGTTAACTTGAAAACTACCACTTCATGACATTACAAGGTGGAACAGAGCATTTTTATCTTTGGGGTTGTAGACGGAGTAATAATGCAGAATTACTGATATGTGTGAATGAAACAAAACACAACTGAGTATGTATTTCATGATGTAACAACATTATAACATGGATTAAAGATCATAAGAATCCACCCTGTGCAATATAGGATCTTTAAAAGCTTTTATTTATTTAGTTGATAACAATAAGATATATTATAACACTGAGAGTGATTCAGTCTAAGGAAAATGTATATTGTCAGTTTGAATACATACATTCAAATACAGTAGAATATCCTGTATATGCTCAAACAGTTCTAAATATATAGACACTAAGGACTTCCAGCTCATTAACCAATTGGGCCATGTTTACAGTGCATGTTATGACCTACCAAGTCATCTGGGAATGGGCAGATCTTTGCACCAAGCTAGTTTCACAAGTCATGGTGTTGTTTGGGAGAAAACTGCCACAGAAAAACGTGAAAACCCTTCATCTGGACTGACAGAAGGAAAAGCTGAAGTGTCTTAACAAGCTGCCAGACGTACCAGCCCAATCCTAAACCGCTGCCTCTACATTCACTAACGGGATTATATTTTCTGCAATGCTGAGTTTGACTCTAATAAGCTTTATGAAATCTAATCCTACAGTAACATTCTCTTAAATACACCGTATGTTTGTCTGTTAGGATCATAAAATAATGGTACACCAGTGTTCTTATCCTTTCATGTCCAAGCAGATGTGTACAAAAAAGGAGGATTGGAAGCTCAAAGGCTTTCTCGCCAATTACCGTATGCCGCCCGGGAGCAGAACAGTTGTAGGGTGACCCACTTGCACAGCTGCTAACCACACACACAATATGTAGAGTATAGCATGAGCATTATTATTAGCTTAGTTTCAGAATAGACATTTTTTAACATATTGCCTTGAAAGAAACTGCATTGGTTGTTCATTCATCCATCTGCCTGGGCTTGTGGCATGTTTTTGGACAGCACATTGAACACCTGTCGGGAAAATAAATCGAGGCTTACATTTCAGCCACTTAGCGGTGACAGCAGATAAGCAGATCTGTCTCCTGTGCTGCTGACAGCCGGGGAATGATAGTGCTTTGTGTTTGTGTGCTGTGGATGCTATCAAAGGCTACTAATGCTTTTCTGACCATCACCATTCAGCTGACCAATTTGTGAGAGTTTAGTTCCTCATCAAGCATAATATTGCAAAGAGTGGCTTGATGAACACGGCGCTGCCTGATAATGGCTGCGATTTACAGTATTAGGCAGTAAGTGAACATTTTGTTCTGTTAGGAGCAGAGAAAATTGAAGTTGGAGGACGAAAGCTAGTCTGATACTGAAGTTGTGGTGAAGTGTTCTGGGAGGATGGTGTTAACAGAGGCTTTGTTTACATGCACATCCAAAAATCTGATAAGACTTTTAACCCTAGTTATCTGATGTGAATAATCTGAGTTCATTTTGATTGTTCACACTGCACCTATTTTGACATGGAAAATTATGCAAAAAAGGGGGAAAACTAATGGAGCATAGACAAAAATGAAAGGGAAAATATTAAAGATTTATTTGTTGTTTAAAAATTCATTGTAGTTTGATTAACTGGCACTTGTTACCAGGTGTTTTTCATCAAATGTTGTGCATGTAAACACATTCCAAAAACAGATCTCATTATTGGGTTATCTGATTGTTTAGTTATCTGATTATTACTGGCCATGTAAATGCACATTATGCTCAGTAGGATAAGAGTTGTTACGCTTAAATGTATATATTACATACCAGAATAGTCTCTCTGTGCTTTTAAATCTCATTTTCATGGCAATCCAGGATCCAAAAGGGAATATATTGTTCATGTTTGTAGTGGTGGGGGAAACCATCGTAGCTGGAGGAAACCTACACACAGACACAGAGAGAACGTTCAAATCATAGTTTTTGTCTGTATTTATGCAACATCTAGCCATGCAGCAACAAAATCATAAGCAACTGTATATTCGCTGTCTGATGACTAATGTATCCAAGCATTTCAAAATGATAAAGTAAGAGCATTACTACAACAATTAACATTTTACAAAATGTTATTTCTTTTTAATGGAAAAATGCATATAACAGGAAGCTGAAACCCATGAATTGAATAAAGTGAAAGCTCGGCAGTTTGGGTGTGGGCCACCCAGCACCAGAGCAGTCCCAGAGCAGCACCAGAGCAGCCTGTCTTAGCCTAAAATAGCGCAGAGTTTGAGTCCTGGCGGAGGACGCGTCAAGAGCAGTGAAGCTGGCTACACAACACACTAGTTACACAACAAAGTATTCTGTTTCTGCTCAAGCTCCTATGCCAAATGACTGGAATCAACTGTAAGCACAAGCTCTATGTGTCCATGAGTTTCAGAATTATGAGAATTTTGTGCTGTTTCCTAAGTGAGTAACAATTTAAAACTAAATATTATCTCAATATGTCTTCACCAACTAAAAGTAAACCCTCAATATGTTGCTTATAACTGGAAGCTGAATCCCATGAATACACAGGCTCAGATGGCTATGTGCAACACTTAACAATTACATTACAGATTCCACAGATTCTGATTAGTGACATAAATTTGATGCATAAATCATATGTAAAAGAAGAAATTATAGATACAGTATTTAACTTACTGGAGGTGTCACATCACCTGCTTGATTTCATGAAAAAGTAAAAATCCAAAAAGAAACCATACATTGGAACATTTTCCAAAACCATGTTTTTGTTTTATTCTGTTTTTGTCTAAAAGCTACATACTGTGGCTTTATTATGACTTTTGATCTAACATTAAGTGCAGGGTAAAAGATCCCTACAATTAATGGGATGCTCTTTTTAAAACGGTAAATCAAATTCAGACTATCAATCAACTTAAGCTAATCAATATCACTAGAAAGGGCCAGTTCAGCAGTTTTCCAACACGCTGATCAGGTACAAAAACATTTTAGCAAATGCAAATACTTTTTGACCGCACACACACCCCTTTAAGCACTTTATTGCTGCAGTGGGGCAGAGGGCCAGGGACATTTGTAAAATATAATGCAGGATCCCAATAAGTTTCATCTAATACATAGTGGATGAAACCATGTATGCTATTTTAAATTACTTCAGGAAATTACTTTGTTCAGCTAAATGTAAATCAATATCATATATCAAATAAGCTGTCACATGCATTAACAGGAGGAAGACCTGCCCTATGGCTATGGCTGGTTTCCTGTGCTCTGGTCAGACTTTGGTAACAAATGCCCATAGGAAACAATGATCCAGCCTGTCCCTCTGTGTCCTTAGCTCAGGTTACTTCACAGTGATACTCAATCAGGCTGCACAGATCTGTCCCAGAGCAGGGTGTTTGATTCACAAGAAACTAGATCTGTAACGCCTGTCTGAACCATGGCCTGTGTCAAAACCATCAACACAGATACTCTCTAATACAACAAACTAATCAATAACTTTCAAGTTATAAATATATCAGTACTTTTATTCATTATTTGCATTATGTTTATTCCTGATGTCCTGCTCCAGGTGTGGAGCCTGAAGTTGGAGCAGGAGGAGGAGAAGAACAGAGCTCTGACTGAGGCGCTGCAGTCTCTCTCCTTTGAGAACCAAGAGCTAAAGGCGTGTGTACGTAGCAACAGGAAGTGGACAACCATCAGTGCCCTGACGGAGGATGACTTCTATGATGCTCTTTCAGGTCAGCGTGGCTCTAGCTAGGCTCATTAGGGAGCTCGAGTTACAGCTTGTTACATGTATATGGGTTCATCAAGGCCAAAAGGTGGGTGTCAGTGGTGGGTTTGAAGGTGCACAGCTCGGTCCTGAGATATTTAAGCTTGAAAATCAAATTGACCTCTGCACCAACTGTCAATAAGACAGTGAATAAGATTATACCATAACATTCATGTATCAAATTTAAAACTTGACTTTTGACTGACTCTCCCAAAACAATTTTCCAATGAAAGTTCTTTCATTGAGGCACAGTATTCTTTCCATTATATTTCATTTGAAGTTGTGCTTTCATATGATTTCATCATATTTGTGTCTTTAAGTCAGATGGAAAAAATACACAGTTCTGATGACTGTGCCACACTGTGTCATCTACACAAATTGGAATCATATTAATAGTGAAGAGTAAAAATTGCACTGCTCATGCTGATTTAATGGTCATTATACAGTAACTGCCTGGATGCTGTTTGTTATAACACAATACAGTTCTGCAGTAATTATGAGCAGGAGACTAGTTTGCACATGTTAGCATACTGTGCAGCAGTCTCTCCAAGGAGGCCTTACATTATTCATAGATAGCCCTTAGTTTCTTTTGGTCTGCCTCAATACTCCAGAGACAAAAACTCTGCTCTGCATTAATAGAATATGCTCCCATGTCCTGTATCTATACTGTATTTAAACCACTTGACCACTTGAGATTCAAGGTCCAGTGACCAATTCTACTTCTCTGTCCTTTTTTACACACTGAAAATATAAGTTGAGCCTGAGACACAAAGCATAGAAGATATCTAAACCTGGCTAGTATGTGCCTAAATAGATAACAAAATTTGATACTCAAATAGCATTGAAATTTGACTAAGCCACACTATAACTAATGTAAGCCTTTCGATTCCTTTAATTAGCCTAATTACCTTCTTATTACTATAACTTTGCATACTTTATTCCTGACTTCTACCCACAAAACATTTGAGTAGGAAGACTTTTGTTTTAGATTAATAAACTTGTGTGCCAGTTATTTGGACATTAATGATTATAATGAGCATCTGCATCCTCTCAGTGTGCACACAGCCATCATTGTCATCATCTCTCATTGCATTTGTCTAGGCCTGGTGTGTATGGGCGAGTGAGTGAGAGAGGGGAGGGAGGGGGAGCGTGCAGACTGCACAGTGCAAACAATGTCGGAGGAAATGAAGCCGGTGCGCAGGCCGCTCATTGGAACACAATCCTCAGGTGGGGGTTGTCTGGCAGCACAGGAACTCAACACAAGCGCTTATTTGCGAAGAGTATCCTGCCGGGACGTGGAGCTGTAGTAGCCTTCTGCCGCCCGCTCCAACCCGTACGCCATTGTTGTTTTTGGGCATGACCTGGCACCTGCCCCCCCTCTCCGTTCTTCCACAGAGTCGGACTCAGAGCTGTCGGTGAGCGGTTTCCTGTCTGTGGCCAGTCGCTCGTTTGAAGAGGACGAGGGGAGAGACGCCCCCCTTCTAAGCAGCAGCAGCAGCCTCCGCCATCCCAGCGCACTCTCGGGGCCTACCGGAATGTCAGGGGAGGGTAACCATGGCAACCCGGCAGACCAACACAATGGAATCAAGCAGCACAGGTGGGACAGCTTCTGTTGTGATCTCAGACTTGTTTACCCCGGCTGAATGGTGCCAAAAAGGAGGTGTACAGCTAGGCTTGTTATGAGAATCACTAGAATGATGTATTTTCCAGTACTCGAATACTGGCTTATGTGCATGTGTTTACACAAATTAGGTACAAATTGTCAGCGAGTAATCTCCTAATAGAACTACTACCTATTCTATTCTAGGGTTTCAGCTTGCTCTGTATAGGGAACATTTTGAGGTTTTGCATTGTTAATTGTTATGACAGTGGTGCAATTTTTTTCTTTGAAACCGATGGATATATGAGTTTCATTTATTGATTGATTCCTTTATTTCTAGTGGAAAAAATCTTCATTTATATCATCACATGTTCTAAAAAACAACAAATACTTTTCTACATTTCTCTGTCAAGTTTATATGGTGTAGTTTTAATATATATTTTTAACTGCAGAAGTATACTGCTTGTGGTTTTTAGACAATTTATAAAATACTTTGATTATAAGATTATTGTGTCAGATCCTGCACCCAATGTACTGACTTTTTAGTAACAATACTTTGTCTTAGCGTCAATACTTAAACATTACATACTTATACTTGTACGTGTACTACTACTTCGATTCAGACTTTCGAAGAGATGTCTGTATTTAGCAGTCACCTCTTCCTGAGCGCCGTGCATACTTGATTGATCACGTGACCAGTTGGCGTGCGGGTCTGGTGACAGGGTACAGGGCAACGGGCCTCTAAATGGTCGCTGTAAGAAGATATCTGCTTTCCACTCTGCTGCTTTGTTTTTGCACTCTGCTCTTTGGCTCTACTCCATAGAGACACAAACATATTTTATACAGTACATTCAGCTTCCAGGGCCATATTTTGTGGTTTGTACTGTTTGTGATGAATAGATACGCTTCCTAATTTGTGGGGATACTGATTTTGTGTTGGCTGTTCTTACTTAATTCAACAAGTGAATCATGAATATTGGATGAGGGAGCCGGAGCAGAGGCAGAGGTGCGTATGCAGTGGCCATTACAGATGTATGAGCTCTCTGTTTATCTGGGAGTCCTCCTGTCATTTAAATGTGCCCCGGCTTCAGCTCGCCATTGGCTCAGTTTAACCCTATCAAAACACTAAAAGCTCCCCATCTCGACCATTGCAATCTAAAGGTGTCCTGTGTAACTTTTCTGCTACCTCCTTGTTGTCATGGAGATTTGATTGTATTACCTATGCTGTTACATATCATGATATTAAACTTGTCTATCCGGTATTTATTCAGTTACAAGTGTCTTTATGGCTCACAAAATACAGATCTAACCTGTAATTTTTCCTGTTTGCATCACCCGCTTGTCTCCATGGAGATGGACAAGTTTAATGCTGTGTTATGTAACATTCCAGGCAAAGCGAAAATACTTCAGTGGAGAAAAGCAGATTGTGGACCCTTCCCCAGAAAAGTTACATAGTGCACCTTTATTAGTTATATCAAAAACATAATTAAGATTGTGAATTGAAAAAATAAAAATAAAAAATCCGGACGATGTCTGTGTAAAGACACTGACTTGACTTGATATAGTTATTAGATTAAATGGTGTGGTAGATCATAATGGATACAATTTATGACATTGTTTCATGCAGTCTGAGATAATTCCATCTTTCAAAAAAGTTAGATTAGAACTTCATTTGGAAGAAAATGGAATTAAATAAGATATAAATTATTAAGGCTGGTTGATATTGATTGACAGATGAACTGATGAATGCCTAAGCTCTTGCCAGTCTGTTAATGATAAATCCTATTCAAATAAGTAGAGTTGTCAGACTTATAGGTAATTAGATGCTAATCAGTACTGAATTAATACTGAAAATAGACACTCATTTAAACAATTATTATTAAACATTAACAGGACAAAATTTGAGCTTTAATAAACAGTTTTACTAGTTTGAAAAAGGCTCAAAATAAAAGACCTCACTTTAAGAAAGTACTATTATTTTAGGTATGAAAATTTCATTATATATATATATATATGTTTTTATCTTCATTTTGGTATCATAATCAGTATCAAGTATTGAGTCAATTCCTTGAGTTACTGAGTTTGGAATTTTAGTATCGTGACTAATAACACAGTTCATGTTTTGTTTAGTTTTAAGTATTGAATGTTAGTGATACTTCTAAAATTCAGCCTTCATTCTGTACAATTTTGAATTGCAAACCACTGCATATTATATCTTAGAAACGCTCCCAGAAATCTTGACCTTTCAATAACACAACACACTCACCACAACGTCCATTAGTTTTCATCTTGTGCATTTTCAGTCTGCTGATCTGAGAAAATAGCATCCAAGAAAACCATCCCGCTAAAGGTTATTAGAACACAAAATGGGTCAGACAGACAGCGCTCTCATACATCATAAGAGCAAACTCAGTATTCATAGTTATTTAGCCAAAATAACCACTCTCTGCTAAAGAGGGCCACCATCTGCTGCAGGCTCCACACTGTACAACATTGCACACTCGAGTTGTCAGCAAGTCTGCAGTGCAAGATGGTGCTGAGTCAAAAACACAGGCTAGCTTGTCTACAAAACAACATGTGCACTCAACCTTTTTATTTTAATTAATTCCTGTTTGTGTAATTTACAGAACAAGTTTACCGGCTCCCATGTTTTCCAGAAATGACGTCAGCATCTGGAGTATCTTGAAGAAATGTATTGGCATGGTAAGGACAAATAAAAAGCTTTAGTTTTTTTTTTTTTGTCATATGTATTATGACGCAATATTATACAAAATTGACTCCTGTGAGTTGTAAGCCATGTTAGAATGTTACCTCCTCAAAAACATACTTGGAGTTGTTTTGTTTCATTCACAAACATTGAGTAATCCTGCATTATTAGTCTGTGTACATCTCCAAAGCTCAAAATTTTCTGTTCCACCTTGTGATGTCATGAAGCAGTAGTTTTCAAGTTAACAGCTACCTTTTCTCTTTTGTTCAGTAGTAGACTAGCAATACAGACTTAAATCATCCAAATGATTCTAGTGAAGGTTATTGGAGTTTAAAAACACAGTGGAGCCCTTCCATTGTGTCCATATTACCACATGACATCACAAGGTGGGACAGAGTGTTTTCTGTCTGAGAGAAGAACACAGCCTAAATATGCAGTTTTTTTTTGTGATAAACATGTGTGAATGAAACAAAACAACGCAAAATACTTTCAGCTAATGCATATTACAAGTTTTCAATTGATTGAGTGGAGTGGTATTAGCCTCACTGAAGTCAATATACTGGAGTCCCTCAGGATCCTTGTCTTTAACTGCAGTGCCTGATTGGATTTAATTACGCTTATTAATTTTCTAATCCTAATTAATAGCAGTTCATTACTTACAGTTCCGTTAGCATGCAGGTCAGGATTAAATGGTGTCAGTTCAAGGCGCTGTACCTGATTTGTCATTAAAAACATGAAAAAATTGACTAGTTCATTTTAAAAGATTTGAGCATCCAAATTTTTAACCATTTCACTTTCACATTTTTTAGAGGCCAGAAGTCACAGTAATGCGAACAACAATACTAACTGCACGCTTTGTGATTCTCTTGCAGTAAAAGACTTTATAATTATATGCAGACAGCGGGTATATTTTGACCTCAAGAGCTGCTTATACAATATATAACTACTGGAGCAAGACACATTTTGCTCAAATACATCAAGTGCCTACCTTTTTACACTATACACAGACTATTTGTTTAAAAGGTCTTATCTCTCAACAGTTCAGGCTCTCATTTGAATTTGGTTAGTTTGAATCTTTTAAAACAGGGAAACCAATAAGGCAATAGGAAGTTACTCACTGCATTTGTTAAAACTGTTACTAACTGAAACACACCCTTACTTGCATCAATCTAACAAGTTAGTATGGCCCCTAACAGGTGAAGTTAAGCTGTTAAATGTTTAATCTTCAAAGTAAAAGAAGCTAGAAAATGACTATGAGTTGTGAGCCTTATCATTATTTGTTGGCACTGACTACATAAGTTTGCCAAATTAACACTATTTGGCCTTAAGTTCTTGACCAAACACGTAATAGTTGGCAAATAGTGGCACCACTTTCTGGGGCTACTGATAAAATAGTTAAATTTTTGTTCATTTGTGCTGACTGAGAGGACAGTGAGCTTGGTACCATTTTTTTTTCTCTATAGGTCATTAGAGATATGAAGATACTCATTTGAGCAGTTATCGATACAACAACAAAAAAGTCACATTTACAGGACAAAAATGAACAAGTACAGTATAAGACCACATAGACTAGCCCATGGACCACTATGGAACCTACCTGGATGACTGAGGGATTACATATAAGACCACACTGTAATATAAAAGAAAGTACAGTGATTTAATGTTGAGGATCACATTCTATTGTCTAATAAGTGTTTTTAAAGTATCATAGTGGTATTGCTATCAAGTTTATTCCTTAGTATCAAAATCGTGTTTTAAACATTTTGTATTGTGACAATACTGGTATAAATATTTCTGATTGTTTTCTTTTTCAGGAGTTGTCTAAAATTGCAATGCCTGTGATTTTCAATGAGCCCCTGAGCTTCCTGCAGCGGCTCACAGAGTACATGGAGCACACCCACCTCATCCACCGGGCCAACGCCGCCACAGACTCTGTCGAAAGGATGAAGGTACCAGCCCACTGTTTAGTGCCCTTAGAATTATAAACTTCTGTCTGCGTTCTGGGTAGGTCTGAGATAATGGGTTTTGTTCAAATTATTCCCTGGTTTAATGAGACGGTACCTGTGGTAAATATTTATCATAGTTTTACTTCAGTCACGTGGCAGTTTGTAGGAATAAAGTTAAAATGTATGGGAATTAGTAGTGAGTTCTAAAATTAAATACCACTACATATATCATCAATACAAAAAATTCCTTTGAAAATGCAGAAAATTTATTGGCAGTTTAAACCTTTTAGCAAAATAATATTGTGGTCATCTATTTGTATTACTCTAATCATAACAATTTTTTTATTATTAGTTTAAACTGGTACATTTTCAACCTGGTTAATAATTATGGAATTACCTGTATGTATGTCATACCTGGTGCCCATGTCCAATCAGGAAGTAAAATAATACAAAATTTAAAAACTTGAAAAAACTAGTCCAGATTTTTTTTCTAAAAGCCTAAGTATAATATGTTATGTTTTCTGGGTTTTTACATGGTTTTAACCAAAAATGACTAAACCCTACAAAATCGAACAGTGCACAGAAGATATTCAGGAACAAGAATGTATGAATCACTTAGTCAGGTCCAACCAAAACATCAGGTAGAACATTATAATTCTGAGGGGAACATTTGTACATGGAACAATATCATCATTACTAGTATCTGAATGAGCCTAATCTAATTCTACTCCATTGCTTGGTTGGGGGCAGTGTGTAGCAGCTTTTGCAGTGTCAGCTGTAGCATCGCAGTGGGAGAGGACCGGAAAGCCTTTCAACCCTCTCCTCGGTGAAACCTACGAGCTAATCAGGTGAGATGCTCCACTGAACAATACCTGCAGGGGGGAGCCATTCACAAATGCTCTGTGTTCATGTGTACAACTCTCTCTATAAATGATTCACTATGTCATTTTTCTGGTGTAGGGCTGATCTGTCACCTGCTTGTCGTCATGGAGATGTTATTGCTTATCCTTGGTTGTAATTATCCAAAGACTTATCATTTGAGATTCGTTGAAATTGTCCAAAATGTTAAACTTCTAAGCATCATTTTCTAATAATACTTTTGTCAGGATTGTTAAATTCACATTAACTAGCTGTTTTGAAGTATGAATAAATTATTTGAGTGATTTTCCAACTTCAGGGAACTAATCAGTATTTGATAAAAGAAAAGTATTGCTAATATTTAGGATCATGTTTCTAATTGCTCAAAAACCTCTTGGAATCACTGCCACTCAAAAACAACTTAGGTTAGTAGGGCTGTAGGCGACCAAAAAAAATGTAGTTGACTAAAAAGGGGGCGTAGCAAAAGCTCTTGAAACTATTGCATGTCTATGTATCTGACACCTGCTGGGGAGTTTGTACAAAAACAAGTATTTATCTAGAAAAAAAGGCAGATTAAACACCAACTCCCAGATCTTCAGCTAACTCACTCCATACCTTCTGCTTTCATATGTTGCCCCATATTAATCCTCATAATATAACCTGAATAAAACAGTATAATGAGTTGACTAATAGAAATTTTGGTTAACTCCATCAATTGACCGATTAAAGGCCTACAACCCTAGTCTTGTATTCACAACATCCACTCAGCTACAACAGAAAGTGAGTTTACCATAGATTTGATTTTGTAGGTTTGCCAATATTAAAAAGAGATGTTTTCTTGCCTAGTTGGTGCCACAGTATCAAAGCCTGTTCTTCTGTCTTGCAGGGAGGATTTGGGCTTCCGGTGGATGTCGGAGCAGGTGAGCCACCACCCTCCTGTCAGTGCCTTCCACGCAGAGGGCCTGAAGGAGGACTTTGTGTTCCACGGCTCCATCTACCCCAAGCTCAAGTTCTGGGGCAAAAGCATCGAGGCAGAGCCAAAAGGACTCATCACACTGGAACTGCCCAAGTGAGTGGACAGCTACTTAGTGTTTTTGCTTGTTTAGCCTTAAAGCATGACGACGTAATAGTGATGCAGACTTTGTAACTAACTATTTAACTATTTATTATGCTGTTTTCTGATCCATGTTATAATGTTGTTTCCTCATCAAAAACATACCTGGAGTTGTGTAATCCTGCATGTTTAGACTGAGATCTTCTCTCAATCAGAAAACACTCTATTCCACCTTGTGATGTCATGTGGTAATACAGGAAGTGTAACACTGTGTTTTAAATACACCTTCACTATAATCATTTCTGATAATTTCATCTGTGGAATCTCCAGTCTCAACTGAATTAAAGGTAAAACATAGCCATTAACTTGAAAACAACCGCTACATGACATCACAAGGTGGAGCAAAGAATTTTGAGCTTTGGAAATGTAGAGAGACTGATATTTAAAAGATTAAGATCAAACATGTTTGAATGAAACATGTTTTTGAGGAGTGAAGAATATTATAACGTGGATAAAAGCTCAAAAGAGTCAATTTAATATCCTTACTGTAACCCCTCGCCCTTTAATGAGGTAGTTATTATGAATAACATTTTTATAGAGGCCAATTAATGTGTATTTTTTATTAAACGTAACTATACTGTAGTTTCAGATGACAGCAAAACATAGACAAACACTATTTCATGAGTAAATAAAGTACAATGTTATCCATAGAGAAATCTGACACCCGCCTCATATCTAAGAGTATGACATCATCTCATTTTAAAATCTGAAAAACACCAATATTTAGAGATACTCAAAGCCTTTTGGTTGGTAAAAGAACAGTTAGATCTGTTCTGTTGAGTTGGAAATCACTTTAAGAGTTCATTTAAAAACTACTGTAACTTAATATTTAAAACATGCAGATTTGATCAAGAGGTTGTGATTTAATAATTATACTGTGCTGTGGAAAACCTGCTGTGGATATTACAAGCCTCAGCTATTATTTGAAATTCCACTTTTTTATATTTGAGCTCATTCAGCTTTTATTCATTTTTTTTTACTTAAATAGAAAATCCTGCAAGTACGTAGTATTGTTATGCTACTAAAAAAATCAAACTCTGTTTCAATTAGGGATGGGCATGATTAGTCGATTAATTGATCATTGATCATTAAGAATTTCATCCATTATGTTCATTTTAATCGACAAACCGTTTGTAGGTTGCTGTGCGTAGCGTGACCAAACAGGTCCGTACATGTCGGTCAGCCTGCAACGTACTGAAGTGCAAATGCGAATGATGTGCAACGATGACTTGTACAAGAAATTCCACGCTTTCCGGTCGGGACAAGTGTGAGTCCATGTGCACAGTGTACAAAGCAGCACATATGTTTCAGTGTCTAGTGGGAAAAGTTTTGCCAGGTGAGAGTCATGCAATGTCGAGGCCCCACCTCCCACCCCCCGTACGGTGTCCTGGTTTTGACAAACGCAGATATGGTCACACTAACCTGTATTCCACTGAGTCGTGTCTTTTAATCCGACAGAAGTTGAACTGCATCAGCGCACAAGAGCTGTATTTTTATCTTCGCTTAGTTTATGCAAAATAGCGATGTGGTTTTAAGTTTTGTTTCTGTGAGAGTTGCGCAAAACTGAATTAAACACATTATAATCTCAAACGGGCTGATGTGGCTCTAGAGTGATTACAGTTTATATGCCATAAAGTTGAATTTATTTATGCAGATTAGTAGTGCAGATAGTAATAATGATGATAATTTTTATATAAAAACGTTAATGATTAATCGATAATCGATCTTTAATTCTTCCAACGATCAATTAAGAAAATTTCATCGAATGCCCATCCCTAGTTTCAATACTAACAAACAGACGAATAGATAGACAATACAATGTGATTTTTAACATTAAATAATAGTATTTTCTTTTATATTACAATGTGGCGTATATGTAATCCCTCAGTTGTCCAGGTATGTTCCATAGTGGTCCATGGGTGTATACGACTCTGTGGTCTTATATTTGCTCTGATACAGCTACAGATCATTCTAAAGCTACTCAGCAAAGATTCACTTCTGTCCTGTGAATGTGACTTTTTTAGTATTGATATTATTGATGGCGATGCTAATTCGTATCGATTACTATCAGATTTTCAATACTTTTGACAACCCTACTACAAACCTCATTTACTTTACTTATATATATAAATATATAATAAATAAATAACTAATCCCTTTACATTTCTTTCTCATGCAGAATAAAAAATAACTACAATACTCCACATGTTTTTTTTTTGTTTATGTAGTTCATTGCCTCGTATTGTTTGACCACCAATGCCATTTGTCTTTCCAGGTACAATGAAGCATACACCTGGACCAACCCCACCTGCTGTGTCCATAACATTATCGTGGGTCAGCTGTGGATCGAGCAGTACGGCAGCGTGGAAGTCATCAATCACAAGTAATACACCATTGTCTCCTCTTTCCATTGTCTCATCTCGCCATCGTCTCGTGGCCGTTTATTGTGAATGCATGCCCCACTCTCCCCTCCCACTCCCACTTCCATATGCCTTTCTACTGAGCCTCGAGCTGCTTTGAGATTCACTGTACGCACTGATCTCAGGAGCAAAACTGGGACAGCTTCCATTAGAAAGCAGAGAATGAGAGGAGTAATTAATGTTTGAGAGGGTGCGCTGGAGAGGGAGTGGTGAAAGAGAATGAGTAAACACTGTGCTGCTGTATTTCCAGGACTGGAGAGAGGTGCAGCATGATGTTCAGACCCTGTGGCCTCTTTGGAAAAGAACTGCATAAAGTGGAGGGCTACATCTTAGATAAAAGGTATCAGGAGTTGGCCGACAATTTTTGATTCAGTGTACTTGGTCTTATTAAAAGCAAATAAAAATGGCTTTCTGTATACCTTTCCTGAACATAAACAATATAGACTTTCAAAAACGTGCTGCATGATTTTTATCAGGTAAAAACTGAAACAGAACAAATGTAAAACAGAACTACTTTAAATGGTTTACAGTGGTCCACAATTATTCCTCACTTACCTTATGCATTTACAGCATCCTAATTATTCACTGTGATGAGTTTATAAGCACTTTTTACAAGTTTCAGAAACCAGAGTGGAGTTTACCCTCACATTAACACCAACTAGCATGCAAACCATGTACTTACTGATTATACAGGGAGTACAGGGCCTTTAATTGCCATTTCACACAAAAAATGTCATCATTGATGCTGATTAGAAATGACTGAATTTTGGCTGAAACTTAAATTTAATTACTTGCACAGCCCTATGAGATACTCATCCAACAGTCGATTTGGCTCAAGATTTATATGCGGCAGTGGCTTGCATAATGCCCTTTTTTAATGGAAAGGTAATATTATGCAGTGTTCTTTCTACAAATGGTGACTTTTACAACACACAGCATGAAGCAAAGGGGGTTTTACTGAACTTAGAACAAAGAGTCAGGTACAGGGCCTTCCTCTGATCAGAACAATACTCTGGAAAAGGGCTGTAAAGCCATGTGGCAGTGTAACTCACAACCGTTTGTTTTCAGCAAAAAGAAGCTCTGTGCGATCTACGGCAAATGGACTGAGTGTCTGTACACGGTCGACTCGGCTGCATTTGAGGCGCACAAAAAGAGTGATAAAAAGAATTCAGATGACAAAAAGGGAAACAAACAGGTAAAGCTCGGTGCAGTGAGTAACTCCTGGTTAACAAGTGTTTACTGAGCTGTTTTATGAGACTTCAGGTATGTTTAAAAAAAATAGATAACCAAAGACATCCATATGAAGGGTTATTTTTCCAATAATGACATTCTGTTTTGGATTAGGTTCATGTTCAAATGTGGTACAAAATGTAAATTAACTTTAAAATGAACCTAAAAAAATGCAGACTCTTGTTGAAAAGTGCCTCTTTTGCAACTTTTAAAATTATTTACTTTTGGATTATATTGTCAAAGTTGCACTTTTACATATCTCCAAATAATGTAGTAACTTTTTTTTATGATTTTGCACACACTTACATGCCCACCTCCATTCATAACCAAATTCAAACATACAATTTATCAAGTACACTAAAATGAAAAATATATATACGTCAAGATTGTTTTAGCCCAAAAACGCACACTCATATTTACATAATATAACCTGTAGGGGACAATTACAATTACAATTACAATACAATTTTTAATTTTATACCAGTACTAGGACTTGTTTTTTTCTGGGAGAACTTAAGATGCCAATACAATGCCAACACAGTATGTAAATTCATAGAGAAAAGTACATTAAGAATATCAAGTACTACAGTGTTACGAAAAATAACTGTGCCTGGTTCCTGTGGACAGAGCAATGTGGATGAGGAGCCTGAGGAAATGCCACCCCCTGAGGCAGAGACTGTGCAGGTCATCCCCGGCAGCGAACTCATCTGGAAAATAACACCACGACCAGAGAACTCTTCAAAGGTACAAGGCAGAAATTTTAAATCACATTGAATTTGTCACTGAGAAAGATCACACTGTAATTTGAAATGGTGCTTGTGCTTTTCCCTGGCAGTACTATGCGTTCTCCACATTCGCCATGCAGCTGAACGAGCTGGAGAAAAGCATGGAGGGAGTCATACCCCCCACGGACAGCAGACTCAGGCCTGACATCAGAGCCATGGAGAACGGAGATATAGGTAAGAGTGATCATCCAGATTTACCCTCTACTCCAACAATTCCACTTGACCTTTATTTCATCATAAATGTGTTTTTTTGTTGTTGTTTTTTCAGATCTGGCAAGTGCAGAGAAGAAACGACTTGAAGAAAAACAGAGAATGGCTCGGAAAAATCGATCAAAGTCTTCAGAGGAGTGGAAGAACAGGTTTGTGGCTGTATTATAACATGGAAGCTCAAGTGTAGAATAGCATACTAACTACTTTTATGTTATGCTGTGTATGTCTTTACTCTCATCTTTATTGTCACTGAGAAGAAATGGGGCCCTAGGACCAAGGTTTGATTGGATTTCAGCTTTGTTTTGTGTTTGCTCTGCTGATGTGCTGCACTACACTACCCCCTATAGGCCAAAGTTCATTACAACATGTGAGATGTCAGTATGATGTTTTGAAGTATAACCAGCTTAAAGAACTCTTACTGTTTTAAAAAAAAATATACAATCATAACTGAACCTGAGTTTTCAGCCCAAGTGAGAACACATTTATATTTTTCTCAGTATAAAGACAGAACATGCCTAACGTGAAAGCTCAAAACCTCCAGAATTTCCTCAGTGACCTGCAGAGGCTGCACTAGCACTGACTCATGATTGGCTGCAAGGGCTGGGGTTTAGGTAATGAGAATTCAGATCAGAGAGTCATTTTAGCTTTAAACCAACTGAATTTCAGTATTGAATCTGGCAAACCAAATGAAAGACTTGTGTGAGGCTGATTCTGTTTTATGATAATATAAGCGTCTGGAGAATCAAAACACCAAATTAAAACATACATAAATGAGCCATCAAGACCAGTTTGTAACTAAGAATACATCAGCATTAGAATTGTTCAGTAAAAGCTGTGTTTGATGTCTACCTTGTATCTGGGGACACAGACAGGTCAGGTTTATAAATTTAAAATCAGTACATACTGTTCCTTTAACACTTTGGGTGTGTTGTTCCTGCTGCTTTCTTTTTTGTTGATACAGAATGTTCACCAGCTGTCTGTTTTGCAGGTGGTTCCAGCAAGGATCCAACCCTCACAACAAAGCTCAGGACTGGCTCTACTTAAAAGGCTACTGGGACCGGAACTACTCCCAGCTACCAGACATCTACTAACGGAGGGCACATCACACTGCTGCCTGGACTGCTAATAATGGCAGGATTTGTAACAAGAAAAAAAGATCAGTATGTGGTTTGGGGGAAGCTGAATAAGAAGAAACACAAACGCTTAATGCGATCTGTGAAATATAAAGCACAAACTTACGGCTGTCGGGCACTTATAAATATATATACTATGAAGATACTAAAATGTACTGTAGCCGTTATTTGAAATATTATATTGTTGGGAGTGTTCACAATTCTCGTTTTGTTTGACTTTAGTCCAGGCTGTACTTTACCCAAGCTTTAAGAGTGAGCATGATGCGATGGTCTGTTATTTCATGTATGTAGCTCTGATACCACTACACACAGAGTAGTGAAAAGTGATGACTTCTAATATATTTGCCTTTAACATATCTTGTTGTATAGATAATCAACTTACTGAATGTGCTGTCAGGTCAACTGCACAAGCCAATGAGCTAGTCCTGTTTTATATACAATTGTAATAAAGTAGCTAGATGTAAGAAATTAAATTGGATTCTAAATTATGTACAGAGAATAACTGGTTTGTACACAATCTAGTCTTTTTTTGTCTGTAGCTGCTCTTACAGGTTTGGGATTGTGTGTGAAGGTCTTGCCATATTTGAATACATTCCTGGTGTTCTATGCATCGATGTTTAGAGATGTATAAGATTACTGCATGTGCACCACCGTTATAACTATGCAAGCCTTACCTCTTCTCATCATGCACTGAAGATCTTTTGGTTTTGTGAATAGCTGCTGTTATAATGGTTTGGTAATTTATCAGAATTTCTATTGTAAAATAAAAGCTTATGGACTGAATTAAGGTGTTTTTACTTGGAATATTCTGATTATTACAGTACAAAACACATTATGGAGTCTGATGCCCAGTGTGCTTTTCTGGAGAAATAAGACATTTTACAATATTTAATTTTATTAAAACACAGTGCAAAACACCGTTAAGGTGGCATTATTGTACAGCACATGTTGTATGTGCAACTATTTAAATACAAAATACTCAAGCCTGTACAACACTGAAGTCATAATAGGGTACAGTAAATTACTACACTGAGACATTCAGTTTCACTTGATTGCTGTGGAATACTTTGGATATGTCTTTACAGTATTTAACTTCTGACAGAGCTCACATCAAAAGTACAATATGCAACCCATCCCTTTAAAAATGTAAAAGTACTAAATATGGCCATTTCTAAAAAGTTATCTCAATTTGTTTGTTACTCTAGTAACAGATAAAACTTACTGTAACATTTGCCCATACAAATCTTGATATTGCACACATAAATATTATTGGCACATGGTTCAAAAATAAATAGAACAAATTATAAAATAGAAATTTCAGTGGCATTGTTGCTTTTTCATGACAGTGGGTAGAGTGAGGTACAGAGCAATCCCTAAGGCTGAGCTGAGGTCCGCATTGAGGCCAGTGCTGAATGAATGCGCACATGTAATCTGTTCTCAAAGTCATAGCCTGCGTAGTCCTCCTAAAAAGACACAACATGTAACACTATACAAAAGTTATAGAAGACATTTTTATTTTTTACTCTATCTCTATATCTCCCTTCTTGTTAATTTCTTCACTCCCTTTACTTTCTCGCTTCCCTTAAACTTCAACATGCTTTAGTTAGCACAAACACAATACACAAACACAGTCACTCATGGTTTATTTTTAATTTATTTTATATACTTTTTTTGTCTTGTCTGCAAACTGTCCCATTATGTCTTCTATCTTATCATTTGAATTAGTATGTCTTATTAATGTTTTGGACCCATAATCTTGCACAAAAAATGTTTTAAATGTATGCATGCTTTAAATATATAAATAAATGAAAAAAAAAAAGAACATTGAACAATATAAACATTTCACACACAAAAAGAAAGAAAAATAACTATACCTTTGCCTGAAGCATTAGCATTCGACCCCTGGTTGCAGTCTGTGGACAAAATCATTCAATATCGCATTAAGAGTTAGACAAACTATTGATCCATAAGAGAAATTACTTAAAAACTTGTCTAGCTTCAAAAGTAAAAAAAAATATAGGTACACAACATGAGTATTATATGAGAAAGTTGTGATTAGTACTGTGATAACAAAATGACTGCAAACCAAGACAAAACAAGTTTAGGACTACAAAGAAAATCATAGGTAAAAAGTAAAGGTACGGTAAATGAAATGATAATGTTGTGATGTATTATGCAGCCCTATTCAGAAACACCATATAAAAATACCTCTTGGTTACTCAGGAGCACACAGGCCAGTTCATAGCAGGAGTAGGGTTGTACATAGGAGTTGGTGAGACAGCCCACCTCGTCTCTTGCAGCTAAATGGAAATACTGACGAAATAGTTCACATCAATACAAAAATTATACGACTAATTAAGTGTCAACGAGAGAATTTCAACTATTCTTAAAATCTTGAATTACCTGTACGGCTTCTTTGGTATTGTGAAGACATTTGTTGATGGCACCCAGAAGTAAATATTTTAAGCCTGTAGAGGAAGCATCGTCTATCCCTTGCAAGACTGAACAATTAAGAAAGATTAGAATTCCAGTGTGCATAAAGTGAAAGCTCCACAGATCTCACCACTCAGCGTACCGTACCTTGTGTCATGGTTTGCAGCTTTGGAGCGGAACAGTTGGCCAGAGCTTTCCACAAATACAAAATCTCGATCACTGACAGGATGCACAGTTCTTTGGTGACATTGGGGCTACGTAGTTTCTCTGCCTGAATAAACAAAAAACTATGATTTATGGTTTATTTATGTAATGTTGCTACAAAACTTGCCAGCATTTAAGGAAATCTGATGATAAATTTCAACAACATAATATATTTTTTGCTTAAAATTGTGCACTATGTATCTTCAGGAGAAAATGATGCTACCTGCTTCCAGGTTCCTTTCTTTCTGAGAAATGAGACGTTATTGCTTTACTTTGAATGCTCCAGTATGCCATTAAAATTTGATCTTGACTCTATTTAATGTGGGCGTTTTTATAAGGCAAAAACACATTAAAAAACATTGCCTCTCCACAGATTTGACCTGCAACTTGGCCTGGTGTTGTCACCAGCTTGTCTCCACTGAGAAGTGTTTAATGCTGTATTGTGGGATGTTCTATGCAAAACAATAACATCTCCATGGAGACAAGCAGGTGGCGGACTCTACCAGTTACATAGTGCACCTTTAGCTTGAAATAACTTTAATAGCCAATAGATGAAGCCCTCATCTCTCTCAGTCATTTTAGCTACAGCCTACATAATAATGTGTAAAGAGTGACAAACATTTCCTGAACTTACTCGCTTCATGGAAAACAACTCAATTTGATTATTCTTTCGTTTGAACAATTGCGTAACATCCTTGAAGACAGCCATGGCCCCGTCTAGCTCACCGCTGGCTCCTTGACAGACTGGGGTGGGACAATAATACTCAGAGTTAATTATAGCCAAAAGACAAGACTTGGGGTTTTGTCAGCACCTCCAGTTAAATAAGCGTAGTAGCACTGAGACCAACGCGACTCGTTCTTCAGACGCTCAAAGGCCCTGTAGGCGTCTCCAAAATTCAACTCGATCATGCTGCACCAGCCTACAGAGAATGACAATCAGGAATTAGAATGCAGATACACGGAAATATGTGGGATGTGTTTTCAGTCTGACACAACATTATGACAACTGACAGCAGAAGTGAAAGTTACCACTTCATTATGGTGCCTGTATATGTGGATATGTGGGTGAGACATACTGTACATACAGGGCAGTAAGTGAATATTATACTGTGTTCTCCACAAATTATGTTACAGTGTCGATTTCCCATAAACAGTGTACCTGGAGTCATTTGGTTTCATGCATGTTTGAATAATCCTGCTTCTCTCGGCAGTGATTCTGACCCTGTGCTTCTCAGCCCTAGTGTGCATGTGCCCTAAATTTTCCTCAAAAATATTCAAAACACTTGGCCCACTTTGGTAGACATTATCTTAGGAATCCATAAAGCTGTTCTGTGTTTTCAAAGTCCATAACCCTCATCAGTCATTTTGATCATTTTAGAGCTTAAATTACCTTCACTTTGTAGGTTATCAACATTCAGGGTATCCGAGGGTTTGACTACCCCAAATTTAAGACATTTTTAAGACCACTTAAATGAAAATTAAGACCAACATCGGACCCATTATGCAGGCGAAAACCACCAGGTCCAATTCTAATAATGACCAACCACCTACCGGTACTATATCTAGAATCTAAGGCTTTATATGATTTATATACGTTTATATGATGACGGTCCTAAGAGAAGACACAAAAGTGGCGTAGCGTCTTCACTTTTTATTACGCGTTTAGACAAGCATTTTCGGGAGGAAATCTGCGTACATACGGTGATGCAAAAGTGTGTGGAATTAGATTGGGTATGCATGTCAGGCGGCTCGGTGGTGACACTAGATGGTGATGTATGTGACGTAAAGACATACTCGATGTGAGCAGATCTGACCACAGTTTTGTGTCTTAGGCAGTGTAGAGAGAACTGATTGTTTACTCATTGCTGCTGGCACCAAAAACCAATGTATTGTTTGTGCATACTCCAAATTAGATGTTCATTCACGTTACATTATTTCACATTGTTGTTTTTTCCCCTCTCTCCATTTAACATTGCACTGCAGCCCGGTTGAGTAAACAAAACAAAAAAATAGGCTAATGAAATTTAAGACATTTAAGACCCCTCCAGCCTAGTTCAAGTTCCTTTGCTACAATTGAAATCTGGTTTAGGTTAAAGCTTAAAAATTGCTTAACTTATTATGGGAGCGTCACTAAGTTGTAAGCTGATACAGGTAGTCATACTGTTTGGCTAGACCAATAACAGAAGTAAAAAGTACCTATCTCATATAAACACACGTGCTGAATTTCCCTTTGACCAGAAGCCAGGTCTAAGGCGCTGCTAAAAGATGTCAAGGCGCTGCTGATCTGGCACTGAGAAAACACAAAAAAAACAATAGATAAATAAAGATCAACAAAACAAAAGTGCAGTGTACTCATTTTGTTTACAGTGTCTTACTTCGAGACGTTGGACCCTGCCTTTGAAAAACATGAAGAGGGAGGAGTTGGGATAGGTGGCCTCTCGCTGCTGGAGAATGGATCTAGCTTCCATCAGTCCGGCCTGTGTGTCGACGCCATCCAGGGCAAAGAACGGCTGGACAACTGTGTGGTACCAGAGCAGGGCCAGGCTGTGACAGAGGAAGAGCATAGAAGACTTCAAACAGTACTTACTTGCAGTCTCATTAATATGCAAGACAAGATTGGTCATTTTTCATAGCACAGAAATTCCCTTGTTAACTGTACAATAAGGTCATGATAGCGAGGCATGTGCAGGGATAAAACATATGAAATATAAAAGGTAAGGCTATTTACAAGAAATGTAATAAATAAAAAATGTATGATTAGGGCTGTAATGATTGGTAATGATACTGGCTAATCAACAAACAAAAACGATAAACATCTGATTTCTTATTTCTTCTATAAAAGCATGTATATATGAAGAAAATACAGCTAAATAACAGACCAGATCTGGGCATTGTACAGTTCCCGGGCCACATACAGCTCTTTGGTTGACTTTGACTGCCCCGTTTAAGATAATTTGGGATGAAAAAGTAAACGTATTTTTATAATTTTACCTCATGCATGGACTAAAGTTACATTGCTTTTATTTTAGAGGTGTTTTTTTTATTCACGTACAAAATGAGGCAATATGTAAATCAAGACGTATGTGTACAATTAATAATATGCAGAACTGAGTTAAGCATTTTGGCACTGTCCTCTACAGTATTTTCTGTTTCTCATGTGGCCCCATGGGGAAAAATAATTGCCCACCCCTGAGTGAATACATTTTGAAATATAACACAGGTTTCATTGTCCAAAAAGTATGGTGTGTGAACTCATTAACTTATCAAACTTAGCTATTTTTTATATGTTCATTTTAATTCTCAATGGAAGTTTTCTCATAACCATTATGACTATCATTTATATATCAAATGTAAAAATTAAGTCTAGTGAAATCTCCTAGTAGCCAGGTTGGCGCCATCTAGTGCAGCCATTCGTTTTCATTTCTCTCCAGCGACTAGATCAGGAATAGGAATACACTAGACGGTTTGCAAGAACCCCAGAAGTGCGAGTTCAGGCACCAGCCAATCAGCGAAGAGCCATACATTCTGTGTTGGCAACGATTCCTGAGATCGAGGATTTAAAGCCGGAACAAAGAGAATGTTTGGTGAATTTTATCAAGGGAAAAGATATTATTGTCCTTCTTCCTACGAGATATGGGAAAAGCTTAATATACCAGTTAGCCGAGTTAGCAGTGCATTACATACGTCACGACCAAATAGCAGTGACTGGTTAAAAGAAAAAAAGTACGAATTCTAACAGTGCAAGGTCAGACAGTTTCTATGAAGTGAAACTGGCTGATGAATCAGGCTAGTCTCCTAGTTGATATCAAATCTGGTTTCCTATCATTCTGTACGTTGCTTGTTCTAACTTCATTCCTATACCATTAGAGTCCAGAGGGGCAAACATACTCACTCACATACTCACGTAGCTAAGGGGGCCTTCATGTCCTTACTTTCGCTGGCGTAGGAGAGCGCAGAGAGGCCCTGGTGGCGGTCGCCGGGGAAACCCAGCAGGTTGACGATCTTGAGTAGGTGTGGGGGAACCATGGAGATGCAGAGGTGGAAGAGGCCGTAGCCAAAGCTGACGGAGCCTTTGAGCCGGTCCAGGGCCTCGAGGCTGATGGTGTGGGGGCGCAGGGAGGGGCTGGGGCCGGGGGACGAGTTGTGGCTGGGGGGGTCTGAGGAGGAGGCGATAGGGGGCGCTGTGGGCTGCTCCGAGGCTCTCCTCCTGTGCCCCTCCTGTAAGTGGGTGATGTCACTGTAGCATCTGTTGTACATTTTCCAGGCTTTGCGGAGAGTCCAGCCTCCTTTGATATACGCTGTAGGAGAAAAACTGATAAGACTGGACTAAATGAGCTGGAGGATTCTTAATATTATCATATCATATTAAAATCATCTGGCATATTTTGGCTATTTCCGTCTCTGGAGCTAAGATTGCTCTGTTACACATTGTGATATCAGTAGGTGGTGATGCTGAAAGTGCTTCTTCATGTTTTTAGATCCATGCACTTTTAACCTGTTCATCCTGTTCATTTAAGAACCTATTCTCCCTCTCACCAAGAATTTAGAGGTTAGCAGGTATTGACTGTTGCCCTCTCTAAATGGCTGCAGTCATTGTTATTTATTATTTTCTTAATCCATATATTTTAATACTTTGTTTTACTTACAATAAAGATGACATATGCATGGTTACTAAGGAAAGATATGTCCTAAAGTAAAATAGATGAATCTACTCAAAAAACTCAAAAGCTTAAGGAATGTTGCTCATGGAGTTTAAATGAAGATGAACTGGAACCCAGAATAGTTTTCCTATAAATGATCTGGACAGAGCACACCAAATTAGGTATGATACAGCACCACACATATAAAGTGATGTATGTTCATTCATAGTGAAAATATAGACTCAATCGCGCATTAATAAACGGTCTCTCTGTTTCCATGTAAATTAAACTAAAAATAGCCCGTCTCCCACCTGAAAGTTCCTGTTTGATGAAGGACAGCACGGCCAGATAAACCTGACAGTCTGCGATGATGATCTGTCTCTGAAGGCGGTCCACTGCTGCCACTCCTGACCTCTGAGAGTCCATCTGCAAACACACATTCACTATATTAAAGAGCAACATCGCAAATGGACCCGGCCAAAAGCTCAGTAAACTTCATATAGGCCTGTTATCATATTCACTGTTTAACATTCAAGAGTCAATATTAGACTATTCTCTGATCTGTTATAATGATGTTTCCTCAGCACAAACATACCTGGAGTTGTGTTTTGTTTCATTCACACATGTTTAAAATACAAACCCTGCATATTCAGACCAATTAAATGAAAATTAAGACCAACATCACACCTATTATGCGGGCACAAAACACCAGATACAACTCTAATAACAACCAACCAACCATTGTACTATATCTACTCATTGCCGCCGGCGCCAGAAACCAAAGTATTGTTTGAGCATACTCCAAATTAGACGTTCCTTCACGTTATGAGATTTCACGTTGTTGTTTTTTTTTCCTCCCTCCATTTAACATTGCACTACAGCCTGGGTGAGTATATAAAAAAATAGGCTAATGAAATTTAAAGACCTTTCTGAAAAAAATAAGACTTGGACAACATAATTTAAGACTTTTTAAGGCCTTAATTTTGTAACATGAAATTTAAGACCTTTTTAAGACTTTTAAGACCCTGTGACTACCCTGATATTTTGTTCTTCTCTCAAACTCAAAACACTCTGTTCCACCTTGTGATGTCACTTTCTCTGGAAACAACTGGATAATTTCAGCCCTGGAATTGCCAGTGTCTACTAAAAATAAAGGTAAACAATAGCTGTTAACTTGAAAACAGCTACTTGCTTCATGACATCACAAGGTGGAACTGAGCATTTTGAGCTTTGGAGATGTAGACAGACTAATTGGGTAACTCAAATGTTTGTGAATGAAACAAAACACAGCACATGTTTTTGATGAAGTAACAACATTCTAACATGGTTAAAAGCTCACAAGGACCTTTAATATTAACTGTACTCACATAACTGTTGCACAATTTAATCGATTTAAAACTTATCACAATAGACCAAGTCCATGCTTATATCTAAATACTAGAATAAAAAATGTTTAATAGAACTTGTGAAGAGCCCTCACAGTCCTCTTGATCTTGTTCTTAATTGTCTCGATAACCCCAGTGCTGTCACTCTCACACAGACGCTCTGTGGCCTTCAGGTCCTCCAGGGCCATCTGCATCTTCTCCTCCTCAAAAGTCATCATGGCATTCTGCACAGACACACAGGGACAGCTCAACGCCACTGACACACACATGAGACTCGAAAGGGATTTTTTTGCCAGAGAATAGCTTTATTTTGTTCTGTAATACTTTTTTCTTTTTTCGTTTGTTTTTATAATTGACGGCAAAATATGATGGTTTCTTGGAGTGTGTGAGATAAAATTTTGTACTACTGCACAGGGATGCACAATCCAATACTGGTATCAGATATTAGTGCTGATCCAGATTGGGTATCAGTTCAACCAATGTCCTGGTTGAGCATAAAGACTGATGTAATAAGACAATTTCTGGTCGTTTTACACCAAAAAAATAAAAGTCTGTATGTTTAAACTTTATTTATTTAAAGCTATTCTGTAGTTACATAAGCGATACAGCAATGCATTTATATTTAATGTTCATATATTGCAGATTTATTTCATATGCTAAGATTATGAGATGGCATGTCTGAAGATTGCTGAACACTTAATCATTTAGTATAGTAATAGTAGTAATAATAATCTGGAAAAAAAACTACTTTAGAAACAATAAGATCATATTTTCTGGTCTATATTTGAGTACTGTAGCCCAACGCAGTCTGTAAAACACTTGGGTTTACTACTCTAATTCTAGTCTCATTATTCACAGTATAAGAACCACAGATATTAGTAACTTCTTAAAATATGTATACTACTTACTAATGCAGGATAATCTGGATAAGTAAAGCAAAAAACGCAAATGATAAAACATGAGAAGTAAAAATGCTGAGAGTACTAATGAAGCCACCACAGCATTATTCTGGTCGTGTTTTGTGCCTAGACTGGCTCTGTGCCCGTTTACTTCCACATGGGAACATCATCTGAACTCATTATGAAACAAAACTGCAACGTGACTTTTCGAATTCTTGTGAAATCAGCACAAACAAAAGTGAAACAGGAACAGGGTCAACCTACCAGAAAACTGACAAAACTGGCCCCAAAGCTCATCAGAGGACTGTAGTTTCTGAAAAATATAAAAATGAATGTTAGATAAATGTGAAACACAACAGGGAAATACAAACAAGCTACAACAAGAAGTTAGCTGAAAGGAATGCGATGGAGCCAGTTCCTACCAGTAGTAATGTAAGTAAAGTTTCTCAGTTCCCAGGGTAATTATACGTTCATGCAATCACATAATGGGACAGTGTCAGAAACATGTCAGATATAAGCTAATATGACAACATCTACTCGGCCTACTTCAGTATGGCGTTAATTAAACAAGTATGTATGGCGTTAAACAAGATAAGCAGTCAGAGCTACCATGCAATATGCCAACCCTGCTCACAGTAAGTAATGAATGTTTCAGTGTATTCTTGAGCATAAACACACTCCTAATTGTTTAAATGCAAGATAAGACTAATGCCATGCTGTGGTACAGTCAAGGCAAAGCAATAACATTGGCATGAAAACAAGCAGATGGTGGACCCTCTACCAGAGAAGTTACACTGTGTTCCATTAAAACTGAAAAATTACATTCAACAATTGGTCTACTGTGGATTTTGTCAGCCAATAAGGAGATTCGATATTTGTCTTTCTGTTATGGCCGATAACCTTTATTTACCAATACAGATATTAATACTTTACAAATCTATGGCAAGACACAAATTGAAGTAAAGTTGACGTTTTTCAGGCTTTTTCAGGATAATTGTGTAAACAAACAGCTGTTCCTTTTCTCTTCTATTTCCACATAGAAATACAAAATACCAATACCAGTATATTAGTTTAGTTTATTTAGTTTATCTGAGAGAGACCATGTACAGGAGCATTAATCATAGAAACATTGAAAAGATGCTTTGTACTCTCAGAGCTAATTTCCATCTGCAGTCCCTGAGTCAGACAAAACACAGAATACAAAAATAGCACTCTATATACAAACGGTTAGAAAAAGTACAATAACAGTAAATATCTCTATCCCCTTCCAACCATGCTCCCTCTGTGCCCTTAATCAGGTTTAATTTTGTTGTTAATAAAAAAATTCTAAATTCAGCAGTAAACTTTTTGAAGTCTTTGCTTCGTTTCAAATGTGCCGGTCATTTGTTCCATTCTATATGAAAACATAATACAGATATCAGCACAATGGCCCATCCCATGAGTTAATTACAGACATTTTAATGATACCCCAAGGCATGTCTTTATTCTATTGCCTTGCATGTTTTGAATTAAAAGATATTCATAAGAATAATAATACATTATTTATATTACACTCAGGTATTATTTTAATCATATAATTTATTATCAGTTTTAATCACTTCACTAATCACTTAGTAGAATCAAATGTTAAAAGTATTTGATAAAAATTTGTATTGCCCCAGAACATATATATTTTAAGCAGCTGTTGAGGTCATAATATGTCAGCTATGTGCTGTCTTCATCTAATTATAAAAAAGGTAATTGTCAGGAAGTGCGCATTAGCCTGCTAGTTGTTGTATGTTTTTCCGTCATGCCAAAACTATGTTCTGGTCTCTGAACACTGGCAACAGTACTTAGAAACTCATCATGTTGAATAATTAGGATGCACAGAATGCGTAAGGTAAGTGCGGTAACGAATAACTTAGAACTAACTAGTTCTAACTAGTTCTGTTTTTCACATTTTTCATACACTACAGTACAGGTTAACTGAATTCAAGGTTGTTTCATGTTGTGTTTAATGCGCTTCTGAAAATTCACAAACTTGTCCATTCATTTAAAAATATATATCTCTGTACCTTCCAGTGTGTCAGTTTTTGTTCCTTTCATATGATAATGATATGAGTCACCTTCACCAATCATTCACATGGACAATTTAACAGTAGTTTTCACCCTGTATGCCCTCAATGCAATCAACACCCTACTGTGACTGAGGCCTGGTGTCCCCATGGAGATATCGAACTGACCCGCAGCACCTACTGCAGGAAACAAGCACTCCACAAACAGGAACCTCCTACTTCTACGTCCTGTATTCATCCAGGATGGATAGCAGGATGTTTGTCATGTGTTTGCTGCAGCACTTAAAAACAAATGAGCTTCACAATAGGGCTGCACAATTAATCAAATCTATGGAGATGTAGACAGATTAATAATAAAGGATTATGCAAACATGTGAATGAAACAAAACACAACTCTTGGTATGTTTTTGAAGACGTAACAACATTGTAACATGGCTCAATGGTCACAAGAGAATTTAGCATAATATATGACCTTTAAACAAAAATACACGTCTATCTGTATTTCCAAACAATGTACAACTTTTAACACTGTGGCAGCCAGCTACTTCAAAATGTGTCACTAACTGCTCACAGAATGCTATGTCATGTGTTTTTCAGACTTCCTCATTAATGCTGTTGGTGTAATCGAAACAGGATGACGCCTACTAGTGTTCAATTCAATAAGAGAGAAGGGTGACATTTACGATTTCACCAGAGATCCGGACCCCTCATGTCCTCTCAGCAGCACGTCTACGCTCGGCACTTCAGAGCTGCAATCAGATAGTAATCCTCAACAGAAAATAAGGAGGCCATCTATTATTATACTCTGTTCCCTTGTGAACTCCACATTGTAACACATTGTTTCATAGAGTTAACAACAAAGAAGGCATATTGTGCTTTTGGGTTATTTAGTATTACACCAAAACCTGTGTAGATCATTATGTTATATTTAATTCAATGTAAACAGCAACACTGATGTCAAACTTGGGCAGGTACACTGACTTTCTGTTCAACGCTGCAGAACGGACAAGCCCCATCTCTTACAGTCATTTAAAAGGCACTGTAGCTGAGTTGAACAGTCTTAAAAATGTGAAAAAAACAGAACTATTACCAACAGAACAGTCATTTCTGACTTACATTCTGAGCATTATAGGTTTTCACTGCGATAAGTTTATAAGAATTTATCAGAACTCTCAAGAGACCAAATAGAGTTTTGCCATGACGATAAAGCTACAACAACTAGCATGCTCATGCACACTTCCTGATTGTTGGGACAAAAATGCTTTCTAATCAGATGCGGACATCTGACATATTTTGACCTTAAGAGTTGCTTATGCAATACATTAGGGATGTAACAATAACCGAAATATTGTGATATGGTTTTATAGTAGCAACAGCTTGTGAACATTGGAAACTACATATCCCATGATTCATTTCACTGCAGACAACATGAAGATATATGTTTTTTACTTGAATTCTTGGGATTATAATGGAAATAATTCACACCAAAATCTTGTCAAGGTATTTTAAAAGCAAAAAAAAGTGTCCCATCTACATTTACATTAGCCTCTTCAAAATATTGCAATAAATATTGTACTGTAAGATGCATATCGTGATAATATTGTACTGTGAGATTTGGATATTGTTACATCCCTACAATACATCTACACTGAGGTAACTCAAGCTTCGAATGTAATAAAGTGTAGGATTTCTCAAATATACATGAATCAATTAAAATACAACAAAGATAAATTGTGACATATTGTGCTTGAGTGTCAGCTATATATATATCATCTATGACATCATTGTTCATTGATATCATTTGCATTTTGTATTTTAAATTGCAATATTGATCTTAAACAACTTGATAAAAGAAACAAATCCACTGAGTTCTGGATTAGAAAACTGCAGTGCCTGATGATAGCTGGCATCACAGTAAAAATCATTACTAAAAAGAGTTGTCAGCACCTCCAATGGATAGCTGCACATTACCGTAACAAGCCGCAGATTATTTTTCATTTGTACCAAAATTACCATGCAGCGTTGCCGAATCCTACACATATAATCGGTTAATAAAAGAAATTGGAGAATAAAGTAAGTACAGAGCAGTGGCTGTATATCAAAAACAAAATAGACAATACGTTTTGAAAATAAGCAATTAAAGACTGCTCAAACTTGCACGAATTACTCAAAATACAACTTTCGAGAGGGAAAATGAAAAAAGGGCTAAAGGAGGAACAACTATAACATGATTAATATCTCTGACAAGTAGATTTTGCATAATAGGCCTGCTTTAAGTAAATGATCATGCAAAACAGATATGACACGGTTAAAAGCTTAAATAAATAAATGGTAGTAGTAGTAATTTTCCAAACAGTAGCAAGAACAGTAGCTTCTTAAAAACTAGTCTAATAGGAGCTTAGTGGCTAGTTGGGTGTGGGTATTTGCTTGGGGTTATTTATACAGGATCAACTCCACTTGTGACTAGATCATATGGTGTTACACTACAAGCGTGACAGAGATGCTGGCTCTGCCGCCTTCTGCACCACACAAACATTGCTTAAGGGAAGTAGCTGATCCTCCCATATCCTACTTTATTCATCCTGCTTTGTGTAAAATTCAATTAAAAAGGTGAACTATGGAATTTTTTGGTAGGGGGGTCTGTCACTATGGAGACATTTGTGCCCATGTTTCACTGTATGGCATCCCATCGATCTTGGATTTTATTCTAATACCTTGAAAAAAAAAAAAAACTGTGCATGTTACTGTGAGCGGGTCGCCTCTCCACAGATCTGACCTGTAAACTGGCCAAGTGTGCTTATCACATTTTTAATATGAAGATATGAGTTTATTTCCATACTGTGAAAGACTACAGTTAAAGTAATAACATGAACACAAGTGGCTGGCGGACCCTCCACCAAAAAGTTACACAATGCATCTTTAACAGTTATTCAGTATTAACATCCCAGCTCCACCTGTCTTTCATTGTCTCCCTCGTGCATAAAAAGGCTATTTTAGATGCATATAAAGCTGACACAAACCTGTACGCCCTGAAGAGCTCGTCGCTTTCCTTAAACCCATTGTTGAGCAGCATGTTGATGCCTTTGAGAGCCAGCTCGGCCTCGTTTATGTCTTCAGGCGGGTCTTCCTCTGCGCTCCCCGGGGCTGCTTCTGTGGGCTCCGCCATAGAGGGCTCCGACACCGGGGAATGGGGCTACGAACACGGCCGCGCTGGGGGAGTCTTCTGCTCTTTGTCGGTGCACTCACTTATGCAAATACAGCCAAGCCGGGAGCGTCATTATGACAAAACGCAGTCATGTCAGAGGATCAGACAAACCCCGGTCAACTTGCACTGTGTTGTTGAAGCTGTTGTCTGTCGGGGCAGGTTGTGTCGCTGTTCCGCGTAGCCGCCTGAGCGCTGCTTCAGAGACTTTATGGAAAGGAGATTACAAAACTCTATCCGAGGAGAAAGAGAAAATGGGTTAGCTATATATGGTTATCAACAACGACCATTCTCCAAAGTAGGTCAGATAACTAAGGCGCACAGTGTCTACCTCATACTGCGTTTCTATACAAATAAATATAAAATGAGTAGTAGTAGGAGGGGCTGTTCGCTTAGTTCGGTCATCTCTCGTTATAATAGTCTTTGATGCTCAGGCGCTGCAGAACAGGAGATGTGCTGCCTTTGAGTGCAGTTAGAAATAACATTGATAAAATGTTCCATTAAATTATTGTTGTTGCTGTTTCGCGTGTACATTGGTTACTGCTTTTTAAACGATAACTGACCTTTTATTCCTACAAGACTCAACATTTAAAGTCATCACTCAACAAAAAGCCAAAGTTTGTGGAACATTTTAATTACCCATATCTGGATAGAATATTTACATAAATGTGTTTGAAACACAGGAATGAACATACAACAAAAATCAATTGCCAATTATGCAATCACAAGTTGCTAACATGTCTAAGTAAACATTTATTGGAGAAAATATTGTATGTGTTGGATCAGTGGTCCCAAATGTCTCTGGTCTGAGACCAAACTGTGGAAACTTTGGATATGATCTCAGATTTACGTACATTTGTGGTTATTTTCTGTAAAAATACTGTACATGCACTTAATGCCAAAACATAAGGAATGCAGATATGAATAAATCACCAAAGAACTGCTTATAACTTATAAAACATGCAATGTTGTCAAGTAGCATGAAGATCCAGTGGCTTGGCAACCTTCAAATGTTGCTAAAACACACACTGCTGGTGTAAACTGGAGTAATAATCTTTACTCCAAACTCAAAAACAGAAATATAAATCATGAATGTAGAACTCTATAAAGCACCATCTGAAGGGTTTGTTTCTTAAAGTGCTGTTTTGCCCTGACAAATTACAAACCATTTTAGCACTGATTGTCAAAAGAGAGAATGAACCAGTACGTCACACTGCCCTGTAATGCTACATGACATGGTGCTCATATAGAATTTCATTACAAAATAAATAGAAAAACAAAGCTTAAGAGCAGCAAACAACTTGAACATCCTCTCCCACATTCACACATGGTCCACACACACAGTGTCCTCATACTGAACTATGTACAGCCTCGCAAACAAAGACATTCTCTTTCTTGGTAACAGATTGCACTTGGTGATGGGCGTGGTCCCAAAGTTTGGTGTTGGAAAAAGTGGAGAGCTGTTGTCTCATCCTGCGGGGCACTCTTTGAGGTTGACTGGACCGACCACAGCAGACAGTCTATTAAACAGAACTGGCTCACTGTTGATCGTCATGTCATCGATGCATCCCACGAAGGAGGAGGTGACTGGGAGGACATGCTTTCGAGTCAGCTCTGCAGAAGGGAAAAAAGAGAGGTAATAAGCAGATGATTAGTGTAAACGGAAACTCTGAATTAAGTTTCTTCAATATAAGCAAGTCATCCAATAAATCAAGGAAGTGAAAGTAAAACCAGAACACTGAAATAAATACATATAGAAGATCTTCGCAACAAATAGCAATGGCTGGTATCCAGAAAAATCTAATTCATTTGTAAAATATTAAAATGCCTGTTAGAAAAAGTGTACAAACAAGTGTGTGGAAATGCCAAACCAAGAGTGCATGAAAACACAATAGATGACTCAGTGATAGTAGCTACTTTGAAAGAAGTTATACAGTGACCTGATCTTATTATAAACTTTCATTCTTCTTTTCCCTGTATATGGTCTGCTATTATCGAATACTGTCATACCATCATTCAGTGTACTCAGACACCACCTTCTCCACCTACTCCTCCTATTAGTCAGACTCAATCAGGCACTGAGAGAGTGAGTAGATTTAAACAGCCACAGTGACAGTGACCTCTCAGAAGCAGCAGACAAAGAACATTGAGGTATGAATTTTTCACCATATCGCCCACACGGCCCACACCATCTTTTACTCACTTACTCAGTTAAATTTTTACCTTTGTGAAAAAGTTCCCCTTTTAATGGCTAACTCAACACTGGTAACGTCCGTGATGTTGTCCATGATAGAGGAAATACAGAAGCATAGATTAAAGGTAAAGCAGTGATATGCACACATACCAGGAATGCCGCCCACATAGAGAGGGTTTTTGGTCAAAGGTGTGATGGATAATGGAGGTCCGATCTTGTAATTATCCACTGTATCCACATGAAGCTGGACAACGTTTTTCCGTTTGATCACTGAACCACAAACATACAGTTATATACAGCAACAGAAAATATAAAATAAATGAATAGCAAACATATTCATACCTGATATTTTATGAAACGTTCCATCACACAGTGTAGTCTTTGGCTTAACAGACACCATAAACTCCCCCTTGCCATTATTTACTTGCGCCACAACCTGCAAATAGAAAGTTTTCTCATCATGTTTTTTCATATAATAATAAGGCATTTACATGTTAAAAAAAAAATGTCACAATTGCACTTTTTGAGACATATAAATCTGTAAAAAATGATAGTCAGGTTTAAATATCATGGTTAATTTTGCTGACATAAGATACAAAACAGTTACAGAGGGAATTTGGGCTGTCTGATTTAGTATTTGAGCAAACTAGATTTTACTGAAAAAAGTAAAAAATCTGACTTTGCTTATTTATTGTCACTAAAATGTCAGTAACTTAGTAACAATAACTACACCTTCTTGCATGCATTTGAGAAAACTGTGCTACTAATACTCTTTTCTCACCTCTAAGTAGGCCAAAAGTAGGACAATAACACATTTTAAGTGCATACTGCAGAATTATTCCCCCAGAAACTATAAAGGTACAACATTGTTTATACTTCAGTTATTTTTCATGTATAGCAAGTTATCCAAATTATTAATTCAACCCTTTAGAGCTCAAATTTCATCATAGTACAGAAAAATTACAAAAGGCTTTCCACAAGTACAAAGAAAAAGAACCTGTGATAAATATTCATCTCTAAAAATAATTGTTCCATCTTTCATAATTGAATGATAAGTCAATATACGGTAGTAATTATCGTGACAGGCCTACCTCTAAATTGATTTGAAAACTATTAGAATATATTTGTAGTTTGGTGAATGCAGTGGGCTTTTACTAGACTGATTCATCAGCCAGTTTCGCTTCGTTTCACTTCATAGAAACCGTCTGACCTCACAGTGTTAGAATTTGTTCGCTCAACTGTAAGCGGGTACTTTTTATCATTTAACCAATCGCTGCTATTTGGTAGTCACATATGTAATGCACCACTAACGGGCTAACTGGCATATTAAGCTTTTCTCAAATCCCGTAGGAAGAAGGACAATAACGTCTTTCCCCTTGATGAAATTCACCAAACATTCTCTTTGTTCCGGCTTTAAATCCTTGATGTTGGGAATCGTTGCCAACACTGAATATATGAATCTTTGCTGACTGGCTGGTGCCCGAACTTGCACTTCCATGGTTTTTGCAAAC
Organism: Boleophthalmus pectinirostris; assembly: GCF_026225935.1. Classification (NCBI taxonomy): domain Eukaryota; kingdom Metazoa; phylum Chordata; class Actinopteri; order Gobiiformes; family Gobiidae; genus Boleophthalmus; species Boleophthalmus pectinirostris. Next base: position 12,795,437 of record NW_026571095.1, read on the forward strand.
CGTCTATTGTATTTTGATTCCTGACCTAGTTGCTGGAGAGAAATGAAATGGAGTGGAGGCACTAGGTGGCACCAGCCTGGCTAGGCTCTTACCTCTCCTCTGCGCATATAGACAGTGAGGTAATGGCCCATATCTGAACCATATCGTGTCAGGCTGGAATCGCCCACATAGAGCAGTAACCCAGTGGGACTCCTCGGCCGAATATTAAACAACAGCTCAAAACTGGAGCCCAAGACAAATGTATCATCTGTAAGAGATCAAGGTCCAATATTACACAAATTTTACTCTTGTGAGCTTTAAGCCATGTTATAAAGTTTTAACCTCCTCAAAAACAGACTTTGAGTTGTGTTTTGTTTCATCCACACATGTTTGAATAATCCTTTATTATTAGTCTGTATGCATGTCCAAAGCTGAAAATGCTCTGTTCAGCCTTGTGATGTCATGAAGCACCAGTAGGTATTAAGTTAACAGCTACTTTTTACCTTATGTTCAGTAGAGACCAGCAGTTCCAGGGCTGAAATTATCTAAATGATTCTGGTGAAGGTGTATGGAGGTTAAAACACAATGGAGCACTTACTACCAACTTCACAACACAGAACAGAAGAACTCATAACGCCTAAATATGCAGACTTGTGTGTTAAACAAGTGGGAATGAAACAAAACACAACTCCTGGTTTGTTTGTGATTAGGAAACAAGATTATAACATATTAGAAAATGGAGTAATATGGGCTCTTTAATATTTTTGAGAAAGCAAGACTTCCAGAATAGAAGGAAAATGTTGTTGTTGTATTTCATCATATAGTAGAGATATACTTACTGACAATGACATGAGCTCCGCTCCCTGAGAAATAGGCCCCCTTCTGGGTTTGTCCATCAAAGCAGGGCCCAGCGCCATGATTGGCTGAGGGCTCGGTCATTGATGCTCCGTTCATTTTGAAATTTCGGATACAGCCAGACACACTATGCTTGGGCAGAGCCTTCATCTGAAATACAAAAAGCAAAAGTTTTGAGATTCTTAAGTGTAGAAGGCTGTACAGTAGCAATGAAGAAAATACACAATATGTTAATCTTTTGAAACTATTGATCAAAACAGTAATAACTCGATATCTAAGAAAAAATAATAGTTACTTAGTTAATTTTTGAAACATACCAAATGTTTACACAAATACTTTGTGTTGACAGTGGTTCAGTAGTTGCCACAGGTGGCTAGTATGCAGTTAGTGTGTGCATGAGTGATTGGAGGGGCTTATGATGCAGATTTGCAGCCTTGCTTCCATCTGTTTACCCGGGGGGCAGCAGTGGCTACAGACAAAGTCTATCTGCACCCAGTATACAGTGAAGGAATATTGTAAAGTGCTTTGCGTGTCTTGAAAGGTGCAATATAAACCCAAGGCATGATAAATAGTTAAACTTTTTTGAAATATCTCAACATAAACATCACTGGTTCATCACTGGCGCGATTCCAGCTCCCACAAATGAATGCTGAATGAATGAATTGTGTCTTTGGGCAAGATACTTAACTCACCTTGCCCCCAGTGTCTGTGTACACTGGTGTGTGAGTGTGTGTGTGTGAATGGGTGAGTGGTTCTTTGATGTAAAGCAGTTTGAGTGCCTTGAAGGAGGAAAAGCACTATATAAATTACTATAAAAGTTGCTATAATTAGGATATTTATTTTACAGTACTGTACTATATGTAATGGAGGCTCCATATATATTTATACAATTATGCCTCATTTGACACCAGTCTCTTGGTATTTTTTTTTAATTATTATTATTATTACCATTCATATTCTTGCACTTTGTTATTATATGATGATTGTAATGTGTGAGTTACTGTGTCCAAATAATTCCCCTGTGGATCTGCTATGGTAAATTGTCATATTTTACTTAATACTAAAAATATGACCATTTACCAGCAGTATTGACACTCACATTAGTAATGATGTATTGATACATTGATACCAATACTTCCATTCTTGGTGCTGTGTCAATTACTACAAATACATGAAATTCAACCTATTAAACATATTCTAAAATAGTGTATTGTACCTTTAGCTGTTGGTGGAGTGACTCAGGTACACTGCCCAGGTAAACAGGAGACATAAACTGCTGCATAGATGTCAACTCAGCACTAGTCAGCTGACCATCCAGAGCTCTGATACCATCCACAACCAGCCGGAACTTCTTTTTCTCCAGACTGAACATGACCTGAGCAACACATTCAAAATCAATATACTTCAATATTTGTTCAGTTGTTTGTTTTAAAAGACATGAAAAGTACTGACTGAGTGCCACTTTCCGTCATTGTACTTCTCACGGTTGAAGATCTCCTTCTCTTTGCCAACAGACAGCCTGATCCTGCCTTTGGACATGTATAGAGCGAGGTGAGCACGCCCCCCTCTGGTACCAGCGAAGAACAGCAGGCCCTCATGAGATCGGGTCTTCACATCCAGAGAGAAGTGCGGTCTGGAGGAGACAAGAGGTTATTGTCTACAGACTCCCTCCAGGATGAGTCAGGTGCATTGTAAGACTTATTTATAACTTTTGAATGCAACACATGATCAAATAAAATGCCTTTTACACACCAATAACACATTTCTAAAGTCACAATATTTTTTTATGCTTACACAGGCTTTGAAATGTGGTGCAAATCAAATGCAGTAGCAGTATATAACAGATTTTTTTTTTTATCCTTTACCAGTGACGTAAGAAAAAAGTGAGAATCTTGTTTTAGAGAATCTTGGAAATAATAAACAGTGTTCCTTATAAATAAATGGTAAATACTTCTAAATAAATAAATAAATAAATATAAACAAACTCTAAAAATACTCAGTGACTAAAAGGTGCACTATGTAACTGTTATAGTGGAAGGTCCGCCACCTGCCATCTCCATAGAGAAATGATTTATTTGCCTAGAATGTTCCACAGTATGGTATTCAACTTATATACGTTGCATTTATTCGAGTTTTCACACTTTTTGCAATAGCATAATCACAGTGCACCTATAATATTGTAAAAGTTACTGTAACTTTCCCCCACTTCTCACAGTGACAAAAAATAGATACTTTTTTTACTTAAGGGTAAATTATAAAGATTATATTTATATTAGATTATCAACCTATCAATGGTGTTAATGAAATAAACAAAGGTTCAGAAGAGGGCCACACCTCAAAGACAAGCTCACCTCCAAGCCTTTCTTTACATTTTACTGATACCATGAGTGTAAAGTTCGAGTGGTCTGACCTGGGCTGCAGCACCTGTAGTGGGAGGCTGTAACTGAGCCTGCTGACCGGCCCCCCAAGGCGATAGGCGAGGGGGACCGTGGCTGGCAGATTACACACGGATACGCTCTCATTCACTCCACGGGCCACACCCTCCTACAACAGCAAGAAATATGAGTATTACACCACAGACCTAAGCACGGCATAAATCATATTACGCAAGAGGTTTTTGGATAGAAGCACTGAAATAGAAAGACAGTAAATCAGTCCCCTTAAAACAAAAAGTAAACCATCTAATGAAAATTTAAGGATTTATGACAGAAATAGTGTTATGCGAAAATCTATCAGTAAGTTAAATGTTTATATTATTTTAATGTATTCTTAAAGTAGACAAAATTTTATATTTATACACACATAATAATGTAATAATACTTTGTGTTATTTTTTGCACTGGTGATAAAGTGGGTGGGTTGACATAGCTGTAGTACTTTGCATTCTTTATGAATACAGAAGACATTGTTAGTGATTTCATTAAAAATTGGTTTTGTTAAAGGACTTTCTTAACATGTAGATTCTCAGTGGGGTCAAGGGGAAACTTGTGAATATATAATATGTTTTGTTAATAGCCTAGGACATTGTGCTTGTGCATACTGTTCAACTGTAAAAGTGATCTTTTGCCGTGAAGAAAGGCCTGTCATGATAAATTTTGAAGTTCGAAGTAAATATAGATGATAAATGATAATACTGAAACTAATTTAGGCCACTGACACAACAACTCAAGAGCAGATTGAAACCATAAAAACTATTCTAAATGTACAATATTGTTAAAAAAATCATGAGCTGCAATAAATACACAGTTGCAATAAATGAAACAGTTTAGTACTTATTTTGCATCTGTAATGAATCATACAAATTATTATTTGAACTTTTTATGGCTTAAATCATATTGTATATCCAAAAAATTAACAATTTCCCAGTAGTGCAAAGAAAATGTACACACAACAAATATGAACCACCCAAAAATCTTCTTCCAGTTATTATATACTGAAAGGCAATATAGTATTTATCGTGAAGACACAAATTAATTAGTGATTTAAGTAAAAGTAGTAGGAGGAAAAAAGGGGGTGAATGGCAGTTAGAGATGATTGGGTTAAATCAATGTGTATTATTCAAGTGATTGTTAAGATGCACAAAATGGTAAAGACAAAAGTGATGGCTTTGTTATTAAGGCAGCCTTTTATTAGAAATATAACATAATTTCACAAAATAAACAAAACATTCATGTGCAATCTGCAATTATGTTAAAATGATTGGCGTTAGGTCCTGGTCAGCGCCAGTCGGTCTGCTTCACCTCTGTAAATAATTGAGCAAAAAAAAAACAATGTCAACAACACTTAAATCATGCAGCCCTATTGATTGGATGAATTATGGATTTAAAAAACATTTATTTAGAATTTTAACCACTAATCATGATATTCTAATTTGTGGGATACACCTGGTAGTTCTTTGATACTGCTCCTACTGTGTGAAATCAATCATCAGTGAGTTTTTAATCATAATACAAACAATAACGTAACTACATAGACAATTTATTGTGACTAAGACAAATGAATTCTCACTTTATTGGGCGAGCGGTCGAGCATGAGCTGGGCGGGGCTCTGAGCACTGCACACGTCTAGAAGAACATCTCCACTGGTCGTGAACAAACTCAGATCTTCAGCTTTGAACAGGTTGTCTGGTCTGTATATGAAGAGTACAAAGTATAAATCATGTATTACTGTATGTACTTTCTTATACCGAATGACTGATCTTAAAGAAGGCTCACCGTCTTGTGTACAGGTTGGAAATGCAGCCTTTGAACTTGTCTTTACCCAGGACCACTGCACCATTTGTGTCTGGGATGGTCACGGAGCCGCTCTGCACCTGGCCTTTGTCTTCATCATCGATAAAGAGGTCGATTCTTTTAGAAAAAAACATATAATCTCATTGTTTATCACAATCGTATTTTGGATGTAACTGTACAACCACTAACTTTCCCTATATTCTACACTTTAAGATTAGGAGGGGTGTGATATGTTAAGGGAACTACATAGACCATAATCCTTTGCTCAAATTTCAATGAAGATAAGATCAGATTTGAAAGCTGCTAAATAAGAAGAGATCGTAAAATATAATCTATCAGTTTTATTTTCATAGCATTTTCCTCTATCTATTCTATCTGTACTTTACTTAATTACATTTTAAAGTGGATACTTTTTACTTTTACTTCACTACATTTGAGAGCAGGTATATATATATATATATATATATATATATATATATATATATATATATATATATATATATATATATATATATATATATATATATCTACTCCACATTTTTGAGACATGCTGAAATGGCTGAGAGGTTGTGATACTTTTAGTTTACGATTAGGGTTAAGTAACAAAATTGAGCACTTTCAAGAATGGCGAAATTGCAAATAGTAGGCAGAGATTGGAGAATTATAAGGGAACTTATCCCACAACTGACACTATCCCAGACATTTTCTGTATCATGATACAATATCACAGTGGTTAAGGACTAAGTGGGCGGAGCTACACATGTTCCTGGCTCATGGTATGAAATGTGGTACAGGCTCTTTAACATGTAACATTCAAACAATGGTTCTCTTACATTTCTCCTCTTCTGGTGACAGTTAAGTAATGCCACAATCCATCGCTGTACTTTCTGTTGGAACGCCACTTCTTGTTGTTAAATGCTAGAGTCACATAGCCATCCTCTAGCGCCAGATTCAACCCATTAGCCTAAAAGACAACCATAAAAACATCTAAATTCCATGCTAATAGTCATTTATATTAGATAAATGATAAGGGACTAACGAGTTTTTTGTCTTGTAGGATGAGACCCTGGTTCTCACTGCTTCTGAATCCAAGGGAGAGGGTCACATCTTTGTCCAGAGTGAAGCCTGCGAGGTTACCTGACAAGGAGCTGCCTAGGTTCAACTCAGTTTTACGAGAAATCTGCACAGAAATCATTTATTACACTTTAGGGTCTAAGCAAAATATACTGTTTACATTTAAATGACATTTGTGTGATGTTGTATGTTTAGGTTGAGTTCACACTTGCACATCATAACTGGGACTAAACATGGAACTAAATCTGGTCTCAATGGAAATGGTTTTGCTTTACTTAGAATGTTGCACAGTATGACATTAAACTTAGCTCAGTTGAGATAATTGTTACAGGTCAGATCTATGGAGAGGCGAATTCACTCTCTGTTAGAAGGCAGGTATACTTTTTAGCAATATAAAGCCCTGTTATGAATTAATGATTTAATATTACACTATGGAACATTACAAAACAAAAATATTTCCAAGTTAACAAGAAGGTAGTGACCCCCACCAGAACCTTTAAATATGCGTATTTAAATATACAAGTTTAAAGAAGATATATTGTGCTTGTCTCTGCTATATAGTTATAATCTATGACACCCGTGGATCATTATGTTTTCATTTGGACATTTTCATTTTCATTTTCATCTAAAACCTAATGTGAACACAATGTGTATATTTTACCTCAATTTTCTAGAGATATGTCTTACCATAGATTCCCGAGGACATCCTTTGTTGATGCCCACCGCCTCATCGATGGCTTTGTATGTTCTGTCCAGCTTAATATTTTTGACACAACCTTTGTATGGCTGCATTGTGATGTTATGTCTGAAAAAAAAAACCACAAAATATAAGATGATACAGATTTCATTCCCTGATATACAAAACCTGTCAAAGGTTTGAACACACTTTCTCATTCAATTTTTCTTTGTGTAGTACTTGTAAATACATAGTGAAGACATCAAATATATGAAGCAAGAAATATGTAATTATGTATGCAAGAAATACTTAAATAAATAAATACATATTTATTTACTTATTTATACATTTATTTACTAAATCACACATGTTTCTGTGCACAGATTTTGAGCCAGATTTCAATGTGAATGGTCATGAAAATAGAGAAAAAAAAACCAAAATGAAAAAGTATTCAAACTTTGACTGATATATATACAATATATATTTGGAATATTTTCTGCTGACAGCATACCTTTCTCGTATGTCCTGAGGGACACCACCAATGTAATATTCAGTGAAGTCAGTCAGGGTAAAGGCAGCATTAGCCTTGACCACAATTTTTGAAGCTAGGTTCACTGTGATACTCCCTCTGCTATTCAAAACAATGACGCCATTTGCAAAATCTTCACGCTGAAAAGAACAGAGCAAAATATGTCAGAATTAGGAAAATCGTACAATGGTTGAAGCAATAAAATACATTTTAAAAAACGTACAGGAAATACTTTCATCTCCCCGTATGTTGGTGGTCCAGTGAGGCAGTTACTATGCAGGAGCACAAAACCCTTTTCAATCGTCAAAGCAAAGTATTTGTCCTAAAAACATACAAAAAATAATAATTTATCGCATGTAATACTGTCAAGAGTTACAATTATTCTTTTTGCTTGTAATGACAAAAAAAATAAATAAATACCTCAGTCCCCATGTAAAACAAAAGTCCATTTTCTGAGCGGCTACTGACAGAAAATTCTAAGAAGATGAGACTTCCTACTTTATTTAAGTAAAATTTGGCATATCCAGTGCCCTCAAAGAAATCAGACTCCTCAGGAAGCACTTGCCTGTATCATAATAAAATACATATGTAATTTCAAAAATCAATCCTATACATTATAGTTACACTTTTTAGAGGATAAGCAGCCAAAAATGAAATAAAAACTATAGCTTGAGTTTAAAGTTATTTGTTTCTGATCTTAACAATATAATTACTATATTTCCTTATCATTCAATAAATGATCAATGGAACATTTTTGTTTTGCATTGCGTTAAGATTTGAGCTCTAGAAAGTTGAAATAATAACATCTGTAACTCTTTATAGATACAACTAACAAACTAATTATTTAAGTGTCTTACCGTTTGCATGGAGTCTCTGGGTTAACTTTATATGCAGTTTGGAAATTATAAAGGCTGATAGCTCTGTCATTGAATAAACCAAATTCAATGCAGCCCGTGTACATTGGGTAATTGAGAGAAGCTGGTGGCTAAGAATGGAAAAAAAAAGATTAGATAACTAGAATATTTGGAAATAAACATGATGTGAATAGTGTTAAAGTTATATCCTCCTACAGTGAAGTTGGCTGGGTATCCTCCCACATAGAAAACCACATCATGAGGGCTAAGGTCCAAGAGGTTCTTCATTTGGTCTCCCTGTGCGTTACTTGTAACTGCAGGTCCTCCCGCCACAACATCTTTGTTGAGGATCAGCTCTGCATCCTGGTACATTCTAAATTACAATTCAGTAAAGCTTCGTTATTTTGTGAGTAAGTCTAGCCAGTCTGCTCATATGTGAGTATCAAATTTTATGTGCATTTTGTTTCAAATATGCATTCATATGTTTGTAGTTTCTTATTACAAGCACAAATAAAAGGGGGAGCTTATTACCTCCTAAGGATTGCTTGGTCAAACTTGGACTGCTCCGGTACAGACTTAGTGATTTGGTCTGATTTCATTGTATACTCCACTCCATTGAGTTTGTACACACCATACAATATGTTGTCCCTCAAGACCATGCCGATGTAGTTTTTAGAAGACTGTCAAAATAGAGAGAGGGAGAAATGTTTGCATTAAAACAAGTTGAGTTATTTATTTTTATTTTTTACATTTGCCTATTTGCTCACTCATTGAGAACTTAAATTCATGAATCTGTAGCTATAGTTAGAGCTTGCAATGGTAAATAAAAAAATATTGTTACCATAGAATTCTGTCATGTTTAAAACAGCAGTACAAAGCAGCCAGCGAAAGCATTGGAAAAAATTCTATGATGTGTGATGACACGATCTGGAGGTCAATATAATGTATATGTTTCCGTGTGTGATATAATTTAGAAGTAGGTGTACTATTGGAAAGTGACAGCTGGAAATTTTGTTTCCATAAGTACACTTTAAGAAAACAGGGATTATAAAAAATTACATATAACTTGGGAAACTGATATTTTTCATCATGCCATGATAGTATCATTAAAGGGCCCAAATTATGCTATTATCTGATCCAAATTATAATGTTTCCTCATCAAAAACATACCTAGATTTGTGATTAGTTTCATTCACACATGTTTAAAACACAAATATTTAGGAGTTCTCTTAAACACAAAACACTCGACCTTATGATGTTATGTGGTAATACACACAGTGCTTCACTGTGTTTTTAAAGTCCATACACCTTCACTAGAATCATTTGGATAATCTCAACCCTGGAACTGCCAATGTTGTCTGAACTAAGGTAAAAGGAAGGTAAAAGGTAACTGTTAACTGTTAACTTGAAAACTACAGCTTCATGACAGCACAAGGTAGAACAGAGCATTTTGAGCTTTGGAGATGTAGACTAATAACGCAGGGTTACTGAAACGTGTGGATCAAACAAAACACAACTCCAGGTATGTTTTTGATGAGGTAACATGCATTATAACATGTCTTAAAGCTCATAAGAATCAATTTTGCTTAATACAGGAGCTTTAAGTCTGATCCCATTGACTTACATCTCTACTGCCAAGGTACATGACAAACAGATCTTCTTTCCCTCTGATCTGCCTGCGCCTGCGCCTGCCATCCCCTCTGCCTATAGGCCTTTGGAGCTGCAGAGACACTGAAGTGTAGGCTCTCAGGTCATCCAGGTCTTTGGGTGGTCTCAGCTCCACATAGCCCTCTCCATTGAACTTCATGGGGATACCAATCTGCAGATTGGAAAAATAAACGGGTTGAAAACAATAATAAGGAAGTTGTGTTAAAGTGCATATGATAGGTTAGACTACTAATTTGACTAAAAAGCATAGTTAACATTGTTATATGTAAGATCATACAAAAATCTTGCAAATTTTTTTGATTATTCATTTTTCTTTTTCCTGTATTTCTGTCCTTTTCTTTTAAAATTATTTATTGACACTTAACTGATGAATGATGAATATTTATCACAAGTACTAACCCACTAAACCAACTAAAAATGAGGAAAAGCATGAAAACTTGTCTTTAAAGTGAAAAGTGTATGTGGATTCTGACCCTGTTGGCAGCATCTCGGGCCTGTTCAATAAGATCTTTGATTTTCCTGATGTTGTCTGTGATGTTGCTGAGTGGTGTGAGGTCCATGGTTAGGTTTTCCACTTCTGAGATTTTATTGGTAAGTGTTGGTATTGTATTTAACAGCTTCTTCACTGAAAGACAAAAGACACATTTAATAGTTCACAGTAAGAAAGTACATTTGGAGTAAAAAGATAACTAATCTATTACTAACTTAGTTGCATGTTAAATAAATTATGTGAACACAGGATATTAAAACTTATGCTGCTATTTGCACTGTTTATCTATTCACAAGATAGAACTGACTCTTTTCTGTTTGAGAGAAGAACTTAGCCTAAATATACAGGCTTTGTGTGTTAAACATGTGTGAATGATATAAAACACAACTCCAGGTATGTTTTTGATGAAGAAACAACATTATAACAGATCAGAAAACAGTGTAATGTGGGCCCTTTAAGGAGCATACCTGACTGATCCACATCATCCAGGATACCGCTGCTATTGGAGTCCACAGGGGAGATGTTGATCTTGCCCAGCTCCTTTTGGATTTCGTCCAGTCTGTCCAACGTATTTGTGGCTGTGTCATTGGCCAATGCTGCTTTTCTCTTTGCTTCTTCTAGCATTTCAGCAATCTCACCTAAACATAAAAATATAATATAAAAACACAAGCTTTGAAGGCTAGAAGTCATCATAATCCCATATTCACACAGTCTCTACCTCTGTCGATGTCCTTTAAACCATTTTGAGCATTCAGAAGATCATTTTCAAGAGTTTTCTTTTTTCTCTCAGCCTGTTTCAGACGTTTCTTCAGAGCAGTGATGTCGTCCACCGTAGCTATCAAGATAAAACTGCACTTAATTTTTGGCTGTTTAGTCTGAATTTACTGTCAAACTATTGAGATTTTATACCATTAAGTCTCTTTTCAGCATCCTCTGCCTCACCCACAAGGTCTTTACTTGTATCTTTGAGGTCCTTTGCTCTTTCTGTTAGCTTTTGGTCATTGACGTTCTAAAATTGAAAAGAGTTATTACAATCTGGAAATATTTTTAATAACAGACAATTAATGTATTAATATAATGTAATGTAAGGTAGTAAGGTTAGTGTATATGGTGTAAATAATGTTTTCTTTTGTTTGTTTTTCTTATGTATGGAAAATGATCCTTGATCAAAGCTCAAAATAAACAAAATCATCAAACCATAAAAAATGTGTTGAAAAGTATAACTGTGACTTGTTAAGAAAATTACATAGGGATCTCTAGCTTGTGATAAAAAGTGCTATGACTATAAATAAAAATTTACTACTGTTGCCATAAAAAGAAACAAAACACAACTATATATGTTTTTGAGAAGGTAAGAAGGAAGGAGAAGGAAGAACAGCATTACAACATGGCTTAAAGTGCACAAGAATAAAAGGCTACAATGTTTAATATGGTCTATACTGTATTGGTAAGAAGTTGTATTTGACTTAAATATAAACTTTAACTTACGTTCAGTGCATTTTCCGCTGCCTCTTTAGCCTCATTAGCAGCAGTCTCTGCAGCGTTGATGGCCTCTGTGATGTTCTTGTACGCATCGATAGCATCTTTAGCATTGCGCACTTCAGCCCTGTCACTGGCATTCTTCACTGCACTGTTTCATACAAAAAATAAATACATATAATAAATAAACAGTTTTTGTAATACTCCAAAACTACCTGACTGAAATTAATTGCCTTGATTAAAATAGAAATACTGTTGCTAAAATGTATTCTTAAACAGCAACATATCGCAGATTATCAATATCAAAATATCAGTGATCACATGTATGACCATATCGTGATAATATCGTATTGTGAGCAATATATTTGTATCATGAGGGACCCTGTGATTCCCAGACCTACTTACTCCTCAAGCTCTTTGGCCATCTTGGCGAGGTTCTTTGCATGCTCCTCTGCTTTGATCACAATGTCTTCTTGGGCAGCTGCTTTGGTGAGATCATTCACTTTCTTGGTCAAATCTGTTTTAGCCCCATCGAGTTGTGCGGCTAACTCTTCATACTCCTAAAAAGCACCAGGCAACAGCTGAATAATAACACAGAGCTTGACCTCATCTTTCTCAGTGTACAAAGAGTAAAAATGCAGATAGTTATCAGAAGTGGCAGGCTTGTAAGGGCATGCACGCTTAAAAGTGCGCAACTGGAAATAGATGAGGGATAAGAAAAACAAGGGCTACTACTGTATACTGATGACTTAATTTAGAATTTTTTTGAACTGTCAGTACAAGACAGCTGAAGATAGATGTGAGCGCCCCTTCAGTGTGTCCACCAACAGGTACACAAGAAGCAGCCATCAATCATTTACAGCGCCCATTACACTCTCTTCTGATCTATGTTATAATGTTGTTTTCTTATCACAAACATACCTAGAGTTGTGTTTTGTTTGACTCACACACGTTTAACACAAAGCCTGCATATTTCTTCTCTCAAAGAGAAAACACTCTGTTCCGCCTTGTGATGCCATGTGTCAGTGCTCCATTGTGTTTTCACTAAAATCATTTGGATAATTTCAGCCCTGGAATTGTTAATCTCTACTGAAAAAAAGGTAAAAGTAACTGTTAACTTGAAAACTACTGCTTCATGACATCACAAGGTGGAACAGAGTATTCTGTTTTTTGGAGATGTAGACGGATTAATAATCCAGGAGTACTCAAACATGTGTGAATGAAACAAAACACAACTCTGGGTATGTTTATGATGAGGTAATAGTATTATAAAATGACTTAAGCCTCACAAGAGTCAAGTTTGTGGAATATATGACCTTTAAATACATTATTCATTAATTTATTCATGTTCAGAAGTGGCAGGCTTGCATGCTTAAAAGTGTGTAACTAGAGACAAGTGAGAGGTAATAAAAAGAAGGACTACTCTTATATTACTGTATACAGATAGCTTAATTAAAGCTCTATTAATAATTTTGGGTCATAAGATTTACCTTTTTGCTGTCTGTTAGCATTTTCACCATATCCTGAGTCTTTTGTAGCTCATTTTTGGCCATGTCCATTTGATCCTGTACAGTCTTCCTCTCCTTTTTCAAGGCCTCTACACGTTTCTGTAGGGAAAAAGTAACCAACATAATGAGTATTTTAACACAATCAGACCAGAGAGAACTGACTTAGCTGGAACTAGAACAGGTGAGATGATTTGTGCTGTTAAACAAGTCTCTCACATGTAAAATTACAGCCACAAGCAAGTTTTTCAGTTAATCACTCTCAAACACTTAAACAGGACTACAAATGCTTATATTGATCACACTCTCCTGAAAATGTGCTGTTTAAATCTATTTTGTATATATATATTTTTTGGCTTTCAGACTATCTTAAAACTTTTTTGGCATTGTTTGCAAATGTGTGCCTTTGTAACTACATGTAGAGTATCAGTAATTTTAAGGTGCATTATTTGGCTTTTATCCAACCACACTTCAATCATCTACCTACCCCCACCTTAATAAAATATTACACGACTAGAGCATGTTAACTGAAGTCTAAACATGACATAATAAACATAATTAAGTAAATAACATGCCTTGCTTTGCTATTAAATGCTCTATCATTACCTTCAGGTCTTCCAGCTCTTTAGCGCTGAGGTCATTCTGGGACATAGCCTGTTTCACTCGGTCTTCCGCCTGCTTCAGAGCCTCCTCCAGATCTTTGAGTTTGTTATTGAAGTTATTCAGCAGTGAGTTCAGTTTCTTTGCAGTCGCCTCATTTTGGTCACACTGATCACTCACATTCGTTCTGATGTAGTCCAGCACTACAATGAAAAAATATGTAATGTATCATATTGTCTGTATCAATATATCTCGTCTAGATAGGCTGCATCACATAAGAAAATTTTATTCTGTCAATGAGATTTTTTTGACATATTACATTAGCTTCTGTTTACCTGTTATAATGTTGTTTCCACATCAGAAACATACCTGGAGTTATGTTTGTTATGTTTAGCATACAAATTCTGGATATTTAGGCTGTATTCTTCTCTCAAACAGAAAACTATGTAAACGGTGTGTAATATAAGACTTTTAAAACTGAATACATTTAACCATTTATCCAAGTAGCTTCCTCAAATCTGACACTGTTTCTGGAGTTAACTACACTAAAACTAACACACCCTAGTTGTTTGCAGTAAGAAATATCTGTTCTTATTTCACTGAACCTATGTGAACTAGGATGTGTTAGTTTCAGTGTAGTAAGTTTCTCCCTTCAGTAACATATAAGGCAGTCACTTACAGAACCCTGTCAGAACTGAAGAAGCTACTTAGATGAGTGTCAAATCGTATTCACACTTAAAAACTTTCATCCTGTTGACAGACTTAAATGTCTTTAGCAATTGTATCATATTGCAAAAAATATATGAAACTTTAAGTGCAAATTTCTTTCTTACATTTTCTAGCTTCTTCTCTTTCAGTCTCAGCAGCTGTTTTCTGAGGAGTGAAGTTCCTCTGTCCCATCTCCTTTACCATACGTTCTGCTTCTTCTAATAATTTGGTTAGGTTTTCATTTGACGGACGATCACCACTTGTTCCCATTTCTCGCAACTGGTCGATCAGGGCTGTAAAAATGAATGCATATTAACTTTAAAATCTTTAATTCTTTCATATTTACTTGTATTAATTATGTACAAAGAATTACCGTGAATTTTCTTGAGCATATTATTGATATCTGTATCCAGGGTCTTTGCTCGTTTGTGTGTCTTGTCTATTTCTTCTATTGCTTTGTCTGTGGCTGATGCAGTGTCTTTAGCCTAAACACAAATACATTAAAATAACATAATTTACAGATGTTTTCTTTGCTCTTTTTGGTGTTTTCAAAGTCTCACCTTGTCTTTGAGGGGACCAATATCATTCTCCAGACTGTTGATGTCGTCCTCGAGCTGGGTGATTTTGGTCTTTTGGTTGTTTACTGAGCGGGTGTATTTGTCCACAAGAATCTGTAAATAAGCACACAGTAAATTTAAAGGTGCATTATGTAACGTTTCTGGCGTAGGATCCGTGAGATGATTTTCTCTGTGGAGATGTTTTTGCTTCATCTGAAATATTGCACAGTATGGTATTAAACCTTTTTATCTTCATGGAGACCAAACCAGACAAAGTTACAGGTCAGATCTATGGAGAGGCAACTATTTTTGCGCTACCCATGATAAAAAAAAAAAAAAGTAAGGCCATGTCATAATAAGAATAATCAAGAATAAGATTTAATGCAAAAGTTTGAGTTACTGCAAAAGACTGACAGTAGCCTTTAGTTTTAAATGGTAAATGGTCAAAATGGTCCCTTTTTTGTGCATTTTCACCTTCAAGACACTGGGGACAAAGTGGGTTAAGAGTCTTGTCCAAAGATACAATGACAGCATTCAATTGTGGGAGCTGGTATCACACCACTAACTTCTGAGTCAGTCTAACTCATATAACAAAAATGTTTTATGCTTAGACTGGGATGCGTACCACCAACCTTTGGATCAGTGGACAAACACTCCAACTGAGCCACTGTCATCCATGAATGACAACAGTTGATACGATCCGTATACTGTTATGTAAATACTCGTGTATGTACAGGGCATGTTTTTATATCAGCACAAATCTGGAATGTTTTTATAAGCAAAAATGCCCCCCAGAAACCATATCACATGCATTTGAAGTGCAGGGTTTTCTAACAGTTTTAAAATTTACCTTGGTATCTGCTATGGCCTTCTCGAGCTTTTTCAGTCTCTCGTTGGAAGATGAACTCGCACTGGCATTTTCCAACAAAGTTTTGATTCTTTGCAGTTCGTCATCTAGCTTTTCCAAATCATTCAGCAAAGTCAACGCACAGTTATCACATTCTGAAATTACATACATATTAGTCAAATTAGCATAAAAATAAATGCAATTTTCACTTATTTGTATTTGTTTTAGTTTTTTTTTTACCTTTGCACTGGTCATCTGTGTTAGTGTCTCCAGGCTCCAGCGTATTCTTACAGACTGTAGACATTTATTGAAATTTTGTTAAGTTAATTTTGTACATACTTCATACTATTTAGTATTATAGATATAGATATATATATAGATATATATAAGTAAATATAAGCAGGCATAGGCAAAATCAATATCCTTACTTCCAGTCCTAGGGTCACAATTGTTCCCATTGCCATTGCAGTTGCATGGCCGACAGCTTCCTCCGGGAGCCATAGGGTCACCATAGAAACCAGGAGAACATCTATGGAAGCAGGTAGACAAAATAAACACCAAATAACATAATAAATAACATTCATTATGGGAATATTTTGAATGTACAGGCTAACACACACCTCTCACATCTTTCCCCAGTGTAGCCAAGTTTACATGAGCACTTGATCCCACCGCTGACCTCCTGACAGCCCATAGCAAAACTACAAAAAAGTAAAATAAACAAATAAATAAATAGCAGTACAAACATAAATGAATGAAGAAAAATCTGTGTTTAAGTGACTGATGGTTGCTCTTTGCCTACCTGTTTGTGGACACACTGAAGGGGCAAGGGCAAACAGTGCATGTCCTTTGTGATGGGTTTCCATAGTAACCCTCTTTGCAGCGTTCACATCTGTCTCCAGCTGTGTTGTATTGACAGTTCTAAAAAAAAATTACATTTTAATGAAGGTTCATTCATTTTAATTTTATTTTATTTTTATTTTTAAAAGGCCCATAACATGCTATTTTCTGATCTGTTATAATGTTGTTTCCTCAACATAAACATACCTAGACATACCTAAAGTTGTGTTTTGTTTAATTCACAAGGTGGAATAGAGCATTTTGAGCATTTGAGATGTAGACAGACTAATAATAAAGAATTACTCAAACATGTGTGTATAAAAAAAACAAAACCAACAAAAACCAAAAAAAACAAAAAAAACCACAACTCCAGGTATGTTTTTAAGGAGGTAACAACATTCTAACATGACTTAAAGCTCCAAGAGTCAATTTTGTGTAATATAGGACCTTTAAATGATTAGATTTCTATAACATACATTGCGTAACAATCAGGCACTACTTCATATCAAATGAATCAAATGAATGAGATGTTGAAATAGTTGACAGCCTCAGGGCCTAGTCTCTGACTACACAATTGTTCACAGTGGCGTCACACAGCATGCCCTGTCTAAAGAGCATACCACAGGTTGCAATGTACTATGTACAGTCAGTTTGGGGGTCTTACCAGACACCTCCCTGTTTTGTCCTCACACTCGGTGGCTAATCCGTTACAGTTGCATGGTATACACTGGCCCAGGTACAGTCCACTACCATCTCTGAAGTAACCGGGGGCACATTTCTAAAAAAAATACAACACATGTAGTTAAAAGCAGATATATACAATACATGTAAATAGATAACTTCATCAAAATACCGTACTATTAAATGTAATCAAAATTAGGAAAAATTTGAATTGTAGAAAAAAAGTATAAATATTCTGAAATGTTAAACAATTGATTGCTATATACATTGGCCCCAAGGAAGAGTTCTCTGGTAACCTTAAGAAAAAAAAAAAAAAGAATTAATTGGAAAAAAATTATCACAACATCCCAAGATGTTAAGTTCCTCTCATTTAAAATAAAAATGTAAATCCATCCACCGGCTTGCAGTTTGTTTTTCATGTGCTGATAATTCCTCTGTTTGTCTTTTATCAATACATACCATATACTCCAACTTAAACAGTGATCCACCCCTTGGCTTGAACTTTGCTTTAAGAGATAACAGTGGTAAAGGCACCACGTTTTCTCTAAGACACATATATAAAAAACTCAACCATCTTTTACCTGGATTTGTTCGCTGGCAACAGTATCTATAAGAGTGGGATACTGCACGGTCTGCCCTGTGTTCTGACGCCAAGGGAATAACCATGACCAAGAGGAGCCCTGATCATTGACTGTTGGATATTGCAGCCTGTTCCAATAGGAGCGAGCCTTTGTGAGCAATCTCAATGCCAGAATAAGGTTAAAAAGATGACTAAAAAAACCGCTGAAGGTGGCATTTTGGCAGCTGCTGCTGGGATAGAAGGTGTGTGTGCAAAAATATTAAATATAATAGTCATTATCTGAATAAAAAAAGGCAAATGAAAAGGTTCATTGAGACTATTTTTATCTGTAGCATTACAATGTGACATTTTCCACCCTCAAGATCATTCACTCATTCACACGTACTCTCATTAATCAATGTACGCAGGGTGTGGTGCGTATGCTTATCTTGCCCAAGGACACAATGACAGCATTCATTGTGGAACTGCACCTCCAACCTGTGGGTCAGTGGATCTGACCACTCAACCAATGACGCTTACGTAGAGAGTGGCAACTTTCAGATCAGTGGACAAACGGTCTACTAACTGAGCTACTGTCAAGTCGTATTGTTTAAGTTGGTAATACTGTATCAATATTGTGTGCTGCTATATCGCCATATTGTTAAGAGTATTTTTTATTTATTTTACCAAAATATTTTGTGACTACTCTACAGTTTTGATCATTGATGCAATACATTTGACATATTTACTGTTTTGCTTTTTAAAATAGGTGTATTTCATATTCAGTTTGCAAGAGTAGTCAACTGAAAGTTGAGAAAAGTTCTTAAAAACTCATTGCTGTGACTTAATAGGATGTTCAGAATGCATAAACTAAATGAGGAATAACTTCTAGACTGCAAACTAGTTAAAAATAAACTAATTCTGTTTTCTACACATTTAAAATTGTAAAAATTAAGTCTAGCACATTTAAAAGAGATTCAGGCTTAGTAACTACTTAACCCTAGAACACTATCGCCGGGTGATTTTCACCCGAGCAAATGTATTTACATGATTTTCAATATGTTGCATTTTTCTGAGTGTCATGAGTCCCTGGGTAGCTTCACCATTGTTTTTAACATCTATGAAGGTGTGGGTGTTTCCCTACCCCAAAGCCCACTTTTTCCTACAGGCTTGGTTTCGGGTGATTTTCACCCGGCAATAGTGATAGAGGGTAATGTACGTTTTGGGTGAATTTCACCCAGCGATAGTGTTAGTGTATAAAATCAAGTGATCCTGCCACATGTCAAGGGTGACAACATTCAGTCTCACCATATTTACTGTCACTCTCTGACATCTCAGCTAGTGAGTAACACATAGGTAAGGTTTAGGTAAGGTGTCGATACTTTTGACCAGATGTGTGGTCACTATGGCTGTGGAAGGAAAACCAAGAGATGGCCACTTTGTGTGTTCTATGGTATGATCAATGCTTGTGTGATTAACTCCTGGATCATTCACAATGGGAATACGATGAAGAGAGGTGACAACCAAATGCAGAGGCCTTATATGCAGGCTTTGGCACTGGCACTCATCAAACCATGGGCAGAGCAGAGACTGTCCTCTTCAAATCTGTCATGTCAACTCAGAGTCCTGATCTGTAGTGTGCTTGACATCCCTACCTCTGGCACTCTTGTGAATGAGGCAGGACCAGTGGCAGCAGAAAGCAATAGTCCCTTAGTGAGGTGTGCTGACTGCCCCGCAGGCTCGGACAGGAAGACACGGCACAGGTGCCATGTCTGCCGTCGACCGGTGTGTCCACGCCATTACTACCCTGCGTGTACTGACTGCATGTAAGGAATAGGTAAGTAAGAATGTTCTTGGAATGTGTATGCTAGCCTTATTTAGTGCAGTGGTTATGAATATATATAACAAAGTGGTGATTTCAAAGTGAATTCTTATGGTGAAAACAATATTTTAATCAAGTGGTCATTTTTACACACTGAAAAAATACTATTTTTTGTTCCTCTCTCCTGTAGCTGTTTGCGTGCCAAGGAGTCTGTGCCTTCACCAGGGAAGTCTCACATGTCTCAGGAATGGGTGGACCAAAGACCAAGTTTCCTCTATCATTATTTTTTTTTTTAGGAATTTTTTGTTCTCAAATTCCAAATTTTTTAGTAATTTTCAAGCATGTTTGTAGGATCTTCCTATTTTTTTATTTTCCATTTTGTTAAACATACCACAGTTGAAAATAAAAGAAAACCACTCTAATTTATCAAGTGTTGTCATATTTTGATCTATTTTTTATGACAAGTACCTTTTGTTGGGTATATTATATCGGGTAAAAATCACCCGGCAAAAGTGATGGTGTAACTTTTTATAGCGAAAGTGTTCTAGGGTTAATTAAGAAGTTAGGGTTACGATATTCATAAAACCTTTGCAAACAACTAATTATGCTGTCTTAGCCTGTCTAAAACCTAACCCTGTAGTTTAGCCCTCTACAAACATGTTCTGAAATGCATGGTATTGTTGGATTATTTAAGCAGTTCAGATTTCAATCTTCTCCCAAATGTTAATGCTCCTTGACGTGTTTAGAATGTGAACTATGAACAGAATCCTCCTATAAAAACATAAACCGTGAATTGAATTGTAGTTGCAGTGGCTGTCAGAAAAAAATGTATATCTTTCAAAATCGTTCATTCCAACTTGGAGGAAGTGTTTGGGAAGAGGGAATTCTGGGTACATCCCTACAACCAAGCCCCTAGAAAAGTTCTATGGTTCTGTAAAATGAATTGTTCTTTGCTTATTTATTAATTACATTTTAAAGTTGGAACACCAAATCCTCTTAAAGGCGTACTGTGTAACCTTTCTGGTAGGGTGCTCACCACCTGCTTGTTTCTATGGAGATAATGCTGTTTTGCTTTGATTATACGACAGTATGGAAAAAAAACTTGGTAATCACAATGCGACAGGTTAATGGTCAGATCTATGGAAAAGCAAGGCTGAACATGTAAGAATTCATGTTTTTCAAGGTAATTTAAGCTATAAAAAAACTGTAATTGTAAAAAATGCAAGGCAAATATGCTTAATGCCCTACTGTGGAACATTCCTTGTAAAAAAAAAAAACATAACCATGGAGACAAGCAAGGAGGGAATCGTGCACCTTAGAAGTTGCATAGTGCACCTTTAAAATATTGTGTTATGCAGTTTGTGTGTGACGCGTAACCATGCAGGTGATCACAGCCTCGTAATCACTAATATTATGTCTGTGCCTCATATCCCACCCTGAGGGAATACAATTCAGCTGCACGTCTTCGCAACCGGTATTTTCCAGTACATTCCTCCCACTGCTCCTCAGCTGATAGAGTTTTTTTTCTTCTAAAGAAAAAGGTGCAGCCCTGAGTTCTGGCAAGTCAGGACACCCGAAATGTATGAGCTCCTCAAAAAGATTCCTTTCAGTCATCGTGAGCTCCACCCTGAATGTTATGTACAGAGTATTTCACACCTGACAAGTCCTACTGCCACTCCCTACAGTTGCTATATCATTTTCAGTGTAGCCGAGAGGCACATATATATGTTCGTGGTAAAAAATCTACAGGCTGTTAATGAATCCATGTGTGTCTTAATGCTATAATGACATCATGTCTGGGAGATTGCCTGATCTAGTAGTGGAAAGAGTATTGAATATTTGTAAAAGTAAAAGTAAAAGGTAGGCATGAAAAATACTACTAGTGTATTAGCAATTTTAGAAGCTTTTTAGATCAGCTTTCTGTACAAATCTCAGTCAATCAAAAGTAAAAGTGAATTTAGTCGTTTTATAAACCACAAGCTATGTATTCTCTGAAGTCTGGCTTATCAGAGCAGGCAATGCTGTGCTGGATGTGTGTTGGAATGGAGAGAAACAAAGACGGCCATGGGTTTCAACTAATTACAAATACATGGCTAGAATTATACTCAGTTACAAGTACAAGGTTTAAAAAGTACAGTTATTTAAAAAATATCCTCAGTTACACTAACATGTGTATTTGTAATGAGTTACTTTCCAGTCCTGGCCTTACCTCACAGGAGTCCCCAGAGTACTCAGGAGGGCAGGAGCACTTCTCCACAGTGCTGCCTGGGCTCCCTGTGCCACTGTCAGAGGCCTCCTCCAGCCCCACGTCCCCCAGGCTCAGGCGCTGGCTTTGAGTGAAGTACAGTGCTCTGATCCTCAGACCCACCAGACTGGCCAAGACCATCATCAGCTCCTGTCTAGACACCGGCCTGTTGTTGCCTGCATGACGCCAGTTTCCCTACAGATAACAACAGGTCATATGGGTATACATAAAAGCACTAAGGTTAAAAACATTAAACAAGACCCACTTTTCCAAATTTTATGTTTTATTTAGTATTATTATTTTTTTTACTTTTGTATTTATTCATATTCTTGCTCTTATTTGATTTCACTAGTTTTATTGACTTAACACGAACCAGGGAGTTAAATAGAGCTTTATTTTATATTCCAATCCAATTTTTAATCTATATTGAACAAATTTTTACCCATAGTTTAACCAGGAAGGTCACAAAAAAAACCTTGGCCAATCTCAGAAATGTGGATAACAATAGTAATTTATAAATGCATTACTCCAGTTATGCTTTTAATTAGTTGCTTTTTATGCTTTTCTAAGTGCATTATAATGTGATAAAAAATAAAAGTGCACTGGGAAAAATATATGTACTGTTTACCTCTACAAGCTGCACTCGTCCATGGTAGATCCTGTCTGGATTTGGAAGCTGTGGGGCCACGTGAACGAGAGTCATACTTTGGCCCTAAGAAGAAGTCAAAATAATGTTGATGACAAATGAGCAGAATCAGACTAAACATTTAGTAGAACTGTTAGTTCTCTTACAGTAAGGAGAACATCTGGTCTTCTGTCGATCAAAGTCATCCCCTCACTAGGAATGCCAAAAGACTTTGTTTGGTAAGTCAAGAAACCGCCGTAGGAGGAGACCTGAAGAGGGATAAACGGTGTTTGTATACGGGGTACTTAGGTGCTTATTTTTTGACTACAATAAGCTCTGTAAGGTAAGTATAAATATAATGACAACATTTCTCTAATTAAGTCTAAGACTAACCCTGTTTCCCAGGTAAGAGCGCGGTGCCACCCAGTGCAGCACCCAGACTGTAGGACTGAGCTCCTGGACATCTGCCACCACAGTCCCACTGGCTGAGTTCAGTACCGAGGGCACCTCCTTTTGGTCTGGACTTTCCAGTCGCCAGCCACGCATCTCCACAAACTAAAACAAAATGACAAGGAAAGACATCCACCAAGTAATTAAATAGAAATTATTTGGGCAATTTAAAACAATTTAATGCCAAAAATGTACCTTTCCCCTCCGTTTGGTGGAGCTCTCACACTGGTCTGTTGCTCCAAAGCAGAAACAGCTGGTGCAGCCCATAGGGTTGAGAGGGTCAAAGTGGAAAGAGCCTGTTCGACAGCTTTCACACCTGGGTCCAACCACATTTCTCTATCAAAGCAACAGCAAACATAAACAAAGATATACAGTAAATAGTTTACTTTGTCAATTTACTATAATCAAGTTGTGACTCTTACCTTGCAGAGACATGCACCAGTGTCAGGATCACACACCTCGCTGGTGACACCTCCCTGTTCACAGTTGCAGCGCGCACATTGTGGGTAACCATAGTAACCAGCAGCACAGCGGTCGCACTGCCTCCCTCCAATCCTGGGCTTACAACTTAAAAAAAAAAAGAAGTTTATAGATTTTTATTGCAGCATACAATCTTAAACTGAATACAAGCTCCCTGACCTGCATTGTCCAGTGATGCGGTCACAGTCGGGCCCTGCATTAGCAATGATACCAGTGGGTGAACACTCGCAGTCGTCACAGCCCAACAGGGGGTGGTAGCTGTAGGTCAGATTCTGACACACATCACAGGAGGGTCTGACTGTCTGAGGGGGGCAAATACAGCGCCCTGTCACCTCATCACACAGCCGACGCCCACATTCACAGCCTGCAATCAAAATATGTATGATCCATTAACTAATAGAACAAAAATAATTTCAAGAATTTGGTTTGGAACGCAAAGTTGACTCACGTCTGCAGTAGGGAAAGCCATAGTATCCTGTAGCACACTTATTGCATTGGCGTCCGATCACAAACTGCCTGCACGGGCACTGTCCTCCCAATGGGTCACATGTAGAAGAAGTTGAGCCAGTCTTATCACAGTCACAGGGAAGAGCGCCATTATTGTAAGCTGCTACAAGAGAGCGTGCTGCATGTCTGCAGAACTCTGGGCAGCTGACTGGGCTGAAGAGGAGACAGCACAAAATAGGGTGACCACTTGTACATCTTGGTTGTTCTGTACAGCCGTTTAAATACCCTATATTACACAAAACTGATTCCTGTGAGCTGTAAGCTATGTTAGAACGCTGTCATGTTTGAGTAAACCTGTCTGTCTTCAAAGATCAAAATGCTCTGTTCCAACTTGTGATGTCATGTAGCAGTAGTTTTGAAGTTAACAGCTAGCTTTGTCCTTTTTCAATAAAAATTGGCAATTCCAGGGCTGAAATCACCCAAATAATTCTAATGAGGTGTGTGGAGTGGAGCAATTCCTGTGTTAACACATGACATCACAAGATGGTGGAGTGTTTTCCGTTCGAGAGAAGAATTCAGCCTAAATACCATACCATATATCTGAAAATAGCATAGGCCCTCTAAACCACTGTCCCTTGCCTCAGTTGTTTTGAGAATGTCCCACTTTTTAAAATGATGCTACATGAGATTTCCATACATCATAATTTTCTTTTTTAGGAGTACTGACAGTCAGGGCTGTATTATGTTGGCACCAGGGCTGAACGATTTTGGAAAAAATATAATTGATTTTTCTATCAAGAATTGTAATTAGAATTTAATTTGTGATCCAAATCCAAATTTTAAACATGCCCAAGAGCATAAACATTTGAGAGAGATGATTGAAATCTGAACTGCTAAACTAATCCAAGAATTCCATGCTTTTCAGAACATGTTTTTAGAGGTCTAAAGTACAGGGTTGGCAAGATTTTGACAGCATAAGACAGGACAATTTGTTTTTTGCAAAGGAAATTATGTCAGTTAAATAATTGTACATCTTGTGATTGCTAACTGTGACCACTCAAATTTCAGTTTCATTGCAGCATAAGCTGCAGCTCACTTGACATTTAACCTACTGCTTTTCCAATCTTTCTGTGCGTTACGACTGATAAAAACAAAAAAATCATCTTCATTACAATCAACTAATAATCATTAATTCTTCTTTTTTTCTTCAATGTGAGGTGCTCACCTTGACTGTCAACGAACACTAGAGGGCAGCATTTAATATAAGTTAAGACTACATATCAACTCCAGTGTCGTGACAAAGAGGCAGAACAGACACAATGGTAACTTTTGATAAGATAATTCTATGTTCAGTCAAGGCTGTTTTATGGTAGAAAAACATCTTTTTACTTTATCTTTGTCTATCTGACCACAATGGAAGCTTACTCAATATAGAAGCCTTCCCCTCGACACTGCTGAATGAAATCTGCTGATTTATCCTGTGGCTGAGCTTTCAGGGCATCTGGGGTGTAACTGCTGTCTGGAACCAGCAACAAATAATCCTACGGAGAGATCAGAGAGATAATGTCAGTTAAATCTGGAAAATTCGTAAAAATCATTGAAAATTTGATACTAAAACTAGCATTCAAACCAAATCAAATCATTTAAACAAATATTGATACAAAACATAAAAAATAAAAAATAAATCTGACTTTCCTGAACAGTTTTAGAATGATCAGAACTAGTATAAGACCATGTGATAAGGAAAGTAGTATTGTTCTGTTCTGAAAAACGAGCATTAATAATCACAGTGGAAGCAAAATTGGTATATGAGTAACAGTATAGTGTCTATTTCTTAGTTTCAAAAACATGACATCACTGAAACCTGGTTTAAGTAAAGTTATGCAATTGTTGTCGGATCAGTAGTACAGTATAATTTAAAGCATATTTCTTAGAATCAAAATAGATTTTACATTTTAGTATCGTGATAACACTGAAACCTGGTTTTGTGTGATTATTTTGTAATTATTTTTACATATCCTAAACATAGAATATCAGTACAATTTAACTATGTGTGGCACTTATGCGAAAACATGGAGGTTGTGGTGCTTGAGAGGGGGCCATTTGGAAAAGCAAAGAATTCAATCTGTAGAGCCCCTCTCCAAAACACAAGTCCCCCACTTTGGATGTTTCTATGTAACGTGCTTGACATGCTTTGGTAGGCCACTAGATATGACAACAAAAACACTTCACTGACCACAAACAGGGTCTTCCGTGGTGGAATGATCAGGGAGATGCTGGGCTGTCGCCAGGAATGTGGAGTGAAATCAAGTGCAATGTGACCATCAAAGATCAGTACGTCTCTGCAGCCTGACATTGCAGGGCAGAACGATGCATTCACTGAACCTATGAGAAAGAACAATCAAATCTATATAAGGAAGTCTGTCTGAAAAGGTCCAAAGATTTAGATCTGATTGCCTCACTGAAAAGGCTTTTATACTACGTCCAAAATAAACATGCACATATCCAAATGGAAGTCTGTGGATTTTGGTATCTTTTGATGAGGCAGGAGTGATCTTAGCACGCCACTCACCAGTCCAGTCACGCCCCGCCTCCACTCGCACTTCCACAGGGAAACTGATGTGCTCAGGCTGGTGGTAATGGACCACAACCACATACCTGCCTGGGAGGGGCACCCGAGGAGAGAAAGTGATTTCTGTCTGGAAAGCAATAAGTAGTGGTGTAAAATAGCTGGAGGAAAAGACATGGCAGATAATTTTATACATTTTTAACGAAATAAAGATTGAAATGAACTACAGGCTTCTAGATAGACAATGTAAAAATATTAACTGTATTATTGATGGAAATCAGAAAATGTTGATTTAATAATAACACTATAAAAAGGTCTTTATGTGTTTTAGAGTCTAATCCAGAAAACTATTACAATGTTCAAAATGCGACTAGTAAAGATTAGTCAATGAATTGGTGCAGCCCTACTCTAGAGGAGTTGGGAAAAAATAACAAGGGAACACACCAAATGATTATCACCAGAAGCCAGTCCCTTAATAGTGTCACTAGAGTGGTTAATATGGAAGAAGTGGGTAGATACACAGCAACTTCAAATCCAGGGTCAAGTGCAGAGACTTACCCACTGCACCACTGTTGCCCAAAAAGCACTTATATTTGTCAAAGGGGTTTAAAATGAGAGGAGAGCACTGCATTAAGTTTATAAAGGCATGGGGCAGCAGTAGCTCAGTTGGTAGAGCATTCGCCCACTGGTGTGTGAATGTGTGTGTGAATGGGTGAGTGGTTCCTTGTTGTAAAGCACTTTGAGTGCCTTGAAGGTGGAAAATGCTACAGAAATGTGACAATTTACCATTTACCATGTCTGTACAGTGATACCTGAGGGAATTTAAGCAGAACGCCATCATTGGGAGGTTCACGTATTGGAAATACACCAGTCTGTCTGCGGCGTCTCCATTCCTCACTCTCTCTGTGCTGATGGTCAGATGCCGGGCTGGATGACAGCTGTCCATCCCGGGCCGCAGACAGGAGCCAGGGGGATCCAGGCATGTCAAACTGACTCTGAATACAATACTGACTGCAAAGGGAATAAAAGTGAGTTATGCTAGAATCAGACTCATACTGAACTCATATACTAGTTGTTTAGGGATGAACCTGATATGGTACTCCACAATGAAATCAGCTACTACAAAACTATTCCTTATAACTAATGTTACTACTATTGCTGTCACTGTTTCAATTGCTTCAGTTTGACTTGGTACAGACTTGAGCCATGGAATCCTACATAATTATAAGATGAAAAAAATGTGCACATTAGACCTCAAATGAATGACAGGGCAGCTGTGTACAAATACTGTGTGAAAATAGTCATTATGGGGTGAGAGTTTGACCCTGTCTTGACCCTCAGGTTTTCAAACACATTCTGTACATGCCAAAGGCAAAAAAACACCCAAATTATCTAAATAATACACACTGAACTTGACTAATATTATGGTAGTCCATGAGAGAGAAAATCTTGACCAGCAGCTCACCTGTCTTCAGTGAAGCGTCCATGAGTAGAAACACAAAGCACTTTCGGCTCAACATACTCCACTGAGAACTCCTCTGCAGGCACCACATACACCTTATACTAAGACAAAAATACATAACTGCATTATTCTACTTGTACAGATCTTATGTCATACACATATTTCAGGTAGTGTAATTCAATCTGTTGAAAGCCCTTATATCAATCTGTTAAAAGCCCTTCTAGTGACTGCTGTTGCCAATAAGCCATGGTTACAAACACTGTGATATCAACATTGCATATTCTAAGATTGTATCTACCCCTATCAAATAAACAAAAAAAACAATAGCTTGGCATGGCTATTTCCAAATACAGCCAAACATTTGCCTGACCAGCCAGTCCCTTCTATATTCTGTTCAAATCCAGAAGGGTCTGGAGCCAAGCCATAGAGTGTGAAAAACCTCCGTCCAAATGTGAAACAGTCCAACCACAGCCACTAATTTGTATCACGTCTCTCAAAATGCAGGAGACATCTCCTCTCCAAAATTCTCGTAACAGTCAGAACTAAATGTATAACTTCTTTTACCTGAGATAAATAATAGTTTGGTGCTTCAGCTGTTTTTGATTCTACAAAAATCTGTTTCTCAGTACCCTGTGTTGTTCTTCCCCCTTTTTTTTAAACTTCTAAACGACCAAGTTTTTTCTGAATGGTTAATCCACCTGTCAATCACTCCTTCTGTAATTGTGGAGGGTCATCTTTGTAAAATTTTTGTCAAATGTGTGGTTCTGGCTGGCCAGGTAAACCAAACATCAGGTCAAGTCAATTTTTTTTTCAAAACTAGATTGAAACTAAGCATTTACTGACACCTGTAGTCATGCCTCAAATTTTTTGATAAATTAAAAATAAATGATTTGATAAACTGTGTACATTACAAACTGAGAGCCACTGCTTTTTCTTACCAACATGAATGTAGTAGTAGACGTCTGAAGCAGGAGTGCTGTTTTGTGAGTTAACTGCAACATTGCCACCCTGTTACTGCTGTCCACTGCTACACTTCGGCACAAAAAGCTGTTAAGAGGAAACATAATGTGAGTAAGTTAAGTTAGAGTCCTTTATTGATACTTTGCAGTGAAATCATGTTGGGGTGTTCTACATGTATCTCTATTGGCAGAATGTTCAAAAGTTACCATGGTGACACAATTCACACATTAGCAAAAACTGCCAAACATGTTTTAAAATAGTCAAGAAAAAACCTACAAAAAATAAACAAACAAACAAACAAAAAAATACAAAATTCAAAATAGATTTAATCAACACATTTTCAGGAGCCTGTGATCAATAAGAGAATTCATGGTCCTGTTTTTCAAACAAATAGTGAGAGTGACAAACTGAAAAACTGCTACCTATCTTGTGACAGTAATTTTATGTTGTAGTTGTTGTAGTTCCAACCAAGTCAGCCCTTTATGGTTAGACTGTGTTAACATAAAGCTCAGATTAAGTCTCTAACTTGAGTAACAGAGCTTCAGACAGAGTAGTGCTTTCAATTAGCTTCACACCCCCAGAGAATGTTGATGACATCAGCTGCAAAGTATCAATATCTTATAGTAAACCATTGAAATTACTTTGTAACACACCTGAAAGCGCAGCTATAAATGTTAGCCCTTGCCAGGATTTGAGTGCCAGACTGGCCGCTAATGAGCATGTTTACGTTCTGCAGAGTGTCCACTTCACTAGCATACTCCAGGACCAGAGCATAGGCACCGGGTTGAGGCACGCGCAGGGTGAGCTGCAGCTGGGACTATAACACAAAACATAACATTGTAAATACTATACAGGAAGACAAAAATTTCATAACAGAACAATTATTATGACAAAGCTGTGACAGAGATTAATTGCACTTTCCAAACCACTAATTAAAAAGAGTTGGGAAACAAGAAGATCATTTATTTTGAATTAGAGCTGCACAATTTGGGAAAAAAAAAATCTCTTCTTTGTGCACATTGTAAACAACTCACATTAGAGAAGAAAATGAACTGACAATCCCATGCATTTCAGAACATGTTTGTAGAGGAACCTATTATCTAAATAGGTGTAGGCTTTGATATTTGATAATTGTGCCAACTCAAAAATAGAAAGACTCCCGCACTCTGTCTAACTTGCAAAAAGTGAGCTTTATTTACAGTGGAGCAACATTTCGGCAGCTAGGCCTTCATCAGGTAAATGGTTTGTATGAGGCTATCTTAAATAGGCGTGGCTGGAGTTACACCCAATGGGAGCACCCAGAATGCATGGAGAAAAAAATACATATAACGCATCATACACAATAAATAAGTGGCACATATAGCTGTACAGGATCCAATGAAGAAGAATGACATTATATACATAAGTATTTATCTTACAACTGGGGTAACTCAAATTGCTATTTCGATTAAACTGAGAGATAATGTGCAGCCCTATTTTGAAAAACTACACTTGGTGACTATTGTAGATTTGAGCTCTCCCACCTGTCTCCCATTGAGCAGAACCATCTCTGGGTGGTCTGCAGTGGGCCTTCGCACTTTGGTCTGCCTCCTCTTACGCCCACCGCGGCTGGACAGCACCCCTTGTGTGCCCAGTACTGAGGTGAATGCATCCAGGGATAGGTGCTTGTATAGTAAACAGCTGGTAAAGTACATAAAGTGGTTACACATTTTAGCCAATTTTACTGTATATATTTTATAAAGTGTTTAATACATTTTGGAGCTCATTTGTTCAGTTTTTTTCTGTACAAAAAATTAACAGAAAATATACTGAACTGACGCCTGACAGTGAACCAAATGATTTTAGCATACCATTAAAACCCTACATGCAAATAACTGGAAATATCTTGCGATTTTGGGGAATTTTTGCAAAACACATAATCATAGGATGTTTTGCAAAATGTGAATGAACAAAAAGATTACATTATCCATTATCTTCTTTCTTTTTATCAGATATATTTGCAGCTTTTTAAATTGGGCATATCCTCAAAAGATTGAATATTGCAATCTAATCTCATACCCGTCATTAGTAAATAATCACAGAATACAACAACTAATAGTAAAGAAATTAACTTTACATTGCATAGGACTTACTTTGTGTCCCTATCAGCAGTAAGTTGGTATGTGCACGGTGTGGTGACCTTTTCTTTAAGCAGAGGGGCTTCATAATAATCACGGGGCAGCAACACTAGATAATCCTAGGGACAACACAAAACAAATGAGACAAGAGTCACAAAACATAAATTAGGATCTGATTTTCACACAATGCAGTTCTAATGTAGTTACCAGCAGTACTCCCTCAGCTCTTATGTGGATGAACCATTTTCCTGGGGTGAGGGCAAAGGGCTCCGCGAAGCCCTCTCCTGGGACAGTGAGGAAAGATGGGGACCGACTCCTGGGAAACACCACTTCCTTACTCTGATCTGACCCTGCCAAAACAACAGCACAAATATAATCTAACACACTGGTAAAACATATATACAGTGATGTCCTAATGTTGTATTATGTAACTTTTCTAGTGGAGGGTCTGGCACCTCAAAAGAAGTGATATTGTTTTGCCGAGAGTGTTCCCCAGTATAACATTAAACTTCTGCATGGAGACAAAAAGGTGGAACCTCAAGGCCAAGTATAAAGGAAAGCCTGCTCCAAGTAAGAACATATGTTGTTTTAAGGTTGTGCAACAATGAGAACACCTCTAATATGAATAAATGCAAAATAGTTTAATGCCATCCTGCAAAAACTTCCAAGCAAAGCAATAACATCTTTGTGAAGATCTAGAAAAGTTACAGAGAACATTTAATGTGGCTTTTATTATTATTTATTTTTATATATTATACATAGTTATTAAACTGTATTCAAGGCATACTAAATGTAAGACAGTTGGTAGTTGAAAGTGAAAATATTTTAGGAGCCCTAAAACAAAGTACAAGGTGCATTTCTTCTTCTCCTTTTTGCTGTTCCTTCGAGGGTGGCCTCATCAAATCAAATGCTTTAATATGTAACCCTACCTTCTGCATTCCCCTCTCTCACAACAACAAATTCTTGCTTGTTCCAATACATCCATAAAAGTCTATGCTCCCAATATATGCACCATCTCAAGCTAATGTGTGTGGACTTATTGGTCTATTTCAGGTCTAATGATTTCTATTTTTATATAAAGAGCTATAAAGGACTACCGTGAATCACTACAGGAAGACACTTTTTCCTCCTTACATCTGCTAAACTAATACAATTTGCTATAACTTAAAAGCACCAGAAGGTCAGGCACAGTAATGTAGTTTATGGATAACAAGTAATTGCATATTAAATGTTAGAATAATGGTTTGGTCTGGGCTGCCTTACCTGCAGTGCCCCAGGAATTAGTAGCTTTAACATGGCCAGTTACTGTGGAGCTGCTTGGGTTAATGAATCTCAAAACCACACGGAAAAACTGCTGACTCTCATCTCTGGGGTCAACATGCACGCTTACTTTGATTTCATTCTGTAGGGATATAAGTTACAACACAAACATGACTAAATACAGTTAAAGAAACAAAATGCCTATGACAGGTTATGCTACACTTTTGACAATGTTTAAATCCAGACTTCTGTTTAGCTATGCATATGAAAGGTTTTTATTCACTATGCATTCTTCTATTCTTCTTCTTCTTTTTATGCAATTTTTATGACAATTATGTATGTTTCGATTTGTTTGCATTGTGATTTTCATGTATTTCTTATTCTGTGAAGCACTTTGAATTACTTTGCATATGAATTGATGCTACACATATAAACTTGCCTTGCCTTCACTTAAAATCTTGCCTCGTTATTTTTAGATTTTTTTTTATTTTGGAGAAGTTTATCATTTCCCTTCCTGTTTTGATATGGGCAGCAGATATGGCATGAAGTAATTCCTGTTACCTAGCAACCATAATGTTGGTTAGGGCCAAAATCTCTCAGCTGCACAATAGTTACATTAAGACAAATCAAAATAAATGACAACACCTTTATTTTGTTGAAATGAATCTTTAATCTGCTGGTATTGACATACTATTGCTACTTCTTGTATATTTGTACTTTTCTTTTGAACTTTTTTTTTTCTTTTACATAAACTGCCTCAGTACTCAATGCTACGCAAAACTGACCCTTGAGCTTTAAGCCATGTTAGAATGTTGTCACCTCCTCAAAAACATACCTGTTGTATTTTGTTTCATTCACATGTTTGAATAATCATTTATTACTCAGTCTGCATATCCAAAAGCTCAAAATGCTCTGTACCACCTTGTGATGTCATGAAGAAATAGCTTTTACTTTAACAGTTATCATTTTCCTTTTGCTCAGTAGAGATGGGCTAAAATCATCCAAATGATTCTAGTGACGGTGTCTGTTTAAAAACACAGCACTTCCTATATTACCACATAACATCACAAGGTGAAACTGTGGAACAGTTTTCAATCTGAGAGAATAACCTACATATGCAGGGTTTGTATGTGAAACTTGTGCGTATGAAACAAAACACAACTCCAGGCAAATTTGTGATGAGGAAACAGCATTATAACATAGCTCAGCAAATGGCATAATAAGGGCACTTTAACTGATGCAAAACTAGTATAAATATTTTCCCCCAAAACAAGTAATAATTAGGGGAACATGAAAACCTGTCATACGCACTTTAACAATGATGGAATGATAGAACAATGATGTTAAGACATATGGTTAAGTTAATAGCGGAAGTAAGTAAAAGTAAACAGTGAGCATGCATGAAAAAAAGCAAGAAAAGCTAATTGAGCACCCCGTCACTTACAGTCACAGCAAGATTTAGATCCGGCTTCATCCACCACCAAAATCCTGGCTTTGACAGGTGCTTTCCCCTTGCGAGGTGGGGTGCTGTAGCGTATTACAATGTGGAAAAGGCCACGAAAGCCGAAGCTAAGCTCTAGGATCACCTCTGGCTGGAAGAGAGAGGGTTAGTTCCCACAGAAAGCAGTAATCAAGTACCAGAAAAGTATTTGTGCGGTAAGGGAAACAAAGAATGATGGTGAACAGAAGAGAATAAGATACAAAAATCAGATAACTAAATAATTAGATCTGATTTTGGTGTGTGTTTATATGCACTAAAGAAATCTGATCATAGTCAATGAAGGGAAAGTGTGCTGATGAAGTGGACTGACCTGTGCAGGTGACATGAAAGCGTATCCTCTCCAACTATAATCTGGAAACACCTCAGAGTCATAACCAAAGCGCACAGGTCTGGCATTTGGAGTGGTCCCATCCTCTAGCTCATACTTGAGCTGGTGCAGTGTGGGGAGATAGTAGTTGGGTGCAGGCCTAAAAAGTTTATAATGTTAAGCATAGATCTGTAACTTTGTACAGTAACAAATGTTATTTAGGCATAGACTGTATAAAGAATTGGACTAAGGGAATGTGACATCACCCATAGTGTTCGGGTCCAGTCAAATGAAGCTCATAATGCAAGTGGTTATAAGAGCGGATTTGGAGTTCCATATTAGGAATAGGAATTTATTTAGATACAAAATAGCGAAATAAAAACACCAAGATCATATAGAGCGGGTTAACCCATTGACGCCAGATGCTGCACAGCGCAGCGCTGAGTCCCCTGTCCGGATTGTCTGGCGATCAGCGTAACTGGTAAAGGCGGGGCCACACCTGGAAGCATGGGGGGCGTGTCCTCCTCTCGCTTCTATTCACTCCCATAGAGAGACGCAAAACTGCCAGAGCTGTACTGTCGCGTTAAACCTTCTTTATCGTGGCGTATTGTTTCTCCATTGAAAAATAATCCAAATGTATCCCGCACATGTTCCCATCAAGACCTGGCTTGAAGTAACAAACGCTGCGCTTTACTGCAGCGCATGAACACGCTCAACCACTTGATCTGTTCACTGTTCCAGACGCTCCTATAACAGGTGCCATATCGCTATGTCGTGTAACAAATAAACATGGTCAAACACAAAAGTGCTGACAGTGACAATGACAGTGAAGACACGGACAACATTTGTGTTAATTAACCAAATAATTTTATGGCAATAGGCAATCGCCCATTCAATTGATACA
Organism: Boleophthalmus pectinirostris; assembly: GCF_026225935.1. Lineage (NCBI taxonomy): Eukaryota > Metazoa > Chordata > Actinopteri > Gobiiformes > Gobiidae > Boleophthalmus > Boleophthalmus pectinirostris. Next base: position 12,830,718 of record NW_026571095.1, read on the forward strand.
ACTTAAAAAAAGTCCCTGCTTTTAGCCTAGTGTGAGAAATACAGTCGGACTAGATCCAAACCAGAGTCCCGAACCAGCGGGAGCAGCTCCGGTTCAGTCCGGGCTCAGAGGAGCTGGAGCGGGGAGCCTCGACCTGAGGAAGCCCTTTCCCCGGGAAGAACCAAATGCGCCAAGGACGGACGCTCAGAACAACATATAACAAACCAAACTGGACTCACGCTTCTGTCCGGATGCTGCACCACCTCGGAACCAGCCGTGGTTCTTGAGCGCGGAGGACAGGAGCAGCGCGCCCGGACCTGTAGTCCACAGCGCATTCTTGCTTTTCCCGCACAGAACCAGCGCGCAGACGACGGAACGTACCCGCTCAGACCCAGTCATTGCGCACTGGTCTTGCTCGCCACCGTTTGGAACCAGCACATGGAGGATGAAGCCTCCGGACCATCTGACCAACGCGCTTTTAACAGAAGACCGTCCTGAGGAGCTGCGCGCTACTTTGAGCACTGTTGGCTGCTGCTGTTACCCGAGCTCTGGACTGATGCGGTGAGTTTGTACAAAGTTCTACATGTTGCTGTTTTATAAGTTCATGGTGATAATTTGAGATGAGGACGGCCCGTGATATTAACAGGAACATCGGTGTTGATAACTGGAGTATCGCTGTTTTACCGGAGAAACAGAGACACGTGAACCAGTTTTGGTTTGTTTGCCGGTGTGAAAGCGGACCACACTGGAGTGTATTTGCTACATAATAACAATTTTATTGCCTGGTGCGGACCAAATAATCGAACTAGCGGTGTGAAAACGACCTAATACGAACATTGCAACAGTTTCAGAGAGAGGGTGACAATTGTCCAATGTGAAGTCAATTGAAAACAGTCAATGGAGCCGGAAGCACCCATGCCCATGAACATTTCCTATTTGCGGCGAATGGGTTAACTATGTCCATTTATATATAAATATAAAGTCTACTGTTTCTTACTCTGTGCATTTGAGGCCGACTATGTTCTGGCGGCACTGGCACTGCCCAGATATGTCATCACAGGCTGAATCAATAGCTCCGCCCACATCACACTCACAACCTATAAATAGACAGATAAAACACATTTTAAACACACCACAATAAAAGACAACAGCTTTGCCTAAACTCATCAGTTGGAGTTGGAGAGGCAATGGCATTTGGAAAGAAGGATTTGTTGTATATGTTTTTACAGGCCAGAGGAACTTTGTACGCTTTCCACCACCTTCTTGATTTAAATTAATAAAATAATTAGATTTAACTGCCACCTATGACTAAATTTTCAACTAATGTTATGGTAACACACAAACCTTGACAGCCAAAGTAATTGCGCTTTCGAAGTAGGAAATATCCGTCCTTGCAAGTGTCGCATCCATGACCACAAGAATTAGGCTTACAGTGGCATTGTCCAGTTTTCTGAAATCAAGTAAGAAAATATGTCTGGGTATTAATTGCAAATATAGTTTGTGTTCACAAAAAACAAAAATTTGATAATTTCAGATGGAGATCAAGGATTGTATCATATCACTAAGATCCTAACAATGCACTGTCTAAACCAAAAATCCTCAGAAAGTAGGTGAAAAAAACTTGCCAAATTAATCTTCCTTTCAACTGCCAAAAACATATCTTAGTGATTGAATAATGCAAAAATATAATTATACCTTTGTTTATTTATGTTGATAGAGAAGACGTTGAACTTTGTGCCAGTTTTTGGATAAGCATGTGGATAAGCCAAGTAATTAGAGAGATATTAACTATAAACAAAGCCAAAACTAACAAAGCCAAGCTATACCATACACAATGCAAACCCAACCTATCCATTGGGTGTCAAAATGATTAAAAAAAATTGGTCTGTTGCCATAGTAACTGATAATAAAAAAGTAAATATTATATCATTTGAACTGTAAGAAGGCCCCAAAATGCCATACACCAAAACACTGAAACCCACCAATTAAGTATTTAATTTTTAACATTAAATTCCATATTTGTTTTTACCTGGTCACACTCTCCAATCCCACTTACAGTCCCTTTCACGTCACATCGACACTCTGTAGGAGAGAATAAAAGAGGGGTAAAAGAGGGGATCAGTGCTGAATAGAGTCTGATTACAGAATTGGTGAAACACATCCACACAAAACCCTAATCTTGAGGGATCTGACATCAAAGCTCCTGCTGCCTGTGCCTTCTTTCAACTGAGTGAAACAAAAACCAGGTAATGTCCAGCCGCAGTGGAGCAGAGGCATTCTTTAGATATTATTTTGCAGTTCTTCTGTCTTCAGGCACATTGCTAATAACATTTTTGCTGAAGTGCTGCTCTGTAACCTAAGAAAGCTATCTGGACATGGAATGCAGCTGCAGAGGAGACAGAAGCCATATTATTAGCCTTGTTTTAGGGTGACAGTCGACCAGCCAAGGAAGGAAAGAATTTTTGCATCTTGAAAACAATGTCTTGCAGTCACTCCGTTAATCTTTGTAGTCAATAATGCAGGAATGTTCCAGCATATTACACTGACTTGACACTTACTCTATTTACTGTTACTCACATCTTCACCTCATTTGCCCCTAGTTGATAAACTGATAAACTATGACAACCATAAACACCTGGTGGCATGTGTTAATAAATCAATACATTTTTTCAGTATCTGGTCACACCTGGTCACACCTACACCTGGTCAGTAAATCAATACTCATTTTAGTAACTGTAGTAATTGAAAGACAATCAAAACAGCAATGAATTTTAAAATAACTTTCAATATTTAAATGTGCACTATGTAACTTTTCTGTTTGGGGTCTGTCATCATGGAGATATTACTGTTTTGCCTTAACTGTTCCACAGTTAATGCAAGGCAGCATGAATTTATGCAAGTATGAGCCTTTTTATTGACTAATAAAGAGTTTTAAAAACAGGCATTCTTGCGGTTAGGATCCCCTGTCCTCCACAGATCTGACCTGTAATTTTGAAAACAGTGACTTGGAGTCACTCTGTTAATCTTTGTAGTCAATAATGCAGGATGCATATTACACTGACTGGCACTTACTCTGCTTTCTGTTATGCATATCTTCACCTCATTTGCCCCTAGCTGATAAACTGATAACTAAGATGACTGCACACTCCTGTTTTCCACAGAATAGCAATTTGAAACAATAATTTATTTTCTATTCCACACGCTGACATGAAGCTGAAAATTTATGGTAAAGATGCCTCTTAGACAGATGTGTCACAACATTTTTGTGGCTTCACACAAAACAATAATTGATTCAGAAATTGTGTTGGAAAAAAAAACACACATTAATTACCTTAATTAAATCAGAGTATTTTAAGACTCAAGAGAATACATATACAGACAGGTAGATGTGTTTTAAGTCATTACTCAAAGTTACACCTTCAGGCTACAATAAATAACACCAAAGCTCAAAACATCAGAACAAATAAGTTTGTATAGTATACTTAGAATTTTTAGGTCAAGAACTCACCTATACAGCCCCGAGGGTGGTTTGAAGCCAAATTCCAATAGAGGGGTTTACACTTATCACACAAGGTTCCTTCCACATTTGGACGGCAGCGGCACACGCCCTGAAACAACACAAGAAAGAATTAACTGTTTTGTTTTGTCTTTTTTACTACTCATGATTACACTTCCTGTTCCTGAACTAAAAGATGGGAAAAGCTCTAAAAGGGCACTACATGACTTAATCTTCCTGTAAGGACGAACCCTTTTCCTTTCCTTTATTCTTTGTGACAGGAAATAAAGTATTTGTCAATCAAAACATGCTCAATTATAATAAAGTTGGGAACACTAGAACTGCCAGTGAATACAATTCCACACCCCAGCTAAGTCTGCTGTATACACTTCAGTGCTATGTGATCCATTAAAGGTCCTATATTACATGAAGTTGACTCTTGTGAGTTTTTAGCCATGTTAGAATGTTGTTATCTCCTCAAAAACATCAACCTGGAGTTGAGTGTTGTTTCATTCACACATTTTTATTATTAGTCTATCTATATCTCCAAAGCTCAAAATGCTGTGTTCCACCTTGTGATGTCATGAAGTGGTAGTTTTCAAGTTAACAGCTTGCTTTTACCTTGAATTCAGTAGAGGCCAAATTGAAGGTGTATGAAGTTTAAAAACACAGAGCACTTCCTATATTACCACATGACATCACAAGGTGGAACAGAATGTTTTCCATTTGAGAGAAGAACCTAAATATCAAGGGTTTGTGTCTGAAACATGTGAATGAAGCAAAGTTTTTGAAGAGAAAATAAAATGATAACATTGATCAGAAAATAGCATAATATGGACCCTTTAAAAATAAGTTTCTTTCAGAAAAAAATAAGTGGTTTAATACCGCTTGAAGATCAGTGATTTCAGATCCTGCAGCGTTACAAATGCCGATGGGTGCTGAAGAGAAAAACACATATAAACAAGTTAGATCTATGTAATTTTCTACGGTATATGATGATGAGTGTATTTCATATACACCTGAGCATTGAGGAAAGCTCAAGACTCCAGAAGCACATCGGTCACACTGCTGGCCCACCACACCAGGCAGACACAGGCACTGTCCTGAGAGAGGGTTACATGTGGTCCCATATGAGCCCTCCGCTGAACACTGGCAGCCTGCAGGTACAAGACATAGACAATGGTAAGCTCAAATAACATCAAGTCTACCAATAAGGTCTAGATCAAGATTAAAATGTTGCAGGCAGTCTGTTAAAATCTGTTACTGTATAAAAAAATGTTTTTATTGCAAGTAAACTGGACTCACTGAACATCAGATGAAAATTGGGTCTCTATGTTAAGTCATTTAAAGGGTCTGTGCCTAATTTTTTAGATGTATTTGAGGAAAATGTGTCTTGCCTCAGTAAACATACACTATACAAACAGCTCTTCAGGTCAAAATAAGTATGCGTACTGCCTGCGAATTAAAAAGTTTATTTGAAAATCAGGAAATGCACTGTTAGCAGGCTAGTTGCTGTTGGCAAAACATGATGGCAAAACTCTCTGGCCAAATGTAAAAAGTGCTTATCAACTTATCACAGTGAATAATTAAATGCATAAAGTAAGGAAGGAAAAACTAGTCTTGTTTTTCACATTTTTAGCACAAAGAAAGATGCACAAACCCTCCAAGTGTGATTACCATTTTAACAAAGTTTACTAAAGCCACTATTTGACTATTTCTGGATCCCAAGAAGGGAAAGCTTCAAATACTATATCCTCTTTCCTTTGTGAAACTCTGTCAGAGTCAAAATACATGGAATACATCATTTTGTTTGACAGCACGTGTCCTTATATGATGCTGAGGGAGCTTCTGTGTCATGGGAAAAGAACACACAGGACTCAGTTACCATAGGCATTTTGCCCGCCGTAAATAATATTAGTAAAGGTCAATTGGTTACATATTTTTGTTATAGCTGTTTGTAGAATGAGCTCTAGGAGCCTGAAGAGAAGAGGCACGATGCTCGAGTTATAACGCAAGAAAAGTTGACACGAGTCCTCAAGACATTATGATAGTCCATTCCAGTCTAGTGCGGTCCATGCTTCCGTTGTAGGGAGTATTAAACCTCTGATTATATAGGCCAAGACAAAAAGGCCTGAGTTGCCCTAGATACAGCACCAAAATGGAATTTCTCCAACATGGCTTTTTACTCACCAGCGCAGTCCGGGTATCCATAGAAACCGGGAGCACATTCGTCACAGTTCCGGCCCAAATAGTTGGGGAGGCAAATGCACTGGCCATTTGGAGCGCATGTGATGTCAGCTACACCAGCCCCATCACACTCACAAGCTACAGGAACAAGAGCTTTTATTTAATGATGCTTTTCTCTTTTTCTCAGTTCCTCATTGACACAGAGAGAATTCCAATCTAACAAATCTTGTCAAAATGAACAAAGTGAAACAGCAATGACATTGGTGAGTGATAACTAACTAACAATGTCTATTTTTGTTTGTGATCTGTTCACGGGTAATATGTATTTTTATGTGTTTTTTAAGTTTATATGTAAAGCTTAAATATCTGCACGGAACTAAGGTGTTGATTATTATGTTTTGTTACCCTGGCAGTTTGGAAATGAATGGTATCCAGGCTGGCAGCGGTCACATGCCTCGCCTTCCACACCACGACGACACAGGCAGCGCCCAAAAACATCACACACCTCTTGGACTGTTCCTCTATAGTCACACATGCACTCTGAAAGATAAATAAAGCAAGTACCTCATTATTATTGGCACACACTAATATGGGCAAAGAAGTTAGCAGAACCTGGTAGTTTTTGTAGCCTTAATAACCTGGATAGATAGTTCCATGGTGATTTTCAGATTCTATAATGTCATAATACTCATACAGATGTGATTGTACTTTGCCATGAAATATCTAAAAGGTCAATTAACAACAAATATTTAACCTGATGATTTCTATCAGTGACTAGACTAGACACAAAATGTATATAATTAAAATGCATTAAATATGTATTATACCTGTATTAAATATTACTGTCTTATAGAATGTTGTGATGTAATCGTAACGGGCACAGTGCGAGAAAATACTGTAAATGGTTGTTTACTCATATGTCTCACACCCCATGAATATAATATTTAGGTATTCTTAAAGATATTCTAGCTGAACAATCAGACTGGAACAAGCTTCTGATGGCTAAAGCCTTAGTGGCACACAGTGGTACGGCCACACTGGTTCTGCCAAGTCTCTCCTGGCATTGGTATGTGCATAGACTTGGCACTAGTTTCTTTTTTTTTTTTTTTTGCCTCCAAGCACCCTCTGATTACACAGAATCAGCTTTTTGAATTCCTTTTCTAGCAGCTCACAGAACAAATGACAAATTCCTGATCGGGCATGTTTAGGGAAAGTGACTGTGCGCCTAATTTGTCAGAAATTGACAGCGGGATAAAGCCTGGCTACGCTGTTAGCATGTCCTTAACATTCCAAAAAGCAGCTTTTCCAGCCCAGAAATATTACTGAGCAATGGGGCCATAAACTAATTATAGGACAACATTTACCAGTGAACAGTCCCAGGAGTTTGAGAACTAAGGGAACAAGAGCCACTTGAACTTCCCAACTGATGGATAGGATAATTTCATGCAATAATTCCAAGTAAATTCTAGATAATGTATTATGTATTATTATGTAGTAGGAATAGAAGTAGTAGTAGTAATAGTACTAGTTGTAGGAGTAGTAAACTAACTTTATTTACAATGGAATTATTGAAAAACTATTACTACTTACTACCAAGAATTACTTTAGTCAAGTACAGCCCTACATCTCTCATATTTTTGAATGGTCAAAAGTCCTCAAAATGTTGCCTGTAAAAAGGAAGTTAAAGCCCATGAACATTGAAGCCATATTTAGATTTTGAGACGCCAAATTACAAACAGAACTAAATTCAGCGTTGCGTTTGCACTGTATTGTGCAAAATTAATCCCTAAAATACAATGTAAATATATGTTCTATGACCATTTGATAATTTGTTTTATTAAGACATACTTTTGTAATTATGTTATTTTAAGTTATGCCCTGGTTTTAATGTGCCCAGTGGGAATTACTACTTACTACTTCCACTACATATAAAAAAAAAAAACATCTACTAGCACTTCTCCTACTATCATTACTACTGCTAATGCTATTTCTGTACTGCAAGTTGCAACCTTTAGTCTTTAACATAATATATTATGTTGGGGTTAGCTTGCAGTTTGTCTCTCAAAAAAGGTATTAACTTAAAAAAATCATACTCACGCTGACATCTGGGTGGGCCGTAATACCCCAGCGGGCAAGTAGGGTCTAGAGAAAGAAGAAATAATGAAAAAAATAAATAAATGCATTGTCCGCTTTACTTTGGTGGTTTGAGAAATTCTATATAATGGCTGCAGTTCAAATCTTACCCACAATAGGACCAGCGGAGGACTTTGTGGTTGTCTCATAAACTGGGTATCCTGATTTCAAAGAAGATGCAAGGAATTAACATTTTATTTTAAACCACTGTGTCAAGATATAGTTTATGGCTGCGGTCATCTTGTCTTTAACAATTATATTTATATGAACAGCAAGTCTGAAAGAACTATAAACCTTTGAACAATGTGGGTAGCGGCATATTTAAAAGGGTTGTAATCTTCAGGAAAGGTAACATAATATGATAAAGTTGAAAGAATGTCTACTAAGAATCGTGTCTGCATGTTAAGGCTAGTTTCTCTATGCCAATAGCCTAGGGATCCCTGCACCAGGTTTATTAATATCCTTGTAATAAATCTATTCATTCAAACATAAAACATCAACTTCAGAAAAAAAAGATGAGCAAAAATATATATACTAGAGAAAAGGCATGATCTCAAATGCCTTGAGTGACTTACTAATGCATTCTGGGTAGTAATAGTAGCCATCAGCGCAGCGATCACAGTTGTCTCCTGTAAACTGTGGCTTGCAGAGACACCTTCCAGAGCCCATCTCACATCCAGCTGTGGTCTGCTCATTACATCGGCAAGCTGGTGGAGGCAAGAGATGAAAGCTTACCACTCTTTTGTCCATGGCTGGCCTAGGACATCTCATAATGTATGAACTTTTATTGATACAAAGCTGTGTCAGTAGTTACTTGCCTCATAAGTAACAATTACAGTACATACAGCACTAGATCCATTTTGTTATAAGTTAACAGTGTTTCGGGGGAAAATTTTCTCAGTTTCTACACTGGTATTGATTAATATTGGGAAGTATTGAGCTGAAAAAAGCTGAATTGATGCATCTCTAAATAATACGGGACTTAATAACTTTTTCCTCATCTGTATGAATATTGCAAAAACAGCACAAGCAAGCATTCAACTTTTGTGTTGTTTAAATCACGATTTCTCTGACAGTAACCAGTAAAAGTAAAAAACAAACGCTTTCACCTAAATTCACCCCTTCCGCTGCTAAGCCCACATAATGAACTTCTAGGATCCATTTGGTTTGTTCTAAAGCGCTCAGGGCATCCAGTTTAATTCGACCGCTTTCTAATGTCCAAACACAACTGGCAGCTATTTCTGTGGTGGGGGGACAACCATGGACCTATTAGAGCAATGTAAACATAACCAGATCCCAGTTTAGCATGACTACAAGCCCATGGTGCCAGTAGCGCTTACGCAATGGTGCCATTTGTGTCTGTCCTAAACAAGAGGCTGATCCTGCCTTTGAACATCACAGAGTTTGGCTTGACTTTGGTGAGTCACGCATACCATAGCACCATGTGAAGACAGTTGCCAAAACATGTATGTAATTTTTGCCCATGCAGGTGGGATCTGTGCATGCGTATACTGTAGGATCTTTTTAAATGCTTACACAAACTGTGCTTGTTGTGTCAATATTGGTTAAACTGGAACAATGTAACGGTGTATTTCCACCGTGAAGGCCGGCTCTTTTGATAAAAGTAAACCTCATTCTTAGCTCCAAGTGAGTTAACGTTCAGTTCAACGTTCAGTTTCACCACAATGGAAATGACAGGAAGACAAACAAAAGTTTGAGGACAAAGAAAAACGTACGTATGCACCCAGTGGAAGACTCTGGTGGAACTCCATAAGGTCTATAGAAGCCGTCAATACAGCGCTCACAGTTCACTCCAGCAGTGTTGTGCTGTAAGAAATTCAGCATATAAGGCACAGTGTTGGTGATGGTTTAAAATACTATTTTAACAACTCAAAATGTTTTAAATTCCTACATCATTCATTCATTGCCCCCAAACAGTTATGGTTATAGTGGTAAAGGTTTATTATAGCCAGTTTTATTGGTCAAAGGTCCACCACATCTTTTCCCACTAATTCAGTGTTTCAGCATGGCAATTAACTTATCTAACACCATGGAGAAGCAGGTGACACTACCAGGCCAAGATATGATGATGGCATTTTTGCAGCAATAAAAATAAGTGTAGCCTAATTTAATGATTAAATGTATGATAGATATAAATTAAATTCTATACAGTGAAGCTTTCCAGGCCAAGCAATAGCATCTCAGCAAGCAGGTGAAAGACACTCTACCATAAATGTTAAATAGTCTACCTTAAAAGTCTCTCTCTGTTAAAAAATGACCATTGTAACCAGAGCTGTCTTGGGACAAACTGATTGTTTTGACTGTACAGTGCCAATGGTTTCTTACACCACTATCATAAGCACACTGTTATTATAGAAAAAATAACTTATTGCTGTAGGGGAATTATTCAGCATTATATTGTCTCTTTATGTGATACATTTATATGTTGTTATTAAGTGCTACTTGGCTGTAATTTTAACATTATATAAATAACCATTATTTTGACTAACAGGCTTATTGCACTCATAAGCTACATTTTTACCTCAAAGGCCTAATGCATTCATCCCAAAATAGATTATTTCTGTTGGTTTTGCCTCCACTTTTTGCTCACACAGGAATGGGTTTGGACTTGATAGTTGGTTCATACCTGGCAGCCGATGCACACTCCTCCACCGTCGTACCTGCCGAAGATGTCTAAACTTGCTCCCCTCTGCTCCACCTCGGGGTCGTAATAGCAGTCAAAGGCATGGGAGAAACACTGGCAGGCTAAAAGAGGAAACCCCCCACACAGAGACACAAACGGTTATTCCATATGCCTGAGCAAATTACCTGAGATTTCCCCTTGACTACATTTAAGCCACATAAGGTACTAATTTTGGGAAAACGATAAGCCTAGTTGTTAAGATTTTGGAGAAACTGTAAAACCCAGGGTATACAACATGGCACGTCCTTTTCCTGTGTACCTCCCACGGTAATCTTTATGAATCACAACTTTTTTCCACAGTGCGCTGATTGGATTACAAGATTTCTTCGTCTTCCTCCTGCTGCCTTTGTGGTGAGCGTAAGATCATATTTCATGAAACTATCTGTCAACAATCCAAAGCAATTAGACCCCAGCTGACTCTGGCCTCTTGTGCCCGACAGGGAGGCTTGCTAATAAGATGGTATTGAAGGTATCTGGTCAACGGGCAACGCGGCGTTAAGTAGACAAAAGGCAGTTATCCCAAACACACTGGGACCAAAAGTGACAAAGATACAATTTTATTTAAACAGGTCTTGAAAGTGTTTATCCAAGTAAATCAGAGGATTAGGTTTTAGTATTTTTTAGGTTGTTTTTCTTATTGCTTTGTCCATGGGTTTTGCAGTGATAGAAATCTAGCACTGTTGTCATAGCAATTAACAACTAAAAACACAATCTCATACGGCTGTAGGCTTTAAGTTGTTTAGTCGATTAATAGGTCAGTGGTGTCTTAGTCAATCAGAATGTATACATTATTCACCTAATTTATTTAATTTTGAGTTTAAAGATTTATATGGAAAAACAGCAGGAGAATGCATGGTGTGAGTCAGCTGATGATTTGGGACTTAATCTACCTTTATACACAGTTTACACAGTTTCCTGGTACATTTCTGTTTAAATAGTTGATTTCAAATAAACTCCCATGCGGTTGTAGTCTTGTCTTGTCTGTAGTCTTAAGTGCAATTTGGGTCAGATAAATGATCAATAGTTTTGATTGTTTTTTTCCACGCCCTCTTTCTGCCAACTAAGCTCTTTTGTTGACCAAGAATTTTTTCAGTCGTCTACAGCTCTACAGTGTCATATTTTTTGAATGGTCAAAAGTCCTCAAAAAGCTAAACTAACAGAACTAAATCCAGTTTGCAAATGTTGCGTTTGCACTGATGTGTGTCAGATTAATCCCTATAATACAATGTAAATATATATTCTATGATTATTTAATGATTTGTTATATTAAGAAATACATTTGTAATTAAGTTGTTTAAAGTTATGTTGACATTCCCAGTGGGAATCTTAAAATCAGACCTCTCCCACACATGGAACCAGTAACCAGCTATATTTAACAATTGCAACTCACAATCTTACAACATCATTATGAAGAAAGACCACAACAGGGTAAATTACATGACATACGTAAAAGTTTACAACCACTTCCAGATGTTTTCTTAAATTCCAAAGCACTATTTATATCTGATTTCAACATTAAATTGCTTCAATGACAAATATATCTCCCTTATCTCCTAGGTCAGTTCCCTGAGTACTGTGAACATGACCTTAACTGTGCCCCATACTGCTCACCCCACATACCATAGGAATCCCATGTCTTCCCTGTGCCTCTCCACAGCGCCATATGAGGGTATCAACAATAGGGCTTAAACATGAGCCACAGCACAAGAGGACCCTGAAGCCTCTTTGTATGCTCGTAATTCAAAGCACCAACAGCAGTGAGGAGAGCGGCGACCATGTTTGTACTGGAAGGGGGGCACTTACGCTGACACTCATTGGGGCTGTGGACGGTTGCAGCGCGCCACGGCTTCTGGTTAAAACCCGGGCAGCAGCGGTCACATGACTCTCCACAGGTGTTGTGCTGGCACTGGCACTGCAGTCTGAAGGCAGGACAGAGAGCAGACACCTGGATTTAGACATTCTATCAATAGCATTGGCAGGGGGGAAGAGTGGAAAGTTTCAGGTAGTTTATATGTTGTGTTTATGTTCAAGAATATGTTCTATGTTGTTATGCTTCTGTTTTAAGTTTGTTTTAAGGGTAAAGTAAATGTTACCCCTCACAAAGTTATTGGGATCAGAGTGACATTCATAAGATCAGATTTATTATGAAACTGTCATAGGCTCTCTCTTTTAATCCATTCACAATCACACTGCTACAGCCCCTCGATCTATAATCTGCACCAAAACTCTTATTAATCTCAATATAATGACAATATAACAGGCAGGCTTGCATTCCCACAAACCTGAATGGAGGCTACAATCTTCGACATCTCCAAGGAGAACGTTCCAAAGTCTGGCTTTAATTTCTATTTCCATGAAATCATGCAGGTGATGTGCAACCTCTAGAAAGTTACATAATGTGTCTTTCATAGTGAAATTCAAGTGAAATTTTAACCTTAGTGTTCCAACAAACTAACCAAACTAAATATTTCTCTTAAAAAACTTTGGTTAAAGCAGAACTATTTTACCTGATTAAACTTCTTTGTAAGATCTTGAGATAGTTAAATATGTAAACAACCCAAAGACAGTTCTCCTCTGTATAAATATTTGGCAACATTATTTGATTTTTTATGTGATTATACTGCCTTATTTCAATGAAAAATTAAATATGCTCATAAAGGAGCTATAGGAGAGGTCTATCGCTGAAAGTGACTTAGTTCTGCTTTAAACTTGTATTGATGCAAAAAGATTCTTTCCTCTGTAATGCAGAGCTAACACACAGAGTTAAGACAAAGCAAGCACACACACTGACCTGCTGGAGCTCTCCTCATGCCGATTGCCTCCACAAACTTGTGCGTGTCCGTGGCAGACACAGCGCCCTCCAACACTGATGTCTTTGATACTGTAGAAATACTGTGGATATAAAAGAAAACATTTTACTGACTAAATGAAAACAATATTATAACTGACAAACCATATTATTGAGATCAGTGAGTGCATGAGGATCCTTATCCTGATAAGAAACGGTCAAAGTATCAATTGAACTGTCAGTAAATTGTTGTTGAAGAGTAATTAGCTCATATAAATTAGGGCTGCGCGATATATTGTAAAATGACTGAAATACTGTCTCATATAATTATTAAACATAACACAAAATTCTCCATTTTACAGAAATGTACTGTTTTTGGCTGATTTTATTCATGATTTTCCATACCAGGTCAGATGCTCTGAGTCCCCCTCTCCCTTTGCACTCCCCATTCAAAATTGCTGTGTGGGAGCATAGGTTACACAGGCTTGTGAGCTGAATATTTTACAGAATTATACTGCTAACCCAATGAAGGTTTCAAATAGAGATCACTAAATTACTCAAACAAGCATGGATGACGTAAAATCACTTCAGGCATGCTTTTGTTGAGGATTTGTTAAGCATAATACCCGTTCTTCAAGTAAAATTCCTTAAATAAGCAAAAGAGCAAAAATTGTTGTGAAGAAAATGAACATTAGGGTCTGTACCCTGCGTGTGACAGTGGGGTCCCTCTGTGCTTTGGAGATGAGGTGGCCCAGAAGAGTGCTTGTCCGGATTAAATGTAGCCGTATGTTTGTGGCCTTGGTGAAGTCTCTCAGTACCGGGGAATATGTGAAGTTTTGGGCTCCGGGACGACCATTGACCAGAGACACCACAATCTGCACAACACAGAAAAGATGTTAATCCTTAACTGCATCCGGACATTTAGATTAATAACAGTTTCAAATGATATATTGTACTTCTCCATTCTCCAGTGGCACAATCCGGGAGTATTCGGTGGTGCAGATCTGATCATCATCTCTTACTATTCGGGCATTGGGTTGTTTTCCAAATCGTTCAATACACTCTCGCTTTGAATCTGTCACATTAGAAAACTTTTATTACAGTCATATTTTTAAATTTCTAAGATTCCAAGCTCTACTAGTATATGGAACTAACAATCGGAACCAAATCTGGAAATGTTCCTATGCACTCCAGTAATCCTAGATTAATCCCTAAAATACAATATAAATATTCTTGGCATTTAAAAACCACACATTCACACATTTCCTGTCTGGAGACAAATTCTAATCCATCTCCACAATGAAACCTGCATCCAAGCAGACAATCTGTCCCAGAAGAGCAGGAAAAACACAGGTGTAATTAGTATTAAGCAGAATAATGGCCATATCCTATTCAGTAATGCCATTTTAAGCTTTGCTATTCACATGATATTTATTGTGGCTTATGTGGAATGACATATTTTAAACTACAGTATGGAACATAGACATAAAAGCTTAACCAAAGAAGATTTTTGACTCCATGTTGGTTTTATGCTCTCCATACTTGGAAAAAAGGTCAGAGTTTACAAGACGAGATAGCTCTAATATGCAGTAATTCTTTTAATGACTCAGATAACATCTCTTTGATGAAACCAGGAGTTAAGTGCCTTTTATATACATAATTTAAAGGTGCATTGTGTAACTTTTCTGGTCAAGATCCGTCAAATGCTTTTCTTCATGGAGATGTTATTGCTTTGTCTCACAGTATGGCATTAAACTTTTCTATGTCGATGGAGACCAAACCAGACAACAGGTCAGGTCTGTGGAGAGGCAAACCTGTTCACAGTCAGATGCCTGTTTTTGAAGTATTTTTGCGCTATAAAACCACCTGTGATTGAATAAATATAGAGTGTTAAATGCCATAGTGTGGGACATTTCAAGCAGACCAGTGACACAACCATGGAAACAAACAGGTGACGGACCCCCAACCAAAAAGTTAGACAGTGCACTTTTAAGAACAGGCCATAAAACAGACTTACGTGCAAAATATTGCCAGGGACTATAGGTTCGCCCACTGTCCACAGAGCGCTCCAGCACCCAAAGGTCTGGCCGAGGAGAATTGGCAAACTTGATGAGGACATACGCAACATGGAAGAGCTACAAGGACACACAAAAATAAAAGAGTCATTAGTATGACAAGTATAGCACATTTCCTGTGGTTACAATTGTCTCTCATTTTTGTAAGTTCTGTTTCCTTTTTGTGAATGTGTGGGCACAAGATCAGTCCTTTGTATCTCTCAAACTGATAAACAGTGACTGGGCTAAATGATGCTAGCTACTGTTGGCTTGCTTCCTGTTTGGTCTTTTTTGACAGACTGTGTGAACTCGGGCTGTTATCTTTGTGGCCATGCAGGTCGACTCAAACAAGTAGCCAATCTGTAACAGCCTGGAGTGGATAAACACGCAGCAGGTGGTTTAAGGTTAGTGAAAAGATTATCCCCAACGTTTATCTCACCATCTCTATGTCAATCATGAGCCATACATGAACACAATGCACATTTTCCAAAGTCAGTCCGAGAGCTATTATACATACACTTAAACCTTTTAAAAAATCAAATCCTTTGTAAGGGTATATCACACATACATCCCACACAGTTGATTCAGAGGTGCTTAAGGTAACTTGGTTGATGAATAGGCCTGTGACGAAAACAAATTTAAGAACACAATATATTGCTACACAGATATACTGAGATAAACCATAATATTGTGTCACTGACAATGACAATAATGCAGGATAATCTCAGTAAACATTTTTTAAAAGGCGTGAACTGCAACAAATAAATAGCAGAATGAACCAAGAATTAGCCATAGAAGTTACTTGTTTGTACAGCTCAAATTCTATTGTATTACAACAAAAATACCCCAAATCTCCCCACTTTTACAAAGAAAATGTATCCATGATAAAAACTGAGCTCAAAAATACTATATTGTTCCAGCATTGATATATTGAACAATAAGTCAATATAGTAATTAGTGTGATATTAACATTTTATTTCAAAAGTAAACACATTATTTGAGACACAAAAACATTCCCTTCCCTGTCACAGTCAATGTGAAAAAATACTCATCTAGAATTGTAATCAAACAAGAAATTTAGTTTTGACTGTCCTAAATAGCAGCATAAGTATCCTAAAATAAGCAATTTCTGCTTTACCTTAAAACAGACACAAACAGTTCTAGTTTATTCAGTTTGATTTAGTCTTCTTGAGAACATTGAGAAGGTATAAAGCATTTGGAGCCACGTTCATGTTCATTTGCATACTTGGAAAAGCACTGTATCTACAAGCAGGCAAGGGATGATATGGAAATTTGGTGTCACAATTATCATGGTCAATATAATTGAGGTTAATGATTATATCATGATAATATATAAGTTGCTGACTGCTTACTAATGTTATGGGTATGGATAATTATAATTTTGATATTATAAATAGGTTCCATGTTTAAAGTTATAGTATTGTACTTTGTTATAAATGAAAACAACAATGATCTAGAAGAAATCATCATGGATAAGTAGCTTTTTTCTGCACTTTCTGGTGACAATAGCAATATCTTTGTTAACAATGATCATGATTATTAAAAATGTCTCACGAAAGATTATTGTGTACCCTTTTTTTTAATCACAATATTACTGTTTATTGTCCCATCCCTATCTACAAATATGATGGAAAACATTATATGCAGTGGGATAACTGTATGAATGAGTTGCAATTTGACTTGTGAGGTGCGAGATACATTGCGGACTTGTTCTGGAAATATTGCAAAATTAGAATATGAATTCTTATTATTTTCTTCTATTCCTATATATATTCTTTATCTGCTCATATAAAAACTATGACTGGACTGTACCCCTTTAAGAAACAGACTAAGTCCTGGCACCTGCAGTAGCAGCAATGTCACCATGTGTAACTTGTG
The DNA here is from genome assembly GCF_026225935.1 of Boleophthalmus pectinirostris. Taxonomy (NCBI): domain Eukaryota; kingdom Metazoa; phylum Chordata; class Actinopteri; order Gobiiformes; family Gobiidae; genus Boleophthalmus; species Boleophthalmus pectinirostris. Next base: position 12,847,958 of record NW_026571095.1, read on the forward strand.
AGTGTGTAAGAGAGAGTATGAGAGGGCAGGAGAGAGAGAGTGGGCAGAGGAAGTGAGAAATGTTGAGTGTGTGAGTTTGTGCATGTATCATATTTTGATATTTGATTCTCTTGACACATTCACTGTATTTATTGCTTTTTCAACAAGCAATCTATCTGCTATTTAGTGAACACTTTAAAAACCCTTCTGGGGATTGATGTTGTGAATTCGCCTAAGATATAAATACTGTGATACATGCATCAGATTACTGAGTTGTTAATCTATGTTTGTGTATCTGTTGTCATTCAAATAAACAATAAATACATGTTTTTGACTTTTTGTAATATTGTCTTTGACCTAACAGTGGGCAAGTCTTATCAAGAGTATCCTCTAAAGGTGACTACAGCTTTGATCAATCATGTTCCACAAACTCTGTTCTCAAAGCACTCTTTGCATAAAGACTTGGTGTGGCCTGGAATTTACAGCAATACAATATTAGCTAGTACTGCACCTACAATGTCAACACAAGCCATGATATAACTGACACTACACCCCTCTTGTTTTATCAAGAGGGGTAACATATTGATTTTTCTAGTATATTGGCATAGCAAAGCATATTGGCATAGCAAAATACAACAACTCCCAGACAAAGCCTTCCCTGCCCTTAAGTGGAGATTGAAAACTGTATATTCTTGACTTAGCACAAGACATTAGACAAACACCATCTTGGCAGGCCTGCACTCGTCTTATGCCCCAGTGAGCTTTTCAAGGCCCATGCTCTTCTATCATGAACACAGAGCTGCTAACACGGCTGTCAAAGCAAAGCAGAGTGTAGCCTAGCCATCTTCTACCGCTGGGATATGGACTCTGTCAAGTAACCGCCATAATTATCTTGATGGATTTCTCACTCTGGGCATGAGAAGGAATGGACTGAAGTTCAAGTAGGTTTCTGGGTGACTGATTGATAGTGACAAAGGTCAAAGAGCAGTGTGGGAATTGTCTTATCTTGTGTTTCTTACAACAAAAACAATGCTTTTATCGTTTATAGTGGAAGTAAATGAGATATTCTCACAGATTTAATGGCTGAGAACTATATTGTTATTGCATTGTGGGGTATAGAAAACATTATTCCCAAAAGACATCCATAATAAATAAATATAAATAATAAACATTAGGAGTTTAACAACAACAATTTAACAGTGGTCATTACAACCATAAGATACAACTGCATTGACATGTAGCAAACAATGTTAGAGCAATGTTTTTTTGTTGTTGTTGTTTTTTTTTCATGGCTGATACAGATTGTTTATAGAATACAGAGTGTAACTGATGGCCAATTAGATCTGGCAATATTTTTAGGCTGATTTGGATTATTTTTGCAAAGCTATAATTTTAATTTACTACAAACTCCACCCAAGATGTTTTTTGTTTTTTTTACCAGAAACTTACAAGGGAGCTCTGTAGTCACATTTTGTGCAGCTATCTCTTCGAAGTAAAGTGTTAATATAAAGCTTTGTGTGTATTTTTTGGGCTGTAAATTGACCAAAACAAAAAATCTGCCTATGCTGGAGATTTAAGGCTGATAACCGACATGCTACAAAGTCCAAATATGGTCTATCTCAATGTAATATATCTGGGTCTTACAATTTGATATACTATAAGGTTTAAGAAAATATAGTGACATTTTTAAACCCAAGCACATCATTGACAGGTAGAAATGACTCAATCTCTATTCATATTTTATCACTTGCACAGCCTTAAGTTTGGCAATATTATTCCATCAATTTAAATGGTTAAACATTGATATATTCATGGATTTCTTCTTAAACTCTCACTTTCAGGGGGTGTGACGCAGAGTTAATCAGTGAGCACTTCCACCTCCATGTAACCGGATGGGCAGAGAACCAGAACGTCACAGACACACACTAACGCACACACACGTACACACATGCACACACACACAAATAAACAAACACACAGACACAAACTAACTGAAGGCTGCATTCACTGCCTGGAGGTCAGGAGGAGAGTTTGCCAAAAATGTTGATGAGGTTATTTTTAATTTGGAGCACTAATTGGGATAAACAAAAGATGTAAATAACAACAAATGATACTACACAGCACCCAGTGGGAACTTGGCTCTTGTATTGTTGTGGTAAAGAGGATAAAGATTTTAAGATTAAAATGTCATACAATTTGAAACACAAATACAAAAAGCACAGTAAAGTACAGTATTTCAGTCACTATCACTGTGTTTGTCTAGCCTGTCCTTATACTCAGCTTCTTGGAAAAACTAAAATATTTGTGGGAAAAACAATATGATGTAAACTATGTTCGGTATTGAGTAAACCCTATGGCCAGAAATTAACTGTATAATTGAAATAGTGAACAACAAATGTGTCACTACTCAAAATGGTTTACTACTGATACTTCGCAGTGACATCATGCTGGGGGGTTCTGCATGTATTTCTATGTCAGAATGTCCAGCTGTTACCATGGGGACAGAAGCCACACGTTAACAAACACAGTCTGCTAAGATTTTAGCTAGTCAGAAAAAATTTATTTAAACAACACCCTTCAGGGGCCTCGGATTAAAGTGAGTATGAACACTCACTCCATTTAGGTGAATTAGACTAAATGAAAAACTGTTGGCTAATGCTAACTAGCTTGTGACTGTAATTTTATGTGTATGTGATGTGATTAAAAGGACAAATCTTCTCACCTTTTGTAGTTCAAACTAAGTCAGATTTTATGGTCAGATTGTGTTAAAACAAAGCTCAAATTAAGTCTAACAGTCTCAAACAGAGTAGTACCTACAGGTAGAATTACACTCGCAGGGAATGCTGACAGCTGCAAAGTATCAATACTGACATGAACAGTAAATCTCCAAGTAGTTCTTTGCAATCAAAATGATGCAACTGGTTTGTACTGCAGAGATAATGTTGTGGTGCATTATAACTGTACGCCCTTATAAGCAGATTTTGTTTTACTTCCAGATTTGTCGAATTGGGGAACATGCCGGAGCTACCACAAGGGAGAGCGCAGAGACGTGAGGCCTGGCACAGAGCACCATCTCGGATTCCAAACATAGCGCCACATTCCGCCTCCCTCCTAATGCCCCCCTAAACAGGCCGTGCCCCCACTTTCAGGGACCTGTCAAGTGACGTACAGCACAGTGACAATCTGCTCAGCCCACTGCCATTTACTCACAGCCTGCACCCTTTATTACAGCTTTAATAGTGTCACTGATAACAGGGAGCTAATGTCATGTTTTACTCAATGTTTGGACTGCACTGGAAGATTCAGCTGTGTTCATGAGAGTCAAAGAAAGGCTTAGGGGTAGCTGTTGGGCACTGTTTTAAATGCTTTGATATTTTGATATATGAAACTTTTAACAAAACCATAAACATATCAGCTGCAAAAAATTGTACCAAAAATCAGAAACAGTAAAATCATCCACAATGTCCTAAAAATATCTGTGTGTCCTGTAGTGTGTCACATGAATTATCAATATTAAACTAGTGTTAAAACTAGACCAGCTCAAACTTTGGCACTGAAAGAAATCACATAAATAGAATCAAATGACCTTGAACTTTAGGAAAACTACTACTTCAACTTATACTATTTAAGAAACACTGAAATCGATTTTGAGTGTTATGCCTATTTCTTAGTAGTGAAATCGAATTACAATTTTAGTATTGTAACAAGCAGACTACTGTCCAATCAAATATAATATTTTTAAATCACATTATTATGACAACCTTAATTCCATATTTACTATGAACATGCCTGGTCGGGTAATGCAGCACTTTAAGTCCAGGCCTGAGCGGTCAAGGCTCTGCTTCGTTTATGACCTTCTCGTCTAAACATACACGCTGCTGAAATATGTCCTGTGCTTACATATTGTTTAGAGAAGCATGAAATATAGTGCTGGCACGCTCAGCACCGCGGCACCAGATCCCAGTGGCATCCAAAGACATGTGGCACAAACACTTGAGCAGAGCCCCACAGCCCTGGCCCTCTCTCCAGGATTTACACAGACAGGGCCCTGACAGGAGGTGTGCGGAGGAGGCAAACGACAGGGTCAGGAGAGACTGTGATAGAAACTGTTATCTACTGATAGCTGATGTCATCAACATTCCCTGGGAGTGTGGTACTAACTGTAGGCACTGCTCTGTTTGAAGCTCTGTTACTCAAGTTACACTTTAATCTGATCTTTATTTGAACACAATCTGACCACAAAGAACTGACTTAGCTGGACCCAACAGGTGAGCTGATTTGTGCTGTTTAACAAGTCCTTCTCAAATAACATTACAGTCACAAGCTAGCTAGCACTAGCCAGACGTTTTTCAGTCACTCTCACCTTTTTATTGAAAATCAAACATAATGAACGCTCGTATTGATCACAGACTCGTGAAAATTTGCTGTTTAAATCCAATTTGTATTGTATACACTATTTTAAAGCTCTCTGGCACGTTTGCAAATGTATGCATGTGTGTCATGGGAAGCTGTCAATACACTATTCACTTTATGTCCTGGGTCTAATAAAAAGGTTAAATTATAATGAATCTTTATACGGTAGGAGTGGGAATCACAACAACAACACTTTTATTACTATATATAATATCGATATAATATCAGTCCCGAATACAACAAACTTGCCTTCACCACAAAGCAATGCTGTTGATGAGTCATTTTAACTAAGCAGAGCCACAGCCCTGCCTAACTTAAATGTGTTCTCTCCAAACACATCTATCATGCATTAACGCAAATGATTAAAAAAAATAAAAAATAAACTAAAAACTAAAAAAATATTGATTCTGAAAACTTGACCATTCCTGAATAGTTTTAAAATGATTTGATTATCCTGTCACTATAATTACTATATCGACTTATCATTCAATACATAAGAGATAGAACAAGATTAAAGAGGGTTAAACTATGAACTTCTATGACTCATTATAGATACAAGCTAACTACTTAAATGTTGCATTCTATAATTTATTTATTGCTGTTCATATTTTTTGACAATATTGTATATTCACAATTGTTTTGGGAGTATAATTCTGCATTATTGGTTGGTTTCATTGTGGTATTAAAATTCCTTTCCATACAATACATTGTTCTCCCATTAATAGAATTTATGTACAGTGTGTACATTTTCAAAATTTTCCTAAGCCTATAATAAAAACATTTAATGGCACAGTGGGGGATAAAACAAATGGGAGTCTTCCACAGTAACTCGGTGCAAACATGTCCCACGTGACTCCTCACTATTTTAACATCTCGCTAATTATGTGTTTCCTTTCTTAAAACAAGTGTGGCATCATGCAGACACATTCAACACATAAGCTCACATCCCCGATAATTCCTTTGACCTTTGACCTTTCACGTCCACGCATCGTATGTCTGTGTGTTATGGTATAGCTCACCCCTGACACACGGGCGCCCGGTTAAGAAGAGCCAGACAGTCCAGACCGGGCATGTGCACTTAATACTCAGACTTAGCCTTTAAACACAATTCCTTTAGCATTTAACAGGTATGTGACACAATCAAATTCAAAAGAGTTTACAAGGCCCATATTATGCTGTTTTCTGATCTATGTTATAATGTTGTTTCCTCATCACAAACAAACCTGAAGTTATGTTTCCTTTCCTTCACACGTTTAAGACACAAATCCTGCATATTTAGGCTGTCATGTGGTAATACAGAAAGAGCTCCACATGGTTTTTAAACATTTGTATAATTTCAGCAGTGTTCTAATTGACTACGCTTGGGCGGTCTACCCTGGTTTCACTTCAGTGACTGAAAAAAGCAGTTTTTTATTGCTAAAAAACCCATTTTGAACAAATGTGTATGTGGTAGCCTCTCCTGAGAGAGTCCTGGTGGTGTCATCTGTTTGTCTCCATGAAGATAGAAGTTTATTGCCACACTGTTAAAGCAAATAATATCTCTATAGAGACAAGCATAGATGGAGGACCCTACACCCGAAAAGTTACACAATGCATTTTTAATGTGCTATAAACTGACAGATAAAAGCACTTTCATTTTAGATTTAAATTTTTGGATCATAGATGGTCTTGAAATAAAATCTGATTAATCTTTGTTTATGACATGACATCTTGATATCTCTGCAGTACATCATACTTCATACATTCTTTAAACTTCCTTTCTTAGATTTAGAGAGCTGCCTGGCCAGTGGATATTGAGACAATGGAAGTCAAATGAAAGATGGAATCACCCTCTGCTGCTCCACTGTGGGCCCCAATGTGACAGGCTGCAGTCCAGTGGGGTGGAGCAACTTGTAACAATGCAATGTACAACTGTTTGTCTTTGTGCGACAGGTGGTGGGAGCCCAGTGTATTTGCCTCTGTCTCCATGGCAGAATTAGAAAAACGTCAACAAAGGCCCAACAGAGCTCCAGCGCAGCTCCAAGTGGCAGAAACTGGCTGCATGTTTGTACTTGTATGAATCTTGTGTTGTCCACGCCTGAAGGCAGCTGTAGCACGAGAGCTTTCTTCAATTAAATACTTTACAGGAGAAGTCTCGACAGTGTGTGTGTGTGTGTGTGTGTGTGTGTGTGTATGTGAGCGGGGGAGTCTAGGGGTCAAAACATAAAATTAAGTTATGGATGCCTTCTTTTCATCCACTCCACAACCTGAATAAGTGAATGATCTGAATATCTGAATTAGAGTATCAAGTATAATGTCCATAATTAAAAATGAAAGCAAAAAAAAAAACATATTACAAATAAAACAATCTGAAATTGTGTATTCTAGTGTAATCTTTCAAAAGAGGGTAAAAAAGTGATAGTTCTGCCCTTTTGTGGTTAATTCTATGGTCCATTCACATTTTGAATCCTTGAACATCAGCCTTACATTTACAGACACAATTTAGCTCATTGCTGATCCACTGTTAAAATATCTGAATACTGTTAACAAAATAAATATTGAGATATATATTTTGTCTAGTATTTGACTATTCTACAGTTACACAGGCCTGCAAACATTGTAAAACAACTGAGATGCATTTAAAATGCACCTACTACGTAAGTGCCAATCCATAAGCAAGAGCTGAGCTAAAACTAGGCATTTCTATTTCTGCAATAGCTTAGCAGCATCAAACTAGTTTATGGATGTACATCCCATTACATCACAGCCTGCGTCAGAGAAGACTCTCTCCGCTTGCTCTGTACAGTCTCTAACAAAGTTTTCCACATGGACACTGGGTCCGGCACCATGTCAGAACACTAGTGTGAGCTATCACAAGACTGTGGTGGTAGTAAATATCTATGGTGCTGGCCTGGCGCCTCAGACTGCTCTGCTAAACACAGACACTTACATCACTCTTATCGTCACCACGGCAATAGCACGTGTTAACAGCCAATCAGGACTCCAGGATCAGACTGTGCCAACTGCAATGTCTAAAGACTTCACCAAGCACATGCAAGAAGCTTTGTTTGTGTGACAATATGAGGACAACAGTACCCAGCGGTCCAACAGTTTGAACTACCAATTCATTACTCTATTAGGCTGATTAATTAATCATTAATACAGTAAGAATGAAATGAGATTTTACTTATAAAACCAAACAAACAAATTTAAGTTAATATATAAATAGCATAACATAGAACCAATAAGAAGACGATGAGCATTTCCCACCGGACCAAATTACACCGCCTTGTTTTGGTGCCCATTTATCCGGCAAATTCCCACTTTGGGGAGTAATAAAGCGAAGCAAATCTTTGTGCAAGACTGAGAGCACAGAAAGAACGTCACACAATACCGCCTCGGAGGATTGCGGCACAAAAGGGGGCGACGGCTGCAAACATTTGGACTTGGTTTTTGAGGGAGGTGCACCCCTGGGAGAACAGATTAGTTTCCTTTGGGAGTTAAACCATCGTGTAGGTCTTTGAGGTCTGTGATTTAGTGATTGAGTAATGGGGTTTGGTACGGCTTGTAAGCCTGCCAAAAGGAAGAATGCCAAATTTAAAACTAACGTGGCAATTGGTAGTGATTTTCACCCACTTACCAGAAGGTTGGTGATTTCCTGGAGATGAATGAGATTGCTAGTGGTCTGTGTTTGTGTCCTTGAGCAAATCAGTTCACCCACTTTGCCTAAATAATTCTGTTTTGTTAGCGTGATTGATTGGTCCACTGGTGCTGAATGCCATTCACTTTTTAACTGCTTTGGTTTAACTGTCAGAGTCTGTGGCTATAGTATTAGTATATTAACACCACAGTCTGATCGAAAAGTGAACAAATGCAATGAAACAGGCCATGTGTGTATTTACAGAATAACTGTATATATATATATATATATATATATATATATATATATATATATATATATATATATATATATATATATATATCCAATATCTACGATGATGATGTTCAGTAAAAGTATGCAGGACTATACACAAACAGGAAGACAACCCATAATCGTGATGCATCCAAAGCCTCAAAAAACACCACACAGATCTCGATCATCAACACATCTGACACCTGTCGCACACCAAAATAACACAGAGCCATAAACGTATCAATATGTCTCAAGGCCTTTTGAACCTTAATCTATCGGGCCATAATTCATTTAAAAACATCATATCCCTTTAACTATCAGGTCAGAAGCTGTCTGGTCTCATCATATGAACGGACAGTGGGAATAAGCCCTGGTATGTTTGCCTCACATGGTCCACTGTGGGCTGGCTCAGTCAGGCAGATAAGCACATGCGCTCCGGACTCCTAAAATACATTCCCCAGAAAAAAGGAGCCACTGGCAGTCTGATACATGGTGCAAATGTTTACCCGAACAATGGCCTGTCTTCTGTGTCCTGTAAATAGTTTTACAGATTGGGTTCCCGGAAAAGTCCTATGTTTCACCAGAATGGATATGACATATGACGTTACAATGGCTGAGTGTTGATCTTTTTTATTGTCTTTTGCAGATGGGTGTGGTAATTGATTAAAGGGTCTGTACCCACTTTTTCCCATGTATTTGAGCTAAACAGTAATCAAAATCAGATTACACTAATCTATAATCCACAAATTAGAAGACAATGTACAGTATGTAGACTAATTTTTACACCATGCACTAAAACTAGCTGTTGATTGAAAAGGCCTAGTTGTGTTTTGTTTAATTTGTAAATGTTTAACATGCAAATCCTGCATATTTGGGTTCTTCTCTCAAGCACTCTGTTTCACTTTGTGATGTCATGTGGTAATACAGGTAGTGCTCCACTGTGTTTTTAAACTCCATACACCTTCACTAGAATCATTTGGATAATTTCAGCCCTGGAGTTTCCAATCCCCACTAAACAAAAAATAAAAGTTAGCTGTTAACTTGAAAATAGTGCTTCATGACAGAGGATTTTGAGCTTTGGACAGTTACTCAAAAGTGTGTGAATGAAACAAAGCACAACTCCAGGTATGTTTTTAATGAGGTAACAACTTTCTAACATGTCTTAAAGCTCACAAGAGTTGATAAACCTTAAGAATTCAATTAGACTGTGTGATTTAAAGAAAGTAGTACATTTAACAGCAATCTTAAGAATGCCTAGCACAGATGTTGCTTCAAACATACCGGCGGATACAACTGTCAGAAAAGCCCCATTGACGTTTATACAGATCTCTTTTTAATGAAAACAGCAGGGCGTTTATCTCAAAGTACATCTTCCCAAAGCTGCTAGAACAGACACCTGTGCAGATTGAAAGAGAAACCACAGAAGCCATTCAGCAGCACACAGCCCTCATAAGTCACTGTACAAATAATTTAAACCAAGAAAAAAAGAAACCTGTGAACTGATGTATTTTTCAACCAGTGTAATGGAATGATTTTTACAGCTAATAGATATAAGCCAATATCAAAAATGCTATTCACCTTATTCTGGAAGTTGCCGTGGGCACCGCAATTGTCATTGGGGTTGTATTATTTTGCATACAGACTAAAAAAACATTTTAAATTCTCCCAGTATATCAGTGAAGTGCTGAACACTGAACATCAACTTACTTTACATCATATCTAAGGGGTTAAACTTTCTCTAATGCTCCATTTAAATGAATGGGATTCTCATTTAACCGAAACTGCCACCACATAGAAAGTGCAGTTTAGGAGCATTTAGACGCAAAAGTGGGCAGAGGGCAGAATAAGGTCAGTATAGGCTACATATTTATTACACAATATGGAAATAAAATGGGCAACTGTCCATTTCTAAAGCTATCAGAGAGATCCACAATTGAATTGATATTGCAGATCCAATTAGCAATTTGTTAAGACTGTAATAATTTAGATAATATACAAACATCTATGCCAGGGCTGAGCAAACTTTTTGACTCATGGGCCACAAAGCGTTCTAAAATTGACAGAAGGGCCGGACCAGGAGCAGATGGATGGAGCTTTTTGGTAATCCATCTCATAAGAGAAAAAAAATATCCCATGTTAATGAAATATCCCATAATCGGAAATCATTACAAAGTATTACAATAAAATATCTGTCTTTCAAGTCCCAGGGTATTTACTATTTATTGAAATTACTTTTAAAATACTGAAAATTATTATGATAATTATTATTATTATTATTAAAGTTTGGCGAGCCAGATTAAAAAGATTAAAGGGCCACATATGGCCCCCGGGCCGTAGTTTGCCCACCCCTGATCTATGCTAACATCATATACCATCTCATGCTCTCTACTAACAAATGTATATTTGTAATTTCAATTATTACAAGTACATATTCACAATGATATGTGTGTTTATTCTGCCATTTACAACCTGGAGCTAATCTACAGCAAACAAACAAAAGTCTCACAAAATATTAAACATAAAATATATATTCTCAACAGATTAAAAGATCAAAACAAAATAGTTGTGATTTCAATTATGAACCAAATAATGATAGTTATAATCAAGTAGCCCTATTTAAACTACTGCAGATTTTGGTGTTGGTTTAGTCTCCTATGAAATATTATACTACTAATCTTGAGCTCACACACATCTACTAGCCAGGTTCTGATCACTGCAACACTTATACTGTTGTCATAATGAATTAGCACTTAGTACAAGTTATCTGTCAATGTCCTGTCACTAATAGCTATGCATAAAAAGCTTTTTTCTGTACAACTGGGAAAAAAACACCCTCGCAAAATAGTTACCATATTTATCCATTAGTACTAAAGGGTGAAATGTGAATGTAGATATCAAGAACTATTTCAAAAAGCTCGAACATAATATGGGAAAGAACTGAACTATTTACAAGCACAGGTGCAGCCTTGTGAGGTTCAGTGGCTGTAGTCAAGCTCTTTATAGAACCACATAATGCAATAACTCTGCTTTCCCCAGGTTCTCAAATAAACTAAGCATTACCGTGTATTAAAGTCGGCATCCCCTAAAGACCCTGCATGTGTCCATTCTCTGGTAAGCGTGGCCTATATTTAGATTTTTGGGGGCTCTTTGCTCACCTCAGCTCGACTAAAAACAGGGACACAAAAGCCACGCACCATTGTCTGACACTGTGCCCACTGGGAACCAAGTAGATTCAACACGTGTGCGCCAGGGGGGAGCTCTTTTGTTGTCCGGGTTTTTGAAGTCCAAGTCCCAGCCTCCACCTGCACTCCTGGAATCTGATTTAACATCTTTCTGATCCCTAATCCCAAGACAGGATTCCTCTCTCCTCACAGAGCATAAAGCAGCGTGTGGTAGCATTTTAAGGGTTAAGAAGAGTAAAATCAGTGCCTGCTGGAGACACAAGTTACAGGAAGTTTTAAAGTTACAACACGGATGTGAGTCTTGATTTCTGGCAAGCAGCCAACTTAAATGACTTAATTTGCGGCTTCTGCTGACGATAAAGATATTATGTATCCAAAAATAAAATGAAACTGGGAGTTTGTTGGGAGTCAAATCCAGCCAAACCAACCATCAAAAAAGCAAAGAGACATTACATTTTACACTTTGTGCGAGTCCACCCAAACCACCCTTTAAAAATGGGCATAGAAAGGGCACATTTTCAAGATGTTTTCTTCTGTGCTGTATCTACATGTAAGTAAATTTCAGCTACATTATGTTAATTAATAATAAGAATATAATACATAATACTTGTATAGTGCTTTTTAAGATACTCAGAGACGACTGACATGAAAAGACAAACAAAGGCAAAATGAAGAAATAAGAGAGTTAATGAAGTGTGGTTTTAAAGAGATGGGTGTTCAAGATTTTTTTAAACATTGGTAGTTTAGTTGATTAATCAGAATACACAAAACTAAACAACTTTTGGCATGTAAGAGATGACATGTCAGTTAATTGTGTAAACACTGGTTCAGAGTTTCAACACCAAGAAATTAGCTGTTTTTCTTGCTTGGTAAAATCTCCATAGAAATACACCCAGCCCAAAACCAAAGAAAACATGTTTCAAATCCTTTCTGCAGCTCTCTCTTGCATTCACACAGAGCAATTATCATTCAGACTGCAGGTAGCAACAGGTAAACATGGAAAATGATGGGCTTACCTGTCCGAGATCCAGGGTGACGTTGACCTCATTGTAGATCAGACCTCTGGATAAAGGAGGACTCTGCCACCACCTCTCCGTCCCATCAATGGCGTTTGAGGCTGGATGAGCTTTGTTTGGGTCATTGGAGTTACAGTAATCACAGAACTGGCCCTAATGCATGGGAAATGGTTACTATTCAGGTGCAAGTTTGACACTTAAATGGCCTATATTATACTATTTTCTGATCTGTGTTATAATGTTCTTTCATCATTAAAAAAATACCTGGAGTTTTTTGTTACATGCACACATGTTTAACACACAAATCCTGCATATTTAATCTGAGTTCTTCTCTCAAATAGAAAACACTCTGTTCCACTTTGTGATGTCATGTGGTAATAATGATTTTAAACTCCCGTACACCTTCATTAATCATTATTCGGATAATTACAGTCCAGGAATGAACAAAGGTAAAAGGTAGATGTTAACCTGAAAACACCATGTGGAACAGAGCATTTTGAGCTTTGGAGATGTAGACAGACTAATAGATTAGTCAAAGGATTACTCAAATATGTATGAATGAAACGAAGGAAGAACGAAACTGTGGGTATGTTTTTGAGGAGGTAACAACATTCTATCATGACTAAAAGCTCACAAGAGTCAATCTAGCATAATATAGGACCTTTAATGAACAACTGCCTAAAAATAAATAAAACAAGTTCAAAATGTAAATCCTTGTCTTTATTATTGCAACAATATACTAAAGGAATTGGAAAATATGGGCCTATTGAGTGTTATAGATATAGTCAATAAATTGTTTACAGAGAGGGTAGTGAGCCATAGACAAAAAAGATGGACTTTGAATTCCACCTTGCCCTACTGCCTGATTGACTTTGATGTGCGTAAAAACAAGGTTACTTTATTGTCAAGCATAAGCTACGACATTTTTCCTGAGTCTTGTTTGGGGTATATTAGCAGAACAATGATTGAAAAGTTAGACATTTCAAGTAGCAGGTTCATCCATCACGTAGCCTACTGCGCCAGTGTGAACTAGACATGCAATTATTTTAAAGTGCTACCATTAAGCGCGTTAAGTATTGTTGAGTATCCCACAGGCTTGCTTTTACCTGTATATTCTGGCTGAGAACCGCTGTTGTAGGTCCACCAACCAGTTTACAGTACAAATCCTGCCTTGGTCTCCCTGCTTCATCCTCGCCGCAGGTTGCAGTGGCTGAGATACGAGCACCCTCTGCGAGGTTAAAATACGGAGGGTTCAAACTGAAACCTGTCTCTCTATTAAAAGTCCCTTGTCCTTTGGCGTTCCAGAAAAGCGTTAGGAAGAAAGTACAAAACAAGACCACAACGTGTGCACATTTCATTCTCTTCGCCATATTCCGCCTTAAAATCCCCGGTAGATGCTGAGGGCAACCCGCAACATGCAGGTCTTGTCATCTGGATATCCTCAAAAAAGCGCTCAGATTACGCACAGTACTCCTTCGTCAAAATGGACTTACTCCAAGCGCGTCAAACCAAACTTTCCATAAATCCTTTATGGAAGAGAGAGATGCGGTGTGTCTGTGTCCGCGGCATGTTTTCAAACCTCTGTGCGCAGTGGCTCTCCTCTCCAGAAGTGTGCGCCACAGTGAACGATCATCAGGTGTCGGGCTGCAGCACTACACTAATCCAGCGAGGGGGCCAAAGGTCTGTCACAGTTTATGACGATCTTGGAGGCTGTTTACTTAAGAAAACTATCTGTTAGGCATTTAGAATAAGGTAGACTATTTAAAAGCAATAGGCTACCTGCATTCGGGGTGGATTTCAACACATTTTAATGCATTTCAGATATACACGATAGCAACGAGTTTGATGGTCATGGTCATAGCGCATAGCCGGTGAAAGTAAGGGTAAAACCTGTACCTTAAATGCAATCTATGGCACCAATAAAATTAAAGGAATAAATAGACGTAGATCTGTGTAAGCCTTTTGGCGCCCTCTAGTGGAGATTACGAAAATAAATTTATATAGGCGTAAATCAGCGTAATTTACTCTTTAAAATAATTTAAAGTGTCTCGTGTTCATATCAGGTCGCCCTGGTCTCTGTCGTTTAATAGCCTAAAATGGTTTAACTCAGTCTACAGCTGCATCTGTGTGGTGTGTTGGCGCCCTCTTCAGGTCCAGATGAATGCGACGTCTGAAACTTGCACTCTGACACTAATAGATCCAGGCTCTGATCATGGATATACAATGACTAAATTGCAGTGTTTTTTTAATTTGTTTTTTTCTTTTTCATCAGTGCCTTTTCTCCCCAGAAGAATAAGACACAAGTAGGTTGAACAGGATGTCAGTTCCTGCAATTTGATCAGGTTTCTCTTCTTACAGACAGAGCTTCCATGCTGTCTGTCTTTGTTACCTTACGTCACCCCGTAACACCAATAATATTACACAAAATGTTATTCATTAATCAGCTGATTCTTAGCGAAGTTGTTTTTCTGGATCCAGAGCGGAGCGCGTGAGTCATTGAAGGGCAACTTCATTCCTGAGACTGGGCTGGTAACTTTCTGGGACGCATGTGTCATGGAGGCAGTGACAAGCAAACAGGAACTGAACGAGCTCTGATACGAAACCGAATTTGATCACAGGTGAAATCAGTTTTTATCTGAGATTCATGGAGCCAACGAACCTACAGGTGAGAGAGTAGCTGATGTTCTATGGTTGTGCTAATTAAGTGTATGCGCGTTTTCCTTATGTGGGCTACAGTAGTGTTATGCTTTTCACAACACCGTAGCAGCCTGTACACGTTACAAAGGAGTTACATAGCCCAATGGTCTATTTGGTCTATTTTGGCCTAATGAGAGAATAATAAATGTGTTATCTATTTGAGGGGTGGCATTGTACGTTTGTAAGTTGTCTACTTTTTCAAATTACTGCTGTTTTGCATCATCATTAAGACATGTTTGACCTCACATTTGGGGCAGGTTTAGTGATGACATCTAACAGTGATGCACCTTCAGACAGTTTGTTGTGCAGCGGCCAATAGATAGATAGCCCTTGTATTTGCCATTTCTTAGTTTTAAACAGCCACACAGAGCTACCGGTATGAACGTTTCCTAACCAGAATGAGGAGACAAAACATGAGCTTAGTCCATTTTAAAGTACTCACAGGTAAAAAAGCTTTGCGCTCTCACACCTTCTGTAGCTCCACTCTGTGAAAGATGACTCACGTAGGAGCGGTAGCACAGACTCTTTACATTACGAATATTTCACTTAGGCTAATTGTTTTAACTTAATACATTTTAGTCTTTAATTCAATTCTTTATACTTTTAACCATAATTAGGCTATATGAAATGAACTCCTTTTAGTCAAAATGACATGTATTACTTAGTTGTGTGTATAAACTTTATTCGAGTGTTCTTAATGAGAGGCTGGTCTGTTACCTTGAATCCTTTAATGTATTGGCAGAGGAGCAGAATGGGTTTAGGATGAAAAGAGCCTGTATAGATCACATATATTCTTATTCTTATTCTTGGTGCCACTTCCTTGTCCTTAACAAAAAGTACAAATATTTGGGACTTGTTTTGGATGAACATCTTACATTTGATGAAGGAATCAAAGCTCTGTCAGAATCAGCAGGTCGAGCCTTAGGTGCACTGATAAACAAAGTTAAAGCGTGTCGTGACCTGGGCTACAAAACCTACACTGAACTGTACAGGGCCTGTGTCTATCCTGTTCTGGACTATGGAGCTGGAGTCTGGGGTTACTGTAAACACACCCACAGTGAAAAAGTTGAGGTACTTTTTAGGCGTGCACAAAAAGGCGCCTAAACTTGCTCTGTATGGAGATATGGACTGGGAACCATGTGAAGTGAGACACATTTGTGACATGGTGCGGTTATGGAACAGGTTGGTTAATTTGCCAGACACAAGATTAACCAAACATGTATTTAACTGGAGTCTGTTACATAAATCGTCCTGGAGTAGAGAGATGGAGAACATTTTTGAGATTGCAGATCTCCAGTTTATTTACAGAAATAAGTTAATCTGTAGCGTTCGACAAGTGAGGAACATTTACTTTGATAAGTATAAACAAAAGTGGCACAATGACATCTTCTGTAAACCAAAATTAAGAACATATATCTTAATTAAAGACTGTTTTGGACCTGAACCATATGTCACCCTGAATCTGAGCAGAGGTCAGAGGTCAGTATGTGCCCAGATGAGGTGTGGGACTCTGCCTCTGGCCTTGGAGACGGGACGCTTCCACTCAGTCCCAGAGGAGGAGCGCACTTGTGTTCTGTGCGATTTAAAGGATATTGAAAATGAAATGCATTTTTTGTTTTACTGTCCTTTGTATCATGACCTTCGCTGTCAGTTGTTGTCTAATGTGTCTTTCTGTTGGTTTGTTATGTCTGATGAGGACAGACTTAAATATTTGTTTAAATGTAATGTTTTTAAGTTGGCTCAGTTTGTGCTGAAAGCCTGGGACCTCCGTAAGAGGACACTTTATGTTTGTTGTGTGATCTGTCTGCTTATTGTTTTATGTGTCTTATAAGTCCATGTGGGCTGGGCACCAACTAATGGTGCATGACACTAAATAAGTAAAATAAACTAAACTAAACTAAACTAAACTACTACAATGACTTCTAGGCTCTCACTGTCCTATAACTGCTTATCAAACGTCCACCAACCATACCTTAATAAACTAAATGTCTTTCTTATGTAGAAAGCGATTGCAATTGCTCAGAAGGCTTCACAGGAAGACCAGACTGGAAACTATGAAGAAGCTATTAGGTCCTATCAACATGCAGTCAAGATCTTTCTGCACATTCTGAAACGTGAGTCACATGTAAAATTTTCTGATGTTATTCTCCTCTCTCCATCTTCTAGACCTATCTTTATATGCTAATTTAGGCCTATTTATTTTAAAGGGTTGTTTATTTCATTCATAGTGTATGTTCTGTCTCATTAGGTGAGCCCCAGGGCAAGGATGGAAACCAGAAGATAAGAGACAGCTGTAAGAAATACCTGGACAGAGTGGAAGAACTGCAGGCCTACTTAGATAATAAACAGGTGGCTATGATATTGTTATAAATATATTTATGTCATTGTCTATTTACAAAGATTTACCAAGAGCATGAGTGTCTAAAAAGGATCTGATTAACCCAGTAATGGCTGTCAAAATTTGTTATGTAGAGGGCCTATTTAGTTCAGGCCTGAACAACAGCCAGCACAACACTAGGACATCAAAATTGAGACTAAACTGAGACTAGCTAAACCTAGACTAACAGGACTAAAGCAGGACTAGAACAGGACCAAACTTACCTCAAGCAAGGACAAGAAGAAATGTGTATGCACCCTAAATCAGTAAATCCCTAAAACTGTATTACATGTATCACTGACGGTTTGTGGACTAACTGTGATATGCAGGGCCTTCTTAAGTTTGAGTTTGTTTTATCTGGAAACATCTTTTAATGTTTTTTTTGTCTCCCTTCAGTTTAATCTGTGTGTATATATATATATATATATATATATATATATATATATATATATATATATATATATATATATATATACACATATACATATATATATATATATACACATATACACACACACACAAAATTTATCATTAATAAATTCCTGAATAAATTCCTGAATCTGATATAGTTCGGGTTTAGAAATGGTAGGACCCTGAAACACAATTTGATCTTTGGTGGAGAAAGTTTGGCGTCTGGCCTATAATTAGGCCTAGCCCTAATTACCATGTCACAAGTCTATCATGACATATTTTCACTAACTCCGGAGTTTTTGTTTGCTTTCTTATATTTATTCAGTTTGCAAGATAGAAAAGTGATTACATATAAATTAACTATAGTCTTATCTCTCTACTACGTAGTATTTTGGTGCGCCTTAAACGTGCGCGTTGACGTCATTACTTTCTGTACGCGAGGATCGACTTTTCAATGCGGAAGTTTCCACCTCGGGAGCGATCTTGAGAAGAAAAACAAGCCCCCTTTAACTAAATATTACACACTTTATAGTGTTTATTCTGCGAAATATTCTAAAGGGCTTTTAGGGTACTGAATCGTAGCTATATTTCTTACTGTTGGAGGATCGATTGGCCGCTATGGCTAACAATAATTTACAGGTAAGTTGTGGATGGACCAACCCAGGCTAAAATGCGCAAATACGCCAACAAAGTTGTTAACGTCGTGATCTAACCCGTACAAGTGACGGTGGCTTTATAAACATCGTTTAAAACACATAGGTGTGTTCATTATGACTAGTTTGATATTATTATGCTCATTAAAATGTTACTTATAATGGGTGTAGCATTAGCTGCTAGTTAGCATTTTGAGCTAAAGCTTCAACGCTGTTATAACAAGTTAAAACGAAATAGAGGAACCAAAATCGTCCTTTCTTCTTTCGTAATATGAAATCGTAAAGAATCGTGTTCTGTAAAGTTAAACTCTGAGCCTCATATTAGGTTTGTTACTTAATTTAACACTAATAAGATTAAGGTTTCGGTGTCACTTAACTGGTTTCAGCTTTTAAAATTCGCACCTGCCGCAAAATACGCTTTGTTCTACTTGTTGTCTTATTTTATTATTTGATTTTATTTTTATTATAAATTATTGTTTTGGGTATTTCTATACATATTATATAATTTAACGTGACAATTTACGTTCTTACGTCAAACTCCCGTCAAAACAGGTGGAGCCATGTGCTTTAATACTCTGAAATAAATATTGGCCCCAACAACGGTTTTATGTTAAATACAATTTAGTATAACTAGTACTAGTACTGGTATACTAGTTTGCTAATATGTGTGTGTATGTATATGTCTCGTTTCAAATCATTCTTTTTATTTTAGCACAAAACAATAATACAACGTGGTTTTGGACACAGTACTGTCTGGTAAATGGTCTTTTATTTCTTTTATATAGAAAGCTATTGATCTTGCCAGCAAAGCAGCCCAGGAGGACAAAGCACAAAACTTCGAAGAGGCTCTACGATTGTATCAGGCCGCTGTCCAGTACTTCCTTCATGTTGTAAAATGTAAGTTATTCTCTATTGTGTGTTTGTAAACCAATGCTAAATGAAGCTACTTACAAGTCATATAAATGCCATTATACTGCTGTAATACAATTGATTATGCTATTCCTTTTCAGATGAAGCTCAGGGAGACAAAGCGAAACAGAGTATACGAGCAAAATGTGCTGAATACCTGGACAGAGCTGAGAAGTTGAAGGAATATCTAAAGAAGAAAGAAAAAGCTCCTCCCTCCAAGCCCGTTAAAGAATCTGGGAGTGAAGACAAAGGGTGCGTTTGAGGGCTGGGCAGCTGACAGCTGATGTCATGCAGTGATTTCTGTTTTTAGAGTTTAAAATGGTTACATTTTTAATATATGTATATTTTGTTATGCAGAAATGAAAGTGATGAAGGTGATGATCCAGAGAAAAAGAAGTTCCAAAATCAGCTCTCAGGTATTTATTTAATCATAATTGTTCATCAGTTAATTTTAAATATTTTAGACAATAAATGATGAGAATTTCTTCTTTTGTTCCCAGGTGCAATTGTTATGGAGAAACCAAACATTAAATGGAATGATGTTGCTGGTCTTGAAGGAGCAAAAGAAGCTTTAAAAGAAGCTGTTATTCTTCCAATCAAATTCCCCCACCTTTTTACAGGTACCCAGTGAGATTCACAGCTTTAAATCATCTGGCAAGAATGATAAGAATAACAATAACAACCATAACTTTTGTCTCAAAGGTAAGAGAACTCCTTGGAGAGGGATTTTGCTCTTTGGACCTCCAGGAACAGGAAAGTCATATTTGGCGAAAGCCGTAGCTACAGAGGCAAACAATTCAACCTTCTTCTCCATCTCCTCATCTGACCTCGTCTCTAAGTGGCTTGGGGAGAGTGAAAAGTAAGTGTAATCAAGAAGTTGAATTGTTTTTATAATTATGAATTGTCATGCAACAGCCAGTCTGTAAACTGCATATGATATGCCCATAGGCTGGTAAAAAATCTTTTTTGCCTGGCACGAGAACACAAACCTTCAATCATTTTCATTGATGAAATTGACTCTCTCTGTGGCTCCCGAAGTGAAAATGAGAGCGAGGCTGCCCGTCGTATAAAGACAGAATTTTTGGTGCAGATGCAAGGTACGTGATTGTAGACTTGATTTAAAGCTGCATAAACAGTGCCAATATACAGAGCAGTGACAATCTTTTATTCCGCAGGAGTGGGCAATAATAATGATGGAGTGTTAGTACTTGGAGCAACAAACATACCCTGGACTTTAGATTCAGCTATTCGAAGAAGGTAATTATTAATTGATAAATGTATGCAGTTGAAGCTTTTTTTTTGATTGAACATAACACAAATGTTGTCTCCCAGATTTGAAAAGAGGATTTACATCCCGCTGCCTGAAGAGCATGCCCGCTCCTTTATGTTCAAGCTCCATTTGGGGGCCACTCCCAACAGTCTTTCAGACTCAGACTTTGTAACTCTGGGCAAGAAGACAGATGGTTACTCTGGGGCAGATATCAGCATTATTGTTCGAGATGCTTTGATGCAGCCAGTTCGAAAGGTCCAATCTGCAACCCACTTCAAAAGGGTATGCCTGAAATCCTTATTTTAGTAATACAATAGTAATATAGGCCCAAATCGTCATTGCCGAGACAATTTAAGCAGTTGTCCAGCTGAACATTTTATTTTGCATTACTCTAAACTAATTTATTATTCAGAATTGTGTTATGGGTTTTAATGTAAACATTCTTTTTAGGTAAGAGGGCCATCAAGGAATGATCCAAACATACTTATGGATGACCTTTTGACACCTTGTTCACCTGGCGATCCCAACGCTATTGAAATGACATGGATGGAGGTGCCAGGAGAGAAGCTTTTGGAGCCAGTGGTGTCCATGGTAAGAGAAGAGTAACACTTGATCAACATACTGACAAACTGTTTGTAATGTATGTGTGTTTTCAGCCTGACATGCTGAGATCTCTGTCCAATACGAAGCCAACTGTAAATGATCAAGACCTGGAGAAGCTGAAAAAGTTCACAGAGGATTTTGGTCAGGAGGGCTAAATACACAGTTAAACTTAACCAAGCCAAAGCAATGTATTTGTGGTCATCTTTACTTGTGTTTCTCTCTGTCCTGGCCTATTTTTTTGGAAATTACTGGCCATGATAATATGCCTTTCTTCTCTCCTAAGAATGGACTGTGTGTATTTTAATTTAAGAGATTTAAAATGGCCCTGCATATAAATTGGTAATATTTTTTGCATTTTAAAAGTAAAGTAAACAAAGATTACAGAAAAAGGCACCCAGTGACTAATAGACTCTCAGTGATTGCCTCACTCAACGTAAGTGCCCCTTATGTGCTCTATGCGTTATATAAGGAAACATTTTCTAGCCTGTACTGTACTTTGAGGAATGTATTTGGACTAGGAGAGTGGTGTTAAGTGTGTATTTTCTGTTTTTCAGATTTTTTGAGGAATATCAAGTTTCTTAGGTCAGGATGTTTGTAGAGTTTGACCCAGGGAAAACTTTGCATTGTGTTTCAGTAGTTTTTTGTTTACTGTTTTTAATTCAACATGGTTAAAGGGGTGAAACACCAAAGGTGCCAGACCAGCATTATTTTAAACTCACTAGATATGAAATGCTAAATCACGATATGCTTTTCTCCACATTCTTTTGTACATATATTTTATTCTATGTACAAATTAGGTTTTTGTTCATTAAATGAACAGGAATATTTTTCCTGCTAACATGTAGCCTTACATTATGCAAATTTTAATATGTAAGGCAATACAATACATGTTAAAGCTCAGATTTTCTTTTATTTTTATAACATAGGAAAAGTTCAAGAATATGCGGCATGTAGCCATACATTGGAGTGTGCCTTCTACATGCAGAAGTTTTTGGTCAATTAAATGCTTGATCATAGCTTAAATAGACTATAACACTTGCACATTTCATGTATGCTCTAGTAGATCTTGTATACAACTGAACTTCGCTCTCATCAGGTCGACTTTATTTCTGTTTGGGAATATTATCTTATTTCACTGTAAATGTCTACTTATTATAGTCAACATAGAAATCTTTTCTAAGTGAAAAGGTCTGTATATCACACACTATATTTCCATATTGTAAATAAAGGTTAAAGCTGAAGGTGGTTCAAGCTCCAAGTCTGAAATGATTTCATTTGGTCCACTGTGGGTTTTCAAAGTAGGCTCAATACCCATTGGGAGTTGTGACATAATTACAAGAACAAAAACAGCTGAATCAATACTTTTAATGAAAAACATATATTTGAATTGATATTAGGTTAAATGGAGCAATAAACAAATCAATAAATGTAATAAAACCAGTGTTAATGTTTTGACACTAGTTTCATTTTGCTGTACGGGTGTCGAGTTTTTAGTTATTTCGGGGGTCCATGAAGTATATGAACATGGTCACAGCCTGAAAACTTTGGGAACCGATCTTACGAAAGACGCCGGGGCAGTAGGGGGCAGCGTAGACTTGTTCTGTGTGTTTGAGAGCACCAGAGGCCCCACAGAAGAAGCCAGTCGGATTTGTTTTGGTTTTGCGCTTTGTCACTGGTCCCGTGTCACCGGAGCAAAGGTCCACCACGCCTGCACTTTCACCTGGCCGCTGCACATTTCTGACATTCAGGCAAAGCGGGACTCCTCCTCCTCTGGGATCCGTGCTACGCCACACCTTCTCCGGGCCGCCGCCCCCTTCAAGCTCCGTTATTCCAGCCCAGAAACAGGCCCAGAAGCTAGTTAGCCACAAGCTAACGACTGTCTGCTTTTACTCATGTCATCGGAAGAAGCTTTGGGTTCATCGATTACGGACTGGCTGTTTGTCAACTCGTGGTGGCTGCTCTTGCCTTTCATCATGCTCCTTGTAGTCGTAGCCTTTATAGTGGCCTTTGTGTTGCTGTTATACATGATATCACCTCTAATCAGCCCCAAACCTCTCAAACTCAACGGGGCCCACGTCGTGGTAAGTCATGTGCTAACTTATTTGTAGCTTGACTAGAGTCAGTCAGACTCACAGTCAAAGTTGCAGATTGTAGCGACCACTTGCATTTATTGGCATAATGCTCTGATAGATACGTAACAATCTTCACAGACCTAAGAGGAGCCACATAGTTAAACAAAGTAAAAGAAGCGTTCAGTGGGAAATTAGACATTATCATTGTATGGACACGCCCACCCCGTGTTTAAACTGCGAAATTTAATACAAATAATGAATGATTCTGTAATATCAATTTTCTTACCCTGCTTACTTGGTGCAAATGGCTTATTTATTATTATAATATTATTTTTATTACTATTATGTTTTGATTCAGATCTAGGCATGTTTTAATTTGGGCTGTAATACTGCAGAAGATTGCTGTTGATATAGCTTTCATATCATACGAGCATTGGTTGTTAACATAAACGTTACTGGGATCTTGCTTTTGCAGGTGACAGGGGGATCTAGTGGAATTGGAAAATCCATTGCTATTGAGTGCTATCGACAAGGAGCTTTCATCACTTTGGTGGCACGAGATGAGGTTAGTACTGAATATTACAAGTTTAGTTTACAGATAGCAGGTTAGATTTTCAATCAGAACCCAAGAAGAAACTGTATGCAACGTTTGATTATAAGTCCTTCTGTTGTAGGCTAAATTGCTTCAAGCTAAGAAAGAAGTGGAAAAATTTGCCATCAATGACAAACAGGTATGCCTTTCTTGTATTTAGGTTTTATTTTATTTATTGCATTAGGTTAGTGTAAATGTTTTAATAGCATGTATGTAAAAGGTCTCTGGCTTTTGGCCTCATTGCACAACTGCCTCTGTGTATTCAGGTGGTGCTGTGCATATCAGTGGATGTTTCAAGTGACTACCATCAAGTGGAAAGCGTGATAAAACAGGTCGGTACTTTTTTTTTTTCTCACCTCCCTTCAGATTATTAACTGTATTTAAGAGTTTAATTTATTTAGCATGAGTACTAAATCCTTATGTCTGTAGGCTCAGGAAAAGTTGGGGCCTGTCGACATGCTTGTGAACTGTGCTGGCACCTCCATCTCTGGAAAATTTGAGGAAGTAGATGTGGACCGCTTTAAAGTAAGTTTATTCTTATTATTCTTATTTCAGCTGTTGCTTATCTATTCATATATCATGACCCTTTGCCTAATTTCAACAGAAAATGATGGAGGTGAACTACCTGGGCAGTGTGTACCCCACACGGGCAGTTATCACCACAATGAAGGAGCGCAGGATGGGTCGGATCATGTTCGTGTCCTCTCAAGCAGGACAAATAGGGCTGTTTGGATACACTGCATACTCCCCTTCCAAATTTGCCTTGCGTGGTCTTGCAGAATCACTGCAAATGGAGGTGAATTATTAATTTTTTATCAATTAGTATTTTGTTTGTCTGCTGGTCATTTTAAATCACATGTTTGTCACTACAACAGTCTTGTAACTAGTTACGAGTTTTGTATCTTTCTTTAGCCAGTTCAAATTGTCATTGTCTTCTTGGAGCACAGTTTTATATTATTATTACTTGTTTATTTAGTAGAAAAAGTACATGTTAATGGAAATGCAATAAATACCTGAAAGTTAAAACACCAGACTGTAGCTCAGGTGAAGTTGGAGAAATGTCTTGCTTAAGGGTACAATGTCAGTAACATATTAAGTTAATGGTGGTGGTTTATTTTTGCAGATCAAGCCGTACAACATCTACGTGACTGTTGCCTACCCCCCTGACACAGACACGCCTGGACTAGCTGAGGAAAATAAGACAAAGGTTTGTGTCACTATAATAAAATCTGACACTTGTGCAAAGAACTGTATGTATTTTAACTTTTCATCTTTTAATACATTAGCCTCTAGAGACAAAATTGATCTCTGAAACTTCTGGAGTTTGTCAACCTGAGCAAGTGGCTAAGATAGTTGTTCGGGATGCAGTGGTAAGAAGCATATTTGGTTCTCCCCCAAAATATGCTGTTCTTTGTTCAACTTATCTTTTGTGAAGATCCAATGACCCCTTTGCTCTTCTCTATGTCTCTGTACTCAATTAAAATATGAGCTTACCATTTCTGTTTTTACTGCTTTACAGCAAGGAAACTTCAATAGTTCAATAGGGCCAGATGGATACATGCTCTCAGCCCTAACCTGTGGAATGTCACCTGTCACCTCCATCACAGAGGGTCTTCAGCAGGTAGCACCACTGTACTGTTTTATATATTGGGTAATATATTGGGTTGTAACATTTATTTGAATGTGTCTGTTTTATCTCCACAGATTGTTACGATGGGTTTGTTCCGTACCATCGCCCTCTTCTACCTTGGCAGTTTTGACAGCATTGTGCGCCGATGCATGATTCAAAGGGAGCAGTCAAAAGCAGCAGACAAGAGGGAGTAACATCAGCCTTAGCTTCTCTGTAGCTTCCTGCTCTCCTTCCCTTTATAGTTTTTGTACTATGTTTGTCTATGGCAGTGGAGAAAAGGCCAAACTTTGTTTTTTTAAAAATACATTTCCATGGGAAAGAACAACATGCTGGGTTCAGACTTCATTGCCTTTGTGTTCTGGGACCACTGTTCTGCTACTATTAAATGCTGGCTATATGAAGAAAACATGTTACACATGTTGTGTTAAGTTTACACGTGCCATGTAAACTTAACACAACTCCTAAATTTGAAATATTAGCACAAAGTAATGGGGTTTCTCCTGTGCAGATGAAAAAATTATATTTCACTGAGATTCGTGGCTTTTTGTTATAGTGTTAGTATTTATACTACAGAAGACACAGGTGTTTTGTCCATAGTGATCAGACACACTAAAGCAATGTTTGTCCAAACTCGGCATAAACGTTTACTCTGCTCCAAGTATTTTAATTGCCCATCATCTAACAGCTGAGCATTCCAATATCTGCTTTTAATGTGCATTTCTGTGGAGAAATAAGGGTAGACTAAACATCCCATTCTTTGAAGCAGGTAGGCTTCAATGACGGTTCTTCATTGGTGTCCCTTTTCCAGCCCTACAGTGTTGTTGTTTTAGTCCTCAAAGAGCAGAAGCAACAGATAGCCTGTCTGACCGGTTGTGCCAAAAATGGCTTGAAAGTCTTTCCCACCAATATATCACAATGGATATATTGTGGCATGTATCACAACACTAGGTCCACCTAGTAATTTAGCAGTTTTCTCAAAAAGTCTCCTTTGTACCACAAGTCTTTGCAGGCAAAGCAGCTTCCCATTTGACTGAATAACTTTGCTATTTCAAGTTTTGTTATTGTGCTCTGTGAGTGAAAGATACAGAGTTCTGTTCAATTATATCAAACGTGTTTGAGTGTTTGCCTTGTTCCAAAACAAATTTAATCACACAAAATGCAAAAAACTATCCAAAATATTACATTTCAGATGCAGTGTAGGACCAAATCGTTTTGGGGAAATCATCTGCACGTATGTACTGTATGTGTGCTTTGTTTGCTGTGACTGAGCCAACCCCAGGGAAAAGAAAAGCCATTGTATTTTATAGTCTCTGGTTAAGTGCACCAAATTATTTAAATCTTACTTTGTTTACATACATATTAAGGCAGATAAAGTGAATATTAGTACCAACAGAACACCAGCATAGGTGGCAAAGGTTCACGTCATATGTGTTATGTGTAATAGCAAGCATGATGTGTTCACATGTTGTATATGCACACTGGTAGCCACCTGTGTTCCGCTCATATGTTCTGAGTTGGCAATAGATAGACAAACTCGCTGGTTCGAGTAGTTACTTTGCAGACTGACTGGGGGTGCTAGAGGCCTATTAAACTAAAGCTCATTATTATGGGCATGAATGAAAGGTAGAAGACGCTTGTACAACATGCACAAGACACCATAAAATTAGATCACCATTCCCTTGTGAGTTTGGTTAAGCCTTGAATATCTTTTGTTTGCTTTTGTTTTACACATAAGGATATAAAGTGGCTCACAAGTCTTCCATTGATCCATCACAAAATGGGAATGTACTTTAACATCACACAAATCAGTAAAGAGGAATTGTAATGATGAATACACCACTATTTAAATGCCAAATGTGTTAAGACAATTTTCTGTAAATGTGATGCATTATTTTGAGATTTTTTTGGATGTTGCTGCTTTGTTTTCTTAGAGGTTAGTTTGTGAAATCTGTGGAGGTTTTTGGGACCCATTCTAAGCCTTAAGACTACTGATAAAGCTATAAGAATGGACCTATCCACAGAGCTACTGGTTTACCTGTTCATTTGTTGACTTTTTCAATGTAAAATGCAAACTGTTTTTGTGTATTCTGTGAAATGTAGCCTTAATGGTATCCAACATATGAAAGTGAGAATGAATGAGTCACCTGTGATGAAGTTCTCATTTGATATTGGTGGGAGGCTTCAAAAGCTTTTCATGAAAAGTTTATTGCTTTTACTGAGGTAGCGACATATAGTTTCTAGAAAACAATGTAGCCATTTTAGCAGGTTTTATTTTACACCTTTAAGCTATGCAAATCAAGCTTATTCTTGTGTTATAGGAACATACTACTATTTAACAATCGCTGTTCTATATTTCTGTGTCATCATCATAGGTGATATGCAGTCATTAGTTTGAAAGTCACAATGCATAGTTCATTTAATCTAGTGTATGATTATTTTAATGTTCTGCCAAAAAACTTAACACATTCACCTTGTGTGCCATTGAGAGACCGTGTGAGAAGTTGTTTCTTTGTCTTATTTTCTTATGTGATAAAACTAAATAAATTTGTGAAGACAATATATTTTGTTGTAAAAATGTAACATTTGACACAAAAAAGACAAATGAAAAAAAAGAGTTTATGAATCTAAACAATTTTGTACAGCAGGTTTGAGCTTCCATCCACAAGGGGGTAGTTGTACCACATCAAAGGAGAGAGGGGATGGTCGTGTGCTTCTCATGAATTAATGAAAGGCGTGCGCGTGGTTCTTGAAACAGCATGGAGACCAGGAGGGTATACTGTGTGGAAGATTTATACAAACGTTAGAAGGGCAGAACTGGTAGCTGAAACCTCGTGATGTAGGGGGGTCTCTCCACAACTTTATTCTGGGAACTGGACTGTACTCTGCCTGAACTTACAGACCTACGTATGAATTTAAGGGGAATGAATGTCCAGCAACAGAAATATAATAACAGTCATAATCATAATCATAGAAGTTAAAAACATTGTTATAAATTCAAATAGGCCCATGAATCATCTCTCTCATAATGCAAAGCATTCAAGTAGGCCTATGTTGTTTCATGTCCATCGCAGTATTACTACAAATATTTCTTATAGGGCTGAGGCAAACCATATGTATCCAGACATGATTTTGCAGCTTTCATGAGCGATGTGTGAGCATGGATGGAGGCCATTACTTCCTGCCGCTGACGTCAGGACGCGTAACCGCGGAGTGCACGGCCGGCGGCGCGCAGGGAGCACGGAAAGAGGAGGATATGAGGAACCGAGAAGGGCTCAGTCCGACCTTGTCTGGCTCACAGTCACACACCCGGACGTGCACACGCGGCTGAAACTGTCGGCGGCTTTCAACTTTGACCACCATTCATTTTTTTTTCGCTGTGGTTCACGTCTGGGTGATGTGCACACAGGTCTACACTTTTCTTCCGCATATTTAATTTCTATGCAAAAAGAAGGTCGCCCATGTCGCTCCAAGGATTCGGGAAATGAACACCGCTGCTGCTGGCAGTATTTTGAGCTATCTTTTGGATTGCGTTGGGAGTTTTTAAAGCCTATTTAGGCCAACGTTCTCCTGTGCGTAAGAGTGCACATCTCACTTTATTATACCATGATGCGTTTGATTTAGGATTTCAACTCTCTTCTTGAAGTGCCAAATTAACCCGCAATGGCGAACGATTGCAATCGCAATATTGTGGAAAAGTACATTTGCCATAAACTCTCTAAACGTGGCTTCGCATGGGGCTTTCACGAAGACGCCGAGGATGAAGACGTCGCCAATAACGGGTCAATAGTTGCATCTTCTCCGGCTTTAGTGAATCGTCGGTGCCGCGAAGAGCGTCTGTGTTCGCGTTCCACTTCGACCGACCCACACGCGGCCATCCACAGAGTCTTGCGCGAAGCTGGGGATGAACTTGAGAGGCTGTACCAGCCCGACTTCACCGAGATGTCCAGGCAGCTGTATCTGACATCTTCCACGGCGCAGAGAAGGTTCGCCGAGGTTATAGACGAACTGTTCCGCGATGGAGTGAACTGGGGGAGGATTATTGCGTTTTTTGAGTTTGGTGGAACCGTGTGCGTGGAGTGCGCATCCAAAGAGGACATGTCATCCCAAGTGGACAACATCGCAGACTGGATGACGGAGTATTTGAATGGACCTCTCAACAGCTGGATTCAAGACAACGGGGGATGGGTAGGTCTCATTTCGCTTTGCTTATGAAGTCTTCCAGTGTTTGTGACTGGTTTATGAGCACATTACGATCCGGTGTGCTGTAGGTGTCATTTTTCACGCGATCCTATTTGGCCCAACCATGCCTAACCATTAACAAAATCCATAGTAAGATCTTGGTATTACGCAGAGATGTACGGCCTCTGTACTACTCCACCCTGATTCGCTCTCAACAGTGGCTGTCAAATCTGCTGAACCAATCCGACGCAGAGCTGTGTCACACCTCCCCACGCTCTGCTGGCACGTAGAAATAGAGTTCAGTCCTATCCATAGAGGAAGCATAGGTGAACGATCTCGGAGGAGCGCGCTTCCTAGTACATTTCGTCATATGTTATAACGTATGGAAGAATTGCGCTCTAGGCGTACGAGTGTGATTTGGGTCTGATTTTAGGTCATGGGTGCAGCGGAAACTGGGCCAGACACATATCAGCACGTGGGCAACCATTGGACTAATGTGTTCGGCCTCTGGTCATGGATGGACTCGATCCAGCTCTGGTCGCTGTTGCCCAAAATGTACTTAAAAATAATATACATTTATATAAAATGAAATATTATAAATGTATATCTCTATAATTATATCTATACTGTCTATAGTATAAGCTTACATTCTAGCCTAGTCTAATGTGTAGCCCCCTGGCCATAATAGTATAGAAAGCCCAAGCCTATTATGAAGTTAAAAAAAAAAAGATGCTCTGCAGTCTGCCTTGTGTCCAGCCTACTGAAGGTGGAACCAATAGGCTATACAGTAACCAGAATACTGAAGCTTAATTAGAGCAATTGCCTTTGTGAATGCAATAATGGCACGTCTCAATAGTCTCATATATGTTCAATTGATTTCACAGAAAAGTGAGATGATATCAGTAATTTTTATTCTGCAAACTTCTTTCAGGACTGCATAGAGTGGCACAACAGATTAATAGAACAATTACCAAAATTTTCAGCTTTAATACATTAATGCATGAATTACAAAAGATATTAATTTGTGTGAACTTTTTACATCTAACTACATCTAAAAAGTGCACTTCTGGACAAATTGAGTGTCCTCCAGCCACATTCCCAATGAAGAGCTCTACAGGCTCAATGGCCATTAAAGCTAATCTGCTACAAATTAACCAAAAAAACTCTTTTGATCAGAGCATAACATTTTGCCTCCATTTAGCCTGAAGGGATTGGATTTTGTATTTTTGGAGGGAGGGGTGGGAGGGGTCATCAATGATTCATACTGAACATTTCATCTCAAAGGGAGGACCATTTAACATTCCCCTTGAGTGCGTGCCTGGCCCCCGGAGGTGCCAGGTTGTGCCCCATTTCAAAGAGAGAACCAACAGTGGGGAGGGCCCTGAAGGTAACACGCTGCTAATGCGAACCTCTGTGTTTAACATGCAGTCCTGGGTTTCTTTCTGCACGGGAACTCTTTTGTCTGATTCTTAGACCTGTGCCTTGAAGCTGGCATGGTGAGATTGCCTGCTGGAAGTCCCGTGAGCCCAGCTATAGCACCACAATAATGTAGGTCATCAAGTCTAGCGTTTTCCAGCCGACTGCAGACGCTTCTCTGTCTGCTGTTCCGCTGTTCCCATAGAGACACAAATAGTGTTTATTTGATGGGATTATTTTAGGATTATTCAAAAGCATATGACCCCATGTTTAGTTCAGTAGGTTTTCTTTAATGAAATTACTTTGGTTCAATGTAATCTGGCTTTTACAATGGATCATTTTTGGGTTTAGCGGGCATATTGGATTGGAACAAGCACTTAGGTTGATTTATCCTCATTTGACTGCCTCTCAGGTCGGGAATTTCCTGAGTCGTGGGCTGCAGTTATTACCTGACATTTAATAACTGACACTGCAGGCACTGGCTTTGTCTAGAGTGAGTTTGTGTAACCAAGCTTCCCCATTCTAAAAAGCCATTGGGTTGTTTAATTATGACATCACAAGCCACATATGTTGATGTGTTACTTTTTTCCAATTTTTTCCTACATGTTTAGGACATTTGTATCGACATAACAATAAAATACCTAAGTATTATTACACTATTATTATAGTATATTATATTATATTTTTGTTTTTGGGTGGGTATATATGAATTCCCTCCTTCACTCTCTCAAACATACAGATATACAAAAATAGGATATTGCTTCAAGAAGGGCATCTGGCATTCATTGTTGGAGGTAGATATTGTGGAAGTGGAAACACTGAAAGTAAATAAATGTGGTGTTCTGAATTAGACTCAGATAAACAATATTAGATTTAAGAAGGCTAACATAACATAACTTTTTTATTTATTTTTGCCAAACCAGTAGTATTGCTGTGTCTGGTCTAGGAAGATTTCATGAGACTCTGGATTGGACAGCTATACTTTCTGTTTACAATAATATAAAAAGGCAACAAGTACATTTCATTGGAACTGCATTGGCTGGATTGGTCTGAAGTCCATGTGCTATAAATATGTAATTTGATTTAACTTTCAGGAGGGATTTAATTTGTTTTGCTGGATTTTTTTTTTTTTTAGGATATTTGCTGTCAGGGATCATGCATTCCATGTCCATCTGTTGCTGGAACCATATTGCTTCAAGCTTTATTTATTATATTATTTAAGAGGGGGCTTCAATATTTGAAAGAGGTGAAAACTTAAAACCACACTGCATATTTACATCTACTTTTTTTTCTAATTTGGACCACCATATGTCTTGTCAGGAAAAAAAAAACAGTTTTTCTGGCTGATTCTCATTTTAAAATGGTTTATTACACAATACATTATATTGGGCTTTGATATTGACTGAATAAATGGTTTCCCTAAAATAGAGATTTTCTTTTGTTAATAGTATGTCATAATTAGACATCTGGAGTCTGGACAGCAGACTATAATAGAAGCTTGCACTAAACATTGTTGAGTCTAGCATCGGCAGCACTGGATATCCTAGCCTATACTTTCTAAAGGTAAACAAACCTGTCTGTAAGTAACAGCAGCTTCCAGACATGCTTATCTTCTTGTTTGTCTCCACCTGTTTAAATGCATCTCCTTTCTCAGCTTTTGCGGTGGCCAAAATTGCTCTAATCAAGGGGACAATTGCACTTGGTTAGTATTTTTCACCTAAACATGGTCCACCTTTGTTTATTTACAGGTACTGTCTGCAAATTCATGGAGAGATTGAAGGAACTGGTGGTTTCAGAAAACGCATGCTTGACACTTGATTGGATGAACGTATGGCACTTGGACCAAATAAGTGGTCAGGTTTAAATTTAGTTAGAAATGCACAGGTCAGGGTAAAGAAACAGGAAATTTGAGACACTAATCTGCATAACTAGTACATACTGTAATATATATCTATATAATATAATATAATTTTATATATATATATATATACACACAATGTACATTGAAAAATAATATATATAAAAAAATGACAAGGTACATTTATAGTAGTGACTCAGGTAAAGATTGCAGCTAGGATTGCCTCGATAACAAATTTTGATGTGCAATATATTGTTACAGATATAAACTGTGATAAACGATAAGACTGAAACTACTTCATGCCACTGACACAATAACAATAATACAGGATAATCCCAGTAAACTATTTTTAAATATGCAGTATCTTTCAAAAGGCTTTAGCTGCAACAAATAAATAGTACAATCAATGAACCAATAATTAGCTACAGCAGTTAGTTATTCAGCCCTCTACAGCTCAAATTGTATTGTATTACAACAAAAACACTTCAAATCTGTTCACTTTTACAAAGAAATTGTACACATGATAAATACTGAGCCCCCAAATGTATGGCTGTAGCTTTCATATAGTGAACGATAAGTTGATACTGTAATTATCGTGACAGGTCTTTTGCAGCCAATCACAGAGCAAATGTGCATGAACTGTATTGTATCACAAAAACAGGTTGGTGTCTTGCATCTGTCGTGATCCAAAATTACATTAACTAACATGGAATATACTGAGATTTATTAATATCTGTGCTATTTTTGGGAGACAAGTTTATTATCATTTGCATTAATACAATCTTCACATCACCATAGCAACCCAAGCTTTACAATATATTATATCGCTGTAATTTAATTTTAGCCTAAAATCTTCTGACCTCTGTGTAACTTTCATGTCTGGAACCTTAAATTGATTCTGCCGTTCTCCAGATTCGACCTTGGAGAGCGGATTGTCTTGTAGAAGGTGCAGGGTTAATACGGATGAAAAGTGTTTTTGAAGTCGCTCACAGTGGGATCAGGTTTTCTGAGGAATGCTACTAGCCAGGTGGCCTATTTCTCCAGTACAGGTGTGTGTGTGTGTCTGCATGTGCGTGTGTGTGTGTGTGTGTGGGTGTGTGTGGGTGTGTGTATGGTGGGAGACAATGTACCATAGCCAGACTGGGTCCTGTGGGGGGATTCCCTGTACAATCGGTCGTGGGACCCTCATGTTACGGGTCTATGGACACCTCCCCAGTTGTAGAACCTAGTTTAGCTTGAGTGGATGTGAGAATGCCAGCAAAGTCATTAATCTCCATATAGGTGACAAGCTGGCAGAGTAGAGTGGGGGAAAACCCAAACAAAGTGAGTCACAAAGGAAACGCATGCAGCGATTTTCGATAAAACTCCACTTACATCCAATTTGTGTTGCGTGGGTAGAAACATGGTAGTTTACATCACTGTGTCCTGCAGCCATTGGAATTAATGAAAAATCTTTATGCACTCTCACTTAGTAAACTGAGATGGTATTGAACAAAGCAGAAATATTGCCAAAGGGGCATAGTGGCAGAGTGGTTAGCGTTCACAGTCCAAAGACATGCATGAGATGAATTGGTGACTCTAAATGGTATACTCTATTCTGTAATTACATTGCGGGAGAGGTTTTTTAGCTGCACCCAGTAAACAAGCATTAGGGATTAGAAATGTGTAGGCCTTTTAAACCAGTTATTACTTGTCACTGTGTTGCTAGCTTGCTTTGGTTGTCTTTTGATATGTTTTATGATATGGGTTTTTGGTAGCTGCATAGCATGATAAGGATTTGTCTTAGTCTAATGCATAAATTTGTAATTTTGTAAGAATTCTTTTTTTTTTTTTTTTACTATAGCAGGGAGCAAGTAAATTAAAATATGATTGAAAGCTCCAAGACAGCCTTGCTATGCAGCCTGTGCCCAAACACTTTCATTTGGATCTGTCTTAAACAAATTGCGTGCCAAAAATATGATCTTGTACAAAGTAAATTAGCATAGTTCATTAACATTTACCACTGCAAACATTTAGCACAATTGGTAAACACTCAGACCAATAGATCATTAGCCAGTGTGAAGCCCCAGTCAACATCTCTGTCGTGATTATAACTTGTACAAAGAAATCTCTCGGCCAAATGTGCCTGGTCTGAATGTGCTCTGCATGTAAACATAGCATTTCATTTTTTCATCTGCAATTCATCACCTCACAAATTAAAGCCTGGCGTCAACTCTTTCCATATTTCCAGCAATCAGACAGACAAATTAAGAATTACTCATGCAAATAGCGTCCCGCCCATTATTTCAAATCACACACGATAATTGTATAGCAGGAATTTTATCACAGGGTTCTGTTTCAGGGTATTTCCGTAGTAGTGTTTTGTCTTGATGTGCGCTCTGTAATAATGAGAAGTGCATACGCCACAATGGATTCTTGTGTGAGCAGCCAAGAAACCCCCCCCGTACTGTACCCCTTTATTTTATGCAGTAGTCCACCATCTGCCATCGCGACTTAAAGCTCCAAATTGTTTCCTACAGATGCAAGAAGCTGTCTGTAGCCTGGGTTTTGTTTCACATATTTAGGGTCCAGGGAAACTGGAGTACCAAGCATTAGGTATGATCATTATTTCCAGGAATGCAAAGTATAAAAAGTGGAATGTGGGTGAAAGGTTCTGTAGCTAAAAAGGCTGTTTGAATGGAAAGAAATATTGCACATTGTGTTAGAAAGTTGGTGTTAAAGGTGCATTGTGTAACTTTTCTGATAAAGGGTCCATCAAATTCTTTTTTTTTCCCCGTGAAGATATTATTGCTTTGTATAGAATGTTTCACAGTATCTTCATGGAGACCAAACCAGACCAAGTTAAAGGCCAGATTTGTGGAGAAGCAACCGCCCTCACAGAATGCCTCTTTTACTAGGTATTTTTGAGCAGTAAAACCACCTGTAATTGAATAAATGTGAGGTAGAGCTGTTTAATGGCATATTGTGGAACAGAGCAATGACATATCTATAGAAACAAGCAGGTGATGGGCCCTCAACCGAAGAGTTACATATTGCACCTTTAAAAGGCAACAAAATGTACACTTAATTGTACCCATTGGGAAATCTTTAACTATACATTTGGCCTGTTCTTCACATCTTGACAGAAGCAGTGGGTACATCTTGACAGAAGCAGTGGGTGATGGACCCTTCTTGACCCTTCTCCACATCTTGAATTTAATTATTGATATTGTGTGTGCTCAGTATTGATGAAGGGAACTGGAAGAAACCCACCATGATACAGGGAGAGCATGCACATTCAACATGGTCTGGAAATCGAACCTGGGATGTTCTTGTTATGAGGCTTCTTCTAATAGCCTTTACCATTAAACCATCGCACACTTCTTGTTATTCACATGCTATATATGATGTAACATTAATAAAGATAGTTCTTCCCTTGCATCTGTACTCAGAATAGGTTATCTAAAACATTTTCTATATACGTCCAAATTATTTTGAGTTCACTGCTTCAAATGCACAAATTCCCCGAAACTGATTTAATAATATACATTGAGAGTGATGAAGTATAGTAAGTCCAGTGCTATCTTGTGTAACCAGTTGCAAGCTATGTTATTTAAAATATGCTAAGTCACAATTGATTCTCATTAATCTTCTGGTCATCATGATCAATAGCAGTCGATATCCTTAAATTGCTTGGCGAGATCAGACGATGAGTGTTTCTTCTGCATTCCAGAAGAAGGTCATGCTCATGCTATGTTAACTATTTCACATGCTTCAAGCATTTTGTCAACACTACTGCTGACTTAGTTGAAGGATGTAATTTTTAGTTTTGTTTTGGAGACTAGTTTTCTCCATCCAAAGACCTCACTGCCTTCCTTATCCTTATCCGGTGCTGTGCTTATTCCCAGCCTTCCTCCTTGAATGTCTTCTGTGGAACTGTAAATAAATAATGTTTTCGGATTGGGTGTTTCTTTCCTGGCCCAGAGAAGGGTGTGGGTGATTAGGTCTTTTGTTGGACGCTGGAGTCAGTGGAGCAGGCCCTATTGAGGAATTTCTGTAGGCGTATGGCTGCGTCTCACGTGTGTGACTGTGCATGTGAGGTCTGTTTTGCTCTTAGCTCATGTCTCTCTGCATTTACATGAGTGTGATACTGTTTTAATATGGCATTTGCTTTCTGTGGTTTCCTGCTTACAGACTAGGACCACGTGCTAGCCAGGCCTGTATTCAGATTATTAATGCATAGTTCAGATGAATGAGGAAGTGGAAAGTAGATACTTTTACTCAAGCAGTGGTAAGTTATAGTTGTCAGGATTATGATGTTATAAAAATGTTAAATACAATGAACTTGTATGAAGTTATTTATAAATCATGTCAAAACCTTCAAATATCCATCCAAGTTGATCTTGTATTATTTGTATCTTATTCCAACCTTAGTAGTTGTAGTATTAGTTTTATTAGAGTTCTGTTGCACTGTAAGTAGGATATTAGTTATAGAATTAAGGTTAAGGTATTTTATTGTCCATATAAATTTGACCCATTCTTCAAGGGTACCTGTCAGGAGCAGTGGGCACTACACTGCAGCACCCAGGGACTTATCAAAAGATCTTGTGCTAGGCTTGGTCAGGACTACTTTAGCTGGAGGATTTGAACTATGGTGCATGTTTTGGGTTGATGGGGGAAACCCAGAGGAAACCCACCCAGACCCTGTGAGAAACATTCATGCTCCACATGAACAAAAAGGTCCAGAAGTTGAACCTGGAACCTTGCAGCTGTGATGCAAGACAGCTAGCCCCTGCCCCTGCGCCACCTGATGCTGTTTTGTAGTATTAGTAGTAGGCCTGTCCCAATAACAAATTTAGAAATTTTAAAACATGATTTACTGCTACAGAGAAATCAACAAAAGCAGGAAAATCCCAGTAAACCAATGTTTAAATACAATGTCATTAAAAAGTCCGAACAGCAACAAATAAATAGCAGAATTAATTAATAATTAGCCATAGAAGTGATCTATTCTCCCCTCTACAAATCTTACCTTATTACATAAAAATGCCAAAAATGAAGCACAGTATCTGCAATGGGAGGATCATAACAGTACTTCAACTCTCCTACTTTGTCATATGTACATCCAGACTAGCGACACGTGCAGGGCCAGTGTAAAAGCATGGTCTGATGAATAATACATCACAAAGAAACTTGGATACTGAGTGGATGTCTCTTTGGTCGAAGCTTGCTTTTATTTCCATCCCCACTCGATCCATGTTATCCCAGCAAGCCACGTGCCAAGTATCCTCATGCATGAAGCAACACACAAACAATGCTAATACCCCTGGACGTGACTTTGAGTGTCAGGTAGCACTGAAAAATGCATGGCCATGTGAGAAGCTTGCTAAATATAGAATCATTACCACTAGCTCCCGTGTGGTCCCTTAATCCTACTATTGCATATGCATCCCACCACTGTTTTACAAGCCAGCTGCCAATCCGCATGGAAAAAACGTGCTAATTAGCCATTTAAGTTGTCAGATAAAAGCATTTTCCACCTTATCCTGCTGCTGTGGGGAGTGGATAATGAGAGGCCAACAGAGACATGCAGCTGACTTTGCCATTGGGCACACATGCTTGCAAAATGTGTGTATCAATATAGGGCAAGGTTAAACGGTCCACCCCCCATTGTCTAGCTACTGGAGATATTTTAGGGATAACGCCCCCAAAAGACTTGGAACTTTGTAATTCTTTTTCACAGCAACAAAGTCAACCTCTATTTTAGAAGCAGCGGGGAGTAAAACTGAATAGCCTGTTGCATAGTAATTGTAACCTACATAACTCTTATTGGGTCGGCTCACATCTTTGTACCAGCATTTTTGGGCTATGTTGATAAAATGGTGTCTAGTGACATCTTGTGCAACAGTAGCAGTGTATAATTGTAGTAGCTGCTGTGTAGTAGTAAACAAAAATAAAGCTGCTTATGAAAATCAGCATGCAATTTGGATAGCATGTTTATGAGGGCATAATAATATCTAATATAATATAATAATACCTCATACTATTTCCTCAAATTCATTTCAGTCATTTCAGATTTTCCCAGATTTGCATCAGCGATTAGGGGCTTTCCAGAGGATGCCACAACCAACCCACGTATGCAGTAACACTATAGATGCAATGCACAGTGTGATATCCAGCAAAGAGACAAATCTTCTGTGAATATACTAAACATTGTTATATTATTTCTGGATTAAAACTGCATAAGCACATGGATAAAGAGGTGTGTAATGTCTACAAAGTGCAATTTCTCCATCACCTTTCATCTACCATTTCCCTTTTGCTTTCTATCTCACAACATGTGATACAGACAAGCCAAATTCAAGTAGGGATGTAACAATAAACAGAAATATTGTGATGCTGTATTGTCAAAAGTAATACAATAATATTTTGGCCATCACATTATATTGAATTACAAGTCTCTTCGCTTAAATTAATTGTTATGGTGCAGCAATTGCTAAAAACAGAGGGAACTACATAGAATTTTTTTGCTTTGTTCCTAATCAGTGCAGACTACAGAAGAAATAACTGTTGTTAAGCACTTATCAGTCTTAATTCTATGCGTTATGACAGAACCAAAGGCTGGTCAAGGTATTTTAAAAGGGGAAAAAAAGTCATATTCCAATTTTTTTTTAGCCTCCACAGAATATTGCAATCAATATTAGTACCATGAGATGCATATTGTGAAAATATTGTATTAAGAGATTTGGATATCATTACATCCCTAGTTTTAAGATCAACAGTTTACGTGAACCAGGTGAGGGGGACGACCTTCACCTGCAGGCTTTGAGCACACACAGCCAGGTAAACAGTAAAGCGGATGTAGTGGTGTAAATCAGTTATTTGCTGTCCACAAAAACGTCTGTGTACACAAGGCTGTATGCAGAGGCGCACGCGGCCGGTCCTCGCACACACACAATGCGGATGTGATAGTGTGAATCAATAATGCCGTGTTGTCACAGGCTGACATGTGAGCCGTGGCAGGGAGCAGATGGCCCCGGGGTGCCTTGCTTCCTGTTAGCTGTGCTCTTCCAAAGCCACACACACACTTACGGGCACATAGATTATCCCCTGGGATTTCCCACTGCGACTGGCCACTGACAAACAGCTAGCCATTATGGGCAGGAGTCCGAAATGCTGAGTACATGTCCTCCAAAAAGTGACAACAGCCAGATAATGGTAAATAGATTTCCCTGGCCTGTCCATGGAGCTCTGGGGTAAATAATTCTCCCCTCCTCCCCAGTGTTGGTTTTTGGCAAAGGGGCAAATTGCTCTGTGGAAATGGGATCTGGTGCAGGAGGAGCAGAGTGAGGTCAGCTGCAGCTCAGATGTCACTCGGACCATGTCGTATTGATTGAGCATTTCCGATGGCTCGAGCCGGGATCCCTCAGCAAAGAGTCAATTAAGTCAGTGATGTGGATAGCATGAGTATACATAAAATTAGCTTGCAAAAGGGAAAAAAAACATGGATCAGTGTAATGAGATAGTGTATCAACTTGTGTCAGTATTTTTTTTCTATATATAGGATGCTGTTAAATCTAACTTCAAAGAGTAGTTGTATTGAATTGGTTGATTTAATTTTTAGGATTTGGAAATAGACAAAATTAGTTCTTTGGGCTGTAAATAAGAAACAGTTTGTTGCAATCTCTTACCCTCTACAGCCAACTATAAAATATTATCTCAGGAGATCGATAAAATAATTTATGAAAATGTTGTAAATGTAATCCTGAATGCGTAATGGTTGAATAAACAGTAGTCATCCATGTACCACAAGAGGTCAAGTTCTGCTACCACTGCAAGACACAGCCACATCTCTAGTGCTAGCTTCAAATGTTTATATTTTAACAAAGTATGTGGTTTTCTCCTTGATTTATGTCTGTCAAATTTCATGTAAAGTCACCCCAACAGCCCTGTCTTAGAGCTTGTTTTTTGCAGACAACCCCTGCCTTCCACAATGAAACTCCCATTGTGGTTCTTTGCTGAAGGCTATATCCCATTTTGAGCCCTGACAGTGCACCGCCCTGCCGACTCTGCTCTTTGATACGCCCCTGATATGCCTGAGATAAAAGCTTTTCTGAGGGAACTTGTCACTGTGTCAGAACCAAAACACAAGGACTGAACTTGACTGGTCCTACAAGCAGATTTTGAGGTCCCTGTCACTCTAACCCCTGCTGCTTTTACATGACTTCTACTGTATGTTATTTCACACTGCTAACCGGGTGTATCCATCAATTCTGCAAGCCCGGATCCGTAACCGCCAACTTTAATTATCTCGAGGGATTGACATTACGACTTCAAATAGAGACAGGTACTTCAAAGGTGCACTGACACGATGACAGATTTTTTTTCTCCCTCCACATATGTATTTCTGACAATGCAGTAATCTTAATTGACGTGCAAGCTGTCTGTGTTTTAGATATGTGTGATGCTGTCTGGATACAGTTGTGTCAAATCTGTTTTATAGAATGGTTAGCAGCCAATGCATTATGTCTAGACGTGGTGTATGTCGTCAAAAGAGCTAAGCTGTGGTTAAATCAAGGCTGTAAATTGACCTATAAAGTGTCTCATTTATCTTCACGTTTTATGGGGCTGGGAGGGGCGAGGCTGTAAAAAAATGGAGTACAGTGAAGTTCATTAAGTGAGTTGTAATATAAAAGATGGGACTGTAACTATCAGATTATTGGGCAGTGAAGTCATTTTCTGATACTGCACATCTACAGTAAGAGTTCTGTGACCTTTATACAGTCCGCATGCCCTTCCTTCTTCTGCTTTGGGTTCGCTCATGGGCATGCATGTATAGGAGACCAGAATAAGATTGAATAGCTCATCAAAAATAAAAAGGAATTTGATAATTTGAATAGACAAAAAAAAAAAAAAATATATATATATATATATATATATATATATATATATATATTTTTTTTTTTAGCTTGACCACAGCATCAGTATTAGTAAGCTGACATGGTGTGTATTTGTGTACAATAGAGAGTGCATCTTGTGTGATCTGTTCAAATAGCATAAACTCTAGTAACATCTAACATTTTAGTTTCACTTTCACTTTTTAAATCAGATTTATTGTCTGATTATAAATATGCAAAAGTTCACCTAGTTTAAAACATACCAAGTGCTAACCTGTACTGTCCCTGTCTGTTTTATCATGAAAATCATAACTTATTGTCTCCACTTTGAATAAGTGGAGATTGCCTAGGATGTTACTATTGTTATGTCCAAAACTGCTTGGACACTTTCCCACCCCCTGCAGTTTAAAGAGAATGGCTTTTCAACATGAATAAAACAACCAAGTTAGATTTTCAAGCTATTTTTATTCCTTCAATATTGTTTGAAATGTAAGCACTTGATTAGTTGTCCCTACTTGACTGTTTGGGATTAATAAGGTGAGGGCAAGTTTGAGAAAAGCAGTGAGAAAACTAGAGCTGCAAGTGTCAGTTTGAAAATCTTTGTCTGTATAATGAACATAGTATGCATCTTAGACACCAGAGACTGTAGCTTTGTAGGTAAGGGATTGAACTTTGAGGTTGGGTGGAATTACTAAGGAAGTTAACTTAAGCGTAAACTTGGATGGGGTTGAAGTCATCGGTCAGATGAGTGAGTCATCTGATTCTCAGCTGATTCCTCTGCTGACAGTACAACAGTCCAATCCACGTGTTTGTACAGGACACCCAAATCCAACGAAAACAGAATGTCCAAACTTTGACACAAGGTTAATGTTCATTGCCCTCAGATTTTGGGAAATTTTGGGGCCTATTAAGAAGCATTAATCAGTACTAACATTGAACTATGTCAGTGTCTGCATACACTGGTGTATGTCTGTGTGAATGGTTTCTTGATGTAAAGCACTATGAATGCTTTGAAGGTGGAAAATGTGACCATTAGTGAACCACCTCAGTCTACTGATCTTGAATGTTTATGAGAGATATGAGAGATGGCTTACCAATATATTGGTCAACTGACCACTGACTTAGTATGTTGTCCAGTATTCATTACCTTAGAAAGAGAATAGCTCTGATACAAAGCAGCATCTATTCTACTTCACTCCTATCACAAGCCAGTGCAAGGGGGACTACAATACTGGCACCACTAATGACATTCTCCATGGATTATTCCAGGGAGAGGGAATCCAAAATCTGTGCCCGTGTTATTAAACCTGCGGCACCTTATTAAGTTTGCACACATTTTCTCACAAGTCGCACAATGGCTAACTTATTATCATTCATCAGGTATTGCTTTGTTTCATTTTGTGCACGCAGTGACAGGGAAGGTCATATACGCCTCTGAAAACCAGCTTTGCCAAGTTCAAACAATTGTTTCTGTTTTAAAACCACTGTCTCAATGGACCAAATCAAATGTTGAAAAGGAAGGAAAGGTGTGTCTAGCATCGCTGGGTTAAACTTTAAGATACTGGGTTTATAGTGGTTGCATAAGGGGAGAGTATAGCCATTGAGTCTGCGTGGTTATGCCGTGGTTCATTCTTTCACATATCAAGCTTCGGGGAGGACACAGTGCAGTTGTTTGTCTCCGAACATCAATGCATTCCACACATTCTTTTGGCTCTCCCCCCGGCCTGGATGAAAATCAGCTGGT
Source organism: Boleophthalmus pectinirostris (assembly GCF_026225935.1). Classification (NCBI taxonomy): domain Eukaryota; kingdom Metazoa; phylum Chordata; class Actinopteri; order Gobiiformes; family Gobiidae; genus Boleophthalmus; species Boleophthalmus pectinirostris. Next base: position 12,891,727 of record NW_026571095.1, read on the forward strand.
TGCCTGAGAGAGGTCATTGAACCCTTTCCTACAATACTCCGTCTGAATAGGGAAAGAGGGGAGGGCATTTGAAAAGAGCATATACAATTAATTTAACTAACTTGAAATCTGTGGCACTTTTTAAATCAAATTTCGCACTGTAAGGATAATTATTGCTTCATATTTTGTATTGTAAGATATAATTGGATATTTTACAGGCATGTATTACATGGATGTGAAGCTTTTCAAGTTCAAATCTCAACAATAATTTTTGAAGGTCAATATTTATCACGTGTACTTTTTGTTAGTACTAGTGGTGAACTTTTCGTTATTTTTCCTGTTCTACAATTAGATTTGAGCTTTAAGGTTGAATACATAACTTTTCTGACTCATAGATACAAACAAACTACTTAAGTGTTTCATTATGCTATTTATTTATTGCATACTTTACATTTAGAATTGTGTTTTGGGTATAATTCTACTTAAAGGTTATTATGTCAGTAGCATAAATTTGTTCAATATTATCATTTATCATCTATATTTTCTTAAGCAGTATATACTGTACTTCAGAAATTGTTATCATGACAGGCATATTGTGACCAAATGGGCCCCCAGTTATATAACCCTAAGTTTTAAACAATAAATAACAAAATATCTTAAAATAGCAGAACCAGTGAAACATGTGAGAGACACTTTAATCTGATTTCACACTCTGAAACTGGATTGTACAAGTCAAATTATTACTTCCCTTTTGTTCTTTTTTTTTTTCCCCTACTGACCACAAGGGAAATTTTGTGTCACCATTTAAACTACTTTCCAATTGAGTCGATACTGTATGATACTTCTTTATTTTTAAATTTGATGATGCAAATATGACAGCAGAAGATGAGATAGCCTTGGAAATCTTTTCACTCCTATTCTTCCCCCACTTCAAAAGATAGTTCCTGAGGGAGCCCTGCCTGAAATTCATGATTGTTTTTCTCTGACATTATCGTAAGGATCCTGCTCTCTACCTACGGCTCTGAACTTCTAGCCTTGCCTCTCTCATTTACATCAACAATACCACTCAAACATGAAACCTGGCCTCTTGTACTCCGGACCACGTAAACTGCCCTGTATCGAGTTGCTAGCATGTTTCATTCACCAAGCCAACTCTCTCTGCTTTGATCTTGTGATACTTTCTCCTTTGTCGAAACTCTTTATTAGAGGCCATTACGCTGAGCTTTCTCATCAAAGTCAACTCCCAACACTTTATCTTGCTTCTTTAAACTTGTAGCTAAGATTTAAGAGCACACAACACAAACATAAAATCCCTTAGCTACAGTTGTCCAACCAACTGTAGCTCCTCCATGGTATTAGTATGACTACATGTTTGGCTTGCCGCAAGTCTCTCCTTAGTTACCCCTTACACGGGCTGTGATTTAACCATACTTGGCCCTAGCATAAAGAAGTCTTGAAGCAGACGATGATGTAATCCTGACCGCACAGGAAGTGACTAAGAGGACAGACTCTTGGAAATTCAAAGGCCATTGTGAAAAAGACAGAAACCCAAAGAAAAGCTGAATGCATGATGTCAAGAAAATGAGTTTAAAACAAGTGGAGAAAGGAGGCCCCATGCGGTCTATTCATTATCCCTTGTACAGTGTTTTCCTTTTAGGGGTGCTATTTTGAGACCAAGGTTGTGTGGTCTCAAGGTCTTAAGGGGTCAGTGCATATTACTTTTAAAGCCAGCAGCAGCATGCCGCCACTGTCACAGGAAATGAGCCTCTCTCTCAGGCTGGACTTGTCACAGGAGAAGCAAAATGGCCACCTGGGAATCCACTGGTTCCCACGGTCTCTATCAGCCCGTTCCAATCTCGACCCAGTCAAGCCTATCCAGAGCAGGGTTGAGTGCTGCGACTTCAGTAGAAAACCACCACACTGCTTCCTTTCGAGTGACCAAGCTGAAAGGAAAGGTTTTGAGTGGTTTCAAGTTGTTAATTCTATGCACTTTTTTCTTTGTGGACATATTTTAAATAAATTCTGCTAAAATCAAAGTATTACAAAAGTATGTTTTCCGTGACTGAGAAAACTTGAGACCATCAACAAGTGGCTACATTGTTGTTCTCTATAAATTATACTTTGATAGAATGACTAAAGGTGTTTGGTTTAAAGGTACAGGATGTAATTTTCTGGAGGTGGCATTTCACCTGCATGATTTCATAGAAACAGAAAGTTAAGCCCATACTTTAGTTGAAACATTATACGTTTTATGCCATATGGTGGAATGTTTTAGTAAAAGGAAAATTTCCATGGAAACAAGCAGGCACATGCTGACCTCCAGGCCTATAAGAATCAGATTTGTGGACAGCCTGGTCACAACAAGGACATGTTTTCTGTGCAATAGACACAACCATGCTATTCTTTTAGTACATGTTGTGGGTTTAACATTCCAATTGATTGAGCCACAAAATCCTCTCTAAAGTCACATGAACTATAGAAAATATTTGCATAACTATTAACCAAAGCAACAAGTGGACAGCAACATAGTAGTGTTTATCTATGTGCTCAAAGGAAGTCCCTCTTCTGTTATTGTTGTGGGTGTGTATAATATTGATAATAGCAACTAATCCAAAACCTATTGTTTGTTTTGAAGGGCCATGATTGGCTGTAACAAGCTGTGTTTTCAAGTAAAAGAGCAAATTGGGTTTTCCGTGTTTGTATTTGCATGTGACTGTCACACTGTTCAAGTTTCCAGTTATTTTTTCCAACTTCACCTTTAACACTGCAGTAGCCAGGTCAGGTTTTTCTCTTGTGACAGTGATAGGCATAGTAGAATTGACTATATAAGGCTTAAACTTGGGTTAAAAATGTAAAATGATTCACTTGCAATAATTTATGTTTAACCACCATGATCTCTGGTTCTCATTCGACTGAATACACTTCATATAGGTGCACATACACATAATCTAATGATAAGACTTAATGCATAATATCATGACTGTTGGCTCTCCATGCTCACCAATGTTCAATGTTACATCTGGCCCCTGGGCTGGACTTGGCTGATTTCAAACCACAAACACATCAATCAGCGCACTTCCATGGAGAGACCTTTAAAGTTCACATCTCATCTTTAATGGGAAACCACTTAAACTGGTTTTAACTCCCTCTACTATGGCCCCTAAATGTGTTCCAATGATTCAATGATTCAGTGCTCTTATCCCATTCTCCTCTGTTCCACAGCACGTCATTGCTGGCCTTTTAAACACACAGCAGCACTGGTTTATAAGAGTGGGGTGCCCTAAACTGGGAGCTGGAGATGAAACCGCTCTTATTTATAGCAGTGGTGTTACTTGGCCCTGGTGTCACTTCCATGTCGGCTTAGCACCGGATGAGAGCATCACAGACATCCCTGTTTAGTGCTTAGGATCTATTTGGAGACACCATTGTGTGAGATTTTTAGAGGACCAATTGTTACAAACTAAATGTGGCACAAGGTCAGAATCAATTAACACACTGGCATTGGTGAAAAGTACTTAATTGTACTCATATGAGTAGTTTTTTCCCCTTGAGTTTTGAAAATAAGAATATCTTAAAGATGCACTGTGTAGCTTTTCTCGTAGAGGGTGAATCTGCTCACAGAATGCATCTTTCACTAGCACTAAAAACACCTATAACTGAATAAAGCATGTTGGATAAGTTTAATACCATACTGTGAAACACACAGGCAAAGAACTAACATCTCCATGGTGACAGACCACACCACCAGAAAAGTTGACACATATTGTACATTTTACTTTCTACTGCACATTTTACTTTCTGTTACACACTGTCTACATCATTGTCCGATTGACTGATAAACAGAACATTTTGTCAAGCATTTATTCTTGAAAACCACAAATGTGTTTCACTCCTCTATTGTAGAATTTAAATAGACTGGCGGTATTTATAGTGAAACAGATAAAAGTTATCCTGTGCTTTGATGTCCAGCTTCTAAATGATAGCCCAGGCTGTATAGCATAGGTTGAATGCATTAGAGCCGTAGACAGGAGAGCAAACACCAGCAAGGTCAAGCAGTCCTCCATTTCATGTGGGATCAAAGCTGTTCAATACAAATCAATGAGATCGACGAGAATAAAGGGGCTGCCAGACCACATGACCACTCCACCAAGGCCAATGCCAAGAGGCATTCTACGATTCATGAGCTTATACTTTCACTCACATGATACTGGGCTCTGCACAAGACAACTCTGCTCTATATGCACTCTCTGATTTATTGCTTTTTTCTCAATTCTCAACAACCTTTTCACACAACACCTTTCCACAAGTATATATGTTTTTTTTTTTATATAACTTAAACTGATGGATAAAAAGCTATTCACACATGAGTACAAAACTGCATTTTAGCACTGCTATTAGCAACAAGATCATATTATGTGATTGCAGATTGATTGCAGAGAGTCTCAGCATGGGCGTAGTGAAGTTGGATAAATCTTTGGGTGGGTTTTGCATTTATTGCACTTTACACAATTACAGTGCAGTGTTTGTAAAACAATAAAATATATTTTGGAGTATGAACCAGAAAATCTAAGGACTTTTACATGCACAGGAGCACTTCCTGCTTTCATATATTTTTTATATCTTCAAAAGCAGACATATACATTTTACAGGGTAACTGTAATTACAGCTTCAGGTATTTTTAATGAGAAAACATAGTACATTTAGCATAATATGAGATATTCAATGTAGTAAAAGCAAGTTTAGTTCTACAGAATATCAAAAAAGTCACTTATCCAGAGATTTTGAGACAATGAATAAAGCAGACAATAAAGGAAGCCCATGTGTCAAGTGTAATGTGGGTGATTTAGTGGCGATCGCGTTTCATTGCGTCGAAGCAAACTGCACTCCCATGGGAGACAGCTCTGTTTTGTAAACACACAAATGCTGCCTCTGCTGCTGCTGACGCACATTTGAATATTTATGAACCTTTAGGGGTATAGCAGTCCCCACGTCAAATTTGTTTCCATTTTTACAATCATGCTTTCTGCCGTTACAGCTATTGGGAACGCACTATTAAAAGGGTTTGCTACTTTTCGGTCATTCTTGTAATTTATTCGACAGGCTAATGGTGCTTTAGACTGGCTGGATATTTAAAAGCCCATGATTTGATGTAGGAATTAATTTAGATTTTTATAAGGCCTGTCGCTGCAGTGATTTCAGTGAAGCGTTTCAAAATACAGGTGCACAACACTAAGGGAACATGACCTTGAATATAAAGCCATGTAATATGTAAATTAATGTGAACCATTAGAATAAAGGCTTTTATTGAAGTGGAACTCATTTCTACTGAAAAATATATGGTAACTGCAACTTAAAGGCAACATGTAGCAGTAAAAAATCCCAAAAGAATTGTGATTGGTCCCAAATAGCTATTCCCCACTCGTAACCCTACAAATGGTACAGTGGATCTGGAGCACTCTCTTTCAATCATAATGCTCATTCTTTCTGAATAGTGACTAGGCTGTCTTATTCTATAATTGGTCAAAGGATTCTGATGATGGAGTTTATTTCCATGCAATTGTTCTCATGTGTAGTTTATTCAGAATAAACTCTGCATACCACCCTAGAGCATCTTCGGAGGATATTAGCCTTATTTGATTTCTGGAAATGGAGTAGTCTATCAAATGTATTAAAAATTAATTATTTTTTTTATTGTGTGGGAGGATATTTATCATATTGTTGAGACTAAAATCAGTATTATAGAGACAAAAAACAGATCCATGAAATAAATTCTTATCTCATATTATTAGATCAACAACATAATTTTAAGTTGAGACATGGGTTATTTTAAGTATAGCTGGGATTTAGGTAACAGTTAGGTAAGTAGTGACTATGGTTAAGGTTACAACAGTGTCCTTAAAATTAATGTGTTAATATTATGTCCCCAAAAAGCACAGAAGTACAACTGAGTGTATGTTTTTTTGTTCATATGTGGGGAAAAGTGTGCTGGCTGATTGTTTTTAATTAAAATATCATTCAATTAAAACTAAACACAATTACACATATGGCATATAAACAAAGAAAAGAAAAAAAGCAAATCCTTTTACGTTGCAGTTTCATTAGTACAAATTCATTTCACTAAAACAGTCCCATCGATTCCGCATTTAAATTCTGTTGTAGAGCAGTGCGTCTATTGTCCTGGGCGGGTGGTGGCGGGGTTGTTGTTTCCAGTGATTGCATTATTGTGGGTTCATGGCTGAAGGGCTCAGTGTCCTATAGTGTTTCGCTGTGCTGCTGACACAGGGACATTCACAGGTAATGACTGTCCCCACGATACCCTCCTCTGTCATCCCAGGACGAGTGGCCAGAGCCAGACAGTCCACAAGATGGACACTGACCAGAGGTGATAGTGATGGCCAGCTTGTCAACATCTGTTTTTTAGGGAGATGTGTGGAGCTACTAGAAGTATGACTTAAACTAGAGGGCAGGAGTGCAGGGTTGGAGATTTTGGAAAAGTCACTGCAGACTTTTTCACAAAACAAAATGAAATAAGGATGAGCAATAATGATCACTATTGCAAATGTGATCTATCAAAAATACAAATTATTTGCCTGTTTAAGACATATTAAAGGGCCAATATTACACTATTATATACTGAAAGTTACAATGTTGTTTCTTCATCATAAACTTGTTTTATTTCATTCACACGTTTAACACACAGATTCTGCATATTTAGGCTGAGTTATTCTCTCAAACAGAAAACACCTTGTGATGTCACGTGGTAATACAGGAAGTGCTCCACTGTGTTTTTAAATTCCATACACGTTCAACAGATTCATTGGATAATTTCAGCATTTGAATGTCTAATGTCTACTGAACAAAGGGTAAAAAGTATCTGTTTAATTGAAACTGCTGCTTCATGACATCACAAGGTGGAAGAGAAAATTTTTAGCTTTGGAGATATAGACATAAAAGATTAATCAAACATGTGTAAATGAAACAAAACATAATTCCAGGTATGTTTTTGAGGTAGTAATAACATCATAACATGACTTAAACCTCAAAAGAATTCAGACTGTGTAATTTAGGACTCTTAAATACAGCATCCTTTGTGATGATAAAGATCAAGATATTGCTGGATTGTTGACGTCAATCTATGAATTATTGAAAGATTGACATGGAAGGCTGAGGAAATAACTATAAATCTTAGGAATTATAATTAGGACATCTACAGGACAGACGTAATGCATGCTCTAGTGCTCATAAAAAGCTACTCTATTATGTGGTTAGTACCTGCAGCTCACAGCAAATAACCATAAAGCCTTTTTCTCTGGAGCTGCTCATGCCTGGATGGGTTTCTCTTGGGCAGTTTCCCCTATCAACTCAAAACATCCACAGTAAGCTAAACCTACAGCCACGTTTTCAAAATCTGGAGATAGGTCCCACTGCCCCAATGTTGCCCACAGCTCCTGACAAGTTGCCCAAGGGTACTGGTTAAAAGATGGGTCACGGCAGGAAATACACTTTATAATGGAGACAATAAGAAGCAAAAAATGACACAGCTATTATTAGAGAGGAAAATTACATACGGGAGAATGTACCATGCAGGATTTCGACTCTGCCCATTCATATTAATTTAAAAGAGCATCACTAGAGTCAAAAGCCATTGTAGTGTTAGGTTACATCCCAAATTGGTTTAAAAAATATCCCCTGCTCCTGTGGAGCCCATTCTTTAGAGTAATACCCCTAAATTCACATTTAAGAGGCTACTCAAATCAAAAGATAAATTACTATGGACGTTAATGCCGCCTTTGCACTTTTTTTCATCCCATATTATTCCCCTGTGGCTTTGAGACAGGGAGTTTTGTTTGGCTTTAATTAGCTCACTGTAGTCTCCGAGAAGCTCATTATGAAATCAAAGTGGGGCCGCGATGTCATCTACGGGATATTATGGGATGCTATGTGAACACTTAGGAAATAAGCCGAGCGCTAGGAGAGGATGGGGCAAATATAGAAGCCCAAGCCACAACAGTGGCCTTAATTACAAGTTGAACTATAACCCACATCCTTGTCTTGCAAGCATTCTCTCTCACTACTGCAATAGTGATGTGCCAAAGCATTTCCCTGCTTGAGGCTTTAAGTAGGGCTATCCAGTGCGCACAATTTGACTCATTATCTACCACACAAGAGCTCTCCCAATAGAGGAGGGGATACCCAACGGGATGAGCTAGTGGTTGGTATTTCCTGTTGCATTCATAGAGACGAAAGTGTAGCAATGTCTTTGTGTCCATGAGAAAGACACCAAGCAACAAGCCAAGTGTTGGAAAAACAAACCAGAGGTCGCGAACAGGGCTCAATCCCGCTGGTGGGAAAAGCAAATGATGTGCGGATCTCCCGGACAGGGTAACCATGACACTTTAGGAGCACGCATGGGAGACTCAAGCTAGTCCTTCCCAGAAATCCTACCTCCAAGGCATTGTCACATGTGTGCGGTAAAAATGAAGACAAGTGTGTAAACCTCTGCTAGTGCTAGCTTACTGGTTTCTGTAGAGGTGCCAGTGACCTTTTAAAAGCCTGTTGATCCAAAAAGTGGATACTGTAGAGAGCCACGGCCCAGAATTCATTTCCCTGATGCACACCTGCCGCTACAGTCGCTTGGCAGATGGTTAGCCGCAGGGCGAAGACAAGTTTTTCTTTTAGGAGCAGGAGTCTTTTGTAGCTGTGATGAATGCAGATGTTTTGTCCCTTTTGTCTTCACAGTAAAGTTTGAAAAAGTTTTCCAAGACCAGCTGCTGTCTATTGTAGTTTCAGTGTCACAACATTGGCTGATGGGGTAGGTGCAGTGAGTTAAGCACAATTATCATTAGCCTGGCTGTGTCATCAGTAGCGTTTGGCTGTAGATGTGCTGTTTCGGGGGATTAGTAAGTAGCTCATTTGGCCACTTTAATTAGAAATGATAAGATCTTTTTTGTTAAGGTGGTAGGCATTAGTAAAAATAATGATAAACAAATGCTAACAGACTGGCCATGTCTTTGAGGGAAATTATCCAGTGGGCAGGGTGTTATTTATAGGAGCAGTACATTGGTAATGTGCACATGTTGAAAGTCAGTTAAATGTACTCACAGATGTAATGCACTTTTACAGATCCACTTAACCATCTGATGCATTAGTTAAATGTCAGTGCTGGGTGGAGTACCAGTACATACATAGCAAATAGTCTGATTCTGCATGCTGTGCAAGGCTTTCTTTAAGGACACAGATTATGAAAAGTTTCATTTTTGAGATTTTAACCATGAGATATATGAGATATATATATATATATATATATATATATATATATATATATATATATATATATATATATATATATATATATATATATATATATATATATATATATATATTTGTCTCCCGATCAACCTAGAGCTGTGTTTCACTTTATTCATGCATGTTTCGTTAATCCATTAATCCAAAGCTGTCTTCATAGCTCATACTCTGCTCAAATTGTTGCGTCACAGGTAAAAATTTTGATTCCTGCATTTACTAAGACCATCAACCATCACTGGACTCATTCTCAAATTGTGTTCACAACAAATGCGTTTCCTAATTGCTTAATTTTTTTGTTTTGTGGTGGCTCATGCAGTTGCTGACAGAGGGAACTCCAACTCATAAATGCCTCATTGGAAACGGGGTGTACTTTATGAAGTCTGTTTTCCAAATGTGGATGTTATTTTAAGTTAGAAAATGTGAAATGCTAATCCCAAGATAATCAAAAGCTTGTTTAAAAATGGGAATTAAAACCACAAGAATGCATAACGTGTTCTTTAAAAACAGATCAATAACAAGGTACAAACAAAGTTTGTTAGTTAAACATTTAACAAGCTGTGGCTAAACTAATTTTAAAAAGCTGGGATCTTATTTGTCGCACAACATGTCTTGGTCTCATGATATCCCCCCGACATCCCCTTCACCTCTGTCTGAGTCAGGAGTTATTACGGTCACTGTCCTTGTGAATAAGTGCCACCTCTCTACAGACAGCTCTGAGACAACTGATAGTACAAGGTAAAGTAAAGATAGAACACTATATATTTACCTTCAGCAAGTGGAGTCAACAAACAGAACCTTTGATTTGTTCTATGAAATACTCTGGGACAACAGAACAATAAATGCAGTCATGTGGTCATTTCTACCATGCTTTTATCCAAGTAAATGTAACTTTGGTTTTCTTCTGGTGCCCCTTAGAAAAGATAACTCGATCTTGGTGTTTTTAATCTGGTTAAATAAAGGTTATAAATTAATAGAACAATAGCATTTTACTGTAATTAAATAAGCCAATTTGGTAGCTGGAAAGGTTAAAAACTAAGGAATACCATTAAATATTGTCATGCTGTTCTAAGTAACCACCTACTGTAAGCTATCAAAATCCTGCTGTCTTTTTCAACTTAATGAACTGAAATGACTGGTTTATTAAATTCATACTTGATTCTAAAATGTGAGAAATAGAACCAAAATCTTCCACCTAGCCTTCAGATAAATGTCTTCTAGCGTTATCACAATGCTAACTTTACTTTTGATTCATCTCATGTCATTCTAACCTTCCTTCCACTGTGTTCCAGCAGCAAATGCTCACGCTATCTGCACAGCCATGAGTTTGTCATTTTTGTCAAGGCCTTGTTAGCGGACCCTCCCATGCTGTTTTGTTGGGCAGTGCTGAATGTTATTTTCCAGGAGTAGGTGGGAAAAAACAAGCCAAGAGCATTTTTTTGCCAAACCACCACATTCCTCTCGACTTGGGGGAGCATGTTCTCTAATTAATAGCCAAATCCCTTCGAGTGGGGGGAGATTATTGATGAGCGAGCTGTCCCAAAATGAAGATATCAAGCACTGGTTAAGCTGTGTAATTAAAAGGCTCACACCAACAAAGGAAATGCCAGGTGGTTTTTCACACTACAGGGCCTAAAGTGGGAGGCGACTGCTGATCCTTCCTTTGTGGCGCCCACTGCATTGCCACGGGACGGGAAGAGGGAGCCAGTACAGGAAATAAATTTGTCTCCTCGCTGCATTTTGGAATCTCATTTTAGGGCCTTTGTGCACTGAATGGAAAGGGGGTATTCAAATGTGACATGCCGCAAGGTCGAAGGCAAACATACAGAGTACACAGAAATACAGGCGCAGTATGGAGCCAAAGAGTCAATACAGAGGATACTACAGTAGCAATGACTTGACAATTGGGTATTGTTCGGAGTACTTTGATCAGGTTTTGTTCACTGAGCTTCAAAGGGTTACTGTTGCAGCCAATGTGGTCAGCTTGACAAAAGAGTGAGAATTTAGACTTAGGCAAACTTTATTGATCCACAAAGGAAATTATTTGGACACAGTAGCTCACACATCGCAATATGTTATAATAACAAAGTGCAAAAATATAAATTGTGATAATAAATTCTAAATAAGTATAGAGTGGTGTCACTAAGGCATAATTATGGTATATAAATTTATATGTACTAGTAAAAATAAAATATAGACATATAGTAATACAAATACAAGATTCAAGATTAATAGCAATTGATCGCAATAAGCAAATCTGAATGGCTGCAGTTATTTATGTAATATCATATACTCTCCAAACAGCAAAATCTCATTTTTATTAATAAAACTTACTAACTTTCTACTCAAGATACTGACAAAGAGTGTTCTAAAATGAATATGATTTCTGAGTTAGTTTGTAGTTTTCAGTCTTTTCTAATATTTTTTCCTCCTGATGTGTTTAAAATGTACATTGTGGACTCAATATTTTTACCTTTTATATATATATATATATATATATATATATATATATATATATATATTCCCCTTTTTAGTCTCCTATATGCACAAGCACACAGCACACACCTACTTTCCTGCTTTGAATTTCCTTTCCAAGGTTATGTTTTTGCTTGGTTGTTTTGTTTGTTGTTGCACAATCAGTACACTGTGTTGGGTCTTCCTGTGTGGAGTTTGCATGTGCTCTTGTTTACCTAGGGTGCTCTGGTTCCCCTAACACTAAAAACATTGTACATCACCATCCAAGTTTCCAATGGGACTTTCCAAATGAAAACTGTTAAAGTGTTAGTATCTAGTGGTCTGATGCCACCTATTCAATGCCATGTTAACATTCTAAACTGCTCATAGTTTGATATTAGAGTGTCATTATTGTCATCATCCACATGAAACAAAAATGGACAGAAATTTTAGCATCTTCTCTGCTTGAAACATTTTTGTTTTGTTTTTTATATTCATGCAAAATGTTGTGGTACATGCGAAGCAAATTAGCAAATTAGGAAATGGTATTTCAGACCAGTGTCAAAGATGTAACGTGTCCATTGGAAATCTTCTACACAATCTTGGAGTTCTGTCAAATTGCAATCCTGTTGGAATTATGGGATCAGCATAACTTCTGATGTGTGTGTACTTTTTTCGGATGCTGAACCCCAGATTTGGATATTGGGAAATTTTGCACCACTAAAATTAGTGACTGCAGCCAAAAAGTGCATTGTAAAGAACTGGAAAGCCTTTGTACCCTAATCAGACAACCTGGAAAGGCAAACTGTTGTCCTTATGCACCCCAGAGAAGATCTTGCATTTTGTGAGAGGAAGGCAACAGGACTTTGAGTGGGTATGGATGCCGTTCTTGGGCATGTTAGTGGGATTGGATACTGGAGTGTAGAGAGAGGGGTGGGGTGTAGAAAGGTTTTATTTTTGTTGTTTGATTTCTGTTCTTGTTTGGCAAAGTATTAAAATAAATTTAAAACATTTAAAAGTGGTGGCATTATTCAGTCTCAAAGATGTGAGCATGGAACACTGTCAAAACTTAACATGGGAACAGTCTATTTCAACATCTTTCAAAATGTGGGAATCAAAAATAGTTGTAGGTCCCGGCCCTCCATTTGACATTCTGACATCCAGTACCACAATATCGAGCAGAATTTTCAAGTTGATTCGAAGCCATGAAAAATCCACAAGTATCCCTTCAAATTTCCCCAGAAAGAGTGTTTAAGTCAGGTTGTCAACAGAGTGGTGGCGTTTCTCTGTGTGAGACTGTGGAGTTTAGTTCAGCCTTTTCTGGTCCAGCTGTTCCCGCTGTCACTGAGCAGATGTCTGTGTCTGCTCGCTCCAGACAACTGTCACATTCACTGCACACACTTTCACTCTCCTCTTCTCTATTCACACCTTGACTAAAGACTAAAGACAAGAGCCCTGCATTCTTTTGGGTTTGTATCTTTTGGGTTTGTTTTACTGCTGTTTAGGGGGCTGAATTCGCATGTAGTCAGGTTTAGAGTGGGATGTGTGAGAACAAATGATCCAGGTGGATTCACAGTCTATTTTCAACAACACTTGTAGGCCAAAGGACTAGAGGAAGCTTGGAAACATAACAATAGAAAAAGTAACCTCCCTTCAACATTGATGGATGCTACAATGTGTTGTTTGAATTTAAAAAGGCCTAGTTGACAGATAATCTCAGTTGCTGATTGATAATGAAGTGTTATCAGTTAAAATCATCTTGATAGATTGTCAACTGCCTAGAACTTATGATTGGTTACACAATATTTCTGAGGTCAGTATTTACCTTCTGACCATTAACTTTACACTACAGGGACATTTTTGGTTATTTTTTGGCTACATGATAAGATTTATTCTGTAAAAGGTTGAATCAATAACTTCTATGACCCATTACAGATGCAAACTAAGTAGTAAAGAGTTTCTTTCTGTTGTTTATTTATTATTTATTTTTCCTGATAGGCCTAATTGGTTCAAATGATCATTATTTCAATTATGAAGAAAATAAGTTTGGAAGTTTTTTCTCTATCATCAAACAGCTCCTAGGAAAGACCTTAAGAACCACACTTTCTCTTTATCTTCTAAATTCCCACATGGCTGGCTGCTTCTGACATTTCACATTGCCTAAGTTCTACCATTGTTGTGGAGTTTCGACATTACCACAATGCATTAGGAGAGTATTGCTACAGCTGTAAGTGTATACTTGCCAGCCATAAAGAGAACTATTGTTCTCTGTAACTCTGGATACAGCAGCACTTCACTTGTGTCAGTCACTCTCTTGGTACATGTTTACAACTTCCTGCCCACATCAATTAAGATAAAATGGACTCTTTGTATTATATGAATGTTGTTGAAAAAAAAAAGTTGTAAATCATCCAGTTGTGGAACTAAGCTTTTTTTTTTTTATGTTCTTCTTATTCAATTTGTCTCAATCATATCCCAAGGCTGGAGGCGAAAGTAATGGCGTATCTAATTGCAAATCTAAAAACTGTCATGAAATATTAGCCAAGTCTTTTGTACGTTTAATGTAATTTAAATGTAATAAAGTTGAAGTGGCAAATATAATATGAAAGAAACAACAACATACTGTACTATGCATAGATGTTAGCAAGAAAATTCAATGACTTTTTAAAATTTTTTGAGGAAAATTGGGTCACTATTTCTTGGAGGAATACTTTTGTTTAATATTTCTGGACAGAAATAACATGAGAACTCCTGAACTATAGAAGCCTTCAATTTATGTGACATTTTGTAATATTGATTATTAATATTCTTTTTGTTTTGCTTTTCTAGGAAGCCTTTGTGGAGCTCTACGACCGCCAGAGGGACTCGGTCTTCTCCTGCTCTTGGCCCTCCATCAAAACTGTGTTCGGACTGGCAGCTATCGGAGCGGCCAGCCTGACCATTGGCGCGTACCTGTCACAGAAGTGAACACACCCCTCTCTCCAATTACTACACCATGCTCCTTCTACTACTACAACTACTACTACTTTTTCCTGGTGCCTCTTGTTTTATCTTTTAACACTTCGCCTGACCCTGAGAGACAACGTACACTCTTTTCAAAGACTCCTTGTTCTTCTCCACGTCAAAACAAATCAAAAACTGGAGGAGAGAAGAGCAGAGCAGAGACTGACGCAGGACAGATCACTGGCATGCATCTTTATTTGTTTTATTTTTCATTTCCTGATCTGTAACTAGTCCAAGCATGGGTTTTAGTGTCTATGTTGCATGTGTGGACAGGGCTCGCGAGGGGCAGTCAGTAAAAGGACCATGATGGTGGTGGGACAGAGGAAGCCCAGCCCTATTTCAGTTGGGTGTGGGACCCCGTTTGAACTGCAGAGGTCCTTCAAAGCACTTCCGTCCATGTGTGCGCAGTGTCCAACGGTTTACACAAGTTAAAATAAGCTCAAATCATCCTTTTTTTGGAAAACAGATGAAATGTGGTGTGTTAAGATTTATGTTGACTATTTAATTTATGAATTGTACATCAAATGGTTCTTGCGCAGTCTTAAATGATTATTTTATCTTTGGTCAATTAAAATCAAGTATACACAAAATAATACTGGGCAACTCAAGCAAAAGTTAGCCACTAAACTTAAAAACAAGCTAGTCTTTTATTATTTGCAAAAATGAAAGACATTTCTTACAGTTTAAAGTCGTAGTTAGATTTTCTTTTGATTTTATTCAAGAGAAAGTTACAGTTGACCATGGGCAATTAATCAAAAGATTGAGAGATTGTCTGATCATCAAATTATCAATGATATGGTGTTTTTTTTGTTTTGTTTTTTTCCAAATAAAGAGGTCTACAGCCAATCCTCTGTCAGTAAAAGCATGTGGTCTGGAACAGACGGAAGACTTTGGAGGAAACCGTCTTTTTGTGTTAAATGTCACAGATTAAAAGTATATTGTTTATCATGAAGAAATCAATACTAAGAGCAAATTTAATTTTGTTTTCAAAAAATCTAAACTACGCAGAAATTCTGTATCAATCAAAATGAGAAAAAAATGTCTCGGTTTTTCCTATATCGCTCAGCCATAGTTGACCATCAGTACTAAAATGAAACTAAAAAACAGAAAACAAAACGAAATAAATAAAAATCACAAGAACATAAAATACACTATTATATAGTGTTAAAATTATATTATTTTGTTAATAAATAGTAACTATTATTATCTGTGTGATATATTTTCCTTGGTATTGAGTTAAAGTTTGCATTGAAGTTTCGTGACAACACTATTATCTGCTTTCCAAAACTCTGGATTTGGGCGCAGTACATACACCAAGGAGACGAGGTATATACGCCTTCATGAATTGCCCTGGACTGGAGTGGGTGACTTAAGTGAGTGGATCTTTTTGCACACAGACTGGAAGAAGTGGAGACAAAAACACAACGTCCCGGAGGTGTAAGCCAGGGGAAAAAATGTCACACGCTGATGAATATCCTGAGAGAAGTGTCAAGCACAGCACAAAACGCCGAACGGTCGAGGTAGAGAAAAAACTGTTATCCCACAAAATAAAGGGAGCTGGGCCCTGCAACTATCAGCATTCCTCAGGCAAAGTCAACACACTCTTGCTAAATTATTCCCAAATAATCACCCAGCACTACTAGCTGTCAAGTTCCCCGCTTTTGGTTCACTACCTCTGTTCCTCTCACAGTTTTTGGGGCAGGTGTAGTCTGGACATGGTTTTAGCTGCGATGGCTCCACTCTGAAAAAGACAGTTGTTGACAAGTGGAGGTCCAATGAGGCTGCAGCAGTTTAGGTTTCTCGTAGCGGCCATTTTGTCCCATGTGTGAACCTGACACATCCGTCCGTCTCGATCCATGTTTGTATTGTGTTTAAAATGTCTTCAGATTTTTATGATTTCTTTGCATGAATGAAAGGTCTTGAAAGAATATGCATAATCATATTTATAACAGATTAGGATAGTCATAGCATTACAGATCTATTTATTTAGAGGTACCACTTCACGTTTTAACTGTACCCCATCTGTCCTACCGAATCACACTGTAACTACATTGTTTCTTCAGGCTGCTATTGTAACAAAAAACGTTAAATTTGTGTGTCGTATTCATTTTTGGCTTTTTATGGCTGCTCTACTGTTTTAACTCAACAGCTTCAAACTGCCACGATTTTTACAGTATATAGTTCTAGAGAGCTGGAAACCAAAGTTAACTTGTATTAACCTTTCTTCAAAAATATAGAAAAAGTACCTTGAAGTCTAATTTTTAAACAAAATGTTGTATGGGGTTTTTGTGGATTGACTGTGATTTATATTCCTATTGCCTGATTGGTTACTTGCTTTTCCAGTATAATTCAGCCTATCTGGAATCTGTCATAGTAATACAATTTATACTTGGACAACAGAAAAAGGCTTAATCAAAGTAGTGGAGAAGATTTTAGCAGAACATGTGTACACTGTAAATATAGTCATAAAATGCAAAATGGCATCATGGGATATTTTTATGTAAATTTTCTTTTAAATGTATATTTGTTATACACACCATATTATTGTTTATTACAGATTTATTTATATGTTATACTTTTTCTTTCTCATTTATTAAGCTATTCTCCCACATTTCAAAGTGTTATAGACTGATGTTATAATACTTCTAAGTTATTTTGTAACATTTTAATACAAATGCCTTTGAAAATTTGTTTCAACTTTTCATTGTAATATTCCTGGCCTTTACCCAGTTCCTGGTCCACTTCACCACATTCAAAACAAAGACAATGCACCCTTTTTTTTTTTTAACACATTTCTGGTGCTCTTACCTTTTTCTACAAGGGGATGCTATGTTCAGCACCCTCTACTGGAGAAACGGACAATCCACACGCCCCATACAACTCAACTGCTATATATGGCTTTGTGATCGCTTCTTATGCTCTAAAACACTATAACGCCACATTTCTCTGTACCACCTCGACCTGCCAACATAACCCCATCTGACTTGTTGATACCAGTCTCTTGCTGTGTGGTTTGAGTGGGACACTGTAACAGCAATATACTGTAATTTTCTATTCTGTGCAAATATGAATGTAGGCACTATGGTTGCTGTACTGTTTTATGTCTATAATCTTGCAAATCTGTAGCACTTAAAAGAGAAAAAAAGTGAATTGTGTTTTTCTGGTGTTTACTTACTGCTATATCCACAATAAGCTAGCAGGATATTATTCCTAAAATAAACCAGATTTCTCAAGCCACATCTTAGTGTTGTCTTTGGGTACACTCACCTTATCATCTCATGCATCATATAACAGTATCCCATCGGTTGCCTGGGGGTCAGCTCGGGCACATTTTCCTGTAAGTGTGATAAATATTTTTAATATTTTGTGACACAAAAATAAGAAAAGACAAAAAGCTTACAGAAGCTGTTATGAAGTTCAGTAGTAAAGGTTTTATTGAATCAGATTTGGCTTTGCCTGTCGCCATAACACATTTTAAAGTGTGATAAATTGCTGAAGAAACAATAGATGATAGATGATAAATGATGATACTGGAACTAAATTATTCTTCTGACACATCAACCCTAAAGCACGACTATATATATTATTCATATGGCATTTGCTTACTTGCAGTATGACGTACTAGCAATACACATCTGAAAATTCTGTCCTATAGAAAAAAGAAACAGCCCAGCCAAAATTTTTAGATGTTTAAAAATATATTGTAAATTGTTATACCAAATTATTCTTCAGCCTTTTTTCCTTTGTACAGATGATAGGTGAGCCCTGTGTCCCTTGTCCCAGTCCATTTATCCAAACCCAGTGATTTGTCCCAGTTTTATACAAGAAATGTCCCAGTGTCCCTATTTTTGACCAATATGATACTCACCAACAGTAAACGGGCATATATTGTCACTTGTTTAGATCCAGAAAACCGTGCTTGAAAATAATCATAGAGCAAAAAACCGACAGAAGTCCCTCAGATTATACATTGACCCACAAGTGTGTTGAGAATGGACAATGTTATGTGCTCTATTCAGTTTTATCTATATCAACCATTCCAACCCGGGTGTGTCCCAGTTAAAGAATTTAGAAAATCCAATTCTCCATTTAGGCAGTCCTGACCAGGCACTGACAGAGAACCACTGGTCTCCTCCTTTATTGAGAAACTCTGATAAGATATAATGCTAGAGACAGACATCAGGTAGCAGCAGCACCATCCCGGGACATTTTCAACCCCAGTTTAAGTAGTGTCTTCTGTTTCTCATTCAGGAAGCATCTCGGACATAAACCTTATCATTGTTATTGGTCACCACTTGAGAGCCATCACATCTTTACATCTCCCTTCCTCCCATTGTCTGAATTTGAACAAGAGCCTGAATGAGCCGCAGAAGACTGAGCAGCCTTACCCCAGCACCACACATCAAAGCTGTCCCCAAACGCTGCACTTGTCATCCCCAGCCTTCTCCTACTCCCCTAAAAAGAAAAAAAAAAAACGTCATGCCCTGCGGCTGCTTCTTCACCGCCTCTGTTCTGATCACTCTTGTCTTCAAAGCCTTACACTACTATGAAATTTGGTGAAAAGCATGATGCAGTAAAACTAATATTGAAAATGATAGAAAACGTGAAAGACAAGCGTAGCTAAAAAAGTATGTTTTGGAGTATGTCCCAGAGGAGACTAGGGGCGAAGTAGGGAAGTTCATTTGGTTTTAGAGCCTCGTGCAATCCCCAAACCCACCATGCATATAAAATGTATGACATGCTCTGAGGAGGAATTTTAAATCATGTACTTTCAAAAGAGGGTCCAGTGTGCGGGGAAGAGCCAGGCTGGGAGGGCGGATAGGAGGGGAGCACTGGTGCCTGCCTCTTCAGCTTTAGGCTACGAGGTGTCGAAGAGGCCTCCAGTATCCCAGTATCACAGGGGAGAATGGGTGATCAAAGCGGGTTGTCTGGCGAAAGTCTGGTCCAGTTTTCGGCCTCATTTGGAAGTCCATCAGATCCACACATAAGTACCTTTGCCTAATTTGGGCAAAAGAAAAAGCATTAAAAACTTCCTGCTAAGCTCACTACTTCCAAAGGGATCAAAGGGGGTAACTCACAAATCATTAAGAGCCTTTTGAATGTTCAGTGTAGAGGAGGAGTTCATTATCTGAGCACCCACCATTTCTGCTCATAAATAAATAAAGGAAAGCTGTGGTAGGCAAGTGTGTGGTGATTAAATTACAGTTAACAATGATAAAACATAATATTATGGCATGCAATCCTAAATTCTAAACTCAAACTCAAATTATAATCGTTTTTGGTGTTTTGATGAATTCATTAGTTTTGTTTACACATGTTCAAACTGAGTAAACCTATTAGACAGTCACTTCCCAGGCAGATGCAAAATTCCATCATTCGCTCCTCAGTCACACTTTAGTTAGCAACCGTTGTAGTCACAGTTGCCCCAGGACAGGCGGAAAAACATGGCTGCAAGTCTGCGCCTGTAGCTTCTCTGACCATCAGTCACACAGTCTCTTACAGTCACATACAGTGAGCGATGTTTAGCCTGAAAACACGACAGTATAAGGTGGTTGTGGCTAAAGTAAAACGGCACACTATTAAGCTAATGTCTGTGGACCACGTGAAAATGGCTAACAAGGCTCACTTTTTATGTCGCGTGTTACAAGAGGTGAATATGTCCACTGTACTGCAGACAGAAATACCTTCTAAAAGAAATCGTTTTGCAGGACTACGCAGCATCATGTCTTCTCGATGCTTCTTGATGGCCAACTTTTCCTTTGTGTGCGACAGTGGCCTCTTGTGGTCACTACCCATATTGTCTAATTTGCGTCAATTCAGAATAAACGAACTGATTTTATTTTAAAAAGGACCTACAATCACAACTGATCATGACCTGCCACTGCCTTAACTACAGACGATAGCTTGAGTTTAAAAACACAGAGGAGCACTTCCTGTATTACCACATGACATCACAAAGGGCAACAGAGTGTTTTCAGTTTGAGAAAAGAACCTCCATTTTCGCACATACACATGTTTGAGTAACACCTTATTATTAGTCTGTCTACATCTCCAAAGCTTCAAATGCTCTGCCCCACCTTGTGATGTCATCAAGTAGTAAGTAGTTTTCAAATGAACAGTTTTTATGCTAAGGCTGAAACCATCTGAATGATGCTACTGAAGGTGTATGTGGGGTAGGTGAGTTTGTTAATAATAATGCATCAGTTTTATGTATAGCACTTTTCTGGACACTCAAAGAATCTTTACAGTGCGTTATTTATTCACTCCACACTGGATGGTAAGCTACTATTGTACGGTATAGTAAATGTATGTATGTATGGCAGACTGACGGAAGCGAGGCTTCCAATCTGCGCCACCGGCCCCTCCGACCACCATCACTCACGCACGCTCCACTTTCTTACTAAGTAATGTGGGTGAAGTGCCTTACCTAAGGACACAACAACACCCCACTGTGGCACCTGATTTTCCCAGTGGTCTCCCATCTAGGTACTAACCAGGCCCGACTTTGCTTAGCTTCTGAGATCTGACAGGATCAGGCTTTGACAAGCTGGTATGGCTATGTTAAATGTGTGTGGGGAAAAAAAACAAAAAAACCAACAGGTATGTTGTATATAGATTAAAATAAAACAACTGTGTGTTATGGGCTCTTTAAGATTTGAGCTGTAGAGGTTAGAATAAATAATAATTATAAGGGTAATAATTAGTTCATTCTGCTATTTATGTGTTGCAGCTCATGCCTTAATAATACACTATATTTAAAGATAGGTTTACTGAGATAATCCTGTTTTGTGTCAGTGGCATAAAGTAGTTTGTGTTATCATTTCATCGCAATATGTCTCTGTAACAATATCATTCTTCAACATTTGTTAACGTGACAGGTTTAACAAAAAGACATAATAATAAAACATAATGACTGGGTTATTTACAGTGCAGCATGTCTGGGCAAGAAAAAAGCAGCTAGTGACTTCAGTGTACTGTAAATTTTTCTGACATGTGGTTCCAGCATAAAATGTTGTCGTTCATTTGGCATATGTGGGATAGGGGCTGATTTTAAGTAAGTTATAGCTGCTGAAATCAGAAGCTGTCTTTTCCCAACAGCCTTAAACACACCGCGCCTACCTCAGATTTAAGATATCCTCAGGGCAGCATGCCACGAAGACAGCGCTCCAGGGCTTCTAGTAGTGTTGAATAGTATTATAGAGGCATTAGATGATTCTTTTTCACACGGGATAAGAAAAAAAAGAAAGGAAGGAGAGCTGCCTTGACTATATATATAAATAAAAAAAATAAAAAAAAAACACTTCAGAATTAACCCCCTATAAAAATAATAAAATTATGTCAAATGCACATTTAATAGGCCCATATTTTGCCATTTTCTGATCTATGTTATGGTTCCTCATCACAAACACACCTGGAGACGTGTTTAGTTTCATTCACAGGTTTATCAGTTCTTCTCTCAAACTGAAAACACTGTTCCACCTTGTGATATGATGTGGTAATACAGGAAGTGCTCCATTGTGTTTTTAAACTCCATACAACTTCACTAGAATTATTTGGATAATTTTAGTCCTGGAATTGCCAATCTAAACTGAACTAAAGGTAAAAGGTAGCTGTTAACTTGAAAACTACTACTACATGACATCACAAGGTGGAACAGAGCATTTTGAGCTTTGGAGATGTAGACACACTTATAATAAAAGCTTACTCAAACATGTGTGAATGAAGCAAAACGCGACTCAAGGCATGTTTTTGATGAGGTAACATTGTAACATGACTTGGAGCTCACAAGAGTCAATTTTGTTTAATGTAGGACCTTTCAGAAGTAGTAATCCCACACAAAACTCAAGTACATTCAGTGTCTGTTTATTTTTCCGCTGCCAGAAAAATCATAAGTCAAACAAAACATTCATACGGCTTAAGTGTCATTTTTCATGCTTGCTTTACAGTACATTGGTTGAAAGTTTCTTTGAATTACTTTGTACAGTGTATTTACAAAAGGATAACATTAAAGCTGTAATCTTTAAACATTCATAAAAATAAAGCTTTCTGCAACATTTTAACCCAAAACAATCCTATTTACAGTCCAAGGAAGAGATGAGCTCTGTGATAAGACACACATTTCCATTTCTGTTACAAGATCAGGGACAATGGTCTCAAACAGTGAAAAATACCTCATTTATATAAAGCTTTACCGATAGTGTCCATTTTTTATTAGTCAAAGATGGTACCAGCTGAGAATATTAATTTGCATATAAATAAAGGTAACATTCCCCATCTAATATCTGCATTATACACATTCATTTGTTCCAAAATAAAACTAAAATCATTGCACCAATTTGACAAAAGATAAATATCAATACTGTTGGTGTGAAATGGGGGCAGCTTAAACCAAGGCACAAATAAAAACTGCTCCATAGGGCCACATTCATCAAATAGGCACAGGGACTTCAAAATACATGGATGGAGACAGTGATGCCAATAGGAATGAACACTCCAAGAAATTAGGCCGCAGTTCGATTTGCTTTGTTGCATATTTAAACACATCGAATTGTTCACGTTGAGTTTGTAGTACCTCTAATTCCAAGTCCCTGGCCCTATAAGTTTGAGAGGCCCTGCCATAGACAGCTATTTGCCAGGTAAAGCGTAATTTCCATCTGTTTCATTGATATCCAACTGGCAACATATGAACAAAAATCAGCAGCAGAGGAAAAACCAACAACATAATTCTCTCCATAGCCCTCATTAATTATACCCGTCTTAACTCGCCCCGCCTTCCCCGGGGGGGTGTATGCATATCTATGGTCTAGTTCATTCCAAGTACAGTCATAGACTGTAGGGTTCAGTTTGGTACAGCCCAAATCAACCCGAGCCTCATGAGCTGGCATTTTCAATGTCTGTACAAGATAAAGATAGCAGCACTAGAGGTGTACATTAGAAATTATATAAACCAAAGACAGCCCAGCCACAAGGGGTCACCAGACTTTTATAGATGCTACTGATGTTCTGTTCTAGACACACTAAGCCAAAAAGTTTAAAAAAATGAAAAGGGTTAGACAGTACCAAGTTACAATGAACATTTCAAAAATATAAAAGATGGCTAAGCCAGCATGGCTTGAGGAAATGGATTCTATATTCTATAGTCTATCATTCTTCTCTTACAGCATTTTTCTTATCTAATATATCATTTTCCAAGAGCAACTAAACCTCATCTGTACAACACAGTATTATTTTGGTATAAAAGTGGACCTTGCCAAACGAGCCCCCTCATAGCACGCTGAGCCCTTGTGTGATCCAGTGTGGCCTATGTACAGTATATACAGTATACTGTCTGCATGTGTATCAGTGTCCAAACAGGACTATCTCCAGTGCAGGAACACCTCTTCTTAACTAACTCTTTGGTTTCCCAGCCTCTATAGTGCATTTCAGTGTTGCAGGCACCTTCGGGCTGTCCAGTTTCTGCTCAGCCTCTAGCTCCCAAAAACAACCTTCGATCATCAGTTCTCCCACCATGTCAGTTGGTGCAGCTCATTCCGTTACAGTCTCCTCCTTACGTACATCTGCAAAATATAAATATTATATGTCAGACAAGTAAGATACAATCCAATATAAACCAAAAATTTTTTATTTATTTTTATAAAACAAAAATACAAGATATTGCCTGTAGGCTATCTCAAAGTAAGGTTAAGAGATATAAGATTAGGCATTCCTTTTGATGCAGTAAAAACATCCCAGCTGGATTTGGACCCCGGCTGACAAGTGATTAGTCTGACATGCACTTAGTAAACAGTATGAACCACAATCAAACACCAAAGACCAACTTCACTGGTTCATTAATATGGCACTCCCAAAGAAGAATTTTACTGGCATCCTTAAAAGTTTTTTTTTTTTTTTTTCTGTTAAACTTGTTCCTTGTGTGGCTGATAAACTACTGATGTCCAAAGTTGATCCCAGACCTCCCTGGCAGCCATATTAATATGATGTCACTATAGTGTTATGGTTATTGTGAGGAAAAATATCACAATTGAATTATTATCAGCACCATGGCCAAAAAAATAATGATTAAATCCTTGATTTTCTTTCATTCACATCGGCTTGGTCACCATTCCTCTAGTATGTGACCAGCTTTCTGAACTTTTTGAATGAATAAAGTAAGGTTAATATAAACAGTCAGATAGCACTTAACTGTTGAAGCATATATTGGACATAAATTATTTTTGTTTCAAAATTGTTAAAATTTTTTATTTGTTATAATGCTCATATTGTGTTCTGGACAATCAAAATTATCAATTAACTGTGAATAAACTGAGATGCCCTAGACAAATTTACTGTCAGTTACTGAATTGTATATCCAGAATTTATTATTTGTCATAAAGATCTACTCCTAGTATTGAATTTATTCATTTCAATAACCCCATCCTTGAGTTAAAAACAGAAACTCTGCAAAGTCCTATTAAACATTCCAATCAATATCTTTAAGCCTGCTGCCTGTCAGTGATGTCGTCCCTAAAATGATATCGTGTAGATCTTGACAGTGCACCCCGCAGCAGGGCAAACCTGCAGGCAGACAGCATGCTCTCTCACAGCCGGAGGCCATGTGTCCTACCTGGGCCGGGGCTATGGGGCAGGGTGGGGGGAGAGCTCAGTGTCCGGGGTGGAGGGGGGTGGGGTGTCAGTGCTGAGCATCTATACCTGCCGGGCTGAGCACCAGGGCCTGGAGGATGTCCGACAGGGAGATGATGCCCTCGATGTTGGAGTGTTCATCCACCACCACCAGCCGATGCACCTGCCACATGCAGAAGACAGATGAGCTTCTGGCTTATTCGTAGTGTTTAATAAATCATGATGGATGCTCACTTCAGCTTTGACTATTCTGTCCACAATGGTGTCCAATGTCTCCATCCTATGGCACTTGACGACTCCTTCAAAGTACTGGGAGCGGTGTTTTAAAGCCTGGGTAACTGTGATGTCAAGGTTGTTGTAGGTTTTCTCAGCAGCCAGATTCTGAACAAATATCCATCCATTAATGAACATGCATTCAAAATCTGCTGGTTTTGGGGGGGTTTGTGGACTGAGAGGGCAGCTTTTTTATTTATTTTTTTACCTCCCAGTTCATCGAAGTGCTAAAATGGAATACAATACACTAGTGTTGTATACGTGCTTCAAGACAAGAATGTGCCACCAGGAAAATCATTTAAAATATTAAATTCCTGTATTACTGACACCTTAGCAACAACAGTAGCCTAATTTTAAAATAAAACAGTATACTTCAAAATGAAACTTACAATGACATCAAACTTGGAGTAAATGTCCACGACCTTTCCTATAAACAAATGAGATTTTAGAAGAGTCATAGCTAATAAGAGCAGAAGAGTCTATGGTCGAGACTAGGCCTTACCCGCATCATCGACCACAGGCAGTGCAGACACCCTCCTCTCCACAAAGATGTTAAGTGCTTTGATGATGGGAGTGTCTGGGTGGATGAAAGCAATCTCACGATATGTGCCGATGCCCAATTCTCCCAGAGACTGCTTCATAAAGGCTGGCTTTGGCATTTCGCGCATCTGTAACACATCGAAGAAACGTATTGTTTCATTTCATTAGAATCAAGTTTTTTTCTAGTCACTGACCAGCAGGGGGCAGCAGTTATGCATAATAATGTGGTCAACTTACAAAAAGCTGAAGGAACTTGAGGATCCGTTTGTGCGTGAGAATATAAAGTGCATTCCCAGTGACTGGGTCGATGACAGGCAGACGGTGGATTTTGTTTTTGATGAGTGTGTACACTGCCTCAAAAAGGCTGCAACAACACAAAAATTATAACATGGTCCATGCAGGTGGACCATATTTTTGTAATTTTGGTTAATGAGTCATTTAAAATCTATTTAAGATTTGCAGTAAAATACAAAGCAAAAAAGAAAATATGGCCAATGCCTACAGTGCTTGTTAGGTTTTGCGATTTCATATATTTTAATGACTTTTAGTAACTCACAGACACCCTAAATACACAGCCTAAACATGTACATGACTTAAGATTAGCTATGTTAAACATACCTTGCATCAGGAGATATGTTGACCAATGGTTTGAATGTTGCTTGAAGGTAAACCTCTGTGGAGAAATAACATTGAACAGAAAATGTCTATTGCAAATGGATCTTTCTTGTAGTTAGCGCGATCCTTACCTCTCCACGTCTCGAGCTTATGTTCCTCTAATTCATATATTTGCACCTGAGACAAAAATATAAAAACACATTTAATTTTAGTATTTTTTTTTTTTTTTTATGAAGTTAACAAGTGATAACACAGCAAAAGCATTTACCTACCAATGGGGACTTATAGTACCGGTGTAGTATAATGATGAAGTCTGTGATTGTCAGCATTCCTGAGAACAATAACCAGAGAAAGATCAGACAAAAGGTCACCGTTTGAACAGGCCTTAGACAGTTGTGTGTAGTAGAGCCAGAGTGTTACAGCTGGGGTGTGGCACAGGCACCACTTCATTCACTGCCCCCATGTTTTTTCCTCACACAGCTCCACATCTATAATTCATCACTGACTGACTTGCAATAAACTCCACAAAGCAAATCAAGCTGTGGCTACAATGTCAATGTCACAGGTTTGGCTTTGACATACTAAAAAATAACCAAAGTTTTCCAGTAGATGTCCACACGATAAATACTGACCCCAAAAATATATTGTTCCAGCCACCATATACTGAACGATAAGTCGATATAGTAATTATCGTGATAGGTCTTTTGACTTGTTCTGCTTAACTTAAGAGTCTGCAGAGAAAACTCAAGTCTTCAACATCAGAGTCGTTACTAGGCTTAATGGCTTATGACAGCTATGAGTTCTGCTCAATATAGCACTGGGCTCCACCAAGGGCAACCACAAGCATTAAAAAGTAAATTTCTCTCTATGTTAAATTTGAAGTAATAAGAACAAAGCAAAGGCATTTTATGATCACAGATTGAAAAAAATATACCGTATATTGTTTATCATAAAGTTCTAAACGTGGAAAACTACAACAAAGCAAACTGTGATCTAGCTCAATAATATCTTATCCATACCATAGGGGAAGCTTAGTGACAAAAAATGTAATAATTCAGAAACAACTGAAGATAGTTGCTGCTCTTACCCACAAAACTTTGCTTCTCTGTGTCCCATAGAGGAG
Organism: Boleophthalmus pectinirostris; assembly: GCF_026225935.1. Taxonomy (NCBI): domain Eukaryota; kingdom Metazoa; phylum Chordata; class Actinopteri; order Gobiiformes; family Gobiidae; genus Boleophthalmus; species Boleophthalmus pectinirostris. The sequence continues at coordinate 12,919,637 of NW_026571095.1, forward strand.
CGGCTCGTACCCCATTTGCGACTAGAGCAAAGAATGCCTTTTTAACCTGTAAACAAACAATGTTTTAGTTTCTTAGATACAAATGTCTCTTCACACAAGAAAAATAAATTTTCCTGCATAAAGATTTGATCAGGTCTGAAATTCTGAAAGAATTCTGCCCAAACGCTTCTGTGAATTTAGAGGCTAAAAATTCACACATCAAAGACTTGTACCAGGTTATTGTTTAACAGCTTTAAGACATCTGCATACAACCCACTCTGATATACAAATACTCTACCCTCTTTATGAAACATTAACTTGAATTCTACTGGTTCTCACACAAATTTACACGTAACAGTCTCAGACATATGAAAAGCAATTAGAAAATGAAGACAAAGGCAAATACTAACTTGGAGAGCTGTATCAAAGACGACCAGCTTGGAACTTGTGGGAACAATGTCGTAGCACTTATGGGATTTCATAAAGCGCATGTAAATATCACTTTCTGGTTCAGCAGCTGGAAAACAAACCAAACAGAAATCTCACAGGAAAGCCATAATGAGAGCTGGAAAATAACCCCCCCCCCTCCCAAACAACCATTAAGCTCTGGATCTAGTGCTGCAGAGTTTAACTGGGAGAATGGCTCTGCGCAAGTACAGGTAGTACTGCAATCTGCAGTCATGAAGAGAGACTTTTGTGATTTTTGTTATTTGTTTTGGATCATTGAACCCAAGTATGTATCTACAATAGCAATTCAGTTATTCAATATCTGAGACAAAATGTGAGTTATGATTTCATAAACCATTAATAAAGACTGTGGGGAGACAGATCTGAGAAATGAACACTGGTTAATGTGACTAGATGATAGAGAGAGACATACAGTGTAGCTCAATGACTTTAACTCTTTGATTTGCTGACATCATGGAATCGCGTTTATGTTGCGCCCAAAACGGCACTTACCATCATCATCGAGTTCAAGTTTCTCCAGCATGCCTTCGAACAGACCGTATACCTGCGGACAGAAGGAGGCACGTTTGTAGTTTGGACAGTACGGGACCAGGCACAGCGCTGTCAACGCACGAGCAGCACGACAAAGTTTCCTGCAAACTGTTACTGAGCCGAGGGTGAAGCGACTTTCTCCGCGACCAGACCGCGAGACGTGCGCACCGCGCGGAGCAGACGCACGACTCTACGCCTTTGGACTTTACAGAGCAAACAATTCTTGGCCTATTTTCCTTAATTTACAAAGGCAACAAAAATCCAGAGGAGCAGTGGCGCAACATTAGCGTCATTATTATTAGACTGCGCACCCCTTTAAGGGAGAGAGTGGAACAGTCCTGATCCAATGGCTGCAGCAGGGGGAAGCAAAACAAGCGTACGGCTCCTGTACCGGCGTGTTTCAATTAATCCTCCTACAATGAAACACACGGAGCATTGTTGGAGCACTAATCCGACAAAAAGCACTCACCACGGCGCGACAAGTTCACGTGGAGGTTGTGAAAAAAGCAGGAAGTTACACGCGCTGGAGACACCCCTCAAAAGCACAACAAACTGGACACCCTCCTCACCATATTAGGAAATCCCCACGTTGCTTAGCAGCAAGAAGCTGGGGATGCCTTATCAGATCATTACAGTCAAATGTACTACGACCAAGACATGTAACACGACACTGGTACAAAGAATCCTGTGAGGCACTGCATAGGCAAAAATAAATTCAGACATCTTAGTTGCAACATATTTACATCCCTAAATAAATGCTGTGTCATGTTGAGATGTGTATTTGCATATACTGTAATTTGCCTGTTGCTATACCATTTCCCTTGGTTCCTCATTTGCAAACCAGCGCAGCAGTATGGAAAAGCCTGTGCCTCAGTTTTCGAATGCTAAACAGTCCCTGGTGTCGTCCTGTGATGGTGACACAGCGATTCTCAGGCCAAAAAGCAGCCAGCGCGCTCATAAATCTGTTCTGCTGCATCACAGTGGGACCATAGCTCTGCAAACTCACACCAACACGGCCAATAAACAAAGTGGTTTTATTCAAATACAACTGAAGGATTATTCAGAGCTGAGTCTTGATGGGAGAGGAGCAAAGGGCCATTATTCACCAGCCACAATCTTGTCCTTGGTGTTAATATCACCAGAGTACTATGTTAGTGATGAAATATTGATCTGTCCTCACTGGCTTCAGTCCACCATCACTCAGAGCTGACACACCACGACAGCTCTACAGATAATTATTCATTAAAATACCAGAGAGATGCTTGGAGAACGGGGACATAGCTCCTGTAGGCAACTAAAAGTAAAGAGTGAAGCTGCATGATATTAAAACCATAACACTGATATTTTTGATGGAGTTTTCAATTCCATTTGACAGTTAAAGTGCCATGCCACTGTTTAAACATCATTATAATTATAACAAATAATATTTTGAAAAGTGTATGCCACAGAAAGAAAGATGGATACAAAATATATAAAACAAAGTTAATATTAAACACCTCACATCACCACAGGCTCCCTTTTCCTGCTGTGCAATCGAAGGAACTCAAGTCTTTTTAAACAGCAGGCGAATAGACGCAGTGCACCATTGGATCAAAGACACTGCCCCATTTTAAGAATTCACAGACTACTGCAATTCTTCACCTCAAGGTCATCCCAGTCAATGCCACACTCATCCTAAAGCTGCAAACTATGCAAATCACCTCTGGACCGGTTTTCTATGCACCATGCAAAATCTCTCAGGAGGGCTAGCTGAGGAGTTTTGTAAAACTATCTTGAAAATGTAATATTAAATTGAAAATGTAATATTAATTGAAATAGCCGTTTTGAATGAAGCTAAATTTGAATATTGTGTATGGCTGCTTTCACACTTGTCGCCCCAGGTTTAGTTGTGATGGTTCAGACCTGGTGTAGGTTTCTTCTAGCCCTAGGTTAGATCTAGTTTATTATAACTTTTGCCAATTACGATAATTCACTTGTACAATAATATCAATACTATAACATCTAGCAGTACTTAGTTCAAAGTCAAAAGTATAACTTGTGTCCATTGCTGGATTTCAGATTTCAGATAGATAGAATAATAATTAATACACATGGGAGGCAGATAAAAGGAATATTAATACAACGTTTTTTTGTAGTAATACAGGAAGTTAATGTGTTTAGTCACTTACAGAAATAATCAGATTCAACATTTGTGATTTTACTTTTTGGATATTTAATTGCAAAAGACAGTGTTATCAAATTGTGTTTTTCAGATTCTAAAATGAGATGATTTCATACTCCCAGATGAGGGGCAAGAGCCTGTTTTCCCTATTGATTACATTGTACTTTGAAATAAAATATCTAAAAAGGTGAATTAACAAATGTTGAACCTGGTCATTTCGATTACTGACCTATCATGAGACCCAAGAACTCACTGTAGGAGCAGGAAAATCAGCATTTTAACAATATTAATTTGGCTGCCCCCATCTATATTAAATATTAGTGGTCTATAGAATGTTGTTGACATCATCTAAAACCCAGCAGGAAAAATGTCTCTTGCCCCCCACCTGGAAGTACGACATCATCACATTATAAAATCTGAAATAATAATAATGTTGTGTGTAGGACCCACTTGTTGTGAGGTAGAATATGATAAAGAAATCGGCGGTTTGGAGGAGGGGGGGAGGCTGAGGCGTTGTCCCGTGTCAGGGGGGTTGGAGAGGGAGCGAAAGCGTGTGGTAGGCTCCAGTCTCTCTGGGCTTGGTCCACTTGGCGTCGACTCCGGGGTGAAGATGGGCTGACTAGATGCTTGTGTGGGGGTGGCAGGGGGTGTGGAGATACCGGAAGCTACAGAAAAGAGAAAAAAAAAGATTTCAGAGTGTACAACGAAGGAAAACTAAAACTGTGTTCAGACTGTGTTCACAAAAGTAATTAATCATATATGGCAGCTGAAATGTACAAATCCACATTGAATTTCGGTGAGAATTTCGGTTTAAGGGCCACATATTAATTGTTAACTAAGTGGTAACTGGTACATTAGTCAATTAGCTGCTACTTCGCTATTAGTTGGTATTTCTCAAACACATATTCATACTTATGAAGATTTTACTGTATAAAATTGTAATTTATTGTAATTTCCACTTTGTTAATGTGAAGAAAATAGTTAAAAGCGTAATATTTGTAAGACAAAAATGCACTGAAAGTACTTTATAAATACTAACAAAGATGTAATTCAGCACTTATTATGCATTTTACTCTTAGATAGCTATTACTATGTCTATAAACTACCGCAGCGTTACCAGAATTTATTATTAGTGGGATGAGGTAGTCTGTGAAAAGGCAAAAAAAGGGTTGAATTTTCTAGCCCTGCCAACAAAAAACTATTCTGAAAATCTTATGAAATGTATATTATATTACAAGTTGTATTGTGAGTGCTGAAATCTTAGAAGGCTTCAAGGTGGCAGTGCATTGTCTGCGTTGAGATAGCATTAATCTTGTGCCATGTTGTATTACAGTGGGAATGTGTAGCAGGTCATAAGGCCTGACAGGCGTTATAGATGACAGAGCCCTGGCCTCAGTGCTGCTGATGACAGAAGAGATGTCCCCACAGAAGCACAGGACAAAGCAAATATGAACCACCCACACACAGAGTTTATAGGCTCACTCTATAAATCTCACAGTCATTTGGTTATAATACAGTGTTTGCTATAAGTCTACCATCTTCCGCTTAACTTCCAAATATGAGCTTCTGTGGTCAGTATCAGTCATTTAAATATAGTATTATTTAAAGATCAAGTAAAGTGCTGAAACAGATAGAACTTCAGATATTTATTAGATTTTCAATTTATTTTTATAGACAAGAACAGGAACCTCATGCCTATGGAACAGTCAACCAGTTTACACAGTGCAACAAAAGAAAATTATGTAATATGGGATGACCTGTGATGATCATAGCAAGATAAAACGCATTAGTCAGAACAGGCTAAACCAAGAATAGATTTGAATACTGTCAGAATGATATCTGTGAAACAATTGTTTTTATTTCCTGCAATATAAGATGGTGTTGCAAAATGTAAAGAGGCAGATAAATCTTTATAAAGAGATCTGAGAAGTTTAATCGCCTTTTAACACTCCTAACTGTGGTTTCTTTAAACTTGGTGTGGGCTCCGGCCGCTCAGTGGGGGTGATCTGGGTCAGAAGTGGGAGTGAGAGCTCCCCTTACATCGACATGGGTGACCTTAAGCAATGTCACAACCCGGCTAGCTGCAACCAAATAAAACATTTAAATACAAAATATAGTAGTCATTTCCATTTGATCACGGCCCATACAACCAAAAGTCAGGTGTATTTACATATCTGGTGGTGTTGGGATGCAGCTTGGGCACGCTCTCACATGACAGCTCTTCATGGCTGACGTCACAACCTTACACTGGACATATTTCTATGGCCAGACATGGACAGGCTGCTGTGATGTGGGGCAAATGTTTCACATTACGCACCGCACATCATGGGACTCCCAGTTGACTCTTATCATGTCAGATGTGAGAAAGGGTGAGAAACTGTCACCGGAGAAAACTGACTATACAGCTTATTTAACAGTGCAATAGTTCTTTACTGTAATGTACTGAAGTGTACCGTTTATAGTGCTATTTTTTTTTTATAGTGTCACAATACCAACATTTCAAACTATATTTCAATATTAAGGAATAGACTTAGTATTTTCTTTGATATTACCTTGTGGCCTTATATTTGTGTAATCCCTCAATTGTCCAAGTAGGTTCCATAGTGGTCCATGGACATATACTAGTTTATGTAGTCTTATAGTTCTGGGACAGCTGAAAATCATTCTAAAGCTATTCAAGAATGTTCCTTTTTTAGTACAGATACCTGCTCAAATGAGTATGTAGTTTTCATGCTAGTTTTAGTACTGATAAGTGTCAGATTTTCAGTATTTTTGACAATCGTAATTGTGTAAATTTACCATAATTTCTTTTATGAATTTAATTGATTTGACACTGTAACATACTTTAACTTGATCATTTGGTTTCAGAACAATAACAAAAATTAAGTAAAACATAATTTATAGTATTTAATCTTCTGCCTCAGTGGGAAGTGTAGCCATTTAAAGAGCCCAAGTAACCTTATTTTCTGATATATATTATAATGCTGTTTCCTCATCAAAAACATATCTGGAGTTGCGTTTTCTTTCATTCTCACATACTTAATACACAAATCCTGCATATTTCTGTTCCACCTTGTCATGTCATATGGTAATACAGGAAATGCTCCACTGTAGTTTTGTAAATCTCCATACACCTTCACTAGAATCATTTGGATAATTTCAGCCCTGGAATGTTTTTATCTCTACTGAACATGAGGTAAAATGTAGCTATTAACTTGAAAATTACCACTTCATGACATCACAAGGTGGAACAGAGCATTTTGAGCTTTGGAGATATAGACAGACTAATAATGCAGGATTACTGAGTTACTCATTTGCACAATATCGCACCTTTAAATTATGCTAAAAAATAATATGTGCAAGCAAGTGACGTGATATGGACTTGATTTTGCACCTAATGATATTATGTAATGAGATTATTTTGAATTCTGAAATGACACAGCAAAAAAGCCAGATTGCACCCTATAGAACTTTTTCGATGGCTGCACTACACTGCACAGATCTGTCGGAATCAGTTATCGGCGAGAGTGGTTGGCGAAGCGTGTTGGCGGACATTTTTCTTGGGGGGGCTGCTCCTGACATTTGGTTGGCACAGAGCCGCCCTCTTTGGCATGCCTCGCTTTCTCTGTGTAGGTCTTCTTATTTTAGCTGCGCTGCTGAGGCACATTCCACAGCAGCAGATAAGAGTAGAAGTGAGCCCTCTGCACTGTGTGGGTATAAGGGGACGGCCTGACACCACCCAGGAAACAGGAAGTATGGTCCAGCAGGGGGACTGACCCGGACACTTACTGACAATTTTTTTAAATTTTTTATTTAAAGGTGCATTAACTTTTCTGGTGAAGGGTGCTTCAAATGCTTTTCTTCATGGAGATGGTATTGCTTTGTCTGGAATGTTTCACAATATAACATTAAACTTTTATATCTTTAGGGAGACCAGAACAGACAAGTTTTTCTAGGTATTTGAGAGCTATAAAACCATCTGTAATTTAATAAATGTAAGGTGTAGCTGTTTAATGTCATACTGTGGAACATTCCAGAAAGAGCATTGACATATTCATAGAAATACGCTTGTGACGGAACCCCAACCAATAAGTTACACAGTGCACCTTTAACCTTTATTTAACCAGGAAAGTCTATGGCAGTGTGTTAGGTCATAACATGAGGCCAGGGAGGTTTAACTGACATACAGAGTACATTTTTCTTTAGTTTTTTTGTATGCCAAAGTTTATTTTTATTCAACATATTTTAATGCATGCTCTTATTTTTTTTATTTATCAAGTTTATATGATTATTCTTTGTTTTATGCTACTCTGTAACACTAAAGCATGTTTCTAGTTTGTGACAATGGCAATAAAACTTCTGATTCCAGTTTTATTAGTAACATTGTACTCTAAAATGTAATGTCCCTCTGGATCAAACAGTTATATCAATATAACAATCAGTTATCAAGTGCTACTATAAATAGAATTCAAAAAGACTTTATGATATCATGAAGGGAATCTCCAGAAGAAAAAAAAAAAATCAATAAGTCCCAGTTCAATTCTGCACATAGACTTTGCACTCTTGGCTCTTGGTTTCAATAATTGTATTGACATAATTATTATTGTTGCAATAATGAATGAGTAGTGTTATGTGTAATGACTCTAATAAAATATGAATTACTCAATTGAATGAAATGGGCTTTCATGTGTACCAGCAACTGTATAAAGCAAAGGTTTGTCAAACTGATTTGGCATAAAATAATAAGTGTCAAAATGACATGGAAAAAATACATATCCTGTGTGTAAAATGTATATAATTAAAAGTCAATAATTATACTGTATATATTTTGTCATGTATTGAAGTTAACAAAACTAGTGTTGAAAAAAAGTGTTGATGCTGCCATACAAATTTATAGCTGGAGCTGATTTAATAATGGCAGCATTGAGAAGCTTTCCGCTGCCTCCATTAAATCAGATGAGAGTGGAGCGCCGGGGAACTGGCTGTGTATTTAGTCATGAGGGGCTTGACGTCAGAGAGACACTGAGGTGACTGCGAGCTCGGTGGACGCACTGTTACTCTCTCCATCTGTGGCCAATATGTAACGTGATAAATCACTACTGGGCTATGTTTGTGTATGGGTTCTGGTTAAAACTGGTGTAACTACAATGAGGCAACACAGTGCAGGAGAGGTGACAAGACACGGGGCCACTGACCTCAATTAGTGACTAGTTTGTAAAATTCAATGTTTCTATGGGACGGTGGCCAATATAGTTTAGTACACACCATCAAAATACTTGTTTGGAAGAGTAGTCAAACTAGATTAAGTACATCTGGTGATAAAATAAAAATAAAATAAATGTGCAATGTGACTTTCAAAAATAATATTTCTGCATGTGAAATTTTTTGATGACAACATCCTCCCCAAGCCAGGAAACAGTGAGAAATGTAAAAAGTCTCCAACGGATCAAGGGATTTATGTAACGGTCAACATGTCGCCACATCGTTCACTACCTTTATGATGATCTCTTGGTTTGTCCCAGCACAGCTCAAGTTCATGCCCTAAACTTATACACAGTAAAGTCAATGACAGATCAGCCTCAACAAGCTAATACCATATATTTCATTATTACATTCTGTTAGCTCAATCATGATTATAGTATAGTTTAGGGCAAGTACTTTGATTTGACCATATTCTGTCTAGGGAGATTAACTGTGAAGTCTGATTACTATTACATTCGCAATTTAGAGTCAGTTAGTATAAACTTTAATATTTGAGGAACAAACAGCTACCTAAAATTACAACCATTTGGTCAAAAACTTGAAGTTAAAAAAGTACGGCTGGTCTCAGTGTACAGAGTTACCCTTGTGTAGCACCTAGCTTCAGCACTTTTCAACTTAGAGAGGGAATACATTGCAAGCATGTGTGAAATAGGAGACCAACCACATACATACAGGCAACCTAAGGCCAAGGCAAATGACAATCAAAGCCACCGTAGCTGAACTAAGACCACTTTGCTAACACATGCAACTTTAGCAGCACTATAGGACTTACTACCAGCGAGACATGATGACTCCGACTGCTGTCTACCTCCTAGCCCATCTTGCTCCTTGCGTTTCTTGCTCCTCCTCAGGCTGCCAAACCTTTTCATGGGGGTCAGTGGGTGGTCGGTTCGATAGAAAATTTGACCATGACCATAAGAATAAAAAGTGTAACCTAAAAAGTTACTTCATGCTGAGAAAAATGCTGTTTACAAATAATGTTACTTTAAAAATACTGCAAGGAAATCTGTGTAAACTCCAAGCTGATCATCAAGTATGGTCCAGCACTTCCAGTTATGCAAAAAAGGCAAGAGAGATATAAAACAAGTCCTCAAAATTATTAAGAAGTTTGCTGGAGAGAGATATCCTTTAGGAAGAACATAGTGTAAACAAAGTATGTAACTTTTATATTGAATAGAATGGCATCAAATTGTTGAGTTTCTTCCTGTTGACAAAAGTGATGCAAATGAGAAGCAAGTCGGGCTTTGCTGGCTCTTCCCTTTGCGGAACTGCTACTGTAAATTGTCAGGTGCAGCTGAGGGTGGTGTTTCTTTAATATAGCAAGCCTGTCAGCAGCCTGTAAAAGGAGGCTAGTCTCTGAGGAACGCGTCCTGATTGGTTGAAGCTTCCTTTCAACCCCGCCCCCACTTGCCCTGCCTTCCTTCTTTTAACTCCGAGCAGCAGATTCAGCACAGCAACATCTGTCCCACTCTGTCTCCAGGCGGTGAAATGTATAGGCTAAAGCACTCCCCAGTTTGTAGCGTTGTGGCTGATGCAAATGCTAAAACTTGATTGGTTCCACTGGTACCTACTTCCGCTGTTTTAAGTGGGCTGACATTTGAGAGGGACAGTCCCGTGTGCGGTCAGCTGATCAAGAAGGCTTCCACTTGCATCATGTCCCCTGAACAGATGAGAGCTCCAGGTTTAGCCTGCGCCATGAATGAACAAGTTATGTAATGGAGCAGTTCAGTGAGTCAGAGGAAGTAAAATAATCATTAAGTAAATATGGTATAGACATTCAATATAAAAGGTGTAAACAAAAGTATTAAATAACTGATAATGTACTTAACACAGTGAGGGCAAGCAGATTCATTCAGACTAGTTGTGGCTGGCTACATGGAAAATTTAACCTTGACTAGCCTGCAAGCTCTGCTATTATAGACTGATTGACTACACAGATTTTAAATGAAGTTTGCAACAGGTGGAGTTCACATGACATGAAACATTGTACAACGAATATAGTTTAAAACTGAGCTGGAGGAGAGGTCAGAATTCTGTGGTGAAATTTGCTGTATCACTGTCAGATTACAGATTCACATGAAACAAAAACTGGCACAAAATCTTTTATGTTATCATAAATAAGCAAAAGTTAAATAATTTTTTTCGCAACAGGATCAGAAAGACATGCCATTATTAAACTCCAAAGGCATGATTGTTGTCAGATTAAATATTATCATTAATAATACTGCAGGTTTGTGGACCCAATTCCTAACAAAAATTGATAAGGGTCAACTTTCAAATACTAGAATGTGAAAACAACCAATAGATAGGTAGGTAACAGGGACCTTTTTAGCTAACAGGGAATGACTGGTGGTAGCCTATATTTGGAGTGTTGAAATTATGTGATAGCAAATAACTTTTTAAGAGACATTCAGAAAGTACAAAGATTTAAGTACACACAAAAAGTTGCTGCAGGCTTGTAAAGAGACGATACTCTAGCTAGCTAATATTCCTAATAAATAAATCCAAATAATCCCAAACTCCAACTGTGCCTGACCTTCCCTCATCTATAATGCTTCTTTCCTTCTAAGTAAAAACTCCTCAGTCCTTTTAGGGATGCATTCTATGAATTTGGAAATCAAAACTGCCCAGTTCCTTTTATTTACGGTCAACACACAGCCGCTTAGAGTAGCAACAGAGAGTGAGGAGCGGGAGCCTGCACTTCCAGATAAGGCTAGGAAAGCAGCAGAGACTGACAATGTCCAGGCCAATGGGGAAACCTATGTGAACTAGCAATGTGTGGAGGCATTCTGATCATATTTGTGCACATAAGGAAATATGTGCTTACGCAAAAAGAGGTTTACACTAAATGTTACTGTAATTATAGTAAGCACAAAATATTCATTACATTAAACAACGCTGCAAATGTGGCTACCATATATAAACACTCTACGGTGGCTACTGAACTTCAGAAGCTGTAAAGACATCTGAGACTGTAGCACCGCCTAGTGGTAGAGGCAGAGCACATACAAAAACAACCTGTGATTACAGCAGAGCATGGGTTTAGGGGGGAAAAAAACATGTCTACTGTATATTTATATTAATGCTTTCGGATTTTTTAATGTAGAGTGTCTAGAAAGGAGCCTAATAAATAAAATGTATTATTATTATGTCTAATCAGAAAATGGAGTGAACGTAAGCAGTGTCTACAAACACACACACACACACACAAAAATCAGCTCTAAACTGCTATAAACTTATGGCTATTTCATTGGTGTTTTTATGTTGGTGACCATTAATGCTAAACTCTTCCACAGCCTGCAGCCAACTCTGGAAGAAAGTACGGAGAGAGGAAACTAGTTTGAGCCAAAAGCATATGACTCATCTCTAATGTAGCTTTGATTCTGCTGTTGGACAGGCAGGCTGTTGTGTAATAACTTACAACGCAATAAGTTCAAACACGAGACAGCGATGGGAGAGCTATTGCCTGCTGGGGAAGCTTACTGTGAAGTGAAACCTTGTTCTCAACATTTCTATTTTACTTTCTAACATGGACAAAATGATAGTATATCATTGTGAAGTTTTAAAAGGCACAACGGTAAACCTGTTCTTGTTCGGTCCTATCAAGCTGGGGGTCTTCTACATACATTTTTATGGCGGAATATTTCTGTAGTTAACATGGTAACATCATGCAGACATCAGCAAAAGGTTTTAAGATAGTTCTACAAAATGGATTTAAACAGCACAATTTCAGAAGCCTGTAATTATTCATGTTTTGGCATCTTTGCTTTTCAAAAAACATCCATGCTTGTCTTTTAAATGATTACATGTCAATTGTAGGTACAGTAAAACTACTGCAAGATAAATTTACATCTTGCAAATTAACTCCTTTCTTACATTGCAAAATATGCACACCCACACTTCAAATCAATGCTCAAATTCTTTTTTGTGGCTTTAGCACACAAACAGGAAACCCACATGAATCTTCGATAAGAGGTTACTGTGACATTCAAGTCTTCTACTTTTTTTTGGGTCCAATTTTGTACCACCAAATCACTTAGTTTTTTATAATTAAATTTATGGTAATCCACCCTTCAAACTGATGCCTCACAACATTTTGGTACCACTCCGTCTTCCACCCTGACATTTTGAAAAGGCCACATGTTTTTGACCCTTGCACTTACCCTTCTTATTCCTGAAGATCTTGATGCTTGCTGAAGGTGCTGCACTGCTAGATGAACGGAAGATACCACTGAAGCTGAGGCGGCGGGGGGATTTGGGTGACGCCGTGTTGCTGGAGGGGAAGGGGAAAATGCTTCTCGGTGTGAGGGGACCCGTCTTTGGCTGTGCGGGAGCAGACTGGGGGCTAGGGAGAACAGCTGAGGCGTTACCCGGGCAACCAACTGACGGCGACTTGACTGGGCTCGCCGATCTTGTGAGACGTTCTCCCTGGAAAGACAAGACAGAGTTACCCATGTGTGGTTTTGTATACAGTGGTTTTCAGCAGGTTTGTGTGAACGGGTCAGAGGCGATGGAGCAGACATGTGAAATATTCAGAGTGCAATAAATTACTTTATAGCAAATAGGTAGGCAGACTATCAAAACAACTGCGAAGTGTGAGTGTTGTTCTAAAAAATATCAAGTATATTGTTTATAATAAAAAAGAGATAATAAAATATTAACATTTACTTACAACTTAGGATATAAAAGTGATATTTCTGCAACCTCGGGGGTAATATTAGTAAAAAAACTAACACAATTCCATGTATGTTTTTGATGAGGAAACAGCATTATAACATGGCCTTAAAGCTCACAGAAATCAATTTTGTGTATTGTATCTTTTGAATCTAGGATTTACATATTATGATCTACATACATCGTTGTTGTTGTTGCTGCAATATTCAAATAAAAAAGTGAGAGAGAGATTAATTTTTGATCTGCTTATAGCACATTGTGTAGGATGTTAGTTCTCCTTTGTGCCTCATAAACCTGTTTATATAGACTTTATAGAGCTGGTTTCATAGCAGTAGTACAAAGTGCAGCAAAGGTCTAGGTCAGATAAGATAAGCTATACACCATTACTGAAATACTTCTCCTGATCTGACTCTGAAGCTGTGTTGCAAGGCCAATATCTTGTAAACAAACTGAGACCTCCCTATCTATTTGCTCTACATTTACCAAAACAAAACAGCACAGACGCCGGCCAATCTAACTGGAGACAGATGCAGCCTCCACCCACCACAAATCTTTTAACTGTTTATGTACCATCCCAACAAGCACACTACTAGGAATATGCAATGGAAATATTATCATTGCTACCTTAATCTGATAAGGTTGTGTAAAGATGAATAGTTCTTTTCTTATTCTTTTTTACAGCAAGTACAAAATAATTGACATAGTTCTCAAACCACAATAGTAGCAACCGTAGCAATTAGTAGCACCAGGAGTAGTAGTAGCATCCTGAATTTTGCAGTAGCAGTACTAGTGGGAGTGGGAGTAGTACTAGTAGCAGTAGCAGCAGTAGTAGTACCATGAGTAGCAGTAGCAGCAGTGGAAGTAGAAGCTGTTAAAGCAGAAAATAACATAAAAATAGACCCACCATGCCTCCAGCAAGTGCGCAATATAATTGTTTTATGACATCTCTTAAAATGTTCAGATTAAAGCTCCCATATTATACTGTTTTCAGATCTATGTCTATATAGTGTTGTTTCCTCATCAAAAACATACCCGAGGTTGTTTTTTGTTTCATTCACACATATTTAACACACAGATCCTGCATATTTAGGCTGAGTTCTTCTCTCAAACAGGAAACACTCTGTTCCATCTTGTGATGTGTGGTAAAACAATGTGTTTTTAAAATGCATACACCTTCACTAGGCTCATTTGGCTAGCCCTGGGACTGCCGATCCCTGCTGAACAAAAGGTAAAAGGTAGTTGCTAACTTGACAAATAATAAATAATTACTGAAACATGCGTCAACAAAACAAAACACAACTCAAGGTATGTTTAAGATTACGTAATTCTAACAAGCTCACAAGAGTCAATTGTGCGTTAATATAGGACCTTTAAGAGTAAAGTTTGTCTTGCCATTGCTATTGTTAATTGTATCAAGATTAGTTTAGCTTCTGTGTTCTTGTATTCCTTAAAATAACTGACAGATCTCACACTCTGTGTTTAAACCAAGCTCCTGTGAAATCTTCGCAGGCTGGCCCACACCCTTCCCTGTTTGCCAACACTTCATTGCCATTGTGCAACAGTAAATGAGAGGTTTAGCTAGGCTGGTATTTATCAATCTGAATTCTACAACACAGCCTAGCCATAACAAAGAATTTTCACTATAATTGTGTTTTCTCTGAATGAATTAGTGTGTGGCTATGGAGTGCAGTGCGACTGTCAATAGGAAAAAAATCTGTTTCCTGTACATGATGTTCCTATGGCCTAGTGCAGTGGGAGGAATGGAGGTACGAGCCAGTTAAGGTTGGCAAATTACGTTAAATAGCCTTGTTTAATTTCATATTTGGCCAGTTTCTCACCAAAAATCCAAACAGTCAAATGGGCACAATGAAATATACCGCAATTTCCTGCTTTTATGGCGCAAGTTTTTTGTTTTTACCTGAGTGGCACTTTTAGAGGAGCTGCTCGTTTCGGTTTGTGAGAAGCCAAAGGAACCAATGTCCTGCAAGAAAAAGAGAGCAGTAGGCGTTAAAGATGAAGGGATTACCAAATTGGCAAGTCCTATCTGGCCATACCTAGCAAACCTGATTATAACTGCACTAACAAGGTTTAATCTAAAGCTAAACCAAATCTGAACCAGAATCAATGTGCGCCAGGTCAGGATCAGGTGACTTGCCCAAGGAAACAACAACAATATGCACTGGAGGAAGTGAATCTCAACCCTCAGACTTCTGTTTGGGAATACAAAAAAAAGGTTGGCAACCACTGTTCTAGGTCATGGACTTGTACAAACTGTGTCTGCTGATAAAATCTGAAATCAATATAAAAAATAAACTTTGATAAAACAACTGCTGTGCTTGTAGGGTTGCAACTAGAAATTATTTTATTAGACAGATAATTTATATTGAGTCTTTTTAAATACATAATCAACCAAATAAAGGCTGAAATATGGTGACTTAAGGTTCCTAGGGGAGACAATATCTACAAATAAAGTAAAGTCTTACTGATAAAAATCTGAAATTGTTTATTCTTTTTTGACATTTTGTTTCTATTACAGCATTGTCTTTGTTATAAAATGTTTTTTGGTAGGTGTTTTACAGTCTCTATACTTCAAACAAACTTACTTACTCCATTATTTTGATAGTTACTTTCTTTTATAGCCAGTGAGTCACAGTTAGTAGAGTAATCATTACTATTTATATACTAAAATTGTAATCTTACTTTTGATACTAAAGAAAAGGTTTGATAACATGATGATAATAAAAACATTTATTTAGCCAGTAGAATGTGATTTTTAACATTAAAAATAGTGCTTTCTTTTGTATTACCCTGTGACTTCATATCTGTGTAATCCAGTCATCCAGGTAGTATGGGCGTATAATAGTCTGTGGTTTTATACTACATCATTCTAAAGCTATTCAGGAAAAGTTCATTAAGTTTTAGCATTGATTTGTATCTGATTTTTGACAACTTTCGACAACCCTAGTACCTGCACCACATTTTGTGAACCTCTATCCAAACTGGTAATCCATCTGTCTGGTAGATGAGTCAAAAGGACACGGTGAAAGTGAAGTGATTAACACACCGGGCAGATTAGCATACACCCAGGAAGTAGATAAACATGTTCCACCAGCAGCGCAGATGGCCTTGTAACAAAACAGCTCTTCCCCATACCAAAGGGTAACATTAAAGATCGAGTGATATGGCCTCTTTCATGGTCAATACTGATACTGTTTACTTAGAATCCAGAGCAATCAATGGCCAATAAGCCCTGCCTGTATTCTTGGGCTGATATGTAGGGCATATTTTCATTATTTTGCTGAAATCATGTCATTTAAATTTACTAAGAATTCACCCACAGCCCTTTGTTTACCATAAATATATCAGAGAGTTGTGTAATCAAATTTTGTGCATTCATCTCAATTTTTGTGGATTCTTGAGGCAACAGACTGGCCAAAATTAAATCATACAGTGCACCTTTAAATCTCCAGCACAGGCTAATTTTTTTGGTGTTTCACGGTACAGTATTAAACCTTTCTATCTTCATGGAGAAAAAAAACAGACCGAGTTACAGGTCAGATCTGTGCAGAGGCAATCCTACTCACAGTCGTCAGAATGCTTCTCTAGATATTTTTTTAGCTATAAAATCACCTGTAATTGAACAAATGTAAGGTAGAGCTTTTAAATGGCATTCTGTGGAATATTCCAGGTAGAGAAATACATCTCCATAGAAACAAGCAAGTGACGGACTCCAGACCAAAAAGTTACATAGTGCATCTTTAAGGCCGATAGCCGATATGCTAAAAACTGCAAATATCGGCCCTCTGTCTGTATACCTCTTTGTGCCCTCACTGCCACACAAGGTCGCTGACAGCTCATTACACATGCAATTAGGTGAACTTCACGTGTAGGTTTTCCAGGAAAGGGATACCGTATTTTACACAATGGTACCAGAAGGCATCATAGAAATCCAAGACGACGCTTCCCCAAGAGGCTAATGATATTAACTGGCACGGGCCCAGATGAGGTTAGACTCAAAGCAGGACAAAAGTAGAGCAGGCAGTGGATATGGTCTACCAACTAACCTGCATATCTCATTATAAAACAGTAGTAATTAACAGAGAAAATTACTTGTTTGTGCCTGTAGAGAGGTTTGTCCACATTTGACCCATCCTTAAATGACAATGGGGTGGAGTGTCTAGTTTAGGATTAACTCACTTGTATGTCTGAGGTTGAAAAAAGTGTGTATAAAAGGCATTAGAATCAAGATTGGGATTTTTGGATGTTTGAAAAGTAAACATATCGATTGCAAGCTTGGATACATGATTTCATGGAACAACAACATACCAATAAAAATAATCAAACCACATAAATATGCATTATGTAACCTTTCTGCTTGTCTCCATGGAGCTGTTGTTGCTTTGCCTGGAATGATCCACAGTATATGGCATTAAAGATATTTGGCACTGAAAAAAAATCCAAGGTCACCTCCCCACAGACCTCATTGGTGATCTGGTCTTGTGCTATGGAGTGAGTTGGTTCAAGTGACTGGACAGTTTAATCTGACTTTTCACTTATAAAGATGCAGTTTACTAGCATTTGTCTGCAGTAGCTTTTGAGCAAGATCCTAATAATTTTGCCATCTTTTGTCAGTGGCCACACAAGGCCACTTTTTAGTCAATTAACTGATGGACAGGGCTGGTCTATAGTGGGTTAACATTTTCTTTACAGTCATAGATTACACACAACAGTTACAAGTGACCTTAAATTGTCATTATTTACATTTTCTGGGAGTTAGATTTGACTGTTGCATGCATTTTCCTAGATAATGTCATTATTTTGACTTCCATGACAGTGCTTATTTGAATGTATAATAGAGTTAGTGTTGCTTACAGTGGATTTACAGGGCATTTTTACTTAAGAATGCAACAGGACAACTTCTTGCATTCTCATGAAAATTGTTATGATATAAACAGATTTCCTAGAACTTGCACCAAATCCAACTTAAGATGCCCCCAAGTATAAACAGCAACTAAATCTGGGTGGTCAGTAGCATTAAAGTAACCCGTTAGCGTCATTATAATCATATTTTATACTGTTATGTGCAGATTAACATTATAAAGTGGAGAAATAAAACAGAAATGGCAAAAATGATGACTCTTCCATGACATAGCACAAGAGGAGGAACTGTCAGATATCATGATCAAAATTTAGCAACTGTGCTCCTGGCTACAACGAAAACAATCAAAATCATTTAAAGTTCATCAGGTTAAATATGTTTGCATAAAAGATCAAATGAGTTGATACTTCACCGACTCACTGGCATGTTAATCCGTAGACTTCTTTTCCTTTTTGGCATTTTCTTTGAGCTGTCCTTGCTGCTCTCCATCACCGTGCTCCCCATTTTGGCTTTTAAACGTCAATAATATAAATATGTAATAAAAAATAGGAATACTAAATGCTGTTTTCAGATCATCAACAACTACCACCTCCGCCTTCACTTCACTTGCCCCACACTGCTCTACTACGACAACGCGGAGCTGCCTGATTCACCAGGAAGTAGGCTCGGCCGCGCGGGAGGCTGGGCCATGGGCAGGGCAAGGCAAGGCACGCGGAAAAAAATAACAAAAATAAATTACGAAATAAGGGTGCTTCGGACTAACGTGGAAAAATACGGGACAAAATCGCCTTTGTTTAGGTGAGCGATGGAAAAACTTCTACCGTGCATTGCTACCTCTTCAAAGTCAGTAGGTCAGTCTTGCAGTTGTTGCACTACCACATTGCCCCCTTTGGTCCTCTTGTGGACTGAGTGAGAGAACACAAGGGCAGCAAACCAATTAAATTTTCTTAAAACTGCAACCGAACAACATAACACAACTGAGGAGTTTGGCAAAAGAGCTACTCAAATGTGTAGTTTATTGTGCAAAAGTTTAAATGACCAACTCTTAGGCTAAACCTTTGAGTAACGTTTCTTGTAGCAGATATGAATGCATAAATGGTATTACTTAGTCTGGCATGTTTCGTAGTATGGCATTAAATATATCTTTCAAGCTTTTGTTTTGTAAAAAAAAAAAAAAAAAAAAAAAAATTACTCAAAAACATGTATTCTTACCACCAGTGTTGTTGCCCTTCCACAGACCCGACCTGTAATTTGGTGCCACCCACTTGTCTCCATGGCGTTAAGAAACATTTTTGGAAAAGCAATAGCATTTCCATGGAAACAAGCAGGGAGGACACCAGAAGTTACACAGTGCACATTTAATAGCTGGTGCAAAATGCAATATGCCCAGTATTTTTGGCATTGTGATTAAACGAATCACACCATTCACATCACATTCTTTAAATATTTTTTGCAATGAATTGCACAGTTTATAACATGTAAAATAGTTTATTTTTGTAAATGTTTCTAAATTCCACAAACTTCAAATCTCATACTCTGTACACTCCAAAAGGCATTTTTAAAAAGAATTGAGAGGTGAAATTAACTACTTTCCACAACCAAGAAAATGTAGCACGAAACACTGGCAGGATGATATACTATACAGGAGAAGAAAAATATTCAAGAAACAATTTTGTTACAACCATTCATTGAGAAAATATATACAATTGAATTTTCAGAAAGTTAAAAATACATGCCATATACATTACAAGTTCTAAGACTGCTCCAAAATTGTACAGTCAATATTGTGCACACAAAAACGCTTCTAAGCATGTGACTTGTGAAGTGTCAGTGTAAGAAATATTTCCAATTACGGAGAATTGCCATTTCTGTTGAAAAGGTAGAACAATCTATGCTCCCCTCTGCCACACACAGCGTTACCTTACATATATTACAGTTAGACATTTGCACCTTGATTTAAAAGCAACTTAAAACATGAAAAAGTGTGTGATTCTACTTGAGTTTAAAAAGTTAAAAAGTTTTGGGTTTCAAAACCTAATTCACAGTTTAAAATAAAACCTGATAAACAGCAAATAGTTTATCTCCTTTTAAATTTCAGTAACTTGTTACAATAGTGAACAAAAATATTTCTTTTTAAGTGGTCAAAGTGTGTGTACAAGTCACAAAACACTACGCTACAATACTTTACTTTTAATACAACAAAAATACTTTGTGAGTTATTGTGGTTATTTTACAAATTCTGTACAAAATAGTCATAATATATACTCTCAAACGGAAATAATGTCCATCTTAAATAAATTTCAATGACAAACAAAAACAATTTAAAAACACCCAAACATCAAGAGGGTTAAGGTAGTATTTGGTCGGTTATTCCTATAGTCTTTTTTTTATATACATTTATACAAAAGTAACAGCATGTCTTCTTCTAGCTTCAAAAACAATATCAATCTAGCCTTCTGTAACTCAATCTCATTATTTTGAGAATAAAATTCATTCACTCAGTAATAAATACAAAACCTCTCAAATTCCACACAAACCAAGTGACAGAACCATGTAAAAAACTGACTCATGGAATCAAGTATTTTCAAAGTTTTTGTGTGTGTGTTTTCTTTAGTGCAAGTTTAAATTCCCTTCGCGGTTTTCATTGCTGTACATTCCTCATTCAGTGATGTCTACATTTAGTCATACGGTTTACATTAACAGTATGAATCAAAGGGCCTGCCCTTAGAATAACAATAAGGCTGCACCCTGCACAGTGCTTTCTCATTCGCTGGTGGATTCTTCACCCCGTGTACATATACATCAAACATAGACAGACAAACATAGACGATCTCTCTCACATATGGCACAAGTCACAACCTGCTACTGTGTTATGATTCCCTTACTCCGCTCATGTTTCCCCATGCTTTGAACCTCCTCTAGGAATCATGCCTTCTTCTCATTTATAAAAGTAGTGTGTAGCAGGTCTATCTGAACACATGGTGGTATCCACAAACTAGTGGAGTAGGAATGATTTTTGTCACCATTTAGTTGATCCATTTCCTGCATTCAGGAGCTCCACAGTGGCAGGCAATTGTATGCTGACCCTCCACAGAGTCCAGCTGGTAGTCAAAGCATAGCTACAAAAGAACACAGACAATCACAATTACAAGTCATTTAAAGTTTAACTTTTCTAAAAAAAAAAAAAAAGATGAGTACCCACCTCCTCGCCTTTTCCAATTCGGGAAATACTGCTGATAATTATTTTGAATCCCCTTTCAAACGTTACCACCTCAGCAACACAGTTAGGTGAGCATGAGTGGTT
Source organism: Boleophthalmus pectinirostris (assembly GCF_026225935.1). NCBI lineage: Eukaryota > Metazoa > Chordata > Actinopteri > Gobiiformes > Gobiidae > Boleophthalmus > Boleophthalmus pectinirostris. The sequence goes on from NW_026571095.1 coordinate 12,940,895, forward strand.
GATGTATCTGAGAGTGACAAAGGTTATTAGAATGTATTCATATATGATATAGGATAATTGAACATACTGAAATAGTCCAGTACCTTGCAAGCCCTCCAGTCAGAGTGGCATCAACAACATGCTCACTGTCGATGCGAAACATGAACACAGTTCGGTTCTGAGTAGATCCAAAGGAACATTCAGTTAGACAAGTGTAAAGGTAACTTTGTGCACGTAGTGAAATAAACATTTTACCCGAGAACGATAAGTCTTCTCTTTCCTGATGGCAACCTCATTCCGTAACACAGTCCCGGTGTACTCTATCACCATAGTTTGTTTTTCAATGTCTCGTGCAGCAAACAGCCCAAGGCCCTAGGAATGCACCACAGAAAATTTCAGTGAAGTGAATCTGTTCACACAGGTAAGGAGAGTGATGGGATGAGTGGGGTGCTGTAGACTCACCTGGATGCGAGAGCGAGCCAGGTAAACATTGGCTCTCCATTCGCTCTTCATCCAGCGGTACTGAGAGGACCGGGGGTGCACCACTGGGGGCTTGTTGTGGGTTGTGCCCCCTTCTCCCTGGGCTATATTTTGGTTAGATCTTGCAGTGCTGTTACTCGTGGTCTGTGGTTGAGGTCTAAGGGTTGAATTGACATTAACATTTAAACAAGTTCAGTATATATATATATATATATATATATATATATATATATATATATATACATATATATATATATACAATATATACAAGATGAAGCTTACTAAATCAATTACCTGATCACCACTGATGCACGGGCTGTGCTGACTCTGGGCAGGGCCCGAGCACTGCCTTCTGGGTTGATCACAAGTGGCAGCTCCATGAGGGGGTTGCGTCCATAACGGAAAGTATATTTGTCACATGCCTCAACTCCCGGCAGCTAGAGAATTTATACAATTCAATATATAAGTGTAACACAAACATAAAACAAAACAAAAAAATCACAAACCGATTCAGTTATTTTAGCAACTGCAGGGACTGTGAGCCCAAACAGGTCCTCTCCTTTGAGGTAAACTGGGAACAGTTTCAGAGTCCCAACTTCAGATCTTTTCTCAGCAACAGGACCCAGAACCTTATCCCATACTCCTACAAAAAAAAAAAAATAGTGAATAAAGCAAAAATAAAACATTTGATCGATTTTAATACCACGGATACTACAAAATATACAATTAAATCACAATGCACCTTTAGCCGTGTTGTCTGTGAGGACCAAGTCTTGGTAACCTTGTTCAATCACTCTGATGTTAAACTCTGGCAGCCCGTCCATGTCGTCGACAGAGCAGACATAGCGGCAGCGGCGGTTGCCATGACGCATGCTCCAATAAATACGACAAGCCTCATATCCAACTGGAAATATCGCTGTCGGGGAGTGGAAAGCTCCCATCTGTAGAGGGGTGAGCTGGCCTATTGCATGCAGCACAAGACTGCCCACTCGTAAAGTGTAGCCCAATTCTGGATGCTGTACTGCGGAGGCTATCTGACGCATTTCATCTCTTTGAACATAAACACGACGAAAAACAGCAAAGCAGCGCAGCTCATGTTCCATGGCCTGTCCAGCTGCACCCCTGGGCCTGTGAGCGTGACACAACATGGTTTTGTCCTTGAAGAACGTGCACTGAGCTTGTAGAGCACAGGTGAAGTGGTAGACATTGGTGCAGCGTAGTCGATGGCAGCCGCTGGTAGCCCCTGTCTGCTGGCAGAAGGCACAGCGCACCGTTTGACCACGACGGAGAGCGAGCTCCACGTTTATCAGTGCACCAGCCTGTGTCTCGTACACCTCAGTGGACCACAGGGCACAGTTGAGATGCACCCAAACATCTAGGTCCAGATTAAGAAGCCTTGCTGGACCATCAGTGATCCCATCTCCAAACTGGTGGCAGAAACAGCACCTCCTCTGGTCTCGGAGGGAGGACGGAGGGCGCAAGGAGGCACCCAGTTTCTTAAGAAGATCATCGATCTTCTCCTCCTCAGGGAGATGGGAACTTCCCCTCGGGACAACCACCTGAACAGTCCATTTCCTCCAGCGCAGGCCTTTCTGTCTCTTTCCTTGGTGCCAGCCATCATGGGACCTTGGCCTGGCCTTCAGCTTCACAGTCACTTTGATAGCATCAGACTTGTTTTCATGTTTTGGCGCTCCTCCAGCAGATGGGAACGGCAGAGGGGGGGTGGAGGGCGGAGACTGCTTAGGTTGAAGTTGAGCCAAACAGTGAACATCTAGTGAGGACATATTGTTGCTGTACTGATGCTGAGCTTTGGAGAGAATTTCAGCCTGCCCAGAAACCGGAAGAAGACTCACAGTCTCCTAAAAGATAGCTGCCATTAGACAATGTAAAATATAACATTTGTGCAGGACATAAAGTGATATGAACCTTGACTTCTGAAGGTGGTCGAGGCTGCAGAGGTGATGCAGAGCAGTATAAGAGGAAGCAGTTGTTGCTGCAAAAAACTAGATGTTCCTCAGATTTCATACGACCATGATATTGCTAAAAGAAATTAGTTTTACAGGCATTAGCAAGTTGTCAGCTCATAAAATATATATACAGATGGCATAGCAATTTAATACTGAATAAAATATACCTTTAAATGCACAGGGAGATCTTGGAAAGATTTCTGAACTCCATTTCCCAGAACCACCACTTTACAGTGGCAGCACCATGGGGGCTTGGATCCAGGACTTCCAGGAATCCTTTGATCAGGCCTCGTCATGGCACAGCCTGCAACAAGTTTTCACATGTTTTAATCATATATTTATATATAATTATCAATAAAGATAGAGGATTTCTTTTTGGCTTTGGCTGTGTACAAAAACACTAAAATAATTGTGAATATACAGATTTATTACAGACCAGGGCTGTTGGCAGGAAAGCGGAAATGATGAAGTTGCTGCTGCATCATGCCATGTGGCCTCATCATGGGCCACCCATTGTTTGGTCCATGGAAGAACATCTGAGCGCGTGGATCCATGCCATGGGGGCCCATCCTGGGGCCACTGTACATCTGCTGAGGGCCTCTGTCTGGCGTGCTGCTGACCTCATAACAGCTAGGGATTTTCACACAGAGGAGGTCGGAAATAGCCGCTACCACACCAGTGATGTTCTAAAAAGACATTTTAAGAATTACATTTCTGACAAAAGCAACACAGATGTAATAATTCGATGTGTAATGCTCTTACCTCAGCAGCAGCTGGTCTCAACGTGATGGCCACAGAAACTAGGCCTTGTTTAGAGTTGTTTAGAGCATCAAAGGGACCACTGAAGAACATTGGTTCGGACTTTATGTCTCGAAGCTTGACCTCTGTTCCTAGAAAACAAAATGCATTTGTCACTCCTATCCCCCAAATCTTTTTACAAATATTAGAAATTTGTACCTTTGCCCTGAGCGGGAGGAAGCATGGGTAGAACTGGGGACAGACAGGGTGACAGAGGTTCCTCTTTTACCACTGCTAAGTCAGGATAACGACTGATTTCCATGCCAACCACACTTTCAGGAGATGAGGATGGCACAAAACTGTCAGGAGTGTCCCTGTCCTTGCAAGATTCCTGTACTCTGTAATTGTACATAAAGTAAAGTAAAATATAGTATAATATAATACAGATTTGAAGCATCACATAATATCTTGTCCTGATGCATACCTGAGCTCCTCCTGGTTGTTGTGGGGTGGAGTAGGGAGAGAAGCAGGCACATCCACAGTTTTGGGTCCCTGTGCAATGGCCCGGGCCAAGAGATCTTCTTCAGGCCTAAAAGAAACATGCAGTGCCTTTGGGACTAGGCCTTTTGACACTGTAAAAATAGTTTTCACAATTAAAACTTTAGCTCCCATTTTAATCATTAAATAGTTGTAAATAGTGTTTTGCTGTTATTTTACCTATAGCAGCAGCTTTGCTGGCCAGCTCTTCTGTTGTGGCAAATCCATTGATCATTTTCTGTCGGTTCACAGGTGGTGGAGTGGGAGGAAGAGATGCCGGTGGCGTTGGTGGATTGCTCAAGTTATTCTGCTTAAAAATCATACCAATTGCCAAATCAGCTTTTATGTCCATTATCTCTGTGCATCAATTGATCTTAGTATATTTATTTATATTTACACTACCAGTCAAAAGTTTGTATGCACCAACAATTTTTTCTTAATGTTTACTACTTTCTATAGTTTATATACATATGGAAAACATCACGTATGAGTTACAAGATATTTATGATGATTTTTTTTTTGTTTATTACATTCCATGTCTGTTCATGCCTTCAGTGAGAATCTACAATGTAAACAATCATAGAAATAAATAAGAAACATATATGAAGAGTTTCCAAACTTCTAGATTTATATTTTGATTGGTAGCGTATTTAATCACAGCTGAAATGGGTACTCATGTTACCTTGTATGCCAGTTGGGAGTAATAGTCTGACACACCATCGAGTGAAGCACTGCCAAAGGTTCCAGATAAAAGGGACTCTCCATTCAGTTGGCCACTCCCATACGGTGCAAAGTGGGCAAAGTTGACTCCAATAAGTGGTTCCATGAGTGGCAAAAGTGACAACTGCTATATCACCACAGCATAGTATTTTATGTTATGTTAAATTTATTTTTAATTTGACATTTGTTAGTAAAACAACTACCTGTTTGATTTGGGTCATTACAGCATCAGGTCCCGAGTGTATGAGCTGCCTCTCATCAACCTCTTTCTTTCTCTTTTTGTAGCGAGAAGCAGGCTTGTCTCCACTTCTGGGTGCCCTCTTGTTTCTCCCTTTCTTTTTGTCCTGCTCAGAATGCAAAGGTCCAGGGAAGTCAGGGAGGCCGTCCGAATATCCCTGCAAAAAGAATTATAATGGTTAATGTTTAAATCAATAATACACATCTTATAGTCCAACAGCAAAATCACATGACACTGACTAAAACTACTTAAATATATTAAAACCAATGCCTCTCTTTTAGCAGTTTGTCACTCACTACGTCAGCCTCTTCTTACATTTTATGATTCTCACAAACACTCACCCCATTGCTGTCTATGGAGCTTTGCCTGAGAAGTGATTTGCAGTCCACCTCTTCCTCCTCAGAGCGTAAACTTTCTTCAGACTGCTGATGGGGTAGTCCGGGAGGAGGGGTGCTCTTGTTCTTCAAAAGGTGTTTCAGTAGTTCGTTACTAGCCTCACTCTTATTTGGACTTTGACCAGGTAGAAACGGAGATGTCCCTTTACATCCCTCCTCCTTAACAGCACTCATCACAGAGTCCATAGACTCCTCTCTTGGACCATGGCATTCACTGGCATCAGGCTGCTCCAGTTTAATGTTGCTGAGGATCCTCTCATGTTCTTGAGCCTGTATTCTTGCCTGTTCTGACTGGAGACAAGGCTGACCTCCAGAAAGCTGCCTTTCCAGCTCTGAAGGATTGGGGGTAGAGGATCCCAATATAGGTGACCTTGATAAGTCTTGATCTCCAAAGATATGCGAATTTCGGGTTGGGGTAGAGGCAGTGTCAGAGACGCATGGTGTGAGTGGGGCAGTGAGGTCTGAGTGTGGAGTAGATGGAGTCTTTACAGACTCTGAATCGTCATCCTTTTTCTTTTTGCGGCTTCTTTTCTTTTTCCCTTTCTCATCAGGAATGATGTTGGAGTAAAGCTGAATTAGAGACTGCCCGGACCCTGGAAAGTTAGAGGGCAGGGGAGTAGAATCCCCGCCTAACTGCGGCCCTTCTCCCTGCATTGGAATCATCATTCCAGGTCCACTAAACTGACGAGGTCTCAACTGACCTGGAGGAAAGTTATGACCTTGTAGAGGGCGATTATCTGGTCCTACCCCAGGACCCATATCTGGAGGTATCATTCCATTACCCATGGAGGCTCTTCTGTCAGCTTGCATGAACGCCCCCGGTGGTGAGCCAATACTGGCTCCTTGTTGTGGGGAGAACATGGGCTGCTGTTGATTTTGTAAAGGAGGCCTCTGTGGTGACATAAAGTCCTGAGGCAGCTCTGAGTTGAAGAAGGGCAACTCAGCCAAAGGTGTCATGCTACCATCTGGTCCCAGCATTCCTTGCTGCTCCATTTCCATGCGTTGTTTGAGTGCTCTCTGACGTTCAACCTCTTGCATGAGCTGTACTCTTTGCCTCTCTTGTTGCTCCCTCAGTCTCTCCCTCCTCTCTCGCTCCTGAAACCCCTCACTGAACGGATTATTGTCATCAAACTTTACTCCTCCGGGCTGCATGGGCTTGAGTACAGCAGAACCAGCTGGTGCTTGGGGATCCATTGGGATCTGTGCATGCGGAGGAATGGGACCCATTGGCATCTGATGAGGTGGTGCAGGGGTTCCCACGGGGCCCTGAGGGGTCATTAAGTGGGGCATTCCTGGAGCTCCCAATGACATAGGTGCCCCGGGGTTCCAGCCAAGCGGTGGTTTGGGCATACGTGAAGGTGCATTTGGCTGACCAGGGTGGGGTGGCATCTGAATCATGGGGTTCATAGCTGGCTGACCCATTGGGGGACCACCAGGGACCAGACCAGGAGGCCCAGGAAGAGGATGCATTCCAGCCATCATGGGCATATTATTTTGCTGTTGTTTTACTCTGTATTCTTCAATTAGTTCTGCATGTTCCTTCTGTTGTTTGCGGATCTTAAAGAAAAAACAAAACAAAAACATATTCAAATACCATAACACCTTTCATAGCTTAAAATTCACAAATTGAAGTTACTGCTATGATGATTAAGAATGAGCCACATTAAATAAGCCTTCTGAATGGCTGAAGTGAAATGAAAATGGTGTGTTGGGGTTTGACAGGCTGAGCGTTTACCTGCTCCAGCTGTTTCTGCACTACACCCTGCTGCTCTGTGACATGTTTGAGCTGCTCAGCATCTTCCTCTGGGAACTCTCTTCCTGCCTTTTTAGCTGTTCTCTGCTTGGCAGACAGGGCTTTTTTAGATTTTCTGTGAGCTCCTATCTTCTCTTCCAGAAACTTCTGCTGCATTTGAAGTAGTTGCTGTGTCTCCTGGAGCCACTCTTCATATTGAGCCCTCTGAGCATTGTCTGAAAGAAGAAGCCTTTGTTAGTAACCCTGACAGCATAAAAACAAACAAAATGTTTGTTTAAGATCTACTTGAATGTTCAGAAAACTTACTGACAAAACCTGGTCCAAAGTTTGGAGGATTTGGTCTTGAAACTTGAGCCAAATGCCCATCCTTCAAGCAAAGGCAAGCGTAAAAACAATAATGGTGAATATGAAGAGTTTACGAACTTTGCTGCATTTACAAAACTATAATTACCTGTCCGATGACTTGAGGAGGAAGTGGTGCACTTTCAGGACACGGGGGTAAAGGGCCAGAGGGAAACCTGAAATATCAAGTCATTTGGACATTAAAAACACAGGACAAGCTCTGGTCAGTTATTATGGCATAAGAGTGAGAGAGCAAACCCTGGAACATTAATAAGGATATTTACCTGACCATTGAGGACATGCCCATGTTGTTCTGAACCATGACTTTATTAATTCCTTTAAGGGCAACCATTTTTGCTTTCATAATAGGGTCAGTGATGGCATCAAAATCTGCAAAAAGGCCAAGTCATAAATCTAAATAACAATATATATATATTATAAATTTATAACAGAAAGATTATTTACCAATGTTTGGAAAAAAGGAGTCACTGGAGCGTTGTCGAATCATGGCTTGCATCTGTCTTTGTTGCTGTTGCTCTTGCCTCTCTTGGTCTAGGAGGTCCTGTAAGAGAAGGGGCTGCTCCTCCAGTAGAAGAGGACGCGGTGGTTGGTTGTGCTGGCCCAAGGCCTGATTTACAGGCATCTGCTGGGCCTGGTTCAAACCACTTTGGTCAATGCTGGAGGAAGGCTGTAGCTGGGGGTCTGTTGCATAGTCCCCCATTGATGTTTCACCAGTTGTGGTAGTATCACTTATGGCTTGATTCATCAGCACTTCAGGAGCATGTTTAATATCTGTCACTTGGCCTTGTGGAGGTAGAAGGTTACCACTTTGACTTACAGATTCAACCAATGGATGTAATGACGACTCTTCGGACTGCTGTTTAATGAGTAGACCAGAGAGGACCGGGGTAGTGTCTGGGAGTCCTGCCTGTTGATTCGAAGTTAAATTGTCAACAAGACTTTGTTCTACAGTATCAGAATTGGGCTGACATTCTTTAATCTCAGTTTTAATTTCCTGCTGAGGTGCCATGTCTTGAGACACAGATGTGTCTGCAGGCTCAGACTGGTCACTGACAGAATTTGGTTTTGCTTGTGCAGACTCTGAACATGATGTCTCAGCTCCATTGGAGCTACTAGAATTCTTATTCTCTGCAGTATCTGTAGTCTCATCCATTGGATCATTAAGATCCAGCTCTTCACTGAACATGTCTTTCTTTATGTCATCTAAGTCAGGGTCTGTGTAAGCAATGATGTCAAATTGACCAGACACTCCAAGAAAGTCATCAAGATGTAGATCATTTGTCTCAAGATCCAGATCTTTACCATCTTCTGGGTCCAAATTAAGGTTTTCCAGGTCAGCATCCACCAAATCTTTCACTTCCACATCTTCAAGGTCTTTGACAGCAGATTCCTCTACATCTAGCTTCTCTTCCACAACATCACCAGAAGATAGCGACATGCCATCGGTCTGTCCAGGAAGCTGTACACTAGCAATCATAGAGGCCGTCATTTTCTGAGTGTCAGAGGGTGCGGGCTGGCTCAAGGATCTCATTAAAGGAGATTGTTTAAGCATTGTGTTTCCACATATTTGAGTTTGTTGATTCAGATTGCCCATGCTTGCTGAAAGTTGCATATGGACTGCCTGGCCTGTCAAAGGATCTACCATCCTGGGCACGTGCATTAATGGTAATCTAGAATCAGGTGCCCCTGAAAAGCCTGGGGGCCTCTGAGCATGCATGTTGGGGTCCATACTTCCTCCTTGCATGACATTAGGAGGAAAGGGCATACGAGGCCTGCTTTCTGCTGCTCTGTGACGCAGTTCAATAAAAGGCTGCCCCATAATGTTATGTTGTTGTACAGGCATTCCCCGTGATTGGAAGTGGTGTAAACCTATGGGGTTACTTCCAATGTTTTTGGCCATTTCTGCAGACATTGATCGCCTCATCTGCATTGGATTTTGCCCTCTAGGAAAGAACTCCTGGGCTCCCTGAGGACCCATAGCACCGGGTGCAAAGGGAAACCTGGAGAAAGAAAAATGGAGAACCTAGTTATACCAGCTTTATTTTGAGGGATAAGGATTTAACCAAATTGCTTTAAGCACAAACCTCAGTCCCTGTTGCCTAAAATTTGGATCTGTAGGATGTGGTCCACGTAGCACTTGTCCATCATTATGAAATGGGACACGCTGATCTGTTGGGAAGGATCCTGGAAACCTCATTGGTCTGACAGGAACTTGACCAGGATACGGTGGGGGAGGCCGGTTAAATATTTCCCCTTGCTGCCCATGGCCCTCCTGAGGCCAGGGTCGAGGTGTCCCTGGTGGCATATTGCCAGGGGGCTCCTGAGGGCCTCTTTCTTGACGTATTGCACTCCGCTGCTGCTGTTGCTTGATGAGAAGTTCTCTTATTCTTTGTCGCTGCAATATAAAAACAATATCTTAATAATGCATTAGATCTTCTATAAGAGACAAAAAATGAAGCATTTTGACCAATAGAAATAATGCAACATTGATTTTACAGTTATTTAACTTTATTTTGTGACAATAAATTGTCACAAATTATTCCATACCTGTCTGAGTTTATCTTCACTTTCACCCTGAGCGTCTGATGCTGCACAAGACATGGATGTGTTAGATGTCAGATCTGGATCTTGTGCTGCAGCTTGCGTTGTGTTCTCCACTTTTTCCTGTGACACCACAGGAGCTTGCTCAAATGGGTCATGGCCTGGTGTCTGTCCAGCTTGCCGTGAAGGTGACTGATCATCTGAGATACTGGGATGTTTTGGTGTTTGAGAGCCAGGCTGAGTAGGTGGTTCCTGAGGTCTGCTAGGGGGTGGGGAAAAAGCATCCTGTCCTCCCACTGGCCTTTGCCCCCGCCCGTCAGAGGCAGGTCGTGGTGTCCCCGGTGGTTGAGCGTAAGGATCATTTAGCAGTGGTCTAGGGCCCCCTTGCTGTGAGAACATGTCATTACTGCCAGCCCTTGTCATGCCAGGGCTGCCCGCAAATGGCTCCATAGTTCCCCTCTGGCTTCCAGGAGACTTTGAAAACCTCTCTACAGCAGATGGCCGTGGTGTCCCTGGTGGCTGGGCATAAGGGTCCACAGAGTGAGACGGTGACATTCTCTGGAGCTGATTCATTCCACTGGGACGAGGAGTGGCAGGAGCTTGTAAGTAGGGGTCCGAAGATGGGCTAGGTGTGCTTGGCTGACCATAATTGTCATGGGGACGTGGGGTACCAGGGGGTCTAGCGTAAGGCTCAAAAAATGGACGAGAATGACCGCTTTCATTAGATGATGACCTGCCTGATCCAGACTGCTGAGAGAAGGGATCATATGTATAGTGGTCTGGCCTTGGAGTAGAAGGTGCCTGTGCATATGGGTTTCTAGATAAATGATTCATCTGGCCAGGCTGGACAAACTGAGAGTGATGCGGACCAATTCGTGGGGGACTTGTAAAGTTATCACTTCCTGATGGTCTTGGGGTGTGAGGAGGTTGAGAATATGGGTCATTCTGTTGATTAAACCTGTCGGGGCGATTATAGGACTCTTGAGCCTGAGGCGGGGGCATGGGTGTTTTGAATAGAGGAACAGATCCAGACTCATTACTACCAGGAATTGGTGTTAGTAAAGGTCTGGAGTAAGGATCCGATAAGATCATCCTGTTCTGAGCCATTCGCTGATAAGCCTCATTTCTTATCATGGGCCTTGAATAAGGATCTCTCCCTGGGGACCCCATTGGAGGCCTACCCTGAGAACTCTGACTAGCCCGAGGAGGACCCATGGGCTTCAAAAAAGGATCTTGTTCATTGGATGGTCTTGGTGTGTCAGGGGGCTTGGCATAAGGATCACTGCTAACAGAAGTGGGTGAACCAAAAGACTCATGAGCAGGAGAGGGACGCTGCTCCATTAGAGCATTTGGGGATTTACCCGATTCGACAGGTAGTCTGCGACATGCATTTGGTCCCATCACCGGTGGTGGTCTTGGAGTTCCAACCATTTTTGCGTATGGGTCCCAAGGTGATGATGGCCTGGAGCCTGAGGATCCTGGAGAGAAGACCTGTGGAGACTGTGGCTGAGACAAGGGCCCAGATGGAGGTGGTGGAGGAGGTCTGAGAAATACATCCTCTGGCCCGGAGGTGGGGGTTCCTGGGAGCTGTGGCCTGGTAAACCCTTCTTTAGAGCTGAGTGGTTGCATTGGGGACGTGCTGCCATTGCTGGGCTGAGAGGCTGGACTCTGGTTTCCACTGTTATTGCCATCTTCTGATTGGCAACTAAGATGTTGTTGTAGCTGTTGCTGCTGGAGCTGTTCATTCTTAACTTGCTCTAGTTTCTGTGTGGCTTCAATTTTGGCCTGCTGTTTACTTTTCTGGCGCATTTGCTGTTGAAATAAAAAGGTAGTACAAATTAGAAATCAAAAGTGAGAATTACTCAGGAAAAAAACAAACATTTGGAATACCAATATGGGCCAACAAACCAATTTAGTTGGTAAATGTGTAGGATAGTGCAGTTGTTTAGTAGATTTCATGGATGTCTTAATGAAAGTAGTCCTGTCGCTGCATACGCTGACTTTACTGCATTCACTCTTACCTGTCTAAACTTCCACTCTTGTTCATGCTCTGATTCTTTTGGTTTCAAAGGGTCTTTAAACAGCAGATCTGTGTCTAGTGGTATGGTGGGATCAAACACCTCTGGAGGCTGTTGCTGTGGGTGATGCCTCTTCACGGTCTCATTGGACATCTGGACTTTGTTGATGCGCAGGGCAGCTCGGTTATCCCTTGCCTTTTGCTAAACAAAAGTAAAATTGAGGTGAGCATTAAAGACATGATGGGGAAAAAAATATACCGCAGATGCATTTTTACCAGAGATTATCAAATCTCATTATGTTGTAATGTTATCTAAGATTGTACATTATACCAACTAACTTTAAAAATTGTCATCTTAAAAAGGGAAGCCTGTAAAGCACATACCTATTTTCAAATATACATTATGTTATATTTACAATTTTGTTGTACAAACTTACCACATATGGGGCCCTGTCTTGAGAACTAGCCTTCCTCCAGAGTTTTGCAATCTGTTTTACTCTTGTTGTCCAATCTGTAAAAAAAAAAAAAAAGTGATTCCAACAAATGCTTTTTTAAAAATTATACAGTATGATATCAAATAAATAATAACAAATAAACTTACCTGGGTACTCCTCTTTAAGGTTGGGGAAATTCACATTGGTATAAAGGACAGGTGCAACAGTTGCAAGCTCTCCAAGTGGCTCATCCTTCTCCCACTTGAGCGTACTCTTCTGGGCATTTGACATGGCTTCAGTCTCTCCTTCTGATAGTGAAACAGGAGGCGTCTGACCAAAGCCATGGGTAGGGGATGGCCAAGGCCCTGCCTCTCTGGATATTTGATTAAATTTTCTATCTCTGTAACCCAGAAAATGCGAAATGATGACCATTGTTACAAAAAGTAAATCAACCCAAAGTTGTGTTATATTACCTGGGATTGTCAGAATAAGGCATTCGATTAAGAGGGAAATTTTCTGGGATGCAGGGCCCAGTTGCTGCATTTCCAGGAAAACGCTGATTTGGTCCCATTACGCCATTCATTACTGGTATCCGTGGAAACATGGTATTACCTAAACACATCAAAACTAGAGCAAGTGAGACTAACAACTGTGACAGCATAGTATTTCCTAGCAGCATAGGAAAATTTTGAATGCATTTTCAACAGCAAGTAACAGAGAAACAAATAATTGTGCATTCTACACATTGTTACAATGAAAACCACTACCTGTGTTTTGGTGTGGCATATTCAGTCCAGAGGAGGCAGGGAGTTGGCCTGGAGCTTGGGGTTGAGGCACCTGTGGTGGAGGTGGTTGGCTTGTGCTGGGGCTGAGAACTGCAGTGAATAGATCCTCAACGTCCTTTCCTTCCAGCTCTGTAATAGAATTTTGTTTCTTTTAACTTATCAAATTATACACAATAGTTTTATGTTAGTTTTGCAACCAATTGTTGATAATACCTGGGATTTTGTAGAACTTGCTGAGAATTGATTCTGGAAAAGAAAAAATAATTTAACTTTTTTTTTTTTAAACAAATGTTTTGAATATTGAACCTTCTCTACTCACCATCAGTAACCATCTTGTCTAGTTCAGGACTGAGGATTCCATCCAGGGGCTCCTCAGAGAGGGTCCGAGGGGTCCTGCGGCCGCCATGAGACTGTGGTGTTACTGGAGAACTGTCCGCCAGAGGCCCAATGTCCAGGCCAGCTGTTGAAACACACAAACATGAAAAAACAAAACAAAAACATTATAACACATAAACACAAAGTAACTAAAACTACAAGCTTAACTGAAAAGTTAAGAAATAAAGAGCAAGAATGAGAAGAAGTTTGACACCTATGTACAAATGGCCTTTGTTTGATTAGTTTCTGTATTTTCACTATGGTCTGTAGAACTTCAGTTTGTAATACTATAAATGACAAAACCTGTTTTAATGAAGATCTTGTATACATTCAGATGTAACCCCCTCCTTTTACTTGCAACTGGAATCACCACAAAAAGGTACTGTTGACACCTGCGGCTTTTCTTTCACAACCAACTAAGCTAAACAGAGATGTATATTTGCAGATGTGGTGAGTTGTCATACAAAATTATGAACATAATGCTTGGTATCAAAATATACATATAAGAAATAAACAAGCCTTGTAATTACTGATGTCTATGTACCATTCTATCTTTAAATATAGCCAACAACCCTGGAATTGTCGGAATAGTCCCAAAACTGAATTAGTTTTGGGTTGGAAAAAAAACAACCTTGTGGGATGGTTTCCAGTCTATATATTTAATTTATAGTTGGTTTAAAATGCTGTCAGTGTAACACCGTTAATGAAGATCACAACAATAGGCAGACAATGAGCATATACTGAATTGTTGGGTTAAGAGCTAAGAAGATTAAAATGGAAAGGTTAATAAGAAGCAGCATATACATGCAGAAAGGCGGGCGCGCAGTGTGAGAGGAAGAACACACTGAAGCAGGGGATTAGTAGGCCAGTGCACCCTTACCAAAAGGAGGAGGTGAGCTGTCAACCTGGAAGGAGCAAAAATCAAGACCTACAAGAACCCAAAACCAGATCAAATGAGTGAAAACTGTGTGGACAGAACAAGCACAACACACAGTAGACAATGCAAAATAAAAACACAAGGGTGGACCAAATGCACTAGATAGTTGTATTGCCAGATTACTGGTGAAAGCAAAATAATCAGCCAAAGGAAATAAGACCACTGCCGTAAGCTTTTGGCTGTATACTGTATACATAACGCACCAGAGTCACTGCTTGTCTTTCCCAGCATTCCCAAGATGTCTGCATCAGAGTTCAAAACATCAGACAGATCAACTAAAGGCTCCTCGGATGCCTCTGTAATTCAGGAAAAAAGGAAGAAACAAAAAGAAAGAAAGCAAAACGGTCACAAATCATAAGATGTTGAATGGATATGAGTGGGATTTGGGTGATTATTGTAAAATAGTTTTATACACACCCCTACGTCAGGGGTCATCAAACTAAGGCTGACTCCAGCCCTCCACGCCCCTTTAACCAGCCCCCCAGCCCCTCTGCCCCCCACCACTTGAACTGGCCCTATGAGGCAATCCTCAAAAGCTATTTTTTAAAATTACTTTCTGGCAAATAATAATCTGCATCTTGTATTTTGTTGATTATTTTCAATTTAAAAATATATATTTATATGAAGTATTTACATTTATATTTAAATTACTATATGACTTATTTACATTTGCCACTGAATTTTAATCACCTGACAAGCTCGAGATCAAACAGTGACCGTCAACGCACATGCAGAGTACTGTAGTGCAGTTAAGGACAGCAAAATGGTGAGTGTTAAAGTACGAAAACTTGACAGAGTGCAGAGTTTTCAAAGAACAGCGGACAACCGATTATTTTTTTGGTTTAGTGCAAGTATCGTGCAATTTGTCTAATATGTAAAGAAAGTGTGGCAGTTTTCAAAGAATATAATCTGCGTCATCAGGGTCATACAATTCTGTTATACGGCCTACCTGACCCTGGCCCCCAGAGAAAAAAGTGTGGTGGCCCCTGCCCCAAGTGATTTAAACAAAGTAAAATTACACAAAGTCCTCATCATACTCCACCACATTTACAGTACAGCCCAGTTGGTTAGAAAGGGTTAATCCAAGTGCAGGGACAGAGGAATACCATGTAAATTTGCACCATAGACAAAAGGAACTAGATATTGTCCCTATACATACCAGCTGCTTGTCTATTGTCAGGTGCAGTAGTGACAACTGGATTTGATGGCCGGCCCAGGAAGGTGGAGGGCTGTTTTCTTTCCACTTGACTTTGGCCTTCTTCCAGAAAACCTGATTCTGCCCCCTGCTGCCTGCTCTGTTTGCTTTTGTCCAGCAGGTCCTTTCCAAAGAATGCCTCCTGAAAATTATGACAAACAAAAATATTTGATAAAGTCTTAAATAAAATGTTCAAGTCTCAGCCATGCAGCTTCTACCTCCCCCACCACTTAAACCCACAAGTCATCTACTATCCTTCATGACATGTATCAGCGGCTCCCTGCTGCATAAAGACATTAAAAGCCCAATGTGTTGCTGTTTCAATAATTCATGAAATGTGCTTCTGTCTTGGACCTTAAGGTTAGGCTGACAATTCCTCTCCCACAATAGGAAGAGAAAAGGAACAACTGCCCCCGTGACTTGAGGCAAAAACAGGATTTTGTTTCCACTAATGCAACATGACAATAACACACTGGTTATAGATATAGAGCCATTAAGTCATCTTGAAATAGGTTTATGAATACCCTTCACAAAAGGAGCCAAATAAAAGATGAAAGATTGGTATCCTCAGCTTGAACATCTGCAGGGCATCTAAATAACTGTCAAATTTCCAATAATTCTGGTTTACTATATAAAGAAGACTAGCACCAGGTCGTGAATACACATATCCTGATACAAATGCATAAGTAAACCCAAAAACACAGCAGACCTGGAGGTACGTGGGAAAGGCTTCCTCCAATTTGGTTTTCTTCTTTCTGTATCGCTTCTTTATTTTCTCTGGAACCTCTGACCCAGGAGGCATCTCATCCACAGGGGTATCAGGTAGACCTTCTGTCCACCCTACAGCACAAAAGGTAAATACATACATTTTCTGTAGAATGTTTGAATTTGACAACAAGTGCACATAAAAAAATCTAAACTCAAGAGAAGGTGTGTATACCGTCATTTCCAGTAGGGTTTTCTGACACAGAACCGGTGGAATCCTTTCTACAAAGGGTGCGTTTGGCTTTCCCTGGACCTTGCCCTGGACGACTCCTCTGGCGGACCATAAAGCCTCCAATACCTGAAGATATCATTAGATTTCATAATTAACTTCAGTTGTATACATAATGATTTAATTATCCCGTTTCAGTATGAAATTACACTAGGTACGCCCTTACAAGATTTAGACCATGCACTGTGCCATTTTACACTTGAGAGGAGCTGTCTCTTTTAATCAGATGCCCTACCCGGCCGGTACGGTTTCCTTTTCCTCTTTTTGCCACCGTCGCCCCCCTTGGTGTCCTCTTCTACTGGCTCCCGCTCCAGGCTTGAGTCGGACTTTGCTTCACAATCCATGAGCTCTGCCTCTGTGTGAGGGAGAGAGCAATGATGATGAGCGACAGCCCTGTGCTGCACAAATCCCCAACTGGGCCCCTCTGCCTCCACACTGGGGCCAAAGCTCCATTCAGCGGGAGAGCAGCAAGCTGACTGCGAGTTTCACAAGTACCATAAAACCCTGAGTCTTATAATGTCAATAATGTGATTATAATGTGATTTTATCAATTTATATACATTATATTTGGGGTTCGTAATAACCTCTTTCAGCGCAGGTACCTCTGTTATCCTCCATGTCTTCATCACGTGAGAGCTCAGAGAGAGGATCCACAGGCGTCTGCAGCACAGCCACACTGTTCTGGTTAATGATCTTTAACTTGAGTTTAGGTTTAGACTTTCGACGGCGAGAGGCTGTGGCAGACAGGCTCTGGAGCTGGCACAAGCCCGATTCTGTCAGGCAGACTCCATCTTGAGTGTAGGTTCTTGAGAGATCTAAAAGAAAGTCATTGTAAAATTAAGCTTTTAGCTAAACCATAGAATTGATTGAAAATGGAAGGTCTTGGCAAAAATACAATGTTTACCTATTTCTTTAGTCTTGGTGAAAATTTGTGTCATAAGTACAGGTTCAATTGTATCTCTGACCTTGGTCATAACTGCTGTAGGAAAATTCACAAAAACATGAATACCACAAAAAGTAAAAGATGGCAAATGTATGGCAAATGTCATTAAAAATGAAAGTAATAACCTTTAGTGCTCTTAAAAGTTCTACACATTGTGCAGTCAAAGCAGCTATCAGCCACTTTTTCTACATCTTCCTCTGAATGAAGACCTTGACAAGAGGAATGAAACCATCTGTGGAGAAAAACATGGTTGAAGTGGGTGCAAATTAAGATACAAAAAGTGTCTATAAGAAGGTCATCTGAGGGTTGTCTGAGGCGTTTTGAGACAGTGCTCACCTGTCACACTGCCGGCACTGCACAATGACTGTGCCTTCGCTGTAGTCCAACAGGCAGATGGGGCATGTGCTGAGGCTGGCACAGGGGGCACAATGGGTATAATTGTTCTGCCACTCGCACCTCAAACCTGGTGTAGTGGCACCACACTGAGTACACGTCACACACCTGCAGCAAACAGGTAAACAAGCAAGAGTGTTTATTAATCCATCTTTTCCAGGTACTTTGAGTACCAGCTCCACCAGAATTCTAACCAGGCCATGCAGGTACTAAACACTTCTGGTCAGTCACTGGTCAAAAGTGTTTAATACCGGTGCAGGCGGTATCCATGCATTCCACAAGTTATTCAAAATATGGTCCCGGATTCTACAGACAGAGTAACAACAGAAGCAGGCTGAGCACAGTGAACTAGAGACGAGTAATATCGAGTTTACACCTAATGAGAGTTTGGTGCAGTTCGAGCCCAGTGCAGGTCATGCAAGAAATCTAAAGTCATTAAAATCTTGAGTGCTGTCACACAAGCCTAAGAGCAGTGCAGACACTGTCCAGGAGAGGTGTGAGCCTGCAGAAAGAATACACTAGGAGACACTGTAATTAGACCGAGGCCAAATACACACCGCAGTGCACCAAAGCTGGTGTGACAGGCAGTCTGCAAATAACTAAACATATGCTGAACCCACTCCGTATTGAGTGTAAACGAGGCACAAGATTGGTGAAAATGGGGCTAAAGACCATAACACAAGCAATTCCAAATTTAATTACATTCCAACATATTTCTGAAAGTGGGAAAACGGGATACATGTTCTAATACTCATCTGGCAGGTTTCGAGTGGTTTATGTATGAGATGTGTGAGTTCTTATTTATGACATGGCTCACCATTTGCACTTCCAGCTGTCCTTGGGTACATTCTGCAGCGGAGGGTCCAGGCAGTAAGTGTGATAGCTGATGTCACAGTCGTCACATAAAAGCAGGCGGCCAGGGTCTGTGGCCTGGCCACAGGCTTCACACACTGTGCACTCCAGACAGCGCCAGCCTTTACTCAACACTACTTTGTTCATCTGCTCAAAGCAATAATTATACATTTACATGAAAAAATACTTGGAAATACTGTATGTTTGCCGAGGGTAAGAAGTACATACCTTAACGCCTACACAAAACGGATGATAGCACTGACCACATTGAGCACAGGCTAAAAGCCGACCCTCAGCGCCAAGACCAAAACTTCCGCACACCGCACACATGTCCTGGAACAACAGTTCAGTTACTTTTCCCACAGAGGAAATACATGAATTAAAATTTCAAGAAAATAATTTTATCCATGACCCATGATTCATCCACGATTGAGTCAGTCTCTCTACTCATGCAAATAATTAAAACGACACAAAACAACTTCTAGTACCCCAATTAAAATTGAAAAACAATGACCTGTTTCATGGTGAAGCTGTCATTACTGGAGAATATAACCACAGTATTATGCATGGCACTCTCCTCCTCCTCTTTGATTGGATATGACGTTTCAATTGTAGTGATCTGAAAATCACAGGGTAAAAGTGTGAAATAAAGGGGAAGTACAGATTATAAGCATACACCATATAAAACCTTGCATATACCCCAGGATTGAAGCTGGGACTGGCTCCATTTCTTCCTCTGGCCCGGCCGCGTCCAGCACGCCCAGACAGTCCAGCACCTCTGGGTCTTCTCCTTCCTGGAAAGCCTGAGCCACGACCCTTTTAAAGAGGAAAACAAAATGCATCAGTGAAAAAGATGCAGGATTGTGAGGTGGGTAGCTTTTCATTGTAATTTAATCTAAGGGTATAATTATTATTTATTTTTTTCCTTTCCTAAATTGATTTCCTTTGTAAGGTTTAAAATACTGATATTATAAATATCAGAACAGAATGTCACGATACATTATAAAATAACCACTTAACATCAGACTTCATCTGTAGTATTTGGGCAAGAGATTCAACATGCCTTAGATGCTACTTTGACAAATGAAAAACAGGGTTCTTCAGCATTGGACAAGGCTTATAAACTCTCAAAAATACATTTAATGAAAAATAAAAATCACATTTCTAGCATCACCAGAAAGACTGCTCAAGCATATTTTTACATTTATATGTCATAATTTATTTTATTTCTTTTCCTGAAAGTTAGATTTACTCACAGAGTATTTACTATGGATGCAACAATATTCAAATATTCCTGGTACGATATTTTCATGATATACATCTCACGGCATGATATTCATTGCGACATTTTATGGAAGCTAACGAAACTGAATATGCTACTTTTTACTCAAAATGCCTTGACAAGACTTAATCCCAAGAACTAAGATTTAAAAGTGCTATAGCAGTTATATCTTCACGTAGTCTGCACTGAAATGGAGCAAAATATCATGATCTTTGTAGTTCCCTCTATTTCATTTTAGCTATTGCTGCACCATAACTTAAGCAAAGAAACTTGTAATTCCATATATTGTGATGGATCACAATATTATTTTGACGATACAATATCAGAATATTTTGATTATTGTTACATCCCTAGTATTTACCATTAAAGACTGCATCCCCAAAATGTCAATACAATTTTCAATCCCTCCACATGAACATGAGCATTTTTGCTCTTATTTCTTGTACAATTTCACGCAATGACTAAACCAAAAAGCGTTGCCAAGTTTTGCTGCTCATGTGATTCATAAACTTTTTAACCCAGCTAAATGGGTGAGCTTCAGCTGTGATTGGTGAGCCATAGTATTTACCACTCTGATGCTCCAGCCTGGGCTGCCTGAGGATTGCCTGGTCTTTGAGATGTCCCACCCCTCAGGCTGGTCTGGGGACCAGGACAAGGGGGAATTCACACGGCTATGGGGGCTCCATGCACCCTAAGGTCAGGGGGTGGGGTGGGCCAGAGTGTGAGAAATAGGGAGAGGAGGGCGACAAAATGCAGCAACTTAAAAACAAAGCCAGCAAAAAACAAAACATACAAAAAGATGTTAGAGAGATGTAATGAGCCTCTAATGCAGCCGTATGGAAACGAGTCAAGACATTCAAATTGGTTCATTTAAAACTATCAGGAAGGATTATTAGTGTTAATTAGTACATGCAGGTTAGGAGCAATTCTAAAAGGTTCGCATTACCAGATCAATATAAGTGCTTTCCAATAAGTTAGCTAAATTTTGTTAGTTTAGAATTTTGATATCAGCTGGACTGCATTAGTACAGCATTAAGTGAGAAGAACGGGTCAATATCGTTGACACATGAACATGGGATCAATGGGCTCTGATGACTGTGATGAGCAGCATCACAGAGGAAATACATGTGGTGTATATGATCCTAACCAGTGATTAAAGCATGTTTGAGATTTGAGATAGAGCACTGGAGCACTTCTTTAACAGCCCTACCTGTTTGGCCCGTGGTCGCCCTGGAGAAAACTTTCTCTTGGTAATAGCTGGTTTGCCCATTCCAATCTTGGGGGTGAGTGGTATGAGGGTGGTTGAGTGGATGCTGCGTTCTCCTGTTGAATGAAGGAACGGAGTCTGAGGGTGAGAGGAGTCCCTGGGACTGATCACTCTGGCTAAAGGTGAGGAGTGGGAGGGGCTAGTGACCATCTCAGCTAATCGCTCTACCGAGGACTTAGAACTTTCTCCAAATGTCAGGCTGGCAAATAAAAGACTAGGTTTGATTTCCGGTAGAATGTCCATGTTCTCTACAGAATCACAAGTTGAAGGGTCAACAGTCTGCAAACTGCCCTCTCCCTTTCCCCTGTTTGTGTCTTTAGGAACCGTTTCCAGATCATCTGCATTAGAAGCCTGCGGACATGAGATATCCATTGGTTGGTCCATCAAAAGTACGGGAGCAGTGCTTGTTTCTTTGGTTGAGATAATGGCCTTAAAATCCTTTGTGCTAGGGGTGAGCATGCCCTGCTCAGAGCATGCCTCCATCTTTGCTGGCTTCATTTGTAACATGTGATCCTGCGTCTGCAGTGACTCCACAGAACATGGGGCGGGTAAACTGTCCAATCTCTGACCTGCTGAGGAGACGGGCAGCTCAGGAGAAGTGGCCTGTGCTGTGGTTTCTGACTTTGAGTCTGTGGAAGAATAGACAGAGGGTTCAAATTTACCAACAGCGGAAATATATGTATATATTATATAATATAATAAACATCATCTAATCATAAAGACATCACATTTTACTGGGAACAGGCATTGCAGGAGATTTAGACAAATTGAATTAAAATAAACTAAACTAATTAAAAGAACTGCATGGCACATTTACAATAATTTGTACATTTGTTCTAATCATTAACAGGCCAAGCAGGCAGAGGGCAGTTTTGCCAAAATAACTGCATAAAATCTATAAAACAACAAAACAACAAAAAGAGTCATTTAAGTAATTATTTTCTAATCTTCATACCTTGTTGTACTTTGTCGACAGAATGTTCAGTGAGATAGTTCTCAGAGACATCTAAAAAGAAAAAAAGGTCAACCATTAAAAGAATAGGCACACAGCATAAAGACTGTCATGGAATAAACAAAACAAAAATACACCTTAATAATAAATATGAGTAAATAAATAAACAAATGCCTACACTGCCATCAGATATAATTCTCAGATGTGGAATACATGTGATGATACGGTTGTCTCCTTAGAGATAAGGGGCCTCTTATTGTTTGTTTTTTTACTCTGGACCACAAATTTGCAATAAAAGATACCTATTCCATCTATAAACATTAAAGATGGCATGTAGCCCCGGTGCCTTTATTTCAGATTACCAAATGTTTCCGGATGCCTCTTTCCATTTCACTGGGATGAAGGACATCAGTTAGTGGTTAGTTCTGAATAGATCTAGTCATTCCTAGAATAGGTCATCCACACACTGGGCCAATACTCTGACAGTACAGATCCCCTAGTCTTAACAAGGCACCCTCCATTTCCATCCACGAGTTCCCATGTCACCCTGCTCCTGACACACGCATGCACCTGCTCAGCATCTCTGCCAGGGAAGCCTGTAACCATGACAACCCACATCCCAGAGTCCTGTGCTCTGGGCTCATGAGTGTGCAGCTTGCAGGTGCTCATCCGGTGTTGATGCCAGAAAGTCAATTAGGAGATGGGCCCCAAACCATCTCTAGCCTTCAACTATTGACCAACGCTGAACACACATTCCCATTCACAACCCCCCTGCTCTGATTAAAGAAAACATGGAGGCTAACACAAACAATGTAAAAAACATGTAATATAAAAGATAGTGCAAGGGAATGTTATTGGAATATGACAATCCATTTATTTGTTCCAGAGTAACCTGGGCATAGTGAGCAATAGCAATTATTTATATATCAGCAATTATTGTGCATCATCATTACAGTATAAATATGGGGAAAATAACAGCGCTAAGGCTCTGCTATACTGTAAATCAAAGCAAGGGGAAAAAAAAAAAATGGTAAGAATCACAAGATTTTGATAAGCAAAATGACGTTCTGATCACTCACACAGTATGAGAATATATCCTGTGTAGGGACCTACCAGGGATGTATGATGGAATGACCTTCTCCTCTGAGACACCGCCCTGAGCAGGCTGTGAGTCTAGTTCCTCTGGGGCGTGCTTGTGCGTTTGGGGAGGGGCGTGAGAGCAGGGCTGTAGGTCCATGTGCTTTGGGGCCAGCTGTGGGTCCATCTCACAGTCTGTGTGCATGGGGGATGGCTGTGGGCTGAGCTCCGGGCCCAGCTCCATGTCCTCTGTTTGGAGCGTCCGCTCTGCAGCAGGAGGCCTGCAGTTAGAACAAATGTAGTCCTCTCTGGGCTGGATTTCTGCTTGGCCTGAGTTCTGACGCTCACACTCCAGGTGTAGCCATCTGAAAGCAGAGGACAAGTCTCTATATAACTACTAAACTCATCATTAGTATACGAATAAGAATTCAATGTACTTATGGAAAACAAAAGATTTATTCAAATTTATGAAGGACCTGAATAATCCCTCATCCAGGGAGGTTCCATAGCAAAAGAAACTTAAATTTGTCAATTTGTCAAATTTTGAAGTGAGATTTCTCCAAAACGTTTGTCCAGTTGGAATGCATTTTTCTTTTGCTAAAGCCTCCAGTCTATATGGGGATTGCTTTGCCTACAGTGTTCTGCAGTATGAAATTAATCTAGCATTAGTTTCATTCTGCTGTTAATAAATTCCTCAAAAAAAAAAAAATTTAAAAAATTAAAACATGCAATCTTAGAGTGTGTGGGGTTTCCTCTACAGAGATCTGACCCGCTCATTTCTACTGTGGAACATTAAAAAGAAAAAACATTTACATCTCTATATGGACAAGCAGGTGGCAAAGCCTCCACTTGAAATCTTAACCAGAGCACCTTTAAATGTAACCATGGACACACTATGAAATTTACCGTTTACATGTGTGACAGGATAGCACATCTTTGTGGCGCTCAGGGTCGAGAATACAGGCACAAAGTGGACAGCAGAGAGCGGGGTCCTGGTTCTGAGCACACGTCTCACACATGAGGCTCGTGTGATGCCACTGACCACTGGCCCGCGTCCCACACTGGATGCACACTCTGCAATTCTAAAAAATAGCAAACATAACACCAATTAATGAATGCATATTATAGGACCTTAAAGAACATTTTGCACTGTCTAGTGGCCTCAAGTTTACACTGATTTAATAATTTGCCTAAGGTTTCAATGTGGACTGCACAACTTTTCTGGTGGACCTACTCCCAACGCTTTTTCTGAAATGTTCCATGGTATGACATTAAACATATCCGTCTAGCATTTATTCATTAGGGTGTTTCTAGAGCTCAAAAATGCAGTAATTCCTTCTGTGAATATTGGAAACTCTCTACAGATCTGAATTGTAATGTAATGTATTGCTGTAACAAGCAAGCAGGGAGCAGACCCTCCACAAGAAATGTTATGCAGCACACCTTAAACTTGAAGAATCAGATATAAACATTTATTCCTACATGCGAAATTGTGTTGATATTTACCTTACACCGCCATCCATTGGTGGGAATAGAGTCAATAGCTGGTTGTAAACAAAAGGTGTGATACCCTTTGTCACACATGTCACACACCAACATCTTTGTGTCCTCTCCAGGGTTCCTACAACAAATACTAGATGTTAAAAGAAATGCTTAGGTGTGAAAAACAGATTGATTAATAATAATAATAATAATATAATTAAGGTTTGTTCTAGCCAAATACTACATCAAACTAATGTACTCAGATATAAAAAAAACAAGGAGGATGAAGTCACCGAAGCCAGGGGCAAACAGGACTTGTTGCTACTGTGATATTAAAAGGTCAAATGTCAGAAGATGAAGCTGCAGGACCTTACATTTTCACCAAAACAAAAAGTAAACCAATTATCAACCCCCAACATAACCGGAAGTAACAAAAATTTGAAAAAAAAAAAAGTAAGAAAAAGTATGCAATTACTCACTTGCAAGTCTGACAGACTTTGCACTCAGGGCACTGCCACCCTGCTCTCCTCAGAGGGGTCACAACCATATCCAGGCACATTCCGTGATAATGGAGACCACAACTGGTGCAGAAGAGCTGGTCTTGGAGATCCCCAGGGCTATCGCACAATACGCAGTTAACATCATCTACGACTAGGGGGAAAAAGAACATTTGAGAAAAGGGGTGGTTGACAAACCATGTTGTTGTTTTTTTTCTTCAATACATTTATTTCATTATTGTTTTTATTATCTAGTATTTCCTTAACTTACATTTTTCTATGGCCAAATCAATATGTTCTGGGCAGAGGAGAGAGAAGCTCCTAATATCCTGAAATGTCCCGGCAGCCCCTGCACAGGGGTAATGGTAAAGTTGAGCACATCCTTCAGCACAGCACTTGATGGATGCTCCAAGGCGCTTGCAGTATGCACAGTGCTGTAGAAAGTCAAATAATGCAAAAACAGGCATCAACAAATGTAACCTGTAAAAACTTATAAACAAACAGATTGGGCCAGTTGCCAGTCATCCTCACATTTTTTTCGTGCTATGTAAAAAAGTATGCACCAATAGGCTCTGTGAAGTGGACGTTCTGGTGATGGGCTACAGCACTAATGGGCTGTAAACAGAAGAAAACGTTGCACCACGACCAACAAGGACCTAAGCTGCCACGAGAGCTGGGTCTGCTGAGTGGCGTGACCTTTTCCATTTCACAGCTGAGAGAGCCTTGCTGCCAGAGCGACCTTTACCAACCAGTCTGATCTATCAGCTTTGCTGTGCTCACAACTGAACCCCTCCCTGCTGGCCCAACACATTAAGATGGTATTAACAGCTATTAGACCACGAATGCCCCTCTGGCTTACCTTTGTGCTCCCTGAGTCAATTGCTCTGTCCACGTTAAGCAGAGATTGTCCCTCGCTACCACGAATGCCTTCGGACCACAAGGCACAACTATGATGTGCCCAGCACTGGCCTTGATTTTCAAACAGGAAGGATAACAAGTTAAAGAAATATATGGATTTACTGAATAGACATTTTGGAGGCCATAACAGTTAAACTTACCTGACTCAAAAAGAGACTGGACATTGAGGTCTTGAGGAAGTCCAACATGAGAAAGCTCATCCCAAAATCGGTTGACTCTCTCAGGTTCTGCCTCAGGGCAGTCCGGCCCACTATTAAAAAAAATAATAAGAGTGTAGTTTCCCTTCAGGCAGAACAAGAACTGTGTAGCAAAAGTATGCTATGTCTGAGGATAAGCAAGAAGGTAAAGTACAGAGATGAGGAATGAGGAGGAAGCTGAAGGACATGTGAGAGAGCTCAAAGACATTTGGTGAGAGCTGTGTGATGAGGAGGACAAGGGCATCTATTCTGTCTAGTAGCATAAACAAACTCTGTAAACAGAACCAACCCTTTAAGACCTTAGATTCAACTCTGAAAAGATAATCCCTTTGGATTATTTGTTACTGTGGAAAACGTGTAAGATAGTCTCGGATGCCGTCTACTTACTTCAGCTGTTCCCTGTGTTCCAAGGTATTTTCTCTGGCCACAGTTTCATCACCACCACTGGTCACGTCATGCCGAGAGGGGATGCTAAATGCATGGAGTTCCCCCTGACCCAGGAGGCTCCGCCCACCACAGTAACAGAAGGCACAGAGGCGCTCACTGAAACAAGCACATTTTGCAGGTTCAGGTGAGCATGTTCAACTGTTGCATTAGGTACATTATATGCACAAAAATATGTATATTTAGATAAAAAATAAGAATGAAATAGGTTATAAAATGAATTGAACATCCTCTTATTAATAAGATCTCATGAGATCCAGTCAGGCTGCTTTCAGTCAGAAACATCGATATCACTCACAGACCCTAAGATTGATTACAACCTTTATCGAAGTGACACCTGGGACATGTCGCCTCCATCCGTGCAGAAATCCTCACTGTGCACATGGAGAAGATTTGGGGCCCTGGCCTTTTGCAGATGGGGCTGATGAGGCAGTAGCATAACAGAGGGGGTGGCCAGCTCACATAAAGTAGCGCTATGGAAAGGGACACTACAAAGAGGCAGCTTTTCCGAGTCAGGGGTATCACTGCACTCTCTTCCTTCTTAATCACTGCTCACTTTTTTCATTGCATGAGTAGAATGACCTAATGTACAATTACTGAATTAGCACTCAGGCTTGCACCAATAAAGAGAAGTACTCTTTATGAATGTTGTTTTTCTGGAATTTGGGTGTAAATGGGAAAGGTAGGAAGGTAGGAAAATATAGACTGCCAACCCCTCAACACTTGTCAGGCTCAGAGCTGCACACCCCTTGGTCTTGGTGTTAACAATAGCAGTGAGAAGATTACCTTAACAATGGTTCTGCTCTGTCAAAATTCATGCCAAAGAATGCTTCTAGTGTTACTCAACAGTTGCGGGCAGATTTTTTTTTTTATATAATAGAAACTGGGAGATTTCAATAATGGGAACAATGTAATGTGCTGGCTTCATGTTTGCACTTTGTTACCTGCTTGTAACTTCTCTGCTTGCTGGGACAGACAGATCAGGTAAAACCTCAGCGGGAAGGCTCTCGTCCACCTCCTCCTCCTCCTCCACCACCACCTCCTCAGTGGTGACCACCTCCACTGTCTCCACTGGTTGCACTAGAACGTCTGAAAACAACAGCAAGAGTGAAGGACTTGTATCTTACACGTGTGGCGACTTTGCGCACAGTAACTGGAAACTCAAAACCTCAATTTACCTTCAACGCAAAACCCAATTTTGTCAAGTTATTTTGCATTTATAGCGTTAAAACTAGTGTGACAATGTGATTGCTCCAAAAAAGGGAAAAAGCTAAAGGTTATTAACAGGTTTGTATGTGAATTCAATGCAGATTCTTAACTTTCACACATTTTGTGAAAATATAAGTGGCACTCTGCAGTATTGTCCAACAAATTAACAATGGCCAATTTAACCCTAGTGTGCTGACCTTTTCAACTGACAGAGAAAGGACTGCTTGACCTGAGCAGCAAACGAGAATAAACAGAATCAACAGAACAAAGATTACAATTAGCCTGAGGCTACAAGACTGAGAGGGCCACTCAGAACCACTGTGCTTACAGCATACATATAGAATAAAGGCAGTCATGCACAGCAAACATATTAAAATTGTAATAGATAGATACTTTATTATCCCAAAGTAAATTTGTAAATTTGTATTATCAACCATATTCAGATTATTCAATTAATACATTTATGTGTTTTAACTGCACATAACAAAAAGCCATGTGGTCAGTATTTACGTCTAATCAACATGGTAGCACTAAGATGCATGAGAATGTGAGACATGGTCATGTGATGCAACGTACACATAAAAAGCACATAAATGGGTCTGAGGAGACTGATGGGATTTTAAAAAGCTTTTAGAGGGCATTAGCCTTGGGCTCTTTCCCACTGCACCTCAATGCCAATTTCAAGCAGGAGGAGAGATGGAGCAGCAGCAGGAGGAAAAAAGTGCGTGTAGAGCTTCACAGCTCAAGCTAAACCCTTTCAATACTAGTCGTCAAGCAGAAGGCGTTGGTGCCATGAGAAAGCTCTCATCCATCCTTCTCCAGAAGAGGGAGTGTGCTCGGTCTTTATGGCATCATCTTCCCATTCAGCGAAAACCAACAGTTTACCTGTGTCCTGAGGGCCTATGGTCTCTGTGGTCTCAGTCCCGTCCATGCTGTCCTCCTCATCCACAGAAGCCCTCGCTCTGGTGCGCCCCCTGTAATAAGACACACAAAATTTTTTTTTAATTTGATGATTGGTGATTGGTGATGGTCAGAGGGCTATGGGAGAATGCAAAAAGAAACATATTGCATAGACTAGCAATAAGATATACCAATATTTTAAGGTCAACATGTAGGGCCAATTTAGGTAATTTATGCCCATCATATGTCATAAAATTACTTTAAACTTGTGCATTGTCTAAATAGAACACTACTCAACCTAAATTTATTTGCTATAGGTTATATTAGATTAGTCATTCACAGCCTTGTTTCACTATAAACATTTTGTACAGCGTCCTCTTTGTAAGTGTTAAAAAATAGCAATAGAGTTACACTAACTGCAAATATTGCCTTCATATATTGGTTCATCTCTACCAATAACAAAGACTGGCTGCCTTGCATCCTTTAAAGCCTACAGCAGTAGTGTGATGCATAATGGATGTGTTTTTAGAAGTCTCAAAAGCTGTATGGAACATCCAAAACTGGCCAGATATAGATAAGAAAGTTCACTGTGTTAATGAGTCAGACTAAACTAGTACAAGTAGTATTAAGTCTTAACCAGAACGTTTTATTTCATTTTCTATTTATTATTTTATTATCAAATATTAAAGCAATAGTACAGTATCCATATTAAAATGTATTTGAAATAGTCCAAATTAAAATGCAACATGGACTGCTTGTGAGGTAACACACACAGCCCAAATGGGAACAGCCCGTCTCTAGGGGGTTGACAAAGATATAGAAGTTGGAAGCGAGGGAGGAAGCGGATGGAGAAAGGGAGGTGGGGTTAGAATTTATGCCACCGGAGAAAAATCTGAATTGGACCAGGGCCAAACAAACCCCACCTTTTAAACAACTTCCTTTTCAAAACAACAAACTTGAAAGAGATAAGAGGAACCCTAAATGTCCTTCATCTCATCATCATTTATGTCAATATATGTATATATATATATTTTAAATCATCTTAAATTTATTTATAGCATAAGATAAGTTTTGTTCTTACATACATTTGTTGTTACAAATTTGGGAAAATAATGGAGGTTCTTGTCTATGCCAAGCTTGTTTTTAGATTCTGTAATATCAAATATTTCAATATACAAGAACAATAATACTTTTAGGTGTTTTTTAGGATTTTGAGGTGATATTTCTCCTACAGCATTTTAAACAAACGTGTTGATCAGATATTGAAAGCTGTTTTTCTGACAATCCTTCTATACTAACACAGCCTCATACCCAGGACAACTTATCCCCCACTGCTCCACCATGGGGAGAGCAGGAGAAAAAAAAAAGAAAAGGTGAAAATAATGCTGTGGTAAGTAGTTCCAGCTCAGAGACGGCTGCCACAAAATCCCAACATGGATCAACTGGAGGTGCTGACTAGCAGATGGAGCGTGGGCAAATCTAGTAAATTCCAACAACCAGGTTTACAAGAGCAATTTGTGACACACTCCTTTGCCACACACATTAACTTTTAACACTTTGCCATTTTTGATTGGCTTTGGGCAACTTTGTCCTCTCTAAGCATATTTTTTATAAAAACACTATGTTAAATTGTATCACAGTGAATCAGTAGGGCAGATTCAAAATAAAGCATGGGTAAACAGACATTTGAGTATTTTTTTGGTGCAGGCATATACAACTATGTGGTCATAGAAAGCTATGATACAATAATTTTTATGATGGTGCATTCGCTGTCCCATCACTTACTCCTCCATTGAACTATAAATAGATTTTAAGATCTTTTTAACTAATAAATCAGACTTGTTAACTGGCCAGTCAAGACAACGTGCATTTGCTATACTGTACAAAGATGCTTCAATGGTTGGGATTGGCAGGCAGATTGGCCAAGCAGAGAATGCATGCCAGTATCAAAAAAGGATTAAAAAAATTTAATTAAAAATAAGTTGCAAATTTCTGTAGAGTCACTGAGCACTAAATGCTGTAAATCTGAGGCGAGAGAAGTTAGATTTTTTAATGGTAGGTTCCCATTAAGTCATAACTGAAAAAAAAAATAAAAATCAGAATGCATGCAGAGATGCAGTGGGGGTTGTAGTGACTGGACTGAAAATTTTGATTTACCAGGCCACCATTCTAGGGCATGACTTGAGAATTGGGCTACCATACATTTTACAATCATTCATTATGTACAGCCTGTAATGTAAAAACTGTGTCTACCCTGCCTAATAAATGCCCACAGCACAGTCTGTTTTACTTTTTAGGTGAGGAGGTTTTTGGTGTATTAGGAACTACTATTGTCAAGATAAGGAAATTACAAACATGATTTTGAAACTAAGGAAAAAGCTCAATACGGGATACCACTTTAGATACCACATTGATAATGATAAGGTAGTTAGTAAGATAATAAATCACCCTGTATGCAGCTAAAATTTTTGTCAACAGTATGCGATACAGCACATTATAAATACATCAAAAACATCACCATAGTACTGAGTGATGCCTTGTTCTACTACGGATAATGCATAACATGAGCTTGCCTGTTTCTTTCCTCACATTATATTAATATTTTTGTCACATCAAGGGCTCTTTAGGTCTAGCACCACTGCCTTGCATTATGTTTCAAGCTTACTATTGACACATATGAAGCCCTTGTTGCCTGAATGAATGCATTTTCAACTTTCAACAAGTTTTTGTCAGATCACTATCACATCAAAATTAAATATAACTACACACTTGTTAAAAATCAGAAATGACAGGATGTGTTTGGAACCACACAAACTTTCATTAGATAATAATAATGTTCTTAGTTAAATTTAAAAAATGGAACTTACTTCTTTCTGGTCTTGGATGAGGATGACGGTGGTGCCGGGGCAAGGACAGCAGCATCCTTGCGGGGCCTGCCTCGTGGCCGCTTGTCGGCATGGGCAGGACTTTCTGTGGATGCGGCCCCTGCACTGCTGGAGGGCGGTGAGGGTCCCTGGTCAGAGGGCTCCACAGTATTTTCCTCTGATGGCATTCTGAAACACAGGCAAAGCCACCACATGTGAGTTTGCACATGAGTTTGTTTTGGTTGTAACTGATGAGGATAGAGCCATTAACCAATAGAAAGCTGTCCAAATACTTTCCCTTGTGGATCCATAAAATTTGTCTACGTCTAAGATCTCTGGCCTTCATGTAGTTAATGAAATGTATACCAGTAAAAACCTGGGCTCAAACCATCCCTCAATTTGGAGTTGAAAATGTTTAGCCCACAATGGTAAGGTTTATGCTCACACTATTAACATTAACTTTAACAATAAAGAGTCACAGTGCATTGGTTGACAGGCGCACAAGTAGTATATACTGTACAGGAATTCTACAGTCCAGATTTGTCAGTTTATATCATTGGATCAACTATGGGAAATTGAGTTAACCATGTAACCCAGGGTCTACTGAAATACTGATAAGTAAAGCAGTTCCTTAAGCGGGGGACCAGGACAACCCAGGGGTCAGGTGAGGATTTCATTTTAAAATGGAAACACTGTATGTCTTTTAACCAAAAAAAAAAATGTCTTAGTGAAATTAGGTCAGATAACACAAAACCTACTCAAATAAAAATAATGAATAAACATTATGCTAAGTTTTGCAGCATGAGATAATCACAGGACTACATTTTTGTTTGCAGTGGAGGTTCTGGGTCAGTTGCATGGTTACTTTGGGGGTCTCGGCCTGAAAAGTTTGGGATCCCCTGGGTTAGTAGACTGCCACAGCCATCTTGGTTTTGGTAACAGGTTTACTGGTATAGCAGGTTGTGATTCTAAGCAGGTTTATGAAATCAAATATATGTTAATAACATGACTGACATGTCAAACAGCTGGCTGAAAAGTGCTGTACTTTTAAAAGATATGCTCATATTGCACTGTCTATGTTACTAGTTCTAACTTTTGGGAACTCTCACACATTAAGGCTAGTACTGAACATAAAATACTTTGCAGTGCCAAAATTAATAAAATAGCAACTTTATTAGTGGAAGTTTATTACTGGGGCATGAGAGGTGAGGGACCGGTTTCTGATTAAGCATAACCACCCACCATTGGTACAGTGAAAGACGCTAGCGTTAGCTTTTGTTAAGACAAGTCAAGCCGGGCACAAAGCCGATGCACAGCTAACCAGCGCTAGCCCGTTGTGTTGAACTCTGTCGCCTTTTCTAACACTGCCACTCATCAGGTTTATATAGTTAAAGGTTTAATGTTTGATGTTGTGGGGTTTACTTGCAGTGGGTGGCACCCGATCATAACATTAGCCAGAAGTTTGAAAGTGGTACTGGGTTATCGTTTAGAGCAAACAGGTTAACATCTGGTTGTTGTTGGCCAACTCATCTTCATCAACCAGGCAACTATGCCCACCTAAGCCACTGCTGTTTAGGCAGATCTGGGCGATCTCACTGGTTCAGAATAGCAGGTTTTCTTTCTTTAATATATCATTAATAACTCCGAATAGTTTGGGATAATATGAAGCCAAATAAACACAAAGGCTTGGTCCACTGAATGAAACTGGATTATTGGGGGACCTCTACGATGCATAAAAGTGGATGATACGTACAAGAGCTTTTACTTACTCTACAATCAGAAGTGTGTGAGATACTGCACATATTTTTGAGACTTTTTGTTTCTGGTAATAGTTGCGTTTCGAAATCTGACGTGCTAATTGTTTAACTCTTGTTAATTGTGAGTCATTAGAACCAAGGCGGTGACAACCCCCCTAACACCAGATTGGAGGTGCGTAACGTTGACTCCCTTTAAACACTACGTAAACGACATAAATGGGGAATGTGTAGTTAGAGTTACAACTTACCTTTCGACCCTATGAATATAGACTCATCCTCTTCATGCCCAAAATACTGGGGGATGAAACGACGCACTTCTATCACCCAGCTAGTTAGCGAGTGAGCTAAAAGAGCTAGCTAGCTTCTTTCCAGTGGAGCAACACTGCACTTCTCAAAAATGCATACTCTGAATATTCCAATATTGCAGTATGATTACTACCGAGTTGTCCCATTTGATGCAAAGACAAAATGTGTAAATCCAGCAGAAAAGCGCTTCAGTGGCATTTGGAGGATCACTTTCCTTTCTCCAATGACAGCTGTCGACGCACACGAGTTAGTGTTATATAGCTAGTTGGTGTTAGCCACCCAAGTATCCAGTCAACAATTTTCCCATACATATACCAGGGCTAGAATCCAAGGTGGTGAAAGCGCTTTAAAATGAAACTTTGTAAAGAAATCCTCCGTGAATGCCCCTCGACAGTGATGCGTAAAGGCTGGGTTGGCAACTGGTCCTAATTTCTTCAGCTGCGCCAAGCTGCGGGACCAAGCGGCCAGTTCACAGACTCTCTCAGCCAGCTTTCCACGCAGGAACAACCGTCTCCCGATACACGTAACCAGAACATAACCACGCCAAAAACGATATACCATTAACTGCAATAGATGTGTTGTAAAATAATTTTTGAATTATCTCAAAATTAAGTTGAAAATGACGCTTCGGTATAGTCAGTAACGGTGGCCATATCTAATGATAAGTGGCACCAAAGCACACCCCCTCGATGTGACTCAAAAACTAGATCCCGCTCCCTCAACTCAGGTACTACACATAGAGACTTTCAATCAACCACAGAGCACCAAATATAGTTATTTTGTTTGTATATTGCGTATTCCAACTCGTGGATAACAATTTGATGTAAAAATCAGGTGAAGCCCCCTTTGGCAATTTCTTCAAAATACTCTCTGACCCTGCGGAGGGATATGGGCATTTAGTAAATAAAATAATGGTTGGGGAGAAACTAAAAACATGGCGTCTGGATTTCTCTATTGGCAGGAATGGACTTACAGCGAGGAACCGCTCGGCTACTTGCAAAAAATTACATATTTGTACGATGTACTGTATTTCCAAGCATACCAAGATATACTGGCCTATGTAGGCTAATTTTTTTTGCATATCAATTGTCTAGGGCGACTGATAAAATTAGAGAAACTTGCTGGCGCCAGATGTGACGTTATTCATAAAAAGTTTTGATGTGAAGAGAAAACACAAGTCAGTTATTTTTGCCAAATAGATAACTACAGCAGGACAAACACTGTGTAGCTCACATATAATTCAAGTATTGGCTGAATTATCGTTACAATTTCATTCATGCACTTTGAATTACATGAGACACTTGGCCCGCTATTCTTACCTGTCAGCTCCCCCTGCTGGTTAATTTGGGCTACTGTCAGGATCCGTCAATAGTCTCATGCAGTTGTGTCTTTGGGCAAGACACATCTTCATTCAATTTGCCGTGTAAGCCTGTAAGCGTTTGTGCAATTGGTGGTGGTCGGACACGCTGTTGTCACAGTTTGGCAGCCATATGTTTGTCATAGTGTGATTGTTATTAATGCAAAATGCAAACAACTAGCCCAACCAACTAGTGTGTGTTACATCATTAACCAATCCTTCCAGAACAATTTGAAACAACAAGAGAGATCATTGCTACAACTGCTCATAATAAAGGGCCTATTTGTAAGCATTTGCCATATCATGCATTTGCCCTTTACAAAAACCCATCCTATGGCCACCTACCTGCTACTGTAGGTGGGGCACATGGGGTTACAATGTACTCCATTAAAACAATATCACAGTTTTGTTGCACTTTGAATTAAAACACAGATTATTGTATCTGTTTTATTGAATGGTGGCAAATATCTTAAATAGGGCTCTTACTCATCCTAGTTTAAATCAAGATTATTTTACAGTTAGGTAATTTTGAGAAACAACTGTGGAAATGTTATCATTGCTCAGGTCCTTTTTTATCCCAAATATTTTTTTTTATTCATCTCCTATGAAGGTATTACGCTCTGAGACCAAATTTCAATAGGTGTGAGCCATGTGATTCCAGATGAAGATTAAGAGGATTTCCTTTTGCACCAAAATGACCTCAGAATTCAGTATATAGACATATTCAATAGACTAATTGGATATTACAAGATTAAAATAAGCATGTCTTAATGAATTAAGCAGGCTATTTCCTCACTAATTTGATAATTCTGTTTCAATTAGAGCCTAAACAAAATAGACCTATATATAGTTGACTATAGTCAATTTCTATAGCATATAATAAAATATTAATGTTGTGTATGTATGTATGCATGCATGTATGTAAGTTTTGTTGTTGTTGTTGTTTCAGTAATATGGTGGCTTTTATAGATTTCGTCTATTATGAGTAACAGTAATCTTGAGACAGCTTACCATTTGCGGCTACCTCTGTGTAAAGTCTGAAATCCTATATTAACGGTGTCCTTAAAACCCTGCCGTGACATCATCTCTTCATTGCACTGTAGGTCATAGGTGTCACTTTTACATTTATAACTTTTGCGTTGGCTCCAGTTACACCACGCAACGCCATTGACCTAATTACCTGGAAAAGCTGCGAAGAATGGGTTTTCTACTCACTTACCTGCTCCTAATGAAGGCTAAATATAGTAGTACTCAAATGTCACAAGCAGAGGGCAGCATGTCTCCATTTTCAATATCGAGAGCATTATTCCAGCATATTCAGATTTATGGATTTACTTTTATTGCAAAACAGAAAATGCGAACCAAAAAGCCCTAGGTATAAGCATACCTCTGCCAAGGCACTAGTCCAACTAAGCAACTTCTTGGCATGTTGTAGTTCTTTCCATTGAAACATTCATACTGCTTTAATTAACGTCCTGTATAACCTATTATTTATGTACAATAAAACCAACTACTGTGAAATATCCTTTGTTAGAATGTTCATAATGTCTTGACAAACAAAATTTCTTGTATTGAACTTGTCACTAAGGTTATAATTCATCTTATTTTATCAAATCTAATTTCTCATCGTTACTGAAACATTTATGGCATGAAATGATTGGTTCAATGAGCAAAAATAAATGTGTTTTTAATACAGAGTCTTTTTGAAAATTAAAGACCATAATTACATGCCATGTGCGTAATTGCTGGAGGAGCTCTTTCCCGGTTGTTGAGTTTAATTTGCACCCTTTAGCTATTAGCACAGAGGAACCATTCACACAAAATAGCAAAGAATTGTGATTAAAAAAGAAAAAGGAAAAACTCAGAAATAGACGGAAAAAGGCTTTTTGGCGTCAGAATTTGACGCTTCAGCACGCTGACCATGCCTCTCGCTTTCACAGTTTGAGACTGTGTTGCTCAGTTGGTGGTCTGCTCGTCCTGTGATCCGAAGGACAGTGGTTTGAATCCCGCTCTTGACTTATGTATTGTTAACACAGTGTTCAGATCCACTGACTGACAGTTTAGCGGTGCAATACCACAAATGAACGCTGTTGTTGTGTCCTTGTGCAAGATATTGGCCTCGCCCCCACTGTCTGCATACACTCATGTATGAATATGTGTGGATGGGTGAGTTGTTCGACATAAAGCGCTTTGAGTGCCTTGATTGTACAAAATATAAAGGAATTTATAGTAGCCTACATTTCTGTCAGAGAAAACACTGAACTGCATTTTGGTTTCATGCGAATAGGCTCAATACCATAAACCAGCACTATATGTTTGCATTTTTAACAAGTAAGTAAGTAAGTAAGTAAGGCAATTTGAAATCAAAAGTTTAAACTATGTCCATATTCTTTCCCTCCAAAAGCCGGCCACCACCCAAATAGACTAGTGAACTGAATGAGTTACAATAAAAGCTAAATAAACAGTTGGCTAGCCCAGCTGACTCATCATAAGTCATGAGATACAGTGGTATTGGCAGGTGCAAAATAACAGCATGCCGTGTCAGGTGAACAGATGGAGGATATTAATATAATAAAGAAAGAAAGAAACGTGAAACCAGAGCAGACTGTTGTCTGCTACACAACAGGTCCCACTTCATCCATTAGTGGTTTCTATAGGAAGCAAAGTGACTAGAATACTTTCAGGATTAGTATAAGTAACTATGTAGTGTGTGTGTAT
Source organism: Boleophthalmus pectinirostris (assembly GCF_026225935.1). Classification (NCBI taxonomy): domain Eukaryota; kingdom Metazoa; phylum Chordata; class Actinopteri; order Gobiiformes; family Gobiidae; genus Boleophthalmus; species Boleophthalmus pectinirostris. Next base: position 12,978,758 of record NW_026571095.1, read on the forward strand.
TTGACTATTCTCCAACTAATTTATACTGTAATTTTTTTAACAACAGGGAGGTAGATGTCATTTCAATAAAACACATGAACCCAATTTTGTAAAAGGAGGAAGAGCTTTGAGATGTGTAACTGGCGAGTGTTAAAAAGTATAATTTCAATATTGAAAGTCAGAAACTTTGAACATCGAGCAGATGCTATGTGAAATGCTTTTGCAACTTATTAGCAAGAAAATAGAATATTTATAAAACCCTTTATTTATAATTATCTGCAAGGCCTATATACACGGCTGTATCTGACATTGTCAGAACATTAAACATTTAAGAGGAAAGACCTTTCTTTAGGCTTGTATTGTGGATTCACATTTCAAAACACTTTCTGTATAGAATCCCCTTAGATATCAACTTTGATCATTTAATAAGTACATTTTGATTAGATTCTTTACCACTGTGTGTAAGATTGTTCAGTTCAAAAAAATTCTTCAAGAAGACCAAGACATGTTCAGAGTGCTATGTGATGTGTTAGAAAAGGTTGGTAGCTTGAGCTTAGTTGAGAACTCATATTTCTCATTCTTCAGTATATATTGTGTACAGCAAATATTAACAACTTAAACCCATGAAAAGACCTTTACAACTTTCATGCTCTTGCCACTTTATGTCATAAGGTCAGGTTAACCTTTAAATGTCACTTTGAACCAAAACTGTTTGCAAAGCAGGGTTATTTTTGAACCCTAATATGAACGTAATCCTGCTTTGGGGGTAAAACTAAATTAAATCTAAGAGGGATTTTCTTTTCTGACTTTTTTTTTTACATCAGCTTCTTACACAGCAGCTATAGTGTAACAACTCTATTGCCCATGGCTGGAGGAGCTAATTAGAAACTATTTATAATCATATGGGATTATATCCAAAGAGCTACTGGGCGCTATAAATCTGAACAAAGGATGTGGGTAATTCACTTTTCGTAATTACTGTATCATGTTATTTTCGGGAACATATTTGTAGCATTGATGTAGTGAAAATGGCAGTAGCAGTACTGGTATAATCACAGTATGTTTGTAAAAGCAGTTTTTAGAATGTGTAAAATGTAAAACCCGAATATGTCTGAGAAAGAAAACACAGGTATAAAACTCCCTACAACTGAAGCATATACAGACTGGATTGGATTAGACTAAAAAGGACAGCACTGTCTGGAGGGTTCATGTCTTTGGGTTCCATACTGTAAATAAACTTTTCTTGCAATGGACTTCCAGACTCTGTCTATTCTAACAAATCTTGTGTTTCTTCAATTTATTCTATAACAACACCCTTGCTTTGTAATTCGTATACGGTGTGAGATTAAAAAAAATAAAAAAATAAAAAGTTTTGTCTTATACCAAAAAAAGATCTTCATTTTGAAATGGACAGTGTAAAGTGCGGACACACAGTTTACACAACCAGATACTTGGGTAACACAAAGCCATAAATCAAGTGACAATGCAGTTGAATCATTTAGCAGTTCAAGTTTCACAAAGTTTTTTAGCCTCAGTGCAAAGTTGTCTAGAACAGAATACAGGACAACCCTTTAAAGTGTTAAGGAAACAAGATGTGTAACGCTGCCAACAGACTGAAGAATGTCACACACAGTTCCATCAAACATACAAATATTGTTGTTGTGCTAATCTCATCCAACTTTCTACAAATGAGGTCTGCTCTTTGAAGTGGAGCTATGTAGAAGCTTCCGGTTGACTTTTTACTCAGTATAGGGAGATGTATTTTCACCCCGCTAAATATTGACACATGTCCTTAAGATGGGTGAACTGCAAAGATAGCCACATCTCTGTCTGCAATCCCTTCATTCCTCTTCCGCACAGGGCATCCTGTTCTCTTCATCATTTTTTTCTTGCATCTTTAGATCAGATTTACTTCTGTTTGGGCGTTGTCCTTGGCATACAACTCCACTTGATAGTTGAGTCAATCTTCTGTCATACAATAAATGCATACATCAGTGCATGAGGACTATAGATGCATACTTTTTTAATTCCTGAAGGAAGTTCGGCAGCAACAAAGAAAGCATAAAGGCCATCCTCTTGTCCAAGGTCTCCACTTTTACAGTCTTTTTTTTTCACTATTAAAATTATACATAAGGAAAACAAAAGCTGACAAAACAAATTTTAAAAACTTCCACATCCACCCCTCTTTCCACACACAAAAATACCTTTTACACTCAACCCCAGTCTACTATCTTCTCTGCAAATCACATGGAAATGAATGAGAAACCCTTTAGGATTTTGTTGCCAGAAAGACAATCCCAAATAGGCAGGCTCCACGCAGACTCTATTACTATCGCTCATTGAAGTGACAGGCAGTGACCGGAATATGAAATTTGACATGGATCTCACCCTCCTTTTGTCTTTGGTGTCATCTTTCCACCTAATTTTGTGCGTCCTTGCGTTCCACCAAGTAGACTCTCTCTTTTTGTAAAGGGCCAAGGAGCTGCACCACAATAGGCTACACTAGACTGCTGGCTTCCTTCTACCCAGGCACACCCAAGAGGCCTTATTAAAGCCCGGGTTAGATTGCATTGCTTTTTACTTTGTCTCACTCACTTCCCACTGTGAGAGTCCTCTAATATCTGGATTGTCTTCTTGCACTCCTAGGAGAGACCCAGGTAGAGTACAGGAAAGCAAGCAGAGGTGAGCTACACTAAAATGACCCCATGAAAAGAATTAGACCAGCTCTGTGTGTTAGTCTTTATTGATGTGTAAACAATGTCACTAACAATAAATGAGCAAAATAAGTAAAACTGGATTCGTTAGCAAGCAAAATGGTTTCAGCTTCCAACCACATGGGGTTTGGAAGGATCAATATGGTCTCCTGCTATCCATGATCATTAAAGGTACAGTATGTAACTGTCTGGAGGTGGCGCGGCATGTGTATTCCATGAAAATACAAAGTTAGAGTGACACTTCGAAACATTCTCCATGGATATTCACAGATGGTTACATACTGTGGCTTTTAAAGAATGTATATAAAGGAAAATTTACTCATATGACCATTTAGTCTGGTTGGAATGTTGTCAGCTCATCAAAAACATTCCTGGAGTTGTGTTTTGTTTCATTCACACTCAAATGTGAGCTCAAAATGCTCTGTTCCACCTTGTTAACAGCAACCTTTTACCATTAGTTCAGTAGAGATGGGCAATTCCAGAGCCGAAATAGTCTAAATGATTGTGTTTTCAGTTTGGGAGAGGAACTAAATATGCAGGGTTTGAGTATTAAACATTTGTGAATGAAACAAAACACAACTCTAAGTATGTTTTTGATGAGGAATATTATAATATAGATCACAAAATGGCGTAACATGGACTCTTTAACTAATCTGGCAGTATGAGTAAGTACAGTGTTACCTTATTAGGTTATTATATTATTAACAAAAAATACTTACAGATAGTGGAAACACCCCATAAAAGCAACCATTCTGAGACATCTGAGTCATCTTGATTTTGGCCTGGAATACACTGTTCAGTTAGTGCCTATTCAAGAACCAGTGGGTATGATGAAGAAACCATTTTGTTTATTTTACCAGTCCATTAAATTGTTGTCCATTTTTTGTAAACATCTTGGATTTTAGACTCCTTGGAGACACAAATAATTCCCACCACCAAAGCAACATGACAGACCAGATCTTTGGCAACCTGTGTGTATATTATTACAACCACAGTGTTCAAATTCACACAGAACCATCAACCATTTCCACCCCAGTCATTTTCAGAGATTTGAAATAGTGTGGCTTGTTTTCACCGCGCTCCATATCCTCTATCTTTGTGAAATTTCATTTGGTTTTGTGGCACCACGAGGCAGCCATTTGCGGCATAAATCGCTTGTCTGACTCCAATAATGCCTTGCGCGATATCTCAAGCTCGCTGCAGACGATTCCACAGTCTGGCGTTGGCATATGAACCCCAGAGAGAGGGTTAGTGGGCCATGAGACAACACCAGCCACTCTGTGTCCTCAAGCCATGACTGCAACTGAAGTGAATGTGACAAAGAAGATTGAGGTGGTTGGAACACAGCTCTGGTTTCTTCCTCAGAGGAGCCATGCCAATAAAGAAGCGAACGCTCTACTCAAGTGTTTGGGGCACCATATTAAAATATTATTCAGAAATAATTCTCTTAGGTCTGGTTTCTGCTGGGGGATTTTCCATGCATCAGCAATTGCCACTATAAAGCCCCATACTTTTGCATTCTAAAACTCCTCCGGAATATTTTTGCTACATATTCATCGGAGGTGCTGGAAAATGGAAACTGCATAAGTGTACTTCAGGCACAATATTTAACTGTATGGAAATGAATTAAAATATTGAAGATAGATGAAAAATAGATGTTTTTATGGTCAGTAATGAAACACATTTCTATCTCCAAGGCATAGACAATGTTGTTGGTGGGGGGATGGGCTGGAGATTGAGAGGCTGAGGAGGCTGGTGGTCCTGCTGAAAAACTGTTGACTAATACTAACTTGCTTGTGACTATAATGTTATTTGACAGGGACTTGTTTAACAGTGTTAAATCAGCTCCACTGTTCCAGCTAAATCAGTTCATTATGGTCAGATTGTAAAAATTGTTCAAATAAAGCTCAGATTAAAGTCTAAATTGAATAACAAAGTTTCAGACAGAGCAGTGTCTACAGTTAGCATCACATTACCAGGAAATATTTATGACACCAGCTGCAAAGTATCAGTAAGATGTGCTTGCAAAGTGAATAAAGCTAAAACATTTGAGCCACATTTGTTAGCACATTAGGTCTGAAGAAACATTTCAGGAGTCTCAAAAAGTCTCAAAAATCCAAATATTTCCAAATTCTTTCATCACTCGATCTTTTACAGATTTTCTTTCTTCAGAATGATTCAGTGCTTAAAATGTGTGTAGACTTGATGATAGCCTAACCGAGAGGGTCATTGTAGCGCGGTGCTGGAGGTGAACTGCTGTACCACTGCATTTAATTGGCTCTGCTGAGGTCTGAGATGGTGTGGTGGTCTGGCAGCGTGCCTGGGCCCACTGCATGTGTGAGCACAGAGAGGCCCCCAGAGCAGATGGAGGGATACACGGATACGCAGGGATGAGGTCCACCAGAAAGAGTGGATCATGGGATCGCTTGCTTATAATAAAAGCTGTACAAAAAATAGTTGGCATCAGAAAGTCTGTCTTGCAAGCACGCGAGAAATAATTGCATTATGTTATAATGTGTATACATACCTACTCTGCTGACCCAATGTAAAGGTTGCTTCTGCCTACACGGTATGCTCTAAATAACATTTGTTATTGTTCAACAAGTAGGTTTTTTATCAGGTCTAAAGTTTAGGCTTAAGGTTTAGCTTAAAAACTAAAAAAAACAGCACATTTATGAAAATCAAAATTAAAAAATCTAATTAAAGGTACTGTACAACTTTACTTGCATGATGGAAGTAGAAAGTTAAAACCATACCATGAAGACAGACACATTTTGTGCCAAAGTATATAAGATTATAGCCATGAAACCATATTTCTATAGCAACAAGCAGAAGGCAGCTCTCTTTCAGGTCAGGAAAGAGTCCGATTTGTGGAGATGCAAGCCCACTCCTATTAAGGACACATGTTTCTCATTAGAATAAAAAATCCCCCAAAAACAAAAACAAGAAGATCAAAAAAAACTTTTATTTGAGTCTGGTCATTGGCTAAAAAGTTACATAATGTGACTTTAAAATTGTAGCTTCTGGATTGTTGTCACATGGAAATGGTCTATGTATTGCTCAGTCTGTTATGTTCTTCTTTTTAGATGCTCCATGTATGTTATTTGACAGTAAATTAACTACTTTTACAAGAGTGGCTACCCAAATACTGCCAATGCACATTCAGCATATCCCCGATTTGCCTGTTAAACTGATTAAATTGACTTTCAAAGAGGCATTTGTGTTTGATTTTCAACCATATTAAAGCTGTATATTTTCCCAAAGGTCTTCGAATGTTTTTTGTCACAAGTTACTGCATAAACCACAACAAGCACGCTGACAGCTTGATAGCCCAAAGAATGGCTGCTGCATCTCCTAAGTGGCATTTAAACACTCTGAGCCATCTCATGCTGTCTTCAGTCCAAGCTTATTACCATGATATTTATTACACCTAGGGGAATGAAATAAATAAGCCAGGAGGAAACTGAGGAATGGCTTTGGCGCGCAAATACTGCACAAAATGTGATTTGTTACAACTTTGCCAGCAGGTTTGACAAGTGTCAGTGCACAATAAGCAAACAGTTTATAATCTGTCACTGGGAGGAGACAGAAAGCACAAATTGCCACCATTTTTCTTGTCTTTAATACTCTCATAATGAATTCAGATTTGGTTGTGAAATTATGTAAAGTTGAGCAAAATTATCCACATTTCTCATTTGTGCTTGTTTGGTGACATCGAACAATCAAAAGTGGAAAAAAATATAAAAAAATAACAGCTAAATTAAAAAGTAAAGTTTTAAGTTCAGTTTTGGAATCTTTTTTTTTTTTTGGCAAACTCCAATTTTGCAAATCCACACAAGCCAAGTTGAAAATCTATCAAATTCAATAAACTAAAGAACAACATTAGCATTTTTATTATAGGGGAATCTGATTTGCAGTATAAAGGCTTCTTTAGGGACTTTGACATTACAGAACATCTGGCGTCCCCCTGGTAGCACAACTTTACTCACCCCCCTTTGCTCTATTAAAGCAGACTCTTTCCATTTCTCATTTATGGATAAGATGAGAATCATAGAAGACAGAAATCTGTTAAAATGCTGCATGGTAACATTGTTAAATTAAATGTAATGAAATGAATGAATGAATGAATGAATGAATGAAAGAGCTTTGTTATCATAACCTGTTGGCAAAAGAATAGATTGCCAGTATGTAAGTGGTTAAATATCAGTATAATCACCAATCACATAAAGTTAAAATTGCTAAATTATTTTTATTATTGTATTAGACAGCCAAGCCTGAGCAAAATTAATGGGTGATAGTTACAAAATGTAACTGTAAATTACAGTGGGTAATCCATTAAAGGTTGTATAGAGGATTTTCCAAGGAACGAGAAATCCAGCGACTGTTTGTCCTTTTTCAAATGTTGCGCATGCGTGAAACCACCCAACCTACAGCGTCTGTGCGGCTTGCGTCTGTGGACTGCGTGACAGGCGTAAGTAAGCCATGTACCTGCGGCGCGCAGGCAAGTCAGTTACGCTAGAAACGTAGGGAGATTGATTGACAGCCTGTCAGCTAACAGATAACGAGGCAGTGTCGTTATCTATTGGAAAATGTTTAGCCCCACCACGTCCAGAGTTGATGAATTTTTATTCTCTTTTTTTTGATCATCATAATTACAAGGCTACTGCATCTCTATAATGCTATCATTGACAATTTGAAACAAAAAAAATCCTCCATACAACCTTTAATATATTTTTGTTAAAAAGATGGAAATGATTAACAGACAAAAAAACAGCACATCCGAGGCACTGTTTTTGAATTTCATTTTTGCTTTTTTGCTTTTTCAAAATTAAACCTCAAAAACAGAGTACTCCAGACCTCCTGCTTTTCTGTCTTTTAAATATCTGCCTTTAAGGACCTTGATGATCCCCTGTTTCTCACACATGTATCTGTGAGCCATGAGCACTCCCACTATCTTATTCTCACATTGATTAGTAAATAGTAAACAAATAATTAGTACTGAAAACTCCTATCCTAATACATACAATAGTATGCTATATAAGACAGTTATACACTAGTTATTTTCTTTGTTCTGGTGCCGTTGTGAGTTTTAATGAGAGCCTCACATGCTCAAAGACTTACAAAGAAAAACCCACATGATTTACAGCAGCTTACCAGAGCCAACCAACCTGTTAAGACACACGTATTGTGAGTAATAATCATATTGTGAATCCACATTGTGCTAATTACACTGTATGCTGCCCACACCTAGAAAATACACACACTGACTGACTTTTCTCCTAGTGTGTTAGCAAAACCAAGATGGAGTGTCTAATTGTACTGTTTACTTTGCCCTGTAGTTTTCAGTGTTTCATGGCATTTGAAAAGGCTAATAAATGCACCCAGACTCAAAAACTGTGCAGTGTTGTCAACTGTGGGCCACTGTTGTTGCAAAGTTTGGAAAGAACCAGGATTTTTTTTAAATTAGTCTGTAAAACAAGTCTTTCGTTGCACCAGTCCCAACTCCTATCCCCAAACAGTCATTATGTGCTATCTGTTACAAACTGCAGAAGATGGTGGTACTGATAAACTCACTGGTATTACAACGTATTACATAATGGCACCACTCAGTCTGATCAGCTTGTGTGGTAAACATGATGTAAACACAGAACACCCTGACCTAAAAGAGTGTGACAAAGAAACAAGGAGCTTGGGGGCGACGCAGCGGACAGGATCAGGGCATTTCGTTAAACTTTGATCGAGATAGTGTGACTGCCCGGCTGCGTCTGGTTTCAAAGACGCACACACTCTCCCCAGGTCTCACTGCCAGCCAACACTTTTAATTAGCCTCAAACCTTTCACTAACAAACCACCAATGCTACTGACAAGGCTCTGGCATGTTACTCTGTGCTTTGGCCAGACCAGAGTCCACTTTGAAATTGCCTTGTATAAAGTGTGTGTTTTTTGTTCCATGGGCTGTGCACTAGGTCTGTGGATTGTGGAGTAATTGCCACCTCTGTCCTTTAACATCACAGTATTGTGGCAAGAAATTACATTTTTTTTCTTCTTTGCCTGGTAAAGGCTAAAATGAAAATGTTATATTAAAGTATACTTTAGTCTTTTTGGTCTTTAGTCTATTACAGGGCTTGAAGGCATTCCAGGGCTTGAGGGTAACAATGTATTGTTGGTGTGATGGAAATCTGTATTGTGAAGAAAAGATTTCTCTCAGTCTCAGTCTGTCTTTGTGTAAATGAATGTGATTTCTACCTGAGACCAGAACAGTCATTAACATGTGTAAAGGCTCAACAGTCACCATCACAAAGGAAACTGTGTGCTGCCTTGGCTGTCCTCAAATGTAAGTCAATTGATTAGCACAAGTCTGTGAAACAAAAGTCGACTTTGATATGTATGTAACTTGTATTTCTGTATAAATACTCAGAGCTCAGATGCTCTAGTGGAGATGCTCTGAGGAGATGCTCTGGAGAGGACATGCTCTGGGGGGAGATACTTGGGAGATGGAGAGAAGGAGTCTGACGTTGGAGGGACATGCTACTGGAAAAGAGGCTGTTGGTCTGTAGCCAGGGCAGGCCTAAGCCAAGTCCATATCTGCTGGAAGAAGAAGGAGAATAAACCTTTGTCTGCATTCCAAAAACCCTTTGGGCTTCACAAATGGATTCATTATTTATCATCAAGAGATACATCATTTTTGCCACAACAGTTGTTTAAAGCAATTAAATATGAATTAGGCTGTAATATTTTATCAATATTAAATATACAAATGTAATATACAAAGATGAAGAAATGACCATAAGTTCAATTGGTGTAGTTAGGCCTATATTAAAAGGTCTGTACCCAATTTTCCCCCATGTATTTAAGTTAAAAAAACGTATCAGCTGTGTACTGTCTGCATCTAATTATAAAGCATTTTATTGTCCAAACAGCTTGCACAATTAGCATGCTAGTTGTTGTTATCATTACAAAGACGCAAAACTCTGCTCTTGCCTCTAAAAGTTGTAAACAGTGCTTATAAACTCATTGCAGTGTTTTTCAAATTTTTAAGACTGTAAAATCAATTTACCCAAATTCCAGATTATTATTTTTTTTTTAATTTGCAATTCAATTAGGTGCCACCCTTAGGCTTTCTCAGAGATAAAAATCTGGTCATGTCCCTGAATTTCTGTGCAGTCCTTATCTCAGGAACATTAATTCCATTTGACTCATTTTGATAATCATTTAAGATAACATTTCTAACTGTATTCTAAATTATCAAAGGGATTAATTGAGCTCAAATTTCAAGCTATCCGCCTTTTGCAGAGGACCACTCTCCTTCCAGAGATAGCAGCAGTGAGCCCGTCAGCGTAACTTAAAATGGAAGAAAACGAAATTCAGAGGTGGAATTGAAGTCTGTTTGAATAAGTCATGGTGCCCACATTCATTAGGAAATTGCCTGAATCCGCTTGTACTGGTCACTACGGAATCACTTCAAAGTTTGATGAAGGATTGTGACCAAAACCACATCTAGGCATTTCCCTCCTTGTTCTTCTGTAATTCAATATATTAACCGAAAACAGCCATTGTACTTTTCCTATAAATTCACAGTACTGCTTAAAAATTTAACTGAAAAACAAGAATAAAAGTACATGCTGGCAGACTCAGATTCCAATAAAGCATATCTTACTCTTTGGCAGATGAAAGGCTTTTAAAATGTTGAATATAATCTCAACCTAAAATAAAGGTCTTTACTCATCCTCTACCAGCAGGTTTTTACTGAAAGAGCAATGCAGACGAATAAGCAACTTCAGGGCAAAGTAAAATGTCAAATTATACATGTGTGAGGGGAAATCACAATATGTTCAAACTGCAAAGATTTTTACTTTCAGTGCGAAATGTAAAAAATGATGAAATTATGGGAATTGTTGCAAATAAATACATAATAAATACACAGTGCTTCAGTGACAATCCTTCATTAGATAAGGAGAAGTACAGACAATTCATTTGAATGCTTTTGTTTCCATTCATTTTTGCAGAAAAATTAAAGGGCCCTTATTCCTCCATTTTCTGATTTGTGTTATAATGTTGTTTCCTCATCAGAAACATACTGCGAGTTTTGTTTTGTTTCATTCAGACATGTTTAACACACAAATCTGCATATTTAGGTTCTTCTCCTCAAACAGAAAACACTCTGTTCCACCTTGTGATGTCATGTGGAAACAGAACTAAAGGTAAAAGGTATGGAATAAACTTCCAGTGCATAACATCACAAGGTGGAACATTTTGAGTTTTGGAGATGTAGACAGACTAATAATGCAGGATTACTCAAACATGTGAATGAAACAAAACACAACTCCAAATATGTTTTTAGTGATGTAACAACATTCTAACATGGCTAAGAGCTCACAAGAGTTAATTTTACATAATATAAGCCCTTTAAAATACATGATAGACCTAACTCAGTAAAAACAGTTTGAATGAATGCAATGAAAGAAAATATACTCAAACTTTTGCACAATAATATAAAAGAATAAGGTAGGCTAACCTGTATAAAAAGCTATAACTTTATAACTTTGCTTTACAATTGAATCAACTTTTTTTTTTTTAAACTACAAAAATGTTCACATGCAAGAGAAGTTTGTTTTTGGATCTTGACAAATTACAAACCACAAATCATCAGTCGTCCACAAGCAGAAGATCCACGGCCGCTGACTGTAAATGCTGAACATGTAGTACAGTGCAGTATCATCTTGATAGATAGCCTCCCTAACTCTTTGTCAAAACAACAAAAGAATGCACAGAAAACAATGATTTTAATGGTGAATAATTGTTTTAGAGTTATAGTATTTCTGTCAAAGTGAGATATTTGGTTCACCTTTCCCTTTTCTAATCATGTTGTGTAATGGGACTTGGGTGTAATGCCCTGCCTGTGTGATGCATGGAGCTGTATCCCAACAATGGGGTGACAAAGCTGTAGGCTGATTTAAGGGGAGATATATTTGTCTGGCCATTATCAAAAAATAAATGGTTTGTTAATAGGCCATTTTTTACATAATGATTTCTATCTAAAACGTATAAAAGATTATAAGACTATATTACAGAAAATTGACACTTTGAGCTTTTAGTCATGTTGGAATTCTGTCACCTTCTCAAAAACATACCCAGAGTTTTTACCCGGCGTGTTTTGTTTCTTTCAAATATGTCTGAGTAATCCTGTTTTATTAGTGTATCAGCCTCCAAATGCTGTGTTGTCACGAAGTGGTAGTTTTCAAGTTAACAGCTACCTTTTACCTTTTGTTCAGAGGAGCTTTGCTGTTCCAGAAATCATCCAAATGACTCTCGTGAAGGTGTATGGAGTTTAAAAACGCAGTGGAGCACTTTCTGTATTACCACATGACATCACAAGGTGGAAGAAGAGGGCTTTCTGTTTGAAAAGAACACAGCCTAAATTTCTGGATTTGGGAAGGAGAAAAGCACAATTCCAGATATGTTTTGATGAGAAAACATAACATAAATCAGAAAATATATAGGCCCTTTAAACCTGCAAAGTTTTTTGAGCTTATGGCCATGCTATATTGTTGTCCCCATCAAAAACATACGTGGAGTTGTGTTTTGCTTCATTCATACGTATTACATTAATGCATTAATCTAAGGCTGTCTTCTCTGAGCATTCCCTTCACATTATGTCCAAATTGTTGCATCACAGGCAAAAATTCTGCTCCTGTACAATTTTCAATTTTAAGCCATCACTGGAAACATTCTGCAGTCGAAGTGGGTTCACAGCAAGACCATAGTTATACATTTGCATAGTAGTTGCATTGTCTAAGGACTTAATTTGTGAATTTTGCCATTGTTCATTCCCACTGCATACAGCAAAGGGAGCTTGAAAGTCTGAATACTTCATACCTATACTACCCAAACTGAGGTGTATAGTTTTATAAAGTGTGTTCAGTGTATAGTTTTATAAAGTGTGTTTAGTGTATAGTTTTATAAAGTGTGTTTAGTGTATAGTTTTATAAAGTGTGTTCAGTGTATAGTTTTATAAAGTGTGTTCAGTGTATAGTTTTATAAAGTGTGTTTAGTGTATAGTTTTCTAAAGTGTGTTTTCCGAATGTAAGTATTATTTTAAGTTAGAAAATTTGAAATACAATTTCGAAGGTAACCAAAAGCATGTTTATAAGGAAATTGAAACCACAAAAATACATAATATGTGTTCTTAAAAGTAATCAAAGCAGATGACATAATGGAAAACACAGGAAAACCTGGTAGCTTTTGTTGTCCAGACAACTGTTTGGGTGGATACTCCGGTTTCTCCTATCAACATAAAACATGTACATAGGCTAATCCTCCTGCCTGGTTGTAGTGAACAAGATCCTGGCTCAAAATCCGGAGATGGGTCTAACTGTAGTCATTGCACACTGGCTGAAGAATGTACTGGTCAAACAGACAATAAACAATAGATTTGGCGTAAAGGACTTGACAGCTCTGCGGTAGAATACATTACATTATAACATACATTATAACTACAAAAACAGTGAAATAAACACAACTAAAATTACTGGTGAGTTTTGTCATGGTATCTGAAAAGGTCACATTTATGCCATTAATAATAAGTGAGTCTATGAAAATATTATGTATGTATACTTTTACTATTCCAAGGATGCTGAGTGTAGGTTTTCTGGTCTGTTTACCACATATATATTTTAGCTCATGCATTAGTATAAATAACTGACGACAGTAATTTGTCATCTGAAGACATTCAAAGTGCCTTCAGTTCCACTAACTTGGTTTGAAAAATGTTCTTGCATGTATTTATTTTAAGACGCAAAAACTCAAAGCTTGTTTGCTTGCAGATACACTCTGGGCTCTAACTCCAGTGATATGTTGCGCTGAAATGTTAAAAATCACATATGAATAAATAAATAAATAACTATGACAGGTCTGACTACTAATTTGACTAAAACACAATTAAGATTATAATATTTCAGATTTTTGCACAAAACATTCATATTCCTTTTCCCAGTCTGGCGATTTTTTTTAGGTTGAAAGTTTTACTTCCTGGTTGGAAATCCTGATGTCACACTGGGGAATTCATAATTAATGTTACCTAGAAAAACGTACATTATTATCTGACAAATACAAATAAAAAGAAAACACCTTTATTGTGTTGAATTCATATTTTATTAAAACAAATATTAAAATCTATTTCTTAAGTGTAAAATGTGCCTAACTTTTGGATAGAATTCAACTTAGTGTGATGCCATCAGTGTGTTTAAAAGTATACTTTAAAATATTTTTCAACTTTTCTTCACAAATTGCTTCTTGCTTTGTGTAAAACTATAATTTATATTTACAATAGTTATAGTCTCAACAAATTAAGTCAAAATTAAGATCCCCATGATTTTCTATTGGTGGAAGGTCTAATGTTTGTGTAGGATCAAATGAGTGTACTTCTAGCTGCTTAGAAGTAGTAATTGTGCAACTTGATATGTTTTAATGAACATATATGACCTTCATCATTCTCACTCAAACACAAGAAGAGGACTACCTTAAAGTGCTTATATTACACTATTTTCTGATCCAAGTGCTCCACTGTGTTTTTAAACTCCATACCTTCACTATTCATTTGGATGATTTCAGACCTGGAATTACCGATCTCTACTGAATTAAAGGTAAAAGGAGCTGTTAACTTGAAAACTACTGCTTCAAGACATCACAAGGTGGAACATTGCATTTTGAGGTTTGGAGATGTAGACAGACTAATAAACGACTACTCAGACTGATAAAGGACTACTCAAACGTAATGGACTGTCCATAGCGGGAATCACATCAACAATGTTACATTTAGTTACCAAACATCTCTATCGATCTGCTGCTTCACCGGGTATGCTGAATGATGAAAAGTCTGGAAATATATTGATTACATCCATGTTAGTGAACTACTAACCACTCTTTTAGTCTTTATTTTTCTATTAGCAACATGGCCATGACTTGCCAAGCATGTACACTTCAGCTTATCAAATTACAACACAACAAAAGCTATTGCAGTGGGTTACATAAAAATCTGCATTCACACTTTTGTTATGAAGTTGTGTTATTGTATTAGAGCCATTGTGGTGTGCAAACAAATCTGTTCAAATCAATTCTCTGTTCTCTCTGTCTCATCTCTGTTGAAAAATTCTATAATAAAATATGACAGTTTGCACATGGACGCCAGAGCTTATTGAATAGTTGCCTCATTTCTCCAAATAATCTAGGCCAACATATTCCTCGTGGCGTTGTGCAAACAGCATTGCCTCTAATGGTGTGATTTATCCCACTAATACACTTACTAGAGATGGGAATTTCTCACAGACTGCGTTGTTACACACGCACACACAATGGATGTTCAAACTTAATTCAAAACAAAACAAACTTGGCTGTTTCTCAAAATAAATGTTGTGTGCAAGTGGGTGATTCTAATACGCCCCATGTTGAAACAAAGCAGCACCACATTATCAAAAAGAATCATTGATGATATTATATTTGGTACTGCTGCTAACAAAGATGTCAAGTGTCTGTTGCCTCTTTTAGACAGACAGAAGACATCATACATTGAGTTCAATGCTGTAATATTCCCATATAAGACAATGTGTCATCTACATTTGACCCTTCAACCTGGAGCAGTGTGTGACAGCAGTGCAGCACCCTGAGGTCCATTTCTAGAACTTGAGCCAAACTTTTTTTTTTTTTAAGAAAATGACTTTGTGTCTCTATTGTCATGATGCTCTGTAAGGAGTTTTTTTTTTTTTTTGCACTGTCCCAAAAACTATGACCACTGAGGGAAAACTGCCAAAGTCAATTGAATGTTGGGGTCAGAAAAGTGAAATGCAAAATGTTGTGATCTAATTATGTAGTTGGTTGGCAAGACATTGGGAGGAATACTTAAAAATGTTATTTAGCTGCGGAGGTTGAAAAATGTGTATTCTAAATATGTATTTTTGGTATGTATTATATTAATGATGGGACTTTTGGCTCTTTTTTAGGGATCCGAATCTTTTGGATCCATTCATTTAAAAGAGGCGTTCAAAATACCATTCTACCAACTAATCACTAAGAGAAATGACCAAGGCTCTGTTTAAAATGCTTCAAATTGGGAATGCTTCAAACTCTTTGGAATGATGCCATCCATCCATTTCCTTCTGCTTATCTGGGGTCATGGGAGCAGCACTCTAAGCAGGGACTCCTCGACTTCCTTCACCTCAGACACTTCCTCCAACTCCTCTGGGGGAGCCCCAGGGTGCTCCCAGGGCAGCCGAGAGACACAGTCCCTCCAGCGTGTCCTGGAATGATGCATAGTCTACATAAAATGTTACACTACAATAATAACAATTTGCTATTATGATGCCAAATATACTTTTGTGCATAAATCTCTCACTCACGTTGATGAGTTGATTCTTAAGATGGTTCAGCATTCAGGAAAGTAATGCATAAAAATTAGAATGAAAAAAATTTGTTATTTAAAAAAATGAGTTCTGGTTCCAGTTGTTGAACATTAATGAACTGTTCAAACAATTTGACTCGTCCATGAATAACTATTATCTATGTTACTTCCCAATATTGGTTATAGAGACCAAAACCAAAGTAAAGGCTCTTAACAATAAAATGACATTGTTGACATGTACAGTAAATACTATATAATTGTCATTGGAGCGGTAAACACAAGTGGCTGTTTTGAACTGTAATGCTGAAAGTGGATCCTGCAGGAAGAGGCTGGTGTGTATGTCACTGATTGATAGACTGAAGTGTGAGCCTGAAAGCTGATGCAGTCACAGTGTGTTTTATTGTAAACCATGTGTCTGTGTGCGATTGTTTACAGAAGGGGTCAAGTGTTTTAGGTTTGAAAAGTTTGTTTGATGGTCATCATGTCTGGTTTTCAAAGCAGGTCTGCGCCAAAGCTTCGGACAGCCAGACATGCAAGTTTGAAACAATTAATGACACGATGTCCCTTTAGAATTATAAGGTTCTATATATGTTTTGGATAGTTTTGAGAGTTTGAGGTTTAAACTTGTGGCCTCTCATAGAGCACAGTGGAGTTAGAAAAATGGGTTTTGCCACAGACTCTATATATAAATGGACATAGCCAACCCACTAGCTGCAGAGTTCCAAGTAACCATGGGTAGATCGACTCTTTCCAACAGACTTTTAACTGAAAAATTGTCACCCCCTCTCTCTGAAACTGCTGCTGTGAGCCTTGCCATTTTGGTCATGATCCTGGTGTTTTTATTTTGCTGTAACTAAATTCCTATTATATGAAACTGGCTCCATATTCGCTTCTAAGACTGTCAGCACTGTGAGCTTCATTTGCCAAACGCTATGGGTGACGCTGCCCTCACTCAATCCACTTCTTTATACAGTCAATGGTTTTTACTCAAATAAATCAACACAATTTTCGAAACCTTACAAGAACTTGATGAAAATGTGCAGAAGGTATTCATTCATCCATCCTTGTTCTTCTACTTATTCAGGACTGGGTCATGGGGGCAGGAGTCTAAGCAGGTACTCCCAGCTTTCCCACACCCCAGACACTTCCTTCAGTTCCTGCGATGGGACAGCAAGGCATCCCCAGGCCAGCTGTGAGGCATACAGTATGAATTACTCAGTTTCAACAAAAATGTCAGATGGAACTTTATAATTCAGAAGGAACAATGGGGCAATTTGTCAGGAACAATGAACAATGTATTCTTTGCATCGGAGTGGAATTTGCTCAGGAGCTAGAGAGAAAAAGAATCAGCCTACCATACATGTTATATAGCAAAACCTGAGGACCATAGAAACCACCCAGACACAAGAAGAATATGGAAATACCAAACAGAAAGGCTCCATATAGTCCATGAGTGGAAACGTGGACATTTTTGTTTGTTTTGTTTTGTTTGAGATATAGATAGTTCCATCCTGTTTATATATTGCTAATAGGTTATGGCAACTATGGGTCCTAAAACCAGAAAAAAATGATCTTCCATAATACTTGAGTTAGGGAAATGGAAGTTAAAGATCATCTGTGTAATATCTGAGTATGCAACCTCTCTGGAGATAGTTTTAGTTTGCTTAGAATGTTCCAAATTAAGGCATTTAAATCTGTGTATCATTAGTTCATTCGTTTTTTTTTTTTAAATAAAACCAAAAATAAGAAAATTATAAATCAACTATTTTCTTCATTATTTGTCTCAACCAAAATGAAAAAAACTGATAATGGTTTGTTTTTTTCACTTGAATAAATGGATGAATAATGGAAAAAACGGATAACAGTCGTTTCCAGTCGCCGCATACGGACTGAACCAGGACTGAACCCCGAACTGAACCAGGACTACACCAGGACTAAAACAGACCAGGACCAGACCAGGGCTGAGACCACGACCAGACAGGAACCAGGACGAGGACTGAGACTGGGACTGAGACCAGGACCAGACCAGGACTGAGACCAGGACTGAGACTTGGATTGAGACCAGGACTGAGACTTGGATTGAGACCAGGACTGAGATTGGGACCAGATCAGAACTGAGACTAAGTCTGAGACCGGGACCAGATTGGGACTGAGACCAGGACTGAGACCAGGACCAGACCAGGACTGAGACCAGAACTGAGACCGGGACCAGACCAGAACTGATACCAGAACTGAGACCAGGACTGAGACCAGGACTGAGAACGGGACCAGACCAGGACTGAGACTGGGACCAGACCAGAACTGTGACCAGGCCTGAGATCAGGACACATGAACGAATGAGACACGGATTCATTTAACTTGTTAGGTGTGCCACTAGACCAAGTCACAGGTCAGATCTGTGGAGAGTCGATCTCCTTTCACAGTAATAATGCATAAAAAATAGATATGGTTAATGCCATTCTGTGAAACATTCAGCAAAGCAATAAAATCTCCATGGAAACAAATGGACCCCTAGCAGAAAACCTACGCTTACCACAATCTCCAAGCTGAAAGACAGGGACACAAACCCTCTTTTTGTGATAGTTTTTTCGTATTTTAGTTTTGTGCCGATTGAAAATAATGCTAGAGGTGACATTTACCCAGACGTTAGTAATAACTTCAAGAGAATCAATAATGAAGGTAGAAGATACAGCTAAAAGTGCTCACAAATAGTCGGGAGAAAACTTTGGAGTAATCTCCCGTGGCAACAGCAAATAAAATCTTTAGTGCAGTTTTTCCTTTTTAATTCAGCGTTTATGGATTGGAGTGGGGTCTTTATGTGCGACCTTCTGCAGATCAATGGCTTACCTGTGCCTGGGACTTATGAGCCTTAATTTCAACTTAATAAAGATAAATACGAAGGCTGTGGAAATAAAAATCCTTTTGTTATTCCAAGCCAGGGTGAAAATCTATTCTTTATTTTGTATTTTGTAGATTAACTGACTCATGATAGTGTGTATAACATGGAAAATGAATCCAGATTTACAATTTATATTTCCAAGTTACATCACAGTCACCATATTTGTGAAAGTTTCTCCTTGTGAGTGACAATAAAACCATCATTTAACATGCAGAGACCTAGAGCTTTTGTGTGGACAGCTGTCTGTTTGAGTGGCTGTGTAGACGAGGGCACAAGAAAGAAAGCAATGATAAACATGCAAATTTATACCAGTAGTAGATTTTCTTTTAGTGCACTATGTAACTTGTCTCGTTGAAGATTACATTTTGCCATTTTCTGATCTCTGTTATGTTTCCTCATCACAAACATACCTGGAGTTGTGTTTTGTTTCATCCACACATGTTTAACACACAAATCCTGCATATTTAGGCTGAATTCTTCAAGCAATGTCACTTACTTGTCTGCACGGAGATAGGTTTGTTTAATGCCATACTGTGGAATATTTTTGGGTTACATATTATAATGCTTTCTTACACAGTTACATTACAGTATGTCACATTGTACCTTTATCAGGTTGGTACAAAGTGCAGTTTAAAATAGAGTCTCACATTATGACAAAAACTCTAAAAGCTTCCATTTTCTGTCCAGACACTTCAAAAAATAAAATAAAAATCCCAATCTATAATAGTTTCCCCTTTACATCTCTTTTACAGCCATCATCCTCAGATATTTTTTTTTTTGGAACGCATTTGACTTCCAAAGTGCTTCTCACATAGCTGGCAATTACAAATGGATTTTCAGAGGTGTCATCTGACCCACGTTTCTACATTGCAACTGCCTCAGGTAATTCCAGGAAAAAGAAGCAGTGCAAATGAACATCGAGGGCACAGACTATACACTGGTACACTGTATTCAATCATTGTGTGTCACAGCAGTTAGTCAGTCACAGGAGAAGTGTTTTAAACCATCCTCTCTTGTCATCCATGTTTTTACAACTGATTATTTTTTATACTTTCCAATGGCATGTGATTTTTTTTTTACAATCTGCTTTTCCACTATCTAAAGGTGTATTGTGTAATTTTTCTGGCGAAGAGGTACAATCGCCTGCTTATTTCTATGAATATGTCATAGCTTTGCTTAGAATGTTCCACAATATGACACTAAACAGCTTTATCTTACATTTACTCCAGTACAGGTGGTTTTATAGCTCAAAAATACCTAGAAAAACAGGCATTCTAACTGTGACCAGGGTTGCCTCTCCACAGATCCAACCTGTAACTTAGTCTGGTTTGGTTTCCATGAGGATAGAAAGTTTTAATACCATACTGTGAAACATTCCAGACAAAGCAATAAGATCTCCATGTAGAAAAGCATTTGATGGACCCTCCATCAGAAAAATTACACATTGCACCTTGAAAACATCCTATCCAATCATCTATCTATTTGCCGCGGTTTAATTCTTTACAATCTGCCGTTCTGCTGTGGAGCGTTTTTAACCCATGCGGTCAACTTTGTAGATAATCTAACAAGGCAAGAAGGCCAACTGGGAGCAAAATTGGATTTCCAGCCAGTCGTTGTTTTTTCTAGATTTCCACAGCAGTAATGGAATGAATATGCAAATTTCTGAAACTTGCTTTTGGAAATACGCATTATCTTTGCCTTGTTGGTGTCAAAAGGGGAACGTGGATGAGATTTTTCCATAAATGATTTTAAATTGAAAATGTTAAGAGTCACATGCTGGAAAACGAAGGCGCTACTGCAACATGGCTTCCTATACAATTCCTATACATCACTGTCCGCATCTTAAAGGCTAAATAAAGAGGGCTGACCACAAGAGGTGAAACTCGATCTGAAAATGCAGTAAGGAAATCCACCGCACTCACATAGCACCTGACAGGAAGAGCCTATTGATAACTGGATTGCATAGGCACACAGAAATACTTTGAAAAGGTCAGCACATTTCTTGCTTAAAAGACTTAATGTAGTACAGACTCGCATGTCATGATGAGACTTCTGGACAATGGTAAATAGGAAGGAGTTTGCATTTTATTTTGCAAAAACACCAATTACTTAGATATTGATACAGCCGATGTCTGATATCAACATTCCTTGGGGGAAACTGAAAGCGCAACTCAGTTAGAAGCTCTGTAACTCAAATTAAACTTTATCTGAGCTTTAATTTAATACAATCTGATCGGAAAGAGCTGATTTAACTGCCACAAACAAGTCTCTCACACATAAAATTACAGTCACACATTTTTTCTTGAAACATTTCTGTCATTGTATGCTAATGTGTGCATTCTGTGACCATGGCAACTGATGTAGAAGACCCCAGCATGATGTCACTGCAAAGTAAAATGCATTTTTGTATATTTTTTAGAGATTGCAGAGCCTAAGATGTTATGTGTGTTTTTTTTGTTTTGTTTTTTTCTTTTAGAGTGAAGAGGATGGAGAACATCTGAGGAACAGCTCATGTTAGATGTTTGGAGATCAATAAAAGATTGATTGATTGAGATGGTTGAGAACAGTGTAGTGGAATTGAGAGATAGTGAATATACTGCCAGATTATGATGGAAGAGAAACTATAAAGGATGGCTGGAAAAGCAAAGATATCAAGGGATGTTGAGAATATACAAGCTGGTGTTCATGTTATAATTTCACATGTGTTGTGTCACTGTTGACGTTCACTGTCAATGTCAATGTTGTTTGAAATATTCAAACACAAAATCCAGAAATGTTGAACTGTACTATTATGATGATGATGATGATTTTTATTATTATTAGTAGTAGAAGTAGTAGAAAACCATATCTGCAATATGACATTTAGACAACAAATTCTACCGTACAATTCTGATCTGTCCTCCAGCCCAGTTTTAAATAAGTTTTAAATGTTATTCAGCATTCTGTAATGTGAAGGCAACCTCTTCATGGGTTTCAGAGTGATTCGAAATTTGTACCGTTGCTATAGCAGTTGGTAACTAAACTTGAAGTAACGTGAGAGTTGGCAGAAGAGGCATGAGGGTGTATGGTGGTATAGTGGAATAGTATTGTCCATTCCAGTCTAGTGCAGTCCAGTCTGGTTATGCTCCATTGTAGGGAGTATTATACCTTTCATGACGTAGGCCAAAATAACAAGGATTGAGCTGGCAGTGCTTGAGTGCAACTTCTCTAAAAATAGCAATCAACAATTCAAAATAAAATATCCTTTGAATGTTGAAAAGTGCTCAAAATGGAATTGATAAACAAAAAGCTCAATCCCATGAAGAGAAAGAGAAAACATATATTATGTTATTAGTTTAAGCACATCCTAATTATATCACTCTTAAAAGTTCCCTGCCATCATCATATTTTTTATTTTCTGTTTTATCAGCCTAATACCCTTGATGTTTTAATTTTGCACTTACATTAGTCTAAAAATGTCATTTTAATAGAATCTTATTAAACAGATAGAATATGCGCCTCCAGCTTGCAGACTGAACGCTGCCATTTTGCCAGGGGAATAGTAGCAGCTAATTTACAGTGATGAAAATGCTGACTCTGCTATTCGGAACTGGCACTTTCTCAATTTCAGATGTGAACTTGTGACCGACTTAAGAGTTTAGTAGTTGGAATCTGCCCCTAAAACTTATAACTATTTTCTACTTCCACACACAATACACATAGGGTTAAGACTAATGACAAAACTACACTTTTTTCTACTTTCCAAATAATATGCTTCAAGAGTTTCTCCAAATGTAATACCCAAACTATAATTACCACTGGGCCCTCCTGTAGTTTTTGCACTCCACTCTTCCTATAGAAGTCAATGATTGTTCTTAATAGCTATGGCCTGGCTTAAGTCTGTTCTTGACCCTTTCACAACATTTAAACATTTCCACATTTGTCTTAACAAGTGAAATTGGTCTCTTATGTACTTGTAGCTCCGTATTCCTCTACTGGTCCATTAATGCCATGCTGTAACAAGAGCAGGAGCGCTGTCCATGGTGCTGAAGTGGAAGCTATTTAAATGGAGGCTGTAGCCATGGCGATAACAATATAAATACATGAGATTCTTTTGGGGGGTAGTTACATTTTGGTGGTCTTCGTCTGGACTGGGTTTTAAAAGTGAACTGTGTAATTTTTGTGGTAGGGGGTCTGCCACAAGCTTGTATCCATAGAGACATATTATTATAGATTACATCTTTGCATGAAAGGTTTCACAGTATGGCATTAAACTCATTTATGTTCTATTTATTCAGTTGCATGTGTTTTACTGCTGAAATATACTACAAAAGCATGCATTTCTCTTGTGAATGTGCTCATCCCTCCACAGATCTGACCTGTAAGTTGGCCTAGAGGCATTGCAGGAGTGTCTTCATGAAAACAGAAAAGTTTAATGCCATATTATGGGGCATTCTAAACAGAGCAATAACATTTCTATGAAGACAAGCAGGTGGCGAACTCTCTACCAGAAAGTTAAAGTGCATCTTTAAGAGGAACACATTTTGCCCAACTTCAGACTGAACCCATACTTCTTCATAACTCCTAAGTGAATTATCAAACTGACACATATTAGCTATATGTTTTTTATAATCAACAAACCAAATGAACGAAACTAAAGGTTTCAAGAAACTCATTATTTACAGAGACATCCAAGGTTTCATGCATTTTCTTTGAATTACATAAACATGAAAAACATCTGAGGAGGGCTTTTATTTAACTGAATAGAATGCAATATAATGTGAAACTTCAAACTTTAATTTAGTTCACTATTTACAAAAAGAAATCATACATTTTGCAATATATTTAACATTACTTTTTTCTGTACTGAAAGAAAAAATGTCTTCTGTTGCACTGGGTTGTTACATTTCTGCCAACACAGCTCATATGGGAATTATCATAGCTAAACAATGTGTACTTTGGTACTATGGCGTGTTTTCTGCTGTTCAATTATTTATAACCTAATAACAGAGAATTCAGCATTACAGGTCCAAGCAACTTCAAACAGAGAAACCAGAGAAATCCTTTTTGCAGATACCAAAATACAAAAGTGTATCCTGCTTTTGGAGCAATAGCAAAGACCATTCAAATGAACTGCTTTATCTCTGTGTGAGAATAGCTGGAGATCATTAGTATTGCCAGAATGTACGCCACTTACTGTGCCACTTAGCTCCCTGCGGTTTTGCTAAATTCACAGTAGTCCCTTATAATGATCCCTTTTTGCATGCATCCTCATTACAACTATAGGAAAATATTACTGTGCTGGGACTCTGGGTGACATGGACGCTCACCCTTTGATCAGCACCAGACACTAAAAGCTTCTAATTGCTGGCTGTGATACTCAGGGTTATAGGTGGATATAGGAAATGGGTCAACAATGGCTGCAGAAGATTGGGGTCTATATAATGAAATAAACAAATACACAGAATATTTAGTATACATTTTAATGGTAAAAAGGGTTGAGGTATTGGCTTAAAGCAGGGATGTCCTGCTACCTTAATAAAGCCAATACCAAATGTTAAGTGTGTGCTATTGAGGATTTAAGCATGACTTAAAGAGACAGTTCAGAATTTTTACATTGGACCTCATTTCCTAGTTAGTCAAAGTGTTGGAGACAGGTAGAGACACTTTTTAACATATTCCATCCAGTCCTTGTATTTGCAGAGGTCGCTGGTGCTAGGCTAGTGCATGTCAATGACCATAGTTAGCCTGCCACTAAAAACAGTCTTACATACTCCACAAAACACTCGAAGAAAATCTATTATTACGCCAGACTGTCGATGTGATTGTCTGTGTCGATAGAATAATTTTAGATGTAAAACCAACCTTGCATTTGAAGGATTTATGTCTAAGCAGCAACAGCGATTTATACTTCCTGATAGAAAGCTTGGCAGCGGCGGATTGATATATGAGACAATAGTCCCTCAGTATTCAACAATTCATGAGATGCGAGCTTAGTTTTATTTCAAACATTATTCTATCAACACAGACATTTCCATCGACAGTGTGACGTAATAATAAATTTGCTTAGGGTGTTTTGTGGAGTGGGTTAGACTGTTTTTAGTGGCAGGGTAACTATGGCCATTGACATGCACTAGCGTAGCACCAGCGACCTCTGCAAATATAAGGACAGGATGGAATATTTTAAAAAGTGTCTCCAAACGTCTCCAACACTCTGGTTAAGTAGGAAATGAGGTCCTATGTGTAAAATTCCGAACTGTCTCTTTAAGGTCAGGTGGCTCATTCTAACTTGTTGTAAATGCACATATTTTAATTATTCACAGTACTGACCACCAGTCTATGGCCCTGGATCAGCCCTCTGACTTCTTGTTTCCATAGAGATGTTATTTGCCAAGAATATTTCACGGTATGCATTAAAATTTTATTCAGTTATGTGTGTTTTTATTGCTAATAAAATATCTTAAAAAACAAGCCTTTCCACTGCGAGTTGGGTTGCTTCTCCACAGACCTAACCTGCGACTTGGCCTGATGGCGCCACTTCCCCATGGAGATGAGACATTCCAGAGAAAGCAATAACATCTCCATGGAAACAAGCAGAGAAAAGCATGAGAAAAGTTACATAGTGCAAGTTGCTGTTTCATACTAAAGTTGTATCCTTGAGCAAGACACTACACTCAAGTCTCCGTGCCAGTGTGGGAGTGGTCAGAGAGGCTGGTGTCATAGCAGCCAGGGCACAATTCACTAAAGGATTCTGTATCAATTTTATACTTTTGGATCGGCAGTTTGAGTTGGCTTTAGTCCTGCTGGAATTCATACTCCACCATCTGTTTCAACTCTTATCTGCCAACACAGTCAATATTTAGGACAAATCGCTTCATATTTGATGGTAGCCTATTAAGTGGCAGTTGTTGTCTGCACACTATTTGGTTAATATGACAGAGATTATAATACTAAATTATTAAGCAATATATACTTTTTTTTTCTATTTGACTCACTCAGCGTCTGTTTCATTGAAGATAACGAGCAGAGTAGCCTATAGGATCCCATAATAAGCTGATTACATAGACCTACGGCATCCCATAATAATTTCAAACGTTGCAAGACCCCAGCACTGTGTTAATTCGCGCTACTACAGGTGGGTGGTGATTTGGAATAGTATTTTGCCAATTTAAGCGCAGAACTATTTCACAAAGCGAACCAAGAAGGCGGAAAATAGTTGATGAGTTTGCGGCAGTGGCCAGTGCGTGCGTCAGGGAGGGACACTGTAGACGATCGAGCGAGGGAGTAGACGAGGATACGAGGAGAGAAGGGAGGAAGGGGGCAGGGAAGGAAACGAGGATGGGAGGAAAGTTGTGAATGTTTGGCATCACCGGACCTTTGCGCAACTAAAACCCCGGGACCATGAACTCATCGGCGGGAGCTGGAAACTACCGCAGGGGCTCCACCAAAGGCGAAAAGGTAAGTCGTAATTTTACTATATTTGGCGCTTTTACGATATTTCCTTTGTTGTGGTAGAAAAAAAACGAGAGCAGAGTTGTGTTACGCGGAGTTGTTGTATGGCTGGTTTTAAGTTCTGCCGCATCAGATCATATTCACAAGAACAATTGCACAAAGTCAAAAAAATACGCACATGTCAAAGGTGGGTGTCACAGCGCATGTTTAAGATTTTGGAACGTCCTTTCACTATAGTTTGAGGCACTAAACCATCTATTCGTGTATACTTTTAGATTGTGTAAGATGTTTCCATGTTATTTTGAGAGTTGATATAAACTTGTCCCCCATTTTGGCATAAAAATGTCACTTTCTCTCAGAAAACGTCAACTATAGGCTATACACGAACATTTAATTCACAAATTGGCACATGCGTAGCGATAGCATTGCTTATATTGCTGGATTAGTTCACTGCTAACTACCACAAAAACTTACCAACAGTGCACTTATGATTTACTTAGAATCACTGAAACTTTATATCAACATTGCCATTTTGGAACCAAGCTCTATAGGCTATTAATTTTGTATGCTGCTTTATTTTGCTAAGAAATTCATTAGAAAGTTGTTATAAAATAGGATCCTCTGACTGTTTCTTGTACTGTAAATTTCTCTCTGTTGAGGCCAACCCACAGTAGAGTTAGTTTGCCCTCTGCTGGACATCTCTAGCCTCACACTGGCTCTACACAAAGCCTATACCAACGTCACCACTTCTCCAAGGCCTTCACTGCATTTATAAGCTTGAATGGATGTGACAAGTTCTGAAAGTTATACATGGATTTCAAGATATGGCAGCCGGCTTCCGTGGTAATAGCAATTTAGCAATTAAAATAAAAATATTATATCTGTTAAATCATAGACGTAGAATTAATGTCTATGGGGAAAAGTCATCACGGGGTTCTCACAAAGTCCTTCAAATCAGGAAGGAATTATTTGTCTGAAACCTATGATTCTACATATTTAATCATATTGTCGTCTGCATGAAGACATCTCAAAGTCAAAACATATAAAACTTTAGCTTGACAATGCGGTTGTTACAAAATAGGGAAGTGGAACCCTTTCTGACAGAGATGCAAATAAGAGGAGAGGAGATGGTGAAGCCTGATTTTCTGTTGTTATGTGTAAGGAAGGATCATATAGAACTGTGGCTTATATTTCTGTTAAAATATATTAAAACACTAATGTAAGTAAAGCTTAAAACATTCACAACATTGGGCTTTTTCTTTGCATTTGACCCATCGACGTAATCCTGGTCAGAGTAACATAACTTATTCTTTTTCATCAGCTGAGCCATTGCACCACATCACAGTCAGTCCATGCCTTGTATGCAAATGTATGTGTATTTTTGGTAAAGTAAAAGAAAAGTCTGTCATGATGAATGATGGCTGGAACTTTCCACTGGAATGTGATTATGCCTGTTGTTTTGAAAATAGAGAATCTCAGAGTCTCAGAATAGCGTTCTGTCTCAAACTTTTGGGAAAATAATATGCAACTTGTTATATAATAGTAATATGCGACGTATTGAGAAGTATAAACTAAAAACTTGTGATGAGTAGCTTTTGGATGTGCCTCGTATTGCACTTGTCACCTGGTACATGACAGCATAAAGGTATTGAGGACATAAAGGACACTTGTGAGCTTTAAACCATGTTGTTACCTCATTAAAAACATACCTGGAGTTTTGTTTTGTTTCATTCACACATGTTTGAGTAATCCAGCATTATTATTCTGTCTACATCTTTAAAGATCAATGTTCTCTTCCACTCTGTGACATTATGTAGTGGTAGTTTTCAAGTTAACAGCTATCTTTAACCTTTTGTTTAGCAGAAATTGCCATTTCCAGGTCTGAAATCTCACAAATTATTCTAGTAAAGGTGTATGAAGTTTAAAAACACAGTGGAGAACTTCCTGTATTACCAAATAATATCACAAGGTAATATGAGTTCTGTGTGAGAGAAGAACTCATCTTAAAGATGCAGGGTTTGTGGGTTAATAAAACAAAACACAACGATGAGGAAACAATTTTATAACATAGATCAAAAAATATAATACATCTTAAATCTTTATTGTAAAAAGAAAAAAGTTTGTTGACTTTTGAAACCCTCACCATCAATTTATACAGGCTTGGGACTAGCTCAAAGAGAACACTGCATGACTTATGACTCCATGTGGTTCGTGTGGGAGTTGTATCAAATTTAATTCAATCCCTGGATTTCGGAGTGATGAAAATCTAGCACAGTTGCCATGGTAATCAACAATTCAAAATATTATATATATTGTCCTAAAAAAAAGTCCTAAAAAAGTTGGATTAAACAGGAAACTGAAACTAGAGATTTTTGCACTTTTCAGTATATTGGCTACCGGCCTTAAATCTTCAGCAAAGGCCAATATTTTGTTTTAGCCGGCCTGCACATAAAGCTTTATTTGAACACTTAAGAGCAAAGTTATCACTGTACAAAATGTGACTACACAGCTATCTTATAAGTTTGTGGTTAAAATAACTGTGAGTTAATGGTAAATTACATTACAGAATTTGGGAAAATAATCTAAATACTACATATTCACCCAAAAATGTCAAAAGAATAAAAAAAAAAAAAGAAAAAAAGAAAAATGTTTTAAAAGAATGTATCAGCCATAAGTTTTTACACATTCTAAACAATCAGTATCAGCATCGGCCAACAAAAAACGACATATTAATTGATCTCTATCTGAAACAAACGAATATTCAAGTAGTGGCATAAACACATACCTCCATTTTCTGTTGACTCTTTTGGACTTAGACAAACTTTATTGATCCACCAGCAAAATTATTTGAACACAGTAGCTCACACATCACAGTATATTACAATAACACAAAGTACTAATATAAATGGTAATAATAAATTCAAAATAAGTAGCAAAAATAGCAAGAGACAGGTGTCAATGAGGCATAGTTATGTAAATGTATATGTACAAGTCAAAATAAATATAAATATATAAATATATATATAAATACAAGTAACTGACTGGTAATACTTATAATAATAATACAATGTAAATATATTCCTTACAAGTGGACACTGCATACTGTCTGGAGTTTTCTTGACCTTTTCAAACTATTAAGCAGCAATATCCAATCAGCATGAGCATATGAGCCTTCTACTAACATAATTGTAATGACACGTTCTGGAAATCCTACACTCAAAATTCAATCAAGCTTTATGTGTTTTTAACTTCTGTATTCTTCAGTATTGCCACACATTTTCTTCTACTGTTCCATTAGTGCAGTGACCAGTGGCTGTGTGTGGAGCTCAGATAGCAGGATTGAAGTCGACAAGAGCCGCAGGGCAACTGTAGCGGCCAGTCCACAGAGCTTAAGTGTCTGTGACCAGAAGTTGGACTTTTTGAGCACTCCCAGACACGAGCTATTAAATTCAGCCCTAATCTGGAATTCATTTGCATAGAAAAGAATTCATTAAGACCGCCAGTGGATTTTGACGCTGCTCATCCTTCTCTGGGAAAATGTGGACCTGACCTTGCCTCTAAGTCCTGGGCTTGTTATGATACGTTCTCAAATTTATAATTATAATTTTATCTTATATGAGGTTCATATTTGGTTTAAGACAGTTGGTGGTCGCAACTTTGGCTAAACCTTATAGGGTTGTCAAGTGTTGACATTGAAAAAACTTATTATAAAGTGGTATATTTTGTGAATAATTTTAGAATGATTGTTTCTCAGAACTAGTTTAAGAAACCTCTGATATTTGTGTTGACAGTAACATTCTATTGTCTAAAGATGTTTTTTTTTTTCTTCTTAAAAGTCCTATATCACACAAAATTGACCTGTGAGCTTCAGGCCATGTTATAATGTTGTTACCTCTTCAAAAATATACCCGAAGTTGTATTTTGTTTAATTCATGCACACTTTAGTAACCCTTTATTATTAGTCTGTCTATCTCCAAATCTCAAAATGCTCTGTTCCATTTTGTGATCTCATGAACATGTAGTTTACAAGTTAACAGCTCCTTTTGCCTTTTGTTCAGTAGAGACTGGCATTTCCAGAGCTGAAATCATCCAAATGACTGACCTAGTGAAGGTGTATAGTTTAAAACACAACTCCATATATGGTTTTGATGAGGAATCAACATTATAACAGATCAGAAAATAGTGTTATATGGGCCCTTTAATCGTAATTGTGGTATTGGAAAGCCCTTCCTTTCTTTAATATGTTTGAAATGATTGTACCACACACTAGAACCTTAATGGGTATGATGGTGACAAAAATGAATGGTGACAAAAATGAATGTGCTTCTTTGACATCAGTAAATAGAACAAAATTTTGCAGTCCGTCAGAAATGTGCTAAAACATGCCTGTCTAAATGTCCTGGTTGAGTTTCAAGTTTTACACAAAAAGTGAATGGACTGCAGAGAAGAGTGAGAGAGCATGTTATTTTGATTTTTGTTTTTTGCTTTGACTTCACATTTTTTGGTGTTTTTAATTATAGATATTATTTCTAATTATAATTTTGCAACAGTTTCTGATATATGCTGATATGCCTGCTATGCTGCTGCTGTGACTGTTACTGTTTTCACTGTCTTTATTGAGCTAATGTTTACACTTGGGTTGTTTGATTTATGGATGGGGTATTCCATCTTTGGTTTTGCACATTACATCAAAACTATGCAGTGTTTGATTCTCTAAACGTAATTTTGTTGTTCCTCTGGCAGCGACAATAAAATCTTGAATCTTGACAGAATCTTGTAGATAATATATTGCCCCTCTTTAGTGTATTCCTTTGTGAAATTTAAGAAGAGAAGGTAATGTGAAATTCAGTAATATAATTCATAGATGTTATGCTCAAAGCTGTTATGTGAGATGTCGAAAACCTGATACAAATGTAACACAAGAGGCTGACAGCATTGTTTTTGTACTACAACATTGGCATAATTCAGAATGTCCACCTCCATTGTATTAATTGCATTTGCCTCACGCATCATGATTTGTATGTATTTATGCAGAGCCTGATTAAATCATTGCCATTCACTGTAGCTCCGCTGACACCAGAGAGCAGAAAATGTGCTTCTATTAGGAATGACTTGTTTCATCTGGAGTTTGATGTTACCAAGACTAGCAGCTGTCCCCAGTCAAGCTTTCCATCATTTATTGTCATTCATCTGACAAGACGCCGTGTTTCTGAGATATACAAAATGCACTTTATATTTTCTACAAAGCGCGCTGAAGATAGAGGATTTGCGGTTTTAATTCTAAGCTGCTGAGATGTTTGTTCACTTTTCTTCAACTTAACTTTTTCTCATCCAGCAGGTGATCTTCCAAGCTAGGCTCTATGAAGATCTTGAAAGTGGAGTGAAGGTTTCCGCGTCTCTCTGAGCAGAATGTTAAGTGGTATTGTACAGACAAACTTTGACTGAAATGATTGGTATGCAGCAGGAACATATATACAGATAAAATGTCTTTCAAAGCTCTCTGTATTCATCTGATCCCCTGTGTTTTTCAGCATTGAACTATTGCTCTGCTCCAAATGCTTGCTCCGCTGCCCATAGCCACTATTAACCTATCCTCAATTACTTATTTTTTTACCTATACACAAACGGCACAGGACCGTCAATATTGTCTGTTTATCTCCAGGAAGAGTAGTCTGTGCACTTGCAGAGATTAATGGGGATCATTAAAAAAACAAATAAACAAATCTCATCTAGGCCTGTCACGATAATAAATGTTGAAGTATGATATAAAGTATTGTTGAAGAAAATATAGATGGTAAACTTATATTTTAAAAATTCATTTTGTCTTCTTATCGTAGAAACTTTGTGTTTTCTTCTAATAAGAGGAGCACAAATACAAAAGCTGGAAATGAGAGGCTAAGCTTCTCCAGAGGCGACCACGCAACAGCTAGCTTGGTCAGTCTGATCTCCCAGATCTGCCAAACTGATCACGCCTGGGAACTAGGGCTGGGTATTATTAAGAAGTTGCCGATACGACACATACCTCGATACATAGGCCATGATACAATACATATCTTGATACAGTGCACTTTTGAATCGATACGATATATTTCAAATCGATTCGATATGGTTCAATAAAAAATAAAGGCTAAATCATGGCTGTGATTCTAAAGGTCTTTGTTAAACCACTTCTTGTGCAAAGTTCATACGAAACACAAACATTTTAATTATCAAAACAGTGAATATGTCAAATGTGTTGCATAAACAAGTTTCCTTCCACTAATCAAGCAACAAAAGTGTAGCTCTGTAACAAAATAATTTAGTAAAATATACCAAAAAATACTCTTAGCGATATATCGATACAGCAGCCCCAATACTGTATCATCACATTAAATGATACGATATAAAAAATATCAATCATATTTTGATATTTTTGCACAACAACAGCTGATGTTAGCTATGGGAACAACAGCTGATGTTAGCTATTTAACAACTGATGTTAGCAGCTGATGTTAGTTATTAAAGTTTTTACAATTTGTCTCATTAGAAGAAAACACAAAGTTTCTTTAGACAATAAATGATAATATTGAAACAAATTTATGTCACTGACACAATAACCCTACTGCAGGTTAATCCCCCCAAACTATTCTGTATAAAAATTGATAAAAACAAACTGCAATGAATAAACTGCAGAATTAATCACTTATATAGTAGTATGTATAGTTTGTATCTATAATGAGCTATAGAGTTTACTAATTCAACCCTCCACAACTCAAATCTAATCATAGTACAGAAAAATGCCAAAAAAGTTCCTTGCTAGTACAAAGAAAATATCCCAACGATATTTAATGCACAAAGTGTATGTAGTATTTATCATGACAGACCTAATCTCATCTGCTCGCCACAATAACACTGAAAATTCTGCGTCAAACATGGCTGCATTGTTGAGCGAAATACAATTTTGGAGACAGAGGAACTAACTTGGGAGCTTACAGCTAGAGACAGTCGAGCAGGAGTCATTTGTCAGCTCTAACTGCTATGCTGAGAATTGAACTCTCGGGTTTATAAAGTCGGACTGTGTCGAAGAATCTGTGGACCATCCCAGAGCACATCCAGAGCTGTTCATCTGCACGGGCGACTGTTGCATTGCTCCCTCTGGTCTAGAAGTCCATGCTATATGTGTTATCTGTAATGTATGACTATATTAAGCCCAGTGCTGTCGAGATTCCAAGAACATCTTTTTACTGGCGGACATTCCTTACAAAGAATCGTTCACACATGAGTTTGGACCTTAAGGGAAATAATAGAGATTATTAAATGAATATGGATTATCTATGCTCAAAATATGTTGGAGATATTATGGGTGTTTGTTATTTATATAGAAGGTAAAATTTGAATGAGGACAATGTATAGTTCTTGAAAGTTTAAAATGTAAACATGCCAATTGCTGAGATGAGAGCTTTTATGATTTAAACAGAGCAGTAATTACATGAAAAACAAACTACACATTAATAAACAGCTATGTTTTGTTTTAAATACTCTCTGAAGATGCTCTCAAGTGGCATAACTTAAGCTTCATCCGAGTTCAATGTAGTAAAAATCTCATTCACAGGCCTTTTGAGAGCTAATTGATTTATCAAAACAAACTATTATGGCTGAAACCTTATGTGTTCTCTTGAAATTGAAAATGTTTTTGCCCAAAAGAACACTGCATCAATAAATATTAAATATACTGTCAACTGGCTGCTGGCTGTTAGATTTTGTTCAAAAGCGTAAATGCAATCTTTTTAGCAGTCAGATTCTTTATAAAGATGGTCATCTTATAACAACTAGGGATGCACTGATACAATAATATTATTGGATATCAGCACCGATATTGAACATTATGATGGAACACATATCGGTCCAATCCATCAGGCGATGTCTCATTTTGGTCTATAAATTGTGTAATAAGACAATTTACTGATCAGTGTTGGCAAAACACCTCTTATTATTGAACTTGTATTTTTTCAAAGCTGTTTTGTTGTTACTTTTAATGATAAATAACAAAAACAACATGGGTGATGGGTAACATTAGGTAATATTCAAGCATATCCCATTAGTGTTCAAAGAAAATAATGCTCTAGTAATGCTGATAACGGTTATCAGAAGATACTTTAAGGTACGTCTTGTAACGTTTCTGGTAGAGGCCCTCCACCTGTTTGTCTTCTTGGAGATGTTATTCCTTTGCCTGGAATGTTCCAATATTACATTAATTTTATCCAGCTCTATGGTGACAGACAGGTGATACGATCAAGCAAGTTACAGGTCAGATCTGTGGAGAGGTTGGCCTGTTCACAACATGTTTTTAAAGGTATTTTGTAGCAGTAAAAACACCTATAATTGAATAAACGCTGGATAAATGTTCCAATGTTAATGCCATACTGTGTAACATCAAAGACAAAACAATCACTTCTGTGGCGACAAGCAGGCTGAAGACCCTACATCAGAAAAGTTACACAGTGTAGCTTTAAAGCAAAAATATCAACATGGGCATTAGAACAGAAAAAGCTGGATATGTGCAGTAAACCTGTTGGTAAAAGGACATGTCTCATTTCTATTCCATCTTTCTATCTTGATCTTGGCTGAACTGTGGGGCATACCAAATAAAAGATGGTTAGTCCCCGAGAGTCCATTAGGGGCAGTGGTTCAGCTCAAGGTCGGAGTTGGAGCTCAGGGCACGAGCGTTTGTCGGCAGCACCAGGAGAATAGAGTTAGAATTATACATGTCTTCTCAACGACTGCTCAAAGAAGTGTGTTTCATATAAATCCTGCCAATCCTGTGTCCATCTGGGGCTCTGCTCAGATCTGCCACTATGAGTCTGGGAAGCCAATCTTTGTGATAGAACTGTGAGAAGAAACTTGTGTCTATACAAGGGAGCAGGTCTGGAATTATATTTATTTTTATAGTTTTTTTGTCCCCTAGTGGAGGTTAAATATCTGGGGACATGGGAAATGGATATGAACTAATATAATAATAAAATGTACTTACCTGTAGCCTCACACAAAACCTACTTAGTGAAGAAGTAAACGACTGGGCGATATTGATCAATCTTGATTTTCAGTTTTATTTTATTTTGACTTAACTGTCATTTGACCAAAAATCTAGTCAAATGTCTTACTCCAGAGTCTGAATTTGGCTCTCAAATACTGCTTTTACTAACAAAGATTTGGCTGGAGACTCTTTCATTAAAAATGCCCAAGCCGATCACTGACAATTAGAAATGACTGTATCTCGATTTTTATAAAAAAATTTTTTATAAACTACTCATAACTGAAAAGGCAGACTAGTCACTTCAGTAACTCCAGCTAACTCACTCCTTGTTTTCTTATTTCTGCTGTTGTGCTTATGAATTCTTATAATCCTAATAAAAGATTTGGACCAGACACCATTCACAAATTAACTGATTAAACAACTATAGCCTTACTTGTCTTAAATGTGCCTAAACTGACACATTAAACTTTCAATGTGATGCTATTTAAACTAGACAGGATATACTGTAAACAAAAGAGCTTTTCAAGCACTACTTGAACTACATGTACTTGGAACTGTAAGTACATTCTGTTTAAGTTTTAGGTTGAGTGTCTTGCCCAAGGACACAAAGACATTATACAGTTGTAGGAGCTGAGATATAACTATATAACTAGAATCCATGAGCAAACTCTCTAAGATACTGCCACCTAAATGACTGCAATTGTAGTTTAAAGATCCTATACTACGCAAAATTGACTCCTGTGATCTTTAAGCCATGTTAGAATGTTGTCAAAAATATACCTGGAGTTATGTTTTATTTCATTCACACATGTCTGAGTAATCGTTTATTATTAGGCCGTACATCATCAAAGCTCAAAATGCTCTGTTCAACCTTGTGATGTCATTGAGAGGTAGTTTTCAAGTTAACAGCTACCTTTTACTTTAATTCAACAGAGATTTGCAATTCCAGGTCTGAAATTACCCAAATGATTCTAGTGAAGGTGAATGGAGTTTTAAAACACAGAGGAGCACTTCCTGTAATTCCACATGACATCACAAGGTAGAACAGAGCGTTTTCAGTTTGAACATGTGTGAATGAAATAAAACACAAGTCTGGGTATGTATTTGACGAGGAAACAACATTATAACATAAATCAGAAAATAGTGCGAAAAGGCCTTTTAATTTTGTCTAATGTTTAGTTCCAGAATCATAAATTTACTGTTTCGTACATTGCTTAATTACATCCTTTATCCGATTTCTGTGATGAAATACACTGCATTTTCTCTCATTGCCGATGAAATGTTTAAATTGCGTTCATGAATTAAATCTCTTCCATTGCTCAGAGCTTTTATTGATGATATTGTTTTGACAGCTCCTCCTAAATGGTTTAATGGTGACTCACCTTCTGCAAGATCAGCAGCAAGTGACAAATGGAGGGAATTAGCAAGCCACAAAGCCAACTCCAGCGTAGGGAAAACTATTGTTAAGGACCTGCGCATTGTTAAACCTCCAACAGTGAAATACGACATTATCACACGCTTCAAAACACAAGTGATGGCCGTGACCTTTATGTGTAATTGCAATTACTCTGTGTTAACTGTGAACTGAGACTGTTTGTAATCATTGCAGAGGACACCATTACTGTAAATGTGACGGAAATGAAATAAATGCCTGAGCTGTCCAATCAGGGACACCCGGGGGAGATGTTACTGTGCAAAATCATCTGGTTCATAACACAGGGTCCCTTACGATTTCATATGATATGCGATACATGTACATAATATTATAATTTTGTGATACATGCTGTAATCGATATATTACTGGGTTTAAATAAATTACAGCTTGGTTCTTTTGTTACTTCCCGTCCTTAGCAGAGCTGGGTCGTAACAACTGCAATATAATAATAGAAAACATGTTAGAATGTTGTTGTCTCATCAAAAATATGTCTGGTTTTGTTTCATTCACACATGTTTGAGGAGTCCTTTATTATTAGTCTACATCTCCAAAGCTCAAAACAGTCTTTTCCACCTTGTGATGTTATGTAGTGGTAGTTTTCAAGTTACCAGCTGAATTTTACCTTTTATTCAGTAGAGATCGGCAATTCCAGAGCTGAAATTATCCAAATGATTCTAGTGAAGGTGTATGCAGTTTAAATACACAGTTCCTGTATTACTACATGACAACACAATGTTGTCAGTTTGAGAGAAGAACTCAGCCTAAACATGCAGGATTTGTGTGTTGAACATGTGTGAATGAAACAAAACACAACTCTGGTTATGTTTTTCATGAGGAAACATTATAACATGGATTAGAAAATAGCTTAATATGGGCACTTTAGGAACCAAACAGAACAAAATTGTAAATATGTAAAATGTATTGCATATACAAATTTCCTTTGTCTGAACAAGCGACAAAATTGTAGCACTGTCACAAAATAAACTGTTAAAATATACAACAAAAAAAATAGACAAACTATCAGTACTGTATCACCACATTTTCTACCACAATATATACAAATGTGAGTGTTTTAAAACTCCCCTACTTAAAATACAAGAAGCACCATTATTCTTGATCATTATCTCAGTAATGTGCAAATACATTTAAAACAGGCTTATCTGTAAAAAGCGTGTCTCACTAGTTCAGATAACATATTTCATTGTGCTGTAGCAAGTTCCTTCCTCCCATTTAATTCTTTTCTCTATTTTATCTTGCTGCAAATATACAACTAGAATGAAAACTACCCACTGCCATGACACCATCTATAAATGTATCCACCAAATTTGCCCATGCACATTCAATGAAGCTGTAAAAACTGTGGACATATTGTCAGAAATTTGGGGATACAATAACTTTCCAAATTGGCTGCAAAGAAACCTGTTCTTCTGATTTGCAATGAACCACCTGGAAATGTTTTTAACTGTTTGCACCAATAGCCAGTTTTGCTCTAAATAGAACAATGAACGTATTTTGTATCTTGTTTAAACAGAGTAGTGAGCCTCTTGAACTAAAAATAACTAGTTGTTTTTGAAAGTAATGCACCTGGGCCTGTCACAATAATTACTATATTGACTTATTGTTCAATATATTATAAATTAAACAATAATTTTGGAGGATCAATATTTATCACAGTGACTTTTTCTTTGTACTAGTGGAATTTTTTGGGTTATTTATTCTGCAATATGATCAAAATTTGAGCTGTAAAAGACTACTTACTTAAAGGTGCACTGTGCAACTTTTCTGGTGGAGAGTCTGCTACCTGCTTGTCTCCATGGAGATGTTATTGTTTGTCTGGAATGTCCCTTTATGGCAACATCGTTTTTTATTGAGCTAAAAACTTGCATTCTCACTGTGAGTGGCTCGCCTCTCCACAAATCTGACATGTAACTTGACTCTGTGGTGTCAACTGCTGTATCTGTAGAGATAAATAAGTGTAATGTCATACTCTGGAACATTTCTGGACAACATCAAGAAGCAGGTGATGGACTCTCCACCAGAAAAGTTACACAGTGCACCTTTAAAGAGCAATATATTTAACAATTTAACAATATTATACATTTAGAATACTTTATGGGCATAATTCTGCTTTATGGTTTGACTTCAATATTATTTTTTATCATCTATATTTACTTCAGCAATTTATCGCACTTCAAAATTTGTTATCGTGACCAGATTTTTCCTAGTTTCAGATTTTGTAGCTTCAGAGTTTCTTTTTTTCCCCCCAGTCTTCATGTAACCTGAGCTTTTGGATTCACACACAAAGCACATGCTGAATCGTGACATCAATACCAACGTGATTTATTCTCCCTGTCCGTCTGACCAAGGATTGACTCCAGTACAGCCTTGAGATTCAGCCCCGTCTCAGACCCTTGATGTACCATTTTTAACGAATGTTTCTGCTCGTCAGTTCAACAAATTACATCCAGCTTCACAACAAAGGCAACAGTTTGCATTTGAATAAAAACATCATTATTTCTTACTTCTCATTCTCCTGGGTGCTTTGCCTCTCTGGGAATAACAGTGACCCTGCCTCAGCTGTGGGATCCAATAGGCAGGAACAGCAGTGTAGCCGGTGCCAGCCTTGTGTCCTGTTAGCACTGCTTGATGGCTGTGTGAGCGATTGTTTGTGATGGTAGGGGGTTGTATTTTATGATGTGGCAGACAGCGAGCATAAATATTACCTGTGCTTAATCAAAACCAGGCTGCAAAGCTGACTCAATTGATCCATTTCTTGGTAATATGTTTACCCACTTGAAGTTGACATACACGCACAGCCACACAAGCCGTGGAGAGGAGAGGAAAAAGTGCCCCAGCAGCACTATATAAAGAGGAAAGTTTATAGTAGATGTATAAGCTGGCTTAAGTGTTTATTTGTGTGCATTTCTGTGCGTTTAGCATCTCATTTGCCTGAACTCTTTTGGCCCGCGTGAACTCTGCTGAGCGAATGTGAGAGTGAGCGAGCCAAAGAGGCAGCGCGTGAGGACCGGGGAGATAAGTAGCATTTGGAGCAGGCAGAGTGGAGGAGATGGAC
Source organism: Boleophthalmus pectinirostris (assembly GCF_026225935.1). Lineage (NCBI taxonomy): Eukaryota > Metazoa > Chordata > Actinopteri > Gobiiformes > Gobiidae > Boleophthalmus > Boleophthalmus pectinirostris. Next base: position 13,018,695 of record NW_026571095.1, read on the forward strand.
CCCCCTCCCAACCCCAAACTCTCCCCCCTGTGGAGTCGATGCCAGCGTCTTGTATGATTGATTCAGCCCTTAAGGAGAGAGAGAGAGGGAAGCAGGAGGCGGTCCGGACGGGGGCTCTCCTCGGACCTTCGGGTCAGCCTCCCCTCCGCTACTGCAGGGAGGGAGGGAGAGAGGGAGGGAGGGGAGAGAGGCAAGTTCTCAGGCGGACACCTCCAGCAAACTTCACAAAGGTGCGGGCAGGCAAGAAGGCAAGAAGTGGCACTCCCTCTCTCTCAGTATGTCCGTCTTCATAGCGACCCAGCTGAAGATAGACACCAGCGCCTCCACCAGACGGGTAAGGGGCCTGTTTAGCATGCACGACACGGCACGCGGCACGGGGAACTGCTGTGGTATGGCTTATAGACTCCTGCTTCTGACACAAAAGCCTGCTGGAGCTTTGTGATAGCAATGGGACAGGGGAGAATGAACTGACTTCTCCAGGTATCATTGAATTTTACTACTGGTTTAGGCTGCTTAGTGACTCATTTGAATGTCTGCAGTGTATTTGTCATTATGGTTGATGACATTGTTTTGAGAAGAAGAGATATTGGATAGAACTGCATGATGCTTGATTAAACTCAACTTCGAACTTTTCTGTTATGAATATATGTAAAGTGAATCATGGAGTAAGTATGGTCAGTACATAAGACTTGAGAACTTGACTTGTTTACTGTCGTTGCTAATGAAATAAGAAAACACTTCAGTTGTATTAGTTTAGTTATGTATTTGGTCTGTCTTACTTATACATTACATTGTTAATTTATTACTAACATACTGTGCCCAAAAGAAGCAGTGGTTTATGTTTGCATTAAAACTACCTTTGTACCTCACAGGTTAGTTGTCAGAAAAGAAATTGCAGAGCAAACAGCATGATTAATTTGACATTTCTGAGTAGCCGAGGTCTGGGCAGCCTTGCAGATGAGATAAATGAATGTCGTGGCACGTGGAATAATAAATTAGCAAAAGGGTGTTACTCTGTATGAGAAATCACCGGCAATGATTGAATGTGTGTGCGACGGGGGCATTTTAGGACTCCAAACAGGACACTAGTCGAGCCCAGTTTAGCTTCACAACTACATTCAAAGCAGAGATTTCACTGGCAGCCGTTTAAAGCTGCACTGTGCGACTTTTATGATAGCGCCCTCCTCCCAACTGAAAAATGGTATTGTCCGGAATGGTCCACAGGATGGCATTAAGCTTATCTATCTCTTTAACAGCAAACAGGTGATACCTCCAGGCCAAGTTATAGGTCAAGTCTGTGAAGAGATGAGCCTGCCCACAGTAAGAATGCACTTCTCTCCAAAGTATTTTTGTAATGTATAGAAATGCTTGTTAGATGAGCTTAATAGCATATGGTGGAACATTCCAAGCAAAGCGATAACATTGCCATGGTGATGGACCTTCCACCAAAATAGTATCGTGACAGCTTTAAAGGTCCTATATTACGCAAAATGGATTCTTGTGAGCTTTTAGTCATATTATACACAACACAACTCCAGGTAGTGACCGTTTATAACTAGTTGATCTACATCTCCAAAGTTCAAAATGCTCTGTTCCACCTTATGATGTCATGAAGCAGCAGTTTTCAAGAACATAGCCTAAATATGCAGGGTTTGTGTATTAAACGTGTGAATGAAACAAAACAGAAGCCCAGTTATGTTGTTTACTAGAAAACATTATAACAGAGATGAAAAATTGTGTAATAATGGCTCTTGTCTAGTTTTTTCAGAGCCTATTAAAGTGAGGACTGCTGTCAACTGTTCCCCCCAAAACATGTTACAGCCTCTTCTCCCACATAAGCCAACATTAAACCCCATTTCCTCACTGACTTATCTGCTGCCATTTCAATTTGGGCTCACTACATAGCATCCTCCATCTGCAATGTAGTGGAAGATTCAACATTCACTTGCCATGAAAGATAATATGCAAACTCCATGCTAGCTCTAGGAAGTTGGATTTTATGCCTGGCTATTTTGAAAAACAAGTTAAAGAAGTTGGTTTTAATGCTATTTGATAAGAGGACCTCCAAGTTAGTAATAAAAAAGATTTCAGCTTGCTAAAGAGCTAGTACATCAAGTGGTTTATGTGAATGCAAGAAGCGCCTCAATGACACATGAAGGTATTCGGCTTTGTGCACCAGACCACCGCTGTAATAAAATGCTCTGACTTGCGGTGCACAGTAATTGAATCCGCCATCTTTACATGGGCCGAAATGAGGCGGGTGTTGTAACGTAGTGTTGGGGTGCAGTATGGAGATAAGGGATGTATTCTCCGGGACTGTCCCATTGACTTTTGGCTCCGGTGGGGCATAATTGCATTTTGATAAACACTCGTACAGAAGAAGATGTTTCTATGCCAGGATGAATGGGTGCTATATCAAGTCACCCGGCATTAGGAAAATATTATATTGCTGTTCTATAGTTTACATAGCCTTCTGTCAGGGTACATTGGCAATAGCTGTAAACTTATTGAATTTGTTATTTAGTCTCCTTGTTTTAGTGCCGGTAGCATGGTGCCTATGGTTGGTTTGTTATCACTGGAGAGTCTATGTTATAATTCTTACTTATAAAAGCGGGAAACACACAATAATTCTCATGGAAAGTTTTTTTTTTTTTTTTTACAGCCAGATGCCCGTCCTGTAGCCATCAAAATTGTGAACAGATAGGCCATGATGACAACCGAATTTGCTTGAATGTTAGTAAATTCATCAGCCGGTTTCGCTTCATGGAAACCCTCCGACCGTGTAGCATTAGAATTTGTTCGCTCGACAGTAGGCAGGTACTTTTTTTTATTTAACCAATTGCTGCTATTTGGTTGTGACATATGTAATGCGCCGCTAATGGGGCTAACAAGTATATTAAGATTTTGCCAGATCCCGTAGGAAGAAGGGCAATAACGTCTTTCTTGATAAAATTCACCAAACATTTTCTTTAAATTCTCGATCTTTGGAATCGTTGCCAAGACAGAATGTATGGCTCTTTGCTGATTGGCTGGTGCCCAGACTCACACTTTCGAGGTTCTTGGAAACTGTCTAGTGTATTCCGGTTCCTGACCTCGTTGCTGGAGAGAAATTAAATTGAATGGAGGCACTAGGTGGCTCCAGCCTGGCTAAGATAGTTGAAGATAGTTGTTCACAGTTGCAAAAATTATATTAACCTTCCTAAAACTACCTAGTGAGGCAACAGTATGTTAGGTAGGGTGTTTGTCCACTGATTCAAATGTTGGCAGTGCAATTCTACCTCCTACAGATGAATGCTGACGTTGTGTCCTTAGGCAAAACACTTAACCCACCTCGCCCCCAGTGTGTGCTTACATGATTGTATGAATGTTTATGTGAATAAGTGAGTGGTTCCTTGATGTAAAGCGCTTTGAGTGCCTTAAAGGTAGAAAAGTGCTATATAAAAATGTGACCATTAACCATTTAAAAGCCTTTCTTCATTCTTCTTTGTCCAGTTTGAAAGGTTTCATTAGGTGTTGAGTTAGCGTGTTGGCGATCAGATTACAAAGTTGTCAAGTTAATAGCATGCAGTAGGCCAGTATGTCATTACATGTTCTGAATACAAAGAGGTATGTGTTTGATGGCTTTGGAAATGAAGTTGTTGTAGTGCTAAATTCAAATTAGCCCTATACAGCTGCCTGTCAAGTTACATGGTAATAACCTATACATACAGTAGCCATAATTGGATATTCAGGTAGCTTGTTGCATGTACAATTAACTTGTTGGCTATCTGGTTTCTAGTTGACAGGTTAAGTAATTGTCTATTGGTGGCTAGTGTGTAATGATTTGAAAGTGGATAAGTTCATGTTTTGTAATGAACTTTTAAGACTATAGATTTAATTCTAGGTCACGGCAATGACAAATACACTTGTTGTCCCATCTGCTTAGCTCAGAGTCAAGGGAGAGCATTAGTGGTAGTCAGATAATCCAAAATAAAAGAGCAAATGGAAGGTGGGAAAAGATAATAACATTGTCCACTAACCAAATTTTTGCGCATTAGTAGTAACCGTAATTATTCAACTGAGCGATGTTCAGAGGAAATTAAATATAACAGTGATCCCAATCGGAAGCATTGACTGATTGATCTGTTTGCTCTTCTGTCTAATTACTTTGTGTCATTTTGATGCAGTGTGTAGGAGGCTGATGGAAACAAGTTGGTCTCCATTGGCAATTCTGTTAATATAGAAAAATAAATCTGCACATTGTGATGGTAAGCTATTACATCATTTATAAACATTATGAATCATACATGGGCTGCACACTCAATATTGGGACCCGCTGGTGCTTACCTTACAGACAACAGTTATGAATTGAGATTATGGAAAATTCAATACCGCTATGATCATTAGTTAATACAGCTGGGCTACACTGTGGTGAAAATGTTTTTACTTTTCAGTTATCTCCTGGTGCAAATGTTATATACACTCACAATTAGGTCTGGGGATCACAGGGATATGATATTATCATAATAATCAATCAATAATTGCTATATTTCATATGATATTTTGCAATACATCACTATTTTTAAGAACCAAATACATTTTAGCAGCAGTAGTTCATTGTTAATCCAACATTTGTGCAAAGTTAATATGGGTTAACCAAATTTGTCAAGTGTATTGCATAAACGAGTTTCCTCTCTCTGAACAAACATCAAAACTGTAGTACTGTCAGAAAATAATATAGCAAAATATATCAAAAAATACTCTTGGCAATATATCACCAATATCACCAAATTTAGTATCACGATATATCTGTATATGTACATGTATATCTGATATTCTAGCACAGCTCTAGTCACAATTATCCCCATGCTAACAGGGAGGGAATAAAGACTTTGAATTTCTTTAATCAACATGACCTATCCATGTCCCCAGATAATTCAATTTAATCACTTTATTTATCCCTGAGGGGCAATAAAAAAGGTAAAAACCAAAAACTGGTATGATACAAAGTAAACATGTCCAAATCAAAATTTGTTTTTATCAGAAAGCAAAATTAGCCTTGCATGATTGTCTCATTTGGGTTACCAGTTCTTACGGCTAAAACCAGAAATGATTAAAAAAAAAATGATAAAAGGACTCTCTCTGATCTGAATCCCCACTAACTAAACCCCAGCACCTGCACCCGGTCTTGAATCAATCCTAGTACAGCCTCTGCGGCTCAGTGAGAGAATTCCGAAGGTTCTGAGCTTTTACATGAGAAAAACGTGTATGTGTCTATATGTAGATTAAGGCACTGGCAACTCCAGGTTCAGTTCAAGATTCAAGATTTTATTGTCATTGTCATAGAGAATCAATGAAATTAAGTTAAGAGCATCAAACACTGCATAAAGTTGATGTAAAGTGCGATACCAAAGATGCAAGACCCCATAAATAATCCCATAAATAAGCTCAGTGTAAACATTAGCACAATAAAAACATTCAGCGCAGCTCATATATAATAAACAGTAACAGTCAAAGCAACAGCATAAAGGGCATATCAGCATTAAAGTGCATTATAGGGACATACAGTCAGACATGTGGAATTTCATGTCTTTAATGTTGTGATTAAAACAGTAAGAGCGCAGCCACATTCTCTACCTTTACAATTTGTGGAGCATTGTGCAAGAAGAACAAACAACATACATACTGTACATTTATTATATTTCATTACAGGCCTGCTACATTTGACTGGTAGAAACAATGAGTGTGTTTACATGCACATCAGTATCCCGGTTATGATCGGGTTTTTTGAGTATCCCGGTTTCTTTGTGGTGCATGTATACGCTGTATCCCGGTTTCAGTATCCCAAATAAGGTAGTACCCCGGTTATGAGACACCGGGATACTGCAGCTGGTATATTCTGATAGTAACTGGGATACTGTGGCATGTATATACATAGTATCCCGGTTACTGCAACATAAACTGTGCATGCGACCAAAAGACAAAAACCTTCCAGTCTTTTCACCACAACATTAGCAACATAAATAAAGTGACCATACATGAGTGAAATGACTGTAAAATAAAGAGCTGCGCTAAATCTGCACACGTACAATCTGCACTTGTATGACCTGCATGCATGTGATCGCTGAAAAGCTAAAACATGAACTATCTCCTATACGATTTACACACAGAACAGACTCACCATCATTAGCACCTCCTCTGTCACAAAAAGAACACACATATTTCACTGAGTCGTGTCCGAAAGAAGCTGAACCGCATCAGCAACACAAGGAGCGAGCTGTTTTTTAAAATATTTTATCAGTGCTAACAGTTTATGCAAATCAGCCATGCGGTTTTAAGTTTTGTTTCTGTAAAATGTAAACAAATGTGTCAAAGCTGAATTATATTATCAAACAGGCTGATGTGACTCTAGAGTGGTTATGGTTTATATGTGGTAAAGTTGAGTTTATTTATGCAGAAAATTTTAATGAAGAATCTGTTTGGTTTGATTTGCGCAGTGGATTGTGGGATATCTCCTAGCTCCTTACTGCTGGTTAAACCTCCCGAGCTTCCTATGCTAAAGGAGCTCATTGTTTGTATTTTTCATGGTTTATTAATTTAAATTAAGTTAATTTTTTCGGTTGTGCATTTGTAAGATTATGTCAAGAATCATGTATACAGGGGATATAATCGGGATGCTGATGTGCATGTATACGCACTCAACAACAGATACTCCAATTATTAGATCTGAACAACACTTTATCTTTAATCTTTGTCTTTGCTATATATATATATATATTTGACTTTTTTGTAATAGTTTCCTCATTAAAACATGCACAGGTGTGAACAGTCAGAAAGCAACCCGAATACATTTTGCTGTTTACATTTCAATAATCTGACAACTTCAGTCTGTTCTGTTTTTGCGTATGTATGTATCCAATGTGTTTGATTGGTATTCATAACTGTTATGTTTACTGTAGTGCAAAATTCAGCCACTTATTCTGCTATCACCACTAATACAAGATGGGGTTACTGCTGATTTTTATGGTTTCTTAGTTTAACTCATATCTTATCTGAGCTGGAAAAATGATTCAAAAAGCCTCTCATGTCCTTTTTGTCCATAATATTGCTAAATTGTACACAGTCATGGCATCTACATCTTAGTGAAAGTTTATGATACTAAACAAAAATTCAGTTTGAGTTACACTGGTCTATGCAAACATTTATTATATTGAATTTTTTCTTATTTTGAAAGCATTGCATAGACATGAAGCCCAATGGAATAATCTTATACCTACCTTACCTGTTCACTGCCTCATTTGTCCCTTGTGTGTGTGAAATACCACTTTTATTTGCTTGCATATACGATCACCTCTCCGTGTGTTCCAGCTGCATATTGTATCTACAGAAGGTGTGAAGGCACCGGTCACAATCCCCCAGAGGGTTTAGACATGTAACACAAATCATCTTCATTACACTGGTTATTACAGGGCTTTTCACACTTCTCCAACTCCTGCAATGCGAGCCGTGAAGCAGTGATCTTTGTGACAGGACTCCAGTCGGTCCCTGTATCTGCGAGCCGGTGATATGGGGGAGTCAAGCTGAGCCCGAGCTCCAGGGGGCACGTTAAAGGCAGCCAGCCGATTCACAACAGCTACCCCAACAAGGTGACGAGATTGGGGGACATCTATCAGAGTGGCCTGGATGGTTGTCAAGTTTCTCGGACCTATTTCCCTTGAGCGTGCACACCCTGGAAAAGGCATTTATGAACTAGAGAAACAAATGATGACAGGGACCCAAGCTAGCCTCGGAGGAAGAGGAAGCTGTCCATGCAATGGTCGGCGCATGCCATAAATCTTGTTGGAAATTAAATTGCAAAAACCTCAACAAAATGGATACAACTAATTTATGAATAGTTTCCCAAAGCCATGAAAAATTGATTTGAAGTGAAGAGTGCAAGCATACAGACAGGTTTAATTAAAAGTAGTAATGGTCTGTGCTTTTGTTTTCAAATGATTTTGGAATCAGTATTGGGTATTCCAGATACATATCCCATTATTGTAGCGGTAACATTAAGAATTCTTGCCCTGACTAAATGCCCCCCTAGTCTTTTCAATGGTATGAAAAAGTGAGCATTCGTTAAAGGTTCCAAGTTACACAAAAGAGCTTTAAGGCATGCTAGAATGTTGCCTTTTGTTTCATTCACACATGTATGAGTAATCCTGCATTTTTAGTCTGTCTACATTTCCAAAGCTCAAAATGCTCTGTTCCACCTTGTGATGTCATATAGAGCCATAGTTTTCATGTTAGCAGCTACCTTTTATGTTTAGTTCAACTGAGATTGACAATTCCAGGGCTGAAATTATCCACATGATTCTAGTGAAGAAGTATGGAGTTTAAAAACACAGAGGAGCACTTCTTGTATTACAACATGACATCATAAGGTGGAGCAATGTTTTTTTGTTTGAGGATTTGTGTGTTAAACATGTGTGAATGAAACAAAACACAACACCAGGTATGTTTGTAATGAGGAAACATAATAACATAGATCAGAAAATAGCATAATATGGATCCTTTAATCGTACAGTATGTGTCTTTCTAGAGGTGGCATTTCACCGTCATGATTCTAAATTAGAGTCAGGTTTATGCTCTTTAGGTTTTTCTGTGCAATAAAAACAATCAAAGTTGGGGAAAAAAAGCTTTCTAGTCTATTTTTGGCTAAAAAGTTACATAGTTACATATTGTGGCTTTGAGAACACTATTGAAAACTTCTTATTGTTTAAACTTGAATATGGACCATTTCTGTAGCCATCCATGGTTACTATCTAATGTTCTGCTCACTTTTAGCACCCATGATAACAGATGCCCCACTCAACAGAATGTGTGTGGCTGTTTGGAGCTGTACTTCAGCACTGTGCTTTGAAGTCCCAACCCCAGTGAAGATGTCCCATTTCCCACAATTCATTTTGGTGTCCCGGTGGAGCGTTAGTTTGAGCTGTCACCGTGAGATGGCTGAGGGATGTTCGCTACAGGCATTCGGGACAAAAGATGTCACCCACTTGAATACATGGAACTCCTTTTGCACCATATAAGCCAATATTGGGCAATTTGAAGATAGCAGCAGTGCCTTGGCCCCAGTAGATGTTCAAAGGATGAATCATGTGTAATGTTCTGCTGTATGAGAAAGGCTGTGATGATGGGGCTAATGGTACGATTTAGGACACTGCCAGCTTTGGTGAAGATTGTAGCTGCATGAAGAATCACGTTATAGTGTTTAAATATGCAGCAAGAATTAAATTATAAGTACTTGGGACAAAAGAAGGTGAGTTTTAATATGCTTTCAGCTTACCATAGTATTGTTTTTAAAGTGGCCCTTGGACGTAGGGGATACTAAGTAATTTACATAAGTTTTTTGTTTTCAAAACAAATTTTGAATACATTTAACATTTTTCAAAACACCTTTATTATCTAGAGACAACTTTTTAAAATTTATTTATTTTAATGTAAACAAGTGATTTCCTTGCATTTACATTTTGATGATCATACTGCCTGATTTTAAAAGAGTCAGATGTCCATGTGATTGTATGCCCATCCATCCATTTTATTCCACTTATTTGGGGCCAGGTCATACAGTCACAGAGACTCCCTGTGACTGTATGGTAAGCTATAAATCTGGAGATGTTAGTGTATTGTTTAGAAGCCATGGATTTGGATACATGATAAATTGTAGTAGATTTACTCAATTGATTGTCCATGAATTAGTGGTTTGATATAGTGCACACTATTGTTCAGAAGATGAAGTGTATTATTGGTACAGTTTTTCATCGTTATGCTTTAGATTTAAAATGCCAGGCTCTGACAACGTGGTATTATGTTCACGCGGAAAGCACGCTGTGCACCTGGATCATGATATACAGAGGTCAGCTTGTCCTTATGCAAGACGCCACAGAGAGGCACTCGAGCGCCGTCCTGGGGACCAATCTCCCCAGACAAAATGTCATGGCCTTTCTTAAGACACCAAGCGGATGCCGGTGTACAGCTGTGTGTAAAGAGATGTCCAGATGTGGTCGTGTGTTTCGTGCGTAAAAAGGCATGTTGACAGCTCCACCGTAAAGCCGTTCCCAGTCTTGGTCACTTCACATGCACAGCGCGTCTGCTTGCACATCCCCGGTCTCTCCCTCTCTTCCTCTTTCTCTCTGCGTCCTTCACACTCTCCTCGCGCGTGAGGACAGTCGGCCAAAACAAACGCCCAAAGTGTTGAAACATTATCTGGCGCTCTTTTGTCTTACGCGGACAATCAGCGCCGGAGTCCGAGGGGGACCGGCTGGATCTGATCGGAAACTCATCCGCCTGCTATCTCTCTCAGCAAGGAGACACCGGGAAACTGAAGAGGAGAGACAACGTGTTATGAATACTGACGAGACAACTATTGACACCTATAGCCCATCGTTGTGCCACGCGTCAAGACTAATCTAAACGGAAACTACCTTTGTTTCGTTTTCACACGGGGTCATCACTATCGCTTGACGTTTATTTACTAACTGTCATCTCATCTGTCTAAGAAGAGACCGAAAGACCTGTCCGTGTGCCAGCGCTCCTCTCGCAGATAAGACCAGCTCGCGCCTCTTTGGCTCTGTCATGCTTTAAGTTGTATTATCAAGACTATTATGGCTTCTTTGTACCAGAGATTCAGCGGGAAGATTAATACCGCTAATTCGTTCCCGCACCCACCTGAGGCCAGCCACCTCCTGGGAGGACAGGTTGTGGACGAGGACAACGCGGCCAGGACCCCACAGCCCCACGTCGACGGCAGACCGCACGTGCAATACCGAAAGAAATGCGTCAGAGAGGACGAGGATGTAAGCCTAATATCACTCTTTTCAAATTACTATCACTTTACACAATCACAGGAAAACCATATAAAATACTATTTATACATTATGCATAGAGTATAGGTTGATGTCTCCATAATAAAGCACAACAATAGATTAGAAAGCTAACATCTTGATTGACAGAATGCACAAACAGGCATTATTTGACATATGTATTGTACACATATATATTTATTCATTTATTAGTCATTTATTAGACTAATATGAGCAAACAAAAAGCGATTTTCTTTTTTTTTTAATTACCCAAGCTACTGCAAATGTTCAGATTTCTGTGTTAGGCACTGTGGTTCAATAGAAAAACCAATATTGCTTTCTTTGTCTCATGTCAATACGCTCAGACCATGCAATTCATCTTAATTAACAAAATTGACATTCTGAATCTCTAATTGACATAATTTCAAGATGATAAACTGTGCAGTTTTTCAACTGAACACAAAACCTTATTCCATTATCCTAAACAAGACATAATGGTAATTGAACCTCCAAGGGCATATTAGCCAGTCTAAAAATACTCTTTATTTAACCAGGTGTGTGGATTTAGGCTGTTGCTGAATCATGCACACACAATATAACCTGGCACGCTCTCCGGTTTCCTCTAAGAGCTAGCATCTGCTTTGATCAACTTAAGATATAAACACACCACGCCATAATACCAGCCATAACTTTCCTCAAATTGCATTTTAAGCACCGGTACTGGTCCGCTGCTCCCTGTCGTCTTGGCAGCCAGTGAAGCCAGAAGGGAGGAAGAAGCCACTTAGGAGCAGCTCTTTGGATGAGGGGTTATGTGGCTACAGCGGGTGTGCACTTTCCTGATGGATTGAAATGGCACATCTAAGCTTATTCAAGTAGATTAATTTCAAAATGCATCAATAGTCACATGACAACATCTACGATCTATTCCCCGCATTTGCATTTTTGTAATTAGTGATCTCCAGTTGAATCTTTTGCGAGGATGTATTCAGTGAAGTCTGTTTTTTGAGCTTGGTTAGTTATGCATGTTGTTTAGAGATACTATTTCAAATGTCGCCTGAGTTGACTCTTGGCTGCCAACTCTGCAATGCTGTACCCTTGAATTATTGATACAAGTCACATTGAGAATTGACAGATTAGCTTGGCAACTGGGTACACGTGCCGCCAGCAACACCTCCTATAGGCACACATGGGGTGCTTCTCGCAGCTATTGTATTCTTTCCTGCCCAGCCAGTCCGTTCTGCATTCTGTTTGAATCCAAAAGGGTCTGAAACTGGACCATAGAGCGTGAAAAACCCTTGTCAAAATGTTTGGCGATCCATCCACAGCCACTTATTTGTATCAAATGTGGACGACATCTCCTCTTGAAAATTCTCAAAACATTCAGAACAAAATATATAACTTCTTATAGGTAATAGTTTGTTGCTTTCTGTTAAATCCACACTGTTTCTTGGTCCTTTATGTAGATTTTTCTTTTTTATGTGTTCGCAGCCATGTTTGTTTTTGACGCAAACAGCATGCACCTTTCTGACTGGTAAATTTGCCTGTCAATCACGCCCCTCTGGAACCAGGGAAACAGGATACAGCTCAGAATCTATCTCTTTTTGTAAAGTTTGGTCAAAGTGTGTGGCTCTCTCTGGTCAGGTAAATCGTACGTTATCCATATGCTCATTTAGTTGACTGTGAAAATTGAAAACCCCTGCCCTAGCCCCAAGCTGCAACTACTATTACACTACCATTGCCACTCCTGTTTCTTTTTCTATTTATGAGGTTTGCGGTGTTAACCTTGGGGTCACCTCCAGTCCTGATGTCCCCTGGAGTCGTGCTCGAGCATGAAATTGCCTTTTTGCCTCAGGAGATGGGGACACCAATTCGAGAAAAAAAATCCTTTTGGAGCCACTGTGTGCAAAGTTACCACAAGCTATTCCTGTTTATACGGCTTCTGGGGAAAGGCGAGTAAAATTGACTTGTAAATGCCTCTAGTTTAATTTCATTTTTCCCTGATATTTACCTTTACGATTATGCAGTTTGTTTGTCCAATCCCTTGGTTCCTGCGAATAAACTCGGTGAGAGATATTATTCGCCGTGTCTAAAATTGAAGGACTTTCTGAATGAGATTTTTGTAAACACGATTTAATTTGTTTGCAGCGCCTCTCCCCGTCTTTGTTTGCCTACCCTCTCTACATAAATGTGTGCATATTGAATTGATTAATAGTTGCCAAGCTTGGAGTGTATAACTATGCCTTACTACTTTGTGGACTTCCCTGGAGAGATAGGGAAAGAGTAGTTCCTATTTACTGCAAATAGAAAGATCCTTAATTAATTGTTGCGGTCTTGCTTACGGTGAGCTCAGATGACATTTCACCCACACTTGGGGTTTGAGGCAGACTTTCTGACCCCAGCTGTATTGATGTTTTCATTCTCGGCCTATTTTGTGTAATGGTTGGAGTAAAAGGTGAAGTGATTTGGTTCAGTTCACAGGCAAAGTTTAAAAAGAAAACAGATTATTCAGCTGTTGTTTAAAATGTCAAACTTTGCTAAATCCGTGAGGCATACTTTTTTTGCTGTTTAACAAATTTGCACTTTGAGAATTCTGAGGCAAATGGTTACAGAAAATACTATTATACATGCATGGAAGTACTAAGCTGCATTTGCGCTTGCTTAGGTAGAACTGTAGAGGAAAATGTGAATGTGAATCTGAAGTACCTGTAGATGGAACATATTTTCAAATACTGATGAAATGAATATTGTTGATTTGAAGATATGCAAAATAAGAATATTACATAATTTCCATGTGATCATTTAATATGAAGCAGCAAAAATAATTAGAAAAGCATTAAACTTTATTACTGCAATGTTCCATTTGTGCATTAGAGCAAGAGAGATACTTTATTGATCCCGAAGGAAATTCAAGTAAATTAAACTTGATTAAATTAGTAAATTAAACATGAAACTCACCCAAAACATAATCTTTATATTGCCGCATAATACTACACATACTCTGTTTTTTGTTTCTATTCAATTTTACGGGTAAGTTTTATGTTTGGAGGTGGTTTGAGTTAGTTTCTCTTTGGCCTGTATCTTCATCCTCATGCTCAGGCTTACTACAATCCTCTTCGATATATTCTGTGTACAGTACAACTTCCTTACTTTCTTGGATAGCTCCTTCCTTCTATTTTGTGTCTCCAGAACTGCATTTTCCTTTCGTGCTCTATGTTGGCACAAATCCAATCAACTTCCCCAATCACTGACAAAGATCTTGTGCACTTGACTCTGTGGTGTCTCCTTCTGTAGCTCTTCAGTCTTGTGTGTTGGTCTTTAAATTTATTTTCCAGTTTAACCATGACCCTACTGGGAGAGGCGGGTTCATGTCTGAGGTTGGCCTTGTGCTTTACAGTGTTGTATAGACAGTGGATGTCTTTATGGGGCTCAAAATGCTCCTATAACGGATCTTTCTCCTTTTTCCTTTACCTGGACCTGTTGAGCTTTTATTGACACTTTTAAGCTGTCATCAACATTCTCTGAGGGTGCGATGCTAACTGTAGACACCATTCTGTTTACTCAGATTAGACTAGAAAGACTAGACTTAAAAATCCATCTTGTATTTTTTTTTCAGTTTTCAGACAATCTTAACTCCTACATGTATCTCTAATGATGAAATGTTTAGAGCACCCCCAGCATGATCAGGTCTGTGCAAAGTACCTGGAGCTCTCAAAAGGATCAAAAGGACCAAAAGGATTTTCTCAAGGAGAGGTGGATGGTGTGAGATGGAGCGCACACCTCAAGCCCTCTTTTGGTGCAGGTTCAACCAATCAGTGTCCTTTTATTTGTCCCCATGGGCAATTTAAGCCCAATTATTAAATGCAATAATAGTAAAAGCTCAGTGCAGCTCAAACAGGTAGGGTCATCAGTTTTGGAGCGTCTCATTTTCTTCTTTGATTATTCTGTTCCCACACAATATTCACATTCCCGACAGCTGGCAAAGTATTAATAATTAATTTTATATGGAGAATTTAAAAAATGTGTCCATACACTCATACATAAGTACCAGCTAAAAATGTCTCTTCTTTTTCTTATTCGGTTGAAAACAGTACGTTTCCTAAGATCATATTTTTGTACATACTGACTAAATCTCAAAGCTGTTAGTCCAGCTCATTGGTTGTCATTATTTTGAGTCACTGAATGAGTCACTGAATAATCAGAGTTCGTGATTGTCTTGGAAAGGAAAGCAAATTCATCAGTCTGTGATCAGGCTATAGAATTTTAAATTGATTTGCTGGCATCATTTTGAGTGAGCATCCTTTACAAATAAAATAAACAAGATCTTTTGAGATGGGAAGAGTGTATGGTGTTTGCTAATGTATGATTCTAATAATAAGCTGTCAATAGTTACTGTAGTAGTCCGAGAGATGGAAGAAGAGACTGATGAGTTCTAATACAGGCCAATACAGGACCCAGAGAAATGATGAAACCCCCCAAGACATTGCGATAGTATTGTCCATTATAGACTAGTCCAATATGGTTATGGTTGTATTGTAGGGAGTATTATACCTCTGTTGACGAAGACCAAGATAACAAGAACTGAGCTTGCAGTGTAGACCTGGCACAGCACAGGAAATCAGTTACCATTAAAAGTCTACTGTAGTGTACCTAATTTGCACTTTTTGGACCATGCCTTATGAAACATGTTGGATGGCAGCCACGTTGTTTACAAACACTAAAAATATGTACTCAATTCTTAATCCATTAGCTGGTTTCAGTTCTGCAGAATTTTTAAACAGCCAGCTGAGTCATTGTAATCATAATTGCTTTTCTCTTAAGCAGTTTATTTTCACACATGCACAGTTTGCCAAATTGTATGCCTTTGTCCCAGTCATTTTTCATACATGGGGTTATTATTGTCCTCTCATTTAAGCAGGTATCAATACTTGAAAACACTTGAATGTGATAATAGAGGGCCCATAAGCTATTGCGATTTTCTAATCTATTTTATAATGTTGTTTCCTCATTAAAAACATACCTAGAGGTTGTGTTTTGTTTCTTTCAGATGTAGTTAACACACAAACTCTGCATATTTAAGCTGAATTTTTCTCTCAAACAGAAAACACTCTCTTGTGATGTCATGTGGTAGTACAGGAAGTGCTCCACTGTGTTTTTAAACTTTTAAACATACACCCTCACTAGAATCATTTGGATAATTCTATCTGTGGAATTGCAAATCTCTACTGAACAAAAGGTAAAACGTAGCTGTTAACTTGAAAACTACTTCATGACATCAGAGCATTTTGCACTTTGGAGATATCGACAGACTAATAATAAAGGATTATTGAAACATGTAAATGAAACAACACAAAAGTAATTTTTTGATGAGGTAAAAACAGGGCTAAAAGTTTATAGGAGTCCATTTAGCATAATATAGGACCTTTAATAGTTTTAGAATGGCCTTGACCAAAACTGGTACAAAAAATATAAGAACTATTTATTGTGTTGGAAATTACTTTCTATTGTCCATAAAATTGTGTTTTATAGACAATTTTAGCCTTCCCTTTACTTTTTGTGAGTGTTCCACCCGCATACAGTAAATTTGAGGTTTGATGTTTTTATTTCCTAACCAGGGCTGAAGTGCCACACAAGGAGCTGGTGTAATAGATCACTGACACTTGTGGGGATGGCAGATGTGGGTTCATATTTTATAAGGAGTCGTTAGAGCAGACCCCGTTTCCCACAGGGCCACCTTAATCTGGAGCTGGCATCCTCCTCGTTGATGTATTAGTCATTTTCCCTCCTCCTAGGCAACACATCTTTTGATTAAAAGTAAAGCGGCCTTTTAATATTACTTTTGATGAGCTTCTTGAAATTCACTTAGCCGAAAGCGGTGTTCAAAACAAGAGGGGGGGGGGAGCTGTACTATTGTTTGTGCCAAAAATCTTTGAATCATGAATCTTCATCACCAGGATTTTACTTTATTTTTAAAAATGATGAATTATAACTTTCTGTGTTCAAGTGTTTTTCATGTGGACATTCACCCAGGGCCAAGTAAATGTATATAGGATCCAAGGTGTGAGATCGAGATATATCAGGTGGTCCTGACTTAAAAGTTACATAGTGCACACTATGTAACTTTTTGCTTGAGGTAGTATTATAGCTCAAAAATACCTAGAAAAACAGACATTTTGACTGTGAGCAGGCTTGCCTCACCACAGATCTGGCCTGCAACTTCATCTGATTTGGTCTCTGTGAAGATAAAAATGTTTAGTATCATAGAAATTCCAGACAAAGGAATAACATGTCCACGGAGAACAGCATTTGATGGACCCTCCTCCAGAAAAGTTACACAGTGCACCTTTAAGCCACAAGGGGTCAGCTAAGGAGAAGTATACATTTTATAGGGCTAAATCATGAAAAACTGGTGTTTCGCAAAAAGCTGAAAGCTCATTGTAGTCATGTGGAGTCATTGTAGTCATTGCATTTTTAAAATTATGACCATGAAATTATAAAGGCTTTTAACATTTTTGTACATCCCTTTTTTGCTTAAAAATTTTTATTCTCATAAAAAGTAATGTGGTTCGAAATTGCACGTTATTAACTAGTTGACAAGCGTTTGAAACCACTTTGAACTAACTAAAAAGTCTAAATGGGGGTTGGCAGCTCATACCAAGTCCCCATGGAGAAAAGATATTTTATTGTTTCCATAAAACATTGCATTACCTAAATGATTGCAGCATTAGCCATTTGCTAATTGCAGCATTCAAATTGATGCTGCCATAATATTGCAATTCATCTTTTGGTCTGTTGGGTTCTTTACCATTGCAAAAGATCACTTCGTTGGTAGAGCTGTTTTTATTTCGCATATATTTACTTGCCGTTACCACTGACATTCTTATCTACATTTTCCTGTCCGCATTTGATCCTCCTTCACTGCTTTTTTTTCCCCCAAATCTCGGCAAGCCTGGCTCTGCCCCATTTCCCATGTTTCAGCTCAATATGTTTTTCTTTCAGGGTCCCAAACCTGATAGATCACGCAGGCAAAACTCAGTAGGAGCTGGCAATGCGATAGACTGAGCATGGTGTTCTGTGAGCCGCACTGTAGACTGCCACTGGGTTCATGTTACAAAAAAGATGACCTGTTTTATGTAGAAAAAGTGCTAGACCAATGTGCAAATGTGTTGATACCTGATATTTTCACTTGACATCTTTGGAAGCAAGACATGATGTAACTAAATGGACTTTGGGTCACATGTTTTGGTTGGAAAAAAATTATACCATTCTGGACTGAATGATATGGGATCTTGTTTGCTCCATAAAGCCTGGAGCAAAACCTCTTGTCAAATAGTGGTGTTTACCCAAAACATAAATCACAAATAGGCCTGTCAAGATAACACATTTTGAAGCAAGATATATTACTACAGGGAAATATTTAGATAAGCTATAATATTGAAACTACTTTATGCCACTGATATAAAGGAGGACAATCCCAGCAAACCAATTTTTCAATAGACAGTATCATTAAAGGACATGAACTTTAACAAATAAATGAATGAAGTTACTTATTTTTCCCTCTACAGATCAAAGCTTACCGTACTTCATAAAAATGGTAAAAATCTACAAAGAAATTGTACACATGATAAATATTAAGCCCCAAAATATATTCCATCATGACAGGCTTAATCACAAAACAGTACAAATTATATCTTGTATATTCTGCCATAGGTTAATGGTGCATTATGTAACTTTTCTTGTGAAGTGTCCCCCCAATGCTCCATAGTATGCCATTAGATTAAAATCTCCGTCCATCTCTATGGTGATGCCATCAAGCCAAATTACAGGTCAGATCTTCACAGAGGTGAGTGGTACTCACACTTGGAATATGTTTTTCAAGGGATTTTTGAGTAATATAAAGATATTTTCCATTAATATAGCATTTCAGGCAAAATGAAAACATGTCCATGACCACAAGCAGTTAGCGGCGGATCCCTGCTACAAAGGTGATATAGTGTTTTGACCGTACATAAATATGTCTTTGAACAAATCATACTTTCAATTATAAGCCAAATAACTATGAATATATATATTTTTGCCATCCTTGAGCAGTCCTCATAGTTTATGTCAAATCTTTCATTATGCTACTTGTGCTTATATGAAATTCAAAGCAGCTCTGTGACATTTTGTCCTTTTCAAAGCAAGCCACATGGTCACAATGAGTCATGCAATCGCTTAAGCATATTTGAATTAAATGTTTAAAGGTGCACTCCGTAACTTTACTGCTAGAGGGTCCATGAGTTCTTTGTATCTATGAAGATGTTATTGCTTTGGGCTGAAATGTTCTACTACAGTATGGGAATAAACTTGTATCTCCATGAAGACATCAGCATGCCAAGTTACAGGTCAGATCTGTGAAGAGGTGACCCTAGTAGCAGTATGAATGCATGTTTTTAAAGTATTTTGTCAATGAAATATGCTAGAAAAATGTTTAATGCTATATTGTGTAACACCAGGCAAAGCAATAGTATCTCCATGGAGACACAAGTTACTAGTTGGGGTTGCCTCGCCACACATCTGACTTGTAACTTGGTCTGGTTTAGTCTCCATGCCATACTGTGAAACATTACAGAGAAAGCAATTACATCTCTGAAAGCATTTGATGGACCCTCCAACAGAAAAGTTACACAATGCACCTTTAAGCTTTTCGAATAAGACTTTATGCAAAATATCATGTTATTATTTGTATTACAGAGGTGCAGTATACAAAACCACTGGAGTCAAATTATTCATCAGCATCATTACACAGTGTTCCTAAGTGTCCCCAAGGGTTTATGGGGCTTATGCGGCTTGTGAGTGAGCGCCACGGCAGCAGAACAGTGGTGCCAGATGCCAGTGTAAAACTAAAGGGGGAAGGCAACTCAGTGTAGTACGACGTATATTGCTGAAGTAAATATAGACAGTAAATGATAATGCTGAAACTAATTTATGCAGCAGATACAATAACCCTAGAGGAGATTTAAACCACAAAACTATTCTAAATCTACAATATTGTAACACTGTTGTAGTGAGTTTGTATCTATAATGAGTTCCTTTACAGCTTAAATCTCTTGTTGACTAGCTCTTGTTGTTCTTGAATACTATGTGCAGAGATGTCATGGTGTCTTTATTGTATAGGTGTGTTCGCCCCACAAAATGTAATAGTGTCCACAAACGTTATAAAAGTCAATGTAATAAACCCACAGACATAATAACTGCTCCCGTTTGCAGGGTTTACAGGTGTTTATTTGTTGAGGTTGAAGATTTTGTGTAAGTTCACTCAAGGACAGAACGGCAGTGACATTTTGGTATATAGCCAACATAATGTAATTTGCCTTTGTTTTTTACAGCCCATAAGTGAGCATGTAGTGTACTAGTGTTGCAGGCCAGGTATTGATACTTCATCAAGATTCCCAGGGGGTGTGATTCTAACTGTAGGCATTGGTCTGTCTGAGACTGTGTTAGACTTCTCTCTGAGCTGTTAATTAACACAATCTGACCAGAAAGCACTGACTTCGCTGGAACTACAGGTGAGCTGATTTTGTACTATTAAACAAATCCCTCTCAAATAATAGTTTTTCAGGTAGTCTTTCACACCTTACACCAATAGGACCATGAACGCTCATAATGATGAACATTTTTGGCTGTGTTTGCTAATATGTGCATTGTGTAACCTTGGAAACTCCTCAACCCTCCACCATAGAGATACACATAGAACAGTCCCGGCATGATATTACTGCAAATGATCAATAATGGTTTGAAAATGACGAGGGTGGACATAAAGCATTTTGCAAGTTGAATGGGCTAAAAGTAAATAATAGCACATTGGCATAGCATGATTACTCTTGCTTAACAATAAAAGGGTCCCTAGTTCAATAACAAGACTGTATGAGCTTTGTTTGCGGACTAAAGTGAACTAAGTGACTGTGATGTCACCCATAGCATTTGGCTCAGCTCCAAATGAAGCTTGTGATGTCACAGTCACTTAGTTCACTTCAGTCCGCAAACAAAGCTCATACAGTCTTGTTATTGAACTAGGGACCCTTTTATTGTTTGCGAACTAAAGTGAACTAAGTGACTGTGACGTCACCCATAGCATTTGGCTCAGCTCCAAATGAAGCTTGTGATGTTAGCGGTTACAGGAGTGAATTTGAAGCCAGCTCTGTATTATGAATGGATTTTTTTGATGGACAAAATTGTGAAACAATTTTTTTATATAGCACTTTTCCACCTTCAGTGCACTCAAAGCACTTTACATCAAGGAAACACTCACCCAATCACACACACATTCATACAACAGTGTACGCAGACACTAAGGGTGAGGTAGTTTACGTGTCTTGTCCAAGCACACAACAACAGCATTCATCTGTGGGGGCTGGAATCACACCAGCCAACCTCAGCGGTCAGTGGATTTGACTGCTCAACCAATGATATTCATGTCGAAAGTGGGATTTGAACTGCCAACCTCGACAAACACTCTACCAACTGAGCTACTGTTACCCTACTGGCACCCTCAGTGTAGTATGTAACACTGACTTACTTGCCACTAGGGCCTTTGTCCCTCATGAACCATCTCTCCCTATAGGCCTGACACTATAATTACTATATCCACTTTTCATTCAGTATATGAAAGCTCGAACAATATATTTTGGGGCTATATACATTTTCTTTGTAAAAGTGGGGAGATTTGGGGTATTTTTGCTGTAATATAATAAGATTTGAGTGGAATGGCTAACTTTTATGGCTATAATTCTTGGTTAATTTTGCTATTTATTTGTTGCAGCGCAGGCCTTTTAATGATACTGTTTATTTAAAAATGGTTTGCTGGGATTATCTTGCATTATTCTTATTGTGTCAGCTGCATAAAGTTGTTTCAGTATTATTGTTTATGGCAGTATATATCTGTAGCAATATATTGTGCTTCAAAATCTGTTATTGTGACAGGCCTATCTCACTTTTATTTTATTTGCTTATTTACAACCAAGACATGTGTAGTTCCCAAATGACATGTACTTGGTTTATTTAAGCAAATAATAGAAAAGTAATGCTTTGTAACTATGCTCAATTTTGACTTATATCTGGAGTCATTGCTCAATGGGATTTAAAGCTCTAACTGGTTAGCGTTTTGGTTAGCACAACAGCACCCGGCAGTCACACTGTTAGTGTCACTTCTTCTATGCTTTTTTTTTTTTTTTTTTTTTTTTGTGTCATGCTAAAATGAATAAATATTTAAAGATAAGGCAATGGGCAGTGAGTTGTGGATGCATGATGTCTCTGACCACATGTTAAAAGAACATTGTGTCTCAATGCTAATGCTTATGCTAATTTTGAGGCATCATAATTTAAATACTGCAACAGTGTTTCAAACTGAAGTATTCTACATGTAAATACAACTGGGTAAGCTTTATTTAAATGAATTAGAATTTGAATAGGTTGTTTATTTTATGTTTTACGATTTTAACAAAATTGACTGTTAGCTTTGAGATGCATTGAGCTAGCTTTCTGCTGTCTTGTGCACAGAGCCTTTTGTTTGTCATGTGACCCTAATAATAAATGATCAACCAAATCCATTTTCACAAGCTCATACTGGCTAACATTACAACTTAGTACTGAGTCCTCATTGGTACCTTTTCTGTGTAACATGATGAAACCAGGGACAACACTGCTTTTTCCATTAATCCGGTGGAACATCCCCATATAAGAGTGACAGTAAATCAACACACCGAATCCTATCAGAGGAAACAGCCACTAAGGGCACACAAAGCAGGCTCACATCACCCCGCCCACCGCCGCTCCCCTCTCCCTCCCCTGTGGACGACCTCAGCTTCATCCTCGGCAGGACCTCTCCGGCTCCTCGTTGCCATGGTTGCCAAGGTGGAGCGGGTGATGCTGTGTGTGAGAATGACACAGAACCACACTGGTGCCTCCAACCACCATCTGGAGATAGAGTGTTTTGACTTTATTCTGTTATTCTCAATGCATCAGCCAACATGTGATTTGGTTCGTCACGTGACCTGGTTAATAATGAAGATTGTGTTTTTGCTTCTAGTCAGTATCGACCTGTTGTTTTTCAGTGATGCTGGGTCCCCACTGGCTGTCTCCGCAGGTCATCCATCCCTCGTGCATTTGCGTCGCCATGGCATCGATCATCAACTCCCTCCCCCCATTACTAGCGCCTCAGCACTTGTCAGCACCTGTCACTCTGTCCAGTGAAGCTCTCTTCTTCCTTTGGGATCTATCGTATGATTCAATAAATAACAGTGGGTATTTGGAGTAGGGAAATGCATTATTATAGTATAATGTAATTTCCTACACAAAATATTTGTAGTTTCTTTCATTAATACCACAAAGGCTAAGGTCAAACTTTGTCATATTTATGTATTTCTTTCAATATTGATTTGAACAGCTCTCAAATCCCAAATACTGAAGGAAATACATAAATATGACAAAGTTTGACCTACTTTTGACACTAGTTTAAGTATTGATTAGAAACTGGTTATAAATTTTGACAATCCTTTTTTTTTTAGATTCAGTGCACATACTGTAGTTCATTAACTTGTCTTCTCTGCTTATCTCCAGGGGGATGTTATTGCTATGCTAGTAATGTTCCACAGTATGGGATTTAAGTTATGCATCTTATTCAATCACATTTGTTAAATTGCTCAAAAATCTCTTGAAATACAGGTGTTTTTCTTACTGCGATCGGGGTCACTCCACCAGAGATATATTTAATCCCATACTGTGGAATTTTAAAAGCAATCCCATCTCCATGGAAACGAACAGGTGGCAAACTGTCCACTAGAAAAGTTTCCTTGTGCTCCTTTAAATGTTAAAGTCAGTACCAAATAAGGAGGTCAACATGCAAGCATTTTTTATTCCAGTAGATATTTTTTAACTCAAAATATTAAATAACATCATATTCTTGTTAAAATCTGTATAATTATCCAGGTAGTGTCACATCTATAAAGACGATTGATTGTAAAAATGATCTACGCCGACGTGCTCATTAATTCTTCATTAGTCAATAATGGAGAGACTACATGAATTCATTAACCTGAGTGAAACATCAGTTCAGTATTCTCATGCATGACAACATCAGAGATCTTGCTGTAATAGGCCTTAGCTATTAGCATAACACAGCCTATGTAAAGAAAACCTACACATGATATATCATCAATGATGAAAATATGATGTAAAATGAAGCCAACATTTAATATCCATTTTTGAATACCATTAGTCCCTGCAGTTTCTAAGATGTTTTATTTGCAATTTGCTTTTCACTTAAGACTTAAATCTAATCTGAGGAGGAAAATTTTGCAGATTAATTATTAAATCATTGTGGGGGATTAATTCACTCTCTTCGTGAACTTTTTTGCATATTTCTGATTCAGTGTCGACATGAGCCTATTTATAACAGAGCCTTTTCTTGGTTTTATTTATAACTTGAAACAGTCTTTTTAGAAACGTGCTTGCGTTGCTTGTCATATTGATGCCGTGAAAAGAACAAGATGATTTGAAGTATACTCAAGTAATCAAAGTTTTCTCGTAACTTTGACTTCGTGGTTCTATACAAAGCTGTTCTGCTCGTTTATTCTGTGTTACTGAAACCAGCTTACATCATTCTAAACCTGCAGAAAAGAAGACAATGTCACTTCTCATTAAAATTAGAGAGAGCTAGACACTTGGCTGACAATGTGAGCTGAAGAAGAGGGATGCCTTCAAGTGACGCCTTGAAGTGCTTCTGAGAGGAAAGTAAAGTAAAGTAAAGAAACACACCAGGCGGATTACAGAGACATTAGTTAATTGCAACATTTAATCCCAGTGGGAGGAGGGTGACACTGTTGGTGGATGTGTGAAGAAAACTGTCAGTAACAGGTGTGAGGTAGCCAGAAGATATGGAGAGAGTGATTCAGTAGAAATGGGAAATTTTGTCAGATTTTTTGTCAGATGGAAATGTAATGAACTAATGTATGTTGTAGTAGTTTGTTTACTAACTGTTTACTATTTGATCATTATGTGATTAAATAAAAATTACCCAAAATTCATCAATTAATAAAAAAAACAAAATAGTAGCTCTTGATAATCACTCCATCAGGTTTTGTTGCTATAAATTAGATTTAAAACATGGTCACATTTGAGATATAATTACAAAATGGCACTATGTTGCATACAAAGAGCAAGGAGTTCACTGTATTGAACCACTGCGTTGATCCGTCATTTGTATGTATTTTTTTCCTTGATATCAAAATGGACTTTGAAATTTTAGTATCATGATAATAACACTACTGGTCACCCAGACTATTGCACAAACTAGCAAGGGGTCAGGAAAGTCAGTGAACTATTCACTCACAATACTGTAGAAACTAGACTCTTCATATCTGATTCAAATTGATTTTTTCTTTTCAAAAATGAAACAAAAAGGCTTTCAGTTTAAGTCTAAACACTGCTCCAAACCACATGCTTTTATTGACAGAGGACTGGCTAGGCCAGTCTGATCATTGCAATCTCAATAAAAATGTTATAAATTGCCCAGTACTAGACTAAAATATCAACTGCAAACTATAGTGCTGAATGCTAAATATGTATTTTTAGTATAGTAAACTATCAAACAGTCCAATTAACAATTAAAGGTACACTGTGTAATGTTTCTAGTTGAAGGGCCGCCACCCGTTTTTCTCCATGGAAATGTTATCGCTTTGTCTAAAATGTTACATAGTATAAATTAAAAGTATAGAGACAAGCAGGTTACAGCACTACGCTACATTACAGTTCAGATTTGTGGAGTCGCTCCTGTTCACAGAAGTACTGAATGTATTTTTGAGCAATAGAAACACCCGCAATGAATAAATGTATAGGTATATGGATATGCATATGTATATGTGTGTGTATATGTATATGTATAATGTCTTACCATGGAACATTCCTGGGAAAGCAATAACATCTCCATGGAGACAAGAAGGTAGAGCATCAGAAAAGCTGCACCTCTAAAGTGAATAAGGATTTCACAGCTCTCATAGTGATTACAACAATACGATTTAACATTGTGACAGCCCCAGCCCATCTTAAGCAAAACCATATACGTTGTGAGCCTTAAAGAAAGTGAAGGATATTGGCTGCAGCTCTTGTGTCAGTCTGTATTAGTCCAGCAGAGCGGAGCTGCCACTGGCCCTGTGCTACTGTGTGTCTGTGTGTGTGTGTATGTGAGTGCAGGCGATGGCAGTAATCCGTTATGTCACTAGGGGCAGATTCCGTTATCGACTCTGTCATGATACAGCCAAGACACGCCCCCGTATGTCCCACCATCGCAATAACAACCCCAAAGCATCACTACGGCACTAGCTTGGACAAGCACTCAAACAGTAGATGTGAGAGACAGCAGCAAAAGTCAACAGAGCCATGTTAGGGCAGAGTAAACATGAGGCACCAACAGGTAGAATGAGAAGAAGTGAGCATGATGTTATGTCTCTTAGGAAGCATGAGAGAGCTACTCACTGTGGTAAGAGGAAGGAGATAGTAACGAAAAGATATGTTTATTTTCTGATCTATGTTATAATATAGTTTCCTCCTCAAAAACAGACCTGGAGTTGTGTTTTGTTTCATTCACACATGTTTAACACCAACTCTGCATATTTAGGCTGAGCTGTTTCACTTTGTAATGTCATGTGGGAATACAGAAAGTACTCCACTGTGTTTTTAAACTACACACACTGTCACTAGAATCATTTGTATGAGTTCAGCACTGCCAACCTCTACTGAACAAAAGGTAAAAAGTAGTTGTTAAAAATGTACCACTCCCAAGGTGGAACTGAGCATTTTGAGCTTGGTAGATGTAGGCAAAGTAATAAAAAAGGGTTACTCAACTATGTGTTAACTCTAGGTATGCTTTTGATGAGGAAACAACATTATAAAAGATTTTAAAATAGCGCAATATGGGCCCTATAAGGATCAGGATCAATGCTTTCAAATCCAGATGAGTTCTAAGATAAAATAGTATATGTTATGTGTCAAAATGTAACAGCCCCAGCGTACAGATTTTCATATATCCATAATACGACATACAAATATATGAACATGTATTTATACAGAGAGAATAGAACTGCCAACTGTAAGAAATGTATCCAGTTATACACAGCTATGCACTAATAAATTCTAACCCAGTCAGTAAAGGTCCTATTGCAATCAAATCTGTACTTTTGAAAGAAAATGTGTTTGGTTAAGGTCGTTCCTTGTCTTTCACTGGGAGGGGCTGAATAAATGTCTCTTTAGACAGACACTAATAGTTTTACACACTGCTGTGCTCTAGTGGAGCAGAAAAGCACCACTGAGGCACATGTGCTAGAAATGTTAAACTCGTCAGTCAAGTGGTTGTCAAGGGCAACCATAGTTTAGTTCCCTCAGTGGGCAGTCTCTTTTGTCAGGTTAGTCATCAGAGCCTTTTTCAGGTACAGGGTGAAAGCGGCTATTCAGAAACTTTTTTCAGTAATATGAGTGATTGTGGTCTGCAGTGATTATCTGGCAACCCTATAAGTCTGCTAACCTTAACAGTATAATTAAAAGGTTATATTACACACTTTTATGTTGCATGTTGCCTAAATAAGCCTTGAGTATGAATGAGAACTAAATAGGGGTGTAACGATATCCAAGTCTCACGATTCGATATTGTCACGGCATGAACCTCACGGCACGATATTTATTGTGATATCGTGGGAAAGCTCACGATATAGTTGGGAGGCTCACGATTAGGGATGTAACAATATCCAAATCTTGACAAGACTTAATCCAAAGAACTAAGACTTAAAACTGTTTAGAACTGTTATTTCTTCTTGTAGTGTACATTGAAATGGAGCAAAGGATCATGGTCTATATAGTTACCTCAGTTTTACATATATATATATAAAATTGTAAATGCAATTAAGCTAACTTATTTTGACCTCAAGAGTTGCTATTACAATATATCTGTACTGGGGCAAGACTATAGATTGTTTAAAAAAATGGACTAAGGGAGTGTGACATCACCCATACCGCTTGGTTCCAGTCAAATGAAGCTCATAAAACTAGCAGCTATAGAAGTGAATTTAGAGCTGAGTTCCTTAGTACACTGGAAAAAAAAAGTTGCTGGATTTGCGTAAAAAAGTTATGGACAGCGGTTGCACGCAATAAAATTATGTTTAGGCTTTGAAACTTTTTTCGAACCCCTCTACACATATTTTTCTCGGAACATGAACATCACTTTTTCATGTTGATAAAATTTGATCAAATCATGCTGAATATGCATATTTATCTTATGGTACCTTATCATGAAATGTATAAGTATGTATAATTTAATTTAATTGATCTAATTCTGTAAAATAATACAAAAACAGTCTTTAGTTGTCTTAAACAGAATCAAACACAAAGAGAACACAGGGACAGAGATACACAGTTTGGAGCTGGACAGTGTGAAGATTTATTCCAGTGAAGAAGCTCTGGTCTCTGCCTGTGAATAACACATGATGATCACATTCTGATGATCTACTCTGTTGTACATGTTTAAATACACTTATAGCAATTATTACTACAATAATGGACCAGAACAGAATCACAAGAACAATTAGAACTGTATCTGCAGAAACAAAACTCACCATGTGCTGTTTTTCTTCCTCTAAACACAGTAACAGGGAGGGCATCTGGTATAAAGTCCTCCTAATGCCACATCACCTTGTAAAAGTACGATAACAGTTTCAATAGGAAGTTCATTTTGAAAAATTTTAAAATAATTTTAGTTGGTTTACTTACTTTGTTCATCTGTGCTCTGTGTTTTGTTGGTTCTCAAACATCTTCCTTTTTTCTGAAACATCAGCTGTAACATTCATGAACGTCCCCACAGCTCCAGCAGAGCTCTGGACGTCACTCTTTGTAGACGACTCTGGAAGCAACACATTCAAATCTTAGTACAAGTGTCACACTCTTGTAGATGGACAGTCAAAAACAATTTGTTTCAAGCTGTCCTTACATTAACTCTAATTTCAAATAAAACAACACAAACATGTTTTAACAATGACGACATTCTAGGCCGGAGAAGCACATAATAAAATCTTTGAAAAGTCTTACCTCCAGATCAGCTCTCATAATCCTCCTGCTCCACACTGTGTGTCCTCTGCTCCTGTATCTGTCCTGTGTCCTGCAACATTTGAATTTTCCCTCCAAAAGTTTTGGGGAGGAGAATTCCAGAGGGAGGAGCCTCACCACAGATTATAATAAAGTCATGTTTCCTCAACCTGATTAAAACATGCAGGTCTCACATCGGCCACAATCAAGCGATGTTTGTAAGATTTAAACATGCTTGACAGAGAAACGTAAAAAAGTGATGTTATTGTTGTCAAATTTGTTTTTGCAATTTGAGCAACCCCTCTCAGACCATTTTTTCAGTGTAGGAATAGGAATTTATTTAAGGATAAAACAGCAAAAATAAAAACACCAGTCTCAGGTAGACCAGGTTAATACAAACATTTTAAGACCAAAATGACAAGGCTCACTGAGGAAACAATTTTTCAATGTAAAGTCAATTGGCGTTGGAGTCGATGGAGTTGGAAGCACCCCCAAGAATACTTCCTATTTGGAACATGGCGGCTAGCAGGTTATCTCTGTCCATAGATCCATGATATATAAAGTCTATGGCCAAGACAGATTATCCTTGGGGAAAAAAAAAATCTTCAGTCACTTTTAGTGACAACAAGGCACTGGAGTAGCCAACAAGGTCCAACATCCATGACCAAGGCCACATTAGCTTTCGCCATCACCCGCAAAACGGTGCCACGACTGGGCCCTGTGTCTCCTCTTCCTCCTCTTCCTCCGCTCGTGTCCCCAGGCTCTGGTTTAGCCTTCTGATGCATTATGGATGAGTTAGGTTTTCATGTTGCTTCCCCAGCCTAGACCTTTGTGCACAGTCTCTTTGTAGTCTCTGCAAGAAACGACGGGAGGCAAGGAGGAAAAAAAAAGTTTTCTACTGCTATGAAGGTGGGTTGTTTTGAAGCTTGTTACCTGGTCGGACATGTTCAAAGTGTATGGGATTGCAGATGTATATAGGCTTGTATTGTAGCTTTCTCTCAAGGTAATGAATGAACTTTTTCTTGTATTTGATTGGCTGCTGAAGGTTTGAAACACAGATCAGAAAAGCCCAGGTAAAAGAAGATTGCGTTTGCTAACATTGTGTTGCTGTTTTTGGTGATGAGAACAGATTTGAGAGAGAGTCATAATAATCATTGTTTTGGTTGTGGCGTAGGTGGAAAAAAAATGAATGGGGAAAATGGTGTTGAGTGATGCAGTGCGGTGTAGCTGGCAGCTTGTCAAATTGCAGGACAGAGAAGAAAAGATGAGCTCTTGGTGATTGATGTTCGCTCATTGCTTGGCTTAGCTGGTGCATTGTGGGAATACACGCATGTGATTGTCAGATGTGTTCATGAAAAGTTGCGTGCCGTGCTGTAAAAACAACAGCTTCTATTTTAAAAGTGATCTAAAAGTCCTATCACAGGGCCTCTGAATATTTAAATGGAGGTATTTTCAACCTACCTTGGATTACCTTTAAAGAGAGATGGTTACACTTTTAGCATTTTTCATTGTAAAAAAAAAAGTCAGTTTGGTGTTGGTTGCCTTAGTGTTTTAAATCAGTGTTGTGAATTATGTAATGAATTCAATTAAATAGATAGGCCTAATATTGTGAATGTTGTTTTTCATGATAAGCAAAATGTGTTTATAAAATGCTGCTTAAAGAGCTCTTCTAAAATTAATATCTGCCCTTCAGTGAATAATTTCACATTTGTCTGAGCACAACTTACGCTTTTAACACATTTCTGTTGGTCTCCAAATAAATGTTCTTTTTTAATCACACATACCTTGACATGTTTCGAATGCCTTCTGCATCCTTCTTCAAAAGGATCATGTGAAGTTACGACGATGTGTCTTGCTGCTTATTTACACAGATTTTGGTGCCATTTTCCGACCTGAATTGGTAGGGTAAGACATAGATATCCACTTAATTTTATCGCATTCATTTTATCAATCACCCACGCGTTATATATTGCACTACAGCCTCCTTTTTTAGCCTACAAACCACGTTCAAATTCAGTTCCTAATTTTGAATAACTGCTTACTTTTTTCACTCTTTCCATTTAGGTCCAGTTGCGCTTATGTAAACTCATAGCAGAATACCACACTGTATATCACCCCAGTCACAACAGATAGGCAGCCCGTCATTAGGGCCGCTGGACACGTGTAAATCATTCACAAGTGAAGGTGTTGTTTAACAAGCCCATAATGTGACGGCAGGGTTCATTTGAGCTCCATCCCACTGACACTTACAGGTATTCCTTTCCCATAGTTTGAGCCTCGTGACCTATCGCGAGCTCTAGCGTCCTCTAACGACCTCTAATGACCGGGGGAAATTCTATCTTCACAGGATTGCTCATGATTCGATACGATACTGGATAAGGATACATGGCTCACGATATGGAGATACATGTGATAAATAATTTAATATAGTCCGTGATATGTTGCTGTTTTTTTGAGAACCAAATCCATTTTAGCAACAATATTTCTTTGTTAAACCACTACTTGTGCAAAGTTATTATGAAATGCGTCTATTTTAATCCTCAAACCAGTAAATATGTCAAGTGTATTGCTTAAACAAGTTTCTTTACACTATATAAGCAACAAAATTGTAGAGCGGTCACAAAATAATTTGCTAAGATACCATGAAATGTTCTTGATGATATATATAGATACAACAGCCGATGTTAACAATACTGTACCACCAAATTTTATGTCACAGTATTTTCGCACACCCTTATTTCTGACTATATAAGTACTTTTATCAATCAGGAATTATGCCATTGTCAGGTATAAGCACGATAAACAAGTAAAAAGCTCTATAATGTGGCCTAACTATGTAGCAGGGAATGCTGATGTGGCCATTAGTGTAGAGTGCTTTATGTGATACAGTCTCTGCACTGAGGGTTGAATTTCACCAAGCCAAGCAGCTGTACAACATCTGTCTGACGCTTTCAAATAGGTACACATATCAATTTATCATTATATATGGGTTAGATGGAATAATCATGTTTTGGGGGGGTCAATATTTACCGTGGATACTTTTTTTTTTGCACTAGTGAGGAACATTTTGTCATTTTTTCCCCCATAAGATCTGAACTGTAGACTGTTTTTCATTTCTGCTATTTATTTATTGCAGCTCATGAAATATCACTAATCCATAAATGTTGAATTAGGAAATGTTTAGTATTGACAAGACCAAATAACTCATTGTATTACAACTAAAATCTGCATTTTAACAATAATACTGGTGCACAATCTACAACTTCTTGCAACCCGTCCAGATCAGGTCACTGGGGAGAAATGAAATTGAGTGGAGGCACTTGGTGGCACCAGCCTGACTTGCAACTTGCATAAATGTTGTTAAAATGCAGGTTTTTGTTGTAATACATTAAGTTGGTTGGTTCCAGTCACTAATAGAAATCATCAGGTTAAACATTTGTGAATTGTGAATTTACATTTTAGATATTTCATGTCAAATACAATGTAATGAACTTTTTTTTTTTTTATCTGTTCTTGCCTCTCATCTGGTAGTGTGCCATCATCACATCCTATAACCACCCATTGGATTTTGTGATGCCATCTAAAATCCAGCAATAGCATTTTGGGGATAATACTGTGGTAGAATTATTGGGTCAGGCTACGTTTATATAATGGTCTGAACAGAAGTCGCAAAAGTGGTGTCGCGTCTTCTTTTTTATTCTCAGCTTAGACATACGTTTTCAGGAGGAACTCTGTGTGCATATGGTGACGGAATAGTGTGTGGAATTTGTTTGGGTATGCACGCCAGGCGTCTAGGTGGTGAATAAAATATAACAAGTGTTCTTGTGTAAACTGGCCCTCAGTGGCATAAAATAGTTTCAATACTATAATTTATTGTCTATATTTTCTTAAATAATACAATATATCATGCTTCATATTTGTGGTTGCGCCAAGCCAGCATTGTAAAAGC
The DNA here is from genome assembly GCF_026225935.1 of Boleophthalmus pectinirostris. Lineage (NCBI taxonomy): Eukaryota > Metazoa > Chordata > Actinopteri > Gobiiformes > Gobiidae > Boleophthalmus > Boleophthalmus pectinirostris. The sequence goes on from NW_026571095.1 coordinate 13,051,569, forward strand.
CTGGTGACCTCTACTTCGGTCAACTGTGTGGGAGCCCGGGTCAAATTCTCAGAGACACCCCACTGCGGTCTATTGGATGACATTGTCTGCACTTGAGAAAGCAGATTAGAGTTTCAGTTGGAAAAAACGATCATGCTAACATTTAGAGATAAGTAAGGAAAGGCAAAAAGCAAGAAGTTGACTAGTTTTGTGAATTGTGAATGCATACCATTTGACATAACTCAAGTTTATTGTTACTGTTGATGCTAACTGTAGGTACTGCTCCATCTGAGGCTTTGTTAGACTAAGCTTAGCTTTGTTTTAACACAGTCTGAACAGAAAGAGCTGACTTAGCTGGAACTACAACAGTGGAGATGATTTGTGCAGTTAAAGTCCCTCTCAAATAAAGTTACAGTCACAGTTTTTCTGTTAGTCACTTTTTTGTTGAAAATCAGGACCTAAACACTGAATACTTATATTGATCACAGGATAATGTAAAATGTATGTTTTAAATCCATTTTGTATTTTCTCTTAAGTTTTCAAACAAGTATCAATATGAATTTAATGTTTTATTTCAATAGGCTCTATTCACGCTTACGTCACAAACCAGGAAGACATTTGGAAAGATGCGATTACAACTTCCCAGGCCGACTTTTCTTCATCTACATGTCATTGTAACGTTCCGTTATGTTCGCCTAATCAACATTTACACCCATACCTCAGTTTTCTTCATTCCCAATGAGACACAACTTTGAGTGCACTGGGTACATGTGATTAGAAGAGATGAGGGCACCACAAACAGCACATACGTTTGCAGTCTTCATTTTACTGCTGATCACATTTACTTCAGTGGGTTTTATCACAGCCGGTTTTAATAGATCCATGTTAGGTGAACCCATTGTCAGTAACTACACCTGAAGTTGTAATTGCATCTTTCCAAGTGTCCTCCTGATTTATGACGTAAGCGTGAATAAAGCCTATAAAGATGCACTTTATCATGTAAATTTTGCACCACCTAACGGCGTTGGTCTGCCACAGCACAGTTTGGTGATTCTGTATCTTGTTTCATGTGTAGAATAAAGCAGTCAAGCATTAAGGCCCCCTGCCTGCCTGCACCTGTGATGCACTGGATATTGGAACATCTGTCTTCAAAATTGTATAGTTATAAAAACATGTTTTAATTTACATATACAAAACAGACGAGCTTTTTCTCTCCACAACAATAATACTTATATAGTTTTTTTTATCCACACATTACCGTGACAAACAATCCAAATAACCATAAAAACATTTGAATAAAATACAATAGACGTCAACATTGGATATATGCCTATAAAAACAACAAAAAGGTCATTAACACAAATTCAACTAAAATCAAACATGTAAACAAAATAATATATGTCTACTAAGTCTCTATCTTATGGCTGGCATTTTATATGACTTCTCCACTTTGCATATCCTGTTAAGCATTCAGAATCTGATAACCCTGGTAAGATTTTGGTCCCCCTCTCAGATGTTGACCAATGAAGACCTCAGTATGTCTACTACTGAGCAATAACTATTTAAATTTCTTTTGTAAAACACAAGTTTAGTGGATAATTTTATGTTAAAAAGTCCTGGATGAACTTGAATTTTCTCTGTCCTTGTTTTATGGATTTATTTGCTGTGCTCTTGACTCTGTTCTTAAGATTTGAAGGCAATTTAATTGGAAGGACAAAACTCAAACCATGCTCTTTTTAAAAGACAGACTACAAAAATAGAAGTCCTATCTGAAGGTACAATGAAAAAGAAAAAAAAGTTGAATGAATGAATGTCCGAAAGGATGAGATCGCAGATACAAGTGCTCGAAATGAGTTTCCTTCGCAGGGTGGCTGGGCGCTCTCTTAGAGATAGGGTAAGGAGCTCAGTCACACGGGAGGAGCTCAGGGTAGAACCGTTGCTCCTCCATGTTGAGAGGAGCCAGCTGAGGTGGCTCAGGCATCTGTTCCGGGTGGCGCCTCCCCGGGCATGTCCCACCGGGAGGAGGCCCCAGGGAAGACCCAGGATATGCTGGAGGGACTATGTCTCTGGACTGGCCTGGGAACACCTTGGGGTCCCCCCGGAGGAGCTGGAGGACGTGTCTGAGGTGAAGGAAGTCTGGGAGTGCCTGCTTAGACTGCTGTCCCTGCGACATGGCCCCGGATAAGCGGAAGAAAATGGATGGATGGACTTTACGGGCTTTATTTTAAACAGGCAAACTATAAAACAGAAGTCATGTCACAAACAATAACATTGCAAGGTCCACAAAGCTGTGTTCAAATCATTTAATACTGTCAACATAAAGCTTTTATCACTTGTACAAAACGTTTTATCAAGTAAGAGTACTGTTACTTTAATAAAATACTGCTGTCTGAAAACTACACAATTTGTCAAAAAGTTACACAAGTAACTATAATGTAACCAAGCACTACCCCTTCTTCTGTAGTGTAGTAAGCGTACATTCTTGTAAGCACTCTGAGCCAGCCCCTCTGTCTCTTACCTCTCTGAACTTAACTTAATGCGTGCAGAGTGGAAGTTGGTCCAGATTTGCTGACCGTGGCGTTACCGTGGCGAGGTGTGTCTATGGTTTACGACTCCACTTCGCTCTGGCTTTGTCCGCTCCTCACTCTGCTCTTTCAAACCTGGATACCACCGAGGATGAAGACTCGCAAGCTATCGCGCGTGGAGAGGCTCTGGAAGGTTAGCCGTGATCTGTGGTTGAGTAAAAACAACTTTTCCACAATCTTAATGAATGCATGGTTTAATCAATGCATGTTGCCCATGTTGCCGGAGTGAGGGCTTGACAGCAGAAATTGCAGGCTGTTAGCAAGATGTGTCACAAAGTTGCCATTAATTTATTTATTTATGTACCTTCAAAACTGTCTCGGGCTTAAATTCGAGCTGTCTAATCTCTGGGAGCTTGTTGTCACATTTTGGAAAAGACTAGTAATTAAAAATATTACAGTTAATCATGATGTTAAAATGAATATGACTGTTGACCACTAACAATATGGCAAGGAACATGAATTATAGGCTGTCTTTATTATTGCATAATTTGTTTGTGGTATTTGGTAGTATTCTCTCTCTTTCTGTCTGTCTCCTCTCTCCATCTTTTTCTCTCGTTCTCTCTCTTTCTCTGTCTTTCTGTCTCTCTCTCGCTCTCTGTCTCTCTTTCTTTGTCTTTTTTGCTCTCTCTCTCTTTGTTTTTTTTGTCTGTCGGTCACTGTTTCTTACTCTCTCTCTTTGTTTTTCTCACCTTATCTGTCTTTCTCTCCCTGTCTCTCTCTCTTTCTCTGTCTCTCTCCCTCTCTCTATCTGTCTATGTCTCTCACTTTCTCTGTGTGTCTCTCTCTCTCTCTTTCGTTCTCTCTCAGTCTCCTTTTTTCTCTATCTCTCTCTTTGTTTCTTTCTCTTAGTTTTTCTCTTTTTCTGTCTCTCGCTTTCTCTCTATCACTCTTTTTCTGTCTTTCTCTCTTTTTTCTCTCTCTCCATCCCTCTCTTTCTCTCTGTCTCTTTTTTTTTCTTTCTCTTTCACCCTCTCTCTCTTTCTCTCTCTCTGTCTGTCTCCCTCTCGCTCTCTCCCTGACTTTGTCTTTCTATCTTTGTCTCTTTCTTGTGCTCTCTCTCTCTTTGTCTGTGTCTCTTTGTCTCTCTCTCTCTCTCTTACTCTGTCTCTTTCTTGCGTGCTCTCTCTGTCTCTCTTTCTTTGTCTTTTTTGCTCTCTCTCTCTTTGTTTTTTTTTTGTCTGTCGGTCACTGTTTCTTACTCTCTCTCTTTGTTTTTCTCACCTTATCTGTCTTTCTCTCCCTGTCTCTCTCTCTTTCTCTGTCTCTCTCCCTCTCTCTATCTGTCTATGTCTCTCACTTTCTCTGTGTGTCTCTCTCTCTTTCATTCTCTCTCAGTCTCCTTTTTTCTCTATCTCTCTCTTTGTTTCTTTCTCTTAGTTTTTCTCTTTTTCTGTCTCTCGCTTTCTCTCTATCACTCTTGTTCTGTCTTTCTCTCTCTTTTTTCTCTCTCCATCCCTCTCTTTCTCTCTGTCTCTTTCTTTTTCTTTCACCCTCTCTCTTTCTCTCTCTCTGTCTGTCTCCCTCTCGCTCTCTCCCTGACTTTGTCTTTCTATCTTTGTCTCTTTCTTGCGCTCTCTCCCTCTTTGTTTCTCTTTCTTTGTCTCACTTTCTTTCTCTCTCTCTTTGTCTCTCTCCCTTTTTCTGTCTCGCTGTCTTTCTCTGTCTATGTCTCTCTCTGTCTTCCTCTCTCTGTCTCTCTCATTCTTGCTCTCTCTCTTTGTTTCTCTCTCTTTCTTTCTCTCTTTTTCTGTCTCTCTCTCTCTTTTGTCTGTGTCTCTTTGTCTCTCTCTCTCTCTTACTCTGTCTCTTTCTTATGCGCGCTCTCTCTGTTTCTCTTTCTTTGTTTCTCTCTTTTACTTGCTCTCTCTCTTTTTTCTCTCTCCATCCCTCTCTTTCTCTCTGTCTCTTTCTTTTCTCACCTCTCTCTTCTCTCTCTCTTTGTCTCTCTCCCTTTTTCTGTCTCTCTGTCTTTCTCTGTCTATGTCTCTCTCTGTCTTCCTCTCTCTGTCTCTCTCATTCTTGCTCTCTCTCTTTATTTCTCTCTCTTTCTTTCTCTCTTTTTCTGTCTCTCTCTTTGTCTGTGTCTCTTTGTCTCTCTCTCTCTCTCTCTCTTCTCTCTCTGTCTTCTCTCTCTCTCTGTCTCTCTCTTCTTGCTCTCTCTTGTTTCTCTCTCTTTCTCTCTCTCTTCTTGCTCTCTCTCTTGTTTCTCTCTCTTTGCCTCTCTCTCATTCTTGCTCTCTCTCTTTGTTTCTCTCTCTTTCCCTCTCTCTCTTTTTCTGTCTCTCTCTCTCTCTTGTCTGTGTCTCTTTGTCTCTCTCTCTCTCTCTGTCTCTCTTTTCTTGCGCTCTCTCTCTGTTTCTCTTTCTTTGTTTCTCTCTTTTACTTGCTCTCTCTCTTTTTTCTCTTTTTCTGTCTCTTTCTCTCTCTCTATCTTCCTCTGTCTTCCTCTCTCTGTCTCTCTCTCTCTTTCTCTGTCTCTCTCTTCTTGCTCTCTCTTTGTTTCTCTCTCTTTCTTTCTCTCTTTTCCTGTCTCTCTCCCTCTTTGTCTGTGTCTCTTTGTCTCTCTCTCTCTCTCTTACTCTGTCTCTTTCTTGCGCGCTCTCTCTGTTTCTCTTTCTTTATTTCTCTCTTTTACTTGCTCTCTCTCTTTTTTCTCTCTTTTTCTGTCTCTTTCTCTCTCTCTCTCTCTCTCCATCTTCCTCTGTCTTCCTCTCTCTGTCTCTCTCTTCTTGCTCTCTCTTTGTTTCTCACTCTTTGAATCTCTCTTTCTTGCTGTCTCTCTCTTTGTCTCTCTCCTTTTCTGTCTCTCTCTCTCTCTCTCTCTCTCTCTCTCTCTCTCTCCATCTCCCTCTGTCTTCCTCTCTCTGTCTCTCTTGCTGTCTCTGTCTCTCTCTGTGCCTATGTCTCTCTCTTTCTCTGTCTCTCTCTCTCTTTGTCTCTCTCTTGCTTTCTCTCTTTCTCTTTTTTGCTCTTCTACTCTGTCTCTCCCTCTCTCTCTCTACAGTATATAATACAGTATATATCTGTCTTTCCCCCCCTATTTTTCCATCCATTAAAAGAGGTCCGAGATCAGAACTGTGCATTACATTTGGTGAGGCTTTGTGGGCTGATGACGCCGACATCACTCAGAATAACATTACACATTATTATCTGTCGGTGTAAAAATACAGCCTTTCTTCTGTATCTTTTTATGGAACTATGGGCTGCAAAATCTTAATGCACCGCTCCTATCTGCAATAATTGTGGTTAAGCAGTGGCTGTCCTCTAAGTGCTTCCTTAGCCACATACTGCATTCTCAGCTTTTTTACCTAGATGCATATTTCATATTCTATAAACTCAGCATGACAAAGTTAGAAAACAGCAATGCCACGTTTCAGCACATTTAGGGAAATAGAGAGTGTGGATTTGGAATTTACGTAATGTAAATAGGATTAACGTAAAAAGAGGATTTTGTTGAGATCCTAAATACTCTGAGATGTTTCTATTGCTTGAAGTAACTTTTTTTTGACAAATTGCACTAAAGGTAGCCACCTTGCCCTACTTTTTACTTCAACTTGAGTAATTTTTTTCAAGATAAATACTTACTTAAGTTAAATTTGAAATTAAATGCTTGAAACTAGATCTGATTTTGTGTTGAAAATTGCATTTTATGGCCACAAAATGTGTGTATTATTGATTTATTGTTTTTGTTGCTATTTCTTTTTTAAATAGAAATCAGTATAAATATCAAAAATAATCCTCAGTATCACACTACACTACAAATATATTTGATTTATATATATTGAAATTGATTTGAAAAGTGGATTCTGTGCACAAAAACGACATATTGTGCTTGAGCCTGCTGTATAGTTTTAATCTATGACACCCGTGGATCACTGGGCCCGCTCTTGCCCCTGATGTTAGTGATGCTAGTGTTAAGGAGGGGGTGTGTCCAGGTCGGGCTGTACTTTTCTGATGGAGGCTGGAGTGGGATGGTACAAGTACATATATGGTGATGGCAACCAATCTGTGACCCCTGTGGCATTTAAAATCACTGCCAGTGTGGATAATGTCTGCAATCTTTGCCTCATTACAGGCAGCAAAGAGAAGTGTGGGGAAAAGTTATGGGTACAATAAAACATCTCCGGAGCCCCACGATGCAAGTACGCACCAGTAGAGGCACCAAGAATATAAAATATCGCTGCTCTCCCCCTGGTTACACCCACTCCCACCTGTTTTGGCAATCTGCTCCCGTGGTCCCGAGGTACGAGCGTTCACTGCTGCTACTGCTGACCACTCACATTCTCATCTCTCAGGTCCACTGCATTTGGTCCCACACAGGTGGATGTCTCCCGGATTATGGAATACCTTGATCATCATATCAATGTTTCTGATGTTACTGCTTTGCGCACAGACATGGATTAAACCATTAACACATGGGTGAGTGCACGACCTGCATTTGCCCCGCACAAGTGACTGATATGCACCATGAGCACACAAAGCAGGATGCGCAGGTGTCTGTACAGAGCAGTGCTCTTGTGCATTATTTGTCTCTGCCAAGAGAGCAACATACGTGCGTCTGCTCCACTGTCACAGCCTGAGCTGTCAATAAATTTGAGCCCTGATCTCTGTCAGAGTCCGGCCATGAAAAGGTGAGGAATTGCAGCATTAGACATCGCAGCATTAGAACTACAGACAGGGTAAGAAAACACACTTTAGGACCTTGCCGTAATGGTCAAACCAAACTATAGAGCAGTGCTAAGCCGATACAGGAAGCGGGCGAGGGGAGAGCATCCGAACGGCGCACGAACATCCTGCAATGCACACAAACATGTTGTGAATGCTAAGCATTTATCTAATATATTTCCAAATAAAAGAAATCTTGAGCATGTTTCATGTTGTTTTTCAGTGGACCAGTTTGATATTTATTTTACGATTCTGGAAATTCACAGAACGCGCCATGCCCTCAGTCTGCTCCACTCCACCTGATAGTCAGGCACGGCATGCCTCTTATTTACAGCTCCACACACCGCACTTGAGCTAGTGCTCGGGGGCAAGATCAGGCCCATTATTTTATAATTTGCATAGTTAAAATTGCAATGTTCATTTAAAATGACTTAACAAAAGAAACAAGTTCACTGACGTCTCTGTAAACATCATCTCAACAAAAAGCCATGGAGTTGTTGGCCCCTCCTGTGGATAGCTGCATATCATGAGAATGAGCATCCTTCATTTGTACCAAAATGACTAAGCACCGCTGCTGAATCTTACATGTATCATTATAATAAAGGAAATAAAATAGGAGAACGAAGTAATTAGGGAGCAGTGGGTGTATGCCGATGAAAACAGGAGTTAATCTGCAAGATGGTGCCTTGAAAACATGCATGAATAATTTCAAAAAAACTTTGAGAGGGTAAATGAGAAGGGAAAACATCTATAACATTGTTAAAAAGCTCAAAAACGTCCATTCAAAAGTCAATTATGTTCCATAGTATCACATTAATCTCCATGGAGACAAGCAAATAATGCCACCAGTTATAGGTTAGGACTGTGGAGACTAAGAGTAGCACCTCTCACTGTAAGAATGCATGTTTTTCAATTTCAGGCAGATCAATGACAAGACAGTGGTGATCCCCTCACCCTACTTCCAGAAAAGTTACATAATGCACCTATAAATCATAATTTTGAAGACTACTAACATTCTAACTAAAAACACATTTCTTGAGTACAGTGTTTGCCTCCTCTATTCAGCTTTACTGTTAAAACATTGCCAGAACATTTCAGATTTCCTAGTGTTTAAAGCGGGTCTACTATGCTCACCTCTTTGATGGCGATGGGCACACTTAATAGCATTAGTGTCATATCTAGAGCAGCCACCCTCCTCTCCTCTGACAGGCAGGGGTGACGGGTGAGCTGCTCCCCCTGATCCAGCGGGCGTCCCGGGGTTTACTCTCGCGACGGCCTTGATGCCGGAATCTGCATCAGTTTGACGGAATACGAGCATGACACAAGCGATTTGGAAAACAGAACCCAAAGCTCCAGAGGGGGGTGGTGCAGGAGAACTGAGGCTGTACAAGCTGTCACTGTCTATTTCACAACATGCTATTACAGCGCTATTGTCACGTCTTTTGCTACTAAGCTTAAAATGAGTCTGCTTGACCTGGGAAATTATACTCTATTTTGGAGAATATTCAGAATTTCTTGGAAAACTGCTAACTGCTTAACAAATAGCTCACATGTACTGGCAGTCTGAAGGTTATTTACAAGGATAAGTCCCCCATACAGTTTACATTTTACTTTTCTTATCTCTTTACACTGCAGGAAAAGTGTTTTCTAGTCACAAGAACAGCACTGAACTAGTTTCAAACCTCGATAGAGTGATAAAGCTTTGCAAGTGTAGATCTTATAGCTAATTTACCACCAAGCAGCTTACAAGCGCCCTCTAGGGTTCTTCACAATTAAATTAGTTTCATGATGCCACATGACCCATGATATAGTTAATATCGCAATACTGTATTAAATGAACCCAGGAAGTTGTAGACCATGCACCATTCAATCAGCGAAGAGGTGTGAAGCCATGACATCAAACTCAAGTGCCTGTCTGGGTCCCTTTTGTTGTACAGCACAACAGTAAACAAAGCAGTTGAGATGGATGTAGACGAGAATTCACGAGATCGAGGATTTAATCTGGAACAAAGAGAATGTTGTGAATTTTATCAAGGAGAAAGACGTTATTGTCCTTCTTCCTACGGGATTTGCTGCATTACATACTTCACAACCAAATAGCAGCGATTGGTTAAATAAAAAAAGTACCCGGCGACCGTCGAGCGAACAAATCCTAATGCTGTGAGGTCAGACAAAGTGAAACGGTCTGATGAATCAGGCTAATATTGCCTAGGGTACTCCTATGAACAGTATCGCAATTTTTAAGGAAAAAAAAAAATGCTTACATCACATTGTTATAGATATAAGTGCAGTGTGAGTGTTTTTTTTTTTCAAAAATCTAAAATATAATGATCTTAAATGTGTTTTTAGCAAAGTAAGTAGTCTAACCTGTCACTTGGACTCAATCATCAAGTATACATCATTCTCACAAACATCTATGCCTGTATTATTTCTCTTGTGTGTGTGACCTTGCATGTACAAAGCCTTATTTGAGCCTCAAGTGCTATTAGCCACAAAATAAGATAATTAAACCACTACCCGAATGGAAATGTTGTTACTAGCTGCATCCCGTGGAGACTGACATCGATTCTACCCCCTAGTATTTATTCTCCATCTCTCTTTGCAATCATCTCTTTAATTGCCATCTCCATCCTTAAGAGAAAACACCATCACTGCTACTTTATTCTTTTTATGAGCATGATTATGATCTTTGTTCGGCCCACTGAATCATAAATTTGGAGTTTGATTACTTACAGCCAAATAATGAGAAATCTGAAGTCCCTCTTGCGTCTGAAACTCCTCGTAAACGTGTGGCTTTTGTTTATTTTATGTGGCACTGGCATAGGCTTGCGATGAGTGTGCATAAAATATAGGGGTAATAAGTCTTTCAAAGGGGGACAGCATCAGCAGATGGGTTAGTGCTCGGTAAAGATGGCTCCACTTGTTCGCGTACATCTGCTGGAGTTAATGAACACCTTTCGCGCTTTCCTCATTCGTAAAAGTTTGTCGGCCATGACAGTTTTTAGAATTTATCTCAGCAAGGTTCATGTTTTAAAATGCCCCTGTGAAGCTAGAGTGTTCTTTACAGGAGTTTATGAAGTCATTTTCTGGTTGGCCATGTTTTTATAAAAGTGAATGATAGTTTACTATTTACAAGAAATTTCTCACCGGAGTGGAGCAAAGAATAAACATATTAGTTGTGCTGTAGCTCTCTCTCGCATTAACAAGAATATTCTAGTTCTGTAGTTCTGGGTATATGCAGCAAAACTTGTATTTTTTGTTGTGTTAAAAAACGTAAACAAAGAAGTTAATTTGTTACTTAAAACCCCCCACTGCAAAAAGCAATAACTAGGTGAGTTAAAAAGACTTAGATTAAGACCATTTTACTTTATTTGAGTAGATTCAAATTGACAAATAAAATGATCTACCAATGGAATAAGAGTGCTTTTCTTAATTGAAGCATTAGATTTTGTTTGTTATTTTAAGTGCAAAGAGTTGTTGTTTCTCTTATCTTAATCCAATCCAATCCAATTCAACTTTATTTGTATAGCACACCAACACAAAGTCTCCATAGTGCTGCACAGAGTAGGCACAAAATAAATTAACACATTAAATAAAATTAAGCATAAAATAAATAAGCAAGTCAATTAAAAACATACAAAATACTAAAATTTGCAAATGGAAAAATAGCAAATAAATCTATAAAAGACAGTCAGAGAAGCACACAATTCTCATACCGTGCTAAAAGCCAGTGAGTAAAAGTGTGGTTTTAAATGAGACTTAAAAGAATCGACTGAAGGGGTGCTCTTAACATGAGGGGGAGAGCGTTTCTGAGTTTGGGGCCAACCACAAAAAAGGCTCGGTCACCCCAGGATCACCTCGGCTTTTGAGTCTCGTTTTTGGGACGACAAGTTGTAGCTGGCCCTCAGACCTCAGAGCGCCCAAAGGAGTGTAGGAACAATGAGATCTGAAATGTACACTGGGGCCAATCCTTGAAGTGCTTTAAATCAACTCTAAAATGAACGGGGAGTCAGTGCAAAGACGATAAAATTAGGTGTAATGTGTTCTTTACAACGTGTGCCAGTTAAAAGACATGCTGCGGAATTTTGGACTAACTGTAAGCATGCCGTTTGCTTGGCTGATACCCGTGTACAGTGCATTACAGTAGTCAAGACGTGTAGAGATAAAAGCATGGATCACCCACTCCAAATCACTAAAAGATAAAACTGATTTGATTTATTTTAAGTACAAAAAGTCTTGGTAGATCATTTTACTTGTCAAGTGAAATCTACTCAAATCATGATAAAACGTTCTTAATTTAAGTAATATTAACTGGATTTTAGTTTTTACAGTGCCTATAGTAGCATAGGATCCATACTAGTCTGCTCTGTATTCTAGAGATCTCTCAGTCTGGTCAATCAGGTTTATCTTAATGATGCATGGGAAATGGAGGAACTCATTGGTCATCTATAATTTAAGACTCTTCTCACTTCTGATCAAGAGGGTTTAGTGCTTCATTCATTGGACAGGTCAACCATGACCCTGCCTTTCTAATCCACCTGTTAATCTGGGAGATAAAACCAGCATGCATTGTTGTTAAGTACTGGAGAAGTATGTATTCTTGACTGGCAATCCTTACTGATGGTATAGGATCCAAATTGAATCATGTTTTGGATGCTTTTGGACACTACAATAAAGCATTTCCCTTTGCCCATTCAATTTCTGTCCACATCTGAATGCTGAGTTTAATTTTATGACATAATAATTTCAAATATTTGCCAACAAAAAAAGTTAAAACTACTACTTCATGACATTACCAGAAGGAACAAAACCTTTTGAGCTTGGGAGATTATATGATTATATGATGAAGACACAGAACAGAAGACGCAAAAGTGGCTTCCTGTCTTCACTTTTTATTCCGCGTTTAGACAAGTATTTTCGGGAGGAAATCTGCGTGCATATGGCGACGCAAAAGTGTGTGGAATTTGATTGGGTATGCATGCCAGGCAGCTAGGTGGTGACCCTAGGAGATGATGTAAATGATATAAATGTGTACTCAACTTGAGCAGATCTGATCAGAGTTTTGCGTCTTGGGCAGTATAGATGGAAACGCTATGGTGGAGCGTATTCAACTTTTCCACTCTGGAGGGTGGTTTCAGATTTTTGCATTTTTAAGCCCCAAAAACTCCGTCACCATCTAAACGAAAGGCACTTCTGATAAAATATTTTGTTGTTTTTACCCTCAAGTGTTCTCGTGTAAACAGGTCCATAGACAGACTAAAGGGTAACTCAAACATGTGTGACACAAAAAAAAAAACACAGCATTTTGATTATAACATTATAACGGCTTAAAGCTCATAATATAAGATCTGTAAATATACCCATAATTTTATTTGTTTAACTTTTTAGAAAGGGAGCAGTGGCTGATAAAAAATGAAAAGTTCTTAATACCAACACATTTGAGCTACAGTGTGATAATTGTTTTAGTACAATCTTGATATTTGTATTTCAATGGGATTAGATGCTTTGTTGTTTCACCCAGGGCAGTGTTATGAGTTTCTGGCATAGGGCGCTGGACACTTGGCTCCTTGTTCGCCTCCTGTGAGCTGCTGTACAGATCCTGCTGGGCTCAGTTACTGTCTTTTATTGGCCCTGTTTCCTCCATCATTTTCTCGGAGGGGGCACTTTCTGAGGGAGCAGGCACAATGCAGACACCGGATCTCTCTGTTGCCATGATAAAATCTATATATTTTTCCTCCTATTTGAGTTTGGAGGCTGAAATATCCATTTGCAGCTTGTCTGGGTTGTGTTTGTGCACATAATCGGCTTTCCCTAGGAGGCATGACAGCTTTGATACAAGTGATAATACTGTTGAGCTGCTAGAGAAAAGTAGTTTTTAAGGTTTAAGAAGCAAATATAACTTTATCGAAGCGTGATAAATTATAGTACAGAATAAAATTACACAAAGGTTGACCTGTATACACGTATAATTATGCAAAATATAAGTGAATATAAAAGTGAAGTTCTTAATGAAGTATCTTAAGTTAACTTTCTGTTCGGAATCAGGTCAGCTGGTGGGAGTCTTTCTCTTATTAAATTTAGTGCAAATGTCAGAATGCAGACGGAGCATGTCGGGTTGCTGGAGGTAATTAGAAGTGGAAATACACACACAGAGCTACAAAAAGCAAATAATCAAAAAGAATGACTAATAGAAAAAGGTGAGTCTGGGTTCTCCTCAAATCCTTACCACACTATATATAGTTGAGCTCTTTTCTAAGTGACGTGGGTGTATGTAATGTCGTTTTTTTCTGTTATGTTTCGAAACAGGTGCAATGATGGTGGAACAATTTCGTATCTCAAAGAACCACTGCGAGGAAATTCTTGTCAAAGATTTTTGGCAGGTGCAAAAATTGCCTCAAAAATGAAATTATGCACCTGCTACAGCCACATGCAAAGTCATTTATTTTTCTGCTTTTTGATTTTCAAAGATTCTTAAACCTGTTAGAACTGAGATTATTTTAGATTGTAGTTTTATTTTACTATTAAAGACTGATTTCTGTGCCAGATTTTTACTATCTTAAAAATGTGAAAAACAGAACTAGGTCATTTTTAACAGCAGGAACAACTAGCATGCTAAGTGCACACTTTCTGGTTCTCTGACAATATAACACTTGATTTTTATTATTGCAGAGTTGCAAGTTAACCGTAAATTCCGGACTATAAGCCGCTACTTTTTTCTCACACTTTGAACCCTGCGGCTAATATACGGACGGATTCTTTGTTTAGCATGTTCATTAATATATACGGTCGATGGTTTGGGAACACAGCGAATACGTGCAGCCTGATGAGTGCAGAAAGCGCTGCTGTCTGTGCAATTCACACATGGATCTATGGTTAACATGAAGTTGCTACACTAACAAGCGATATTGTCAGTGCACTCAAATAGTTTCTCGCCGTGTGATAAAATAAGTATGATGCTAAATTAAAATTAGTGAGGAGGATATGTCTTACCTGTATGCGTAAATGATGAGAAGAAAAAACTCAAACTCTCAAACTTCAGTAGCCGGACATCCACTCATACCTGATTGATTGATCTAGCCTCGCTCCTGGGAGAGTCTAATATCTGCTGAAATCCTACGAGACACTGACCTGATACAGACCAAACAGCGGCTCTTTCTGCAGGAAACATGCACAGTAGAGTGTGGGGAGAGACGAGGGTGATGCACTGAGTAAGATTCTAGTTTGATTGTGTTTTGAACAGGTATTTTGCGCTTCATGCACACATGCTCCTCATGGACAATACACAAAGAAATGCAGATGATGCAGCTTTTAAGTTAAAGGCGACGGCGATGTGGCCGTCGAAGAAGAAAACAGAGCTGCTGCACATGAGCTTGGCATTAATGAGTCGATAGTGAGATCTTGGCCATGGCAGCGTGACGAACTGACTCAATCCAAAAAGATGACAAAAGTTTTCAGAGGCGATAAAAGCAGAGGGCCTGAACTTGAAAAATGTTTTTAAAGATGTGGACACCTGTGGCTTATATTCAGGTGTGACCTATATATGTACAATTTTAAAATTTTGTTAAATTTTAAATTTAGTTGATGCGGGTTATATTCAGGTGCACTCAAGGAGCTCAGGAGATAATTATACAATATATATCTGTACTGGGGCAAGACTGATTTTGCTCAAATACATGGGAAAATCTGAAACAGGTTAATATTCATCGATTTATGGCAATGGCAATACACCTTTTTTAAAATACTAGTTTTGTTTAATTTCTTTCTGATTTTCCTCGTTCTTAAATGACCATTAAGAGCCCTACTTTTTGACCCCAGCCGGACTCCCTTGCGTAAAGGACAATGCTACTTTCTAACAGCGTGCGCGTTCAAGCCTGATTGGACAATACTAGATTAATAGTCACCTCTCTGAAGCCCTCTCTCTGTAAAAGCCTTATAATGAGTTTGATTAAAGACTTGCTCACTTGTTAATTTCATTTGTGTTGTGTCCCGACAGTGAAAAAGTGCCTCCTCTGCTTCTCATCACCGCCGTGGAGAGAGAGAGGCGTGGACTCTGACTTTTATTGACGATTTTTAAGTACACTGCGCTGAATTGATGAAGTACAAAAACCTTGCCCGGTGATTTGGAGCACTTGTTTGGGGACACGGACCTCCCCTGAGATGTCAAGATAGGCCATAGGGGCAGAGGACGTGATGACGATGATGGAGAAGGCAGCGTTGGCAGATGGCACCCCGGCTCAGAGGAAACAGCTTGTTCCTAAACAGGCAGATTGATTGAAAGCTTTGTGAATGCCAGCTCAATTTGAAATGCAGACTCCATGCATTTATTTTAATTTCGTGTTTCATAAATAAAGCACTGTGTATCGCAATTGAATCAAAATCGCAATCAAGTCACAAAGGCTGCAATTTTCAGTTCTGATTCTGATACTATAGATTTAAGTGTAAGACAAAATTTATCCAAATGTAACTACAGAACACCATTGTGTAAATAGTATAAAAGTTTTGAGATCATCTGAAAACTCAAGAAAAAAAATACAAGATGGATTTTCAGGAGTCTGTGATCAATATCAAGTTTCCATACTGTAGCTCATAGTCAAATACTTTAGCTGTCATACGCACTGCTAAGCAGAACACTGTCAACTTTTTAGAACTTAAAAACTAAAACTAGAGTCACAAATTATAAGTTTAAACTTTTCTAAACACACCAAAGCAATACTTAACTTTATATTATTGTGGATTTACATTTCTTTTATGCTGCTAATAAATGTTGTCGGTACAAAATAAAAATGTTCCCTTGAAATACTTTTAATAACCCCCAAATTACCAGAAGGAAACATTGTTATTTGCTATTTTGTGTAACACGGAAACTGTTATTTTGTTTCCTATTTCCATTTCAAATATTCCTAATACAAATAAATCATACTTAGAATATATGACTGTATATTCATATATTCATTAATTGCTTGGTCTAATGTGTACAACTTTGCTACTCAGCGTATACTCAGCAGTCAATCTGGATGGACTTATACATTGAAAATGGCACAGAAATGACCTCTTTTATGTTAAGAAGTAGTGCAATGACAGCAGTAATGTGAAAATCATGGATTCATATCAGCACTTGAACGTTTATTAAAGGACCCATATGCTATTTTCTGATCTGCTGTATGTTGTAATGTTATTTCCTCATCCTGTTTTTGGGGAGGTAAAACTTCATAACATGGCTAAAAGCGCTGTAACAAAATGCTATCACTTGTTGAAATAGTCCACCATATAAACATGACATTTGTATTGTAAATGGTCAGAGTGGTTCCATAACCTGGGTGCTTTTTAGTCTTCTACATAGCCTGGACAATTGTAACAGTTTTGACTATGGGGCAGGTGTTGACGATTATGCACATATCAGTTTATCACTTCGCGCATATGCCCCTGTTTGTATGCCAGAGACAGTCCCCAGGAGAGCGCTTATAGCCAAATAGCAGGGATAATGGTGCTACTATGTCTGGCTTTGTGTGATTTAAGAGGCTACGTGCGGCGCTTTCGACTTGGCTGTTTGGCCCATGAAGGGACTTTGACAGATAATGAACAGTTACTAAGCAGAGGTGTTGACAATTTGTTAGTACCTTCTTCAGTTTGTGAGTCCAAGTGTGAGAGACCACAGCTGCCAGAGTTGTATTATTAAACATATTCAGTTTTCTACTGTTTATATGTGAAGGTGACTTTCATATTCCTACCAGGCGTATGTTGTACAATTTTGTTAAAAGAGCTAGTGCCGGGTGAATGAAAAAACAATTTGTGTTAATTTTGATATAGATTTTTGGTTTGATTTTATTTTTTCTCATTAAAAGAAAAAGAAAAATGGATTCCAGAATTAATTTACTGAACAATAAACAGTAGTGAATTTTAATAATTGCCATTTAAAGGTACATTAAGTAGCCTTCTGGAGGTGTCCTTACCTAAATGATTCCACAGAAATATAATTAAACCCATACTTTGTAACACTCTCCATGGAATTGGATACATTTTATGCTGTACTGTGGAAGATTATAACCAAAGGAATGACATTTCCTTGGAAAAAAGCAGTGTGAAGCCATCCTCCAGGACAGATAAGTCAGGTTTGTGGAGATGCAAGCCTGCTCACAGTAAGGACACATGTATGTTTTTGCTCCATGCTCTTACTGATAAAGGATTGGCAATAGACCTCTTGAATAAAAAGCTGATCATTGTCAATTAAAACTGACTGAATGAAACTTATATTTATAGTAGTAGTGACAGTACACATGCCATATAAATACACTCAGTGAGCTTCATCTGGTCTTAAGTGACTTCTTCCTGTTCTTTGTGGTATTTATTATTTATAAAGATGTCAGACAGTCATTGATCACTGGGGGGAGCTAGTACGCAGTTCTAGGCATTCACCATGTTGAATAAGTGAAAATTTGTTGGACCTATGAAACAGCAAACTGTATTTTCATTTTAAGTAAGTAAGTAGTAATTTAGTCATAAAAATCTAGATCCATTTATTTTAAGTTTAAAAACCTCTGCTAAAACCTCTTCACAACAGGATGTCTTTCTTTTCCAATTAAAGATAGATAGATGATACTGTGCTGTGTCTCACAAAGATGTTTTCAGCAAAGAGCCTATGTGTTATAATGATCAATAGCCTTACCCCTTGCTGTGTTCGTGTTCTAGTTTTTTTTTTTTTTATCGTCACTTTGCTCTTCTCTTAACTTTCCCTTTAGTTCCACTTACTTTAACGCAGTGTTTACCTTAAATTACGCTCTGTTCATTCCAGCTAATTGTCAGGAGATTCAGTGTCACGTAATCCTTTGGCTGGAAAGAGTACAAAAGAATAGAAGATAATAAGGAGTGAGGAGAGCTGACTATGTACAGGTAAAAGGTTTTAACTCTTTAGTGGTAGATTCATTAAAGTTGTCTCATCTTTCTGTTCAAATCCAGATGAGACTGCTCCTGGCCAATAAAGGGTGAAAAACCTGTGCCCAAACTTGAAGCGATCCAACCACAGCTCCTCATCAAAATTCAGAACAAAATATATCTATCTATCTTATACATGAGATAAATAATAGCTTGGCGCTTTGATTGTTGATTCTGTTAAAATCCACACTGTTTCTCAGTCCTTTATGTTGTTTATTCCACCTTTTTACATGTGAACCTCCATATTTGTTTCTGACTCAAACTGATCATGTGTCTCTCTGATTAGTAAAAAAAAAAAAAAAATTTTAATCAGGGAAACAGGAGTCACTCATCTTTGTAAAGTTTTGTCAAATCGTGTGGTTCTGGCTGGTCAGGTAACAGCTTTAGTGGGAAAGTCCAGTGGCAGAGGAGCTGTCCATAGCTGTGGTGCTGAAATGAGCTGTGCGGCTGCCTGAGGCTATGTGAGGAGCGGCTGGCTGACCGAGGTGCCAATTGCGACGGCTGCTATGCTCCATGGCCTTTTAAAGTCCTTTGTGCTTTTGTGTTGCTCTAAGAGGAACATAAAACACAACTTTTGTTTTCAACTTTGAAGTTCATGCCGTGTCATACTACTGAAGAAAGCACTTATGTGAGGAAAGCACTTATGTGAGGAAAGCACTTATGTGCCATGTCATACGAGTGAAGAAAGTACTTATGTGACCTGGGTTTCTAAGATTAGGTAACTGCTAGATGTATGATTATGTGGAGCTGCTTTATTTCTGTGCACTTCATTGATTACAATAGTGAATAACAATTACTGTGAACCTCATAGAATACATGATGTTCTTCTAGTTCTTTCTGCTCCATATTAGACATACATTAAACCATATGCTACAAAAACTCAGGGTTCATATTGAAGTATCTGTAAAGCAAGTTTATTATCTGTGAGAACAAACTCCAATAGACTGCTTATGCTGAAACATTGTAAATGTTTCCAAATATATATGTAAGATTTTATTTCCAATAGATGTATTAATTTGATTAAGGTTTAGTAGTTTGAGTGAACATTAAACTTGGAGAAAAGAATGAAGCTTGAAGATGATTGTCTAATTCATACCCAGTGAGTTGCAGTAAAGTCACCCTGGGTTGAGTGGAGTAGTATTTTTTACACTTCTAGTGCCTGGCCCTGGGCTAAAGACAACTGTGGCACTGAGTTTCACCTCAGAACAGTCGGACTGTGTGTCTGCTTCGTTAATAATTCAGTTTTGCTGGAAAGAAAAACACCTTCTATTTCCCCAGATTATATGTTGATGTTATTATATAACTATATGTGCCTGCATTGCATATAAAGGACAACTTTTACACTTGGTCACTCACTGTGAGGCAGCACAGCAGGTTTTGACTTCTTTGTTTTGTGATTAATTAAACATGCATTCTATGTCCAGGCATGCTCTATCATGAAGTATTTATGATCATCTTTATTGGATAAATGAAATAGTGATTATTTGAATTAATTTGTTATGTTTTTGTGGATGAAGAATGAACTCATTATTTATTAGCATTTAGTGATTCATTTTTTCATTTGTGGATTTGAATGGCTTCGCTACAGGGTTTGTGGGAGAGAATGTTGAGCACCCATTCATCCCAGAAGATCGTACTTCATTGGTATTGTTTTTACACCATTTTTGGATTTGATTTGAACAAAAATTGTAATGATCCAAATTAGATCAGTTGCATATACCTTCTTTTTGTACCTTATGCTGATCATGTTCTGTTTTATGAAGAATTCCTGCTGTGCCTGTTTGACTACATCTGAAAATGACCTTCCCCTGATTCTGCACCGCTCTGAAGTCGCCTTTGTACCATCTCCCTTGTGCCAAATATTTCCTGCATTGTGTGTGACTTTACAGACTGTTGGCTCCTTCTCATCAGAGAGCGCTGGGTGGGTTCTCTTTCAACAGATGACTGGTTCAAAAAGCCAGGAGAGTGCATGACTGCTGTTGTGAAGACAGGCACAGCACCCTGCACATTTCCTTATACACCCCAACTGTGTGCGCTGCGCAAATAGGCAGACACGCCGCGCTAACAAGAATAGAGATTGTGACACATGGTGAGAGAGGTAAAGCACAAACAATGTTTTGTTATAGGAACTGCACTATTTCTGCTGCATGTGGGAGGATGAGGCTCCAGCGCAGGGCCAGCTCACAGCCTTTGTTTTATTTGCTGATTCTTCAGCTGTATGGGCATATGCCAGAGTCAATATGGTGTGTATGGGTTCCTATATAGATTTACTATGGAAATCTGCACTTTTTCATATGCAAAAAGTGTCAGTAGGTATCTGCAGGGCCAGTAAAAATCAGATAGCTAGTAGTGATGTGATGTTTGTGCACAAAAACATATTTGGCATAGGTAAAGAAGTAAACACAATCCCACGCTCAGTTTGAATCATTTTAAACAAATCTCAGCCTTGGTCATTTCTCTCTGTGATAAGTTTGTTGTTATAATGAGTGCTCATATTGGCTTCTGTCATATATCTTATATCATATATCTTTTGAACAGCTCTTTCAAGTGAATGAATCCAAAAGATTCAGGTTTCATACAGGAACTGAAAATCCCATCACTAATAACTAGAATAATCAGATAACCCAATATTTAAATGTGATTTTTAAAGTGTATTTACATGCACAAAAGAAATAACACCTAACACAATTTTATTTGGCCGACAAACTTCAATACATTTTAGAATAATTCAGTCTTTAACATTTTCTCTTCAATTTTTGTCCTTGCTGCTTTAGTTTTCCAGTTTTTGCATAGTTTTGCTACACACTGCACTCTTGAACAATAAGATTACTCACATCTGATGCTACTGTTTACATACAATAATGGGATAACTTAATAAATCAGATAATGATCAGATTTTTGGTGTGCATGAAAACATAGCCACTGTCGGTCCTGAGTGCACTCTAAGATCCCACAATCCAAAAAAGAGCTGATTCTTCGAAGTATTTAGTTCTTCTGCCATTGATTGAGCCTCTCCATTTCCTGTGTAATGGACTCGCCTGTAATGAGTGCCCACAGTGATTTGATCCAAGCTGACAGGTCTCCTCCATATTATCAGTTGTTCCAAGCTGAGCGGTGGGATGTGCAGCCTGCTATACACCTAAATATAGGAGCAGGTGGGAAAGGACAAACCTTGAGCTCTCCTTTATGCTGTATATAGTGAGGAGGGGGGCCACGT
This sequence comes from Boleophthalmus pectinirostris, assembly GCF_026225935.1. Lineage (NCBI taxonomy): Eukaryota > Metazoa > Chordata > Actinopteri > Gobiiformes > Gobiidae > Boleophthalmus > Boleophthalmus pectinirostris. Next base: position 13,072,944 of record NW_026571095.1, read on the forward strand.
GGTAAAAAATGCATGAAAAGGCTAGCTGGGAAGAGTGGGCTGCATGTAGTGCAAAACTGAATATTGACAGGTTGTTCATTAGCAGAGTTAGACAGCACATAATACCACTTAGTCTAATCTCTTGTTGAATAGGTGATTGCTATGGCTACAACAAGGATTACAAGCTAAAAACCAAATGCCAGCTTTGTTACTTAACACCTACGTGACATTTCTACCTTAAAGGTCCTTTATTACACAAAATTAAGCCTTGTGAGCTCTAAACCATGTTATAATGTTGTTACCTCACCAAAGGTTTGAGTAAGCTTTTATCATTAGTCTGTGTGTTTAAAGATGGGAAATTCCAGGACTGAAATGATCCAGATGATTCTAAGAGAGCTTCCTGTATTAACATGTGACATCACCAGGTGGAGCAGAGCGTTTTCTGTATGAGAAAAGAATGCAACCTAAATATGCAGGGTTTGTGTGTTAAACAAGCACGAATTGAAACAAAACTGAAGTCTCCAGGTATGTTTTATATGAGAAAACAGTCATAACACAGATCAGAAAATAGAATATAGGCCCTTTAAATGCGACCGTGTGTTTTTAGTTTGTTGCTTGTCACCGTATGAAGGCTACACTTGAATCAAATAACTAGGCTAGGGCTTTGGAGATTTTAATACTTGTATTTTTCTTCCAACTGTCCAACTTCCCTCATGTCCTCCAGTCTTATTTAAGCCAGTTTTATTTTTGTTCTGGCTTCTTTTTTCTGTGAAACCTCAATCACTCCTGAAGTTCTCGAAAATGCTTACTAAATGGTGTCCTTTACTGGAACCAGACTCTCAGTCCTCATTCATAGGGCCCATATTGTGCTATTTTTTAATCTGTGTTATAATGTTGTGTCCTTATCAAAAAAATACCTGGAGTTGTGTTTTTTTTTTTCATTCACACACGTTTAACACACAAACACTGCATATTTGAGTTAATCTCTTAAACAGAAAACACTCCACCGGGGGATTCCACCTTGTGATGTCATGTGGTAATACAAGAAGAGCTCTACTGTGTTTTTAAACTCTCATACACCTTCACTAGAATCATTTGGATAATTACAACCCTGAAATTCCCAATCTTTACTAAACAAATGGTAAAAAATTAGTTGTTAACTTGAAAACTACCGCTTCATGACATCATAAGGTGCAACAGAGCATTTTCAATTTTGACTAAGGTTACTCAAACATGTGTGAATGAAACAAAACACAACTCCAAGTATGTATTTGATGAAATAACACCATTCAAGCATAACATTAAGCTCACGAGAGTCAATTCTGCGTAATATAGGACCATTAAAAATTTCGCTACTGGATGCGTATTGATATTTGCCAAGTATTTTAGCGCCTTATTTCCATCTTTTTGCCTGAACCGAAGTTACCACAGTGCCATTATGTCAACTTGTATTAGCTGGCCTTTCACCCTTTGCCTTTCCTCGTTCGCGCTGTGATTCGGCTCCATAGCTCTTTAACATGCCAGGGCACACTGGGCAGCGTGCGCCTCCCACGTTGCCGCGCTGGTTCAACTCCGTGCTGTGTCTTCTTCCCACGGACGGTCTCATCTCCATCCTTTTCTGTGTACAACTTCGTGCGTGGCGCTTTCTCTCTTCCTCTCCCTCCTTCCTTTGCCCGTGTCTCTCTCTCTCTCACTCCCTCTCTCTGCCTCCGTTCGTTTATTTCACCGTCTGCACCTGATCAGAGGCGGAAGCGACAGCAGACGAGCGCACCTCTCATCTTCGCGATTTTCTTTTCTTTACCGTAATGACTTCAGGCAAAGACGCAAACGGTCCAATCAAAGCCGCACCGCAACCGGATCAGGTAGGACTTCAATATTGTTTTATTCGAGCTGTTTTACGTGCCTGGTCTGTTGTGTTCGTTAATATTCCTGTAAACCAATAATCTGATGTGTCGCGTACTTGCCTAGCCTGTGAAACTAAAAAGGAAAATTCAAGTTGCAAGATTTAGCTACTTTTTGATGCACGTTTCTTTCATGTTTTTCCAGGGTGTTGGGTTCTTTGTGGTTAGTAGATGCTGCATATGTGCTTGCACACAACTTCAAAACTTGTGCATTAATATTTAATTAGCTCCCTTGTAACCCCAGCCAACAACAATTATAATCTACAGTAGATTCTATAACACAAACAGCCCCGGTGATGCCGTGTTTGGTTTAATGAAAACTGGCTTTTATTGTTGCATGAGATGTGAATCAGAGACGAGCCAATTTTCCTGCTGAACTGTACATAAAAGTTGATAGCTAAATGGAAAAAGCAGCGTGAGTGAAGGGGAGTGGGTGCTAATTGCTGCCTATTGTTACGCGTAAAACTAGCTTTAAGAAAACTGTTAAGTAACATAGTGAGGACCCAGTAGACATCTGATCCTTTTGGGGATTATATAACTAGAGTGGTCACTACTCAGGTCAAAAGGTTTCGCCTGTTTACTCTAATGTGCATAGGCCTGTCACGATAAACAAGATATAATGCAATAAACAATAATATTGAAACTACTTTATGCCACTGACACCATAATAATAAAGCAAGATAATCCCTGTAAACCATTTTTAAATAGGCAGTCCCATTAAAAGGCTTTAGCTGGAACAAATAAGTAGCAGGAGGAACCAATAATTAGCCGTAGAAGTCTCTTATTAAACCTTTAACAGCACAAATCTTATGCTATTAATGCAAAGATACTCCAAATCCTTCCCACTTTTACAAAGAAAATGTACACATGATACATATTGAGTCCCAAAATTGTTCCAGCTTATATATTTAAGTATACTGAAGTCAATATAGTAATGAAAAAAGCCATGACGGGCCTAGTTGTGTAACAAGCAAGCTATTTATTCTTTACAGGTGAAAATGAGCACAATTTGGACACTTGAGATAACAACTCTTCCCCGTTGCCTGCATAATTGTTGATTGACCTGTGTGAAATGATTGTGCTTGGTGTTAAATTCAGACCATCCCTTGCATTTTGCTCATTTGACCATGCATATTTCTTCCTTTGGTGAACGCTGTCGGCTCCTTTGAATTTTTTAAGTGTAAAATGTTTACTTTCATGCCCCATTCAAGCAAGAGTGCAGACTTGACAGCGTAACAGTCCCTCTTTAGCCATGCTTGGAGCCAACTAGGGCATTTTTTGAAAGGCTCAGATGAAAATGGGAGCTAGCGAAATTCACATACTCCCTCTGATATCCGCACAAAGATTTCTGGGTAACGTCCTCACCTCATTGACTTATATTGATACAGTATGTCTCCTCTTCTCTGTGGATTACAGGCAGCTCCTTCCTGATTGGATATTCTTCATCTTTCTATGAACGGACAGAAGAGGCTGATCTCTCTGCTCATATCAGTTTCAAATGCAAACGGCCGCAGTAATGGATCAGGCTTCCAGCTTCTTTGTGCAGGAAGTAACAGACATCACAGACATGAACTCTACATTGTAGATTCTTATGCTGCAAGGCAAAATGTTGCGTTTAGTAGTTCCAATATATGTTAATGGTAAGATCGAAAATTGCAGCCATTACTACAACACACCATTATAGAAGTCATTTGAAGCTTGGAGAGCCCATGTCACCCACTTGCATTAGTTCGGCACCACTGCGAAGAGGCTTCAAAGTGTGAAAGAGCCAAAAGCTTGAAGGCAAACGTAAATTGCCTCCGTGCTTTGTGGGTGTAAGTTTTGGATCTGGGTTTGTTGTCTCAGATTCTAGCTCTTCACAGCTAAATCCACTGGTCTGCATCTTCAGGTGAATGGGCAGTCTTGTGAAAATTTACACACATTTTTGAAAACAGAAAATGTAAATATATTGGGTTTTGAGTTATCATTTCAAACGATTAAGACCTTGAACATGCCAACTGTAATTCACTGGATTCTTTAATGCATATACACTGTTCATTTACTCTAACAGACAGAACTGAAATAGAAATCTACTTTGTTTGTACAGCACATGAATGATACTTCTGAGGACTATATAAGATTATACCAATATAAATCGTGTTAAAGATCTGGGTCGCCAACCTCAACTTGCACAATGGAGCGACAGCAGCCCTAGATTTCAGAGTGGGAGAAAACCCTTTATCTCTGTCAAGAATAATATTTTTGTGTAAGCCTTTTTGTGGTTTTGTTTGTTACTCTCTTGACAAGATTGGATTTTGAAGAAAGGTTCTGTAAAGTTCTCTATTGAGGAAAGGATGAAATCTGTTTTGGTTGAATTTTTTATTGCAGTACTTCAGTACTGCGATAGAACAACTGCAGAGAATGCAATCTTTTGTTTTAACCTGTGAGACATACACTACTAGCATATGGGTGGGATTTTTATTGCTGTGGGACAGAAAAGCCTTTTGGGATAGAACTGCCTTTTTTGACTTTTTTGAGCTTTTACTCCTGGTCGAAATTTAGTTCCAAGCTGTATGTTTACCATTACCACGCCATAATATGGTATTTAGGTTTTTTAGGTGTTCACTCTTTCACAAAAAAGATGCAACTAACAATTATTGTGCTAATATATTAATCTGTTGATATTTTTTGATTAATTGTTGATTTATTAGATCACAAAAGACCTGTAAATATGAAATTTTTTGAAATTTAACTAACTAATGTTTGTGTGATGTTACGTGAGGGCATCTGAATAGAGTTGACCTCTACTGACAAAGTATAATTTTATTTTTGGTTTTGATTCTTACTAATTTTCTGGTATTACTTAGATGTAAGTACTGCTCTGTGTCACTAAACTTCTTCTCTTAACACATGGCATGTTTTGGAACCCAAGTCTTGTCCAGAAAACTATTATTTGAAATCTAAATTAGTTTTCCATTAATCACCTGGTTATTGGACTCACACCGTCACATCACACAGAAAGTGATTATTTATAATCTCAAATGAGTGGGCAGAAGGGAGTTTTGCCATTCTTTTCTTAAAACAGATGCTATGCTACATTAGTGATGGGCCTGTCACAATAATTACTACTAGTACATCATCTTATCACTCAATACATGACAGATGGAACAATCATTTTGGGGAGTCAATATTTATCTTTCTTGATTACTTTTTTCTTTGCGCAATTTGTGGTGATTTTTTTCTGCATTGTAAGATTTTAGCCATGGAAGGTTTTTTAAAGGAGCACTATGCAATTTTTGGTTGGGGGTCCGTCATGTGTGTTGTTTCTATGGACATGACATTGCTCTGCCAGGAATGTTCCACAGTATGACATTAAACAGCTCTATCTTATATTTATTAGATTACATGTGGTTTTATAGCTCAAAAACGCCTACAGAAAGAGGCATTTTGACTGTGAGTGGGGTCACCTCTCCACAGATCTGACCTTTAACTTGGTCTGGTTTGGTCTCCGTGATGATAGAAAGGTTTAATACCATACTCTGAAACATTCCTGACAAAGCAATACCATCTCCATGAAGAAAAGCATTGATGAACCCTCTAACAGAAAACTTACACAATGCACCTTTACAATATTGCACATTTAGGATACTTTTTGGGGGATAATTCTGGTTGGTTGGTGGTTTGGTTGTAAAAAATTATCGTTTAGGGCCTATATTTACTTCAGTAATATGTGGCGTTTCAAAATTTGCTATTGTGACGGGCCTAACTAGTGATTAAACTTTGCTTGGGTGCTAGTGCTGCTACAGTGCTGCCATTTAATACATGATAATAACAGGGCTTCACTCCCCACAGGTGACTCATTCAAAGAGCTGCAGAAAATCTTGTAACGTACGCGCACATATTCGTCCTGATTAGACAAGGTTTTTTGTGTGTCAGCTTCCTGTGTAATTATTCTGAAAGGATAATAGCTCTCCTGTTTGTACTTTGGATTTGACTTCATTTTTAGGAACTTTTTTACATTTACTTTTTGGATTTTTTTTTTTTTACAAACAAGTAGCAATTAGGACAAAAAACAGTGGGGGTTACCTCATCCTGATTCCGCATCTCCCACATCATTTGTCTGAATTATGTTTCCTCCGGTGATTAAAAGATACAGTGTCGAGAGCTTGCTGGTAATTCATATCCTCTGAGACCACACTTCTGATTTCATTGTTGAATTTTTACGTGGAAATTGAATCAGCTGGAGATAAAAACAAAAACAAAACTTTCCTATTCAATATGCCAGATGAATGATTCTTACAAAGTGGCACAACGCTGCAGAAAATACCGCTTCACGCATTTGATCATGTTTAACCGTTGTGGATGTCTTCCCATAGCCTTTCATTTACTATCACTCAAGCATATGCACTAATAAGATGGCCCAGATCAAGGCAGATTTCTTGGCCATCTGCTTTTTTATTTTTATTTCCTTTAAAACCACATAGGAAATCAATACACTTCTAATTACGGTCACATAATCCGCAAAGCTCCTGCTCTTTCTATACAGATACAAAGCTGTGTTCCCTAATGATACCAAACAAAATTAATAACTTGCAAATGAGGGTGTGGCACAGTGATATTATTTTGAATCGTGATCTGACCCATCGATGAACTGTCAGTTAAAGGTACCAGATTTCTTCCCATCGATTTGAGCAAAATTTGCCTTCCCCCAGTACAGATATGTGTATAAGCAGCTCAACATATGTCTGCTGTTTGCTGTCTGCATCAAATTATGAAGTGTTTCACTGGCTGATAATCAGGAACTTTGCATCAGCATGCTAGTTGTTGTTAGATTTACCGTGATGGCAAAACTCCACTCTGGCCTCTGAAAGTTGTGAAATAAGCACTTATAAACTCATCATGGTGAATAATTAAGATGCTTAAAATGCATAAGGTCAGTGAGGAATCAGGTACAGGTCATAATTTAATCATAAAAACTATAATGATCACAATTTTAGAGAGCAAAAATAAGTCAGTTCACTTATATATAATTTAATACAATCTATATTTAACAATAATTAAAATAATTATTATTTTCAGATCGTTTGATTCATAAGCTTATCACATACTAGAAGGATTGGATTAATGTACTAGACAAGTCTTGCGATCATTTCTTTATCTATGTCGTTCAGTTTTTGTAAACTGAAGGGTCAATATTTATCTTGTATTAGGGCTGGGCGATATGGATCAAAAAATATATCTCGATATATTTTGCTATATCTCGATATATGATATATATCTCGATATATGTTCAAGAAAAAATAACCCCCTAAAACTGAAAACTGCAAAAACAAATCTGCCAAATTCCACAAGGTCCTTTTTTTAAAATTGAAGTGTAAGAGGTCGACAGTTCATATAGGAACATTTAAGGTTACAAAAAACCCTAATTACATAAATAATAATTTAACTGTAAAATAAAAGAAATAATACATATTTTCTTCTTTTCATTCATAAATAAAACAACTCAACACAAGTTCATCTTTGCATTAACTCTGTTATCCAGACCATAATCATAACCACGAGCTCATTTAGCAGAAAGAAGCTCAGGATGTTCCTTATTTCAATAGATCGATGTTATTATCCAGCAGTAAGGAGCTCTGAGGTTTAATCCCACAATCCACTGAAGATCAAACTGATCGTTTCCAAACACTGTTGTACAAGTGACACTGCAGCAGATTATTCATTTAAATATTCTGCATAAATAAACTTTACATTGCTAAACTTTACAATATATAAAGCATAACGACTCTAGAGCCGCATCAGCCCGTTTGCGATAATAATGTGTTTAATGCAGTTTTGCGCACGTGTGTTTACATTTTACAGAAACGAAACTTAAGCGCATTTGCATAAACAGCGCACTTCTCACGCAGCTCAGCTCGTTTAGCTTCTTTCGGGCTAAAGGACGCGACTCGGTGGAATATGAGGATGTGTTGCTGATGTTCTTGTCTGTAAATGGTGGAAAAGGTTCGTGGTGCTTGAAGTTTTTCACTGGCACCAACTTTCGGCGTTCACGGCGATAGTGAGAAGTGAAGGAGACGCGAGCGAACAAAATCAGGGAGGCGGGAGCGCGCGGAGGCGACGAGAGAGAAGGTAAACAAGCCAAGCGGCGAAATCAGAATTGAATATAAGCATTATATCGATATATACGATATGTCAGAATTCATATCGAGTTTAAAAACTATCTCGATATATTTAAAATATCGATATATCGCCCACCCCTATCTTGTATAGGCTTTCTTTGTACTACTGGGAATTTTTTTTTATTATATTTGGGCTATAAGATTTAAGCCGTAAAAGGCTGAATTTCTATGACCCATTACAGAGGCAAACTTAGTACTTAAGAGTTTTATTTTACTGTTTATATGTTGCAGCTCATGATTTTTTAACAATATTGTACATTTAGAATAGTTTTTGTGGTTTAATTTTAGTCTTGGGTTATTATATTAGTGGTATAAATTAGTTGCAGTATTATCATTTATCATCTGTAGTTACTTAAGCACATTTTATTTTATTTATTTTTTTAACAGGCCTACCAACAACAATCAAGTATCTCTGTGTTTGGTCATGGTGTCAATAATCATGAATAATATAGAATTGTTTCATGTTACACATACAAGTAATATGCTTTGTTTTTGCTCGAACATTTAGATCAGCCCCCACCTGCTGCTTAATGTTGGAGGCCAACACTGTTGTGCAAATGAGCAACATTTTGTTCTAAAGCCATAAAAGGGCTCACACAGCGCCTTGCCAGTGAATGGCATTGCGTTCTCGGGTCCACAGTTGTAATCGCTACTATAAAATTGATGTTCGCCTTAAGATATTCTCATTATATGGACTTGATACGGCTACTTTACTCCGTATATGTGCTATGCTTTGTTTTTGATACTTTTCTTTATCTCTTTAAAATTCTACCTCATTTGAGACATCTCCCCAGATCCATGGCTCCACAGCTAAGTGTAATAGAAACAATAGGAGCTCCCTTGGCGTCTCTCCGGTAATGTACCTTCTCTGACAAACTGACGAGCGCGAGGGCCCCTTATGGACTGCTTAAATGAGACACACTGGCTGGGTTTAATTTAATTTCAAAGTTGACAACATTCACAATACTGTAGAGGACTGGGAGAATAGAGTCAGGCAAAGAAAACATTTCGTAGTTTATTGAATAATTTATTCCCAAGTGCAATAAGATAATGGCATAAAAGTATCGCTGTAAATCATTTAATACTATTAGGACCTGAGGAGCTCACCTACGGCTGCCAGATAAGACTGCAATGTGCACAACAAAATGAGGGAAATCTGCACGTGCACTCATCTATGTTTTATTACTGTGGCAGTTAACTTAACAGGCAATAGTATGAGAGCGCCCATGCTAATGGCAACAGCCTTGAATGTGCATTGGATTTTCAGTTATAGGAGCCAATTTGAAGCCAAGTTCAAGCCAGGAATAGTAATTTACGGACCAAATAGCAAAATAAAAACAACAAGATCATGTAGAGCAGTCAATATGAACATTATAAGACCAAAATGACAAGGTTCACTGTAACAGTTACAGAGAAAGAGGTGACAGTTTTTCAATGTATAGTCAATTGGAGCCAGGGTTAATGGAGCTGGAAGTGCCCCCCTGAACACTTCCTGCTAGCAGGAAGTGTGGCAAGCTAGCAGGTTAGCTATATCCATTTATACAGTCTATGGATCACACTCACAGCATGCATCTTCGTGGTATAAATAGGCCCAAAAGTTAATATATCGACTTATCGTTATGACAGAGCAATTCATTTTGGGAGCCAGTATTTATTGTGTAAGCCTTTTCTTTGTACTAGTGGGAATTTTTTTGGTTATTCTTTCTGCAAGACTTGAGCTGGTTGAAGGCTGAATTATAAACAAAAATTCTAAACTAATTACTTTTACTACAAATTACTATTTCTGCTCAGATTTTTAGACAATATTGTACATGTAGAATACTTTTTTGTGACTAATTCTGCTTTATGGTTTGCTCTGAATATTATCATTGATCATCTATATTTCAGCAAATTATAACACTTCAAAATTTGTTAGTTACAAATCTAGTTACAAACCTAGGCCTAGTTACAAAACGTTACTGGTGTAACAATAATGGAAATATCGTGATATCGTATCGTCACAGTTCTCACAGTAGTATTGTGAACCATCACAATATACTGAATTACAAGTCTCTTTGCTTAAATAAGAGTTATGGTGCAGCAATAGCTAAAAAAAAAAAAAAAAAAAAAAAGACTGAGGGAACTACAAAGACCATGATCCTTTGCTCAGTTCTAAGCACTTTTAAGTCTTAGTTCTTTGGATTAAGTCTTGGCAAGACATTTTAAGAGGAAAATTGTTGCATCCCTAATCATGAGCCTCCCCATCATATCGTGAGCTTTCCCACGATATTGCCATAAATATCATACTGTGAGGTTCATACCTCACGGTGCCTCACGGTTAACCTCACAGTTAATTTCTGCATTTCTGTTCCTCATTCTGCAAGGCCATTTACTTTATAACTATTGTCATTAGTTATAAGTGAAGTCTATCAAAAGTTTGTTTGCCTATCATATTGAAACCATACAGCATAGAACATTTGGCTGTATTTAGGATTGTGCAAATATTTCAATTTTCCATTCCTGATCAGAACTGCATATCCAAACAGATTTGAGTCTGAAATGTTCTAACTTGTTAGCAGTACTCTCGGGTTTGTAGCAATTAGATTTGGTCTTCTGTGTTTTGGAAACTGCTCACATTTTCGGTTTTGGAATCTAAAATCACAGAACACATATTAAGCTGGAGATAAAAATACAAGCTACTAAAAGGCAATTACAAAACAGGCCAACATGAGCAGGTATTTTAAAATGTGCAGCTTAGATCCTTCTGTTACGGTGAGACAATTGCTGCCTGAATTCATATTTCTGCACAGTGTGGGATGTGGTCCTAATAAAAATGCCGTTTCTTTCAAAATACCTCCCAAAAGTAATGGAAAAAAATATATTCCGATACAATAAACTGACATATTTCTGACAACCGCATTCACCAAATTGACATTTTCTCATAACAACATTCTTTGGACTTAGTTTATTTGGAAAGACATCTGCTGTCAACATTGGGAGAGGACTGACGTTGAGGCCCCTTACTTCTATGAACCAAAAGACAGCTTGCATGAATAGTTAATCTCTCTGATGAATGGCCATGACTTATTGATGCTCTTCTACAGTAGAGGAAAAGTTTAGCCCAATGGTGCAATAGTGTCAGGCTCTATCTTTGACTGTTACTACATTACAGTGGCTGGTCGGATTGCATTTCAGGTGTCCCGTCTCAGACTAAACTTGACTGCTCCACAGAAGTTTCCTTTGGATCATATTTGAGATTCTCGAGGTATAAGGTTGTAAGCCCGCGGCAAATATCCTCCATGGCACTCAATGGTAAATCAACGTCCGCATTAGTTCCCTTACTGCTCTGTGCACCGGCAAGCACCATCGCCACAGCAAATCTGACTCAAATGACTCTCCGGGTTCCCTTGGAAACCAGGTGCTCAGAGATCAGCAAAGATCCATTTCACACTCTAGCAGCGAGCGCCCAGACAAAAAAGGAGGGTTCGACAAAGAGGGAACAGAGAGGAAAATGCGGATTAGCTGCACAGAAAGTGAAAGGATAAAACTAGCCTGACCTTAAAGATGCCCCCATTTTTAGTGGAACGTTTTGTCTGGAAATAGAATCAAAATGCTAACAAATGGATTGAAAAATGCGTTGAGCGAGAGCAAGTGCACACAGTTTGTTTATGTGGGGTGAAAATGGCGGCGTTATCATTTATTGATGAAGCTTTTATTGTTATCATCAGTAAGTCAGGCGTGATACTAGTTCACAAAAGCCAACAGCAGAAAACGGCAGGCAGACCATAATACTCATGGTGTCTAGGGGAGACAGGCAAGGTTGAGATGGCTACTTGAACCGGGTAGCTCTACACAAAGGTCATGTTTACTGATGTTGTGATGTGCAGGGGAAGCGTAAACATCACAAGAGAGATGAATTTGGCTTGAACTTCGGTTTTGAAGTTGTGGAAGTCTTACATCATTTATTTTCCCTTCTATGAGTGAATGTTCATTTGTGGTTTGAGTAGGTGGCTAAAACAGTGCTCATTTTACAGAGGAGTTAAGTCGGTAAGATCCAAGCACTCAGCACATTAAGCACATTAGAAACAGTGTGTTGTGAGGATAATGGCGTCTGTCCTGACCCTTTGTTTTCCAGCATGCATGATTATCACACTGCTGTACTGTCTTGTAAGCTCGTAACAACAGTCGCAAATTACACTTTCTTCAAGCTGCTATATTACACACAATGGATTCTTGTGAGCTTTAAGTTAAAATGTTATAATGTTGTTATCTCAGCAAAATCATACCTGGAGTTGTGTTTTGTTTTATTCACAAATGTTTCAGTAATCCTGGTTTATAAGCCTGTCTATATCTCCAAAGCTCAAAATGCATTTTTCTCCACCCTGCGATGTCATGCAGTGGTAGCTACATTGACAGCTACCTTTAACCTTTTTACTCTTTAGATTAATCAATTTGTTGTTTACAGCATGAAAAGCCCATTAATGTGAGACCAAAATAAAGCTTAAAAAGTGATGCCTGATAATAGTTTATTTACAGTGTGTTTTTCTTATTGCTACATAGAAATATTACAATAAAGCCATAGTTATTTATTCTACTCTTTACAGCTCACACTAAGGATGTGCATTCGATTCGAGAATTAATGATTGATTTTCAATTAATCATTAATGTTTTTATATTAAAATTATCATCATTATTATTACTGTTACTGATCTGCATAAATAAACTCAACGTTACAACATATAAACCATAACCACTATAGAGCCACATCAACGTGAGATAATGTGTTTAATTGCACACATTTGTTTATGTTTTACAGACACGAAACTTAAAATCGCATGTCACATTTGCATAAACTTAAAGTGCTGCTCTTAGCTCTTAGCTCTTAGCGCAGCTCTTTATTTAACAGTCATTTCACTCCCTTTATTTGTATTGGTCACTTTATTTGTATTGGTTACCGTTGTGATGAAAAGACTGAAAAGTGTCTTTTGGACAAATGCACTTTTATGTTACAGTAACCGGGATTCTGCGTTTGCATCATGCGTTTCATGATGCATCATGACGGGGTACTGATGTGCATGTAAATGCACTCATTGAGTGGTATAGTGATCTCCAAGGAGGTGCCAGAGCCGAAACATGGGACTGTGAGGCCACAACTCCATTGTTTGCTCTGTCAGACACAGCCTTGTCTCCTTACATTACACACTTACGTTTGTCGATTAAATTGAACGTGATCGACGAAATTCTTAACGATCAATTATTCGTTGACAAATCATGCCCATCCCTAGCTCAAACCTTATCCTATTACATAAAAACAAATCACTCAACAATAAACTGAACACATGATAAATATTGTGCCTTAAAATATATTGTTCAAGCATTCATATATTGAACAATAAGTTGATATAGTAATTATTGTGACAGGCCTACTCTTAGCTCTAGATATGCTTTAGAGCTTGTGTATAGACCAGATAACGATGTGATCACTGAATTAGTTTACGATTACTCCAATTATCGAAAAGTTACGATTAATTGATTAAGTTGTTGTAGCCCTGCTGGCCACTCTAGCCAACAGAAACTTTTGTATTTTGTACTTAACCACAGTAATGAGAATGGTAATGATAATTTCAGAGTCCATTATTGACTGATTGTTTTCCCCACACGTAGCCTTAATAGTATTTGAGTGCATACAATGTGAAATACCAAGGCTCATGAAAAATGCATAGTGTACACCTCTTAAATAGGAGCTTTATTGGTGATTTAGAGTGAAAGCAAAAGAAAAGAACTCCCCTGTCCAGCTGTAGTTGTTCACACTAATTTTAGTCTAACCTTGAATCAATGTTTCACACTCAAACAGTGCGGCGCTTGAAGTCATAAACATAACTACAAAAGCAGGTGCTTGAAACAACAGCTGTGGATATGTTCACCAGTTTGTTTTTGTACTACATTCTCACTCCAGTCAAACAAAGTGGGAGATATTAACGCAGGAGGCCGATGTCTGCCCCTCCCATAGACTGTATAAAGAAGTGGACTTAGGTAGTGTAACATCACCCATAACGTTTGGCTCCACTCAAGTGAAGCTCACGAGGCTGGCATTTAATGGAACGAACTTGGACCCAGTTCCATATTAGGATTAAGAATTTATTTACACCAAATAGCGAAATAAAAACACCAGGATCATGAAGAGTGGGTTAATGTGAACATTTTAAGACCAAAATATTGAGGCTCACACAACAGTTACAGAGAGAGGAGTGACAATATTTCAACACGTCCTATTTGGATCATGGTGGAGGCAGGTTAACTATGTCCCTTTACAGTCTACGGCCCTTCCTCTGGGGGCGTTCCCTGTAAGGGTTTTACAGTGAAATGCTGCACATCATTTGATTTCTATTGGATTTAATTGCGGAAAAGCTGCTTGACCTCTAAATGGGTAATTGGATGGCTGTTTACAGAAATGCCAGGCATAGCAGACACTGAGCTCTGCCTGCGTTTTCTTCACCAGAATTAGACCGGTGTGCGACCCCCTGACACACGTGTTTGAAATGGTAAATGAGGACAATTCTGTGTCTGTGAAAGATGGTTATTTTTGTAAGAAAGAATTGCATAATGTGTTTTAATGGCTCTTGTAATATCCTGTAAGATTATCAAGGAAGTAGCCTGGTAAGTGTACACAACAGGTATAAACGAAACCAATTAGAATATATGGCAGTCTGACTATTTCTAATGATCTATTCAGTAAACCTTTCCTAGTTTTGGTACCAGTTTTAGTATCTATCATTATCTGGGTTTAGATTTTTTGACAACACTAGTGCATTCTCCACCACCTGTTACCAAAGGATGTTTTACTATGCAACTCAAATGGAAGCCTATAGGGTAATGATGACTAATAATGATTTTCCCACTCTTTGCATTACATTTTACAAAACCACCCACCACATTTTAACACAGCGTAACACATGACAACTGCCAGCTGTGCTTATTCTCATGCTGGTGTGACGCTGGCAGTGAAGAGGCCATATTGTGGAGTGGTACTTTTCCTCTGGGGCGCGATTCAGCTCACAGCACCAGCTCTTATGGATCTGTACCTCAGTCAGGAACAGTCTGCTCCCGATCAGATACTTGACGCTTTATTGCCCATTTGTCCTGAAGTGCTGCCATTTCCATCCTGGATACAAAAAAGAACAAGAGATACCAGGCGGAAGCATGACCTAGCCCCATGTCAAGTCTGTATTTGGTTGGGATTTAATTCTCACCGTACCGGATCATTGCTTTACCTAATAGGGCTGGGAGATATTGACAAAATGAATATCTTGACAATTTTGATAGTCTTGAGGATATTCAGACAGTATTTTGCTAATCCTTGCTGTAAATTGTAAATTTTGCACATATCAAATGGGCTGTAAAAACACACATCACAAAAGTGCAGAAATATCACTCTAGTTTTTGTTTTTTATACCAGGACTCTCCAACCTTTTTTCCATCGGTGAGCTACCTTTACAAAACAGAAATTCCCAGAAAGCTCCTAATTGTAGCGGTTGCAACAAACTGAGTATAAGAACCACCACAAGTCTTATTTGGGTACAGTTAGATGCTTTAAAAACATAAAGAATTATCTAGTTATTAGTGCACAGAGTTAGGCATAAAAATTATACATTTACAATGGTAATAGGCATTTAATGAATCAGATTTTAACTATTTCGCAGAATATGTATAATTCAAAAATCCTTTGGCAAGCAACTTGGAAGAGGGTGGAGAGCTACTGTAGCTCCCAAGAAACCCCTGCATTATACACTGCAAGTTCATTTTTAATTTATTTTTTAAGACCTAACTCTGCTTATCTCCAAAACTAGAACTGTGATATTAGCAGTTTTTCTGTCTTTATCTCCCAACTCTAACCTCTTGGTACAAATACTAGTATTACTATTGGTTATTAATTACTGACCATTTCAATTATTAGAGAAACGTTTATTCAAAAGAAAAGAAAAAAAAAAGGTAAAGTATGTAACTTTCTTTAGGTGACATATCACCTGCATAATTTCGGTTGCCCTCCTCCAGGCCAAATACGACTCAGGTTTGTGGAAATGCAAGTCTGCTCACATTAAGTTTTTCAATGAAATAAATACAATCAAAAATGGATCTATAAAATCTATATTCTGTATATTGAAAAATAATTAGCTTTTAACTTTTTTTCTGTTACCCACTACCTATAGCAACACCAAGAAAAACAGCTGCTCCATGTGTTATTTTGCACTAAAGCTGCAATTAGAGGTTGACTGTGTTGTACCACTGGAGTTCAAATGTAACACACAGACCCGTATCTAACATTGCCCATTAATCATTCAATCAATGCCCCTGCTGTTTTTCTGTGCGCTCAGTGTCGATCGACTTCACTGAGACATTTCTACACACAGACTACATGAACACACATTTGAATGGAAAGGACCGCGTAGGCCTGTCACGATAACACATTTTGAAGCATGATGTATTGCTACAGACAAATACTGATAAGGGAGAATATTGAAACTACTTTATGCCACTGACTCAATAACAATAATGCGAGATAATCCCAGGAAACCATTTTTAAATCGAAAAGGCATGAACTACAACAAATAAACAGCAGAATTAACCAATATTTATCTATGTAAGTTAATTATTCAACCCTCTGCAGCTCAAATCGTATTGCATCACAACAAAAATACCCCAAATCTCCTCACTTTTACAAAGAACATGTTCACACGATACTGAGCCCCAGAACTAATTGTTCCAGCTTTCATATATTGAACGATAAGTCGATATAGTAATCATCGTGACAAATGAAGCATTGAGGTGTACTATGTAACTGCTTGTTTCTATAGATATGTCATTGCTTTGCCTAGAATGTTCCACAGTATGACATTAAACAGCTCTATCTTACATTTATTCAGTTACAGGTGGTTTTATAGCTCTAAAACATATGTTCTGACTGTGAGTGTGGTCGCCTCTCCACAGATCTGACCTGTAACTTGGTCTGGTTTGGTCTCTGTGAAGATATAAAGGTTTGATTCCATACTGTGAAACATTCCCCACAAAGCAATAACATCTCCATGGAGAAAAGCATTTGACAGGTTCTCCACCAGAAAGTTACAGATTGCGCCTTTAAAATAGTAGTCTGGAGCTTGCTTTCCTGTTACATGTGCATGCAGATCCCCCTCATTAACTCGCCGATGGGTCACTGAGTGGCCATGTTAGCGCTCACAGCATGCGGAGCGAGACCAGTTCTAATTGCTAACAGGGAAATCTACAGAAGGCTGGATACAGGTGGCTGGTCAGAGACTGTTCTTTGACCGCAGATACACACAACGTCTTAGGCTTTTAATTAGGGAAGGCGGCTCTTGAATTGTGACCTGTTTCCTCCCAGGGCTCTCAATGCAAATTTGATCTATTCATAGCGGAGTACAATGACAGCTTTGGCATCGTTCTCTCCCCAAACTCTCCTTAAAATAACATTGACAGGAATAAGATTAGAACCACGACTCAGGTTTGCTGTAGAGAGCTTAACTGTCGGTGATAGATTTTCACTCAGACATATTCAAGGATGAGCACTAAAATCGAAATAAACATTTTAGATTTGAGAAGGGCGTAATCATACTTACGGTGTTTCAATATTTTAATACTTGAAAGTTTAAAAATCTTTCTCAATGTGGTTTCCATGGCCACAGTTATTTTAAATCATTAAATAAATAGAATACATTCACCTTTCAATAATTAATAATTGTAAGGGTAGCACTTCTAGATTATAAATATAGACTAGACGGCGTGAGCATTCACACTGTAAGTGCCAGTGTAACAGTTGGGTTTCTGCAGTGGCCCTAGTGACCCTGAACTGAAATAGTTTTAATAAACGTCAAGTAAAATCAGATGCAATTGTCATTTGAATCAGAATAGTTATTTTAGAGGTGGACAGTTTTAAAGTACATGAGTTTTGTTTTCTTATCTTTTAGATAAAAAGGCCAAGAGCTGATCGCCATCTTCAAATCACTTTGTCTACAATTCAGATCTACTCAATATTCTGAGGTTAGGGTCCTTGCCAGTGAAATAATATTGTGATAAAGGTTTCAAAGATAGTCATCTGGACAATGTTTTTGAAGTTGAGCAGTTCTGACTAAACCATACAGTCAGATTCTTCTGGCTTTTGCGTGGTAGAAGTTTGTTCTCCTCGAAGGTGAACATGCTTTCAGTGTTTCCCATTAATACAGTAGAAAATGATGCCCCCCATAAGCCAAAATTTCCCTCAGAACAACCTGGACTATATATTCTATAGGCATAACAAAATTAGAATTTGTTGTTCATTGTAAACATTGTAAACATATAAAAGAGACTACAGTGGTCCAAAATGACTGCTTAAAGGTTAAATATAGTAAGTGACATTTACTCCACAAATTGAATGATTCAGATGTGTGTTATTAATATACCTTAGGCTATTTAAATAAAAATAATTTGTGCCACCATAATCTTAACCAAATCTGTTGGAAACTTTGGGCTTTATCTGTTTTACTATCATTTAGAGGTGGGTGATATGCCAAAAAATAATCAATAAAAAAATCAAATCACAATCATTAAGAGGTAACTAAAGCCCCCTGCTCCTTCTGACAGGTTAAATCCTTTATAATTCAATCACCCTACCACTCTTTCTCAGCCTTAAACACTGACCAATAAGATGAACGGGTGATGAAAAGAGGTTTGTCTGAGCACTGAGCTGCAATAAACAGAAAAAAACAGAAGGATTTAGTCAGATTTACCCATGTTGTGTTTTGGTCTATATAATCGTCTACATTATTATTAAATTCTTGACCACCACTTGTCTAATATAAAAGCACTAATGCAGTCAAACTTAATGCAAAGCAGCTGTTATTGTTTTCACTTTCTCCCCGCTGAAAACACATTCTGCTTAGGCTGGTCCATTCTTGCTGAGCACTTCTCCAGCTTTATGGAGTGTGCAGTCCTCTGAGGCCACCTGATGACCGGAGAGCAATCCCGCAGTTAAAATGTTGTGTATGTCCTGTGGATTTCTTGCAGTGTCGGCTTCAAACGCCTCTGATTAGCCATCTACCATCTGCTGGGCCAGCGGAGGAGAGTGCCTCATTATTTGGTGGCCACATCTCCCCTCCCTCCCTCTCTCTCTCTTTCTGTCTGTCTCTCTGTCTCTCTCTCTCTCTCTTGTCTCTCTGCTTCTCTCTCTGTGTATCTCTCTTTCTCTGTATCTCTATCATTCCCTCTCTCTCTTTCTCTCTGTCTATCTTGCTCTTCTCTGTCTGTTTTTCTCTCTTTCCTTTCTCTCTGTCTCTCCCTCTCTCTTTGTTTTTGTCTCTCTGCTTCTCTCTCTTTCGCTCTCTCTCTCAGTTTCTCTCTCGTTTTCTCTGTCTATCTTGCTCTTCTCCATGTCTCTCAGCTGCTCTCTTCTTTCTCTCTGTCTCTCTCTTTGTTTTTGTCTTTCTGGTTCTCTCTCTCTCTGTGTCTCTCTTTCTCTCTCTCTCTCTTTCTATTTATCTCTCTTTCTCTCTTTCAGTTTCTCTTGCACCTCTTTTTCTCTCTGTCTATCTTGCTCTTCCCTGTCTGTCTCTGTCTCTCTTTCCTTTCTCTCTGTCTCTCTTTGTTTTTGTCTCTCTGCTTCTCTCTCTGTGTATCTCTCTTTCTCTGTATCTCTTTCTCTGTATCTCTCTCATTCTCTCTCTATTTCTCTCTGTCTGTCTTGCTCTTCTCTCTGTCTCTCCCCCTCCCTCTCTGTCTCTCTTTGTTTTTGTCTCTCTGCTTCTCTCTCTTTCTCTTTCTCTGCATCTCTCCCTGTATATCTCTTTTTTTCTCTGTCTCTGTCTTGCTCTTCTCTACGTCTCTCAGTCTCTCGCTCTCTCTCTCCTTTCTCTCTGTCTCCTCTCTCTCCCTCTCCTGTCTCTCTTTGTTTTTGTCTTTCTCTCTCTGTTTCGCTCCTTCTTTTTCTGTCTGTTTATCATGCTCTTCTTGTTTTTGTCTCCCTGCTTCTCTCTCTCTCTCTCTCTCTCACACACTCTATTTGTCTGTCTATCTCTCTCTATCTCTCTCCTGTCTTGCTATCAGGGCACTCGGCAGGGCCCCTTTGTACGAGGACTGGCACGGAGCAGCCGGGGAGGTGGGGGGTGATGTGTTGATGTTTAAGTGGCTGAACGACTGACACGGGAGTGACAGAGAATGAGCCGTACAATGTTCAGTCCATGGCACTACAAAATGTAACTGTCGCTGTAGTAATGCATTTTTAAACCCAAACAGCACTTGTAGGTCGTGCAGTATTTCACCGTGTGTAGGAACATACATACACGCTGAGTGCTTTTCTGTGTTGTTAAGTGGCTGCAAAACCAATTTAACAGGGAATGTCGAGAAATTGTTAAAACATTACAATACTGGGTGTGAAAAAGAGACCCTTAAAATCCAAGATATAGCAGCTCTAATTTGTGTTGAAAGTTAAAAAGCAAATAGATGGGCTTTTAACTTCATTTTAAACTAACATATATTTTATACAGAATTGTGATCAACCTCTAAGTCTGAATACTATACTATATGATGTAAAAAAAAAAAAAAATATATATATATATATATATATATATATATATATATATATATATATATATATATATATATACACTACACCATTATCATTTGTTCCTCTAAACTCTAAATCATTTATGTTTTGGCAATGCTTTTTCACAGTTACTGTAAGTTTATAATAATTCCCGTACCTAAAGGTTGGATACTGTTCCACTGTTAAACATTTGGTTGTTGTTTTGCAGGACCTAGTGGGGAGTGCGCCGCCCCAGAGGAACTGGAAGGGCATTGCCATCGCTCTGCTGGTCATCCTCATCATCTGCTCGCTCATCGTCACCTCCGTCATCCTGCTGACACCCCGTGAGTACACTACAGCAAGTACTGCTTTAGGGACTCCTGAGAGTTCTGTCACGATAATTCATCAATTTATCATTCCATACATGATAGATTAGTATTAGTATTTATCGTGGGTACTATTTCTTTGTACTAACTTTTTATCATTCTTTGGTCAGATTTGAGCTATAAAAGGTTTAATAAATGACTATTAAATAACTGTTTCATATATTTATTGCAGCTCATGTTCATTGTGAATAATTTTTGAAGGAAATCCTGTTTTAGGGTTATTGCTTTAGTGGTGTAATGGAATTCAATATTATCTTATATCATTTATATTTTCTTCAGCGATATTTCATACTTCAAAATGTATTAACATGACAGGTTTTATCAAAAACCATAACACACAATTCATTTTAGCCAGTCATACCAACTTGATCTTAGCTAGATCAATATTGTTTTGTGTTTCAGTCCTTGAGAAAAAGAAAAATATAACTATTGCTACAAAATAGTTATTTTAAATGTTATGGGTGGCATAGTGGCACAGAAGTTAGTACATCAAGAGGATTTAAGGTTTGATTTGATTGGGGTCTATTTGTGTTTGCATGTTCTTATATTTGTCTATGCAAGTTTATTCTGTCTCTCATGCTTCTAAACCATGTAAAAGGGTCCACTCTGCTATTCTAAATGTCCGTGGTGCTTTCCTGGTTAAATACCTAGGATATAAAATTCTTAACCAACTTTTTTGAAACTAAAGTAAATATTAAAATACTGAAATATTGTACTATTTTCTGATCTATGCTATAATGTTGTTTCCTCATCAAAAACATAGAGTTATGTTTTGTTTCATTCACACACACAAACCCTATAGATTTAGGCTGTGATCTTCTCTCAAATGGAAAACACTCTGTTCCACCTTATGATATCACGTGGCAATACAGGAAGTGCTCCACTGCGTTTTTAAACTATTCATCTTCACTTGAATCATTTGGAGTCTTGGAATTGCTAATCTCTAAAACTACCATTTCATGACATCATAACATGGAACTGAGCATTTTGAGCATTGGAGATGTAGACAATGTAGACTCACAATAAAGGGTTACTCAAGCGTGTGAATGAAATGGTATGTTAATGGTAACAACATTCTAACATGTCTTAAAACAGCACAGCATTGATATTGTTTGATAGCTAAATTTCCTTTTTTATAATGTATTGTTATGTATCGTATTTTAAATGCAGATTTCTGATATTGCAAAACCCGTATCTCTCACAGCCTGACCATTATTTCTGCCTCCTACACACATCTATACAGCATGAGGGTTTGTGTATGTATTTATCTAGCCTTGGCGTCAGGTGTGGGCAGAAAACCATTTCCTTTGTACCTCAAACAGCCTTACAAAAGAATACCCCAGCAAGGCAGCTCCGAGTGAAGGCCCAGTGTGGTATTTGGGCTGGCACCAACTGTGGTTCTGACATAAGATGACATTTGGTGAATTGTTGGAGAAAAAGTGAAGGAACAAAAAAAAAAAAGTGGATTGTGGAGATGTGGAAAACAAGATTTGTATTCAGTCAGAAAGGTTGGTAATGTGTGTTGTATATTGGCCCATTTTCTAGAAGATTCACAGTGTGAGTACTTGGCAGTGTTGTGTAGGCCTGCCATGATAACAAATTTGAAGTATATATTGCTGAAGATATAGACGGTAATATTGAAACTATGTTATGCCACTGACACAATGCGGATTATCCCCAAAAACTATTCTAAATGTACAATATGGATGAAAACACAGACTGCAATAAAAACATAGTCATAGAAGTCGTGTATTTCACTCTCTACAGCTCAAATGTTTCCGTAGTACAAAAAAATGACAAAGAGTTCTCCATTAGAAAAAAATGGTCATGATTAATATTGAACCCCAAAAATGATTGTTCCATCTAACATAAATGAAGGAATAAACATGCTACTCAATGCCGATTCTGATACCCTTAGTGATCCATAGGCGTATACTAGTCTATGTGGTCTTGTGGTTTACTTGTTCTGATACAGCTCAAGATCATTCTAAAGCTAGTCATGAAAGATTAATTTCTGTCCTGTGAATGTAACTTTTCTAGTATTTCATTGCTCAAATGAGTATTTAGCTTCTATAGTAGTTTTAGTATCAATTAAAATCTGTTTTTCGATACTTACAACACCTAGTCCTTGGTGATGAACTTTTCCACAATATGACATCAGCAATTACCTCCGTAATGGCACATAACCCTCATTGCTGCTATGTTTTTGATAATGAGGGAAAATTGTATATTTTCAAGGATGATCTTACTTTTATAATTATGCATAGAGCTTTGTCACAATAAGATATAATTTTGTGAAAGCATAAATAAGAGCAGAAACCGCTCAAAAGAACAAAACGACCCTGGTAATGGTTCATTTGCTACAAGGGAGTTCAATGAAATTAGTTGCATTTAAATATGCTACTTATAACAAAGATGTGGCCATTTGCAAACCTACCATGCTCCAGGTTCAATGAGTCCATTTCTATTGAATGTCAGACAGAACACACTTATTTCACAGACACTGGAGTTTCTGTGGTTGCACTTTGGTTTAATACAAAGTTATCATCAGGGGCTCATAAGGAGGAAATGAGGCTTCTAATGGATATCCAATGCAGGATGTCTTCAATGAAACATCGGAAATACAAACTTGAATGTTCTTAGGACTTGAATGTTCTTAGGACATGTACTTAGGCTGAACAGAATTATTTTTTAGCATTATTATTTTGCTCATAGAAGCCAGTATGATCAATTGGTCCAATGTATGTTTATAACAGAACACTAAAGTGGGATATTCCTTTAATTAAGATGAAAGAAGATTTGCCAAAATAAATAGTAGTTAGTATTAAAGGTGCACTATGTAGGTACATATGTATGTTTTCTGCTTCTGTATGTTTTTATTACATTGCCTGAGATATTCCACACCACATCTTCATTTATTAATTTATTCATTTACAGGCATTATTATTGGCAAAAAATACAAGCAACGTCTCTGTGGAGATATTGGAACGTACATGGTGTGCCTTTAATCATGCATTTACTGCATATACTATTTGTATATTGTTAAAACTAGTCCAATAAAAAGTAGTAGGCAGACAGATGTGAGAGTCTTGTTTTTATCAGTACAAATCAACCCACCTTTTGTAGTTCCAGCTCTTCTAGTGAGATGGTGATAAAGTAAACCCTAACAAGCTTTAGATAGAGCAGTGCCTACAGTTAGCATCACACCTCCAGTGAATTGATAACATCAGCTGCAAAGTATTAATATAATAGACCTGTTTAATGACAAATTGGGGATATGTTTGCTAAAACCGATTCAGACAGGTTTTGTTTTTTACACTAAGTGGTGGACAGTGGCTAGCCAGGAGAGGAAACTATTACATTGTTAACCCACTCAGTGTTGTTGAATATAGATTATTATGCAGCATTGCTTTCTTCCATTTGTCAGACTGACTCAATATCAGAAATTCAATTTTTCTCATAGTGGAAATAAGGCTGTCGCTCTGCAGCGCCGTTCCTAAGAGAATGTGTCCGATTCCTTTCAAGTCGGTAAACACTTGACAATGTCTGACGTGATATTTACACAGTAACATCTCGTGCTCAGTCACAACACGACGCCTGTTAAAAAACTGTCATGTCAGTGAGTGGAGCGGACCGGCCTGTCACACTCAATGCTTTTGTGTGTGTTGTTTTTCGAAGTTAACTTGCGCACACGCGACACTTCAAAACCGCCTCTACACCTGCCCTAAGCTGCTGCGCTGTTGTCTGCCCCACCTGCAGCTGCTCGACCTGCTTTAGAGCTCATTTAAAGTTACAGAAACGGAGGGAGTCCAGGCCCTGCTGTTTAAAACGAAGCTGGCAGATGTGAACCGATGCTTTCAGATCAATAGAGCAATACCTGGGGCCTCGTGCGTGTTTGTGTCTGGCTCCAAATTGCTTTACCTAAAGTGTGGGGAGCTGCTGGAGATGGTATCTGAAGAGAGCGCGTCTGTGACAGGGCATGTGTGAGTCTTAGGCCCCCCGAGAGAAGCAATACAGGAAGAATAAACTAAACAAGTCAGTCACTACAAGCAAAAACTCAATGCATTATAAACAAATTGAATTCAGTCACTTAAAGAAGGGGTATTATACTTTGTGTAGAATAAATTGCTAACATATATACATACTTAGATCACAGTGTTACTTTTTATTGTTTTGGAAATGCTGTATTTGTGTTATTAAGTTCCACTTTTGTTTTTGACATTCTGAATGGCCTCTCCACACTAAGTCACTCCTCCTTCAGAGCGCTATCACATTACAATACATTTCGCTAATGAAACTACTGCACATTGAATCAGGTTTTTGAAATTGTAGTATATTGTTTTGTATCATGCATATTTTTTGGAAAATGGGCTTTCGATACGATACGGTACTGCTAATGGTAAGAAGGGTTTGAATAGGGCAAGATTGCTAGATTACTCAAACATGCATGATGGCTAAAAGCTCTTCAGGCATGATTTTGATGAGGGAACATTATACCAGGGTAGAAACCTCCAAAAAGCTGATTACCCCCCTCACAACCCTGCAATACATTTATTAAAAGAGTTAGTAGAAACTGTCTTTCAAAGGAAATTAAACCATTAGTACTTTTTATGATAGAAAAGTGGACCACTCAACCATGGACATTAAACAAAGGCAGATTAGTCACTGTCTATTTTGGATATAGCTGTTAATTCAGTCTTGGGAGGTTGTGATTTTAAGCTAAAGGGGCCAATTTTATGCATTTCTGAATTTTTAACTAATGGACACCATAGCCTAGGTTTTATCCAATGTTTCTAGTGACATATTCTGCTTGTCTCAATTGAGATCTTATTGCTTTGAAATGACTAACAGTATTACATTAAACTTGCCTATCTCCATGGAGACAAGCAAGTGATGTCTTCAAGCCTAGTTACAGAACAGATCTGCGGAGAGGCAACCCCACTCACAGTAACAATGGATGTCTTTCAAGGCATTTTTGAGCAATAAAACCACCTGTTATTGATTTAATCTAATTAAATGAACGCAAAATAGACTTGCCCAATACCATACAGTTGGACATTCCAGGCAAAGCAATAGTTTCCATAGTGACAGAACTCTCACCAGAAAAGCTACATATTGCATCTTTAATACAAATGTATGTGAGTTGCCCCAGCCTCAGGTTAATCAAAACATTTACTCACTGATGGTAAGAATACTTTGAAAATTTAAATTTAATTACAGAATACTTACTGAATACCTGTATTAAAATGTATTTTGCAATGTATTCTGATCCATGGTCCAGTCAGAGTACTGTATTCTGAATACTTACAATACTTTCACAAAAGATTGCTTTTAAATTATAGTGTGTAGACACAACACAGGATTTAAAATAGCTTCATATTTGTTTCACCATTTGTTCTGCATTTATTTATCATTGATTAGAAAAGAAAATATGATACATGCCACACATACATACCATAGTGTTTTCTGTTTCTGTGTGATCAAGTACCGCCATGTATTCCTTTGAATACATATAGTGTACTATATTGTACTGTATCTGTATTCTGAATACCACCAAATGAGTAAATGTAAAATAGTTACTCAAAGTTAGTATACAGAAAATGTAGTCTCTATACATGTATTCAGTTACTTCCTAACACTGCATGTACTTAGTGCCAACATGTGATACTAGACCAGTATCTGCTGCCATATACTGTAGAACATTTCATGCAATACTATGTGATACTTCCAAAACACACTAATTTCTTTCCATTCAGGTGTCCAAAGTAGTTTTAAAAAGCTTGAACATTTTATAATGTAAGTCTTTATAATAGTATCCAGCAAAGTCAAAGTCAAGAAAAGATTGCATACTCAATTTCCATCCTCTTAAGGAAGTTCTGAACTATGAAATGTAAATGCAGTCAGCCTCAAAGTCCTTTAAAAGACAATGATGTACTTCGACAACCATAGAACCAGCGAAACAGATATTAAATCAAAAAGCCAGGTCTCATACCACACATCTCAAACCTATGCATATTGTACAAGTTTAGCTGATATTTTCCTTGTTTGATGTTGCTGACAGGTGAAGATGACAGCCTTGCCCTTAAGAAGAAAGTCACAGTGGAAGACGTGTTTGGGCCAGACCTGAGGATCCATGACCCAGATGCTAAGTGGCTGAGCGGTGAGTGCGCTGCCCGCTTTTGGCATTTAGCGCCTGTCTGCCTCCAGAGGAAAGTGGGCATTTTCTGACACCTCCGGACAGGTATGGCTGCCCATAACTCCAAGTGAGGAGGCGGTACTTAAATCAGACATGCTTTGATAGCTTGCCCGTCTGTATGAAAGCGTTTGGTTTTTCCTCCATGCATTTTGATCAAGATAGTATTGTCAATTCATAAGGAAATTTAAACTGGGTTATGTCACTTAATAATATCCTATAATTGATACAAATACAAGCTCAGAATGACCACATTTTTCTCTTGTTTTGTTTTTTGTGTATTTACCTATGGCCTCTTAAACAGGCTCATGTTACATTACTATGTGATCTGTGTTTATAATATTGTTTCCTCATCACAAACATACCTGGAGTTGTGTTCTGTTTCCTTCACACATGTTTAACATGCAAATCCTGCATATTTAAGATGAGTTCATGTCAAACAGAAAACACTGCTCCACTTTGTGATGTCATGTGGTAATACAGAAAGTGCTCCAGTGTGTTTTTAAACTCCATACAGCTTCACTAGAATCATCTGGATGATTTCAGGCCTGGAATTGCCAGTCACAAGGTGAAACAGAGCATTTTTAGCTTTGGAGCTGTAGACAGACTAATAATAAAGAATTACTCAAATGAGTGTGAATGAAACAAAACACAACTCTAGGGATGTTTAAGATAAGGTAACATTCAAACATGGCTTAAAGCTTACACAAGTCAGTTCTGTGTAATAAACAAATAGGATAGTGATGACTCATTTAAAAAATTGACAAAACAACTAACAAGAACTAGATGACTGAAAATGAGCTTTTTAGAAAGTTCAGGTCTCCCATAAGTATGGTTTTAGTATATTTCCGATCTATAAGGAAAATTTTTTGATTGGATGCTTATAGTCATAAATAGAATAGAAATGAAAGTAAAAATATTTTGTTTGCTACAATTTCTCATTCAGAGTTGGACTATGTTGTAGTAACATTCATTATTCATATTTTTTTCACTAGAAGCAATAATCATTACAAGGCATTGCTGAAAGAACAAAAAACAAAAACGAAATGTTCTATTTTCATATAAAGTATTTATTTGAACAATGAATGCAGTACGCAGGTTGTAATGTGCTTGGTAATTATGTATATTTGTAAAGGAAAATAACCAGAGAAAGGTCAATCTAATGAGCATGTTCTGTCTGGCATTATTGACTGGCCCTTTATGTGGGAACGACTGATCCTAATGAATACTGCACTGAACAGGGCTTTTTACGCTCTTCCTTTAACCAACTCTTTTGAATGGAGCACGTTCAAATAAAGACCTTGTGGTGACCGTTATTCTACAGTAAAGGTAACCATGGGAAATGCACCGAGTCTCCCAGTTTAAAAATTGAAGCTCAAGTTTATTTGATTATTAAACTAGTAGTGGCAGTAGGCTGATATGAAACCTGTTCAGTGAAATTCACCAAGTATAATACATACAATACATACACCATTCATCTAGTATATAACCAGCTTTATGAAATCAAACGCTCTGAATGATACATTAAGGATTCAGTGTCATATATAGCGATATAAAAACACTTTATATTTACATTAACTTTTTTGAAACATTGATACTTTAGAGCTGATGTCATCAGCATTCCATGGGGGTGTGCTAACTGCAGGCACTGCTCTGTCTGAAGCTGTGTTACTCAAATTACTCAAATAAACTACACTTTAATCTGAGCTTTGGTTTAACACAATCTGACCAGAAAGGGCTGGCTAGGTTGGAACTACAACAGGTGATGTGATCTGTGCTGATAAACAAGTCCTTCTTAAATAACATTACAGTCACAAGCTAGCTAGTCATTACCAACAGTTTGTCACTCAAACAAACATCTAAACAGATATGCTCATATTGATCACAGGCTCCTGAACATTCACTCTTTAAAGCTATTTTGTATTTTTGTATTGATTTTTGAGATGATCTTATAACATATTTGGTAGTGTTTGCTAATGTGTGCACTGTGTCTCCATGGTAACTGCTGGACATTCCACCAGAAACGTGTTGAACACCCCCAGCATGATGTCACTGCAAAGTATCAGTAGATGGAATGGAAATGAATTATCTTTGCTTCTAAAATGATCACGATTATTATTTCGCCGACCTCATAGCATAACTGAATAAATCATTCTATTCTCCAGACTCTGCTCCATCTGCCCCAAACTGCCCCACTCATCTTATTGACATAGGCAGTTTATTTTTGTATTTTCTCCAGCAGTTTTTTCCACCCGTTGGTAGAGTATTTGGCCACTGATCTGAAGGTTGGCAGTTCAAATCCCGCTGTTGGCATAAACATCATTGGTTGAATAGTCACATCCACTGGCCCACAGTTTGCCAGTACAATTCCATCTCCCACAGATGAATGCTGCTATTGTGTCCTTGGGCAAGACAATTAACCCACCTCACCTCCAGTGTCTATACACTGATGTATTCCTTGGAAAAGCGTGATGTGATCATTTACCAAACATGAAAAATTACATAGTTCTTATATTGTGAACTGTACAACCTCCATCATTAGGAACAATCTTGACATTCTTAGCCTTGTTCTTAGCCCAATTCCAACTTCACTGAACACCTTGCCCTTCCCACTGTCCGTCTATCATACTCTCACTCTTGATTACTTACATTAGGGCCTAATTAACATGTAATTAGTGAACTTCCTCTGCTCCTCCTGCGCCCTTCACTTACAATAGTGATGAAATTGTCCTGAGCACCTGAGGAGAGCCACACAATCAATCGGGTGACTTTGCATCTTGTCAGTAGCGTTAATGTAATCAAGTCCCATTCTTAGCTAATGGCCTCCCGATAAGAAGTCTGATGGGACGGCCGGTACTCCACTGGCCTTCATCAATATACGGCGTGCTTCATTCACAGCGATGTGTAATTGATCCCTGCTGCTCTTTGATCACCACTCGCCTCTGTAGTCTTTGGATTCACCTCTGAGTTTCTCACGCACTCACATTCAAAGGGTTTGACCTTCCAACTGAAAAAGTCCCACTGACAGCCTGGCCATTTCTGTGTTGGTGATATAGAGAATTAAAAATGAACTAACTTTAGCTTACCTGCGCCTGCAGCTTGGTCTTATGCATTTTTCAGCTTTCAGCCTGGCCCCCCGCTGGTATAACTCATTCAATTTGTGTTAAACCTCCTCCCTGTTTTTTAAATTCAATTCATTACAATTTATTTTTGTATAGCCCAAAGCCCCAACAGTAGTCGCCTCAGAGGATTTCCCAAAACTGTTGATTTAACAAACAAAGGGTTAGAAAATCAAACAGCATTTTTAAATTCACGTATCTTTACCAGCCTCATTCTCATTATTTCCAGAAGATGGAGTTGTGTGATTCTCTGTGTTTGTATGGAGTAATTTTATATTTTTACTTGGTTTAATATATATTCTGTTAATCCACATGTAATAGAAAGCTATAGTAGATGTTTGATAAAGCGTGGATGATGCATAACGTACGATAGGAATAACTTCAGTGCGGCAAACCATTTTTAAATATATGAATACACAGTTAAAGGGCCTATATTACGCTATTTTCTGATCCATGTTATAATCTTGTTAATGAGTTGTGTTTTGTTTCATTCACACATTTAACACAGAAACCCTGAAATTTAGGCTGTGTTCTTCTCAAACAGAAAATACTCTGTACTGGAATAAAAAGTAGCTGGAGATGTAGACAGACTAACAATAAGGGTTTATTCAAGCATGTGAATGAAAGAAAACACAAGTCTAGATATGTTTTTGATGAGATAGTAATATTATAACATGGCTAAAAGCTCATAAGAATCAATTTTATGCTATATTGAAGTAAATACTGGAGTTACTTTTCATCTATATCCTTCATTATACATCAGGACTGAAAAAAATGAATCTTTCACAATCACTTTTTGAGAATTTCTGTTTGAAACTGGTCGCTGTTTTATCATGCTTAGTTGGGATTTTCTCTCTGACGCTCCAGTTTTGGCAGTGCATTTAACAAGCAGAGTTTCAAGATGAAAACACTTGAGCCTGAATGGCAGGTGGCAGCAAAAAGATTTGGCTGTGTATTTCTGATAGTGACAGTTCTGCATTCCTCTTTGATAATTGTTTGTTGATTGTCGTCTGCTTAAAATTTTCAAAGCATAAAACCAATAAAAGATAGTTGTTTGAATAGGAAATATAATCAAGCAATTTAATAACAGTGTATTTGTTCTTTTCTAATAGCCTTTTTAGCATTACGAGCTAAGAGGAGGCACTGGAAACACAATACTCACACAGAATTCTATGTTTATATTTGTTTGAACAACGACAGGTTATTCAGACTTGATACAACTTTAATGTCTAGCACTGCTTTTCAACCTCTGCTTTAAAGATGTGAGGAAAGAGACAACATTCACTGCAAGGGGAATTTTAATGCATTAGTTATCCAAGTCTGTGATGTGCACGCCATGTTTCTTTATAAAGACATGACTAATGCAACGAGAATCTGTCTAATGTTGTTTTCATTTTCAGATCATGAAGTGCTGTATCGTACAAGAGACGGGGATGTTGTCAAACTTCACGTCAACACCAAAGAGACAACCATTGTGGTGCCCAGTCAGCTGTTTGTGAGTCCAGTCTAATGGAAAAAAATGTTAGTGCTACAGTGAAGCTAACTGTCAATAATGCTGTGTTTTTTCTCTATGATCAGGACAGATCCAGGGCCATCAAATACCAAGTGTCTCCAGATATGCGACATGTACTTTTTGCATTTGATGTGAAGCCTGTAAGAACATCTCTCACCTGTCTTCTTTCGTTTTAAAGTTTTTGTTCGTCTCAGCTATCCTGATTGGTGTGTGTCTGGTTGCAGATCTACCAGTACTCCTTCCTAGCGAAGTACATCATCTACAGCCTTGACACGCAGTAAGTTGTATTCTGCTCCGTTTCCCTTGAGTTGGAACATTACGTCCTTAGCCTGACCGACTGTGGCCACTTATGTGACTCCAGCGCATTTACTGCCTTTGCTGCCACTTTGTAGAATTGCATTTAAGCCTGTTTTTAGCCTTTCATCCATCTATGTCTGCTTATATCCTACTGCTGTGTCGCTGGTGCACAGAGAAGTCAGCTGGTGCTAAAAATGGCCTTGGATGATTGATGAAGCTTACAGTTCAGGAACAAGCCAAATACATGACTTTTATTGCTTGAGTGCATTTGTTTGCTGCTCTACCATAGTGTCGAGAAATATTGTGACAGCTTGTGCTGTTTTGCCTCTACAGGGAAACTTGGCCCCTGAATCCGTCTGAGGTGCAGGATGCAGTCCTGCAGTATGCTGCATGGGGGCCACTGGACCAGCAGCTGGTAAGGCGCTTGTACTGTGAGATTACACTCACTAGAGCGGGCACCCGCGCCAACATGTCAGAGCCAGCCTGGCATCGCAGGGAGACTCCGGCTGATTTATGGTTTGTCACGGCACAGAACAGAAACGTTGTAGTGATAAGGGGTTTACAACAACTGAACTGTTATGACCTGATAAGTAGCTGTCTTTACTCTGACCTCCATGGCACCAGCAGCCAAACTGTGTGAGTGTGTGAACTTTGAGATAAAAAAGGAGCTTGAGGGAGCCTCAGAGGCAGATGGCATCTCATGGCACACGCTGTGTGCTGGCCAGTGTGAGGTGGGACACATGCCACTCACCAGTGTGTGGCCATGACATTCTTCTATTGTGGTCAAATGCCAGAGCCATCACAGCTGTCAGCAATGTTCTTTAGAGATGAGAAATCTATTTATCACATCTATTTCTGTCACTGTATTTTTTCTTTAAGTGAGGAACAGCAAATAGTTTTTCAGTTTGAGGTAATTTAAACCTTTTAACAAAAATGTAATTTAAATTTTTTAGTTGCTCAGATTCATATGGCACTCCACAATCCTGACGAACTTATTAAAACATACAATAGTCCAATATTCAGTCACACTTCATGCACTACAGTGGCAACACACTCCACATCTGCCTGGGGGCTAAGTAACTGATAAATAGCTACCTTTCTGCGCCATGGGCATCTCTGATCAGGGTAGATAATGTGTACATCATAGACTGTATATATAAATGGACATAGCTAACCTGCTAGCCACTGCCTTCCAAATAGGAAGTTGGCATGCAGCTCTTCCGGCTCCTTCTGACCCTGGCTCCCATTGACTTAACCTTGGAATATTGTGGCCCCTCTCTCTGTAACTTCTGCTGTGAGCCTTGTCATTTTGGTGTTAAAATGTTCGTCATAACCCGCTCAACATGATCCTAGCGTTTTTTTTGTTGTTGTTTTTTTTTCACTATTTTGTCCGTCAAAAAAATCCTATTCATAATATGGAGCCTGGTTCCAAATTGGCCCCTGTAGCCGATAGCATCGTGAGCTTCATTTGAGTGGCGCTGAGCGCTATGGGTGATGTCACACTCGCTTTTTTTTTTAATACCGTCTATGACAGGAGTCGGCAACCCAACATGTTCAAAGAGCCATATTGGCCCAAAAAAACAAAAACCATACCTGCCTGGAGCCGCAAAAAAATTGAAAGCCTTATATAAGCCTAATATGAAGGCACCATACGCTGTCAGTATATCAGCTATATAAGCCTACTATTAAAATAACTAAGTAGGCTACAAATACAAAATGAGCATTCATGATTACACAAACCCCTTTTCCGACCCTCTCATACTCGGTGCACCTCTGTAGCCACTGAAATCAGGTGGTTAGTGTTTATTCCTTTGTCATTTAGGCCCCGTTATTTTTAAAAACTGAGACATTTCCCTTCGTTTGTACACATCGTTTACACGCAAATGGCGAATTCGCCTCTGAAAACAAATCTTTCTAAAAACTCCGGCTAGAGTGGAGATTTTGGAAAACTCCGGTTTCACGTTTGCGTGTAAACTGAGATAAACGGAATTTTAGGAGCTGACGCGCCGAAAGTGCGACCGACGTTTACCTGTTGCTTTGACGATGATGATGGAAGCATTCAGAGCAGCAGTCGCATTTCTTCTGATCGTGCATAGGAGCACTCATAAACCAGCAGCATGTAGAACTTTGTACGCAACTCACCGCACATCAGCCTGGAGCAGAAGCTCTGAGCTCGGGCAGCAGCGCCAAACACATGGGAGCAGTCAGCGCGCAGCCCCTCAAGACGGGGCTGGGGGTCCAGTGTTGGTCAGATTGTCCAAAGGCTTTGTCCTTCATGTCCTGGTTCCAGACAGGGGCGAGCAAGACCAGCTCGCAAAGGACTGGGTCCGAGTGCTTCAGTGCAGTCATCTGTGCGCTGGTTCCGTGCGGGAAAAGCGAGAATGCTCTGTGGACCACAGGTCCGGGCGGGCTGCTCCGGTCCTCCACGCTTGACCGCGGCTGGTTCCGAGGTGGTCCAGCATCCGGACAGAAGCGTGAATCCAGTTTGGTTCGTTATATGTTGTTCTGAGCATCCGTCTGCACACGTGTTTTTTTGTTTTGTTTTTTTCGGGGAAAGCACTTCTCAGGTGGAGGCATCGGACACCACCCCCTGCTTCAGCTCATCTGTTTGTTCAGCTGAAACACTTTTCATGTGTTTGCATTTGCACACAGCTGATGGATCAGATCCATGACCAGAGATGAATGAGGGTTTTACCTCTAAAGAAACCATATTAAAACAACAACCAAAAAAATAATTCCTTTTCCATTTTCACTCATTTTTGAAAAAGCTACAGGGAGCCACTAGGGGAGTGCTAAAGAGCCGCATGCGGCTCTGGAGCCGCGGGTTGCCAAACCTATGTTAAACCCAGCGGCAATAATACATTCCCTGGTTGTTGAATGTTTGTCTAACTCATATCGGTGCCAAAGATTCCCCCTTTTTCTTATATAGAGCTACACATGGACTTAAGGAGAGAGTAATCCTATTATTATGTTCTACAATTTCACTTAATCTAGCAATTTGTTCTGTTTTCCACTGTGCTTCGGAGACAGCAGACATCAGCATCTTTTATCGGCTTACCACAAAGCTCTGACTCCTTACTAATTGTTCCTATTTGCTTAGATTATAGTGAAAAACATTTGAAGAGTGCGTAGAGACATTGAGTGGGATAAAGATGCCTCATTTGCATATGGTAATATAGCACAGACGATTGTTCAGTATGCAGGGCTTTTATTGTAAATCCAGTTTGATTGGCTCCTAAGTTTTGATGTTGATGATTTTTGTTTTCATTCGTAATTATTTCCCATCAGAAGCCAAGCAGTTTATCCCAAGCTGTTTGAATTGCACATGGCAGTTTTTTTTTTTTTTTTTTTTTTTTTGAATTCTTTATTTATCATATTTTAAAGGTGCACTATGTAACTTTTTTGATGGGGTTCCGTCACCTGCTTGTTTCTATGGATATGTCAGTGCTCTGCCTAGAATGTTCCATAGTATGACGTTAAACAGCACTACCTTACATTTATTAAATTACAGGTGGTTTTATAGCTAAAAAATATCTAGAAAAATAGACATTCTGACTGTAAGAGGGCTTGCCTCTCCATAGATCTGCCCTGTAACATGATTTAGTCTCCATGAACATAGAAAAATGTATTAATACTATACTGTGAAACATTCCAGGCAAAGCAATAACATCTCCACGGAGAAAAGCATTTGATTGACCCTCACCCAGGTACACAAATGCACCTGAAAAAAGGCAATTAGCATAACATGTGGGGTGTGCCATTGATGCATATACATGAATACTTTATTCTGTCAATTGTAAGCAAAACTATTATTAAAATAAAAAATCAAACAAAGTCCGGTCTTACAGTTTTGAGAAATTCAGTCCACCGTTCCTAGTTGTTCTTAAATTTGTCTTGTTGCAATCTGATACTAAAAGTAATTCTCTCCATCTTAAAAACAGGCAGTTTGCAGGCAACAGACCTCCAATCAAAAAGTTACCTAATGCACCTTTAAAGTGGTGATCATTTGACTGAATTGGGGAATAATTTGTGAATGAAAACACAGGCTATTAGAATACAAGGCCTCTGTTTGGTCTCCATGGGTATCTTTGAAGCCACAGCTTTCATGTACCCAGTCTTTCATAATTGACTTTTCTCTCTGCAGTAGCCATTTTTAGTCTTTTAATTATTTGATGAGAACAGAAATGCCTTCTAAGGTCATTTTGGATCTCTTTACACACACAAACTATATAAAGAGTTATTAAATTGCATTTCTTTAACATTTTATCTCAAGTTTTTCTGAAGCTTTAGGTAGACGTTTAGGTCAAGTGAACTAAAACATGTACAGTTTTATTTTTCAAGCTTTCTGACAGTGGTTTATGTTTTTTGTAGTGTTTTTCTATCTTCTACCACCTCTTGCTTCTTACAACCACAGAATTGATCTGTTTTCCTGAGATGTTGATTGGACACTATAAAAATTTTATTTTCTTGCTACAGCTATAGGTCATAACCAGAATGTTTTAGATTCTTTTGCGGGCTCACGTAGGGTTATTTTTTTTAAACTATTTTCCACACATCCCAGACACCACACTACACTTCAAAGATGCTGCGTATTTGTTTGGCTTCTTCTATCCGAATTTTCAACAGCCACAACTGTGCTTCGTCCCAGGAACAAAGGTCTAAGCACTTGAAATCAAATCTAAAAACGTATATATAGTAGTAGAAGAAAGAGAATATATCCAGTAATTATTATTCAAGTCCCCTAAGCGATTTACTGTGCATTTTTCATTCATTCCATTATATTCTATAGTGGTAAGACAGAAGCGAGGCGACCATTCTGCGTCTTTCTACCCCTCCAACTACCAGCACTCACGCACACACCATTTTCATACTCGGCAACGTGGGTGCAGTGTCTTGCCTTAGGACACAACGACAACTCTATCCACTGAGCCACTGTTGCCCCTATCTCTGCGTAACTGTATTTTCTTCTTCATTAGAGCATATTTATTTGAATCATAATGCAAAATCAGCTCAAAATTTTAGTCATATTGTTTTGGTTTTGTCATTTCTTTGCTGTATTTCCATGGAGACCAACAGGTGGTGCTATCAGGCCAGTTCACAGGTCAGATCTGTGGAGAGGCAACTACAGTTACCATAAGAATGCATGTCTTTAAAGGTATTTTGTTAGTAATAAAAAATAACTGTAGACAAATAAATGCAAGAAAGGTGTACCTCCATATTGTACAACATTCCAGGTAAGCAAAAACGTCTCCATGGAGACGGGATGGCAGCCGACCCCCTAGTTACCTAGTGCAATGGCAAAATAAAAATAAAGAAGATTAAAAAAAGATCTGTATACTTATCAAGCTATTTTCTGTCTATGACGAGGCAACACTGTAGTTTCTTCCCAATCAAAATCAAACTCAAAGCTGTGCTCCGCCATCACTCCAGCTGACACCAGAACATCTCAATAGGCACAGAGGAGAGAAAATAGCATCTTAAAAGATCTGTATTCACGCTGTGCCTATGCAACTTCAGCATTTTGATCAACATCAGAAAGAATTTCGACTTTGGTGAAGAAGCCAACTCTGACTGTAATGAGGCAAAAATGTGCTAATGTAATGCTCAAGGCAAGTGTTGACAGAGACTTTATTAGCTTTTAAGTGCCATTCGGTGGGAGTCTGGGGGTGTATCTGGATAAAGATAAAGTCATGTTGAGATGGAGCTCTGCGGTGGTCTGATGCAAAATGAACAGAAGGGTGAAAAAGTACTAAGAGCAAATCAGGTGTACATCTAGTAGCTACACGCGTCACATCACATCGTCTGGTAATATTTGTGTACTTTTTTGTGTTGTCTCTCATCAGATCTTCATATTTGAAAATAACATCTACTACAGAGCCAGACTGGACAAGTCGCCCATCCGCCTGGTCTCCACTGGCAAAGAGAGGGAGGTGTTCAATGGACTGGCAGATTGGCTCTATGAAGGTAACACTAAATACTTTTTGAACACAGTCTATGATTTTGTACAGATGAAGTTTTAAAATATGTGGAATATTTGGAATATGTGTCTCACTATGGATAATATGTTGCCACCTTGTTC
This sequence comes from Boleophthalmus pectinirostris, assembly GCF_026225935.1. Taxonomy (NCBI): domain Eukaryota; kingdom Metazoa; phylum Chordata; class Actinopteri; order Gobiiformes; family Gobiidae; genus Boleophthalmus; species Boleophthalmus pectinirostris. Next base: position 13,111,113 of record NW_026571095.1, read on the forward strand.
TGTTTGGCCTTGTAATCAAATTGCTATCTTATGTGAATTTTTTAAAAGCAATGTTTACAAAAAATATAATAGGTGGTCATCTGTTTTTAAAACTGAGGTACTTCAACTGTCATCTTGAAGTCATTTTCATTGAATTACTGAATCACTATTTAAAAGGCCCAAATTGTGCTAGTTTCTCATCTATGTTATAATGTTGTTTCCTCATCAAAAACATACCTTTTGTTTCATTCACCCATGTTCAACACGCAAACTCTGCATATTTAGGTTAAGTTCTTCTCTCAAACAGAAAACACTCTCTTCCACCTTGTGTGGTACTACAGGATATTGCTCCATACACCTTGACTAGAATCATTTAGAAGATTTTAGCCCTGGAATTGCCAATCTCTGATGATCTAAAGATGAAATATAGCTAACTGGAAAACTACCACTTCATGAGGTCACAAGGTGGCTTTTGTGATCAGATAGCAACATTTTCACATGGCTTAAAGATCACTAGAGTCAATTTTATGTAATATGGGACCTTTAATCTATTCATGTATGCATCTAACATATCAGATTCATATGTAAAATATATGCTTTAATTTGCCACCCCACGTTAGTAAAATTCCAGTGTACTTATTAAGGAATACCACCTCCAGCTGTAAGAATTACAGTGACTGCGCAATTCAATTAGTATTCTGTATGCTCCTTGCAACATGATTTCCAAAAGACCAAATCTTTGTATAATTGCTAAACAGACATTGTTTTGTAAGATGCCGCTTGTTCAGCTCATTTCTGAGGACGTCCTGGGAAACATCCAATTCTCAAGTCCATTAGTTCAGGTTGATGTGCTCTGCTACAAGAGAACAGCCGTTTACAATGCCCTAATGAAGAATTTTACATCAAACTCCATTCCAAATATCTGGTTATGCACGCTGAATCAGTTGGCCTCACAAAACACATACAATCATTCATGAAAATACATTTGATTTTTCTTTGATTAACCTGAATTAAACTATATATCTAATTTAATTTAGAAAAATCCTGGATTATTAGTCTGTTTAGATTGCCAAATATCAAAATATTCTGTTCCATCTTGGGATGTCATTAAGTGGTAGTTTTCAAGTTAACACCAACCATTTACCCTTTGTTTAGTATGAATTGGCAATTCCAGGGCTGAAATTATTCTAGTATAGAGTTTAAAAACACAGTGGAGCACTTCCTGTATTACCACATGACATCACAAGTGTGTTCTGTTTGAGAGAAGAGCTCTAAATGTACAGGCTTTGTGTGTTAAACACAGGAATTATGTTAAACAGGAATCATCATAATAACAGATCAGAAAACAGTGTGATATGTGTACATTGCTTTGGTTATTCAGGCACACTCAAATAATATTCAGAAATGTTCTAACAAATTCTTATGTAGGACAGACATGGCGACATACAGTAATGTGCTTTGATTTCTGATTGTTGATTAGTCAGTGGTGTCTTAGACCCCCAACAGTTTTATTAGCCAACTAATTATTTTAGGAGGATTATAAAGATTATATGGACAAAGTATAGGGCAGTTAACTGAAAATTTAATCTCCCTTTTTACAACTAAAACTGTAAAATGTTTACTAGTACTTTTCTGTATGCATAGTTATTATTGCATCTCTCTTGGGATGCAGTTGGGATCAGATGCATGATCAGATTATAGTTTTACAGTTTTATAAATTATATCTTTGAGAGCCTTCTTTAGTTGACTAATAAATGCACAGAGTAGGTCTGTCACGAAAGCACATTTTGAAACATGATATAATGTTGCAGAGAAATATTGCGATAAATGATAATATAGAAACTACTTTATGCCTCTGACACAAAGCAGGACAGCCCTGGTAAACCCATTTTTAAAAAGACATCATTAAATATGAACAAACAAATAGCAGAAAGTTATGTATTAATCCCTCTACAGCTCACATATTATTGTATTACATAAAAATAGCTAAAATCTCTCCATCATTGCAAAGAAATTGTACACACAATAAATATTGAGCCCCAAGCATATTGTTCCAGGTTCCATATATTGAACTATAAGTATATATAGTAATTATCTTCACAGGCCTAGCACAGAGCGGAGTCGTTAGTCAACCAAGAATTTCTGTGGTCGACTCCAGCCTAGTGCTTATAACTATACTGAACATCTATCAATTTATCACAGCGAAATTACAAAAAGAGGAGAAAAAGTGTGCTGTCCTGTAAGGCCCATAATGCACATGGTAAATGCTGGCTATTAGGACTTGCTTCAGAGCCGCTTGCTAATTGGTTTTTCATTAATGGGATTATTAGAAGACACAGAATGCGACATGAAAGACGTAAGCCGTTTTACACAAAGATTAGTCCTGCTGCGGTTCACTGTATGTTCATGGATTTATCACTGTAACAAACAGCTGTACAAATATAGAGGAGACTATAGCTGAGTTTGGTAAAAGAAGTTACATTGAAGCAGTTTGTCGTTGGATTTACTGGATTTGGGAGTGAAGTAGCTAAATATTTAACTGTAATTCTTGGAAAGTTAAAATGATCTATCAATGGTCTGTTTAATGTGTAATTTTTTTAATACTAAAACTTACAAAAGGTGCATTGTGTAACTTTTCTGGTGGGGGGTCTGCCACCTGTTTTTCTCTATGGAGATGTTATTGTTTTGTCAGATATGTTTCACAGTGTGGCTTTAAACCTTTCTATCATCATAGAGAGCAAACCAGGCCAAGTTCCTGGTCAGATCTCTGGAGACACAACCCCGCTCACAGTCAGAATGCCTGTTTTTCTAGGTATTTTCTCTAAAACTACTTGTACTTTAATAAATTTAAGGTGGAGCTGTTTTAATGTCATAGTGTGGAACATTCGAAGCAGAGCAATGACATATCCATAGAAACAAGCAGGTGAAGGACCCCAACCGAAAAGTTACATAATGCACCTTTTTTAGTAGTTAATGTATGCAAGGGTTCTTTTCCAGCTATACCTTATTTTTCTGTGTGTCTCCAATATTACAAAAGCATGGGGGAAAAAAATCCTATTTCAGAAAAACCCACTAGTTTTGAAAGTATTCATTTTGTGTTAGCAATTTTTCCTGAACCTCTAGGCCTTATTGCTGCAGAAATTGGAACCATCCTTTCAACAGACTTTCATCCCTGAATTCTTGTCTTCTATCTCCCTCCATAGGCCAATCGAAAGTTGTGTAATTATATAAATAGAAACCAATACCCAATATGTTTAAGGCTTTTTGCAAACAGACCTTGAACATCTAGTTGAACTCTCAACTATTTCGTCAGCCTTAGTATGAATTTCCAATCAAATCTGTCCCTGAGTGCTCAATGGGCTTCTTCATTACTGCATATTTGTTGTACAGAGCTTCAACCTGTGCATTCATTTTTTTTTTTTTCAAAACAGAAATAATTATTTTCTATTGTTGATTCCAATGCCGTTAAAAATAATAACAACACAAAACTAATGGAATTCCTCTCCAAGGTTGTGAGTATTTGAAAAGCCTATTGTCTGGTCTCACACCTTCTGTAGTTACACAAAGGTAGCTTGTGTTAGTGTTTTGGGTAAAGCTCTTGTGCCCCCTGCTGGAGAAAAAGTGTTATTATCCACACTGTAACCAAAGCTGATATGATTTATTGGAATGAAAAATGAATTATTGTACAATGCCACCAACTGTACAGTGATGCAGTGGGTACATTTCTGTCAGTGTCTGAAAATCAAGAAAATTAAAGTGAACAAGAATGAGGATATATCTGTAATACCTGAGAGGCCTGCAGGGGCTGTCAGTGACCATTAAAGAACCCTACTACTACAATGCAATACAACACAATACAATATTCTTGCAATAAATGTGCTACACAAATATCAAGTGAATTACAGTCTCAGTAACAGCTATCTTGTATACTGTGCTCTTTTGCAGAAGAGATCCTGCAGACTCACGTAGCGCACTGGTGGTCTCCTGATGGACTACGCCTAGCCTACATGACCATCAATGACACACAGGTGCCCAAAATGGAAGTCCCCTTTTTCACTGGGACACCATACCCCAGCAGCTGGGAGTATCATTATCCAAAGGTAGCACATCTCTCTAACTTTTGACAGAATAAGATAAATATTGCCACTGATAGCCTCTCTGGCCTCTGCTATTTTTTTCAGGCTGGGGAGGAGAACCCTGTGGTGCACCTGTCAGTTGTGAGTCTTAACGGGCCCCTCCACACAGTGCTGATGAAGAGACCAGATGACCCCCGAATCGGGTGAGTGACAGGACAAATCTGCCTTGAGTAACAAGCTCAGAAAGTCCCAGGACAAAGGCTGTGTGGGGCTCACGTGTTCTCTTTGTTTCTTATTTAGGCGTGAGTACTACATCACCTCAGTCAGGTGGGCCACCAGCACCAAACTGGCCGTTAACTGGTTAAACAGAGGCCAGAATAACTCCATATTAACTCTGTGTGAGGCCACCACTGGAGTCTGCATCAAGGTACTGAGGATGGGGGGCTGATGCGTGCTGTACAGTGCTTCAGTCCAGTCTCTATATGATAACAGCTTTTAAGATATTACAGTGTGTAGTCTGAAAGCTTGGACTCTCCACAATTCAATCATTAAATTAATTCCACAGACAAAATGAACAATGAACATGCTGACTGAATATTGTGCTGTACCATATATCAGATGCAGTCAGTGTAATGGATTATTTAAACATGTTTGTTTTTAAATCTGAAATTAGATTTAAAATGGGTTCCCTTTTTACCCCACAAAAAATATTTTAACAATAGATGTTGAAATTAGAATATTGTTTAAAAAAATTAAGTATATTTAATATTCATGGTTTCATGTATCTATTTGATTTCTGCAGAAACATGAGGATGAGAGCGAGAGCTGGCTGCACAGACAGGTAGGGTCTGGTCTGCGCGAGTAAACAGCAGCCCTGGGGGTATGAGCTGCGACACAGTTCATTCTGAGTTTTCCATCTCTTCTTTGTCTAGAATGAAGCACCACTCTTTTCCCAAGACGGACACAGATTCTTCTTCACCAGAGCCATACCTCAGGGCGGGAGAGGGAAGTTTTTCCACATCTCTATGTCCACTTCAATGGTGAGTTATGGTGCCAAACTTTCTCCTGTATGAGGCCAGAGAGAGCTGAGTGGACTGTGAGTTTGTTTTTGTATTTCAGCCCAACAGCAGCACAGACATCCTTCAGTCACTGACCTCTGGAGACTGGGACGTCACCAAGATCCTGGCCTACAATCACCAGAGGAACCTCATGTGAGATACTACAATCTTTGTCTGATACAAAGTAGCTCCCACAGAATCTGAAGCTCTATATTCAAGCCTTTATCCAGGTGTAAATTTTAAAGGTCCTATATCACGAAAAATAGAGTTGTGTGCTTTTATCCGTGTTAAAGTGTTACATGCTCAAAAACATATGTGGAGTTGGGTTTTGTTTCAGTCATACATGTTTGAGTAACCCTTATTTATTAGTCTGTCTACATCTCCAAAGCTCAAACCTTGTTATGTCATGAAGTGGTCGTTTTCAATTTAACAGCTACCTTTTGGTCAGTAGAGATTGGAAATTCCAAGGCTGAAATTATCCAAATTATTTTAGTGAATAACTCACCCTAAATATACAGGGTTTGTATGTTAAACATGGGACTTAAACAGGTACCCACTATGTGAAATAATAATTAGAAAAACATCAAAACCTTTTATTTGAAGTGTAAATCTTATGAGAGTATTTCACATTTCAGATACTTTCTAAGCACAGAAGATGACCCTAAAACTCGACACTTGTACAGGTATTCCTCTGATATTATGCTGTAATATAATGGCAGAGATGTGCATGTGTTATTCAGTGTGTGCTCTGGTTTACAGTGCAGACACCATCCCTCCATTCAACCGCTGCTGCCTGTCCTGTGAGTTCAAATGTGGCTACGTGGACGTTTCCTTTAGCCACGACATGAGCTACTTCTTACTCAACTGTAAAGGTGAGCAGCCACACCCCGGTTCACTTAACTGTTAGATAATATATTCAATTTTACAACTTTTTATACATACCATAAATGTTATCTATGTTGGTTGGTTTAGCCAGAAAACAGATGCTTGTTTTCTTATTTTTATCTGGAAGAAGGGGTTCAGTACTTCTGCAAGACAGGACTATAATAATATCATGACCAATGTCTTTGTCATCAGAATGAATTAGAATTTCTTATGAGGCCAAACAGAACCACATGCTTTGACAAAACATCACAAAGATGAGGGTGTCTGAAATCGTAGCCTGTCTCTCTGAGAGAGATACATGCTCCGTTCAGGTAAAAACAAACATACCTCCTTAAAAGGGGGATAGATAACTGAGAGGATTGAGCAACAGTGTGGATTTCTGCAGAATCAAAGCACCAAACTCTTATTTTTCTATATTAGGTAACAGAAATTGTATATTTTGTTCTGCGAGAGAACAAGAGGAGATGTTTTCTGCATTTGAGAGACATGTGCTACAAATGAGCAGCTTTAGGTTTTTCATGCTCTACGTATGGCCCGATACCAAACCATTCTGTAGTCGAACAGAATGTATAAGGAACTGGCTGATCAAGTAAAACAATTACAATACTAAAAAGTCAACAAGGACTGATTTAACAAAGATTTGATAATAATAATAATTTTTTAAAAAGATCTCTATAATACTTCAGTCCTCCAGGTCGATTACATTGCACAAGGGTAAATTATGTTTTTTTTTTTTTACACATTCAAGACTTTTTCAGGAATGAAGAAAAAACGTTGCCAGTTACCAAATTTTTTTTTAACTCAAAAGTTTGTCCACTTTGACATAATTGAATTTCTAATGTTGCATTTTCATGTTGATGATTTCGACTGGATTTAGATTTTTATATTGTAGATGATATATGAATAGTCTTGCTATTCTACAAAGTGGCGATATAATGTATATTGATTACATTGTACTTTGCATGAAACATCCTAAATGAAAAATATTGAACCCAATCATTTCAATACAAAAGTCTATTTAGCTGATCCCATCTCTATTAAATATGATTCACCTATAATGTGATACCATCTGAAAACCAGCAATATTTTTTCATTTTATGAACTATCTGAGAAGGGAATGCCATTTGAGGTACTTGTTCAGTTTGAAGACTACTTTTCTTTTAAAGATTGAATAGTACCAAGATGAAGGATATGGTAGTGAATAACTGACTAATGCTTGGATACTGGGCTTATATGGAGCTGGACATTAGCAGATCACCTCAAACCTCTGTGGGATCAGCTCACATTGACTTTGTCCAATGTGGCTTTCTGTGTTAAGTATTCAGAGACAGATGCGAGGAGGGTCAGGCCTGTGGGTGTTATTGTGGCTATCTTCTGTTTACCACTGTTTCTCATGAGACTGTTGTCCTGGGAGCACAAAAGCAGTGTTTCTATGGAAGTTGATTTGTTTAGGGGCCTGCTCCCGGAGAGCTCCTGCGCCAGTGGCTCTCCCCATTAATTGGATCTTTGGAGAATAGTTCCACTGTGAAATAACAGCAAGGCAGCACTTCTCTTGGGAAAGAGAGTGGATTATAAAGATTAGGAGGAACAGCGCCTCTGAAATCTTAAGTGGATGACATGTTGCAACTATTGACCATTACTATTATAAGAGTTAATATAATGTGTTTGTATTGTATTTTTCCAGGTCCGGATATACCGAGTGTGGCTATCTATAAGACCAGTGACAAGCAAAGTGAGTGTTACCTGTTTTGTATGGGAGAGACAGTGGTTCCAAATCTTACCTCAAGTGTGTTAGAAATATTATCTCGAAGAATTCAAATGAATAGATTTGAGGTCCTATTTTACTCAAATGTGACTCTTGTGAGAGATAAGACATGTTATAATGCTGTTACCTCCTCAAAAACATACTTAGATTTGTCCATAGCTCAAAATGCTCTGTTCCACTTTGTGATGTCATGAAGCAGTAGTTTTTAAATGAACAGATACATTTTATCTCTTGTTTAGTAAAGATTGGAAATTCCAGTGCTGAAACTATCCAAATAATTATAGTGAAGGTGTATGGAGTTTGAAAAAAGGCAGTAAAGCACTTCCTGTATTACCATGTGACATCACAAGGTGGAACAGAGTGTTTTCTGTCTGAGATAAGAACTCAGCCTAAATATGCAGGGTTTTTGTGTTAAACATGTGTTAATGAAACAAAACACACCTCAGGGTATGTTTTGGATGAGGAAACAAGATTATAACATTGATTAGAAAATAGTGTAAAATGGGCCCTTTAAAGTAATTTATTTACACCGTTCCATTAATCTCTACTATATTCCTTTTCTATTTACAGAGATATTGGACATAGAGACTAATGAGAAGCTGAACGCAACATACAACAACATGCAGATGCCCCGTGTGGAGTACAACACCATCACGATTGATGACTACAGTACGTTCTCTGGTCCTATTCACTTAAACACATTACTAGACATTCTATTGCCCCTGCTGCCTGTAACTGTGCTTTTTCTCTCTTCTAGCACTGACCATGCAGATCCTGAAGCCAGCCGCGTTTGTGGATACGGCCCATTACCCCTTACTGCTGCTGGTGTGAGTATTAGTGCAGACAGATATGTTATGAATGAGATAAGATGGATTGTTTGTCCAGAAAGTCCAGACAGTAGCTCAGTCGGTCAAGTGTTTGTCCACTGATCCGAAGGTTGGCGGTTCAAATCCCACTCTCAACATAAACGTCATTTGTGGAGTTGTTAGATCCACTGACCCACAGGTTGGCAGAGTAATTCTAGCTCCCACAGATGACTGCTGTTGTTGTGTCCTTGGGCAAGACACATAACCCTCACTCCCAGTGTCTGTGTACACTGGTGTGTGAATGGATGAGTGGTTTCTTCATATAAAAATGCAGCCATTTGTCAAAGAGTTCAGCAGTATTTTTTCCTCTCTGAGATTACAATTTAAATTCATAATTTTAGACAAGCTGAGTTTTTTGAGAATTTTTATTTAGTTGAGATGTTAATTGTCCTACGTTCATGATGATGATGATGATGATGATGATTGAAACTTTTTCTGTAATATTTAAGCACCCATTATGATAGCAATTAAGAATAAGTACAATGGAATTCAAAAAGAACAGTGTAATTTAAAATGCAATTGTTTAGAAAAAAAACAAAAAAATTGTTAATTCCTCTGTTTTGATTTGCACAGTGTCCCAACTTGGGTTTGTAAAAAGAGTGACAATATGACCAGAGGAAGCTTGTGTGTTTCTTTCTCACTGAAAATTGTTGTTAAGCTTTAACGCAGCTCACGGCTGTTTTTCCTGTCAAAATCAATTTGATGGTGTAATATTATGCAATGGTTTCAATAGGCCTGCAATAGAAATCAACGCTCTTCTTTGCTTTGAGAAATGTCCTTGAGACTCAAAGTTGGTTCAAATATAAAGGGCAACTTCAAATGATTAACCCCATTTGCAGGGATGGCACCCCCGGAGGTCAGATGGTCACAGAGCAGTTCCAGGTGGACTGGGCCACAGTTCTGGTCAGCAGCTTCAGCACCATCGTGATCCGTTTCGACGGGCATGGCAGCGGCTTCCAGGGCACCAACCTCCTGCACAAGGTCCGCCGGAGACTGGGCAAACTGGAGGAGCGGGACCAACTTGAGGCACTCAGGTTTAACAAAAGCATATTTACAATAAGAAATACTATCTACATGTTTTAAATAATTAGAATATATTATTTTATGTGGTTGAGTGAGTTTTGATGAGTTGAGATGTATTAACTTGTTAAACCTTAATTATTTGATAAAGTTATGCTTAAAGGGCCTATATTACTCCAAATTGACTCTTGTGAGCTTTAAGTCATGTTATAATGTTGTTATCTCATTAAAAACATAGCTGGAGTTGTGTTTTGTTTCATTCACACGTTTGAGTAATCCTTTATTGTAGTTTGTCTACGTCTCCAAAGTTCAGGATTTTGAGTTTAACATGTGTGAATGAAACAAAACATAATTCCAGGTATGCTTTTAATGAGGAAACATCAGAAAATAGTGTAATATGGGCCTTTTGATATACTTTGAATCCAGTCAAACAAATCAGCAACATGAAATCCAGACCATGTTAATAAATTAAAATAACTGATACTAAAGCATGTATTTTATTTTAGGTTGCAGACTTGATGTTTAATCATTCTTTGATATTATGTTATTTTAGGTTCATATCAAAAGAGCCATACATTGACAAGAGCCGAATGGGAGTTTATGGAAAAGTAAGAGTGACATTTTTTTTTTAAATATTGTCTATGATTAAGATACAGTGTGAGATTTGTGCTTTTTGTGTTTGTTCTTTTTAGGCTTACGGTGGATACTTGGCCACTCTTCTTTTAAGCTCTGCAGAATTCACCCAGCTCAAATGTGGAACTGCAGTCTCCCCCATTACAGACTTTGAACTCTATGGTATGAATTTCCTGTTATCATTAGATTGTAATATTGGTGTCTTGGTTGCTTGGTACCTTCTATTACTTATAGATTCTTAATGCCCTATCCTGAATGCAGTTAACAGTCCATAGATAATTAAAGCCTACTTCAAATAATGGATGAAAGTAATTGTTGTATTTCCTTCTTCACAGCTTCTGCATTTTCAGAAAGATATCTTGGCTCAAAGACAGACGCTAGGGTCTACACGGTAAAGTTATCGCCTTTTAATGTCTTTAAGTCATTGTTTTTTTACAGCATGAATGATGGTAATTGGGGCCATTTAAAAAGTAATGTTGGATTTTGTCTCTTCTTGTCAGATGGCCAATTTAGCGCACAGAGCGGGTCAGCTTGTGGAGAAGCAGTACCTGATTGTTCACCCCACTGCTGACGGTAAGAGATTTAGAGCACGTCTGGCAACGCATTACCACTTAATGAGGCCGCCAGTGAAACACTATCAGCCTAATGCCTCTGTCTACTCTCATCTTTCACAGAAAAGGTTCACTTTCAGCACACTGCCAAGTTTATCAACCATTTAATCAACGAGAACGCTAATTATACTCTACAGGTGGGTGGCACATCACTATTGGGCCTGAGTAATGGCAGTCAGTTAAGTTAAAGTTTACATCTATATTGTACATGTTATCATTTAAGACACTAAATGAAAAAAACTAACAAAAAGGAAGGAAGCATTTCACTTTGAGGCTGTGAGGATCTTGAAAATTAAACTCCTTTCTTCTATGTTGGCTTTGGTTGGTCCTCATAGCATGTATTATTATTTAAAGGTACATTTTGTAACATTTCTATTCTATTACCAAGGACATTCATTCAGTGTGTGTTTATTGTGTAAATTATTATTACTATGGGCAGAGTGACTTTCCCACTGATCTGCACTTGGGGGAAATAAAAATGTAAACAGAATGTCAGTGTTTAATTTTTATTCCCTGAGTGTATAATATGGCATTGATGTTTGAAGATACCTTTGTACTCACTGGCTGTGGTCCTTCGTAGATCTACCCTGATGAGGGACACTTCTTGCACAGCGAGGGCACACAGCAGCACTTAAGCCAGTCGCTGGTGAACTTCTTTGGGGAGTGTTTTCGGGTCCCAGACGCCCCGACAGAGGAGCAGCAGGAGGAAGAGGATAGCTAAAGCCCCAGGAGCTGCACGGCCCCCTCCACAGCACAATAGGCAACATGCACACAGTCTGCAGCTGACGGAGGGCAGAGATGCATGTGCAAAGTGACCTTGGCTTACAGCCTTTTCTCTCACCTTGTGCTGGCTGCAGGCACATATGGGGCAAAAAGACAATGACTGAACTCCCTATTAACTCCAATACTATTGGACTAGTGGAAATAATGTAAAGGAAAAGTACTCCCTCTCCTGGACAAACTGCAGAACAACATGTCTCTACTGAGCCATGTGACTTACTCCAACTTTGGCACATTAATCAAGCGCTTTGCAGCACAATATATCCTTCTCATTTTGTTGACATTCACATTTGTGAAAGGCTGTCAGTATGTGATAACCTTGCCAATTTATTGATATTGCTTTCATGATTACCCAGTTTCTCTGTTGTCTTACAGTAGTTCTGTGTTATTGAGTGAATGTTTGGCTGCACCAGGTCATAATTGTTTTCCAAAAACAAAGGCACAAAAAATGGTCTGTACAAAATATTGTATTTTCCTTTTGCATACTCTGAATCTGTCACTGTGCCTTACTCCTGTGGGTGTTGTCTCTATTAGGAGCCCACTGACACTAAACAATTAAACTCGAATAGGCCTCGTCCTAAAGTGAATCCTGTCAATGACTAGAAACACACTTTTTTCTGACTCTTTGTTTAAACTTTGACATATATTGATACTCTCTTGAAAAAGTTCACATGTATCTGCTGGAAAGATAAAGTAATATTTAGTTTGTGAATAGCCTGAGATGTTTGTTGCTCTTAAGTGTAACAATGAGTTGACCACGTTAAACAGCTACACTGTGTGGATTAATTTGAACTGTGTTACCTGACTTGACTCCCCCCCCCATTAGTGGTTTCTAGTCACTTTTTCCATCAGTGGTTTCTAGTCATGTAATGTACAAAGTGTATAAATCTTATATTGTTTAAGTCTTTACGTTGTATGTGCAACTTGTATATAAAGCATTTTGAAATGTACAGCTGTTTTGGTTCATTGTGACACTCATTATACAAATCATTGCACCCTCCAGTGGTGAAAGCGGGTATTACAACTTTGAGTACTCCAGATTTTAAACTAACAGGGTTAAATTTCTACAAAGTGGAGTTATTTTTTTATGTGTGTATTTAACCAATAATCGAGAATGGACCAATTCATTTGCCATTGACAATTTATTTCCAGTGTTTCAGGAATTACGGTCCCTCTCACAATCAGAGGAAAAAATGATCCAGCTCAAGGACAGATTCCTGGCGCCTGGACCTCCTAAAGTACCAAACCACCCATGACACCAGTAGGCCTCATGAGCATCTTACAATACTGTACTTAAACCTGCAATCTTATGGAAATAAAAAACAAAAGCAGCTAAAACAGTATATACAGTTAAGTTACTTTTTCACATGGAATATTTAAAATTCAAGTTCTATTAAAACCAAAAATGAAAATGGGGAAAGTATAAAACATGTTAAGACCAGAATGGAATGCCTAAGGAATGGAAGCTCGGCATTTTGATACAGAAAACTGTGGAACACCTGTGAATGTTCAATAAAAATGTCATTCACAGTAACATCTTCGTTTATCAAAGACAGTATGGCACCCAGTACATTTCATTGTTAGGCACTTCCTGAAAAAAACATGATTCTGATTTACCCATTTCTTCTTGCTATTCTCATTGCAGTCACAGCCAGTCTACACATATACATTAGAGGGATTTTGTTCACTGCTCTTGGATCATCTCCCTGGTTTATATAGAAGTAACCTGTTTGCATTTGCACCATGTTCCCATACACTAAAGTCTACTTTGTACCTTTGGAAAGGCCCTGTGAGTGCAGAAAGCTAGCCCACTCACAGGCAGTACCAAAACACAGTTTCAAGTACACTGGAAAATAGCATTTCTGTTATTTTGAATGAACACAAGCGTCTAAAGCTTTTAGTCACTTTTACTGCAGGCAGTCTGTACATTCTTCATTTGGTTACCGAGACTCTGAACACTAGAACTTTCTTTACACAAAAATAGTTCCTCTGCAAAACTAGAAAATCTGTCTATAGTTGTATCCTATTCATTCTAATTCAGTTCATCTTTAAAGCCACTTGACTAAACCTTCAAACTCAACAGCACCTCCTCGTACAAGCTTCACAGGCTCTAGGTCCTTTCTGTTGACCAGGAATTTGACGCAGAAGGAAGCACTCCTGCAAAATATCCAAAAGTTATGGAAAAGTAATAATAAAAAAGAAAAAAAAAATATTCACAACTTGTTGGCTCATGCCTGATACATGAACATGACACTCCCTGTGTGCATCAATTCATACATTTGTACAGCAACATGCTCACTCACCGGCAGATATCACATGTACAACACACATACACGCAACTTTTCCACGTTTGTCCCACAAAACAAAAAATCCCACGCTGCTCACAGGTACTGGTAAAACCGTGAGTGCACCACCTGGGAGCTGGTCAGTTTATGTGGGTGGGCGGCCGCTGCGAGGCTGAGGTTCTTAGTTGGAGGGATGTCCCCGTTGACAGCCTCAATGGGACGAGAGGGCCCCTCACAGGAGGCAGAGGCACTGTACTGCCCCTCCTCCTGCTGCTCCCCCTGCTCCAGGCTCACCTCGGGGTTGCTAGAGCGATGCCGCTCACGGGCGATCCAGTCTCCAATGGAGAAGTCCTGGGAGCTGCACTTGGGTTTGAGTCGGTCCACAGCGGATAGCTCAGAACGAGGGCCGATGGCAACGGGCTGGGACCAGTCCATCACAGACAGCTCAGCAAAGTCCCTCTGGCCCCCCATCGTGTGGCGCCGCCGAATGTTCTTCTTTTTGCTGCGGCCCTCAGGAGTGCGCTGGCTGCCCACACCAAACATGTCATCCACAGACATGCGCAGACGCACTTTGAGACGATCAGTGATCTTTAGCCTCCATGCAGGCTCGCTCTTGTCAAGCTCGCTGCGAGACGAGGAGCTGAGGCTGCCACTGGAGCGACCTTTGGTGGAGCCCATGGCCCGCGACAGCCTGCTGGAGTCCTTGTCACCACGGCCGTCCAGAGAGGACTCACTGGTGGTCTTCTGGCTCTTCTTTCGAGACAGTGTGTCCCCCTCGATGAGCCTGTGGGACTGCAGTGGTCGCAGCACCACACTGTCTCTGCCCACAGTGAACACAGACAGGTCACTCTCACTGTCCGTCTCTGCGTGCCGGCCCTCACTGATGAGTTCACTGCGTTCGTCGTCCGCATCGTCTCCTCGGCTCTCAGACACAGACTGCACCTCAGGGCTCAGGGCGCTGAGATCTCCACCTGTCAAGAAGGTCATGGATGATGTGGTGGAATAGTCTGAGGTGATGGAACACACATCTGTGCCCACACTGCCCAGAGTGCCCTCATATCCTGCAGGTGGATACCGGCAGCGCCTGGCTCTGGGAACAGAGGCCTGGGAGCTGGTGCTGTTCATGGTTCCTAGGTCTGACACTGTATCGTCGTAGTTACCAGGTGGGTCAGACAGCGTGGACTGGTGAGCCATACGCTCGCTCAGAGTGGGTGAGCGGGGTGGTGAGGGGGTCTGGACTTCAGGTGATATGGGCTCTTTATCTGGGCCATCCAGCTGATCCTCTGAGCTCAGCCTGCTTCTGCTCTGATCATCCTCCTCCTCTTCTTCCTCTTCTTCCTCGGTCCGACTGTCAGGTGACCACACAAGCTGCTGCATACACCCCTCTTCCTTGGGTACACGGGGTCCAGAGTCCAGGTCATCGTCAGAGCTGCTGGGCTGGGCTTTGTCCTTGGGCTTCTTGCGTTTGCGGCTGGCAAACAAAGACGAGCGCAGCATCTCTTTACTGCATTGGTCTTTCCCTGAGCCCCATAAACCCTGCACACAAAGTTAGTGTTACATGCCGCACCAGAAAAAAGCTATTTATTACATCAAATGTGATCCCAGTTACCTTTGATTTTGAAGAATCACTACATGCTGAATCTGCATTCAAGAAAAACAAACATTAATGGCAGTCACCAGATTGACATAAAAAAAAAACATGAGAAGTGCAAAGCAGAGTCAAAGTTTGCTCAGAGTCAGAGAGACAACATGAGTAGAATGACAGCAGCTGAATGAAGAGACTGACGACAACAGACCACAGTGAGAATGAGGAGGCAGAGACGCCCGCAGACACAAAGCAGCTCATGCTCGAGTTCAGATGGAGACGACGGCACATCACGGGACGAAGACGGAGCGAGGACATCGAGCTGCTGTAAGCCCTGAGGCACTACAGCGATGGCACAAGAAAGGCCTGTTGTATGTGTCCAAAGAAGTACTCGTACTGCCACTGACATTCGGACGTTTTGCTCATTACCATCAACAACTAAAAACCAAAACAAAGTTTTTCCCCCAAACCTTTACCCAAAAATAAAAAGGTAGAAAATTCCTAGACCACAACTAACACCAATGAACTATTAAGGAACTACTAAGTCTACTAATATGAAAACAACTGCAAGAAATGGTTCTACAAAAGCAAGTCGATTTCTGGATGAAAAAGGCATTGTACAGCAGGTTAACATAATTCAGCTGCCTTAAATAGAGTGAAACATAAAAATGTAGTATTTTTGTCTTAATCTATTTGCTCACTGTGGTTCCAGAGTCCATAAGTGATTAGGCTTTTCAAGTTGCATGATGCACACAGAGGTGAATAAAAAGGTAAATTAAACAAGAAAAAACACAGAAAAGTACAGTAAGGTAATGCTGAATGAAGACTAAAACACAGAAGCACAGAAGGACCAAGGACCACATGATACTAAAGTTTCCTTTCCACTGCCAGTCTGCTACTGCTGTGTGTAGCCTGTTTGTGTGTAATCGCATGAGTGGGAAGGGCCACGGCGCTTGGACCCCCCTCAGACACCATGACAGACGGAGCCACAGGAGTTAGACCGTACCATGCTACTTGTCCTTGCGGTCAGCTTTAGGGACAACAAGAGACAGCAGAAGGGCTTTCAGACAAAGTACAGCAGCATTGCTCTGTATCCCCTCTTATCAGGGTTTCAAATATGAGACGTGCACACCACAGTAAAAATGACAAACATCGACTTCTCTTTCTTTCGTTTTATCGTTTTTCTTCCTTTGGCCCAAATTTTAAAAGAGCTGCGGGTGTCTGCAGACTAGGCAGCTACAGGGGGCACAACACTCGTCCTTCTTCCTACAGTCCCAGCTGTCCATGACTGACAGGACAGAGTCCATCAGCGACATCATCGAGTGATAGACGCCGCCCACTTGGCCTGTGTCAAGAGTGGGTCACCAGTGAATAAGGGAGAGAAACAGCACACTACACACAAGAGGTCAGAAGGTTACAACTTCCAGCTTTGCTCTGGTTCTTAGGTTGGTCTTTGGGGAAGAACATGCCGGGATTATGTGAGACAAGGAGGAGGGGAAGAAAAAAACGGAAAGAAAAGGAGTCGTCGTCTCAACACAAGTAAAGCACAGGGAGAAATCAAAATGATTTGAGCAAGAAAATTTTAAATGGAGGACAAAGAAATGAATGCAAACAAACTTTTTGACTTTTGGCCAAAAGAATACAAGAAATTAAACAAAGCAGACCCCCAGTCAAAATAATAGAAGTCTCAAAATAAATGCTAATTGCATTATGTCATTTTATGCAACAGTTTTTGAACTTTGAACATAACTGAACTGAAGACTGAAGCATTTGAAACATATCTAATATGCATGACTCTTATCTGGCATGTAATGGTTTTGCAGGTGACATTTAAATGATCATATTTATACCAGTACTGACAAGACTCTAGATCATTTTTAGTAAACGCTATTCTGGATAATCACAAGTAACTTACCTGACACTTCGCCTGGTGAAGCTGTAGTTCGCCCAATATTGGAGAGCAGGTGGTCAATATTTGGCACAGGCTGCGAATGCACTGTGTTCTCTTGCTCAGCTGTGGTCTGTCGATGAAAACACATCACAATATACAGCAAGTGGACACAAAACAACCAGTCAATCAATCCAACCGATTTTTCACTAACCACAGGGTCCTCATCCCCGTCTTCACTGAAGAACCAGTCATACTGCTGGATAAGGTTTTCAATGATCTTGCACTGGTCGGGCATATGGTTCACCATGTTGGTCATGTTGTCTTCTGAGGTCCTAACCAGTGTAGGACCAAATACAATTGCCAAGTTACGAGGCTCCATCTAAACAAGGCACACAAATGTTATTCAGGGTAATGTTTGATAAGGGTTTACTGCTGTTAATGAGTTCTACCTTGTTCGTCTCACAGTTTTCAGAAACTTTCTTGAGATGAGCACAAAGAAATTTCAGGGTTTCAAAATGATGGTCAGGTAATTCATGGATCTGCAATAGAGTGAAAAAGGCTTACAAATCAAGAGAATTTTGTAAATCTTTCATTACACATGTTATAATTTGTACAAACTCACCAGCCTTTTTAATTCCTTGAGTCTCTCTACGGAGTCTTCTGTTCTGTTGGCTTCAATAAAATCGCCATACTTGTCTGTTAAACACAATAAAACATAATAGTAGGAATGCACTACATTCTCTATCTTTACATCATTATCATCATCATTACATTTATCTACATTTAAAGACAGCTTACCATTTGTAAACAAAGGTTCAGGAAGTTTTCGGAAAAAGGACTTGAGTAAGCTACTGATGACATTAAGGTCCCGCCATTTCTGTACAAATGTAAATGAGCATGTTAAAAAAGATATTTTTGAACAGGCTGGTCTATAGCACTATATTGTGTGGGTGCCTCACATCTTCCTGGATGTCAATGTCCGTCATGCCTTTGGTGTTGAGTTCCTCCTGCATGTTTGAAATGGCTGCATTGTTTCCTGGTACTCTATAGATGCCTGTGTACTCCAGGCCCCTGTCCTCAACCACTTTACAGCATACTTCCACAATCAGAGGAACAAACTGTCAAAACATAAGGACTAGACTTAGAAGAGCTTGAACAACTAGCAGTAACTAAGCTTATAGATTTATAGACAGCTCACCCGGTTGGTCTGTGCAGGTGGACAGTCATCAAGTCTCACTCCAAATGTGACCCCTGCAGGAGTTTTCTTCTCAAAAGGCTTTCTCATGATCCCTGCTATTCCAATCTTCCAGGCTGCTCTGTCCCGTGGCGGACTGGAGTCATCTATGGGACAAAGATATGAATAAATATGAATAATAATGTTAATAATATAATTACAGTATGTGCTTTATGAATACAGTGTCGACATTATTACCTTTCAGAGCTCTCCGTTCCTCTCCTCCTGTTTTTGGTGAATGGGGGCTATGGCCCCTGCTCTCAATTTTAGAGCCAAGGAAGGCCTGTTTAATGCTGAGGGACTGTCGAGATGGCTTGGGGGAAGGTTCTGACCTGCTGCTGGATGCACTGAGTCAGAAAAAAAAAACAAATCCACAATATAAACAATGTTGGAAAGCAGAACTAAAAACAACAGATCGCAAACAGTTAGATTCAAAGGGCAGTGTGGAGCCTCATACCTCATCATGTTGTACTCTTTAATCTTTCGACTGATCAAGTCTTGACTTGTTACATCAGCATTCTGAAAAGACAAAAACTTGATGATTACAAAACTAAAATCAAAGATAAATCATAAGAATTGTTTTAATCAGTGATTAGTCACCATGAATAATACAGAGCCCACACAATGACTAAATCCTGCTTTGTTTCATCAGTGTGAGCAACATTTCAAATAATCCCTGCCCAACGAAATCAGAAACTCTCTAAAACATCTATAAAATAACGAGGGACTTAATGAGTGGGTGCGGTACCCCAGTGGCAGCCATTTTGATAGAGGAATATACCTACAATAAACGGTTGTCTATGATCATGTCTAGACCATACCTCTTCATCCAAGTTGCTATTTTCCTGAATGACTTTAATCCAGGTTAGCATATCCTCTCTTCCTTCAGCTTGGAACAGATACTCGCAGTCGGAGGTGGTGAGTCGCAGCACATTTTTGCGCCTTGTGTCACTGTAGGAAATGTCAATGAGACAGGCCTTAATACTGATCTGCAGAGGGTCCTCTTCAAACTGGCCCGCTGCATGGGAAAGTGCATCCTTCCTGTCCTTGTACAAGGTGAGTGTGTGGCAGTGTAACACTGCATACATCTGTTTCCACCTCATGCCTCCTCCAACTCGCTACAAGGGACATGTTTAAATGTTATTATCAGACAGATGTCATGTTTATCTAATCGCAGATTTCAAACAGTCATACCTTATTCTTATCCGTACTTAGTTGCCTAAAGTTCAGGGGTCCTTCTTTGGAAGAATTGGCAAATATGTCTGCCGATGAATCTCTCCGAGATCCTGAGTCCCCAGAGGATTTATGACCATCTAGGGCCTGACATGACATACAAAGAGACACATCTGATTATTTACTATTGCTACTAAAATGAGTACACAGTGAGGCACTTACCCTTCTTAAACCCCTGAGACTAGGCATATGCTTAGATACTGATGATGACCGCCTGAGGAAAAAAACATAAATCTTTTAAAATAAATATTGAACAAAACTCTATTAACCTCCCCATTCAAAACATACCCTCTATGCTCTTCTTGGTAGTTATCCAGACCCTCATCATAAGATTTAGACCTTTCAGTTTTGTTTGAGTCTGACTCCAACAAAGCACTTCTCAAAGACTCTAAAATAAACACAAAATTAATGTAAAATAAAATTAAATGTAGCTGAGTTGAAACATAATACATCTACGTTGTATTCTATGCCAGAGTTGTGAAATACTGACTTCCATGCATCTAGAGTTACCTCTCCAGTATCGCTTACCTTGGTCATGTGACAGTTGCCGGCGTATTGGAGGGCACGTGGAGGTTGGACTAGAGGGGCCTGTCATTATGGAAGGTGCCACAGATATCACAGCGGAGGGTGGAATAGGAGCAGCCTCGCGGTCCACACTGGGGCTGACTGGCTCATCTATGGTCACCCAATCATAAGAAATAAAATGGCATTATTGTCAGGTCAAATGACTTTTGGAGGAAAACCTTCTTGCAAAAATATAAAACAGCCCAGAGTACAAGCTGCAGCATAGCGAAGGGGCTTTTAGAGGTAAATTTAAAATTATGTCCTAGTTCAAGTCTTTAAAGATGATGCCATGAGATATTTTATTGTAAACAATTTGAAAACAACTTTTTGAGGTGATATAATGAAGAATTCATGCAGTAGATTATTTCAGCGGACAAATTTTCAAGCAGACCATTGATGAAGACAGTCAATTGAAGCCTTGTTCTTGTGAACCAGGGAACCAGTCCAGACTGGAGGGGTCGCTGGATTACCACTGTCACTGGTGCCTTTGTCTGCACCTGGCCTGTCTGACCGTTCACTAATGTTGAACGGATAACTTTAGCAAACACACACAAGTATATCCAGCTCTTAAGTCCGAGATGTTAAAACTAGGCAGCATAACGGCCACAACTTAAAACTATAGCTCCTACTTCTTTTCAAACAAACACCTGACCCACTTTCTTTAAAAAGCAGAGCTAAGTGCATACTGTTACTTTTATGTTTATCGACCTGTAACACAGCTTTTAAAACCCATAAAAAGACAGAACAAATAAGGAACAAAACACTTCTCATTAAACAGCCTTAACATATATTATCTTAAATTTCAACAACAATGACCTGTGCAAAAGAATGTGAAAGAATAATCCAAACAAACTATTTGGATTTCAATTCCAGACACACTCTACTGTGCCCTGCCTGGCCTCCAGCAATGTTACTATAGCAATGTTCTCAGTGGGGAATATTTACAGGCTTATGACTTGCTGTAAATTATTAATAGCTTTCTGTTTTGATCTAACTCTGTGCAATTATTTTCACTAGAATGGATTTACTAGAGCCCCTGTTGTCTTTTACTAAACATATAGCTACAATGAGTCCAGATGATTGGGAAGGTAGACAACAAAATAAATAAGAAACAATAAATAACAATCGATGTGATTAGTATCATCTTTGATACACTTCAGGCTCACAAATCCTGTTCAATACCTTCCTTCAGAAGTAATTCCATCACCCTTTTACTGGTTCCCTGCACTGCCAGTCCACCTCTTACTCACAGCTGACTGTTGTTGCTATAGCAACACCGGTCTACGGCTGGCGGCCTAGTCTTACCAATGAATGGGATGGAGTCAAGGGATTCATCCAGGTTGCTGGAGCAGGAGGTGTGGCGCTGTTCCCCAAGGCGCCTCATTTGCATTTCTCGACGAGCGTCATTGGGAAGCCAGCACGCCGCCACATCAGCAGCGGGATCAGTTCCATCATCGTTTACAGCCAGAATGTAGGAAGGGTGACGCAGGGGGCTGGGGTTCTTCCCAGAAGGGGGCTTTTCTCTTAAGACTACTCCACTCTCTGTGGGGCTACGACCATTGACTTGTGGCTGGGGTTCTGGGGGAAGGGACTTGAGGTTGGTTGGTCTGTGTGACAACTGTTTTGGGGTGGAACAAGACGCTGACCTGTGGGTTACCAACATTGGGTCTTTCCTTGCCTCTACAGGCTGCATCGACTCAGCTCGGGTTCTGTTGTGGCCATGCTGTGAGGAGTGCCCTGCATGGGAAGCTCTGATGCCAGGTCTTTGGTCAGCAAGGGACTGTTCCGCACTCGTGCTCTTCCCAAAATGCTGAGGTCTTTCTGAGAGCATTGGTGAAGAACGGAACTGATGAGAGTCTGCTCCTTTATTGTACACAGGAGGGTTTGGAGCCCCTCTCATGCCCCCGCTGTATCCCACTGATGGCCTGTACAGCATAGCTTGTCTGGGCATAGACTGCCTGCTGGCTCTGGTACCTTGGTCTGACCGGCCATACCCTGCTATCCTCTCCATTGGTCGAGTGAGTTCTGAAGGGTCAACATAGTCCGTGGAGTGTGCTCGTGCTTTGTTGAGAAGGCCGTCCTGAGACACGCTACGTGGGGGCCAGTTCCTTGCATGTGCAATCCTCTCTGAACTCATGCGGTCCTGGGAGGCGCTGCGGGGGGGCACCTGGAAGTGGGGTGCAGGTCCTGGAAACGAGCGTTCATGCGAGACGCTCCTGCGCCGCATACCCTTGGAGCACCAGTCTCCTCGGGGAATGTGCTGGGGAACAATGAAGTTCTGGCTGGCTCGTAAACTGTCCAACCTCTCCTGGATAGTCCTGCTACCATGAGAATGGATTCCTTTGTTATCAATGTATTCCTTATAAGTTTGATAGGTACGCCAATCAATATTTTGATGATTTGGCTGGTAATGTGGGGATGGCCCCCCATATGCAACCATTCCTGGTCCACTGGGATAGACTTCAGCCTTACGGGGATGAGGATACTGGGCTAAAGACCCAGGCCTCCCCCTGATGAAGCCTGGGTCCACATAATCCATTCGATGTGCTGGTCCCATGCGCCCCATATGGGCTTCAGGGGGTACGACCACTGTCCTCACGGCATCATTGCGCATGCACACAGCCGTCTGGCTTTTTGGATAAGATGGAGGAGGGGGAGAAGGGGGCACAGTAATTTCCTTTCGGTACCCATGGTCAGCAGATGGCCCGCGGCAGACCAGCCCTGCAGAGTCAGTGGCCTGGGCCATGCCCGAAGGCTTACAGTCTACTCTGGGATAGCATACTGGGGGCGGCTCGGGAATGTGGACAGCGTTTCCACTGTAGCTACTGTGGCCTCGGAGGTAGGCATCCTGGGAGTAGGCCTGCGGACAGTACAATAACAGTTGGTTAACACTACACCGTACAGACAAATGCATAATGTTCATTTACTTGATGCCCTTTAGAAGCTATACTATTACAAATACTCTGAGTGTGGGCAGTGCATGTTGCAGCTTGAGTGAGTGGAGGCGTTAGCAGTTCATGGGTGTCAGTGGACTTCATCTGCTATTATTTCAGAGATTCTGCAGGAAGACTCAAAAAAGGGGAATTTTGTTTCTAAACACATTTTGTTTGTTTTAAGTGCTAGCCTGCAGTCGTCAGAAATAGGTTAAGGAATGGGAATCTACCATCTGTCCTGAAAAATAAAGTACATATAATCTTATACTCAACTATAATATAGTAATAGTAATAATAAAACAGTATTTAACACTGCACTCACTGGGGCAGACAGTGAAGTTAGGAGGACTTGAAGCTCAGGCTGTGTATTAATTTACAATTCTAGATAAAACTGCACAGCCTGTGTATTCCTCAGGCATTAGTGTGCAGTTGGTTCAGGGGTCACTGCCTCTTATCACAGTGATCAGGCTAGGCATGGAGGATGTATGGGCGAGGCTTCACTGAGATGCCAGCTGTATTCCACTCCAGTGCTCAATGTAACAGGTACTGCAGCCATCCTCACCGTCTACACTCCATAATAACCCACTGTAAGAGCTCATTACCGAGAATCTCAGTTCTGTTACACAAGAATGAGCCATAGTAAAACATGTACATAATGACATCGCTGGCATGCATGACATATGCACAATGAGACAGCAAGCACAACATGTCAGCGTCAGGCGACCAAGTCCTCTGTTTGCTTACCAGATAAACAGTCTCCAGTGAAAAGGGCTGCCATTACAGCATGTAGAAATAAGAGCATTAGAAAACGAGAAGAGATATGATGCAAGAGAAAAAGATGCCAGCAGTGAAAAATGAACACAAGAGGAAAAAAGGAAACAAGATGAAACGGCCACAGAGGAGCTTGGGCTTGACATGCTAAAAATACACTGGAGCTGCAGCAGCAGGCAGCACACAGGGATGAGCGCTGATGGAGCAGGGGTTGCCACGTTACAACCTGCTCTTGTCAGTGTGTCCTGGCTGAGGTGGTGCCAGCACAAGCGTGCCTCTCATGCTGCTCTTAAATCTCCATGGCTCTATCCATCTGCGGCCAGAATATTAGGCTAAATGAACAAGGTGGCTCCAGTCTCCGGCTCTCTCTCCCTCACTGCTCACATGACAGAGGCAGCAGCTGCTCATTATACATTTAGCTGTGGTGGTACAGCTCCACTCCCACTCATCCCTCCTCTCTCGTTCCTTTTATAACAACCTGTTCAGATCAGAGCTCTGCAGACGATTAGATCTTCCAGTTTCATTTCCTTGTTGGAGCCCTTTCCTCTGCCTCGGTAATGCCTTTGAACACTTCCCTCCCTTTTCTGTACGCTCTGTCTTTGCTAAGCAACTGCTGCTGTCTCTAAGCAGTCCGCGTGTGCTGCCTCCTACAGTGTAATGCCAATGTGCACAGATCCTCCTGTTCTCACCACCACCTCTCATGGACATTACTATGTAGTGCTATGGACAAGGACAAATGGAATCCACAACGGACAATAGAAGTTGAGAGAAAAATGCATAAGAAAATGTTAGAGGATAAATAAGCAGCAAATGGCACAGAATGCAGAAATAGTTAAGCTTAACAATTTATGCAGTGTTTTTGTGTGATCCACAGCATTGCCATCAATAGTAGCAGTGAGATGTCTGAAAATTTAACAGTGTCCTGATTAAGGAACCTAGATAAAATCCCCTGACAGGACGATGAGCTGCAGTCTCATAGGTTGAACTAGGGCAGTACAGCATATTTGCAGGAGAAGGCAAGACAAACTGGGCTTCTGCGGTGTGACTAAAGTTTGTGAAGATAAACTTACAAGTTGTAGTATGTCCTCATCTTTTGGCATCACACAGAGTTCAAGGAATTCACCACTGAAAATGAAAAATAAACCTTTATATTAATACCAATCTAATAGTAGGCAGAGATTACTACTTAATATAAAATCACAACATACCTCTCTTGGATTAGGGCTATAACCTCACCATAGGCTTTGCCAATTATACTTGCTCCATTCACCTTGACGATGCGATCACCTGAGATTTAATAGTAACAATGAAATAAAAAGCTAGATAATATAAAAATGATTCTGATTTCAGTGGTCAGACTTTGTGACAAACATGTATTACCTGTGCAAAGCCCTGCCCCATGAGCAGGACCACCTTCTTTGACCTGCTTCACAAAAATGGTGTCCATAGGTTCCAGCCTATTTTTCTGTCTCCCTGATAATGGAAGATATTATAACATTTTACACACAAAGCATTGCCTTGACAGAGAAGAGAGAGTTTGTATAAAAGGGAATGGATAAAGAATTGTCACACAATGTGTGAATGCGCAAAATGGTGAAAGAACAGACTGTTCTGGCCAATGCTTCACCTCATTTAAAGAGAAAGGTAATTAATGGCTTTAAAGACATAAAAGAAAGTAGTTCAGACAGCTTCCAAAAACAGAGAAACCTGTTTGCTCATACTACACTTGTCTCCTAGCAGCTGCGTGACTGTAGAAAAGCTAAAGTTATAACCAAAGAAAGAGAAGCTGGAGTGACACAGAGCTCAGCTGCAACTCCCACTCTTCCCTTATAAAGTGAGAAACAGCCCTGGGCACTGCCAAAGACTGGCTAAGAGCTGCCACCACAGTTAGCATTCTGCTAGTGAGTCAGATTTCCTCACTACACTGAAGAGAGGGCCTGTGTACAATAACACTATGTTACAAACTGGAACTATTTTAGAATGGTACAATGACTGTAAACACATGTAGCTTAGTGTGACACTTTGGTTTCTATACTGGTCAATGTATAATAAGTCTTATGAGCATTTTCATCCCTTCCATACAGAGATTACTCATGCATAAATTCATTATGTAATGTTTCAACAGGAGCTTCAAGCAGGTGCTCCCCCTGATGGCTTACTGTGGTGGTGCTGCTCTATTTCAACACTCAAAATCTTGATGCATTTTTTCTTACATATTTGATCTAAAGCAGTAAAAAGTGATACATGATGTGTAAGAACTTAATCAATTAAATAAAATGTGTCTTAGAATCATGCAGTGAAAAGAAAACAAACAAAAAAAGACCTTTCACATGAAACAAAAAGGTAATAGCACTCTGCCGGGAACTACTGTCAAAATATCTGAATTCAGTGTGTGTTAGCAGGGAATTAACTAGATTACTCAATAAAGAAATCTTGTTGGAAGAACCTAGTCATCATTGGATATTAGGGAAAATCCCAGTTTCAGCTGCTCCTACATAAGGTAAATGGGACATTTTTACATGGGAATGACTGATTTTAATGAGACTAAAGTTTGCAGATTTACACACAGTACAGTTAAACCACAAATTTGAGCCACTGGCTTCAGTTTTGTTTGCTCTGTAGTAAGGAAAGTAAACGGTTGTTTTAACTCATCAAGGGAAACACAGTTCAAACATGCCCAACAAAGTAAAAATGAGGCCATCCCTGACAGAGAAAAACAGCAAGAGTAACAAAGTAAAACAATATGAAGAGCTGGGTCAGTGGTGCTCTCAAACAGGTGGTGCTCAAAAACCTTTTATGCTTCCACAAAGGTCAGTGACATGAGGGAGCCGCATTGTTCTCACAGCACAAGAAAGCAAAAAGCATGAGAGGTTGGATTAAGAGTCATTACAAGTCAGGGGCACTGGTCTGACTCAGCACGGCTCTGTTCTGCTTACCTCTGCGGCCATGATCTTCCTCCTGTAACACACAGGAACTTCAGTGACCTCACTGTTCAATGTAGTGTTGCCTTTTTACAGCATAAGAGATATGTACCATACCGGGAATGGATAGTGCATGGAGGACTCTGGGGGGTACACGATGAAGTGCCGCAGGGTGAAGCCGAAACCCTGAGAAGTGCGCCGTAAATGCACCGTTTTTGGTCTGGGCCATGAGAAAGCCTCTTCTTCTGTAGAGAATGGTGATCCCAGAGAATCAGCCAGGGTTCTCCACTCCATAGAGTCATTCTGTACACAACACAATAAATGGCATTACATTAGAATACACACACAAGCATGTAAAAGTATATAGGGCATCTAAAGTAACTTAACTATGCAAGTTGCATTTCTATGTAAAAGTAAAATGAGGCTGTGGTGGCTTTCTATACATTGACCTTCTCTGTGTTGTTTACATTGATCTAATCAGGTCTCTTACAGTCGGGGCTCAGAACTGTGGACACCACCTCCTATTACTATTTATAGTCACAACTTTGTGAATCTTGAGTGCTCTTCTCATATGTTCAGTACAATATCCAGGTACATCTCAATCTGTTTGGGATTTCCTGCGTATTTCCCTTCGGTCTGACAGACCCTCCCCCTCACAAACAAGGAACAGACCTTCAGCCACAATGCCAGGAATCTGATGAGCTTGCACTCATGCTATCTCTGCCTCTGTCACACATGATGAGTAAAATATCTGTACTGTCTGTTATCACTGGGCATCTTTAACTACATAAATTAATCAATTGGTCTCTTTGAATAAAAAAAACAAAAACAAAAAAAACATCTACCTCCATATTTTGTTTTAATCAGCAAGTTTCATGGTTCTTCAGAGAGACTATTGTATCAAAGTGAATTATTATCGTCAGTTTCTGTGGAAATGTGCCGTATGCCTCAGGTGCACACCAAGTTAAAGCATGTGTCTGTGCTGCTTTTTGCTGTTGTTTTACAGCCAGCATATTTTGCCTTTTAACTACATTGGGAGTGAGCAGTGAGCCAAGCTTGTATCTGCAGCAGCAGCTCCCGGGAGCACATAGAAAAAGTTAAGACTCGACTGGGAACAGCACGGCTGCCTGCAGGTGCAGCTGACACCCATGGATTTTGATAAAACAAGCAAAACAGGTTTTACAGTGGCATTAGGTGGTGTTTGGTGATCATACTATTTCAGACTAGAATTGTTGTGTGGCTGAACACCTAAACACATGTGAATTATACAACTGTGATACTTTGAACTGGCTCTGACCCATACCAGATCAACTCTTTTCATCATTAGCACTTTCAGACACAACAGGAGATAACAGGGGATGATTAGTACCCAGCTGCCAGTGAAAACACCTCTGCTTTAATGCTGGAGCCTTTACTCCAGTGTTGACACAGCAGTAACGTGTGAAGAGAAGCAGGTCAGCTGAGGTGGAGAAGACTTGAGTACTACTCTTTATTTTTATTCACACACTTCACTTGAGAGTACGGAGGACAAATCACATGCATGGTGTAGCTTGTTATTTGTCTACCCTCCTAATCAACAACAACAAAATTCACCAATAGCTTATTATGGCCATACATTGCATATTATAAGTGCATCCAAATCTACCAACACAACAATGGTATTTGCATAATTGTTAATTTGTGAAAACTAGTGCCACTTTTATGTGGGGACATTAAGATGTTAAGTAGCTCTTGCTTTTGAGAGGGTATTTTCCCATCAGCCAAGGGAGCCATAAATACAAACATATTACATTTCCTGCTTTTATTGTTTTCACAGTGAAAATGCATTACGTACATTATAGCGGTGTTTGATTGTTGTGATGTCACAGTCACACTCAGGCGCACTGAATTTCCTCTGACTGAACAGGGGCTTTAGTTTGTTGACAACTCAGTCCTTGTTTCTGTTATAAGGAAAAACACAATATTCCATCTGAAGTTATGGTACTTGCTGTATTTGTTCGGATATTCATATGGGATATTTGAGTGGACCATTTGAGTTAATTACAACAAACCAACAGCACTCAAACTATCAGAGAAGATAATGCATGCTGAATTAAATGCATTGTAAATGGTAGATAAATCTTTCCTGAAGAATGGACCAACAACACATAAACTATGGCGGATGTTTGAAATGCCTGCATAGCTTCCCTCTTGTCTCCGGGGCGAGCCAGAGTCCTGGATCTGATTTAGCAGCCGGTGGACTAGGCCACTTCAAGCCTGTGATCTTAACATGTGGAGGACAGAAGGACAGCAGGCCGATCTACAGACTCATGCCAGGAAGTGCTATCACCACCATTTGCATACTTAGGCCCACTGTGACATTTCACTTCCAAAATTTTACCTTCGTCTCAATGAGCCTTAGTTTAGGATGAATCACAGTGTGTAAACTGTGACCTGACAGAACAGGTCATTTGTGCTTTAATCACAATAAAGGAATGATATAAAGAAAAAATTATGAGATTATGTGGTCAAAGGGAAGAGTGTCTGAAAAGGACAACCACATCAAAAGCACGCACCTAAAGTTTCCAGCCTCTCACCCACTTCTGAATCAGCAGAAAGCCAGACTGATATTTGCTCTGGGTGAGGCGGCTGAGGAGGAGGGCACAGAGTAGGCATTTGTTTCTGTGCTTAAAGTCCCCTGGAGTAAGCACAGGCCAAACAGCTATCTCCCAGGTGGCATGCTGACTACTGCCCAATCACACTGGAAAGAGTTCACACATGTACACAAGAAGAAACACTGAAATGTCGTTGTGGTGATTATTGACATCAGGGACTAAACTAACTCTTGTTCATATGATCTTGGTATGTGTCAAGCATTGAAAATGAAAATGAAAAAAAAAAAAAAAGTATCACACTGGGTACCATGTCATTGCGCATTTACTTACATCAGATTAAAAACAATGACAAGGACATAAATGCCCAATTTCTCTTTGTTTGAACAAAATAATTTTGCCCAACCAATATATCGGCCGATATGGCACTTGGAGACATATTGGCTATTGGCCTAAATCTTGCTGATATGGGCCGATAGTCCGCACGGGCATGTTATACCTCATTATAAAGCTTAGACTCTCTATATTATGTCCATTTAATGTTATTACCAGACAGTTAAATGTCCTAATATGTTGCTACGCATCAATATTTATCTGTGGAGTAATTTGTCTGTGACGCCGTACTGTACCTGAACGCACCCCAGAGTCATGTCTCGTGACTCACATGCTCTTGTTTACACCAGTGCGCAACACTGAAGCACTAGTTTTAAATGCTCTTGTTTCTGATCCATGATAGTGACTATAAATAAAAGTTTAAGCCAGCAACAGAACTACTGTATGTTTTTATCTAAGTGTGATTGCAGAGAGAGAGGAGTGTCCCATACACAAAGGACACACAGGTGCTGTCAACATGCTGGATTATATTCTTTTTGGGGACGATTGATTTGAGTCAGGATTAAAAGGACACTTATTTGTGAAGACTTGTTTTCTGAGGTGCCTGTGTGAGCAGTGGGTGTTGCAAATGTGACAGTTTTAGAGCTACTTTTCATTCTTTCTCATTGGTGAGCACTTAGCTACTGTAAGCTACCACACATAAACAGCCTGTTTTCTCTTATACTGGCCTACTGTGACTATAGTGGCTTTTACTGGATACACATTGATGTAGATAACCTGTGAATAGAGGTGTGAATGATCTGCATTTACACACGATTCACTACTGCTGCGCACATGCATCATAGAACTGTAACAAAATCTATCATTTATAAAATAATAAAATAATTCTTATTATTAGATCTATAGCGCACATTTAATAGCAGTTTACTTACTTTCTTTACTGACTAGAATGTCATGCAAAAATGCCATTAGGCCTACCTACTGTCTTTAAATATGACTGTCAAGAAGCAGAATAACAATAAATGTAGCCCCACAAAAAAAAAATCCATATCAGTTGGGCCCTAGTGTCCAATGGTAATAATGCAGTGAAGTGTAACTATTGTCCCTCAGTCCAGTAGGGCTGTAGATTTTTAAGTAATTTAGTTGATTAGTCAACTAATACAATACCAAGTTATCATATTAAAAGAAAGATTCTTTATTTTTTGGTATCTATATGTAAAATGGCAAATTAGATTGAGGACTCAAATTTAATCTGTCTTTAAATATTGTTTCCTATTTTTTCTGCATAAATAGCTGTTTTTGCATGAACTCCTGTGCAGATGTAGTCTTGTGAGTGCAGTCTAGATCAGATACATAGAGATGCGTTAATAGCCACCCCCCCTTTTTAGTCAACTAATCGATTGGCAGAACATGTCTTTACTCAACCAAGAATTTCTTTAGTCAGCTGCAGCTCTACAGTCCAATAATGATTATTCACACATAATTGATCTATTATGACACATTACTGGTGTCATTGTTACATGATAAACTATTCATAGTAAAAAAGTGTACTTACATTTGGTCAAGAAAACACAACATTGTGCCATTAATGATGACATACAAAACTAGGTCAAAAGTGGAGACTGAATACGGCTATTGCATGAAAGTTATTATTCAGGAATAATAATCCACAATAATCCAAAATTGCTGTACATGATGTAGCAGTGATTAGTTAAAATCCTCTTGACATTAGCTCACTTCCACAGGTTTCAACATGAGCACATCAGCGGTTCACCTATAGGATTAGCGGTACACAGTAGCATTAACAATATTAGTGGAAAACCTGAATACACTGAAGTTTACATAAATGCATGACAAAGACATATGTGCAGAGACAAAAAAACTGAACTTTCCACGTAGCTAATTTTAAGCACATAACAAGTGTAAGTTTAAAGGTCTGTGCCAATGACATCATCCAATGACACATCACAAGTGCCACATGACATCAGCTCTGAAAACATCTGACAAGTACACGGCCCTAAATGTGAAGGAACCTACTTCTCTGTAGACTGCTACATTCCACACCACATCCCAGCCAAACCGAGCACTTAGCTGTGAAAAGCTCGAGGTAATGACACTGCTGCTGCTGGTGGGCCCGGGAAGTTTGGGTCGAGGAGGCGAATACAAGGTTAAGGCTATCATTACGGAGCTTGTAATTCATTCATTCCACATGGCTTTTAGTAAGATGTACCCATACAATACATGCTCACGAAATCAAAGAAATTGTTTCCCAAAAATTCACAATTTATTATGTGATACAA
The DNA here is from genome assembly GCF_026225935.1 of Boleophthalmus pectinirostris. Classification (NCBI taxonomy): domain Eukaryota; kingdom Metazoa; phylum Chordata; class Actinopteri; order Gobiiformes; family Gobiidae; genus Boleophthalmus; species Boleophthalmus pectinirostris. The sequence continues at coordinate 13,143,427 of NW_026571095.1, forward strand.
ATCTAAAACAGGACAAAAAAAAGCTACTTTGGGTGTCAAAAATCCAACTCCTTTGATATTTTCTTTTGTTGATGTGTTTAAGATAAGTGTAGAAATGGTACAGTGCAGTTTTGGCTATGGGGATAATTGGACTCCTCTTTTACAGTTGAATATTCCAACATTAAAAAAGGAAAGAAGCATTACCACAATACACAAAGCTGTGGTGATGGTAAAACATTATAAATAGGCTATGACCTTGGGATGCAACTTTGTCATATATATCTGGAATAATATGCCAATAATACAAAGTTGCACCTCTTATAAATCAGTTACAGCCAGATAAACAACACAAAGAAAGTACAAATCAACCAAATCATAAATCATACAGCAACATTTCCCAGGAGACAATGCAGACACAACTGTATAGTGAAAGGAAGCATCAGCCTCTTTCTATCCAATTGAGGGTTAATTTTCCTTCCGATCGCCATCAGTTAGGCATGTGATGTCTGTGCAGGGCTTCTGTGAAAAGCAGCCAGTCCAAATGAGATGAGCAGTCAGCTTTAATGAGACCAAGACTGTACGGACTGGGGTCTGTTTTTCAATATGCTCATGTATTAGTGAATATGGACCCCCCCCCCCCCCCCCCCCCCCCCCCCCCCCCCCACCAAAAATACAAAATAATTGATTACTACTGACTAGACACACACTAGACCGACCTTAAATCAAAGGTTGCAGAGCTGCCAAAGCATAATAGGAGAAAAATCCCAGCAAAGGAAAGTGACTGGCACTATTTGACATTGGACTGAGCTGTACAATTGAAACTCCATGCTCCACTGCACTGATAACAGCTTGAAAAGTGCAATGTAAACAAAACCACTAGAAAGGTCTTTTGAAGAACTTGCTACTTGTTTTGAGATACTTGATCTTAACCTGCTAACCCTACATTTTCTCATACTAAAATATGAATTACCACTGAGCAAAATATAGTGAGAACTCACTCAGATCTCCAGACATTTTCTGTTTACACATGTTTAAAGGCCACTGCTTTTTCTGAATGAAACAAGACACACCCATTTATCATCAGATTTTTTCTTTGGTAGTACTTTATTGCAGGGAAAGTGCCCTGCTGCCCATGTGCTGCCCACTGCTCCATGAGGCGTCTGAGGGACCTATTTCCATGATTTTGTTGCTAGGCTTTAGCTGGAGGATTTTATTTTTATTTTTTACGTACCTATGGAATAGGTTGCATAGGTGCAAAAACATGGTGCATGTTTTTGGGTTGGTGGGGGAAACCGGAGTACCCGGAGAAAAACCCACCCAGACACGGGGAGAACATGCAAACTCCACACAGAAAGGCCTGGGCAACCCAGAGATCAAACCTGAAACCTTCTTGCTGTGAAGCTTGAGTGCTAGCCACTTTGCCACTAAGATTTTCATTGTAGTATTTCAAAAGTTTTGCCTTTAATATCTGAGAATGCACACAAGTTCCTTTAGTTTCTGGGACCTGCATCCAGTGTCATCATTTCCAGCAAATCTTAGGAGCAGAGGCTTTGGGGGGTTTCCGGCTCTAAATTAACACATGAATTGGTTTGTGAGGTCGCCCTAATATAAGGTTTGTTGAAAGAAGGTTTTCCACTGGTGGTGTCCTCTCTGATTGAACCTCACAACAGGCAGTTTCTCACAAGAGGTGCTGCTTTCAAATAATTAAAAACAAAAAAACAGCTCAAACGTAAAAAAGTAATGGTTTGTTTTTTCTACACACAGGGATTTGTCCTTTAAAATAACATGAACAATTCCTTTGTGCTGGAGGCTATTCAATTAGAGCTCCAAAACTGACTACTAGGCTCAACTCTCTCAAGTTAATTCAATACAGATAAAAAAAATAATTTAATACAAACTTTGTGAGATATGACAAAGCCAGCGTCATTTCTTTTAATTTACTTACTAATCATTAATACACAGAATGTAATGTGAAATATTAAATTAAAGAAATTAAACAAACTGTAATTTATAGTATAAACTGGATTCAAACTGATTGGTGCTACTGAGCGTAAAGGTCTTAAAATTTAACTAATGGAAAAGCAGATGGCGTCTGGTAAAACAAGGGTCAAGAATTGAATGCAAAAAGATTACGTTCGAATTAACAACAAACCACTCAATCTTCCTCCCACTACAACCAGTAAACCGCTTTGAGACAAAATCTTATTACATACTTATCCAACCATAGCTTGTCTTTTAAAGATCTCTCTAGACAGTTCAAAACTGTCCTCCCACAAAAAAAAAAAAAAAAAAAAAAAAAAAGACATTTGGAGAAAAACATTGACAAGTGTTTTTTTTTTTTTTTACAAGTGAGGAGAGCAGCTGGTAAAACTCACTACCCCCCTCAAACCAAACTGAAAAACAAGGGGTCAAACCTGAAAATATGAAATCAACTAGCTCCCCAAAAACAATCTTAAAAAACATAAGAAATTGTAAACTTACCTCGCAGAACGAAGATCTTGCTTGTGGTCTGTCGCCATCCTCAAAAGAATGAGGCCAGCGTGAAGCCATTACTTTACTTGACTTAAAATCCAGTTATCTGTGATGGGCCACATTGAAAGGGTAGTTCCAATATGATGCAAAAAACGTGAGTTCTTCTTTCATTTTACTTAAACTCGTCTTTTAACCCTGAAAAATAAAAAAGGAGAAGTTCATTTAACTAAATACTATTCATGAACTGTGTGAATCTTGTTTAGCTACCGCCCTGAGTTTACCACAACAGGTCAAGAAAACATAATAGTACACCATTCGTACCTAATTTTGGATATTATGCAACAGGTCTAAGCACAACGCCTTTACTTCACAAGTTTCACACATTGATTGGCTACTGTTATCAAACGTATGTGAAACAAGGAGCATATTAAAAAAGTATTATCTTTTTTAATATTAAAAAAGTACTATATTTTTTAATAAAACCAATTAAGACACATGACAACGCTCGGGGCTGACTGGGTTCAACAATAGTCACTGCATTATTCACAAAACAACAATTTGAGCTTGTCATCAACAGCAACGTGGAGAGTCAACACTGCATAATGAATGGCAAGCAACAAGTGGACACAGACAGAGGGAGGCAGGGCGATATACCTCCGTCACGTTTGTAAACTGAGTACTACACGCTTAAAACACATTAATAGCGAGGAAATGGGAAAAACACTATGGATTGGATAGAGATAGACAAAGTACAACGCTTTATAATCCATAAACCGAATACTTCTTGTTTAAAATCGATGGTGAATACAAACCAGTATCGCGCTGTTGTTCTCAAAAGACAAACAAAAGTAGCTTTCTTTATGAGAATCTACAAATTGAACTAAAAGCGAAAAAGAGTCTCTAGCCGTAAAAGTTTTTACTTTATCCTAAAAGGTTCAACAAATTCCACAAAGTTAATATAAATAGGAATTATGTTGAGAGAAAGCGCTACTACTACGAGTGTGGTTAGCATTGATGCTAGCCCCAATGGAGTTTAAACAAAGTTACCTGTGTAGTTTAGGAGGCGTCATTACTCGGGGCTCGATCGGTAATAATTATCCATGGAAAAGGGCCACAAAAGTTGGCTAATTCCACGTAAAGTCCAGGACAAACAGGCGTCGTGATAATCTGGAGATATATTCGCGTACAAAGTTCCCGGTGATTACTCCAAACCCACTCAGGGGAGGCGCATGGTGCAGTTTTGGAGCAGGAATTTTTTGCTTCCAGCGATCCCTGCGCTCTGGGAGTCCACCTTCAGTCAACAGGACGCTCTGAGCCAATCACAAACGGCCTTCTATTTGAGCGGACCAATCACATTCAAGCTTACAAACCAGTCGCTGCTAAGTTAAAAAGGTGGTGTATTTGTCTGTTTCGGTCGTGTTTCAAATGCTCTGCCCAAGTGAGTAGAAATTGTGTGAAATCGAGGGCGCGACGAGATGCGTGATTAATTAGCATTTCTGTCCACGGTGCCGCTCGCTTTCCATTCGTAAACAACACGGCAGAACACATGTCACATGTTTCAGTTCAAAGTGAGGTCGAGTAGTTGGCATGCGGACTGCTGTGTGGAAGTGTGTTTGTATCAATGGATGGCAATTCTCACACAGACCACAACAGCAGTCTAAGTATGGAAAACTCATATAACCTGAACATAAAGGTTACTGGCAAGTTATAAGGATCATGGATACAGAGCTCTCTCTCTCTCTTTTTCTTTTACGTGTATTTCATTTTCCTGTGGGTTCTGAACAATAAACACTTTAAAAGTCCGTAAACTACAAGATCCTAAATTTAGAGTTGGTGGATGACGTGATGTGGAATAATAATGCAATCTTAATGGAGAAAATGAAATTTATTTATTTTGTTTAACCTTTATTTTACCAGGCAAAACATTAAGAACAAATTCTTAAATTGCATTATAATCATGAATTATAAACACAAAATTATGATTAGCCAAATAAATGATGTGATTTTGAATGGGTCTATCCTTCATAGTCTTAGCCTACATGGTTTGTACTTAAATTCTTTATAAATACACTTTGCCTCCATAGACTGATGGGCCTACAGATTTTCTCAGGGCCCTAGACAAATGTCTCTTTTATTCCTCTCCAACATAAGGAGCCACCTGTTCCTGGGATTGGCAGCTTTTGTTACAGAGGTCAGTTTGAGATGGCTTTCACAGCAGTCCTGGCTTGTACAATCTGTTTGACTAAAATAAGTTCAGTTTTTGTTAAATAGGGTCAATTATTGAAAACAGGCATTCAGGATGAAATGTAGGCCATTTTATTGTTGCTGTAACAGTTGGCTATTAGTAAAATTTGTATTATAAAAGCTTTATTTAGCTTTTATATTATAGGCTGTCTATTAATTGTGACTACACCTATGCAATACTCAACTTAAATCTTGTTGACCTTTCTTAATTTTTAGGCTACCTGTATAGGCCTGATAAAAATGTATTTTCCCCGTTAGTGTCTAATTTTATAAGTCTAGCCCCCTTCAAACCTACCTCTTAAATCATAGAAGTAGCCTATAGGCTAAACAGTTGTAGTTAGCTCTGTATAATGGCATCTTTGTATGGTCAATTTCAGTAAAAGGTCATGCAGTCAATTTAATGTAATCCCTAGCCTTCTCTTGGGAGAAAAGTGGTTTTGTTGTTTTTGTAGTCTCCGTTCCCTGCTTTGAGTGTGGGAGTCATATGTCAGGTATATACAAAGAGCACTCCAGCTTTAAACAAGCATCTCTATCCTTTGTTTGCGCCACAAGTTCATTTTTCCGTTAACCCATTTTAAAACTAAAGAATCGTAACATGAGGTTTAAATGTTTTTGCCTGATGCTATTTTGGCCCAATAACGGTTGGAGATGTTATTCAATCTGATAAGTGAGGAAATTTAATACAGTGAAAGCCCTATGGAGAAGAAAGTAAAAGCACAGCATGTTTCTATAATTGGAACAATGCCATTTACATAACATTTAAAACAAACAGACACACCAACTTAGTCATATTAGCTGTAAAATATGAAATTTATTACCTAACATGTAAACAGGAATCCTTCACAGTAGCACAGTGGATCTTGAGTAAAACCAACCTTTATAAAACAATACTTCCTGAGTTATGGATCGACACCAAAGTGTGTTTCTAAAATGGTCTATTTAAAAATATAAAACCTCTTGTGGAGTTAGTCAGATTCCAGTTTAAGTCCTATGTCTATTGTTGAACCATAAGCCAAAAGGAATGTTAAATCAAAACAGAAATGCTTTGAGATCAAATGTCTCGATAGCAGCTGTAAGGCAGTGGCATTTTGTGAAGCGAGTCCAGGCCTGGCTGCTACATGACATCTGTGTGGCAGTCCCATCTTCAGAGCATCTTAGCTTTAAATCTTGTACTTCAACTTTCCACTCTCACTAATGGCACAAATGTGCTGAAAGGCAAAAATAAGAAATAATAAAAATCTGTGCACTGGCCGTTTTCAAACAGTGGCAGTATTCCTGATTTAGACTTGATTTTGCTGCTTTATTTTTTGTTCAGAATGTTGCATAGTTCGGGGCTGGTTTATACCATCAGTCATGATTCAAACGTAAAGATGCACTAATTAACAGTTCAAGCGGAATGTGCCACAGTACAGCATGAAACTTTTATTTTGCTTTTATTCAACTGCATACTCAAAAATACATATATGTGCATTTTTACACTTTACCCATGGAGATACACATGTTTAATTTTAATGCCATACTGTGGAACATTCTAAGCAATGCACCACCATCTAAACAAAGTCACCCAGGTGGAGGACCCTTTGCCAGAAACGTTGCAAAGTGCACCTTTAAGAAGGCTCGGTTTAGTTCTGGAGAATGTTCTTATCCTGTCAGGTTTTTAAATTGTTTAGAAAAAAAACAAAAACAAAACTTACATTAAGATCTCTGAAATATTCATTGTAGTCTAAGGCGTATCCAACTACAAAACGATTTGGAATTTCAAAACCAACATCTGAAAGAGAAGATAAATGACTTTTAAGCTAATGATTCACCTTTATTGCTTAAATTGAAAATGGCATTGACAAATAAAGTACATGATTAGGCCCAATGATACATACAGTCAGGAAGCCATGATGAATTCTGCGCGACTCGTTTGACCAGCAGTCTGAAATACAGAAACAGGAAGTTCTTTTCAGGTGCTGAGTAGTCATAGGGCAATTTAATAGAACCTTTGTACTGTAACATATCTTTGCTTTTGTCTAGACTAAATGGAGTGATTCACAAAGAAAGCCAGGCAGGTTTAAATAACTCCAACCATAACTTACCCTGCCACTTTGATCATGTTAGGCTTGAAAGCTTCTACATGCTTTAAGAGTGTTTTCATAGTCTTCCCAGTGCCTACTATGGCCTGGAAAAATGAGGAAGAAACAATGTAGACAAACAGCAGTCTGATTTGTGATAAGAGAGATTAGTCATGGGTTATAAACACACTGAAGTCAGAATCAATGTGTCCTAAATATAAATATAGGTCAGCTGAGTAGCCATTTAAAGTTTTCTCATAAGAAACTGAAAGTATGTACATTTGAATAAGGAAACAAATTACAACCATATTTGACTTACCTCGACAATCAGAACATTCTTATGATAGCATATTTAGGAGAGAGGGAGAGGGAAAAAAGATTATCATTACTTATAATCAAAACACAAAACATTGATAGCTTTTGATCAACTGTAAACATATGAAAGTAATCTACGATGGGTAAATAAACTGTTAAAATGATCTCTTGATAATGGAATATGTCAGAGTTAGAAGTTACAATTTTAGGATAAAACTTTGTCCAAATAGTTGAATAGAAGCAAGGATCCTGTTTGAAAAAAGTTAAAATTTAATGGTGATTTACAAAAACTGCAGCTTTGTCTGAAGTGGTTACAATTTATTTTTAATTATGTTTAAGGCTTGGATGATAGAAGTAGGAAAACAAATAACATGCAGATGATGTAGCCTTTTTAAAAATGTTAAATTCCATCTACTATTTATTTTGATACCAACTGCCCATGGGAAACATGAGCATGGCAATTCATGGAAATCCCATATACTCTGCTCTAGGAAAGGCACAAAGAAATATCTAAAATTCTGCAAATGCTTCTCTAATCAACAAGAGACAACTGTGTACTATTTATATGAAGAGCTACTATCTACTTCTTTGCTGAGGAAATACATGCAGGGTCTAGTCTATGGTTATATCAAATAGTTCTAGGAATCTACTGTAAAAGTTGATTATTTGATTATTGATGCTTTCTTTGGAGCCCTAACACTACAATATGTGTGCAATATTTTAACAAAAGACTCATTATTACTCATGTCTTGTCACACCCTTCTTGACCCTTTTTCAGGGTCAAGAAGGGAAAGCATCTAAATTAGTTGGATCTTACATCATAAATACAATTTATGAAATTCACTGTAGCTGGCTCTTCAGATAAGGCAATGACTTTTTACAACTTCTGTATTGGAACCTGCCTGATGACCGAAGAATTACACAGATTTCACAAATGCTCTTAAAATGATGTTTGTGACTAAGAATGTTGTCCTGGTTTTGTCCAGGTATGAGCCCTGATTGAGTCCCAATGGGCACTTGGCTTGTACCTCTTCTAGTCCTGGTAAGGTTCTAGTCTAGTTCAGTTTAGTGCCCAGTTTAGTCCCAATGTTAATGTGGTGTGTGCCCTAAAGTTGCCTCCTTATTTTCATGTTCCTGCCATTCACCCCTTATGCATGAGGCATTACTCTGGAGGACTCAAATCAGCTGATTTTTAATAACTAGAAATATGTTCAACTGTAGATTCCAACTGTTGCGTAATAAGTCACTGTGTATACAAGCAGAGTTACTGTACATGAACACCTAAAAGAAAAACTCCTATTACTACAAAAATAAGATTTGTCCTTATGTGTAAGCATATCTCTTCATCTTGATTTTAACCTGTCAATGAATAAATTTAATCAAAGAGGTCACAGTTTTAGATACAGGTGCCAAACATTATAGAGCGTGAGTAATATGTATAGTAACAGAATTGTTACAGAGAGGGAAATCATTTTTGGGTGTTGGCCTTTTGTTACAATTGCATAGATAATGATGAATCAAGTCAGCTTGCTTATCTACAATTGAATGTAACATAATACTCGCACCTTCAGTGCCATAAAAATGAATAGATTCACAGCAAGTGGAATAAAGAGAGGCTGCCCTCTTTAGGCCAAACTGTCTTCCTACACTCTAGAAGTAATAAATCTCAAGTCAACAGTATGTGATACATCTGTTTTGTGTTGTGCATTATATAATATGTAATTTTACCTTTCCTGTTAGAAATGACAGATCCTCAGCTCCAACTATGTGCAGATCCTCTGTGGACTGGTCATTCTGAGGGGAGTCAACATTAATAAGTGAAGGTATAGTCTGTGTAGTATGTACAAAACAGTAATCTTGAAACTGTATATAGGAAATGCATGAGATTTTTGAAATATTAATATTTTAAGGACATGATTATGCAGAAGCAGCTATATTAGAGAAAGGTGTACTATGTTACTTTTCTGTAGAAGGGTCCAACACCTACATGTCTTTGCCTAGAATCTTTCACAGTACGGCACAAATCATATCTATCTTGCATTCTTCAATTATGTTGAGATATTATTGCTCAAAAATACCTTGACAAACATGCATCACCTGCCTATCTCCATGGAGATAAAATATATAGAATGCCATACTATGGAACATTACAGGCAATGCAGAAGCATCTCCATGGTGGTAGGCCTACAGTGCATCTTTCATTTTAATGGCAGCAGTGACAGTAGTAGATTGTTACTATATGCATGGATATAGCTTTGGCTGTGTTGTGTAGTAAATGTACTGACTACATTACTATAAATACCTAATTCCTATGTTATATTATTATATTTTATATTACAGTAATGTGTTCTTTCCATCCCAAGGTCCTCAGAGCAGTAAGCAGACATTTTTGTGTCCCATAGGCCCTCACCAGGTAGCTTTTGAGCCGGATAAAGTGTACCCTCATGGGGATAGTGCGGTTGGAGTTGCAGCTCAGAGCCTTAATCCTGTCCACGAGGTCTGCACTGAACTGGTATCCTCCTTTTAGAACACACAGCACCACAATGTCATGGTTACCCAGATCGTCCATAATGTTACGGGCCAGACGTTCTGTCCTGAAAATATAAAACAGGGCAGAGCTATTTTATATGAAATACACTATGCAATCACACAATCACCACATTATAAGGGCAGTAGGGTCTTGCCCAAGGAGACAATGTTCGTCTGACAGCTTTTGGGTTAGTAAACTTCTCTATAAACTTCTAGACCTGCCACGATAACTACTATATTGTTTGAACAATAGTTTTAGGGGGGCAATATTTATCTGGAGTACTTTTTCTTTGTACTAGACAGGAACATTTTGTTATTTTTCTGCACTACAACAAAATTTGAGGTATAGAAGGTTGAATAAATTACTGTTACTATTACCCACCATCTTGAAATGAACTACAAAAGTATTTCATTCCGCTGTTAATTTAACAATGTTGCTCATTTGGGAGAATCCTGCTTTAAGGTTATCATGCCAGTGACATAATTTCATTTCAATATCATCGTTTATCGTCTATATTATCACTAGCAAAATGTCACACTTCAAAAAAAATTTTCCTCTGACAGGTCTATAAACTTCTTTATCAACTTTTTTCTTTTTTTGTATCTAAACCACTATGTCTGATTCTATCTTAATAACTGGCTTACATACTAAAAATATTCACTCGTTTTGTTGCATTGCTATTTATACACAATGATCATACTTTTTATATGCTGGGCTGTTCATTATGGACAGCATCTTCTATATTTTTACATTTTATTATCTTATTTTGAAGCGAATTTAGATGCAAACAAACACATACAGTATAATTCTGTCTTTAAATTACAGACTCAGTGGAACATCTGTTGTTTTGTTTTTCCGACTTAAATTATAACTTCAAGAGTACACTTTGAAAACAGTGGCATTCCTTATAGTGTTGTGGGGAGTCGTAAGAGCACATCTGGGGGGCACGTGCAAGGGCATAAAGTACCTGTCCATGATCACTCCATGTGGGATGATGACACAGTCCAAGTCCCCGGAGTAGTGCGTAGGGTAACTGAACAAGTCTAAACTGTAGCCTGGCCAGTCATCCTCAATCTGAGAACAAAAAGATAGTAGTTTGCAAGTGTGATCCCATTGTACGCCATATTTTTTCTGTGCGTAAAGCTACAAGTGGCCTCTACATTTGGCACGTTGCACTATTTTGAGGTTGCACGCAGGCGACAACTTTCCCTTGGAGTTTTTTGCACATTTGTCGGGTGTAATTACCACAATCCCGTCGCGTCGCTTTGGAGATGCATCGTCTGCCATGTTGTTTTCCGACGGCACACGCAAAAGGTTCCAGTGGCCTCAAATTACTGGTGTGGCAGGTTTTCGCAAGAGTTCGCCAGTGGGAGTGTAAAGAAAGGAGGAGGAGCATCGAGGTGAAGGAATTTCTCCGTGTTTGTGAGAAACCGCCATCAAATAGTAGTACCCCTTTATCTAGTGCTGTGGCGCCATGTGGACTGAAGGGGCGCCATAATACCGTGAATTATTAGAATTGTATTCATCAAGCAACACACTGAGAAAAAAAATAAAAAATCTTGATGTACCTTTAAATAAGTTACTCATCACGTCTATTCAGTTAAACATAGTATTTTAATATAATCTTAGATCAAACTGTCTACTTATAGAAGGAGGATCAGAGCATAGGCGTAAACTATAATTTGTAAGTTGTGGTTTAGATCTGTGATTCTCAAATCCTGGCTCTCCAAAGACTGCCACAAAAAATGTACATAGTAAAAAGTTAATTTTGCAATGGACGCTTGAAGAAGCAGACAATTCAGCATTCTGTTGTGTGGTTGGATATAGAACGGAAATAAAAGAGGCCTAGTTGACATGCATACTAGATTTTTTTTTATTTTTCAGCAAAAGCGTCTGAAGAGAACCAGTTTACAAAATAAAGGATCCTCAACTGTGCTTATTTCAGGACAGTTGAGGACCCTTGTGTTAGTAATCTGCTGTATGCATGTCAATCATATTAATTAAAAATATCCATAATGTTAAAAAAAAGGCCTTAAAGGTTGTATAGAGGATTTTTTTTAAGGGAAGAGAAATCCAGCGACAGTCCTTGTGCGCATTCAGAATCACTGTTGAAGTTTTCTGTCTAGAAGTAATTCAGCGACCGACGCGTCAGTTTTTAGACCCTTCGTCTCCTTCGGTCGCGCCATCGCTGGACGAGATCTCCAAGAATCACCTCAGTTTGGCTTTGCTCCTTTTCCTCTTCTCTTCTTCTTTCAGCGACCTCAAAAACCGACTTTCTTTTGCGGCGAACCGGTCGTGGATTCTCGTCTGCCGTCGTGACAAACTTTGTGCGAAATGCGAGGAAGCGACAGTTCGAAAATGCCTCTAAGAACCGCTGTGTAAACCACGTAATCCCCGCGCTCCGACGAGTCAGTTATACTAGGGAGTTTGATTGACAATCTTAACAGCCAATAGAAAATGAGGGAGCCTCGTTTTCTATTGGCTGATGTTTATCTGGCCTCACTACGTCCACAGTTGATAGATTTTCGTTCTTTTTTTTTTTGGTCATCATAATTACAAAGCTGCTGCGTCTCTGTAATGGTATTTTAATCTTTCACTGACAGTTTGAAACAAACAAAAAATCCTCCATACAACCTTTAAGTTACCTGATACTACACCTTTGTGCTTCATTGTTATCCTTCATATATTGTGTTGTTTTGGTTGTGTGCAGATAAGGCTGAAGGTCATTGTACGTATAGGCACATATCTCAAGCTTGTAGCATCTATTTTGTTCATTCAAGACTACAGTATGTGACCTCAGTTTTTCCCATATTTTTGTCAGATGGTGCAACTGGTCTAACTCAGCGTTTCCATGGCAACACAATAGCCTTAGGGTAAACCACAATCCCTCTGTTAAGGCTTTATATATATATATGTATGTATGTATGTATGTATGTATGTATGTATATAAAGCCAAATAAGAGAATGCTATTTGCTATTTATGTCAAACAAATTCTTTTGTATAGGATAGGCTACTTATGAGTAGTAAGTGTCAACCTTGATTATTCCAGCTGTTAAAACCAATTATGAAAAAATAATAAGCCTAAATTTAAATAATTGCTTTGCTGTCACTTCAGTTCGCTAATCCATTTTTAGGCATTAAAAAAACCCATTAGAGTACAGAAATTCTCATTAGAGTACACAAATTCTAGAATGATTGAAGGAGTTTACTAGAAATTTACCATCACTACAAGACCTGAGACATGAACATTCAACACACTGGTACTGTGGTTCATTGAAGCCTAGCTATGCATCCATTGTAGGAAACATTATGGCTTAACATGGCTTAAAGCCCTTGTGAGCTTTAAGCCATGTCAGAATGTTGTTACTTCATTAGAAACATACCTGGAGTTGTGTTTTGTTTCATTCACAGATATTTGAGTAGCCCTTTATCTGTCTTTATCTCCATAGCTCAAAATGCTTTCTTCCACCTTGTGATGTCTTGAAGTGGTAGCTCTCAATTTAGCTACCTTTTGCCTTTAGTTCAGTAGAGATTCTCTATTCCAGGGCTGAAATGATCCAAATGATTCTAATGAAAGTATATTGAGTTTAAAAACACACTGGAGCACTTCCAGTATTACCGCATGACATCACAAGGCAGAACAGCGTTTTTCATTTGAGAGATAAACGGTTTGTGTGTTAAAAGTGTGAATGAAATAAAACACATCTATGAGTATGTTTGTGATGAGGAAACAACATTATAACGTAGACATCACATATAGGGCCTTAAATGCATAAAGAAAGCCAATCCGTTTTGTCTCTTGCCAGTATATTTCTCATATTGTCTCAAAATGACTTGCGCATGTGTAATTTACAGCCACCACACCCAGACCTCACTGACAGCGTGTGAATGGGTGAATTTGGGACACTGACTGTAAGGGGGGCTGCTGTGGTCAGCTGGTTGGGGGTCAGAGCAGCAGGCTACGGTATGGCGTGTCACTGCACATTAAGGCAGTGTGCCGTTTGCCATCGCCGGGCGAGGACAAGGTGTCTGGGCCACCCACCCGTGCCTCTGCTCGCCGGCTGTAATTACAAGCAGCGCAGCGGTGACAGCTGGGGAGGCAGATGTCAACAGAAACATTAGATTTCAATCAGCCTGCACAGTGCCACACCTCAGAGGAGCGCAGAGGTGTTAAGACTAAGATAAAATGGCTTCTGTTATATTTTGTTAGTATACCATCTAAATGCCAGCTCCTTTTTCATTATCAATCTTGCAATATTATTTTCAGATTCAGATACAGTTCTCTACAAGCTTGACATTGTCCATCATTAGTATCTCCTCATCACAGTCTGGTGGTAAACGTCTTTTGTAGCAACTGCTGACCTGGACAGATTCATGTAAATGTGGCTGACATTTTATGCCAACTTCCCCTTCAACCTTTACCTCCATCATAGTCATACTGTTTGTCATTATTATTTATCAGTGCTAATTTAACCTTGATTTCTGATTGTATCACAATCAAGGGAATAAGGTATAAGGTTATTTCAGGAGAACATATTAAAAACAAATAGGCTATAAAATACATTGTTAACTCACTTTTTAATTGGGTCTACTTCTATAGACATACTAATTAATATGAACTTCGTCATACTTTTAATACAAAATGATGATTGAATGGATTTAAATAACTTCATTTGAGGATAAGCACTCTATCCAGCTCTACCCATATAAACCTGACTTGAAGAATAATCTCCATGGAGACTTGCAAGCCAAATTGCAGGTTACATATGTGAAGAGGTGACCCCACTCACAGCCACAGAATTAAGCCACTTTTGAGCAATAAATAATACTTGTAGCTGAATAAATGCAAGACAGATTAATGTCTACTGTGGACAATTTAAACTAAAGCATTAACATCTCCATGGAGACAAACAAGTTGAGGGCCCTTTCCTAAAAAAGTTACACAGTGCACCTTTAATGAACTTGGACCTTTCTTTAACACTCTATCCGAAACCCATCTACTAAACTTGACTTGTTTTAATGACTTGAACCTAACCCAGTCCATATCTAAAAACTGCAAAACAAAAAACTGAAAATTTAAAAGCACACTTAGTTAACAGCCTTTTCCACACCACTCTTCAGCTTGTGCCCACCGTAGTATTTTGGTGTGACATTGTTTTGATGGAGCAGTGAAGGCAGCAGCAGACCCACTTCTCATGCCCCCGGGGGTAAGGAGAGGAGCAGTCTAACGCTAGCATTTCGCACTCCGTCAGCAGTCAAGGCCCTCACCCTCCACCCGAAAAAAAAACCCTGCGCTGGCCAATTATGAATATTCACTCTCTCTGAACGTAATTCTCTTGGACATGCCACTGTCCACCCAGATATTGTCATTGGTTCGGTCTGCTCTGTTTGGATTGTACAAGGACACACTTCATACCATTCCCAATCAGAATCCATTTGTGTAAACTATGAACTGTCCCAGAGTATTACCGAGGACACAGAGTTTTGCAAACATGGATCAGCCATCTTGATTTTGGTGTTCATTAAAGTAAATGTACTGGACAGATGCCATTTGAAGATACAGTAAAACTATTCTATGAGCTGCAATAGTGACCTTCAGCGACTTCTAAAACTATAACACATAAAACAAAACAAAAAAAAACTAATGCTAGTATTATTTAAACTCCATACGCCACTACAACCATCTGGGCAATTTCAGTCCTCTATTGAACTAAAGGTAAAAGGTAGCTTTTAGTTTGAAATCTACCACTACATGACATCACAAGGTGGAATAGAGCATTTTGGGCTTTGCAGAGGTAGACAAACTAATAATGCAAAAAACTCAAACGTGTGAATGAAACAAAACACAACTCCAGGTCTATATTTGAGGAGGTAACAATACATCAGTCAGTTTTGTGCAATTTGGGACTTTTAATTATTTTAAAGAACAGTTCTTCAATAGCTGCCTTTAATATGGCATCTGGGTGTGTTGCGTGCACAAGTAAAACTCTATTAAGATAATTGGCTTCCTGTTTAAGTGGATTGCTGTAATGTATTAGAAAACAAAGTGGGTTACGGAGCTCGTTGATAAACTTAGTTTTCTGCACAAAGTGATATGCAGCGTCTTGTGATAGGCCTATGTCTCACTCCTGAATGTATCCTGGGGCTGGTATATGCATTAAACATCACTGAATGTGTTTATTCTTTGGACCCATTGTTGGGAAGGAACTGAATACATGTAACAAGAATACATATTCAGTACAGTTACTTTTGAGTAACTGTATTCCAATACAATTACAGTGCAATTAAGCCTTCAAACTCTACATAATCAGTCAGAAAAATAGACAGTTCTGCTCTTGTGGCGATGCTTTAAAACATGAAAAAAGTGAAACAAATATAAAGCTGTTATTAATACCATGTTGCGTCTTTAGATTATAATTTAAATGCAACTTGATGTAAAAGTATTCTAAGTATTCAGAATACTATCCAGTACTCTGACTGGAACATGTAACACCTCAAAATACATTTTATTGTAGGCATTCAGTATTCTGTGTACATTTTCGAAGTATTCTTCCCATCACTGATTGGAGCCATTTACTATTATTATACTTCAGCTAAACCAGATACTTGGATAATTTGACCAACTTGAGTAAAACCTCCAGACTTAGGAAAATATTGTAGCCGGTAACCATGAGACAGGCATGCAGTATAAACAGTTGTTAAAATATTTCTGTGGCAACCATAAAATAATTAAGGACAGACAAAACAAACCATTTTTACACATGGCAAATGCATTTTGTCTGTAACTATATCTGTAGTAAAATGCATTTACTTTTATTTCAACTTGTAAACGCAGTATCTTGAATATAAGATACAATATTAAGACTTGAAATCTACTTTTGGTCAGGCCTACAACCTTTAGCATCTGTATTGGCGATAGCAGGACTGTTACTGTTTTCTACAATCAATGAATGAGGTCAGGCATGTCCACTTGGATGACAAGTATTTCTTTATTGTTTTACAGATAACATACTTCACAGGGTTACCTTAGAGCTCACATCTCCTGCAGCAGGAGAGTGAGGGGGAGATGGACAGACTTTATCAAGCACACATTGTAAACAACTGAGCAATATTTAAGTCTAAATGGCGTACCATAGAATAAGTGAGAGACAACAAAATGTACGTAAGTAAGAAGATGTGCCTCTTGCAAAGACAAAAAAGTTTTTTATTTTTACAAAACAAATAATGGTCACTGACATTTTTCTATGTTTTTTATGTGGCTGAGAGGTAGAATGGAGAATGGTTTCTTTATCATAACATTTTATCATGATGTGTGAAAACATTATGAGTGAGTAAGTAACCCCAGCCCTCTGAATAGAATGTGAAATCTGTACAAACATCTCCATCGATTACAATTTGAAACATTTTTGTATTTTTGTATCCCAAGTGTCCGACTGTAGAGAAGTGTTTTGGAGCGGTCTGGCTTTTGCTGTACCTCTCCATGAGGCGGGACAGCAAACTCCTCTGTGTAATACTGTGGATAGCAAGGTCAGTCCATGGTTCCTGTGTGTGGATGGGGCCAAGAGATGGACGAGATTCAGTTGGAAGTATCCGAATGGACGCTTCCGGGACCTTCTGTGGGCGATGTCACTGACGAAGGGGTTGGGGCATCCTGCCAGCCCCCGTTTGTCTGCAGACACATGACAGGCAAAATTAACAACAATGCACCACACATCACATTCACACATATATATATAAATGGTCAGAAACTTTGCTATCTATTTGAGTCCTAAGCCTGTAGATAACCCTAAAGTTAACTTGAAAATAAGTAACTAAACACCTTAATTACAAAGGTTGTAAAACGGTCACAGTTTCTTGCTACAAAATTCCCAAGAAAGGCCTAAATGATTGGACAGTATCTTAAAAAGATTGCATTTTTTGTCACTGTAACTATACATTGCTGTGTCAGGTCTAAAGATGTCTAAAACCACATTTCAGTGATACAGCAGCATTTTCATTTTTATTATTATTCATTGTGGAACCAGATTTTATTGTATATATTATATCATTTACATGAGATTAATATTGCTTTTGTTTAAATTGGGTTATGGGGTTAAAATGGGGTTCAATAATTAATACAATTTCATATCATGCCAACAGCTTTGTCAAAATACAATAATGATTACTTTTACCATTAGGTTTCTAAAAAACTTCAATTTGTTGTGATTTTCTGTATTTGATTCCAAACACAACAATAGCTACCGGAGCTGTCTACAGTTTCACTTCTAATGACAGATAAACAGCCTTGAATGAGCCTTTTAAAAAATCTACTTTGTTGTTCTGCTCAAAAGTGGGGACAGACTCTGGCATTTTTCTGAATATACACCCAAGATGGTTGATAAAAAGAATACATTATCACAATAAAAATAGGTCTTTAAATTGAAAGCCTCCTCAAATCGCAGTAAAAGGTTGACTAAAGACCATTACGGACATTAATTGCAATTTCCGTGCTATTAGTGCGAGCAGTGAACGTGCCGTGGCAGCCTCTCATTTCTAAACCCTGTTATTTTGCGTAAAGACTGTCTGTCATCTTACTCAGAAGCACAAGTGAAAGAAAAAAATGAAAGAAGAGAAAAAAAAAAAAACATTTCTCTAGGAAACGGCAACACCCACCAGCAATTTCCGGGGTGTAATTGCCGTTCAAGGATAAAAAGAGACGAGGTGAACCGTGTGAGCTCAGTCAGTAGATCTCGGCAAAGAAAAAATACTAGTGAGAGTGAATAAATATAAAATAGGTGCTGCAGAGGTGCTGCACTTCATTCATAGCGTGCTCAGAAAAAAGTCTTTTCATTATAAACAGTACAATGAAGCTAATATTATAGTAATTATATATTTTCACTTTTGTGCTTTAACTTGGAGAGGAATGTTTCACTCAGACTTGCTACGAAATTCAAGATGGTTATGGATAATAAAAAAGCAATGTTAAGTGAAAACAACACACACACACAAAAAATAACATTACCACTATAATTCATTTCAATCAATAAGAATTATACTGAACTTTCTCTGTTCGTTTGTAGCATTTCTTTGCAATTATGAAGGTCTAGTGTTTATCTAAAATGTTAGATATTGTGGTTGGCTTTAGGTCTATTATATATCCAGAGTTATTTTTTTTTCCTTGTTCCTGTAATCTAACTCACATAATGCTGCTACCACCTCAAAAACATGCCTGGAGTTGTGTTTTGTTTCACTCACACATGTCTGAGTAAATCTTTATTATTAGTCTGTCCGCATCTCCAAAGCTCAAAATGCTCTGTTCCACCATGTGATGTCATTTAGTGGTAGTTTTAAGGTTAACAGAGCTACTTTTCCATTTTGTTAAGTTTCAGCAATTTCAGGGCTGAAATTATACAAATGATTCTAGTAAAGGTGTATGGAGTTTAAAAGCACAGAGGAGCACTTCCTGTATTACCACATGACATCACAAGATGAAACAGAGAGCTTCCTGTTTGATAGAAGAACTCAGCCTACATATGCAGGGTTTGCATGTTTGTGTGAATGAAACAAAACATAACTGCAGGTATGTTTGTGATGAGGAAACAACATTATAACAGAGATCAGAAAATGGTGTAATATGGGCCCTGTAAACTTAATAATATATTGGTTGAGTTTTACAGATTTCACATATCCCACTGTTCTACATGCTTTTTCAGTTTGGGGGTGTTGGCGGTGCGGGGCTGTCAGTGCGACTGCCCCTGTGGATGAATGATCTGACCAATGTGCTTGGACTGCTAGCCCCAAAGCCGCGCTCCTCCTGTCCCTGTGACTGTCGTATCGATTCTGCTCAGCCCGGGACTGCTTGTCTGTGTGAATCTACATATGAACCCGCCTCCAGTAAGTCCCACCCTGACAGCTACACCTAGGCCCCGCCCCTTCCAACTGATGTGCGTATTTTTAGCAATTAGCAACTTTATTTTAAGTATGGTGGCGAGGAGAGAATGGTGTGATCGCCAGTCTCGGGGCCGGTGTTTTGGAGGCTAGATGACATCTGCGTCCTTGTTGCTGTCGACTGCAGGTGCCTCGCTAACACTAATATCCCGCGACAGGCTCGGAGCATGTCCAGATCCTGCCTCATTGCCTGCCACCCAGGGCACGACCCTGACAGGGGGGGTGCAAGAGCCTGGACTGATGCCCAACACCAAATTTCTGCTAAATGGCATCACAGAATCATATAGGATAGTGTCTTTTTTCCACTAAAGATGAAAAAGTTTGTGTTATGATCTTGTTATGCCTTCTAAAGAACATATATTTTCGCCATGCAGTTGTGACAAACATGACTGGTTCCAACCCTGACATTCAAATGCATTTACTCAAATTCAATATAATTTAAATCAAATGTTCTCATGAATTATCTACTAATTATAACATTATAATGAACAAGTACTGTGTTTTTCGGACTATAAGGTGCACCGGATGATAAGGCACTATATCTGTAATGTTGAATTCTCTCATCTATTTTCATACATAAGGCAGACCAGTCGAATTTTGAGAAAATTAAAGGATTTTAGTAAGTGTGTGTAAGTGAAAAACATTGTACAATTTGATCCAAATTTGTCTAAATAGAAAGAATTATTTACTCAGATAGTGATACATTTCAATGTACGTCTGCTAAATAGTAGGTTAAGTCAAATGCTTTTGGTTAAATCAGTCAGTAGTGTCAACCAAATGTTTTCGACAAATTACTTTATTAGGATTATAATAATATATATGGACCACTGCAGAAAAGACGAGTGCATGAAGTGAGTGGAGCTTTGAGCGTGTCTGGACAGTTTAATCTGCCTTTGCACTTATGAAGATTTTGTTTACTGGTGAGTATTTACAGTGGTTGTTGGAAAAGATCTTAATAAAAGATTTTTTTTTAGCTCAGAGCTTGTATGCATAGTACTTTAGTAACTGTAATTTCAGTAAATAAACAAGCGTCTGTCATGGATTTGATAGTCTGGCTGTGTAATATATGGTTTTACATCACTAGCTCTGCCCAGATGCAGTAGACTCCATGTCTGTAGCAGTGAGAAAGCGTGTTTACAGCTCTTACGTTGATGCCCTGTGGACTGTACATCTGGCTGGCTGCGAGGCTGTCACTGTATCCTCCGGTCTGGCTGATAACATGGCGAAGGGTATCCACCTGGAACAAGAGGGACACATAAACAAAGGGTCTGGTCACACTAGCGCTCGGACTAAACAAAGAAAGCCTCGCACACGAAAGGTCAGTGTGATAGAGAAAGGGTGCCACAAACCGGAAAAGGTTACAAACACAATCCGCTATGATTTGGCTCCTTATACAAGTGTGATAAGAGACAATGCAAAATAACACAATGAATCTAATTAGGCAGATCTTCCTCCATGTTTACTAGCTGAATGAAATGAAGGCTCTAAACACAAGGCTTGGGCTTAAATTGCTGGGTTAGCATAGATCATATTTCTCTTATTTTAAATAGGGCTTTGTAGTAACATGGAAACAATGAAAACTAACTATACTACACCTATATGCAGTGAAGGAAAGAATACTTTGAAAATGTATTTAGTTACTGAATACCTGTATTAAAATGTATTTTTAAATGTATTCTGTTACATAAGCCAATCAGAGCATTGTATTCTGAATACTCATAATACTTTCACATCAAGATACATTTAAATTATTAGAGTAGACTGATGTATATTAGAGTAGATGATGCGACATATTAGAGTAGACGATGCGACAAAAAACTTTTTTAAAGCATAGTAAATCACACATGCTCACCACAAGAGCAGAGTTGTCTATTTTTCTCATTGATAATGTGCAGTTTGAAGCCTAAATTACATGATCAAATACCATAAAATATTCCTTTAATTTTAGAAAAGTAACTTCAGTCAATTCTGAACGCTACAAAATGAAAAAGCAACTGTACCAGAACACATTTAAAGAAAAGAAGTATTCAGAATATACATATTCTCAGTACATGTATTCATTTACTTCTCAACACTGCTTAAATATTAGTAAGGTTAGCCTCAATGTCCTAACAGTTGTGCAATGGTAAACATGTAGCAACCTTACCTAATATAAAAAGAAAATAGGAAAATATAATAATGTGTAACTTGAAAAAGGTTTTAAAAGAAGAAAAAGGTTTTCTTGCATGTCAATTTAACTAAGAAAATGTATCTATTTTACCAGGCTAATCTGACACAAGAAGAAACACAGTGTTCAGTATATATACCTGCCATATTGTTTTACAGCAGTTCAAACCTACACAATCACTTCTTTTAAATTCACAGCGAGGTCACGCATTTAGAAACTAACCCTTCAGAAACAACACAAGTCTAAATATTTAAGGCCCAACCCTGAGGACCTCCGTCTCTCCCCCTATAAGCAACGTCCCTGCTACATATTCATGAAGCATCCTAAAGCGTTTGTGAAGAACTGATCTGAATAGAAAGAGGTGTGGACGGGAAGACTCTGGTGCCAAAAGCAGAGGACATGACCACGGGAGATGATTTCTTAATGTTTGGTGTGAGTTTTAACACTCGATATCGCAGCTATGGCCCTCTCTGTCCACTGAGGCAAGGTCAGAGGAGTATGGGGCACCAGTGGCTATGTGAAATCCCGTCACGCTGCTGATAAGTGCTGTACCGGCTCCAAAAGTGTCCGCCGACGTCTACTCAGGGATTTGACAATGGGGAAATGGGAGGCTTAAGGCACTCTTTACCCTTTGTGTGACTGCGGAGGTCAACTTCTTCTGTTTATCGTACTTCCCAGACTGACCAGAGCAGAGACATTATTACATGCAGGGAATATTAGGCTAAGCGTTCTCACTGTGGGCTGAAAAGTGAGCCCCCTGGTAAGGAGTGACATTTGGAAAAAATGGAGAGAAATTGCATCAATTGACTTTTTATTCACTGACGGTAACTGTTATTTATTCATAAAACTACAACCTGAAAAGGGAATACAAGTAGAAATGAGCATGTATTTGGTATAATTGACAGACTTTTTGTAAATTTACCATAAACTGCACCTGTAGTGATGGCATACTATTAAAGATCACTATATTGGCAAAAATCTTTGATTGAAAAGTAGGGCTTGGTATCAAAATAAGTCAGCTGTGTACTATATGCATCTAATAATGACCAGTTTCATTAATGTCCAAGAATCAGAAAGTGCGCGATTAGCATGCTACTTGTTGCTGTCATTACAGTGACAGAGCAAAACTCTGCTCTGGTCACTGACAGTTGTGAAAAGCTCGTATAAACTCATTGTAGTGAATAATTAGGATGCTAGGAAAGCATGAGGTAAGTGAGGCACAAATAGACTGAATGAGAACTGAGCAAAAATAAAAATCAGTATGATTAATAATCATCTAAAGCAGCTTTTTGTTAATATTTTCTGAATAAAAATAAACTACATATTTTGTATGTTGGTGCTGAAGACAATTTTACATCATATATATCACAGGCTAAGCTTTCGTACCTGGGATTGAATGTTGGCCCCCACTTGCCCCCCTTGGTATGAGTCCCCATTGAGGGACTGCACACTCATGAACAAATCTCCGGAGTTTGACATGTTAAAAGAGCCAGCAGAACCTGAAAAGACATGGAGGTTTGGAGGAGAAGAGGAGAGAGGACAGAGTTAGAAAAGTCATGCAAAGCAAAGGGGTTAGCTCACTACATTTGTACATTACAGTGGAAAAGGGTATAGGAACAGCCAATACAAGATGATAAAACAGCCCTGTTAAAAAGCGCTTATGGATTGTTTTGTTAAAGCAGTAAGCAAACAATAATTGATTGCAGGAAGGCTCGAAGAATAGTCTTTGTCCTGTAATGTACCGCAGCTCCCCAGATGTAAAGAACAGCATGGTTAACTTGATTTCAACACCCGCTTCCTAATCCAATACAGTTGAAGAAGTCTCTATATGACAAAAGACTTGGCTTGGCCTCGGACCTGCTTAATGGCATGCACCAGGTCAACCGGACAAGAGGCAGGAAAAATTAGCGTCTGCAAGAGCAAAAGGTCAATAACCCAGTGAAAGAGAGAGAGGTAGACGGAAAATGGAAAATATATCTAAGAAATCCAATAGAGATGTAGGCTACTGTTAGGAAAATTACGGGCCGCCGACGAGCCCCAGAGACACAGTTCTTGAGTTGGAGCCCAAAATCCCATTTGTAAAGTATAGTGCTAATGTACAGTGCACTCAACTAAAATTGGTATCCTTGATGCTGTGTAGGTTTATATTGTGAAGACTTACTGACCCTGAACTTACTGAAGTTGCAACTAACTCCAAAATTATTTGGTAGATTTCTGAACAACCTTTTCAGACAGATACATTAAATATACATTTTCTTAATACCGGGCCTACTGAGTATTGGAAATGGTTAATGGTTGGAATGAATTACATTTACCTTTTAAAATTTATTTATAGCACCAATGTGTAACTTTCTGGAGGCATGTCACCTGCATGATTCCATGAAAGAGCACTTCTCCATTGAGATATACTGCCATACTGTGGAATATTATAACCAAACAAACAAAAGGCCCTCCTCCAGTCCAAGAAGAGTTTGTTTTATGGAGATGCAAGCCCTCTCACAGCTTTTATCTTAGTCAATTATTGGCTGAAAAGTTAAACAATAGGACTTTAATGAACAACAGACGCATTTTTGAGTAAAGGCTAAAGAACACTATTTATTTCATGTTTGCCCAAGTTACCATATGCAATATACTGTTGGGATTGGGAGTCAGTGAGGAGCTCCAAACATATGTGTTCTTGAATTGGAGCCCCATAAACCAGTATAAGTAGTAGTAGTAGTAATAATAATAATATTAGGAGTAGTATTTATGAAGTTTGGTTTCAATTCACTGACTGGGACTCACCTGCTGAATTGGGAGTGGAGGGGGAGTTGGCCTGGCTGCCGTGAGCTGACACGTTGGTTGCGTTCACTGCGGTCCTTGCTGCGTACATGTTGGCCTCCTCTTGGAATTTGCCAATGTTTTTCTTGTATCGGATTCTCTTGTTCCCAAACCAGTTGGATACCTGGGAAAATACAAGTTACAAATACAAGTATATAAGACAACTGCACATAGCTATTAAACACCACAAGTTCTCTATTTGGAGACATATTATGCATTAAAAGTATACACACTAGTTTAGCATTTTGAGTAGAGGAGTATTATGCCCTGACTGTTCTCTATTCTGACTTTATCTGC
The DNA here is from genome assembly GCF_026225935.1 of Boleophthalmus pectinirostris. Classification (NCBI taxonomy): domain Eukaryota; kingdom Metazoa; phylum Chordata; class Actinopteri; order Gobiiformes; family Gobiidae; genus Boleophthalmus; species Boleophthalmus pectinirostris. The sequence continues at coordinate 13,168,239 of NW_026571095.1, forward strand.
TGTTTGAAAGATGATTTCTCTTGTGCAGATAACCTTTCTTATCATCTTATCATATTGGCATTTAAATTCATCTGTGCAAGGCTGGAAACCTAATAGGTGCATGCGAAAATAGTTAGACACTACTGAAAATCTTAGTAGCTGCCATCAATGCAAATACAATGAAATAAGATAAGATAATGTTAAACAAAGTTTGGAAGTTAGCTCTTATATACCTGTGAGACGGTGATGCCGCACTTCTTGGCCAACTCCTCTTTGGCCTCCTCGCTGGGGTACGGGTTACTGAGGTGGGAGTAAAAGTACTCGTTTAGGATCTCTGTCGCCTGTTTGTTGAAGTTTCTCCTCTTTCGCCTGGAAAAATATAACAATTAGAAAAATACCATTACATTTCCAGACCATGAATTCTGTCTGGACAAAGAAATATACTAGCATTTGGCTCGTTTGCTGGGATTAATGTCAAGTCCTGACCTAAAGGTGGACAATTTTGTTAAAAAATAAATATCTCATTATTTTTTTACATATATATTTTTTTTATTCTCTTGATAACAAATACCATATCACATATGTGTAATCCATTAGAAATGTGCTTCACATATCACAAAATATGAAAGGACTACGTTAAAATACACATAGGTGTAGAGGTGGTTGAAATTGACAAAAAACTAATATCTCAATAATAATACACATACACTATTTTGTCAATCTGACAGAAATGTGTCTTTAGTTTAAAGTTGAGATTTAATTATCAGCCAAATGTGAAATTATTGTAAAATAACCCATATCACTACAGAAATATTATATTATATAAATACTTTTGACCTTATTTAGAAGTTTACGACATAAGTAGAAACTTTTTTTTTCCATTTTCATTTTTAATGAGCTCTTTTTATGGCATTTTTACTATAAAAGTTTGCTTGATAATCACATTTTATATATTTTGATATCCTCTTTATATGGAAGACAATTTAGCTTCTTTAACTTCTAATAAAAAGTTAGTTATTTAGTTACTCTTCTTATTAAGAAAAGGTTATTGTTTAATGTAAACGATTCCTATATGATGACAATATATCACCCCACAAACATTGTTTTTGTTGTTCCACTGCACAAACCTGGCGTCGAGGAAGCGTGAACGCAGGATCATGACGGCCTCGCAGGTGCTCTGCTTCAGCTGCATCTGGATGGAGCTGAACTTGCGGTGGATGATGCTGACCATGCGCTCGATCTCTTTGGGCGAGATGGGCCGAGTGCGCGACTGCTCCCTCAGCAGGTTCATCACATGGGTGGTGAACTCATTGCACGCCTGGAAGCACACATAGACATGACTCACACGTGGAATATAACTATCACGCAGCCGAGAACAAAGGGGTGAAATTAGATTGTGGCGAGCGGTCGGCTTGGTCTGGTAGGTGCTATACACTCACAGTATTACAGAGTTTTAAGAAAGAAGCAGTGGTCTGGACCGCCATAACCAAAATTATGGAGAGAGTGATTTTTTTCTCTCTCTCTCTTGAAAGTGAATTGTGAATCTGTGAACAGCAAGACCGCAACATGTCATCTATGCTGGAGGCTTTGGGCCAATCACATGCTCAGCCAACCCAATTAAATATCAACAAAGAAGACCTTTAAATGGTTTTCTATGAAGAAGCAGCTAGAACACACTGTATTTGCACTAGTTATCTCATGGCAAAAAAAAAATGCTAATGAGGTCAATAACAAGAGTTTAATTGATGGATTTAAACTGGTTCTTATCATCATGCATTTTAAACAATACAAGGCACATTTTCAGTCTTTTCTATGCTGTGGTTAGTTTCTAAATGGAGACGATTGTGCATATTTGTTGATTTATTTTTGGGCCTGTAGGCTTTATTACATAAGACAGTAATCAGTGATAAATGGGAGTTAAGAATGTCGCAGAGCAATAGAGCAGCTTCAACTGTGCATATTTAAAGGGCCCATATTATGCTATTTTCTCATCTATATTATAATGTTGTTTCCTTGTCAAAAACATACCTAGAGTTGTGTTTTGTTTCATTCACAGTTTAGCACACAAAAAGTTTAACACACAAACCCTGCATATGTAGGCTGAATTCTTCTCTCAAACAGAAAAGATTCTGTTCTACCTTTTGATGTCATGTGGTACTACAGTGAGTGCTCCACTGTCTTTTTAAAAACCACACACCTTCATTAGAATCATCTGGATAATTTGAGCCCTGGAAATTCTAATCTCTAGTGAACAAAAAGTAAACGGCAGCTGTTAACTTGAAAACGACTGCTTCATGACATCACAAGGTGGAATAGAGCATTTTGAGCTTTGGAGATGTTGACAGTTTAGGTAACAGCATTATAACATGGCTAAAAGCTCACAAGAGTCAATTTTGTGTAATATAGCACCTTTAACAGTGAAAAGTCAACTCTCTCTAGCAGCATGTGATGTCAATTTGATCATTTCTGAACAATTACAACACATTACTATGACCTATAAATGTGACTAGATATGGATGAAGAATCAATTTAAAGAGCTTTAGGCCTAGGTCCAGTCAGGAGCACAGTGAGCAATCTGCGCTTTCTAAATGGTAGCAGGAGACAGCCGTGTGTGACACCAAACAAATGGCGCTGGTGTCATACAGAGGAGGCAGCACGACTCGCGGTGCTCTGAATATTAAAGACGGCTCTTCAATAGAAACGAAAATGTGACAAGAGAAGAGAAATCTGAAATGACAGGCAGCTTTCAGCCCCGTTCACGTTCAAGAGGTTTAAACTGTCTTTTCACTCCATCTCTCAGTCTAGCTCATTCTCCCTGTGTCTGAATCAGTCACCAGATATGACTGCATTCAGAGTCAAGGTGTCTGTTGCTTGTCAACACCAGGGTTACGTCAGTCAAAGTGATGCAGCGTCGCCGCCGTTCTGCTTGTACACACTGGCGGCAGACACTACTCACTCACTCATAGACGAGGTGTGCCGGAGCAGTGACACACAAATGCTCAGGTGTGTATTGACGCTGACAGTTAGCGATGACTGGCCTTCCCGCGCCGAGGATGACAAACCCAGAATGCCGCCACTTCCGACGGAATGACAAGACGTTACAGTGTTTGGGAACGAGCCGAGGTGTGACTGAGATAATGGCGGATCACAAGCGGGAGATGGTATCATGCATAGGAGCTACGATTGTGTTGAGTTGGCCTTTGAAAGCCTATTAAGAGGATTTGATATAAAACGAGCAAGGGAAGTTTAACAACCATGGCCAGATATTTGTTTACAAAGAAAGCAACTATTTTAGGAGTCACAAGCATTTATGTCAAGATGGTTCATCAAAAAATCCAGTAATTATGTAAATAGCCTTGTAGCATGCTAAATAAGAATTTAAACATGCTTTATTATATATTGTTTACTTCTAACAGCCTTGCCATTATGTTCCCTAATCAAAAACATGCCTGGAGGTGAGTTCAGATGTGTGTTGATTTTGAATTATTTTTTATTTCTAGCATCAGCATCAAGCAAAGCTTGGTTCTCATCACAGAGGTAATCTAGGCTGGTTTCTACATCTATATTGTTTCGGTGCCGGTTAATGAATCATAACTAGAATACTATGATGACTAATTAGAAACATTTTCTTATTATAAATCATGTTGGAAAACATGCAGTGGTGTTCTGGAGCTGACCAATGCTGTTTTGTAAACATAAAGAATATGATTATCATAGCACTCCATTAAACATTGTAAATGTACAGTATATTGTGAGTCTAAAAGGTAAAAATAATAAATTTTACATGAGTGAAGACCTGCTCATATTTCTCCAGCTCTGTGTGGTAGATTTGCCGGATCTGCGACAGCTTGGCCCTGTAGTCTGAGTGCTCTGCTGAGTTGTCTGCGCCCACTCCTCCGGTGGCAGCTGCGGCCGCCGCTGCTGCTGCGGACCCGCCCCCTTTCTCCGGGCCGGCCACGCCCTCTGCCAGCAGCATGTTGTCCAATCGCATCAGCTGAGGGTCTGGAGGCTCCTCCTCCTGGGCACCGCGGATACTGAGCACTGTAACAGACAGAGGAAAAAAATACTATTAAGAATACTAGCCCAAAAGACATCTAGTATTTCAGGATTTCATAGAGGACACATGAAATGAACAGATGATCTTGCCTACTGTGATCAGTTATATACTTCTCAATGTCTATTTTAAGCAGCTATCACGGTCAATTAAGCAAACTAAAAATTATATAACTTTAAAGCATGTAAACAATGCAGAGCACACAGCCCTGAAACACCCTATGGCTTGTTACTGATTGAGTGTGACTAAAGGCTAACAATATAGAGTTTTTTGTTGTTTTTTTAAGGTCAACCCAATATTTCAGTTTACTGTCTTCCTAATGTCTATAGAAACCAATGCTGCAAAAGCGAACAGCAGCTCAGCCAGACATTCCAACCAAAAAATCGGAACTTCCAAATTTAGCTTGCTCTCTAAGTTTCTCCAAATCCACACAGCAGCATAGCCTACTACTCCCTGCAGAAATATTCACAATCCTGTCATCTTAATTTAGCGCGCCCCCGGATCCCTTTACTCCTGACAAAGAGCTGCTTCTGTAATGTTTAGAGGGTTTAATCGCACACAGCCTCGCACTCAGCCCACAGGCAACGCAGGCAATCCACACTCCACCACTCACTTCTCATCATGCCCAAAATGACGTCCAATCGGCACCAAGACAGCCCTGACAGAGCATGGTTTCAAGCCCACTGTAATTCACTGTCAACAAAAAGTGGGCGTACTGTCACTTAATCAAATCCGAGCTGTTTTTAAGTTTATTTTAAGGAACAATGCGTAGGTCTGTCATGATAAATCCTGTATCGACTTCAGTATATGAACGCTGGGACAATATATTTTGGGGCTCAATATTTAATGTGTCTAAGTTTTCCTTGTAAAAAGTGGAAAGATGTTGGATAAATTTGCAGTAAGGTTTGAGTTGTCAATAGTTGAATGGCTAACTTACATATCTAAATATTGGTTCAATTAGATTTTTATTTGTTGCAGCTCAGGCCTTTTGAATGGTACTGTCTATCTAAAAATGGTTTCCTGGGGTTATCTTGCATTATTGTTATTAAGGAACAGTGTATTGGCTATATATATTATTGGTGAAGACTAGTGGCATTATGGTTGCCCTGCCTTTTCCAACCACCAGAAGGCTCTCTTGGTACAAAGGTGCTGGAGATAGTAAGCCAGGTGGAGGTCTAAGATGTATTCGCTGTCTTCAAGGACAAAACCAAAGCTCCGTCATTTGAGTAACTAACAAATCCTTAATGCAATTGTGCCATGTAAATATGTAACTATGACAACAATTTATACGTGATGACCATGTAAGGTCGCACCAGCTCACGACCTTTCCGCTGAGGTCCAGGTGGATTCTTGTATAGTCCACCATATTTTTTTTCCCTTTCCATTCTATTCTGCCTCCTTCTTCTTCCTCTCCTCCAGCAATAACATCATCCATTCCCATCACCCCCCAGCCACCCACCCACCCCAACACGTGAGCAAGCGCAGCTCAAGAGAGGCAAATGTCAATGGCTATCAGACGGTTGGAAAAGGTCAGGAGTTCACGTGGGGGGTGGAGGAGGAGCGGGTGGGGGTTAGGGATTTAGAGGGCATGGGCGTCTACACTACACCCAGCACCATGGAAGAATCTATCTTTCACCAGTGAAAAATGATAATATGATTCTGACAAAATAGTGGCACGTTCCAACTACAGGGAGAAGTCTAATGAGCCCGAGCTTGATTTATTCATCTAGCGGCAAGTCCCCGAGTGCACAACTAAAAGCATGAAATGGATTAAATAAATACAATTAATAAGGAAAATCTAACAATTCAGTTCACTGGTGGCATAATTACCCCGAACCGTGGCCATCAGCCTTTATTTATTTGCGTTCGGTAATAGCAATGAAATCGATTGGACCTTCAATGCCAGTCCGACCGCTCATTGTGAACTCTGCAACCAAAGACTATGCATTATCATAATCACCTGACAGCCCAAAGTGCCTCCGATTACTATTCATCTCCCCACACTAGCATAACACCAGCTTTGATAAAACACACTTTCTCTGTTCTATTGTTGCAACATTTGAGTTCAGGCGGGCTTCCCTTACAGACGCTCACAGATAAGTATCTATAAAAGGAAGACGGCCATCATCTCATCTTGATCATTACTGACAGACTTAATTGAACAATGAGAGGACGCTTCTCCCCCCTTTGTCGCTTCCTCCCTCCTCCATCCTTCCTTCCTTCTTGCCTCTTTGTGCATGTTCTTGTATAATTCCATCACCAAGACGTGGTCCAAAAAGGCTAGAATAAATGAATAAAATTTCTGGAGCTTTAATAATGAATGGGAATCGAAGAACATGCTTTTGTTTGCTTATTGGGGAGATTAATTTTGTGCGATGCTTCCTTAAGGGCCCGCTGATGCCCATAGCCGCCGCCTGCTGTTTGCAGACAACAGGAGTGTAAATAAACATGACGATTAAGCCACCCACTCATCGAAGAGGAATCAAAGAGCACACACGCACGCACACACAATGCAAGCAGCCAGGCGTGTGCGCGCATAGGCACATAACACGCATTGGCAGACTACCCCAGCTCCCAGCCTGGTGCCCTGTGAGTGCTTTAAATGAAAACATGTTTAATTAATGATGTTGAAGTATTCTGTCACAATTAGGAAGATTTACGGACAAACAAGGCAGCGGTGATATCCCTGACAGCCATGATGAAAGTTTAGCCCTCCTGCCTCTGACTGGCAGCTCGCAGCCTGAGCTGGACTGGATCCATTTCCCATCAATACAGTAATGCAATCCACAGTGCAGCAGCAGCAGTAGCACTAGCCCGGTGGTGTGTCCTTCCTGTCGCTAGCGTCCACATCACATGACCCCTGAGAGGGCCAGGCAGCGGCTGCACTCCCTATTGATTGTGTGGGCACACGTCATCTAGGATTTCAGCAGTTAATAAATCAGGGCCGCTCCGACAGCAGTATGTGTGTGTGTGAGTGTGTGTGTGTGTTTGGGGGGCCTGTCAGGGAGCAGTCAGCGCGAGTGAAAGCGACAGCCACATGATAATGTAACATCACCACCATTCATCCCTGCCACGCAGCATTCTCCCACAAAACAACAACAACCTAGAACCTGAAAAAAGCAGTGTGATTTACAGCAGACATGACAAGTATCACTAATACAAGCGCCTCCCAGCAGCGCCTTCACAGGCCTGGCACCCAGCACTCATCTGCATGTGAGACCAGCCTCAGCTCAGGACCCAAACAGCAGAGCTAAAGCCATAACCATTACCAACAATGCTCAAGCAGCATTATGCTTATTTAATTTAGGTGGCCATTTCTGCTGAATGGAGTTTGGACTGTAATGACATCATTATGATATTGCTAATCACAGCTCACAATAAAACCAGCACTATAAAATATATTGGTGTAGTCTCACATCACTACAAAGAAAAGCACCTACAAGAGGAATTATAAAACCATTCTACTAATGTTTTTATACACAAATTAGTTAATAACATAAAAGATTACATTAATATATCAACGCAATACAGGCAGCACTGCTTGCTTAGATATATAAACAACATATATACCAATGTTTTTACACTTTACAGAATCAATTTATTAGAATATTATAATAGTATTAGTTTTTTCTTTGCACAATTAAAAAGGCCATAAGAGGCAACAAGCTGACAGCAGAAAGCCTGATTTGTTGCGTGAATCTGAACTCAGGGGAAACTTTGTGTGTCCCAAAACGTTTCCTTCCATCAGCGGATAATGGGCCCTGTACAGCCCCAGCACACAAGGGCAGAGCCATAAAACTGCACCAAAACAGCTTTATGTTTTATCAGCCAAATATCACGTGAGGACGAGCGCACCTGTGTTGTAGGGAGAGGGGGGTACACCAAGGACAAGGAAAAACACCAAAGAAGCACAGGAGGGACAGGGGGGTGACGTGGACCGCTCAGCCAGCAGAGAGGAGAGTGATGGAGGCAGAATGAAAGGCGAAAAATAGAAATGGAATAGGAAAGCGAGGTGTCAATTAAAAAAATGAACCCGGGTGCATTTGGGCGGTGACAGCTGGTGGGAGACGAGCTGACAGGCTTCACATTAGGCGGATTTGGTGGCCGCTCCCCTCGTCCCCTCCCTCTCCTCCCTCTCTCTCCTCCCTCTCTCTCCTCTCTCCACTGGCGACTTCTCTCTTGCGGCAGTGGCAAAGAAAGCCCAGGCAAGAAGAACTCAGCTTGGTATTTTTCAGAACAAGTTCCCCCCGCAGCTACTCCTAATAACGGTAATTATCGTCATCATTGGAGGCTTAAGCAGGCCAGTTTGCGGCCTGAGGGTCTGGCCTGATAATGAGGCAAAGCCAGCGCTAGAGGAAAAGACCATTCTGAACACCGCCCCGCCACCAACGCACAGCAATCCCCGCTTCAAAAGCTTCATTAAAATAATTCATTATTGCAAATAGGCAATACATTAGCCCCCTGGTTGTCAGTCTTTCTTAAGGTGTCCTAAAAATATATATCTTTGTGATTGAATGAAACTCCTGCATCGCCTGTACAATGTCCCTAGCTCCAGGCACCAGCACTGTGCACTAAGGCAGTGGAGCAGTGGAGAAGTCATGAGCCGGCAGCGTGGAGAGACATTTAGTGCTCATGTGGAAAAGAACCAGCAAGAATTCTATAATGAATACAGCCCAGCCAAATGAGACCTAATTCCACTGTTACAATTAAACAATATGCTGTCAAGTAGACTGGAGATCACAAGAGTTTGCATTTAGCTAAGTCCACAATCATTTCAACATTTTTTGAGAACAAACAAATAATAAGAAAATAATGTACAGTATGCATGCAATATTAATGTTAAAGGGGCACAGCGCTTGCGTGACAGTGCCATCTCTCCAGTTCCTTGTATATTACATATACAGGAAATGTCGATATTAAGTGATTAGGATGGCATTGTCAGGCAAGCACACTGCAACCTTTCTGGTGGAGGGTGCTCTACCTGCTTGTCTCCATGGAGAAGTTACTGCTTTGCCTGAAATGTTCCATGGTATGACATTAAACATATCCATCTAGCATTTATTCATTACAGGTGTTTCTGTTGCTCAAAAATACATTACTGTAATTTTCGGGCTATAAGCCACTACTTTTTTCTCACACTTTGCGATGCAAACATGCATGGATGAATTATTTGTTTATCAACACAGTGGATGTGCGCGCAGCCTGAGTGCATGAAGCGTCACTGTCTGTGCAGCTAGCGCTGTTGTTAGAGCACTAAACCAGTTTATCGCCGTGTGATAAAATAAGTCAGGATGCTAAATGAACATTAGTGAGTGGGATACATCTTAATGTCCCATATGCGTTAAATGCAGGAAGAAACGTCTCAAACTTCAGTGGCCGAACATTCACTCATACCTGATTGATACAACTAGCCTAGTTCCCGGGAGTACCTGAAATCTGATAAAGTCCTACAAGACACTGACATGATACCAGACAGGACAGCGGCTCTTTCTGCAGGAGACATGTGCAGCAGAGCGAAGTGACATAGTCTGATAATCCTGTTGTAATACTGTCGTTTTACTGCTGTATTACAGGCTCTGTTTGGAAAAAGTATGTACCAGTATTTAATTAAAACATTTTAAAATCTTTCTGTGTACCATCTTTCTGTGTAAATATCTCAAGTTACTTAAAAAAGTGCAGCCTATATACTGTATGTACATTTTTTTTCTTTTAAAATTTAATTGATACTGCTCAACAGTCTGGAAATTACGGTAATTCCTTCCGTGAATAAGGGTGACTCTCCACAGATCTGAATTGTAATGTAGTGTAATGCTGTACCCTGCTTGTCTTCCTTGTTCCTTGTTATAGTTAGTTTAATGTATACTGTGGAACATTCTAGACAAAGCAATACCATTTCCCTGGAGACAAGCAAGTGGTGGAGCCTCCTTTAGAAATGTTACGCAGTGCACCTTTAAGGTACACTTTGTTGTCCTTGTAGAAAAAATAGTACCCATTTGTGCATGGTTTAGGCTGATGGGAGGCCTAAAGAGGACACCATGCAAACTACACACAGAAAGACCCCGCTCCATGTTTAATATACACAAAAATAACCTCTATATAACCAAATAGTATCATTCCATTTCTGACACATGCTTTCCCCTAATAGAGCCACTGACAGATGACAGGAGCAGCGATGTTGTCCCGTGCAACAGTTGGCGAGGAGGTGATGTGTGAAGCTTTGGGGGGAGGCTGGGGAGGAGGCAGCCGATGGTCCATGACAGTTAGCATGCAGCCTGGCCCTATACACGAGCCCCCACTGCACCGGGACGATCCCATATAACACAAGGTCCAGCCCTGCACCGCTCCTCCGCTGCTCCCTCGCTCCCCCGCGCTGTGTGTTCCGGAGCATGGCACGTTTCATAAGGCGCCGCTCTTTGACTGCTGACGAGTTTATGCTGTGGTAATTAACAGTAATTAATCCTTAATTACAGCAATTAGCAGAGTCGCAGTAAATTAAGCCACATCTGGAAGCAGGGGAGAAGGGGGTAGTAGAGGGGAGATTGTTTAAGGGGCTTGGAGGGACAGGGACAGGGGTGTATCCTTGGTATAGGATGCTCTGTTGGGGGGATATGACGGGTGAGTGGAGATTGCGAGATGGGGTGAAAGGATAAAGGCAATGTAAGAGGATGCTGGTTTCGGGACAAAATAGTTACATCGCGCAGAGGAAGGGTCCCTTAAGCTGCTATGCAAGGACACCTACCATATGGCACAGACAAGAGAGCCTGTGGTTCTGCCTGGCTGTGCATGGCTACACTCGAAAACACCGCAAAGATGGTTTAGAAAAAATAAGAACAGTTTTCCTATCCATGGGTTTTAGAATGGTGAAAAATTAGGACTGTTGTCATAGGAAATAGTATATCTTCTGACTGGTGAAATGTCATCAAAACATTGCCAATACATGGGTAACTGAAACTCATGATTCGTTTTGTTCATGTTCTACCATTTTTAGATAGACAGTACCGTTTTGTTCATATTCAACAGTCTACCTTACTGGTTGACAAGTCAGAATATTTTGTAACTGTAAAATTGCACTTTTGTTGAATTTGTTTATAGTTAATATCTCTGCAGTTACTGGGCCTATCCACATGAAACAAAAACTGGTACAAAGTTCATTGTCTTTGGTTTCAGCATATAAAAAAGTGAATTTATGGTAATAATATCAGAAAATTGTGCTAATTTTCAACCCCAAATACATAATGGTAGTCAGCTTAAAATGAATTAATTTAGACCATAAGATTAATGTCAAATTTGTATTGGCATTCCCTAACAAATATGTTGGATTTGTTTGTATATAAAACGGTGACCCTCCAAAGTTCATGTATCCCGATCAAGGTCAGCTGTATTTTTTCCACTCTGTAAATAGCAGTATCTACAAAGCCACTGTCTATCATTTTTAGCCAGAGCCACATGCTAAAATCCAGCCCATCCCCTACTATTAAAAATCATTCAATAGATTTTTCCCATGATGCATTTCACCTCCCCTGGGAGCAGTAGGTTTGTTGATGACAGTGCTGCTCTTGTAGGGCTGAAGTGGTCAGTGAGTGCTTTGAATGGCATGATAATGATGTTAGCTATATACCCAAGCTTTTCTCAAAATAGATATGATCCTATTGTCTTGTCTAAATATAGAAGGGAGCTAAAGTAAGCATCTGTAAAAGCAGTCTCCAAGCAGGTCAGCGTTACAAGAAACGTCACAAGGTATAGACTTAGAAATAGACAGATAAATAATTGAATACTTTTTTTCTAACTCTACACAACTGGCAGTGATCTATGTATCCATACTGGTGTATACAGGCCAGTGGACGGGGAGGACAAAGGGGTCTGTTGTCCAGAGTCACAGGGTTTTACAAGCCCAGAATTTGTCCGTCTTTCTTTTAATTTATATTAGAGGGGGACCCATGTGTGGCTTCTTGCCCCGGGCCCCCAAATTTCTGTCGACGAGTCTGGGTGTATACACAGACACATACACACACATATATAAGATAAGATAACGGAACTTCTTCTAACTATTCTAATTACCAAACACACCAAAGTTTACTTCCTCCGGCTCGTCACAAGTTCAGATCACACAGCAGTAAACACATAAAGGGTTTGTGTAGTCCCATGACCAATGAATCGAAAAGTACATCATTATTCATCCCCACTGAATTTTCTAAAGCTTACTTGTTATTATGTATACAAAAACTGAAACATAGAAAAAGCAATACATTAATCTTTACTTACAGAGCTCTTCACAACACTTAAGGTGACAAAAGTGCTTTCCAGTTATATCAAAACAAAAAACTGTATTAAAGAAAATTGGTTAAATAGTTACAAGTTACAAATCTGTTAAAATGCAAGCCTCTACTTTGATGATGTTTAAATCCAGGCTAGAAACTATACTGTTTTATAGCTGACTGAAAGGTTTTTATTTCAAACTCTAATGACACTCTCTTTTAATGTTAAATTTATGATGATGATTTAAACTAAAAAGGTAGTAAAGTCTAATGTAAGGGCATTATTCATTGTTGTGATAGTTGTACATACATAATTACATAAATAACGGCAGCAGCACCAACAGAATAGTAGATAAGGCCATATAGGTTACGGTAGGGGATGGGGTAACAATGTTTTTTGCAGGTCAACTTAAATCTGCACATTTGTCCAATACGCCTCTTATAATAACTTCAATTTGAAAATAAAGCAAAAAATCTATTTTTATGTACTGATGCTTACAGTCCGGCATCTCCCTGGTTCAAAGTAGTAGAGCAGAAGTTGGCAGCTCCTAATGTTTGATAGTGTATGAGGTGCCATTAATATTGTAACACTTGAGAGACTTGCTCCGGCAGGAAATATTGTCTCCCTGCACATTTATCAGCGTGCTCCCCATCAGCTCGGAGCGAGTCAAACTGCTGCCTTTTGTTTTTGCTGCATGTGCACTTTGTTTGGACGCCGTCATGGCCACACAATTCCCACTGAGTCCCACTGTTTTGCCAAGCCCGCTGCTCCGGAGAGACTCTGGCAATTCTGTGTCCGTGTCCATTAGAGGTGTGTTTTATTCATTCCCAGATATTCCCAGGTCACACGGATGCTTTTAACCTCCTTGGAGAGCCAGCCAGGTGACAGTTGGCGTTGGACTAAAACAGGGGAAGATGGAAGTACAAATAGATTGCTTTAAATGACAGATGAAGGTAGTTTCTTATGCATAATGGTTCCTCCACTGACGAGACTAGCACGAACGCAGCGCTGATGCAAATTACAGCTGACTAATGCCTGCTATGAGAAGATGCAGCCTCTTGCTCGACAATAGCAGAACATTACTGTTGTGTTTTATGTATGACTATATCTGCAGGTAAAGAGGTTAGCTTAGGATAAAGAACAAGGAGTTAAGTGGTCTGTCTATTGTGGAAATGAGAGGAAATATACACACACACATACAATACACAATATACACATATATAAATATACACTATGATGTTCTACTGGTAAGGAATTAGTTTATTAGCAAGCAGCTGAGCAATATGTTTTAATCCAGATGCCCTCCCTGAGACACAACTCGCTTGGGATTTGACAAAAGTTTAGGCGAGTATTAACTTTTGCAGGAGAAGAAGATATCTGTTCTATGCACAAAATAGACAGTATTAACTTTAGTTATTTATTTACTTCGATGTACATATTCACATTTTAGATTTTCTGATTAAATACCTTATATATCCTAAAGGAAAAACATTTATTTAAAAAATTGGAAACACTTGGATGTGGAATTTTTAAGTTTTACTCTAAATGCTCTGTCAACTTTTTTGCTATCTTGAAAAAAATATCATCTAACTTCCTGGGAACAAGACAACAGAACAGAATCCACCAATGTACATCCCCACACTGCTTTCATGTGCCTGTCAACACAGTAATGCTGTGTTATTATGCATGACTATCTGCGTGCACAGAGAAGAGGTTAGCTTAGGACAAAGCGCTGTAACAATGGCAGCTAGTGTAGGCAGACTGGAAACAGAGGAGAGAGAGAGAGAGAGAAAAAGCCAATGCAGCCGGCGCGTAGCTAGTGGTCCGGGCGCGTCTAAGTGGTCCATGCTATGGCAGGCCCACCACACGAGCGCACGGATAACGCCTCAGTCATTAATCACAGGCCTCTGGGATGGTCCCACTGAAGCACAATAGTGGGTCAGCCAGCTCTCCTGCTGTCAATCAACCCCAAGAACAGTGTGTGGGATCGGGACAGGGCTGAGGAGGCAGGGAGAGCGTCAATGTGTCACTATATACGCCTCCAGCAGCACACAGTATCCAACAGCCAACAGCAGAGAGGAAGAATGAATGGATTTAAACATAAACATTGGTTTATGGCGTTTACATGAAAGTAGGGATGCACCGATCCGATACTGGTATCAAATATCTGCGGAGATACTGAAAAAAATTGCTGGATAGGATATAGGCTTCCAAACATCGCTTCAATCGACATCTTGGTTGGGCATACTAGCATAAATTAATGTCATAACACTATTTACTGAGTCTAGTTTGCACAGAAATGTTTCATTTTCTTTTTATACAACATTGTTCTGTGGGTTACATGAGAGAAACACAAAAGTTCTGTCTTATTTTATTTTTGTTTTAAGGAAATAAATGCTGTTGTCATTCAGATACTTAAAGCTATAGTATTGGGATCAGTACTGGAACCGAAAAAGTTGCTTCACTGCATCCCTAATGAAAAGTGTCTTAAAGCTCGTCCAGTGGGAATGACAGAAGCAGCGGTTTCTGGTTTAAAAGCAACGATTTGATTTTGAGAAATAAAGATAGAAATTTGTAAAAGGACTGAAGAAATACATAAGTGACGTAGTATGCAAAGTCCTGTGGCATCAGAATGATAAATAATAAAAGCATGGAGAAGCACAGGTAAAACTTCAAACTATTTAGTATACTTCTATCCATTTTGGTATGTTTGTATGCAAGTGATGTGATTTAAACAACAACATTATTGCTTTAAATTGTAATATTACTGCAAATCCTACAAATACCATAAATACTATAACTACAGTGACTATTACTACTCATAGTACTTCTACAATCCCAACCATAACACCAAGTAAAAAGAATAAAGTACAACTACTATGGTACTAATATTACTACTACCACTGTTACAATGCATTCCTTTCAAATTATAAGGTTCTACATGTATTCTAAGATATTGAGGTGTAATGTTCAGACCATGGCACAGTGGAATGGAGTTTTTGTTCATATAAACAAACCAAACCCCCTAAAAAGTGTACAAAGGTATCAGAAACAAGAATATAACTCAATTTCAACAAAAACATCAGACAACCTTATATAAGGGGACGTCTATACTAAAACTTCAAGTGCTGTCTGAACATCACTGTTTAGTCTATCAATCAAATATAAATTGCCTAAACTATGCAGAAATTCACAATAACTATTCAAACATGGTATACTGTATCATTGTGCACTCAAGAAACTACAAACAAATAATGACATAGTTTAAACTAATTCTGACTGAAAGGAGCCCTCTTAACAAAGTCCACTGTCATCCATTTTGCAGGTATAATCTTCTCTGTGCCATGGTGTGCTGATGTGTCCACTTTGAGCACCTCAGTGGGTTGGATCTGGGTCAGTGTGGTCTAAAAGGGGGCTGAAGGAGCATTAAAGGACAGGGCTGTGCAGTGAAGGGACATAGGACACACACACATTCCGAGTACATCCTCCCTCACCGAAACAGAAACGCTTCACTCGGTAATATTAATCCTGAGACACCATTTCCCATGATCCTCTGCAGGTGGTTGACATTTCTGTTCCACTAACATCAGCTCTTTTCCCCTGTCGACAGCTGGGGAAATAGCAAAAGATGCATAAAATAGAGCTTTGCATTTTACGCCGATTTAATTTTTGTAGTCCAATTGTCTGGTGCTCATAAATCACAAATGGGCTGTTTTGGTTGTAAGCCAGTGGTATCTGGATAGAGGGGAAGAGGACAGCCGACGCAGGAGAAGTAGAAGCAGGAAACTCAACTGTCAGATCGGCGTAACCATGGAAACAGCGTCAAAACGTTCCAGGGGGATTCACCCAGAGACCACCTTTATCATTTCAACAAAGCAGGACAAAATTACATGAGAAAATGTGGTTAAGGCAGCAAGAATGTGGGTTTCTAATAAGTTTAAAAACAAATATAGAATTTAAGTAAAATTGTTTTTCACATTAGGGAATATTTCTTACATTTCAGGAAATCAGACAGAGTAACATTTTTGAGGACACACGTATGTTTCTTTGTTTTTAAAAATGAATCTGCAAAATATGAGGCAGATGGCTCCACCAGGCCAAGTTACATTTCAGATCTGTGGAGAGAAAGGGTCCACTCACAAGAAAATGTACTGCTTTTCAAGGTAGAGCAGTAAAACATTGGTATTTAAATAAATTGCTACATGAATACCCTTTCCATACAGTGGATCATTCCAAACAAAACCAAATCATCTATATAAAGACAAGCAGAAAAGTTAGGTCGTGCTTGCAATAGCTAGCTTGTAATGAAAATTTTGTTGTGAGTGATATGGCATTAATAATTTTTTCTTTGTCTTTTGACCAGATGTTTCATATTCTTTGGGATATTTAGCCTTTAAAGATACAGATGTTGTTGGCAGAATACAATACTACAGACTATTATAATTAAGTAAATCCTGCAGAACTTTTAACATGTGCTGTATGCAGTTAAGTTCACGTGGGCACTTTCCTAAGTAGAGCGGCCCCAGCACGTCGCGGGCCCCTGGGTGATCCTTTTCCGACGGTCAGCCTCTTCCACACCTGCCTCCCCAGCTGGACAACCAAACCCACCGCCGCACCCCCACTCCCACCCCACCACCTCCCCACCATCACCACCACAGCGCGCTCCACTCCCCAGCTGCCCGCCCGCTATTTATAGAGTATGTTTCATTTCCACACCTGCAGGGAGCCCGGAGTTGTCACCGCTGGGCCCCCTCTCTCTATCTCTCCCCCCTCTCTATCCCACTCTCTCTCTATCCCTCTGTCTCTCTCTCTCTGGAATACTGCATGGGAATGAAAATGCACCTTGCTGATGCAGGGACTTATTCTTGTCACTCTCTCTTCCCCTGGCGCACTCGTATGGTTCTGTTGTCGGAGGATGTGCATTGCAAAGAGGTATGCGGCGCAAAGATAACACAGAGAGAAAAACTGGAAACCATGTCTATACAATTTCGCAAGCTCAAATTTAAACTTTGATGATTTTCGCGCTTTCGCACTTTGGTTATTATCACTTTATGGCAAAACCAGATTAAACATGTCCGCATATTTCAACGCTATACTGACGCATAAAAGTCCCAGTTTCTCGTCAGGTTCCTTGTCATGTTTTGGGTGGATGGTGGTGGGCGCGGGGAGCCAGTCAGCGGATTACATTATCAGTCTGACCTAGTTGCCAGTTCTCTCCGGAGACCTGAGGAAGCCAGGATTTCTGCAGCAGCCTTCCGCCGCGGCAGCACGCACACGGTGTAACTTTAATTTATCAGGGGGAAGAGGAGGGAGAAATGTGACAGGTTGACAGTTCTCTTTGCCTGCCACTCCGAGCGGTGCCTCTCCTCCCCGCAGTGCCGAGTTAAGGGTCCAGGCGGTACAACTGAGAATTACCCAGACAGACTTTGGGCTCATCTGTGGAGTCTGTATTAAGATAGGAGTGGTTCTGTTTTGGAGGTTGTGAGGTGGTATTCACAAAGGGTAATAAAATCATGTATTAATATTCCTTGCTTTATGTTTAATAAATGTCCCTGTTGTTTTTGGAAAGAATTATGATAATATAATATCCTGTCATAACTAGGACACATCATTTACAAGAGACACATTTTCTCTTTAATACGCTTGCTTGCTTCATTATTTAAAAAAAATAAAATGGATGAACAAAACCAAAATAATCAAGCCTACCCCAAAACGCATGGACTTAAATGATAAAATAGCCTTTAAAAATGTTTTGTAGTAAAATAAATAGCCTATTTATCTTAGTAACGCTGGATATTGTGCACATTTATACAAAGTTTCAGTTTGACTACTGTTTTAGATTTTGATCCAGAATACACACTTCCTCTAATACGAAGATGTGAGTCTGGTCACTGGTGAATTTCCCCATTTTCAAATGGCCATGATTGACAGGTGGATTAGCCAATCAGGGACATGCATGGTCCGTCGTATTGGAAAAATGATGGGGAAAAAAATATCACAGGGGACTGAAAAACATTGCGGTTTTCTGCACAATGAGTAAGTGAAACAGTAAGCTCTGTTAGTCTGAGGTTAGATCAATATTATTTTACTTGTAAATCATGGGTGACCACTGAACTCTTTCATTTCACATGGGTGGGAGAGTGGGGACCAGACTGATATCAATTTGTATAAATAATACAGAGAGATATAATTCTGTATTTGCCAGGCAAGCGTTAAATATAAAACAATACCAAATTAGTTGTTTAGGTAAAATTAATTATTAGTACTTTGTGTTCTTGTAATTTGTACATATATAAGTAATATTGCTCGATCAAAGTGGATGTTACTTCCTCCTAGTAAGTAGTAGTAGTCTGCACATGAATTTGTAGCACATACGCCTATTATGGAAGCAAACATCATAATAAATGTACACCTATATTAAATAAACTGGTGATAGTAGCTGACCTGCACATTGAATTTTGTGACTAATAATGATAATTTTAAAGACATTTATTGACGATGTGGTATTGGATGTTGCTAGGTAGCATCTCACAAAGTACCTAATGATCATTACTTTGGCACTTCTACTTGAACATTGGACACAATGTTCATAAATCAATAATAGGGTCACACTGCGCCATTGGAGAATAATTATGTTGGAATGGGAAATGCAGCCTCAGCTTTCACGATTTTTAAATGGTGACATGTACGACACCAGACCCGAGCACAATTAGTCCCATTGCTGCTATAGTCAAAAGGAAATGTCTAATTCTCAAGAAACAATAATACGCCACACAAAAGAACCAGGGACACAAAGTGCACTGCAAAAAAAATTATATGATGAAATAGTCATGGAAGAAAGACTGTGCAGAGGAGGTGATGTAAAAATAAGTAAGCGGACTCAATATCTACAAAATGTGAAAATCCAATATGTCAAAAAGCAAAGTAAACCTGAATAATTTTAACTGCTATCATTGACAAGGATTATTCTGATTGTCACTTTTCATTTCATATTCCGGCTTCAAAATCAACATGATCGACAAGCGAAAATGAGATGTATCTGTGTCATATATAGGAGTCTTTTTGGGTCATGCCTGTTCCCCCTGGTTGGGAGTGAAAAAGCCAATATGTTTTGGAAGAGGGGAGGTGGGAGGGGGAGAGCAGGGAGGCAAGGAGGGGTGTGGGTAAGGGGGGTATAGATGCGAGTCTGCCAGATTAGGTCTCGGTCTGTGCCAAGGTTATAAACAGGCTGTTATCAGGCTTCCAAACAGAATAATCCTCCCTGTATCAGCGCCCAAACATATGGGGCCACACAATGCAGCAGGCGCCCCTGACAGACACCCCTTTTTAATTACACAGAGGGGAGGGGGGGTGAGGGAGGGGAGACACGGCCCGCCATGCTCCCTGTACTTCCACTTCTGGCCCTGTGCACATTTGAAACTATACACTGTAAAAAATGAATCATAGGAAGCACTTTGTTGTGGTAAATACAATTGCATTGACAGTGCAACAATATAAGAAAAGTTGTAAAAAATGTTCAAAAATAAGTCAAGTCTCAAATATCAAAAGTGCAAGTATTAATTAAATTAGTTAAGTAAATAAATAGCTTTCAGCAGACATTAACCTATGTAAAAGATAAAGTAAAAGGTCATATAATCGGATTGTCAGTTTGAGTTTGCCCCAAGAGCTCTCCCCCTTTTCCAACTGTGCTATCTTATATGTAATCCAATAAAGCTTATAGACCAGAATTATAAGAATTACATATTGATATGGTAAGTATGTGCTGTACACTTTTAGTTAATAGACAAAAAAATATTTGTGATTATTGATTTATTACACAAAACGGTAACACTGAAATTTGCTCCTGACAGTGCTTTCTCGAGATAAAAAAAAATATGACACATCTTTCTTATCCTAACAAAACTTCACCCCTCTGCCCCATTGTGGATTCAAACGTCGCTCCACACGGAAAAGAAATAAATTCTTCAATCTTTTATATACTACCTACAGATTTTAAAGTCTTGTTCAATAAAGTTTAAATGTCACAGAGGTGTAATAACATTGGCTCACATAAACGTGGGGCTTAGGAAAGCTATGCAAAACCGCCGTCCCCTTTCCGCGCATGCAATAAACTTTTATTTGGCTGAATCGGCCAATAAACGAGCGCTTTGAAGGTTGTCAATGGGGAGTAATTGCTCTATTTTACACAAGTGATCATATTTCTCTCCAGGTTTTTCCCCTTTTTTTCCAGAAGCCTAACACTTGACACGAACAGGTAGAAGACTCCTTGTTAGAGACTTCCCAAGCAAAAAACATATCTGCAAATCTAATACACTGCAGGTATAAGTGACAGAGCAAGATGAATATGCAACTCCCTGGTCTGTTCTCCAGTCGGTGATACACAAAAAAACAGCAAGTGTTTGGCAGCTGGAGAAGCCATTTTCAAGCACACGGCAGAGGCAGCAGACAAGCAGAGGAGAGGAGAGAAAGAGGAGAGAAAGAGAGCAGAGAAGAGAGAAGGCCCTAATGACGTCCAATCTTCTCTGTCACGCCGCGCTGGACACTCACCGGGGCAAAAATCGACCGCCGCCTCAAAGTGCTGCTAACCGCCTTCTGAGGACTCTCCGCTCATGCACGCCCTGATTCCAAACACAGGTCAGTGAAAGCATCGCAAAGCTGTGTTCTCTTACGGCAATTAAAGTTTAAAGCCTTCACGTAAACAAATACAGACTTTGAAGGTTAAAGGAAGTCTACGGGCTCACTGAAATAGGACTAAAATGGGAAAGAGGAAGTGACATCCCCTGTAAAGATCTGAATACGATTTGTGAAGGAGGTTGACTGTTGTATTGGGGACAAAGTCAATGACAGTCTATACAGAAAAGCAACAACAGTTAGGTTAGCCAAGAACTGAAATGATGGCTCTCTTAAAGGTACGAAGTGTAACTTTTCTGGTGATGAGGAAGCTGCTGCTTTGCCTGGAATATTCCACAGTATGGCATAAATCTTATCCAAGTTAATGGTTAGAAATACACTGAAAAAACAAGATTTCTTAATGTGAGGGTTGCCTCTCCAAAGATTTGGCTTGGACATAGCAACTTCCTGTCTTCGAGGCAATGTAAGAACATATGCATGGAGCGCCTAGATTAGAAAAGTTAGTCAGTGCACATTTGAGCTCTGCAACATCATTGGTATGCAAACTAAAAAACTACTAACTAGTTCTGAAACAAAATACCTGGAAAGACGTCAAGACATTAATTTGATATAAATGACTTGCAGATAGTTTCAATGGAAATACATATGTAATGGTATTAAATAGGGTAAACCTACAAAGTCAACAGAATATGCAGATGACTTTTTGCTATGGACAGACCCTCACCATAACCACAACTGAGGAGACTGTTGTCAAATATTCTAAACAGGAAGAAACAATAAAGCTAATTTTAGCCACAAGCTCCATGGGTGCTCCATGTAAACAAGCCTGCCTGTCAATCATCTCATCCAATGCAATGAATGAAGACAAGAAAATAAGGCTTGGCAATATGACAAAAAATTAACTGCAATATATTTTTTCCCCCTTGTATGGATAGATCACAATTTTCAAAAAAAAAAAATTTGTCTAGTTAAAAACAAACAAAAATTGCATCTAATATTAATTCCTGAACATTAACAATGATCATCATTGAAATTTAGAAATGACTGAATCTCAATCAATTACAATTCAATGAACAGCATATCCCTAAATTAAAATCTGTTATTAGTTAAGTAAAAAAAAAAATCCAGACATTATATTTTGACAACATTAATTGACACATATAATTAATGTAACTTTTAATATTCTGTTAAAAGTATCACGTCTTTACAACTGTTCCGTAGACATGCCCCACTATTGTAACCTTTGAAAATAAAAAGGCACGTGTCTATGTTTCACCATAGACTTTTCCTCTTTGAGATCTGAGGGCCGATTTGTCTACAAGCTCTTCAAACCTCCGCGTCTGAAGTCACTCACTCCTTTGATTACTGCCACACAAGAAAACCAAGTGTTAGCATGTAGCGTAACACTGCCAACTGAAGCTGTGATCTTTCTAATTATTTACAAATTGCTTTTATTTTTTTTTTGCATTTTGAATTGAATCCGATCACAGGGAAGCGAGCCGGGGTTAAGGATGTTTGTGGTTGTAGTGGGGTCTCTGCTGGCGTCTTGATTCGATTTCACAGCTGGAGAAGCATTTGGTAAGGAAATATCCGCAGTAACTCGGGGTGTCAGTGGCTATCTGTAGCAGAGAAAGACCAGAAATAATCATCAAACGCGAAGTATGGTCTATTTGGAGAAGCGCTGCCAGAGCAATAGGAAGAAACTTGGAAAGAATTTGGGGGTCGCTCAATTTGCTACTTTCCGCAGTTGAGGTAAATAAAAACATTTGCTGGCCTGAATGCATTCCTGAGCCAATATGTATCATTTTACAGGGATACAAATGCCAAAATGATTACATAGTGGACAGTCAGACCTTCATTACCGCTGATTTTTTTTTCGATTTTTGTTTTTTTGTTGGTTAATTCAACCATTTTTGTGAAGCCTATGAGGTGACTGCTGTTGTTACAAATCTGGGCAATACACTCTTAATACAAAAAGTAAAGCAGGCTTAAACAATACCTCAAGTTTTTTGATTATGTGATTTTATTATAAAAACGGAACTAGCATGTATTGTTTTTTTAACCATATTTTTTTGGGCATTCATCTGTTGTTCATTAGCACATTTATAGAAAAAAATGTACATTTACATGAATCATACTACATAATCTTATGTTGTTTCAGTTTCAGTTTTATTTACTTATATGTGGAGCACTTTAGAAATGATCTTGTTTATAAAATGGTATATACAAATTAACATAAAAAAGATTTATGTGATGCCAAATTTCACAGAATGATATCAATGAATAAAGTCTGCTTAAAAATAAAAATATGTCACATAGGCCTGTCACAAATTTTGAAGTGCGATATATTCCTGAAGACGGTAAACAAATTAATATTGAAACCAAACCATAAAGCAGAATTATCCCCCAAAAATAACTAAATATACAATATTGTTAAAAAACATGCGCTGCAGTAAAGAAATAACAGAATGCAAGTCAGCAGTTTGTTATAGAAGTTCATAATCCAACCTTCTACACCTCAAATCTCATCAAAGTACAGAAAAATACACTTTCCTCACTAGTACAAAGAAAAAGTACCCCTGATAAATATTGACCCCCCTCCCCAAAATTATTGTTCCATCTGTCATGTATTGAACGATAAATTGATATAGTAATTATCGTGACAGGCCTAATGTCTAGTTTTGTTTGCACAGTGACTAACACAGGATATACAGACAGACCATAACATACCCCAAAAAGACTCAAAAAAACATTTTGCTGTTTTGTCTCTGTGAACCTGAGAAAAACCATTACTTTGTGCCACCTCACCCCTCCATCCCTCACACAGCGTATAGCTCCTCTCTCTCTCCTCCTCTGTCTCCCATGAGCACCTTGTTGCAGTCATGGCTGCCAATGCTCTCCTCTACTCCTCCTCCTTTCTCTTCCCTTTCCCCCTTCTGAAAGCCCCAGCCCTATACATCACATTTAACACTGTGACACTAACAGTCTATAATGTTTCTATTCTACAAAATCACTTCTGCCAACTCCGGGATAGCAGAGCACACAGTGAGGAAAATAAATACCACTCCAAGTCACTGGCAGTAAATTTCAAAAGCAGAAAAAGAGGAATTTTAGGTTGGCCTTTTTGGCATAAGAAGTAGCCATATTGAGAGATCATTTGTGTATGAAGGAGGAGTATATTTTTTAAGAACATCAACTGTAGACGCAAAGCACTTTATGGGGAAAAGAAGCAAGTTCTGAATTATTAAATTCAAAAAGTGGCATGAATAAATAACAGAGCTGTGAATAAGTCATGTGACAAGGCAGACTTGAGGCAATGACCTTTGGAAGTAGTGCACTGTGTCACAAAAGAAGGAGCTGAAAAATACACACTAAAATACAGTCCAAGACAACAACAAATCTCCATAATCTATTTCTCTGTTTTAATCTGGTCACAAGCTAAATGAAATCATTGTATTGACTTTAGGCTTAGACTTAAACAAACTTTATTGATCCACAAGGGAAATTATTTGGACACAGTAGCTCACACATCACAATATATTATAATAACGAGAGCAATGAAGAGCAAAAATATAAATGGTAATAATAAATTGTAAATAAGCAGCAAAAATGTATATGCACAAGTAAAAATAAAATACAGAAATATAGCAATAAAAATATATCTCAGCTATATACAAGAGGTCGTAAGGAAAACAGTGCAAAGATGATATAATGATAGGGTTATCTGTTACATAAGGGTGAGTTGCTGTACAGTGGTATGGAGTATGGTCTGAATGTAGTCCTGTATCTATTTCTCTTTTTTAATCTGGTCACGAGCTAAATTAAATCATTGCATTGTGTACATAAACAAACATTTGCCGGACCCACGCTGGTTCTATTAGCTTTAATGTAGCGTCAGCAGGCCCAGCTTTGAGAGGGCATTAATTTCAATTCGCTTGATTTAAACACTCCAGTTTGTCGCAATCCTTCATCGCACTACCCCACCAAGTCAACGCGCACAAAGGGCCAATTTTTCAGTCTAATGGAAGAAGCTTTACTCACCATTAAAAACATGCTTTAGTCTATCAACAAAACAAGCCTCTCAAAACGCACCGTGAAGTTGAATAATTAATTGCATGTTAAAACAGATATGAACCAAAAAACAAGCAAAAGGGAAAATGGGAAGATGGATTTTTTTTTGCCCGGGGCCATAAGATCTCTCATCTCAGAAAGCTGGAAAATCTACTCTTTGAGGATGGAGTGTGTAATCTCCAGTGGATCTAATGAAACAAAGTAAAAGATAACGCCACGTTTCATCACGTCTCAGAGCTGTGTCTCCTCGGGCTCGTCCTTGAGGTGCACGAATCTATAATCCGAGGAAATCCTTCTTTTTATGTAGCAGAGGTGTCATGAGCCCCTGTTTGACCCCACTCTTAAGACAATTGATTTATGGGCACAGGTTATGCTTCAAGACATCAGTCCCAGAGCCTGATTCAAATGGTGTGTTCAGAAATACAGCGCTGTTTTCAATTACACATGTCAAATATAGGGCATCGGGCTGTCCCTTTAAAGGGGTCTGCGGAGTGCTTTGTTTGTCAGGTGTGTGGTAAAACTAAAACAGCACTATCAAAGGAAGACAAACCAAGCCAAAGCAAGCCAAAGCAGGAAAAGGAACCATTTGGCAAATGCTTAGCTTCTTCTTACATCACAAAATATTCAAACCTTTTGTTTATCTCACCATGTATTCATCCATGAGCCATATATACTAATGTAGTTCTCTTATCATTATGGGAATATTGGTCATGACAAAAAAAATAAATAATTTAGTCAACAAATGGGTTCTTGTATATAAGCCTGGATACAGTATTTGATAAGGCAGAGTTTATCACACAATATTACTGCTCAGTGCACCAGTACATCCTTGTATATGTCACAATGAGACATTTGCAGAGGCTGTCTTCCTTTCGGACACGTCCTTGCCCATTCCTTTGCAGTGGGCTTGTCTTTATTATTTAATTAAGCCAGTCCGGCCGTTCCATTAATAATTGAGTGTGAGAGGAGACTCGGGGCAGCCGCGGGCTCCGGCGCATTGGGCTTCCTGGCGTGGAGTGTATTAAAAATGTGTGTGTTTATGTCCCCAGGGCGTCTGTCCTGGCTGCATAAAATTGAATTGGTTATATCTAATATATCATCCCCTAAGGGTGGTGTGTGTGAGCGGGAGAGCGAGATGGTCGCATCCTGCCAGCAGGGAATGAGAGGGATCTTCAGACTCACAGACGAGACGCATGAGGCCGTGTGACGTTAATGTCCCTCACAATCAAATCGATGCCTGTCCGAATTCTCTATGTGCATGGCCTTAAGCTAGCAGCCAGTGAGACAGGCCACAACCAGATTAAAGACACTCGTTACCACTCTCTTTGTTCACTTGTGTTGTCTGGGCAGCTCCTGATGCATTCACGAGACATGGGTGGAGGATTTCTTATGAAAACAGATTACACACAAACAGCAGCAAAACAAGACGGGGAAACACTATAGCATTCACATACAGTGGAAGAGGATGAATGTTGTGACAGTGTAGCACGAGGGGGACTGTCTCCAGCACAGCACTCCCTGTCTGTCTGTCTGTCTCCATGGGCTCTTATCACCATCCCCCACCCCGCCTCCACCCGCCCACCTTTCTCCCACTGCTGCACCTTTAAGGCCCGCAGACTCCCAGCATTTTAACACCGCCATTAAGGTCAGAGCCTAAATTATTGATCTGCCACCTCCATCAGCATAACGGTCACGTAGCCAGTATCACAATCTAACCCTGCTCGCCCCCGGCCAGCACGCCGCAGCTCCTTCAATTAGACACACACTCTCATTACAAAGGCAGACAGGCAGAGTGAGGAAGGTAGCAGAGAGAAAGGTCCATTTTTTCAGAGAGGAGGGGGCCGAATATAGGGGAACGGCAGGCATTCTTTCCACCACCTCCTCCCCCTTTCTAAGCCATCAT
Organism: Boleophthalmus pectinirostris; assembly: GCF_026225935.1. Classification (NCBI taxonomy): domain Eukaryota; kingdom Metazoa; phylum Chordata; class Actinopteri; order Gobiiformes; family Gobiidae; genus Boleophthalmus; species Boleophthalmus pectinirostris. The sequence continues at coordinate 13,195,133 of NW_026571095.1, forward strand.
CTCTGCAGACAAGACCCAAAGATGACAGGTTTTATCCGCGCCAAAATGCGTCCGATAAGGCAGCTGTAAAAGAATAATAAAAGAATAATGCATGGTGGATGAGAGAGCCAGAGCGGGCAGGCAAGCAGGCAGAGAGAAGCACGGACAGAGAGAATGAGAGGGGGGACAGGGGGAGAGAGGGGAGAGAGAGAGGAGAGAGAGGAGGGGTAGAGGGCAGAGATTAGGGGAAAGAGGGGAGACCAGGGCGAGAGGCAAGATAGGAGAGTGAGAGAAAGGAAGAGAGAAGGGGAGAGATTAGGGGAGATGGGGGCAGAAAGGAGAGAGGGTAAGAGAGGCAGAGATGGGGAAGAGGGGAGAGAGGAGAGGAGAGGAGGGAGAGAGGAGGGAGAGAAAAGGAGAGAAGGGAGAGAGGAGGGAAAGGAGGGGAGAGAGGGAGAAAGAAGGGAGAGAAGGGGAGAGAGAAGTGGGGGGCTGCAACATAAATAAAGATGCAGCACAGTTGAGCTGGATCTCCTAATGAATTCGGAAGGTCCTGGATCAATAACATCAGCACACTGACGACACATCACAAATGCCAATGCAGCGCTATAGCTGTCTCTCTCTCTCCTGCTTTGAGAACTGGACTGGAAAACCATACACCACTATTGATGAAAACAGTTTAAATGCTACAAAATTGTGTTGTTTATATGTGCATAATGGTAGCAAAATAAGGTATATAATGTGCTTGAAGTATTTAAGGTGGTAGCAGTAGTGGTGGTATCAGAGGACTGGCAAAAATGGTTAGCAATAATGTTAGAAGTAGTAGTTGTATTTTATAGCATTACACTGAAACCACAGTTAACACCAGTGTGCAAAAAGGCAACTTGTCTAATGGTTGGTTGGCTGTGTCATCAAAGGTCAACTGAAAAAGGTTCACCTATATCAGTGGAGTGTAGCCAAGAATACAGCAGATTTGGGCACACTTGGGTCAATAAATCAATCCTCTCTTGTGCTCGTGTACAGGGACAAGGACAGCAGTCCAATTAAATGGCCGAGTGCAGCTATGACCGCTGCTCGACAGAACGGATCATGTACATATGAAAGTGTGTGTGTGCATGTTACATTTCACAGTACAGCATATGAATGACATGTGCCGCTATAACCATGTCCATTACCCTACATCTTTTCTCCATGTTGTGAGTTTTGTATTTGAGAGAGAGAGAGCAGAGTGCCTTGATGTGGGCTAATGGGAATGATTTCCACCTAAGATTCTCTGATAGAAGCAGTGCTATCGGTGCTTTAGACGAGCTGATGACAGATGCTTTCTTTGTCTCAGTTCAGATGTGTTTTACGGCTGTCACACCAGAGTACATCATTACCCAAAACGAACTCTCCGCTGACATCTTGGTCAAACTGTTTTTGCTTTAATGAATTACATGAATGGCTGAAAAGAGGGAAATGTTTTGGCACTGAGTCTCCTCAAAGTAGATCAAAGCAGACTTGAGAAACGTGCCCTCTCTCCCCGTTCGCTCATACACAATCATGGCCTAATGGCATCCCATTAACATAATTGCCAACATAACTGGTGTTCCGTGTCTCGGAGCCGTTCCCCAACTACACGCAAAGAAGCATGCGAGATGAGAGCAGATGAAACTGAGCCAAACTGGGACCATCCCCAAAAACATATTGTGGGCGTTTGAGCTGCTCGCTCGGCCTCTTTTCAAAGCCCTGGCGCAGGCTCTGCAGACCCCCTGGGAGGCAGCTGGCATCTGAAGGAATGTGGTGCCGGAGTGTGTTTGTATGCAGCGCAGACAGCACCAGGAGGAGCAGCTTCCTTCACATGTTGGAGACAGCCCCCTGTTCAAAAGGCAGGCCCACTGCATGGCATGCTTCACACCAAACTGCCAGATGAAATGAAATTCCCATTATTTTTAATTAATCCCTAATTAAAATATATTACTCCACAGATTCCACAAATCTCTCTTAATATGCAAATGTGACCAATTGAAGGATATTTACATATCATTAATTAAGGCAGGCACATTCTCGTAGTGTAATGAGCTGTGGCCTGGGTCTGCCAGTGAAAACTAAACGGCAGCTCAGAGTGAGTAAGCAGAGCCACAAGGGATCTCAGTGCCGAGTCAGGACTGAAGCTCAAGAGCAGCTCTGCTGGATCAGAACACAACTCTATAGCACCAACAGACACTGCTCTGGACCTGTTTATCTCACAGGGCTTTTCCACCTGCACCAGGGCCGGACAACCAAGGCCAGACAAGAAGAGACAAACAAGCATGTGGTGAGACAGTTTAGAGAGTTAGAAAACAAAAACTGGCTAACACATGGCTTTAAACACTCTTCTGTTTGTGAATCTGTTTCATCCCTAAGTTTGTTTATTATAAGTCCCCCTTGACATGATGCAAGACCTGCACACTGTGTTCTCTGGGGGATTTGTGCAAAACAGAGCTGCTCAAACAAACTCAAAAGTAAAATCGTACATCCAGTTCACTTTCTGCATATTGAAATCAGAAATGACATTCTAATCATTATTTTCAGCATGAGCCAGAAGGCAGTGCAGAGTGAAAAAATGATTTACTGAAGTTAGTGAAGAATGGCCCATTAAAAACATAGTTAATACAAATGTGATAATGTAAAATAAGAACACCAAAGCAGGCAGTTCTACCTCCATTAGAAACAGTTTCATTTAATACTTTATGTTAATTTTCCTAAGTAAATGATATGAATACTTCTCTGGCCTCCGCAGACTGCAGACAAATAAGTGAAAGCACCTGAGGCTGGCTTTTTCTTCGCGAGTTACATTTTATTAACTTCAGAAGCACTCTCCAGTCATTAAAGTGAAGATGTGAAGTGCATCCAAGCATTTTGCATAGCAGTTACAAGGCCCTCCTCACGACTCCATGTTGGATTAGGTGATTTGAAGGAGAGGGCGGGGGGCACGGGCGGGGGTGAGCGTACCTTGGCCGTCTCCTTGTACTCGCCTCTTCCAGCTGTTCTAATTTGACACCTTGAGCATTGGAGGGGGTAGGGTTAACTAGGTGGGGGAGCGCACAGACACAGCGGAATTCATTAAGAATAGCAGGCCTAGCTCTCGCCTCAGCCTCCGTCCAGCGCTAATGACATCAGAGGTTAGTGCCAGCAGCCAGCCAGCTTCTGGAGACGAGACACAAGGAGGGGGACGAGGTAATATTAGGAATGGGCCCATAAAATCAGTGTACTACAGTTTGAATGGAACATGAATGTAGTGACGCAGTGCAGTCTGGACTCATATTTGTGATGTTTGAACAATCACACAGGGACTTGTTTCCTCGCTTTGGTGGGAGTGTATTTCTGCATCCTTTTAATCATTCGCATGAAATGAAAGAGGTTTCAAAAACTGCCATTTTGTCTTTGACAGTCCTAATGCACTATAATGACACACCAACAACCCAGCGCAGACCTTCGAAAACCCATTTGTGCCACACTTTGTAGGTTGGATGGAGTGCAATCAGACCTTTTTCAACATTGTGATAACCACGTAGTGGCACAGTAATCTGTGGCTGAGGAATTGGCTGGCTAATGGCAGCTTCACATCAGCCATCTATAGGGACCCCAGACAAGTAAAGTGCTAGTTGCAGATATTGAAATGGCCAGGCCACCTGGGATGAAAGGCCTTTTAAAAAGTATTAAGAAGCTCGTTTTTTTTTTCAGGCGGAGGCAGTGTGTATGAGATGAGCAGTTTTATCTTAGCAGTCACTTCAAACATCAAACCACTTTCCTCCAGCGCTCACAGACTGCTGCAGAGGAATATAGATTCTCCGGCTGAGCTCAAATCCTCACTCAAACACTGTCCTGAGCCCTTTAGATGCTCATTTCCATTTATCTAGCTCTGACATTTTTCATGACGTACTCTCTGGCAAACTATCTCACTCATAAATCCAATTTCAGCCTATTACTGGAGAACTTTTAAAGCTATCCTTCATTAATGTTAATGGGCTTTTTTAGTGGAGGCCAGTGGTGGTTAGGACTACATGGCTGCTTTCCCAAGCTTGTTTAACAGGCTCCAGACAGAGATGGATGCTCGGTGCAGTCCGATAGGCTCTTAGAGCCATCTATCAGACATAAGTCCCGCCCACAGAGCTGGCGTTCCATAACAAAGGGCAGGCAGGAAAGCTCCTGATTGACAGCTTTATGTGTGTGGCGGAGAGTCAGACAGCACGGACCAGACATGTTGCTATCTGTTTCTGGCCCCAGTGCCACGACTCTTCTGAAAATGAGTTGTGAAGAACAGAGGAAAATAATGAGTGAGCGAGGGAATCAATCAATATGCCGACACAGCAGATAAATGAGAGGATCAAAGGCACGAAAACATCCTACTGCTGCTGAGGAGGGCCAAAACTAATCGCCACAACCACTAACTGTGAGGCGAGCTGTGCTAGGATATAAACATGTATTATCATAAAGATTATTACCTCACACCTCCACACTCTCTCATTAGCATAATAAACAGCTATACATGTGTCTCTGAACCTGCAGAAGGGCCCACTGCAAACAAATTAAGAAACATGCCACTGGTAACAATCCTGCAGTCACTAAACTCCACTTCTGCAACATTACATTTATAATATTAAGACGACATAGGATAGGAGAACCCAAGCTTAAGTGCTTTGCTGCTGCCATGGCAGTAATGACTTTAGGAGAGGCCACTCTTCCTCTGGGGCTGTATATACTCCAAAGGCAGAGGAAAGGGGAGGGGGGCTGTGTTTCAGAAGAGACACACTAAATTTGGACAGTAAGTAGTATCACCCCGTCGGCGCGGTACACCGCACATTCGCAACGGCCCATTTCCCCGCACACGGCGCTTCCCTCTGCTGCCTTCATTTGCATACTTCAGCGGGGCCCTGACGGATGAAGACGGATGGGGCCAAATCAGCCTCACTGAAACAACTGTTTTATCAAGGTTAAACTATCCAAGAAGCTCTTAACCCGCCGCCTTTATCACACTACAGCGTTCCCCAATATCTATCTATCAATATGATCTTATCGGCAGCAGTGTGGGGGGAGGGGGGAGCAGGAAGACGCTCCTCATAAAGCCAAGTAATAGGAGCATAAAGGCATTTTATGTGTTTAGGGGAGGAGACTGCTAAACATGGTGCTGAAGGACATGTCTAATAAAGTGGGCTACAAGGTGGTGCCGGCAGCCAAATAAAATATAATAGAAGGAGGAGAAGAAGATGCCTAGAGCAGCGACAGACACATGCTGAAATCAAGGGGTCAGTAGGTCAAATCACATGTTGAACTGTGTGAGTCTAAGACATAGCAAGATCTATCTACAGTACTTCCACAATTATACATACTATTCATTAAAAAGTCATATTGGCACAAAATCATAAAATTAATCAGGTAGTGTGAGGTTAGCATGCTGGTTGTTGGGATTATCATAATGGCAAAACTCCACTCTGGCCTCTGAAAGTTGTGAAAAGCACTTTTAATTCATCACGGTGGATAAGGATGTTTGGATAACTGTGGACCGCTACAGTTTAAAATGAACCTGTTCTGTTTTTCACATTTTTAAGACAGTAAAAATCAGCTTATAACATGAAAGTCCATGTTGTCAGTCACTAATATATAGTAATAAAGTCTGCCATTATTTGTATTCATTCAGAGGCAAACCAGAAGCAGGAGATTCTAGTCTGACCCTTCTAACTCGAGAATACATTGTAGTCTGTAGCTGTGGTAGGGCTAACAAATGCAAAAATGAAGATATGCAAACAGCTGTCAATCAAAGTCAACATGTGAACAACAGCAGAATATAAACAGAGGAAACCATCACTATTTCACCAGTGTGTAGTTGTCATGCAGACATATCTTATCTTCTAGCTTGTCTTTTATCATGCTTTACATTTCACTTTCACATTGAGTTTGAAACTAAAATATTCTATAGACAAAGGGAGTAAAGGTGCAACAAAAACAGAATTTTACAGTTTTATTTTGTCCTTACAGAAGGGGAAATGGGTGGAGTTGAAGAAAGGTGAATGCTGTCCACCTCCTCTGATTAGATTGGCTGTAATTAGCTGATTGCTTGTAACCCCACCCCTCACCCTACACGCCATCTCTCGACTTCCTCGTCTCTAAGTCCCGCCTCTTTCTCCACAGTAGCCAAGGTTTACTACATTTAATTACTTTTATTCCAATTTCATCTTTACATGTTAACTTTCTGAGCCCATACCTCTGCACAGCTCCCGTGATTACAAGTGAAAAGTCGTAAATTATGGTGCCACTGCCGCTAACGGGGCGTGTTCTTATGGAGATGAGAGCTTTCACTATCATTGTCTGTCTGTATTAGCCACTGGAATGCATCAAGAAGTGTTGTGAATTTGAATTGCTAATGGGGGAATTTTAATCAGGTCGCGAGGCAAGTGAGGATTCACACCTGTAGTCACAGAAGACCTAGTATAGGAGCTTACTAGGATAAAATATGTATTGCAAAAACAAATTTTTTTAGGTGAAGATTGTCCGATATGGTTTTTCCAAGGTTGATAAAAAATTTTGATAATCCATAGCAGCTGATGACCCATGAGCTCTGCTGATATTTTTGGGCCAATATGTGAACCCCATTTTTATTATTTTCCCCCCAGATATATTATTGGAAATTTCTGCTCTCCATTACTGTATACACATCGCTTTGCTCTACAAGAGTAACCAAAGTGTTATTTATTATTTATTTGTTGTTTTTCTTCTTGAAAAAGCAAAAAAATCAAACAAGTTAAAAGTAGTAGTAGTAAAAGTAGAATGAAATTGTACTTGTATATCCACAGCCTTGTTTCGCTTCAAACATGAACAAGAGCAGAATAGTCACTAAAGCATTCAAATACAGCTTATTGTCTTTTGTTTCATTGGGTGATCTGCCCAAGCAAAATATTGTCCAATAACTGATTAGCTAAAAAGTGCAAATATAGACCTGATATTTCATCTATCTTTTTAGGTACCTGTAATGAAGTAAAAGTATGGATACATAGCTAGAACTGTAGTCAAGTACCCAACCAAAAAAAATCTTAATACACACACTTATAATTAGTTACTGTCTACCCGTGCTGATGAAAACAATTAGAGCATGTGTTTATAATCCAACAAAAATGTGCTCAAAATTGCCAGTGAATGTCAAGCAAATTGACTGTATAATTAGGCAGAAATATTGCCATATACCCTTGTTTGGAAGTTGTATAAAAAAAATAAAAATCTTAATTTTGCACTACAAACTACAAAACAACAACTTTAAAACTGTCATGGTGATGAAGTTATTTGCTAAATAATAAATAATAATAATAATAAAAATAAATTAATACTGAAAGGCGTAGGATTCACTTTAATGCTTCATGAAGAGCATTTACTAGGGATGCACCGATCCAGAGCAGTGACTGAAAACAGCATTTATTTCCTATAAACTGAAATTTTAAAAAGACAAATCTGATCCAAATGTGTTATTTAACTGTTATTTATCCCTCAAGTAACCACAGAGCAAATTTGTACAAATGAAAACTCAACTATGAACAGTAAATAGTCTTATTACATCAATTTATATGTCCAACCAAAATATCGGCTGATTTGTAAGCCGATATCCGAAACCAGTATCAAAATAGTGCACCCCCTAGCATTTACCCTGAACTAGAGAAGACTCACCACTTTTCTCCACCACTAGAACAGACACCACTTCATAAATTAAAGATGGTGCACTAATAAACCAATTAGGCAATAAACATTATGCATTTCAATATATGCTAATATCTAAAAAGTAACTTCTGACTTGCAATCTCTGAAGGGTAAAATCGCCGTTAAAAGTGGCCTGGTAATAAATGAACACAAGTATATAATTTGCTGATTATGCTCGAGAAGGAGAAAAAAAAAGAAAATGACAGCAATTAACATAATTTCAGTAGGAGTTAACTGTCCAGAACTAACATCGCCAAAGGCAAGCTGGCAGGCAGACGGCGCAGAGGAAACCCACGGCTTTCTCTCTTTGAGTTTGGATACCCAGAGTCTACATTGTACAGAGCAGCAGCAGCAGCAGAGCCTGAGTCTGGCTGTGTTAATCCTCATTGCTGGAGCAGAGAAACCCCGCTTGATTGTGGCAACTTGTTAGAAATCCACAATAGAGATGTCTGTGTGGTTTTTGACTGCAACACAACTACACCAAAATAACTTAGGACCATATATAGAATAGCCATAGACATAACTCCATTCATACCAGACTACATTCATACCATACTCCATACAACAGTACAACAACTCACTCTTATGTAACAGATAACCCTATGTCATGTCAATCACTATTTTATCTTTGCACCATTTCTCCTTACCCTCCTCTTGTATGTAGCCCAGATATATTTTATATTACTGTTTTTCTATATTTTATTTTTACTTGTACATATATACAGTTGTATGATTATGCCTAATCTCACAGTAGTCTCTTGTTATTGTTGCTACTTATTTTGAATTTATTATTACCATTTACATTTTTGCTCTTTGTTATTATATTATATTGTGATGTGTGAGCTGGTGTGTCCAAATCGTTTCCATTGTGGGTCAATACAATTTGTCTAAGTCTTAGTAACATACCAAATAATGAAGAAGTGAATAGTGTAATATTAAAGGGCACTTACCCAATTTCACTGTAATTATGTCAAATCTACAGATATAGCACAGATATAAATCAGCTCTTACAGTGAAAATGAGACTGGTGTGCTGTCCGCATATAATTACAGAGCATATTATTTTCCATCAAACAGGACATATGCCAATAGCATGCTAGTTGTTTGCTTTACAGTAACAGCAAAACTCCACTCTAGCCTTGGAAAGTTGTAAAGAAGTCTGTATGAACTCAATGCAGTGAATAATTAAGCTGCTTGAAATACATAAGTCAAGTGAGGATTGATTTGGACCACTGCAAGCTTTAAATTGAACTAATTCTGTTTTTCATGTTTTTTAGACAGTAAAAGTACCTGTAAACAAATGAATGGGAAGAAACATGCTTCTCCATAAAAGTGGTTAAATCCAATAGCATTGCATTGACCACTTATGACAAATAAAGTGAATACGTCTCCCCAGGCTGACTTAATAACAATAACACTATTTTCTGACATATTATAGACTTTTTGATTAAGTGACAAAATAATTAGTGGGTTAATCAATACTGACAGCAATCAGGCTCTGATTTTAGTGGGAAGAATGAATAATAACTTTGCAGCAGTAAAAGAGTCTTGTTATGGATCATGGACAGTGAGTGCAGCACAACTAATAGCAGATTTCCACACACCATCAATTTTGATTTTTGAGCCTTGTTAAAGTATTAGGCTACACAGACTGGAACCAGTTATAAGAACACTGAGCCTTTCTTCACTTCTGTCATCCTCAGGCATTAAACATTTATATAATGTGATAAGGCTGACATTTATATGCAAGTAATTCCTGGTATCATAATGCATTATTGCCTTCTATGTGAGTCATTATTGTTTGCCTGCAGTTGAAATCTTTTCATTTGTAGTTTAGTGCTTTGCTTGGTCAATTTATAATGTGTTTGTGTTTGCTACAATAGTGAAAGATAAGGACATATATAGGTCTGTCATGATAATCACTATATTAACTTATCGGTCAACATATGAAAGCTAAAATTATTTATTTTTGGGCTCAATATTTCTTGTGAGTACAATGTCCTTGCAATAGTTGAGAGATTATTTTTGTTGTAATATGATATGATTTGAGCTGCAGAGGGTAAGTAAAGTCTATGGTTAGTTACTGGTTCATTCTGTTCTTTATGTGCCTTTTAAGGATACTGTACATTTAAACATAGTTTACAGTGATTATCCAGCTTAATTGCTATAGTATCAACAGCAGTTTAAATATCATTTATCATGATAATGCTCTGCAGCAACTTATTGCGCTTCAAAATTTGTTATTGTGACAGGCCTAGATATAAGGATCTGTAATCAAATTAGCAATAAGTTGTACAAGGCTCAAGAGTGTTAGTGGTGGTTGGAGGGGAGATTGGCAGCCTTGCTTCCATCAGTCTATTCCAGGGCAACCGTGGCTACAACAGCAGTTTTACAAGTATGAATAATGCACGGACTTGTGAAGAGACTTTGAGCATCTGGAAAAGTGCTTAATAAAACAAATGCATTATTATTACACCACTATATGAAACTGCCAAGTATCAAGCCACTATGGGGCAGCGTTAGGAGATTATAGTAGTAATAGGAGCAAATTTGGAGTTCCATATTAGGAATAGGAATTTATTTACAAACAAAATAATAACATCAGGATCATGTAGAGCGGCTAATACAAATATATTAAGACCAAAATAAAGAGCCTGACAGCAGCAGTTACAGAGAGAGGGTCAACAATTTTTCAGTACAAAGCTTGATGGAGTTGGAAGCGCGCTCATGCTCACTTCCTATTTGGAATGTGGTGGTTAGCAGGTTAGCTATGTCCATTTATGTATACAGCTGAGTTTTTTTTTTGTTTTTTTTTAACCTGTTCTCTATACATGTTTCTACTTTTGAAAGCTCGACTAGTGCATTATATGACCTTTAAGATCAAATACAAACTCCAGCTTACTTGGATTAATTTGGCTATTAGGTCAAATAACAATATAAGACAACAACACTTGGCCCAAACAACAAATAAACTACTTAAAAGGTTGAAATAGTCCTTCCATTGCCAGAATCACAGTCTAAACACTGACCTCTGCTGACACCCATGTTCCTTCCCCACTGAGCTAAATGCTACCCACAGTGACACATCTGCCCCGGGACCAGATCCAGAGCTCCCCCAGTGCCTCCTCCTCCTCCTCCTGTGTGCCTTGTGTCTCCATAGGCCTCCCTAAATTAGCAACAACCATCTCGAGACACTTCCTCCTCCTCTAACGACAGCACAAAGCAGAGACGAGACTGGCGGCAAGAGGCTGTTTGATTCTGGAGCCACAAAAACAAGTCTTTGTGTGGCTAAATTTATCATCGCTCGCCCGCCACTGTTTCTCGTGTCTTTTCTCTACAGTTCAATATCGCGCTCCTCTCTCTTTCAGCGAGCATTGTTCTTTGTCTTTTCCCCTCCGCCAAGGTGCCGAGGTTACCAAGGCTCATCTGTGGCCTCCTTTGTCTCTCACGGCAACGGCAAGGTTTATTAACATAAATTAGAATAGCTCAGCGCCAGAGTACCTTGTCGCTACGCGTTACCCACGGCAACCTCTCCTCCGCTCGCAATCCACCTGTGTGTGTCTATGAGTATGTGTGTGCGTGTGTGTGAAATAAAGAACAGAGGGGAAAGAGAGAGACAGCTCCTGAATCTTAAATGTGCAAGTCTGAAGCGGAGGAGACGCGTCCACACCCATCGCTCCTCGCTCCTGATTAAAATAAATGGTGCTATCTGCGCGGCATGACTCACTACACCATGGCATTACTATCAGTAATTGAAACATCCAATCAGTGCGGAGCCATCAGCCTCAGTGCGCTTCCCCGTCGCCGCACCGGTGGCACCTGATTGAACAGCCTGCCGTATGGAAAGTAATACAGGATTAGACCGCAACTTTATACCCAGGGAGCTCCAGCTATGACCATTATCATCTTTTTTATATAGGAGCACATTACACTGGCGATGTAGGGTCTGTGTACCACTCTGCTGTTAGATACGTGGAGGCTGAATATGCACATACAAATAAATGAAAGAAGAGGAAAGTTCATGGCTTAACTGTAAATGGATGGATACTTATATATATTTGAACTGTTTGTTAACCTGCCTGAGAATTGCAGAGTGGAAACTAGCTTTAGCTAAATGGGGTAAAGCATCTCTTTTATAAGATTAATTAATGTGAGATTAATGTGTTTGAACATGAACCCTGTTTAAAATAAACTAATAAACTAAACAGTATAGATTGCATTGTTGTATTGCAATAAGAACTATGGAACTAACATATCGTTGAAGGTGCATTATGTAACTTTCCTGGTGGAGGGTCCATCACCTGCTTGTTTCCATGGGCCTGGAATGTCCCACAGTATGACATTAAACTTATCTATCTCTACAGAAACAAACAGGTGACACTACAAATGCAAGTTACAGGTAAGGTCTGTGAAGTGGCAACCCCAATGACAGTCTGAATGTATGTATTTCAAGACTTCTCTCTCAGTAATAAATGCACCAGTAATTGATTGATGATTGCAAGATGATTACATTTAATGCCATAGTGAGTAACATTCCAAACAACATCTCATGGTAGAGGACCCACACCATAAATTTACATAATGCACCTTTAAGAAACACACAGTTTCAAAGATGGTCATTCCATTGATTGTTATGAGCTAAGATGTAAACATAAATACTATCAAAATTTTACTTAAAAATTTAAAAGTGTTATAAAAGATATTTGTTTCTCTAAGCCACATGCCGTTCCTGCCACTAAAGCTTGTATACAAATAGAGGCTGATTGCATTGCTGTATTTTAGTAAGGCTTTGCATTTTGTAAGGACTAAGTAACAAATCAACAAATATTCTCATTTAATAGATTTTTATATACTCTACATAATTGGTCATTATTATTTATTAAGAATGGCCTTTTATATTGCTACTTAGAGTTGTTTTTGTTTAGTTTTAAGTCAGATGTCATTTCTTACACCAGCATGCTGTTACAAGGTAAGGCAAGGTGACAAGAACATATCATAATACCTTTATAGATTTTATAGTTTGTTTATGCTTGCAGAACCCATGTTACAACTCTGCAATCTTCATGACCAGTTAACTTTTAAATTGAATCCTGCTAAAATGCCTTTGTAAGTACATCTCCAGTCTCTACCCTTACCACTTTAAACAGATTAAGACCCACTGTATTCATTTTGCCTCTTACAAAACAACTCCAACTGTTACATTAGCGTCAACAGAGCCAAAACCTGACATCTGTACGTTATAATACGCCCTGTTCAGCATCCTTAGCAGCGTATCCGCGGAGAGCCGGGCAGCTGCATTGATTGGTGTTGATTCCATCTGGGCAGCGAGCGGGGACTGACAGTGGATCTAAGCTACAGCGAAAGGCAACCATTAATCTTGGTCCTGTTTAAGCAGCATGTATTAATTTATGTCAATTTTACTAAGTCAGCCAGGGAAGAGCGTGCGCCGGTGTATGTCTGACTGTTCATCGGAGTCGGGAGCAGTGGAAGGGTGAGGGAAGAGGGGGTAAGTGAAGAAGAGGGGTAGGTGCAATAGTAGTGGAAAAGGAGAAGGAAGAGGGAGGGAGGGGGGGGTCCTTTTGTATAACCCCAGCAGGCTGCCAGAACACCACTTACATCCTAGCAGGCAGGGAGCCAGAGGAATGAGATCCCACACCTCGAATTAAAGCTTATCAACTGCCAACACGGCTACGTCTACTCCAGGAAATCAACGGCAAGTTTTATGTGTCAGAGTAAAAAAGCCAATAGAATATGTACTATGTAAAATGCTTTGTGTCATGATTTGAAAAAGGAGAAATTCAAGACATGTTTTAAAGGTTGTAGATATACTTTAGGACATGTTAGAATGCTGTTACCTCATCAAAAACATACCTGGAGTTGTGTTTCATTTGAGTAACCTTTTAATATTATTTGGTCTACATCTCCATTTTGTGATGTCATGTGGTTTCCAAGTTAACAGCACCTTTGTCTTTTGTTCAGTAGAGATTGGAAATTCCTAGATTGAAATTGTCCAAATGATTCTAGTGAAGCTGTGTGGAGTTTAAAAACATTGTGGAGCATTTTCTTTAGGTGGAACAGCATGTTTTCTGTTTAGGAGAAGAACTTGGCATAAATCCTCCCACAAACCCTGCATGGGTTTGTGTGTTAAACATCTGTCATTGAAACAAAACATAGCTCCAAATATGTTTGTGATGAGGAAACAACATTAAAACTTTTTTATAACTTTTCTGGTGGAGGGTCCATCACCTGGGGATGTCATTGCTTTGCCTAGAATGTTCCACAGTATGACATTAAACTCTACCTTACATTTATTAAATTACAAGTGGTTTTGTAAGTCAAAAATACAGAGAAAAACAGGCATTCTGACTGTAAGCAGTGTTGCCTCTCCACAGATCTGACTTGTCACTTGGCCTGGTTTGGTCTCCATGAAGATAGAACATGATGTTTGCTGGGTGAATTTACCAATTGTCTTTCAGCCTAAAATTTGTAAGGCTTGTGTAAGATACTTTGCACATTTTAATATCATTTCAGAATAAGGCCAGATCAATCCAAGCTGTTTCTATATAACTACCAAAGAGACCAGTTGCTTAGTTACAAATTTCAGGTTAAAACACAAAACAACAAATAAGTCTACCTACAATAGGGCTGCTCAATTATGAAAAAATAACAATCAGCTATTTAAATCATGACTGAAATAAGAAAAATTAAAATAATAATCTGCTTAGAGAGAAGGTGAGAGAACAAACAAATAAAATGAAAGTAGGTAACTTTTCTCATAATCTGTCGTAAACATATTCTACATGTAGAAAGGTGCAATGTGTCGGATACTTTTCCATTGCAAGAAACACTTATGTGCACTGAAACATAGAGTTTTGGTTTACACAATGGATTACACAATTTCTGAAATATGATATATTGCTGAAGTCAATATAGATGATACATGATAATACTGAAACCAAACCATTGAGCAAAAAATTATCCACAAACATATTTTAGATGTACAATACTTAAAATAAATAAATAAATAAAAAGCACAATGCAAAACAATTCAACTTTTTACATCTCAATTATTGCAGAAAAACAAAACAAAAACACAAATATCCCACTAGTACAAAGAAAAAATACCCCCGATACACACTGACCCTCAGAAGGTATTACTCCATTTATAATATACTGAACAATAAATCGATATAGTAATTATCGTGACATGCCTATATTAGTGCCTTAAAGGTGCACAATGTGACTTCTAAGGTGGAGGCTTGTTTCCACGGTGATGTTATTTCTTTGTATTGTGTTAAATGTGTTATATTACATGTGTTATATGGCTCTAAAATATCTTAAAAAACATTAATTCTTTGCATGTGCAGGCTTGCTTCTCCATAGATCTGACCATTAACGTGTCTCCATTATGATTACCAAGTTCATTTCAGCAGGTGACAGACCCTATACCAGAAAAGTTACACAGTGCACCTTTAACTTGCAATGCATCAGTTTAACTAAGACAAGTCTTAAATAAATACCAGTGTGTAATGCACTGTTAGCCTAACTATAGAGGCACTTGGGTTTACTTTCATGCACATTAACTCTGAGAACCTAATTGACCAAAGAGCCTGGGCCCGTGAACT
The DNA here is from genome assembly GCF_026225935.1 of Boleophthalmus pectinirostris. Taxonomy (NCBI): domain Eukaryota; kingdom Metazoa; phylum Chordata; class Actinopteri; order Gobiiformes; family Gobiidae; genus Boleophthalmus; species Boleophthalmus pectinirostris. The sequence continues at coordinate 13,210,440 of NW_026571095.1, forward strand.
GTAAAAACAAATCCCTTTAACAAAGCAGTTCATAAAATATAACATTATTGTGACACTGTAGAAAGATATGTACACAAGTCCGGCAAGGGCAGAGGCTATTCCACACACGACATAGAAAATCCAATCAAATCCCAAACTGCTCCAATAGGAAAAACAAAGACCCCTGCAACCACCAGTGCAATAATGTCACACCAGCCTGTTTTGTAGACACTAAGAGCTGCTTCCGAGACAAACATTGGTGAAAAAAAATCAAAGAAACTCCTCCACCACTCCACCATTGAGAGCAAATTTCCCCTCTAAAGCAATTTTATATTCGATAAGTGGGGAGGCATTCTTAGAGTAATGGATCTGAATATGATCTGTAAGAGCATGTAAAAGGAAAAGCCTGCTGCATAAATTGAGAACAGTACAGGAAGCATTGCAATCGGAGAAGTATTCATATCGTTTCTAAACAAGCTTCCATAAAAGGTGCGGAGGTTAATGCCTGAAAAGGGAACAGCTAAAATAAGCATTAGGTACAGATTTAGAGAAATATTTAGAGGTGACAGGCGTAATAGTCCTCAGAGGCACAGCCAATTTCTCCCTGTTTGGGTTCCCCTGATACTTTTAAAGAAATGCATCAAGACAGAATCAAGATCAAGTACAATATCATCAGTACAAAATGCACGTGACAGCAGCTTTGTGACAATAGCTCCAACCAATAGGGGGTGGTAAAGCAATGTTGTTGTTGGCTTGTTGGCTTGAGTTCTTTCATAACTATTGTACAAATAAAGTTTAGTTGGCAACTTTTGAGGCTTCAAGGAAAACAAATTAGTTTTCCAGTCACAGAATTAGCGATAGATTAATATGTTGGTTGGCTGATATATTATTATTTGGATTTTTGAACATATTGGCCTTAAATCTCCAGCACCGGCCGACCTTTTGCTTTGGTTGCTCTGCTGCCTAAAAAATACACTCAAAGCCCTACTTGAACACTTTAATCCAAAGAGGATACTGCACAAAATGTGACTACACAGCTCTCTTAAAGGTTTGTGGGAAAAAGGGCTTGGGGGAGTTTGTAATCTATTTAAATAACATAATTAGAGGAAATAAATTTTTTTTTTAAAAAGTCAGAATCAGCCCAAAAATATTGGTACATCTTATTGGCCTGTGGTTGCTATTAGGGATGTAACAATAACAGAAATATTATGATATTGTATCATCAAAGTTCTCAAAATAATATTGTGGACCATCACAATATATTAAATTACAAGTCTCTTTGTTTAAATGAAGAGTTATGGTGCAGCAATAGCTAAAAAAAAAGGCAGAGGGAACTACATAGACCTTGATCCTTTTCTACATTTCAGTGTAGATACATGAAGAAATAACTGTTCTAAGCACTTTTAAGTCTTAGTTCTTTGGATTAAGTCTTGTCAGGGCATTTTAAGAGGAAAAAGTAGCATATTAACAGTTTTGTTAGCCTCCACAAAATATCGCAATAAATATCATACTGTGAGATGTATATCATGAAAATATCATACAGAGAGATTTGGATATTGTTACATCCCTAAACGTGAGCCTCCCCACTGTATCGTGAGCTTTCTCACAATACCGCCATAAATATCATACTGTGAGGCTTGAATATCGTTACACTCCTAGTTGCTATAGATTCTAAACATGAAAAAATCCATATCGTTCAATCTCTACAAATAATGTACTTTTTGTCTGTTGAATTATTGTTCATTTTTGTGAGAAATTGGATTTAAAATAGAGCATTTCCACCTAAATATGAAACTCCAGATTAGGCAGTATAGTGGGCTCCTTAAAAGGTACACAGTTCAATCTCAGTCCTGTTCAGAACATACTGTTATTGTGTCCTAGGGCAAAACACCTCTTTGTATGGTGTGTGAAAGAGTAACGTAGTAAATAGGCCGCAAATTGGCAGCCACGTTTCCATCTATCAGCCATTAGCCCCCACAAAATTTCTGAATGAACAAATAATGTGAAGTAAAGTGTCTTTGAGTGTTTAAAAATGCTTTATATAATCAAATACATTACATTCATCTACTCAGATATCTTCACTTTTCAGATAAACAAAAACATATTTCAGAAATTATACATAAACGTAGGAATGCCCACCCACATCTGAGCGACAACCAAATCTATTTACGTATGTCTTTATTTATGTGTGTTGGTGTGTGTTGTTATGTACGTACATTCCTTCTGGTACAAAGCTATTACACACCACAGTGCTCCCAGCGTGAGGGACCCAGCATGCTGCCAGTCATGTGACATTGTTTAGGACATAATGTAGCAGCCTTAGCGACATGATTTCACGCTCAGATAATAAAATCTCCTTCCCTTTTATTAAAGTAAAAACAGTAAACCTGTACAGCATTGTGTGAACATTTTAGTATGGTGTGCAAAAATAAACTTGTTTTTGTTTTTTTATGTTTAATATAAGCATTTCTTACAATGTTTACACTGTTGGCATTACTGATTGATTTAGAGAAATAAATTACTTTTTAGCAGTAACTTATCTCTTGTAAAGTGATGACATTTTAACCAACTTTAAATGCCAACGAACATTTTGGCACCAGCTGATAATGGAGGGGAGTGAGGCATGGGGCTATAAGACTCTTCACAACTGAATCAAAAACTGCAATTATCTTTGGAATGATGGTTTAGTACTTCATGACAACGAAATACATCTTATATTATGTTACCTTCATAGTACACATGCAAATGTTAAGGCTCATGCACATGTTTAAAATGCACTGTGAACTAAATCCTCATTCTGAAACATAAACCTCACATAAAACATACAATTCTAATCATAGTTATTGGAAGGAAAGAATACAGTAAGACAGTTTGCCCTAGAGCTCAGCAATATGGGGAAAAAAAAGTTTGTATGTAATGTATGCTCTTTTTTCCCTCATACTGATCAATCTTGATTTTTGATTTAAATTTATTTTGGATTTTCAAAGGTAAAAATTAAAACAGCTCTTAGTATTGATTTCATGAACATAAACAATGCAGACTTTGAATCTGTTTCATTTAGCCGAACGAAATAAACATTTTTTTCTTCCTGAGTTTGAACTCCAAACCGCATTCTTGTACTGACTCTGACTCTGTAGACCTCTCGATTCAAAACCCCAACCACATCACTGAACATGACTGATTCATAATCTCTTCATCTTTCAATTAATTCTCCAGCCCTAGTTTACTCAAATTATTCAGCCCAAGTTGAAGTTTGAACTAACATTACTTAGACATCAAAGATATACATCGCAAAGAAAAGATATACTGTAATCTGAAAATGTATGACTATTACCTTCAAGTTCGCTGTTTTGCTTTGCCCTTAAGGGACCCATTCATCCCGGTACAAGTGTGTAAACAAACCTACGTCCCCATAACATAAGCAAAACTTCTCATAAAACACCAGGCACCATATGCGGCGCTCTCCGAATATGACCATTCTGCAGCCAGATCTGTTATCACGGCTAATTACAACTCCCACCTCAGATATACAGGCCTGTGATTAGCCCCTTAAAACATGATTAACACGTCTCAATTAAGCCAGTCAACATTTGCATAATATATTAGCCGTTCTAATTGGCAGCCAGTTTATAGCGGAGGACAGGGAGCAGCAGCTTAACAAAACAGAGTAACGCTTGCTGTTGATTCTGAAATGTGTTTGTAGACTCTGAGAAAGCAAAAAGAGGTCGAGTAGGTTTATGGCACTACTTAGATAAAAACTCTATGGAATTTTGGTTGTTGTTATTACATTTCAGGAAACAGTAGTTAAAATAGTTAAGTAAAGTAGGTAATGACCAAAGATATTAAGATTAAAATGCTGAATTGTAGGGAATTATTGTGGGGGTGGTCAAAACAGCATTCACCCAATCAGTTATATTGCTAGATCAAAGCAGTAATGATACTAAAATTTCAATCGATTTTGATGGAGTAGACTCAATACTCAATACCGATTCCATTACCATGATAATATTCATTTTAAAAACTCTTTATTTAGACAATAAACAGACAGTGGTCTAGGTAGGTTCATAGTGGTCCATGAGTGTAGTCTATGTGGCCTTATACTTGTTCTGATACAGCTCCAGATCATTCTAAAACTATTCAGGAAAGATTCATTTCTGTGCTCTGAATGTAACTTTTTTAGTATAGTTATCATCTCAATTTAATATCTATTTCCAATACTAGTTTTCGTAACGATTAGTATCAGATTAATGATACTTTTGACAACCCTACTGGATCTAACTAACTCATGCAACTTTGTGGAGTGTGCAAACTGCAAAAAAAATACACACACGCAAAAAACATTCTTGTAAAAACACTGAACCAAATATCAAACCATGCAGAATGACAATTTAGTCTAAGTTGCTAGAGTGTATCCGAACAGCGGTTAAAATAAACTTATCCCCACTGACACTGTACCGATGTTGTATGTACAAATCAAAGCAACATTTTCCCCTATAACTTTTGCACTGGGTAATTTATGAGTGCACACACAAGAGTCCCGTTCAGCCCTATTTCCGTGGAAACTAAAACATGTTAGGAGGGTTTGTGAAAGGGGGGTAAACTGCTGCTTCTGCACTTCCAAAGCCAGGGACAGATATACTACTACTACTACCCCAGCTCGAGCGCGCAGAGTGGGGGGAAAGCCAAGGACATAGCCATTAGTTTCAGGACAGCGCCACATTGGAGACTAATGCCTCCATCTGTCAGCGGAGATGAGAGGAGGGTAACAAAGAGAGGCAACACTAACCCCTGAACTCATCATGGACAGCCGTGTCAATTAAATACTGAAAAACAGCAGCACTGGGAGTCATAGTGACGGACCAGTGTGATGTCCGGCCAGCAACGCCACTACTAACATCAAATCGCCATCAGGGCTCGGGGTGGTTTTAATGTCGCCAAATCGCACACAACTTGACTTGGGGGGCACTGGACATTTTTTGACATTTTTCTCATCTTTTTTCACAGATCTGAAAGTAGAATAAAAAAGTATTTAAAGTCTAGAAATACTAATGAATAGGCATACGGCGGGGCAATTAATCTAATTTTAATCAAGATAGAGATTTAGTCATTTCTAATTGTCAGTGATCAGCTTGTGTCTTTCTAATGGAGAGGTGTATAGGCAGGCCTCTGACAGTGAAAATGCATATTTGGATGTAAGACTTTGGAGGAAGAAATCAGACATTTCTCTGGGTCAAACAACACTGATAAAAGTTTGTCTCGCTTATGTTCAGAAAATAACAGAACACATTTTTCTTTGTTTAAAAAGACAAAATAAAATTAAATCGAAAATCTACAACAATCAGGACAGAATAAAAATGTGTAACTACACTGGACACATGTTGAATGTTAATTGTTTCGACATGACATACTAGATTAAAGAATTTTAGGTTAAATCTTAAGGAAACTCCATAACAGATTAAAGGTTATGGTCACCTGTAACAGTACACAAAACATTGAATTTAGTGCCCTAAATGTTATCTTATTTGAATATGCTACACATTTTTCGACCCTTCAATAGTTTTTGTAGTTGCAATATGAGCTGACCACCTTGTTAAAGCCATGGGATCATAAGTCAGTGTACATGCTGCGTCCCAACCTGGATGTACGATAAGGGTTGCATCAGGATGGGCATCTGGAATAAAGCCTATGGTCAATCAAACGCCAAGTTGCAGTACGCTAAAAGTAAACAACGCATCATTATTACCCTAACACAACATAAACAGCTAACTCCCCAGTCCACCTTAACAGCCATGAGTGTCATTTCTAGCACATTTCACAGGGCACTGCACCAGGGCCCCTCCTGAAGTGGCGCCGTTAACGCAGCACTGAGTCCTCTGAGTTTGGGCGATGTGTTTATGTGGCTAATTAGCAGCATGAGAGCGAAGAGGCCGGCCACTGATTCAGCAGGTCTCTGCCTCACGCTCCGACAAAGTTCAAGCCGCGTAATACATTATCCGTCTGATCGTATTAGTCATGCAGGGAGCTCTCCATCTGACCCCGTCCCGCAATGGGGGTAATATGAGGCTGCTGACTCCGGAGTGGCCTGAACCGGAGCAGACCCAGCCAGACCCGGTAGTGGTGCAACTAACAGACACATGCACACGGAGGCAGAGAGAGTTTGAAATCTGACACCAGGAACGCAAAGTTGGTGTCTGGCTTCTCTTACTTAGGCAAGCTGTAAATGGGAAGGATTATGAAGAAAAAAGAGGGAAGAATAAGCAAATTTTGGAGCTTTACAAATAAAAAGGAAATGTGTCATTGTTTGTTTAAGCGATTTACCCTGGTTTGGATCTGGTTTAGTCCTCATTGTTGGTGTTGCCCTCAGTTACACTTTGTTTAATGCTTCTGTTTGTGTTTAGACCCAATTCAACCCCAATTTTGTACTGAAAATAGATAATCTACTTTAGTCCTGGTTTAGTCCTGATTTACTCCTGACTTAGTCCTGGTTTAACTCTGATTGTGGCCCGGTTTAGTTTTGGCTCCACGTAACCTGATTCCAAGTTACCGGTAGTTTAGATCTTACCTACACCTGATTTTGACTTCTTTTAGTTCGAGTGAAGAAGACCATATTCATCCTCATGCTTGGTTTATTTTCCTAGGCAATAAAAATATAGACTACAGATCTATAGATTAACACAGTGACCTTAATTAATATATTACCATAAACCTCTATGTGCCGTCTTCCACACTGTAAATGCAAACAAAGATTTTTTTTTTGTTCTGCAGGATGTTAACCAAGCGCAGGAAGACTACTCAGGAACCGCTGAAACAATGAGTGGAGTTTGAAGTGGGGCCGCGGGATGGGTGCAAGTGTTTTTAGTGAAATACAAGCCTCACCACAGCGGCCGGAGCGGTGTCTGAGTGGTAACACAAGCCGGCGGTTTTCCATGGGGCAGTGTGCAGAGCTGAGCCTGTTTAAGCTTGCTAAACACTCGGACGCACTGACACGAGGGCGACCCTGACATAGATACACAGTCAACAGGGTGGGGACAGCGGTTAAAGGGACAAGGACAGTTTTAAATCTGTGCATTTTAGGAATATTACCTAGAAACATTTTGCAGGAAGAATCAGAACTCACGGTTTCTTATGTTAAGTGTAATAAAGGTTGCATTATAAGTGGACTGGACAATATGTCACAATCAAATGAAAGTTGAGTCGGCACAATTATCAAGTCATGCAATTATTTAGGTAACAGAAAGTCCTCTTCAAATAACAAAATATGTTGATTTTAAAGACAAAAACACGTGTTCTGAAATTCATAGGACTCTTGTATTAATTTATCAGTTCATATTTCAGGTTTGAGGTGTTTACAAAGTGCACTCTGGAGAGAATCCAACTTTTTAAACATATATCAAAAATATAACACTATCACATCTAAGGAAAAATCGGAATTAGATTTCAATTGGTGGAAGTGTGCAGTCAGAACCAAGCTTTGATCAATAACAAATTTTGTATTCAGTTAAGGCTCCTCATGCTGTCAATGGCTATTTATATTGCAGCGTAGTAGAAATAGAATGCAATATTGTGGTCTTACAATAAGACAATATAAAATACACAATATTGGCATGATACTTTTTTTTACATTTTGCCATCCTTTAAAATTTTGAGATGTGTCGCCAGTTAAGTCAGTTAAGCTCTTTTTCTTTTTAATTTTGTGTGTGTGCCATATAGGTAGAGGTGGAAAGAGTTATGAAAAATTGTGCTCAAGTAAAAATACAGTTACATAGGTCTTAAAATACATTTTCAATACTCATTTACACAAACTTACTGACAGGATCATTTCTAATTAGTTATTTTCCACCTTTACATGCATGCTATAATATTCTGGTAAGTATTGTTTCATTATCTTTCTGGATATTTTTAGAACGGACACAGTGTTGAGAAATAGTGACAGTCATAACTCAGATCTAGCAGTGTAGCTGTTCTAAAATTAACTCAAATTATTGTGTAACTTTTGGCATAATGTAACTTAAACGCCTAGCCTATCCAAAGATGCACTTTTGCCTTGTCTATCTGCTGCTCTCTGGCCCGTCCCTTTCCCCCTTTTGCACCTATCACCACTCTGACAACTCAAAAGAGCACACAACGCACATCACCGCATGCAACATTTATATATAGTGCACTGAAATGTAGAAACACGAGGTCAAGGCTAGCTAGCCGAAGAAGCAGCACTCTCCGGTCTCCTCTGGCTAAAAACACTGACTGCAACAATGTAGGAGAGGCAAAAGAGGAGCTGACTCTTTATAAAGAATATAAAAAAGACCTGACAAATTGCAGGCTGTACGGCGCTCCCATATACACTGCACTCAGCAAATTCGGTTGTAAATGCCATGGTGACGGCTTCCAGTCATTTTCTCTGTCACCGCACTGAAAGGATTTCTCAGCTCCGGTTCGGCACATCTCAAGACTGAGGGAGAAGAAGCGGCCATTAAGTCCCTCTCGTAAAGCGCGCGGGGTAATTCTCAACTTTTACATGGTAATCTGGCCTCATAAAAAACAATCACTTAGCGGAAGCTGATTTGTGGTTTGCAACATGTTTTTTTTCAGTCGCAAAAATAATAATAAATCATCAGGAATGCACTTAAGGCGAGACACAGTGTATATTTTGTCATTTCCAAACTCGGAAAAATTGAAGCGGGCTGCCAAAAACGGTGGGAAGAGGAGGAGGAGATGAAGGAGGGAGAGAGGGAAGGGGGGAGGAGTGAGGGAGCCAGGAAAAGGTCCAAGTCATTTAGTCTTTTTGGAAACGAACTTTGTATGAACTCCCAAAGACGCCAGACGGTTTACAAAAAGACTAGGCATAACTCTCTGACTTTTTTCCCAAAAGCTATGCAATTTAGGAACGGGGGCCTCAATGTTTTCCTCCGTACTCCTAAGAAATCTAAAAGAAAATCAAAAGCGTTGCCAAGTTCTTAGTCATATGGGATAGAGTTACAGTGCACTAGAGAGACATGTTGCCTGCGTAAGTGTTTATTTCTCACAAAGTGTTTCAATAATCTTAAAGCCATTCACAAATATTGGAAGGTTTTTGAATTTACTTGAAAACATCTGTATTCCCAAGAGTATGCTCTGTCTTTCATCATTCTAGGCACCTCATTCTTTAATCTGCTGTTAACCGACTAATAATTCACACCATTCAGTTTCACAGCTTTGACCCCAGTTGTGAATATAAACAGAAAATCCCTCTCTCTCTCTCACCTGCCCGTGCATGCAAAACAAGCCTCGCTTTACCAAACGCCAATCCCCAGAAAGCCCAAGCCAAAGAAAACAAAACACACATGAGGAGGTGAGAGGGAGCCAAGCCCTGACAGAGAAAGAGAGAGAGAGAGGTCCAAATGTCGGCAGCAAAACACAGTTGGCCAATCACAAGACAGCATCCAGGGACTAGACTTAACACAGGTAGGTGGGGGTAGGTAGAGTGGGTGACCTCAAATTTGACTATAATAATTTAACAATGCAGTTCAAAAGTTAAAGCAGCTATAAAAGAAAACAACTTAAATAAAAATAATTGAAGCACAGTGAGTTTACACGGATTTCCAGTAATTCTGTACCATTTTGCAATACGGAACAACTTTCAGCACTTAACATATAACATATCAAACAAGAAAACAGGCAAAAAGCAAAAATATAAATGTACAAAACTCACCGGTTTTCTCTTTGATTTCACACAAGACGTTGAAAAGAGCTGGTTTCATTCTGTGGCAGTTGAGTGCATGCTTCCTAAAAAGAAAAACAAATGGTACCACACAAATCAAACAAGTGGCAACATTGCTAAACACACATCTTTGAATTTCCTTCATGCAATCATTTCTGAATGAATTTGGATTTTAAATGACAAATAAATCAGAAATCAAGTTCAAACATGAGAATCTAATCTGTGTTGGTCTGACATCAGTGGTCCTTGAGGAGTTTTGTGCCATTTTCCCTCGCAACCCCATAACCAGCTGTTTTCTATTTTTCACAAACATGCTTCTTGATTTCATGAAATGCTAGTTGACCCAAATAAAATCCACACACTTCCCTCCTGGGTCCAAACCCCCTGCGTGGAAAGCACAAACTGAAACTGCCAGAGACACTTTGACAGCCAATGTCCAATGCCACAGCGTAATTACTTAAAAACTGAGAAAGGCAAATTTGGCACAAGCAGAATAATTGTGATATGAATTATTAATAACATAGCAGGAGAATTATATGTTTACTTCATAACTGTGTATCAACATTGTCATGAAGTGTTTAATTTACTTTTTTATGGACTGTCTCAGAAAACAAGACACTCAAGGTAACTGGCGCGTTGCGTGTATGGATAGTGAAAGTGCATAGGGTTATCCGCAACATGTTATTATGGTAGGATTACATTGTAAGCTCCTTTGTAACACGTATACAAGTGGCTACTCATCTGGTAAAATGGTGGCACGGAAAACAGACGCAAAACTTGAATCGTGACAAGTTTGTGAGCTGTTTTCTTCAGTAGGCGTTATTGCTTTTATTTGGACCACACTGACGCTCACTTGGTTCCCACACGCTTTCACACGTCTCCAGTGGCAAGATCGTTAGTACTCGGCTCACCTCGCTTGCGCTTCGTCCAAGCTTTGGTCTGTGATGGTCATGATCTGCTGTAATATGTCTCCGATGTCCTGCTTCCTGCCCTCTGCGTCTGTCCCCGCCGTACCGTCCTGCATGTGCTGCGCCAGACCGGGGTGTCCGGCCATGCCAACCCCGTGGGAGTGCATCAACCGCGGCTGCTCGTCCATCCTCGACCACGGCTCTGGCTGCCTCACCTCCAACTTTGTTTTAAATGTTTTTTTTTCTTCAACACCGAAAGAGAAAAAATATCCAGTGGAAATTCCTGTGGATCCCTCCGCGCCTCGCAGCAGCAGCGACACTCCTCCTTTTTCTTGGTAAGCTTTTCTAGATTCGGGAGGAGGGAAGCACTCTCGGTCTCTCTTCCAGCTGGTTTAGGTGAAATCTGATCTGAATCGCTGCTTTTGGCTTTGGCCACTCCTGCACCGCTACTGTAGGGAAGAGAGAGGAGAGAGAAAAACAGCATTGAACATTACGGGCGCCTAATGTGATTAAAAGTGCAAGGCGATGTTCCGCTAGCCCCTAATTACGCACGGTCCCCCCAAAGCGACGTACAGAACTTGCCTGTGTGGATGGTTTTCACGTCCAAAGTGTCACCAAGTGTTATTGTTCCGCTTATGTCTGGTAACTGACTCATAATCGGAGTATGGATGGAAAGCCTCCGCCCCTCGAGCCGCGATTGGAGAAGAAGCAGCGCGCAAGTCCCACCTCATGCCTCTCCGAAAACGTCAATCATGCCGCTCCAAGAAGGTGGGACACTGTAATAAACATAAAGAGATGTGACCGGACCGGGTGGCAATACAGTGATGGATAGAGAGTGAATATGTAGCCTAATAAATAATGGTGAGTGGCAGAGGAGAGCTGACCCAACAGGACAGCGGCGTGCAGCTCGGGAGGGACGCCCTGTCACACTCGCTATATATTTCCCTGGCAATATTTACATCCGCGCAATCAGTCAACGCAATAATAAATCAGCGATGAATTTATTAGCACATGCTGCACTTTGCGGGAGGCCCAGTTGTTGTAGTAACACACAACTGTCCACAAGTGATCCCTCAAGTGCTCCAACGTGAAACCGTGTTTAATAAACCAAAAGTTGAGGTAAATAAATAGCTCATGTTTAAAAAAAAGAAAAAGAAAAGAAACATTAGGGTTGTTTACTGCGTGATTGGAAGGGGTCTAGCCCATTTGTAATTGCACTTAAAGGTTAAAGGTTAAAAGTATCAATGAAATTGAAATGTACTCGTGAGATTTTAGCCTGTTAAAATTATACTATTTCATGAAAAATATACGTGGAGCTGTGTTTTGTTTCATTCTCACGTGTTTGAGTAACCCTTTATTATTAATCTGTCTACAACTCCAAAGCGTAAAATGCTCTGTTCCACCTTGTGATGTCATGAAGTGGTAATTTTCAAGTTAACAGCCACATTTTACCTATTGTTCAGTAACGATTGACAATTCCAAGGCTGAAATTATCTAAATGATTCTAGTGAAGGTGTATGGAGTTTAAAAACAGCGTGTTTCCTGTTTAAAAGAAGAACTCAGCGTAAATATGCAGGGTTTGTGTGTTAAACGTGTGAATGAAACAAAATATAACTTCGGGTATGTTTTTGATGAGATGAGAACATTATAACATAGACCAGAATATAAATATAGATAGAATATGGGCCCTTTAACATCAAAACTATGCAGTGTTTGATGGTCTAAGTGTAATTTTGTTGTTTTCTATGATAAAAAATAAACTCTTGAATCATGTTTGTTTGTTAAAATACATGATATTTCTGTGAAAAATTTACCAGCATCAGGCCCATAGCAGCAAAGAATGACTTCAATATCTTGTTAGAATAGTATGCAATCTCATTCAAAAAGCAAGAAAGTCTATGCAGAATGACCTATTACGACCCCTTTCATTGATGCGTTTGTTTTCAATGGCTTACGGACAACGCTGGTCCAAGAGCAATGCCACACTGCCAATACTTAATATATTTCAAAAAAGCACCCCTCGTGTCTCATTATAAAAGTCTATACTACGTCAATACATTGCACATTGGGAATAAACTGGTCTCACCACTGTTTTATTAGCAGCAGATGAAAGACAGTTCTCTTATCAGCAGTGGATGAGGGACACATATTGATCTGAAGCCATTTGGGGATTATGCTCTCAATCAAGAAGTAGCTAACAGCACATTGAAACCGCCACTGGAATAATTTAGGGACATGACTGATGTTAAACTGATGTATTTTATGACAGATAACTGAAAATGTGTCATATATGTGCACAGAAGCAGTCATACGAGTTGTCAAGAGCGCATCACTGTTGTTGTGTCCTTGGGCAAGACACTTCACTTACATTAAACACACTTTACTTACATTACAATTGGCTTCTAAAGTTGATTAATAGATATGCCAAAATATAAGAAAACTCCTAAAGTAAAACAACTACAAGATTTAGGATGCAAACTGCTTAAAAAAAAAAAAAAAAACATGCCTTGGGCTATTGTTTCATTTTACATATATTATGTTTTTCTGGGTATTTAGTACTAAACTATAACATTGTCATTATAGCACATATTGTCATTTATTGCATTGCTAGAAACTGCACAGCTGAGAAGCCCTGTCTCTTCATACTGTCATAGCAAACAGCTGACTTGTGATAATGTGTTGTTTTTTTGTTTTTTTATTGCAAATAGGTACAAACCAGTAGGCGGGGATAGGGAGCTATATTAGCCAGCTTTTGTAGTTTATTCTTACTAAAATGACAAACATGTCTCTAGCAAATGTGTGTACTTTGTTGACAGTGTGAATCTTACTGCATTACATGACACACTGCAGTCGGGCCCGCTCCCCTTTGCCTTTCCGTTTTACTGGCTGGACACAATCGATCAGTCAGTTTTCTCATTACGGCCTGAATAGGGAGGTAGGCCAGTAATTGTCACAAGGGGCAGGGAGAGGTTGAGGGTATATAGCGGTGCTGATAATGTCGGATGGCCACACTGCACAGCACAGCAGCCCCTGAAATGGAAGCCTAAGCAGTCCGCCGGCCATTCTCCCTGATTTTATTTCCCTGTTGAAGAGGGTCATAACACCAGGGCCAGCATTATCTGTGTCGCGTGCACCTCCGAGGAGACAGAGGCACAGCGCTTAACATGCAGGCGCCTGTGGAGGTCAGAAAATTAACATGGGTAATCAAATTATGTATCAAGGTTTATTGCAATGGGGCGTAACAATGTAGACCTAAAATATAATAAAAGAGGGCATATATGTTCTGAATGTGTTCTGTCTTTTCGGTAATACACAAAGGGCCTTGGGATGGACTTAGGCTCCAACTAGTTCTATTTAAATGTTAACAGCAGGATACTTTTTTCCAAAATGATCACATGATGTTGTCCTCAGCATTTGACCCAACTCCAGGTGCTGAGACTGGTTTTGTAGCTAGAGGAAAAAGCCTATTCTTCATGTTTCTTGGTAGAACTTTTAAACCAGATGCTCTGTCTGTAAATAAGGGCATTGTTACAAACAGATAAACCTCTTACCATCTTGTTACAAGGCAGTGCCACAGTCATGGTATTGATACAACTAATGATTTAGAAAAGAAAGAGCAATCTTTTATACACAGAGCCCAGAATAATTAACTTAAAAATTAAAAGTTAAGTCAAAACTTTTGTGAAATGAGTTAGGCTTCTGTGCTTTTGCGTAACATCTCACTCATTCACATCACATAGATAGCTCTGTTCTAATTTTAAAATCAACCCTGCTGATTAAACATAAGATCTAAAGAGCTCATTGTTTTTGCTCCAAATTCAAATGTATTCCACTTTGGGCAATGAAGTTTCTGTACTGGGATACTTTTGGGAAACTCTGGAAGGAATAAATAATTCCTTGTTTGTGGCTGTGATCGCTGTACTGAGAAATGCAGTATTTTTGAGCCCCCTAATGAAAGAGCGAGGGGGAAAAAAATCATCTGACATAGCATATTCCAAATGTGTTGTTGCCGCATTAATAACCAGGCAAGAAAGAATAACTGGGATTTGATTAGACTTGCAAATGAACAGGCATGGAAAAATATCTGTATAAATACTAGATGTTTTTCTGCCGACTTGTTTTTCCAGCACTCGAAATGTTAATGCTGAGTAGATGTGTATTCCCCATAGATAGTGATGCGTGCGCTAGTTGGATTTGTGGAGTTGTGTTGTTTACCCAGGTTCTCCAGTGACTCCGGCTCTGCTCCCATTACGACCAACTACTATGCCATACATTAAACAGTGTTCTGATTAGAAACCTCATGCAGCCTCAGCAGCCCGCCGTGATTCAGACTGTGTCAGCGATACTACTGTACATGGTGGAGATATACAAGACCACGAGACAGGCACAAGGCCGTGATATTTAATGTGTTCTGCCAAAACTTCTATCTAGACGTTTTTATTTTGATGTTAAATGCTTAGATGTGTAACTCAGAAATCTTAGTGGCAGTTATTACTTGAAGTAGACTTGAACAAAGCATACATGTTTAAGGTTATAGCATAAATATGTGTTGTTCAAGAGCAGGGGTGTCAAAATTTTTCGACAATTTTTCTTGGCCCTCAGGCTTGAATTGGCCCACATTATCCTAAGAAATACTTTTTACTGCTAGCTTTAAATCCTCTACCATTATAAATTAAATAACCAACCATTTTGATGTGAGATAGACCTGATATTAAAATCTCAAATAAATAAATGATGAATGATTGAATGATTCACAGTATTGGTCAAGAGTCTATGGCCTTCCATGTGGTCTGTATGTTTCAATATGCGAAAGGTGACATGGCTGAAACAAGGCTAAGTTATGAGTCAGGTCTATGAAGAGGCAAAGGAGTAAAGCTGTGTTTTTTAAGGTCTTAAGGTCTTTGCTCAATACAAATACCCATACAGAAATAAAGGCCTTTTAATACTTATGTATTGTATGAAATGTTACTTTGACTAGCTGTTAGTTCTCTAAAAGATTTCTACATCATTAGTAGCAGTGGAACACATTTCAGAATGAATACAGACTAGCCACTGATGTTAAATAGATAATGACTAATTATTCTGGCTAGTAATAAAACTGCATTACAAGATTACAATTTACTAATATAGAAAAAAATACGTCAATCAGAATGTTTTGATTCTTTTAACATTGATGGAATTATCTCCAGTTTAAACGGATCAATTACTGTATTGATATGCAAGAGAGCTATCAGTAATATCCATACAAGATTCCATGATTTTAGAGTTGCACACAGTGCATTACAAGTACTTTTTAAATCACCAGACCAAATAGTTTAAGTTATAACAATAAATAAGATAAAATATGGAAATAGATTTTTAAAATTAAAAAAATCAGTTCTGTTGTTCTTCGTGATTCTGAACAAAACAACACATAATTACTATTCTCATAAAAAAATACTATTACTATTCTATTACAAGTGAATGAATATCCAAAATAGTTGACTCTGCACTGGGTAAGTCTTCTACCAAACTCCCCAGCCCGTGTTGCAGAGGGTCGAAGAAAGTCCGACCCCCGGCCCCCCACCCCACACACACAAACACACACCTCGGCATGCTGCGGGTCAGAGCAGGCTAAGTTATGTATGAGCTCCAGCAACAACAGTGGAGAGGGAAGAAAGCAGCGGCAACATCTCTCCAGGAAGTAACCTTGATGAAAAATTCAGTTGTTTGCAGCTCCTGGCGTCCCTCAGGCATGAATAAAGTGAAGCGCAGACACGGGGAGGAGAGGAGGAGAAGACCGTGGTACCAGCTCGCCAGCCCGGTGAGGAGAGAACACACAGCGGCTAGCATTAGGAGATGGGCAGGAATTAAAGTTTAATCGTAGCCTCAGATAGATTAGACCACAGGCGCCCAGTCAGCGGTTTGGGGAAGGGCCTGGCTCTTCCTGGCTGCCTCTGTTGACCGTGGAGCCTTTGAACTGCCGGTAAATTAAATACCTGTGAGTTCAACAGACACTTCAGCTCTCGTGTTTAGTTGGTGGTAACGTTCTCACAATACAGACATTTGTAATTTAAAATGTGATTTTGATATAGAATAAACATGGGACTCAATACAGATTTTGATACTACAGGAAATGGCAAATGAAAATTCAATTCAGACAACTGGACAAAAGTTTTAGAGTGAAGAGTAGTGGCTTCTTCAGTTCTGGTCAAGATGTTTCGCCACTTAGATGAGTTGAGAAACATACTGACCAGCACTGAAGAAGTCACTTTGTCTATTCTATACATAAATCACATTTGAAATTATAAGACAACACTAACACCAGAACTTCCATTCTTACAATAGAATGCAGTTACCAAAATAAAATATTAGTTTCTTTAACATCATCATATGGTCTTACATTAGTTCTGAAAGTTCAACAACATTTTAAAGGGTCAACATTGTCCTATGCAATTATTTGTCTTCAGTACTGATTCGAATTGAGCTTCAATAGCCTATTTGTTGTTGAAGTTTTCAGCTTGTCCAAGAAAGGGTGGAAGTAAAAGGCTGGAGACCAACTGGATGTCTTAAGCAGGAGAAGTTTATTTACCATCAATAATACGGGCCGGGGGGGACTTGAAAAGTCAACATAGTATGATTTCAAAACTGAACATAGTATAATCTTTGAGTGTTCAAGCCCCTTTACTATGCTTCCAAAGGAGGAGCTTTATAAAGCAAGTGTGGTGAGACTATGAAGGCCAGTAGACACCAGTTAGACAGCAATGTGCCACAATTTAGATAATGGTATGCCAAGGGAAGATCATGGTGTAAATATAGCTTTTGTGAGTCAATGTTAAACTAAGATGTACGTGGAAGATAAATTACTTAAATTCTCTTACACTATTAATTTTAGTACTAGCTTGCATTGCAGTTAAAAAGGATAAGAAGGAGATAATATTATATTTTCAATTTTGTTATAAGTCATATACACTTTTGTATTGCCACCTGCTGCTACTGACACTTCACTGTGATGGGCTAAACCACCTGTCACTCACTCAGAGCATGACAGAAGCCAACCAATAGGTTTAGTATTGCATGCATAAAACATGTAAAAAAAAAAGCTAATGTTTTAGAATGGTTTGAAATGGATGCATCATATTTGTGATGTAGGTCAGTAGGGGCCAGCTGGTGAATCTAAACTGTCCATATAATGTGAGTGATCCAAATACCTGGCCACTGCCCAAGCAGTTGATCATCCATCACAGCTCCTCCAATAGGCACCAACCACCTATGAATAGAAACAAGAACAGTATAAAAACATATGGAAGCATAGAAATGAATGTGTATAAGTTAGGTCAAAGAAAAAAAAACAAAAACCCAGCACTTAAGTTTTTTAAACAGATTTCAATCCCACCAAGAATTCCAAAAATCATAATTTGCACTGTAGTAATGGGTTTGTCCACTGATTCGATGGTTGCCAGTTTGAATCCTACTCTCGACATAAACACGATTGGTTGAGTGGTCAGATGCACTGTCACTGTGTCCTTGGGCAAGACATTTAACACTACTCATCTCCAGTGTCTGCATACACTGGTGTATATATGTGTGTGTGAATGAGTGAGTGGATCCTTGATCTAGAGCTTTTTGAGTACCTTAAAGGTGGAAAAGCACTGCATAAAAATGTGACCATTTACTATTATTATGGGCAGTTACGGGCAAATGTTTGTTGTGAATGAAGTGCACTGGTTGTTAGAAATCTGTTCCTCTCCAGACTCAAATGGACCTTCACTAATTCTTTGCATGCAGTGAAAGTAGTGATCGGGCATTTTCGAATGACATCATCTCCAGGCCATGGGTGCAAATAGAGTGACTGAAGAATTCTTGCATATTAAAAAAGTAAAAATATGGACAGCTATTAGCTACACATTGTATTAATTTAATTTAAAGAAGATTTACGGCTTGCACAGAGTGTTAAAGTGCCTGACATATATCCCCTAAACTGTGCACTCAGATTTTCATGTGTTGCCATTCTCATTTGCATTTGTTGTGTTTGCATTCCCATAAAGCCTGATCGCAGTATGTTTGTGTGTGCAGGAAATGGACTGGTTAGGATGGAGATTTTATGCACTGTTGCCTTGTTAGTTTGAATAAACAGCTTCCTGCCTTTAGCACAGCGGGATGCGGCTGTAGCTCGTAGCTAATGATCATTTTCAGCGCGCGGCGTCTTTGTGCAGCTGCGGCTGGGTCAGGGTGAAGGATGACTGATATGAGAGGCCGACCTGTCACACAGCATTTGACTTACTATCCTTGGAAGCGGATAAAAGGGGAGCCAAATGTCAAGTGATACGAGTGACGCATCCTCAAACACACATGCACACACCAGGGCTTGTTTGGAGGAGAGCATGGAGCTAAGCAGCCTTTTCTGGCAAATATTAGTTAAATGTTCACAAATGCTGTAAGGTTCAAACTGTCAAACATTCCCTATTCATGGATTTCAGCACTGTGTTACATGCAACAGTTTGCAGACTTTTTCCCAATTCAAAAGATATGTATTTTGATCTAATTGTTAATCGCTATGGCAACAATCCTAATTTTTAATCATTCTGAAACCCATGGATATTGCAATCTGCAAATTTCATGTCATGCCATAACCTGGCTCACATCAGATTGATATGTGTGTCACTCTGAATTGAGTTCTACACATTATCAGTCTGGGATGGCTCTCGCTGAACGCCATCAGAAAGCGCAGAACATCATGACTATGAATCTGATTGGTCAAGTGCCACAACAACGAAACAATTATTCTTACAGTGGGGGCATGCTAAGATGTTTTCACGTGAGTTTGTGAATTCATAAATATTGCAAGAATCCATTTTGTTGTGCAAGGTTAGTCATGCTATATATGATCAAAAATGGAAGAGTTAGATTTCGTTCTCACTGATGCATATTTATTTCAGGATGATTAAGCATTTATTGGTTCAACCTATACAGTGACATTGTGGATATAAGTTTTAGAAGCTTTAGAAAGTGAATGCAAACTATCCAGCCATCCTGACCTTAGCTAAATGTGCTCTAAAAACAACTGCACAAATGTTTGCTTGGATAATATTGGCAATCTTTGACGCAATATTGGAAA
Source organism: Boleophthalmus pectinirostris (assembly GCF_026225935.1). Classification (NCBI taxonomy): domain Eukaryota; kingdom Metazoa; phylum Chordata; class Actinopteri; order Gobiiformes; family Gobiidae; genus Boleophthalmus; species Boleophthalmus pectinirostris. The sequence continues at coordinate 13,230,118 of NW_026571095.1, forward strand.
GAGATTGCTCTTGTCCTGAAAGAGATGTTAAATGTGTTTTGTTATTCACTTTTTGACTATAAAATAAGAAATCGCATAAATATTATAAACCAGACCATTTCTACCTCCGCCTCAGTCACTAAACATACGCAGTGGAATGTTTTAATATAATGTAAACAATTATCTAAATACATTTTTGCTATATTAGCTTACTCTCTTCATTTAGACTCCACCTATCCACTATTTCCATGAGTTATTCCCCACATCTGACACGGCAGGTGTTGTTGCAGAGAGGTGAAGTGAACCCAAAGTCTGGGGGAGTGCGATTTTGTGCTGGTCGGAGGTCAGGGTCGTAGCGTTTGACCGTGGGAGGAATCCACTGCGCGCTCTCCCTTCTGCGGCCCAGGTATGTGGAAGGTGAAGAGGTTGGATATTAATTGCATTTAATGGCATGTTTGGGTTGGCCTGCTGTTTCATGGCGTGATGAATAAACAGTATCCACAAATAGGCCACATGTGTAATTACTAGTACAGGAGTGGCTAAAATTCAGATGTGTTTATTTACTTGGAGATGGACACTTGGACAGCTCTTCTCCATCTGTCACCATAACCACACACGCTCACGGCGCAGATTCATTCGTCTTGTCGTCTCTGACAGTTGGATTTTCCCGCCGCACCCCCATCGCAAGTCACATGGGATTTTTGGGGGGGAAGTGGAGTCAAAAAAGAAAACAGACAGTGACAAGGAGTAAAGCACTTTGTGAATGCTAATGAGTCTGGGAGAATCAGCAGCTAGCATGCGGAGCGAATCCGGCAGACATCGTGCAATGCCCCTCGCCAGGCTCGGCCCACGCACTGCCAAAAGGGTCAGAGGGCAGAGAGGCCTTTCTGGAAAGTGGTAATAAAAGTAAGACCACCATGAGGCCGCGTGATGTTACTGTAATGAGCTCTGATATATTTTTAAATGTGAGTCTTTTTTGGTTAAATAGGGTACACACAGACGCATGATGGGAGCGTGCCTATGTTCCCACAGCCCTATGTTCCCTCATCCTTGTGTTCGCTCATTTCTAAGTTTTGGGGATTTTTTCCAAAAAATTAGGCCCTATGTTCCCACATTTCCTTTTTCATCAAATTGCATCAGATTTTATCCCCATTTCTCCCAATTTTGTAGTCAGTTACATCCAACCTATTATCCAGCAGCAGACTACACATGTAACCTAGAGGTCATGGTGATATAAAATAAAAATGACTTGACTTAGAGTTTACTTTTGAGAAAAATCTTAGAAATATGCTCTTAGAAATGAGGGAACATAGGGCTGTAGGAACATTGGACCGCAGGAATAGCCCCTACATGAGAGAGTGTTGGATAATCACCCTTCATTAAAGAAAAAAAAAACTTTTCAGAGCTTTTAATCATGTTATAGCTGTTCCCCCTTCGCATTTACCCTCTGGAAATTGTATTTGGAGTGATTTGTGTATGTTTGAGTCATCTTTAATCACTTATTTTCAAGACGCCTTATTGCCGATCATGCCCCGTGTTCACCTCTACCAACATACCCCCACTGCTCTGTGCTTCCTACAATGTACATTTCACAATTTTATTTTCTCAATCAGTGATACATGTAGCATTGAGCAGCGTATCACGGTCATTTTGTCATCCATTAAGTTGCCGGTGTTACGGATCTGTTGGCAATGCTATGTCAACGTGAGGCGATGTGGACGTGCCTAGCAAGGACCTAGCTTTAAAAGCTAATTTTAACACGTGGTATCCATGTTTCTTTTGACTACGTTTCACTTTATTAAATCATCCCCGAGGTACATATGAGACAAAGTGGGCATGTCAGCGTGTTTGAGCATGAATGTAGCGATAAGTGTGAGCTGCTCCAGATTGATCACTGCCAAACAACTGCACTTGTTTGCTTGGATAATGTTGCCAATCTTTGTCTGTCTTACAATGTCCACAATAATGTAAAGCAAAATGTAATGCATAAGGTTGAATGTGTGTGATCTGGTTTGACTGTAGGATTCAGTTGTTTTGTTCATGCTATTCCCCGTGGAAACAAAGTATGCTAAACTATGTTAATGAATCCATGCTGTAAGGTGTCAAGGTAACAAATGTAAAGAAGAAGCCTTGCAAATTTGCAAATTAACAACACAAAAAATGAATGGCACAAACTGAATCATTGAGTCCAAACAACATATGAAGAACTCTATGAAGAAGTCCTGTTTATGGAGGAGGTGCATTCAAAGGCAATACCCCCCGGCTTTAGCGCCTTTAAGAGAAGCTTGTTCTTTTTACCAAAACACACACAGACTCTCTCAACCTCAAAGAACACGGGCGCAGAGTGGAGGATGATAAAAAGAACATCTGGTGGAGCGAGCACAGTGCCAGGACAAGACAAAGCCATGTGTCTGGCAAAGCAGCACCCACACACACACAACCACACACACACTGGAACGCACACCTATTCATGCACGCACACTCAAAAACCGCCTGCCCCCGAACCTGCAAACAAGCAAAAATCCTCAAGTTTTTGCCGACATTACAGTCATTGTCCTCGCACTCATGCACAGCAGGGAGCATTTGGAGAATGAAAAAAAATAGTGGGATGTGATAGGACGGTCCAGTGTTCAGACAGCGCTAATCTACATATACTCTGAGGCTTAGAGAGTGAATATGCATGAGAATATAAAGCAGCATGCCTAGGAGGAGACCACCCGCTTTCTTTGGATTACTGTACCCACCACCTCCAAGTCTTTTATCTTGGTCTTGGCACGCTATCAAGCTGATTTAGTAACATTTTTGAACCCACTAGCTTGTGAGATGTTAACCTGTTGTCGATATAAAGGGATGCAAGCTTTACTGTTTGGTCCTCAAATGCAACCAAAATAAGTAACTCAGCCAACAGTGTGTGTGTGTGTGTGTGTGCATAATTTGGATTTGGTTAAGAAGATTTAACCATTGGAGGGAAAAGAGAAGGAGTACTCAGTTGAAGAGAGAAATATTAGACATCAAATATTTAACAAATATCCGGAGGGGAAAATTGTGTATTCTGGCTTAGCTAGTGTTAAGAAAGTGTGCTTGATTTGTGGAAGGGTTCCCAAGTCATGCATAGAGATTTCTTTTGCAAATCAAGTTCTAATAAAATTACACTTCCAGTGGTTCCCACAGGTTTATACTAAGACTACAGTGGTACAAGTGATCCATATATGTGTAATTGTATTTAATGCAATATTTTGGTGGATAAATGTTACTTATTGCCACTGAGTAAATAGCACTTATTACAGATAAAAAAAATGGATACTTCTATACATTTATGATAACACTACAAGCATAAAGTATCATTTGTTTCACCAAACTATTTGCTATGTTTTTAGACTATGGGATGAGACCTACCATAGCCTCCTCTGTAAACACAAAAGTGATAAATATATCTATTATTAATAAAATTAAATACCTTTCTCTACATAGTCACATGCTGAGACTGATGACTTGTGGCATACTGTTAAATATTTTTATGCAATACAGATTTTTGTAAAATGTTTTATATCATAGTCTTCATTTACTCCTGCTCTAACCATAAACACCAAATAATATATAATATTTTGAAATGTTAACTCCTTAAATGTAATTTTTGTTTGTGAAAGTCTCAAAAAAAAAAAAAATTAAATAAAATCTATATCTTTCAACAAAATTTTATTTGTTTGTGTTGGGGTTATCAGAGGCGGAGGATGTCATAAAATGGCACCAACACTGATTTTGACTTTTTTTTTTTTTTTTTGCACAAAATGCAGTTTTCCCCTAAAGTCCCATTGACCTCAATTATAATAGCAGATTTTTTGGTTGCATTGACATAACACTTGGAAATCATAAGTTGTGGATTTTTACAGGTTTCTCCTGTTATGAAAAGGTAAAATGACTGATTTTTATAATTCAATCCCAACTCACCACATTACATCTTGTGTAGGCTTGTATGCAAACACTGCTATAGTTTTCCTGTGCTTTCCTATGGAGTCCTATGGGATTTATTGGGGGGTGGGGGTGGGGGATGGATGTTCGTATGCATGGTGGCTGAATGGGGGGGTCGCACTTGCATGGTGTAAAGACTGAAAATGTAAATATTATGATTATGCTTGAAATGACCAAAACCACAGATAATCTCCAAACTTCCAAAAAATAGTTAAATGTAAAATTTGGGACATATTTGAACAAACTGACAGGAGAAAAACAAATATCAAGTGAAATAAAATTGCAATTACTCTGCTTTTTAAAAATACATGTTCAATGTTAATAGAGGCGGAAACAGTGACAGATACATACACCTGAAAATGTACACACGCACAGGCACACACAAACTCACACACACTCTCAAACAAACACATTCAGTGTAGTCTGGGACTCCTCTAGAACCCACCCATATCATCTTAACCTCCAATATCTATATCTCTAAAAATATACTGGCAAAATTATGCCAGTAAAACATTTTGAATGGAAGTCAATGGGACAAAAATGTACCTAAGGACCATAGATGTGTGTATTTTGATTATAGACTGTTCAATTAAAATGATCTTGAAAAAACACACACAGAGAATTTAAAAACACATCACAAAATACAAAAACTGGCCATCTTTGGTGCTATTTGGTGCAATATAGCCAAAGATATGCAAAAAAGGAAAGTTGCGATGTACAAAAAAAGTATAAGAGGGTTAAGCGGAAAAATGCAAAATAAAGTTAAAATTTGATGTTGTGACAAGCTGTCAGAAAAAGCCAAGTGCCTTAGTGCAGTAAACTTATTGACAGGTTTAATTTTGGTATGTTTGATTCATTGATCAGGAGGATCTAACTGGAGGATTAGCCTTTAGCCTCTTTAGATTATTATTGGCTCTATGCGTTTATCAACGGATACAAATCCAGATTGGAACATCCCATCAGTTTCTGTGGTCAATAATAGTTGACCATAGTGAGTGACTGTATGACTTTGTCCCTTCTGTTTGGAGTTCTTCCAATGCAACTAACACAAAGCCAGGGGTTCATTTGTGCAGATTTGTGCCTGATAAGATTTAACCAAGCAATGAAAAGTGCGAAAGAGAGACAGTGAGTGTTCATATGAAGAGCAGAATATTAGACACACAGCTCTGATGACCCATCAAATATTGAAGAAATGTCTGCTGGAACCATGAATTCACATTTCAGACTGACTTCCTCTAAGACTGTCCTCGCCAATGAATGAATATTTCATTTCAGAAAATAGAGTGGCCCTGAAAGGCACCATTACCAAAGCCTAATGTCAGGGGAAAAACATTCGGCACATTTAGCTCAAAGTTGGCCTGAAATGATAAGAGGCGCCCATGCAGAACGCAATCTGATGGCCTAATGCATTGGCATCACATTAGCAGCCCTGTGTTTGACTGTGCCACTCCAATGTAGGTTTTCCCAAATGACTGAGCGGAGAGGCTGGGGAGCACACAGCACATGGGCCTGTAATACATCATTTTACTCATCAGAGAGAGGAGCAAGAGTCAAAACAATGAATGCTGCATCTTAGTTGCAGTCTGTAACACATTATGGATGTTTTGAGCAAATATAAGGCCTAGTTGTGTCACTAAAATCCGTATGTTAGTAACAAAGCAAGAAAGAATAATGAATGGTTCTCTTTCTTAAGTAACCATCTGTAGTGGTTTGTTTAAACTGGTCAGTCAACTTTTCAATGCATTTGAAGTTACGTAAAAGTTCAGAAATGTCATGTAACTGGATGAGTGGAACAAAGGAAGTATGGTACTACTGTTCATTTAGGAGAGTGACCTGTTTTATAAAATTACAAAGGTTTACAAAATTACTTTAAGATATAGCCACAATAGCTGTGCTTCTCCAAACCCCACTAATCCATTCTCTCCATACAAAGGCCAGATATGTGACCTGTTGCCCAAGAAATCAACAACATGCAGAACCACTATGAGAAATGAGCAGACAACTTCAGGTGGGTAAATGTCTCAACCAATTGAGCTACTTTGACATTTCAGAGCATAGTAATCATTCAGTGGTGTTTATGCCTGCAAAAAATACAAAAAAATCACATGGTGAGCAAAAAAAATTAAATAAGCTAATAAAACAGGACAATAAGTTAACAGTACATTTGATTTGCTCTGTTCACTTCAGTGTAAATGCCATATATTGCCACATATGCAGTTCATTTCTCTTTGATCTTTCCCATAATCCCTGTCAGACAGATAAACCATCAAACAGCGGGGGGTATAGGAATTAGATTACGCAGAATATTTCTCTGGCAATAAAAAAAAAAAAAAACACTAATTTGATGGAAAAATTCTCCATTGTGCCCTGTGCAATGGTTAATGTCATTATCTGTTAATGTGGCGTCATCATAGCCTTTGTTTGCTAGCATGATGGCTGTGTCAATATAGGCCCATGCTGTGTTGAGTGCAGTGGAGGTGAGTGATTCTTAATGTTGTCATACTAATAACCCTAAGAGCGGACTGACAAGAATTACCAATAAGCACGAGCAGGTTCAGCCTTGAGCTGTGCTGACTGATGGTGACGGATAGACTGTGCCGCAAAAACTGAAAGATAATGAAGAAATGCATTTTACATTCAGCAGCAGGAAGAACACAATACAAGTGCTTTGAGTCTCTGCTTTTAATATAAGAACATGTGGCATTGTGGATATCGACAATGTATTTACGAGCAAGTAGGTAAACTGTAAAAGATTTTATAAAGGTTTTATCGCAAAAAATAATTTAATTAACAAAAACTGAACATTTGTTACAGTGAGCAGGGTCATATCTCCACAGATCTGACCTGTAACTTGGCCTTGTGGCATCACCTGTTTGTTTCAGTTGAGATATTTATGTTTAATGCCATAGTGGGGAATATTCTATACAAAGAAATAACATCTCTATCGGGATAAGCATATGGCAGACCCTCCACCAGAAAAGTTACATAATACACCTTTAAGTATAACCTGCTGGATCAACAATACAATTATGTCATACTTTTTTTTTAATATTAGAGTATAGATAGAAAATAAAAAAGCATAATAGCATAATATTTGTAAATCTTTGACATTAATTCCCAAGGACAATGGTTTGTCTCTCTTATTACATATAACCTCAAATGTAGCCTTAAAACTGAGTACAACCTATAAAACCTAGAAGAAATGGCAACCTGTTTTGAAAAGACGTTAAAACAAAGCAGAGTTCGACAGAGGCGCGTGCAGTGTATAAACCGTTAAAGCCATAAAGACGTACAGTGGCTCAGCCTTGACCCCGCGCCCTCTTAGGTATCCCCCTGCGCAGAATTCTTATTCCCCACCAAACTGACAAAGTGTTTTTAATCTTTTCTTCCCCTCTCTCCTGGAGATTGGGGAAACAAAAATCAATAGCTCCTGGCAGGCGATCTAGCAGGCCGGTGAATTACAGGGTGTGCGGCTGGCCGAGCGGAGGGGCCGTACAATGAGGAGACCTTGGACAGAGGCTGGGGAGACGAGCCGAGGTCGCAGGGGTCACTCTGGGTCCGCAGTCTGAGGAGAGGGGTATTTACTGCCATGCCACAGATACTGCTGCTGCTACTGCTGAAAAATAACTGCTCAGCACACAGGAGGAGAGAGGAGAGGGAGGAGAGCACCAGACAGACACTATCAAGTCCTGAGAGATTTGTAAGCTATGGGGATAGGTGTAGTCTAGGTATAATGTTTGTGATTATTTAAAGGGCCCACACGCTGTTTTCTGATCTGTTTTATAATGTTGTTTCCTCATCAAAAACATACTCGAAATTGTGTTTTGTTTCATTCATACAAGTCCTGCATATTTAGACTGTGTTCTTTTCTCAAACAGAAAACATCACCTTGTGATATCATACACCTTCACTAGAAACATTTGGATGATTTCAGCCCTGGAATTGCCAGTCTCTACTGAACTAAAGCTAAAAGGTAGCTGTTAACTTGAAAACTAATACTGTATGACATCACAAGGTGGAACAGAGCCCTAAGAGCTGTAGACATTCTAATAATAAAGGATTACACAAACATGTATGAATGAAACAAAACACAACTCCATTCTGAGATGACTTAAAGCTCGTAAGAATCCATTATGTGTAAAATAGGACCTTTAAAGCTTTAAAACGTTTATAGATATTTAGTTATTTTTCAAATTTTTATTCAAACTTTTCCCCCACAAGCCCTCAGATTGCACAACTGTCACAAGAGCACTTTGAATCCAATAAAGAGTTTTTGTGTTAATTAAAAATAAAAAGTTTGTTTTAGTGATTTCTTTCTTTACTTAATTATTGATTTGTTGTTGCTGTTGGCACAGTCAAACAAGCACTCGTGGTTCAAAAAATAAGCAGCAGAATTGAACCTGGGTCAAATGCTGAGAACTGTTTCTTTATGTGCACAATTGAAGTTTTTCAAGTATTTTAAGGTGGACTGTAACTTTCCTGGAGGAGGTCCACCATCTGCTTATCTTTTGCCTGGAAAGTTCCTCTATATGGCATTAAACTTTTCCATCAGTCATTCAATAACAGGTGTTATTATTACTCAAAAATACCTTGAAACACACGCATTCTTATTACCTACCTGACCCGCCAGAACCACTCGCTTTGACAAAACTTTACAAAGACCAGTGGATCTGGAGTCGTATCCTGTCTCCCCGATTTCAGAGAGCATGATTGACAGGCGAATTAACCAATAAGAGAGACTCATGCTCCATTCATGTCAAAAAATAAACGTGACTGCTTATATGTAAAAAGGAGTTAGAAAAGAGTAATTAAAGCACCAAACTATTACTTATCTCAGGTAAAAGAAGTTATAAATTTTGTTCTGAATGTATGAGTATTTTTCAAGCATCTGTGGTCGGACCATATCAAGTTTGGGCTGAGGTTTTTGAGGCTTTATGGTCCGGTTCCAGTCCCTTCTGGATTCAAACTAAATGTAGAAGTGACTGGTTGGTTAGGCAAGCATTCTTACATTGGTCGCCTCTACAGATCTGACCTAAAACTTGACATGATCATGTCACCTGCCTGTTTCTATACTGACAGATCATTTTAATGCCATAATGTGGAACTTTACAGGCAAAATAAAAACATCTAGTAGCTGAAGGACCCTCCACCATAGAGGTTACATAGGGTCTTGTTTCAAATGCTTAAGGTGCACTACCATATTATCACCAAAGACACTGTGAGGTCTAGGCAGTGCAGAACCCAGTGTGATTTGTGCTCAGGTATAACGTCAAAGCATACGACTAATGCCTTTTTCACCCCCCACCACCACCCCCTCTCCTCTTCCCTCTCAAATGGGAAATGATTCATTAGCGTTTGGTGATTTAGAACGTGGCAGTAGCGGCCGATCAATATGCAAGGGCCCCCTGTCTGTCAATACGTGATTTCTGCTGGTAATTAGCTGATGTGGGCCAGTGGTTGTGAATATTGCCTGGCAACTGACATCCCGCTTGTTTCTGTCATCGCGGGAGAGGGGAGGTGGTAGTGGGGGGGTGCACAGGTGGTAGTAGCTCACCACGGCGATCAATACACACTGGCGCTTCAAGGCCTCAACCAGGTTCATAAAGACGTGAGACGCTGTAAAAAATGGACGAAAAGGAACTGTTTTATTTGTTGAGGAAAATTGGAGTCATTTTGGGTAGTTTTATGCAGCGGGGTTCGGGGAGACGGGAGGCGGCATCGTAGGCGCTAGTGAAAAATGTGTCAGATCACTCAATTATAGCAACTCAAGACAGCTGGCAGTGAAACAATTAGGACTGTGCGAATGATAATGATGATTATGATGAACCAAAATTCTAATGGTTTTGTTTTTGAACCCTTCTCTCAGTCTATGTTTATGCAATGCTTCAGAGGTCTGCAGCTTCCAGCACAATAGCTCTTTGGAGTGATACTGTTGAATGTAGATTTTTCAATTTTCCTCAGTGAAATCAAACAAGTTCACTGTGGGACATTCAGTTTGTTTGTGCTTCCAACTCATTATCTCTAAGGATAAAATTGGCCATTATAGGGTTTAAATAATTTATATATATACTATGCAAAATAACCTTCCCTCCATACTTGTAGCTACAGCAGACTGATGGAACCAAGGTTGCCAATCTACGCCATCAGCCCCTCCAACAACCACCACTTTTATGCTCGGCAAGGGAGGTGAAGTGTCTTGCCTAAGGACACAATTATAGAGCGTGGTCCAAGCAGGTATCGATCCTCAGACCTTTGATGTAAAAGAATGTATAGATAACTAAAACTAAACTAAAGCATGCCCCAAACAGAAGGTGGAATTGTATCATCGTACATATAAGTGCTTTATCAAAGTGTGGTGGGTCTACTGTGACATTACAGAATTATATGAAATCTATGAGAATACAGAGTGATTTCTTAAATTGAATTATTTATTTATAATTAATAAGTAGAGTATTGACTTAGTAGTGAATAAATAGTAATTCTATGTCATACTGGGCTGATTTTATACTGTTTAACATATTGTGTCCAAAGCATTGACAGAGCTTATCAGCTACTGGTTGCAGTAGTTAAAAGCATGTATCAGTGTCACCATAGAAAAAAAAAAATAATGGGAAAAAAATCAATACTGGTCAACCGCTAATGTCCACTAATAAAGACTCTTTTGCATTTTCACTTGATGTTGGGTTGAAAGATGCATATACTGTGTGTACATATACTGTTACCAGATGCTGAAAATATATCACATGCCAAGAATACTATGCACACACTCTGCACGTGTTTAATGAACCAGTTATATTGCTGATAATGTCTTGACTCATCAGCTGTTACGACTGACCAAATAAAAGTCATCATCTTGAGTCTATAATAGCATCACTACCTTTATGATCTCCCATGACTCTGTGATTGCACTCGTTTAACTGTACATAAAATCTAGACAAATCTGCTTTTCCTGTCCCTCTCTTCCTCTTGGCGTTCACACCTGAGCTCTCATACGTGTTACATGTTTTCATTTGCTAATAAACACTAGTGCAGGCAGGCAGACCGAGAGGCGCCGATGCAAGGTGCAGAAGGCTGCCTCTGCCTCTCATTGGCATTTGCATATTAGAGTGTTTTCTGGGGAAAATGAGCTGTAGAAATTAATTCAGGATTAATTGGTGCCTTTATCTCGTTAGGACAATCTAATTTAGGGGATGATGGAATTGTTTAGACTCCCTTTTGCATAATTGGATTGCGGTGAATGGCTGTCATTACCGTCTTTTTAGCATCGTCTGCGGGCCCCCTCTCTCTCTCTCTCCAAGTGCAGTGCAGGCCCCAGCCTCATAAAGAGTCATCATGTGTTACAGCGGTGTTTTGCTAACCCCTGGAACACGCTGCTAATGCTGCAGGAGCCGAGCATGTGGCTAACGTACAGCGGTGATTAAGTCTCTTCTTGGAGCCATTAAAGCTTTGCATAGATCTTAACCAGGCCAACAACACTGCCATGGCAAACTGTTGAATCCACCAGCCTCTGCTAACAGCCCAAACTGGACATGACAGGGGAGATCTCTCAATATTGTTCAAGTGGATACTCTTTTCTTTCCTGTCTGGCACGTTTCCGACACATTGCGCCCTCTTATTACCTCCACAATATCTCAGACAGTTTGCAGTGGTCTGTTCCTTCTGCTTTTTTCTAACATGGGATAAAAATCAATAGGAGTGGAGTAAAGCATGTAAAGGATCACTCACTGGAATACCTGATCTTCTCACTTCAACAACATTGATGTAACTATGGAAACAAGTTGGCAAGATGGGCGCAATCGGCCCATATCTCCTGACAATGGGCTTCCTTGTATCCGCAGCAGCCAGTTACCCAGCACCAGCACAACACAGCAGTAGACGTCTCTTCACCCCGATACCATCATCATTTTTTCTGAAAGCACAAATTGTATAGATATTATTCCGCCGGTTGCTCACTGGGTAAACAAGGCCGGGCTGAAATCTAATCTATGGTGCTGATACTCGGGCTGTGTGGGACTAATTGAGTTGGTGTAGTCTGTCCCTGGAGGAGCTGGACATACAGTAAAAGCAGACTCGATCAAGTCATGTATGTGCTCTACTTACTGGAAGTGACTCTTTTAGATCTTCACACAGCAGGTTTACATGCTTTATTGACTGGTTTCACTTTCATTGAGTTTTAGGGTGTGTTCACACTTACACAATCAATCCATACATCAAAATTGGGACAAATTTTGTACTAAAGTCAGAACTATGCCAGGACTTGAATGGGGTCAAACCAAGTCTTACTTCACTTCACCTCTGCTGCTTATATGAATATATATGTATATATATATGTGTGTGTGTGTGTGTGTGTGTGTGTGTATATATATATATATATATATATATATATATATATATATATATATATATATATATATATATCCCAAAGCTCTAATACTGTAGTAGTTTTCAAGTTAACACCTACCTTTTATCATTGGTTGAGTTGAGAGAGACAATTACAGATCTGAAATAATCCAAATGATTCTAGTGAAGGTGTTAAGGAGTTTAAAAACAAAGTGGAGTAGTTCTTGTATTATCACTTGATATCACAAGGTGGAAGTGGAGTGGTTTCTGCTTGAGAGAAGAACTCAGTCTAAATATGCACGGTTTGTGTGTTAAATGTGTAAATGAAACAAAATACAACTCCAGGTATGTTTTTGATGAGGAAACAACATTCTAACAAACAACAACATTATAACAAAGCTCAGAAAATAGTGTAATATGGGTCCTTTAACCAACACACAGACTCTAATAAATTAGGTTAATTATGTCTAATAATTCAGCATGGCATAATATTTTAGACATTAAAATCCGTATTAGGATTTGGCACTATAGGCGAAATTTGGCCAATGGGAAATTCATATACAATTTTCTGGTGGTTGGGATATCGTAATTTAGTTATTTCTGATGCAAACTTGGACAGAAATAAATCAAGCCCTTAATCAAGTGTTTACTCTGTGAATCATATTGACAGTTGTTGACACCAGAACAAGTGCCTTCTCCAAAACTACAATCGGATTACCCCTATATCTTGTCTTTCCCCCTTCTGCCTTCTATCACGCCACTCCATGTTCACGAGGCATACAGTGTCATGTATTTGATGCATCTTACCTCCCACCCCTCTCTCTCTCTCTCTCTTTCTCTCTCACTCTCTCTCTCTCTCTCGCTCTCTCTCTCTCTCTGTCCTCTCCTCCCTCTCTCCCATTGCCATTTCCATTCTTTGCATAAATGCAGTCTAACAGTATTAAGTATTCATGCGTGTTGGGGAAGGTGGTGCCTGTCCTTCAGGGTAAGTGTGGGGCCTGCGTGCGGCACAAGAAAAGCCCCGGGGAGAGGAGAACATTAGGATCCATCAGGCTGACAGACAAATCATTCTCTCATGTAAACATAAATATGAGGGTATGTTTCCAGCGCCATCCCACTATCTGTTGCTAGGCTACCTTGCATTAAGCAGTGTAGCTGTCCCTGTTCATTTTGCTCCAGGGATTCCAGCAATACCATCATATAACCTGCTGAGTCTTAATGAGAAGGCCTGCCCGTGTGCCAGTGGATGTGAGCACGGCCACCATTGCAAATTTATTCAGAGCGCTGGATTTCAGCTGTCTGTCACCGCACCGCCACCCCGATGTTTATGAATTTGAAGCATTTTGATGGTGGAAAAAATCAGCTTTGAGGGGGATATTTCAGTCTAGGCACAAGCGCGGCTGGCAAACGGAAAGGTCACGGTGGATCACGCTCACTCCAATGTAAAAGTACTAGGACTGGGTGACATGGACTCACATCAGCCACAGAATATAGAGCACCAAGGGAGCATTACACATTTAAATCAATACTACTTCTGTTTAAAGCTCCACTATGCAACTTTTCATTACCTGCTTGACTCCCTAGGGAATTTTAGTGCTTTGTCTTGAATGCTCCACAGTATGATGTTTATCTTTTCTATCTCCAACTAGTGGCATCCCCTGCTTATCTCCATGAAGTCAGATCTGTGCAGAGACAGGGCCTCTCACAGTACTTGTTTCAACTTTTTTAGCAATAAAAACACCTCTTAACTAAATGCAAGATAACTAATATCATAAGAGGAACTTTCCAGGCAAAGCAATAACATCTCCAAGGAGACAAACAGGTGACATACCAGAAATGTTACGTGGTGCACCTTTAACAACTAATGGCATTTTGAAATTAGAGGCAGTCTGTCATAAAATCTTCCATTGGAGGTTCATTGCCAAAAAGGGAAGTAAAGGAAAATTTAAAACAAAAAGTGCTTGGGAAATACAATAATACTTTGTAAGGTCAGTCAACTCTAAATATTTAAATTCATTAAAATATGAAAAATGCAACAGCACCCGCATGTTCTGTTTGGAGTATCAATAAGTGACCACCAGAGGCACACTGTACTGAAAGAGCAGTTTTAAGTTGTAAGTTCAAGTCTATATTTTAAAAACTCTGGTCACCATCATGTTGTTCAGGTCCCTATACCCCACTGTCCTATCCTTTAAAACCAATAAAGATATAAAGCCTTATTTAAACAGCGGCTGCAGAAAAGAAAGTGACTGAGGTCGCATTAGAGCTAAAAATGACCAGGTTTGGAATCAATCGCCCTGGCATAATTTGTACTGATACGACAAGCTCACAATAAACAAAATGAGGTGCTCTCTATAAAGGTCATTTGTTGTTGAGGAATCACTAATCCCCAAATGCATTAACAAAGTCAATTAACCATTCTGCACCAGAGAAGAAAAGGAGCCATCTCCAATAAAAATAGAAGGCAGAGAGGCGTCCAGAGCCACCCCACAATTACAACAACTGCGCGTCCCCAGATAATTATGTGAGCCATAAATGGAGCACGGCAGAGAAAGACAGAGGAGCCAATGGTCACTGAGAAGAAAGAGCCCCGAGATGAGGCAGAGCGGCGCCAACAGCTGCTTCCAATAGATTGTGTGTGGGATGAATTAAAAAGTTGAACCTTTCCCTGGCCGTATTCAGATGTCTGCCTCTGGGTGATTAATCACAGCCGTCAGGACCTGTAATCCCTTTCACAGAAACAAATGCAGCTACTGTCCTCTCCTCTCCAAGAGCCCAGGGCCACCAGCCCACCTGCCCGCTCACAATACCTGCAGCACAAGAGGAGGCGCCCATGGGAGCGCACATGTAATCTGCTCCAAACATGATGGCACCAACAAAAACACTGCATTTCCACTAAATTGTATGGCACGCTTTTATTACATCCCTTTTTGTATAGAACTCAAAAGACTGGTCCAGAGTCCAGTAGGAACCAAAAGATCACAGAAGTTGTACAGTGGATAACACAAAGACCAAGTCAGTGCAGGAAGGACTTAACACCTTGTTTCCATTGGGATGGGGCATTCTGAGTCAGGCCAGATTCCACTTATCAAACAAACTACACTTCACATTAAATACAGGCTGAATTAAAGTTTTTAGAAACACTGAATATAGTGGCTCTTTCAAAAAGAAAGGTTCTGGGTTGCCTTAGCAGTCTGAAAGGATGGGTCATATGCACAGTGACACTGATTGTGAGTTCTCTTGATGCTTGATGCTATTTTTGTGAAATGTATAGAGGAAGTGTCAGCCTCTTCACCAAACAGGTGTAACGACCTGATCATACCAAGAGGAGGAAGAATGCCCATGGACCTCATCTGTATAGACCATGACCTATGATGGCTTCAAGTCCTAAATTATTCAAGGTCCAACTTTTTTAAAAGACCATTACACAGCACTGTATCTAGATGACAGTGATGTTTCTCTCAAGACAGATAGAAGTGGCGAGGTGGTGGCCACTTCAGTTGACGCGCCCCACGTCACATTTGTACGCTGTAGTAAACAGCTGATCTAGTTCAGAAAAAAGACAGTGAGAAAGTCGAGAGCCAGCACAACACGCCGCACCCGGGAGAAGAAAGTGTGTCATCAGCATAAAAATAGAAGCCCACTAACGAATTCCTAATCATATCCTGCGTTTCCTCCGGGGGCTATGCTAAAGAGGTTAAAACACCAGCCAGCTAGATGAGAATATGTGCCGCATTTGCCCTGGAGATTATGGCATGGCATTTGGCATTTATTGATTGTTAAATTCACCGTTATAAGTGCACAATTACAAAACACAGCCACTCTCTGTGCGACCATATTTCCTATACTGCAAATGTTAAAAGTGCCATAGTGGAGAGTGATTTGTCTCAAACACTAATATGAACAAAGATGCTGCTTCACACACGCTGTCAATCAGTCATGGAACAAAATACTGTAATACCCTATAAGTGGAGCACTTACGCATCTATGGGAAATGATTACATTGAACTTAAGCTCGACAAAATAAAGTGCATGGCCTTTTCCAAAGACAGGCCCCATACCGACACTAATGTCACATATATATTATAAGCATAAACATGGCGTACAAAAAAGTTAGTATTAAAAATTCTTTGTACAGAACAAAAAGCAAATGTCAGGCTCCTGCTGCTACAAAGAGTGCTTTTATATGTGAAAGGTTGTGAGGGTGGTAATTCACAAGGTGCCGAATCCTGGCAGCACCGTGGCCAGAGGAGAATAGGCCACAGCTGACCATTTCCAGCGCTTTTGTGGGTCTCTGTTTGACCAAGAACAAAGCGGCCATTATCAGGCATATCTCCTCCAAACCGGGCTTGCCTCTGCTCTGCTACCACTGACACCAGAGACAATTGAGCGGCAGCATGGGCCCAGACATGCAGCTCCATCAGGGGGACTATATACAGCCAGGGCCCGGACGCCGAGGTGAACTGGGAGGTCTATTAAACACACAGGCGACACCTTAGTTCACAAACATCAGCACAAAGGCACGCAGCAGTGGTTGCCATGGCGACGGGGGGAAAACAAGAGCGCAGAGCCAGCGGTGACAAACAGAGGGAGGGGTCAGGCATCACGGGCCACTGGTAACTGAAAAGCTTGGGCAAACTAGGCCTAAAAACACAACAGGCATTTACTTAGTGTCAGTGGTGTATACTTAAAGCTTTGGGGATCTGGAGGAGAATACCAGGGACACGTCAGCCACTAGAGACAGGATCTTTCTCACAAACACACATTATTCTACTTGGACACAATGTACTTTGGAGACAGTGTTATGTAAGGTTTTGGCAAGTGCGATATTATTCCAGTAATCACAATGACATAGTACGCTCCCAAAATGAGATATGAACACTGTAAGTTATCAAAATGTCCAATGAATGAAATTAGGTCAAAGTATCAGATCATTACAAACTGACGCGGGCTGTTTCTCAAGTAAAAGTGAGAGGCAATGTAGTTTTATTTAAGGCAGCAACTAAAAGAACTTAAAAAAGAAATCAACTTAAATATTTTTCTTTTAAATTTATATTGATTTGCATTTTTTTGCACCATTTTACAGTTTTACTCATTATTAACCATTAATTAATAATATAATGATTATTTATATAATTATTATTCAGTAACTCCATAAACTTTACATTGTGATTTATTTTATTTTTATTTATTTATTATTTATGGATTTATTTATTTATTTTTTACCAAAAGTAGACTATATATATATATATATATATATATATATATATATATATATATATAGCTATTTTAGTTACTTTAGATTGATGTGAAAAGTGTATATAAGGGGTAAAACATAGGAATGAGAATTAATCTAGTTAGTTATGTAAGGTTTTAAGTATTCATAAATGATTCTAATAAGCGACAATGATGTTTAAATTCAAATGCACTTGCTAATTCTCAGCCATCAATCTTTCACCAACAGTTGTTTTTGTTTATCAATGATAAATGACATGTGTCTCTCAGGGCTATCACTTCTTGCAAAGCAAAGTAGCAATTCAGAAACACGGTTCATAAAAATATGTTTAAAGTAATACACATTTTACATGCTGCTGTTCAAAAAAGAAGCTGAAAAGTCAGTTTATTTAGTTCATCTTAAATATTTGGTGTGTTTATATGTAAATATCATCCATCATTTACTCATTTACGAGTAAAAATGGCCACAATTAAGTATTATTGGTTTTGTGTATACTACTAGTACTACTACAATCCTTCGGCTCAAAAACTGTACATCAACACACCACATGATCAATATATAACCAAAATCAGGTTATATTTTGGAGTCAGCGCCTTAACTAGACAAAATGAATCATCTGTATTGGATTCCTGCTATTGAGACCTGACCGCATATCCCATTGTTTGTGTCTCATTCACATTCATCTTGTGAGCTGTGTGCATGTGTCTGTGTGTGTGTGTATGTGTGTATGTGTATGTGTGTGCGTGATGATTTCTGCTGCTACTCTACATCTCAAACTCCTCACAGCTCCAGCCTGCTTCCTGTCTGCCTCCCACCAGCGAATACTACCCATCGATACGCCGCTCCCCTTTGACCCCGCAATCTGACAGCATGTCTGCTAAACACTCTACTCAGTCACTCAGTTTCTCCCTTTCTCTCTCTCTCTCCCTCTCTCTCTCTTTCACTGTGTGTCCATACTCACTCTCTCTCCTCTCTCCACCTGCTCGAGCTGCTGTGGCCTTGTCGGAGTCCAAGGAATTCCCAGTCCACTGCAGTGTATCCGCCTGGAAACACCGCAGATGCCAGCCCACACTCGGTTGGTAAGTAGCACAACAACTTAAAAAGAGGAAAAAAAGAAAAACAAGCTAAAGTGATGGGATGAAGATGTCAGTTATGGCAAATAGCACTCTGTCACACAGTCCTAAAACATCTCTGTCACTGGTTATTGGAGCGAGGAAACACACAAAAGGAGAGAGAATGAGCAGTGGGACAAATGTGAACTCAGGCTGGAGTCTGTACTGAGCTTCCTGGTTCAAAGAGTCAGGTCGCGAAGTGGGTAAACCTTATTTTATGGAGACACTAAACTACTACTGTGCATCAATTTGATTATCATACACATAATAAAAAAATAATCTGTTTTGTTGGAATAATGCAAGGATCTCAGGCAAGTACAGTGCCGGACTATCTAGTGTTAGAGAAACCAAAGGGAGGTTTGGTTTGATTGAAAAATATCGAACAAAAACAATAGTATGATATGGGATGGTATACTTTTTAGACAAAAGTCTTAAGAAAAATGCTGGTGCCAGGTTATAGTATTTTTAGTAGACTATAATTTACACCTATATTCCCTGAGCACGTTGGTGGAAATATTGAGTATTATATTAGTTTAATTAGCTGTGAGTGATATGTAAAAATATATTATAATGAGTTCCTTAAAGTCAGATCATGATTTCGATTCATGTCGACATGTTTCTATTGCCTTGATAGAGCTCAAATCATACTTTTGAGAGTTCATTCTTCACTATGACTGAAATCACTCAGAGCGTGACAGAGGCTGACCAGTAGGAGTGGGTGAAGAAAAAGTGTTTTTGAGTTTGGAGCTGCATTAAATTAATGAACTAACAAAATACTGAATGAAGATCTGGCAATATCAACAAAACTGCATATTGTCAGAAGGATGAGATCACAATTAGATTTTTATCACCATAGCGCCCAGCCCTAAATCAACTATAAACAAATGGATGAAAATGGAAAAAATTTAAAATGGAGGAAAGTATATAACACATTACTTAGAATCACATATCTTTATTAATCTGCTTAACATAAATATATTAAGTTAGAGACTTAAGTTACTTTAGTTGAGGTACATGTAACTTAAATATAATGTAGTTTCTCAACAATTTTTTTTAAGGATTTGTAAGAGAATGATAGCTCTGTCTAACTACATGAATTAAACATTGTAAATAACTATCAGAATTTTCGTAATAGCACCAACATAAATGTAATCAATCAGCTCATAGAAAACCACAATGTTCACTAGGGTTGGGCCAATTCTGTTTTAGCATGTTTCATAGATTACACATTTGGAGCAGGACAAAACTGTAGTCCGGAGAGTCCCGGTGTGTTGTTTTCCCAGCGTCCTCTGGGACAGCACAGGGGATTGCAGGGTGAAGGGTCAAGGGGAGGACAAGGTGACTGATTGAGCCAAGGCATTAGGTCATGGCGGAGGAACTGAATCAAACTGGCTCCGAGCTCCCTCTCTGCTCGGCTAACCACCATCAAATACATCAGAGGGCTCTGTCAACACATGTGTCCAGCTGGGCCCAAAACGACTACCACATGTGCAAGTATACCGCCCCTCGTCCACCCATGCTAGCTCACCCTTATCAGCACGCCGCTCACAGCTCCAGCACGCTTTCTTTCATAGGAATAATGGATGCATGAAATCAATGTTCGAGTTTCAAAAGGTCATCATGGGCGAAAAAGCAATGGATCCTTGGGCAACAAGAGGAAACGCGTATCACCTCTCAAGGCTCCCAGCATTTAACAAGAGGGTATTAATTGAAAAGGGCTGAATTGGAGTTTGAAATTCCAACCGTGTGCGCCCGGATAATTAATGCGCGGCAATCATCACCAGTCGCTATTGGGATGAAAACTAATCTACGGCAATCGGCCCGTTTCAAAGGAAAAATGTATTACAAAGTACGTGCCGCTTTTCAGTATTCTCTCCAACATTCATGCACACTATTTTCAATACAGGATTCAATTATGCAGAACACCTGAACAAACAATATCTCACAGCCAATTATTCGGCACCGTGGAAACCATCGGCAAACAAATTAGCAATGTTAATGCGGAGAGAAGTCTTGATATTTTTGGCGGCGCGTGCTTACAAAGGCTTGGGATCTGGGGCTATTGTTGACTGTGAATTAAACAGGCCAGGGTTGATTTGAAAGGAGAGATTTCAAGAGCGCTCTCCCATTCTGCAGCCCCACACTTCATCAGGAAGTTATTTTACATTATAACGGCGTCTAATTTGTTCAAATAACTTAAGAATAGAAAATGATCAAGTTTGGTTTTGAAATACATTGAGATAATTGTATCTTATTACATTGTTCCAGTAAAATTACACTTAAGCACAGAATTAAAAAAAAATATCCTTACATAAGGTAAGTACAACTTTTATGCCAGATGCCCTTCCAGAGAAACCCTTTCAGTCACACAATATGAAATGAAACAGTTAATGTGAGTGGACTAAGTATCCTAGAATAAACAAAGATTTGCAAGGACCATTCATCCCGTTCTATTTAAAACGTGACGGTTGGAGATTATCCTGAGGTAGGTAAAGTTACTGTTTGAAAATCTTTGGAATTAAATAAATAACAATTTGATAGACTTAAATAATAGGCTAATTAAAATGACGGACTACCAAGCCAGTGTTATTTTAAGGTAGCAGTACTCTCACCTGAAAGTCTGGCCATATAGCCACCTCTGCACTTCATTCATTTCAGAAGCTCATAAAAACGACGGCTCTGAAGCACCATATTTCAACATCACTTTGAGCATTGCTATTGGGCTTGACATTTGGGCTCGCAGACAGAACAATGAAAAGCTACCAGGAGATATCTTGGCAAGGCTATTGCCCAGTGTATTGATTGGGCAAAAGGCCCAACATCCCCTCACTAAAAAGAGATTAAAATATCAGACTTGTCTCAGACATTTATGGAGTGTGTGACCTCAGCCAATGCTAAAGTGGAGTACATACATCATAGTCCATCTGTGTGAGCAGCTCACAGCTGAGCTGCTTGCACTCAGAGGAGCAGGCTCTGGCTCAGTGACTGCACAGGACTGAGGCCTGCACAAAAACAGGCAAAACCTGACCCATGTGTCATCACTTCTACCTGCTGCTGAGAGGACACCACAGCATGATCTACTGTGGAGAGGCGCCACTGACAGAAACCACTCTACCCTGTTTGGACAAGCTGGTTTAATGTGTGCAAAGAACAACTAGAACAAGAATAATTATTTAAGTGTAAAATGTAATTCAATAAGAATTGACCCATAGCTTGTACTCAGTGATAGGCATGTAAAACATGCGTATGACATGCTCACATGAAATGTGTATTGCTGTTACTGTGTCAGTTTAAACTAGAAGGGATCACATTAGGTGCTAAGTCTATGTGATTTGTCACCGTTCAATTGATGGTGGAAGGAAGTACTATTTAAGGGAAAGGGGTTATTTCTGATTAAAACACAATAAATGTTCTGAAGGGTAATGTCCATTCTACCTCCTTTACTTCCTATACTCGTTTGAGTTCAAGAAGACCTATTCTCCACTGACCACATCAAGATTTTTTTTTATATATATTTTCATATATTGTGTTAATGAAAATTTTCTATATTTCAGTATTAATGAACCATTCTCACAAGCAAGACAAGCCAAGTGTCTTGCCCAATGGTCACATTTTGAATTTCATATAGTGTGTAATATAAATATATAATATTGATGGGAATGATATGTGGTAATCTCCCTTTTCATGTGTTGGATTCTAACATGTATGAATCCAGTTTTCTCCACGTGTTAGAATATGGATGTCTGGTTGTCTCTTCTCTCAGATGGATGGAGATGGATTCAGTGGGAGCGCGTGGAGACAAAGGCCCGTGTGCTGTGTGTGTCCGTTCACAGCTCCAGAGGACCTTCATTACAGAGCGAGCAGGTCCTGTCAGCGTCTTTTCATTTCATGCTCCCATATATCCCGCGCTGGTGTCCAAGCGGGCTGCTCCGTCGCCTGTCAGACAGAAGGCACTCTTGGGGGCGGAGGAGTCCTCGTATCTCCCCTCTTCTTGGGCGTCGAGGCGGGAGAGGCCAGGCAGAAAAAAACAGGGGAAGAATCGTGTTTGCCATCAACAGCTCAAGAGAGTAGCATGGCAGCAAGATTGATGACACCCTCCCCGAAAGTAACAAAAGAAGTCCTGTGCACGAGGGCCCGCTTATGGGGCTTGATAGAGTTGTCATCCTCTTAATAAACAGCTCTGATATGTCAGCGGCCGGGACCACCCACCGGCACCGGCTCACTCTGCAGGAGGCCCGCTGTGGGCGTGAGCTCTGCAATTACAACGGCACAAGGAGGAAGAGCAGAAACACTGCTCTTTGGATTTGTTCACCACAAAACAAGTGCAGAAGGCTATTTAAATGTGCATTAGTCAAATATGCCTTACTTCACACTTCAAGCCCCCACAAGGATACACAACTTTTGTTCTATTTGAAAGAGGAAGATTTTGCACTTAAAAACAAGCTGGAGCTGTTTTGTATTGCCAGTTATGTTCTAATAATATAATCAATGTATTGTGGCCAAATTTTACTCAACAATGATTAAGAGCAACTTTTTACCAAATATAGGTATTTATAGTATGTTTTCTCAGTCAAGTCAAAAATCTGATTTATTTACTGGTCATTCTGCTCAATACTATTTCCACTAGTCATATATATTGTAGCACTCAAATTCACACTGTCCACACTATTTCATGCTCCCATTACCAAGAAACACTTATGTCAAACATTCATAAAGGCAAATTAAGTGTCTTG
Source organism: Boleophthalmus pectinirostris (assembly GCF_026225935.1). Taxonomy (NCBI): domain Eukaryota; kingdom Metazoa; phylum Chordata; class Actinopteri; order Gobiiformes; family Gobiidae; genus Boleophthalmus; species Boleophthalmus pectinirostris. The sequence goes on from NW_026571095.1 coordinate 13,253,487, forward strand.
TTCAAGGACACAATGGCAGTAAGCTGAGCAGTGTACAACCAACCACTTGGAATTTTTGCTGAAGTTTTGTTGTTACAATAGAAATTACAAAGCAAATGTGATGTTTGAGATGAACAATTTTTACTTACATCACTGGTAGTGGGAGTTTTCTTAGTCATGTGTTTCATGAGTCACCAGTCCATTGACAAACTATAAAGAGAACAATGGCTTTTGTTGTTGCAATGCAGCCGTGACTCTGAATCAAAGAGAAAAAGGCTGAGAAAACAGTTTAACACCTTAAATACTTTCAGTAATAGGGCTGAAATTAACTACTCATTTAGGCCAAATGCTCATTAAATATTTCAAGCCAAATCAACAGTAGTGTAAGACGTGCCTGAGATCCAGAATACACTCACACATTCTTCAATACTGTATGAAGATTTGAGTCTAGTCACTGGTGAATCTACCCACTTTTCAAATGGGTGTGATTGACAGGTGGATTAGCCAATCAGGAACACGCCTGAATCGCCCATGTCAAAACAAATTTGCCTGCTTACAAGGGAAAAAAATCACAAAATAGAGCATATTACTGCAGAATCGGGAAGCGAAGCATTAAACTGAGTTAATCTGAGGTGAGATAAATGTCATTTTGTTTGTAAATGATAGACGACCAATGAGCTCCTTCGTTTCACATGCTCGAGACATAACAGAGGGTGTCGGGACTAGACAGATATAAATCTAGATATGCCAGGCAAGTGTAAGACCTTACAGTATACTGTTCCTTATTTTACTTCCGAGTACTGTAATCTTATATTTTACTGTTTCATATTATAGTAAAATATAACAAAATAAAGTATACAGAACAAATGGTCAGTTGTCGTTCAAATAAACCAGCAATCCTCACATATTGCTTGTTGCAACCTTTTCGCAATAATCATCTCATTTTGCTTGCTTATAATATTTGTAAGTCTCTCCATAATCGTCCTTATACCATTTGCGAGTGATGGAGTTTTTTTTACCCATTTCTTTACTTACACCTTTCCAAAATTGAAACAACTTGTAGCATTGCCAAGAGTGCTGTAACTTCTAAATATTTTGATATTTTAAAGAGGGTGCTACTTGCATACACCACTATGTCTGCTTAAAATGTGATATCAAGTACGTTAACCTGTATTATTTTATATATGGTAATATGTTTTTGTAACACAGATTCAAATGATATAGTTTCCAACAGATACACATCCCTCTTTGCTACCACTGCATGTGCCATTTCCGGTTCTTTACTCTCAAGTGAATTTAAAAGGCGGAAAACAAAATCAACGTGGCAAATTTCATCACGCGTAGACATCCCGCATGAGTTTGAGCACACCACAATGACAAACACACAAATTCATGCCAAGAAAATGGAGCCAAAAAATCATTTCATATAGTCTGCCACTTACAATATTCACTTATTTTTCAGGCAGAACCGCTGTTGTCTCTGTCACGATTCAATCTCCCGCGCGCTCCCCTCTCGCTGTATAATACCTAGTTAAAGCCAGCAGGGTGTGAAATGGTATTTGGAAATAAATGAAACTGACTATGAAACAGTGGAGTTGGGAGATATTGCCGTGTCAAGATGACAGACAAGTCCTGGAATGGAGCAAAAAAGTTATTATCCCAAAGAGGAGCGCGGCTGGATTAAATATAACCCGGCGCTGCCTTCATCCTCTCCCTCCTCATCCTCTCCACTCCCCTGGCAGCCAAGCGTGCACAGGGACTCCCCATACCCAGGACTCATGCTTAAGTCATGGGGTTAGGCTGCAGTGGACCAAAGACGACTCCACTCCAACTAAGGAATACTGACTCATATTTATTGTTCCCATAGAGAAATGTGTCCTCTGCATTTGACCTAGAAAGATAACATATATAATTCCAGGTAACACCAAAGCCAGACCTGAATCTGTGTTTGGGGTCACACATGTCCTGGTTTGGTCCTGGTTTGAGCTCAGTATAGTCCTGGATTTGTTTTTTGCTTCTATTCTAGTTTAGTCAAAGTTTAGTCCATATCTGAACTTGGCCTCAGACTTGAATTCTTCTCAAGATTTAAGATTCAAAACTGAAAATTCTAATATTTACTGTCCTTGTCATAGAAAACAATAAAATTCAGTTTAGAGGCTCAAACGCTGCAAAGTTTTGATGTAAAGTATAATACAAAGGTGCAAAGGTGTATTTCAACTGACATACCAAAACATATAACTTTATGTGAACAAAAATGTAATAATTATTTTGTGGATAAATAATAATAATTCATTAGTCTCATATATATATATTTTTTTTTCCAGACTCAGTTTTGTTGTAGTCACAGCTGCCCTGGGACAGACTGGGACAGAGGTGAAGCTGCTAATTTGCACCATCAGCTCCTCTGAACCCCGCCAACATTCTACACATCACATTTATACTTCAGGACAAAACTAATAATGAATAAATGCATGCTTTGCCTTTGTATACTGGCATTTTTATGAACTGTTTTGTTTTGTTAAGGCTGCTCTTGGGGCAGACATTGTAAATTAGACTTAGCTGTAGTATAACCAAGTGTGTTACATGTTTAATATACATATGTGTCTCCATTAAATAAATGAATAAATAAACTTGTTTCTCCTCTGTGTATCTGCTCCTACAAAACATAATAATGCAAAAATAAATACTGTGACTTAAAAGGTCCTGTACCCAATTTTGCATGTAGCAGAGAAAAATCTGTTTTAGTTATTTAATTTTAAAACAAAATGTATTCACTCACAGAAACCAGTTCATCTGATATTGTATGTCTAATCAATAACGTTCCTGCAGCGGTGCCAATAATTGTTATGCCAAGTCTTTTGGTTATTGATGTTTCGTATTAGGGTCTTTTAAGGGGCAGAATCCCATAGGCCTGCTCTGAGCCTGATTTATAGCTCACACAGGGCACGCTGTTCATTCAAATGGCCACAAGTATGTTGAGCGCCTTGTTAATTTTTAAGGGCAAGTGTGGTTGTGTGGTTTACGCACTGGTTCAAGTGATATACAACAGCAGAGGGAAGGCAGGGGTTAGGGCCTCAGTGTTAAAGGTTGACAGGGTGAACATGTAAAATGTGGGGGAGATTTGTTTTTGAAATGATTAAAAAGAGAAAAATCAGAGGTGGACAATAGTCAGACTTATATAGTCTACTTATATATTTGCATACAATAATATAGAATAATTATTTGATTTTAACTTCATGAGCACATTGAACCTGACCTGCAAACATGTATTCATACTTCAGTGGGTTCATTTTTGGCTGTATTTCATGGAGTAATGTACTGTACGTAGTTTAGAGCAGTGGGTTGCAACTGATCTCACTGTGGTACCCAAATGTATTGCAATAGGTCGCTGTCAGGTTTTACAATTTGGTGATAATTTGGTCATAATTTCAGAAGGAGGACAAAGTCTTATATAACTCTATGGGAGATCCACAGTTTTTGAAAACAGAGGAAATATTAAACATATGATCCACAAATGTTGAACTTGGACTGGCTCCACAAACTTGCCATATTAAACTAATGGCTTTAAATCCTTTCAGCTGACACCAGTCACATCTTTGGGGTTGAATAATGGAACCACTTTCTGAAACTACTGGAGGAAAATATAATCTAACCTTTTTTCATATATGCTGATAGAGAACATGCTTTGTGTCAGTTTGTGGACAGTTAAACAGACCAGTCCTCCAGCTCAGTATTAAACTTAGAATGTTGTGATCACATGAACTTTAAAAATTATCAAGCTGTGTTTGCTAAAGTGTACCATGTGTCTCCTTGGTAACTCCTGAACATTCCACCATTAGAGATACATGTAGAACACCCGAAACGTGATGTACAAAAATAAACCCATACCAACTCAAACTAAGCTTAGTTTTCAAAACTGTGAATCTAATCCATTGGCATTTGACCAAATATTCTGAAGTCACTGAGCCATAACATAACATACATAACATAACATAACTTAACATAACATAAAACATTTTAAGGCATTTTCAATATAGCTAATTATTTAGCCTTGCTTTTTGTTTTAGTTATGTAATAAGAACTATATTCAAATTCAAATGGCATTATATTATCTGAAACTCACATTTATCATTAATAATAAATACACTGAATTACTATCATTTTTGTCTTTCTCCAAACAGTGGGTCACTAAATGTAGAAACATAAAGAAGATGCAATTAATTTACCTTTACTTGTTTAGAAGTGATTATTCATGTTTCATAAGTAGTAGTAACATCTGGCCTTATGAAAATTCCAAAAATTTGACAAAAAGATCTTATGGTTTTCAGAGTTTGCATTTCACACTTTAATTTGACCACAAGTATATACTGCTCTCTGCTGGATGTTAACTGAAACTACAATTATATGTCATTGGGAGATTTGATTAGCCTGTTAAAATGTTACACCCTATCAGTTACTATGATTGATTGCCCATTTGCCTCGGTCTGTTCTCTAAACTTAGATAATGCTGAATTCAATGCTCCTTTTCAAGATAACATAAAGGGTATTTCTTCTATAAACATAAAGCTATATGACTGTCTAACACATAATCAGTGATAGAGCAGTGTAAACAACCAACTCTTTATCAACCGGTGATAAGGTTAATACAACGCTGAAGAAGACCAGATAATATGGTCCACATCTAAAGCTTTTTTTCGTGGGTGAATCAATAGTTCACAGTCACACTCTCAGTTGGCCAATGTGACTGTACTGTGAAATTAGGGATGCACCGTTGACACTGGTATCAGATATATGAACATTTTGATGGATCGGCTATCAGTTCAGGCAATATCCCATTTTGAATAGCTACATTTGTGTAATAAGATGATTTACTTACAATACTGGCCAAAATACCTTGTGATATTGAGCTTAAATACAATTGCCGTACTGTAATGGAGATCAGCAGTGACCGCCCACCCCCCCTGTTCTGGAACTAAATTTCACATAAATTTTTCTCATAGACTAAACATAAAAAGCTCAGTGGAACAAGTGCCACATTTTCTAAGGATAAATTATGTTTGTGTAAGAAAACAATATTAGGTTTCTAATTCATATCAAGAACTATGTTTATGAATGAGCATGGTGGTTGTTTTGTTAGAATTATATGCTAAAATTAATGGTTTATTTGTACTACAATATGTATCTAAGTTATGTATTTCTTAACTACTTACCACATATGCTTTCTGTGTCCTTGATAAAGATTAATAACTACTTGAATCTATAGGCCTAAATCAGACATGGTATTAAAAAGGGGCAAACTGCGGTCAACCACAATGTCAATAAAATCTATAAAAATCAACACAAATATGTTAAGAATTTAGCAAATATGTCTAGTGAAATTTTGAGAAAGAGAGAGCCTCTGTTCTTCTTCTAATGATGAAAAATTCCATGTAGTGAATTTCTTAAGTTTATTTGGGAGCAAATTTACACTGTTTTGGTCCAACAAATAATTAGACAGAAAAAAAATATAGAAAAATTAATAGAAAAAAAAATGAAATCAATAAAATAAATAAAATAAGATGAGAAATTAGTTAGTAAAATGAATACAAATAATAATACTTAAAAACTATAAAGTACACATATTGTAGGGTGCAATTTATGTATGGGGCTGTTCTGGATGTAACTCTATAGGCAGAATGTTCAGCAGTTGCCAGGGTGACACAATTCACACCTTAGCAAACACAGATAAAAAAGACAGAAAAAATACCAAATGGATTTAAATAACAAATTTTCTGGATTAAAATTTTCAACAAAAAAGGGTGAGAGAAACAGTTGACTAAGGCTAATGCTTGTGACTGTAATTTTATGAGTGAAAGACTTTTTAAGTACATAAAACAGCTAACCTGTTGTAGTTCCAACTCTTTCAGGGCAGATTGTGTTAAAATAAAGCTCAAATTAAGTCCAACTTGAGTAACAAAGTGTCTAACAGAGCAATACTTTCAGTTAGCTTCACACCCCCAGGGAATATTGATGACATCAGCTGCAAAATATCAATGCTATCTATTCATTTTATCAGGCTTCCACTTTCAAAGAACAGCTCCAGTGTATTATATTGTGCATTATGTGATTATCATTCTTAATCAATATATTTATTAATAGTAGTGCACTTTTGCTACAAATATTTTAGTCATAAAAAGTTAAACATCGAAAACATACTTATTCATTAAATTACCCAGTTTTGAGTCCTAATATAGAAATACTGTTTTCAAAAGGAAAATGTATAATTTCACAGTATTGTGCATGTTATGTACTCACTGTTTGACTTTTCCATGAGGTGGCGCTGTTGTCCCATACATCTGTGAAAATGAATGTATCTTTAAAAACAAGTTCATGATGATTCACATAATACTGTGTAATTGTTGCGTGGGTTAAAGGTCAATTGAGCTGAATATATTAGACATATTCAGGGCTACAGTGTATTTGAGAGTTGTTTCTGATAGTGCACGGTTTAAATTAAACTGAATCTCACCATACAGTGCAGACCTCAGCTGTTTGTATTTAGGTCATCTCTTTTGTGGGCTGGACCCTCATATGTTGAACATTTGTGGCTATCTGTAGTGTTCTGAGTCTTTTCTCCAAAACTGGTACAAACTCAAAGAACATTCCTGCATTATTTCTTCATATCAAAGTTTAGTCCAGTCACTGTCCTGTCCCAGATGGTGGAGGTGGTATTTCGGCCTGGAGCTTGCAAGTAGACCCCCAGTTGAGGCACAAGCAGATGTGTCTCTGTTCGTGACGTACTTTACAGTGGTCCGGAGCTGGAACAATAGAAAACAATAGTCAGTGGAGAACAATACAAACTATGTGCAGAAATTAGAGTGTTTTTCATGAGTGTTATATAGTTTATAATTTAGGTCGTATGCCTTTGCATGGATGCATGCAAGACAATACACAAATGCAAATATCCTATTTTCCTCTAATGTAAACATATGTAATTATTAGGTTTTGAATTTGGGTCAGTAATGTACACACTGACTGATCACTGACCGACCTCTAGTCAATGTTTCATTTTACGATTCATGAGAACTAAAAAAACAAATATGAATATCTGATGCATGCTTTTCTTATCATTGAATAAACTTGTTGCCCCGCTACAGGCCAGTCTGCTGCTGTGAGAGCAACACTCTGTAGGGATCACCTCTGATCACATGAATGCATTTGTTTCCTTGAGTGCAACAGAGGATGATTCAATCACTTTCTGTACATATGGTGGTTAAAGAAAAAAGGAAGTGGATAAATGTGGTTTGTATTTTGGAAATCCAGTGATTTACATACAGTGAGGTCTGCACTGAGAGCATCCACCATGAGCTCATTATCACAGGTCAGTGGAAGAATCAAAAGCCCAAGTGGGAAAATTCTATGAATGAATGAGCAGCGTGCATCTTTTCACTTTGCTATCATTAGAAAAAAAAAATAATATCGACACCTCTGAAAAGTTATTTGTTATAATTCTTCCCAGCACTAACACGGTGGTCGTGTGCACACGTGCATAACCAGTGGAAAACCGGATTGTACCAACTTTACTTGGTGAATTACATAATGGTTCCCACTATAACCAGTGCAGTATGGGGTCTTCAAGCAAACCACAAGGTGGCGCGTTGGCTCTTAAAGTATTTCTAATGATATTCTGGAACATTTTGTCCCACACTGCTTCACCAAAATTTAAACATTTTTTTATACAAACCCTCGTGGCCGCCTTTGCGCCGTAGTTCGTTGTAGTTCCTCGCTTCATGTAATCATATGAATACTTACTAACACAGGGTCATGCACGAGGATGTGGCCTGTAATGGGCGGGGTTTGGTCATATTGTCCAATAAGTGGGCGCGTTTTCCTTTCTGTCAGTTCTGTGTGAACCAATTACAGACTCACAGTGCCAGGTCCTTGTCTTATAAATGTGGCAGTTTGACCAGCGTCTCACTGGAGAATGGTAGAGGCACTAGTGAGACATCACAACACAAGACATTGGACCTGCCAGTCCTCTAGTTTTTATTTCTATTTTCTCGTCCATCCAGGTAATCAGGCTTTCCTTTTTTTTTTTTCCTTATGTGATCTGTTATTGTTTGTGGTAGTCTACCTTTATTTTAATCATGTTATGTACTTTGCATTGTGATTATGTAGCCAATGGATGGACACTAAATTTCTCTTATCTGTTGTGATGGCTTATGCATCGGTACGCTTTTCCTTTATGCTTTATAGGATATAATGTTTTTATTGACGCTTTTCACGTTTTACAGTGAAGACTCCATGATGTAATGTTTCTTCACACACTCGTTAACCACAGTCACCATGACTACAAACGCATTAGTAACTAGTTACAGTACAGCGTGTTCCCAAGTTCATAAGCCTGCATGTTTTTTCAGTTGGATGTTTTATACGATTTTTGTAAACAAGCAAATGCACATGCGCAGAAAAAAGTTGCCGTGTCTTTTTAAGCTTGTGAATGGCTAATTATCGCTCGTTCTGTACGTCCTCTGTGCGTTTTTCTCCCATTTACCTTCTGGAAAACAAACAATGGGGATGGTGAGCCCAGCCCCCCAAACTCCGGTTACGCAACATGTGTTCAGTGCGTAGCGTGGTCTCTCGTTCTCACCTACCGCATGTCTCTTCTCCCCAGGTGTGTTATAGTAGCGGTGAAGATGGCCACGTCCTCCAGTTCCCATCTGAGCAAAGCTGTGAAGCAGCAGTATATGGAGCTGCCCCAGGGGGATAAGGTGCAGGCTATGTACATCTGGATAGATGGCACTGGTGAGGGGCTGCGCTGCAAAACCAGGACACTAGACTCTGAGCCCAAAAGCCTTGAAGGTTCGTAGTCTGTTATCAGCAAAACGATTTATTCTTGCAAAAACACCATGTAATAATTCTGTGCATTTTTTTAGATCTGCCAGAGTGGAATTTTGATGGCTCCAGTACATATCAAGCAGAAGGTTCCAATAGTGACATGTATCTGATCCCTGCTGCCATGTTCCGTGACCCTTTCCGCAAAGACCCAAACAAACTGGTCCTGTGTGAAGTGCTCAAATACAACCGCAAACCTGCAGGTAACCCTCTCCAACTTCCTCCACAATTCTAATCAAATGGCAAAAGTAGGCCATGCTAATTTCGGTTTGGCAACGTTCAAGATTACATCAGGGTGTGGTTTATATGACTAATGTACCAACAGCCGGAACTGTAATCGGCCTGTTTGCCTTGTAGAAACAAACCTGAGGATTACATGTAAAAAGATCATGGACATGGTATCAGACCAGCACCCTTGGTTTGGCATGGAGCAGGAGTACACAATTTTGGGGACTGACGGACACCCATTTGGATGGCCATCTAACGGATTTCCCGGACCACAAGGTGAGCAGTGATACATTTGCAGCTGTAATCATTGCATAAATTGTGGAGTTTAACTAACTGGTGTGTTCATAGGTCCATACTACTGTGGAGTGGGTGCAGACAAGGCCTACGGGCGTGACATTGTGGAAGCCCACTACAGGGCATGCCTCTATGCAGGCGTGCAGATCTGTGGCACTAATGCGGAAGTGATGCCTGCTCAGGTAACCTCAACTTCAGATTTAGAGTTTAAATAACGTGTGTATTCAGTGAATCTGATGGTGTTTTTATCTGTTCAGTGGGAGTTCCAGGTGGGGCCTTGTGAGGGCATTAACATGGGTGATCATCTCTGGGTTGCCCGCTTCATTCTGCACCGTGTATGTGAAGACTTTGGGGTCGTTGCCTCATTTGACCCCAAGCCCATCCCTGGAAACTGGAACGGTGCTGGCTGCCATACCAACTTCAGCACAAAGGAGATGAGGGATGAAGGTGGACTCAGGTGAGTTTTACCCCTGTGCTCAAACAGAATCTCTGGTCATTCTGATTTTTAACAAGTTTTTATTTTGTAGAGCCATCGAGGAGTCCATTGAGCGACTGGGCAAGAGGCACAGCTACCACATTCGTGCCTATGACCCTAAAGGCGGGCTTGACAATGCTCGCCGCCTCACTGGCCACCACGAAACCTCCAACATCCATGAATTCTCTGCCGGAGTGGCCAACCGTGGTGCTAGCATCCGCATCCCCCGCAGTGTAGGTCAGGAGAAGAAGGGCTACTTCGAAGACCGCCGTCCCTCCGCCAACTGCGACCCCTATGGCGTGACAGAGGCCCTGATCCGCACATGTTTGCTGGCGGAGGAAGGGGACGAGCCCACGGATTACTAAACTCATGGACTGACTCCTACTGCCCTCTTAAAAAAATAAATAGTACTGTATGTCTCCCACTGAGATTCTCTTAACCTGCATTTTAATGGCTAAAGTTGGCTGGTCAACTTAAAGTGTCAAGGTATTCACATCCTTGTTAGCTGTGAGCTGGTAATGGCAGGGTATGTCTTTCCCTTCATCTTCTGATGGGATTGACTTTTGTAACAGTTTTTAGCCTGTGTTCTTTTCCTTTTTGTTGACTAAAATGAACTAAAAAGCACATGGACACTGAAGTAGAGCTGCTATGGCTGGACAGCACGTGTAACAAAATAAATGATTAGTTCTTGTACTGTTAAACTGTATGTTGACCTGCCTTGGAATGATCCAGTCTTCAATGTTACTAATTTTTATGAAGTGTCTATTTTTAAATGGCTGTCTGTCTTCAGATTTTGGCACGCTGGGTCAAACTGATGTATGGTACTTAATGTATACAGTCTATAGTCCGTACCCAATGTTGTTCCAAATGTGTTGAATCTGTCCATAATGCCATTTGTAGAGTTCCTCAAGGAGTTTTATCCTTTTGTTAACTGATATTGTAATGCACCCAGTTTGGTAAAAGGCTTCATTTTACTGAATGGTGTTTTCTATGACATTTAAAACTTTTATTTTATCACAAACCTCTGCCTTTTTGACTCTTGACTTGTTCAGAACTGTCTGAATCCAACAGGCTGAATCAGTTACAACTAACACCTTATAAAGTCTTACAAGTTTCAGCATATCATGTTTTTCCTTAAAACTCAGACAATTACAGACTACACCAAAGAAACATTCTCATATGGAACAGTTTAAGTATATAAAGCGTTGCCCTGTTAAAAGAACCTATATACTGGCTATACTTTCTAGGCTTCGATTCAGCAGCTGCTTTTGTTCCAGAAAGTGGTTTACTCTTGCCATGGTGGTTTTATGATTCTAGGTAAAGCCCCAGGCAAATGTGTGAAATGATGTCTAACCTGGAAACCTGTTTGGAAATTTTGACACATCATTTATATTTAGAACTTTTTGCATAGCTGATTTCTGGAAAATTTCAGAGATACAACATCTAATTTTCTCATTTCATGTGAGCAAAACAGTCAGCATTTGTGTTTTCCTGACCGGGGGAAGGGCAATGAGTTTACATTGGGACCTTTCGCCTACTTTCTAACTAGCTCCACAACAGAGCCTGAGTTGGAGTTTCTGATTGGATAACTTTTCTTCAGTGTGGCCAATCAAACTGCTAAAAGGCAAGTTTAGTCTTGTTTCAGAGGAAGTTGAGTGGGCTTGAGCCAGGCACATGAGTTTGTTATTGCAGATTTCCTCCTGAATTTTAACTGGCTCACCCTTTATGGGCTTGTTTTGAACATTCAGAGGCTTAACATGGAAAAAAATTTAACAAAGTGGGTCACTTATTTCTATTCCCACGACACTAACAGAGCTATAGTCATGTATTATATGATTTAAGTTATATTTTCAACATATATGTCCTCATCAGACTTTAAACTTTACCAAAGTTTCTAAACTGTGTGTATTGCAGTAACCCATTTCCGAACATTAGCACAATCGCCAATGTTTACTGGGAACAGAATGGTCACCACAAACAGTCTAGGCAGGAAAGATTACAATCTCCCAAGTACACAGTAACAAGAACTCCTCCCATAGGCCTATGTAGGACTGTTTCCCAGCTTCAAATCTCATACTCTACCACAATATCACAAGTCAAACATGATTAAATGTCCTAGCTAGCCCTTTTTCAAAGCATTTGCTGCAGTGAAGTGTTCCAGTGTTTTTGACAAGCTTGTTTTGCTCCCATCAGTCTCTGCAAGGTGTGTTGATTTTTCACTTTCTTCAAGCAGTGAAAAACCTCCTAATGACGTATTCACCCACAATACAACCCTATTCCTTACACGCCTTGATGGAAAGCTCAATTAACGCCTCTTTCATTTACATGCAGAATCTCGGCTACCTTCCTCCTGCCTGGGAAGCGCACACAGCGACGGGGAGAGACTGGACAAAGGATGGAGCAAGGGATGCTGGCTCTGTTGCCATGACGACCACCGGAATGCACAGGCTGGTTCCTGAAAGGGGGGGTTGCCACACATCCACGTTATGTAAGGAACACAGAGAGAGAGAGAGAGAGAGAGAGAGAGAAAAAAAAAAACATTTTAAAAAAGGGTCTCACACTCAATTACAACCAGACAATAGGTGCCCCGGTCAAATGCTGTAGAGATGTGTCCGTTAGTCTGCAAAACATGTATTTTTTTATTGACAAAAAAGAAAAGGATTTATTGCAATGTATTCTCTTATTAATGGCTTTTATCGATTAGTTTTGATCAAAGCTAAGGATTGGTGGAAAAATTCAAGATGGAGTTAACCACCAGAGAGTCCCTGCAAATAATAAAATAATGAATGTGAATTATCAGTGTGCCAAAATGGTGGATTTCAAGTTGCATTACTCAACATGCATTAGAATGGCTCTCCTCACTTGAATTGTGTTGTGTAACGTATCCCACTAGTTTAAACCAGAATAACCCATGCATTGTATAATATGACGTACAGAAAATTATGTATCCTGAAGGATGAAAATGGAATGAAAAGAATATTTAAAGGTGCACTGTGCTACTTTGCTGGTGGAGTGTCCATGGAAATGTTAATGTTTTGTCTAGAATGTTCCACAGTATATCTTAAATCTATCTATCTCAATGGAGAGAAGCAAGTTACAGCACTATGCTACATTACATTTCAGATCTGTGGAGAGTCGCCTCTATTCACAGAAGGAATTCTATTTGTATTGTAGTTTTGAGCAATAGAAACACACATTACGAATAAATGTTAGATGTATATATTTAAAGTCATACCATGGAAAATTTCAGGCAAAGCAATAACATCTCCATGGAGACAAATAGGTAGTGGACCCTTCACCAATTGGGCAATGCACCTTTAAAGAAATGATATGGCGATGCTGCGGTGACAAATAAGGCTGCTTCTACCATGTAAACAAGTCAATCTCCAACCCACGTCAATCATTTTCACACAAATACTAAACGGAAATTTATGGCACATTATCCAACCAAGGTTAAAAACAATACTCCCCCTAACCTGTTTTCCTCCAGCACGTTTTCACACATGTACCTTTTTGTATTCAGACAGCTGCTACATCGTGCGGCACCCTGATTGGTCGGGAGCTCCAGCGTGATTGCATATGATTGGACAGATGTGACGCTCCCCGGTGTCACTCAAGGTACCTGCATTGTGATTGGTGATGCTATTACATATGACACAGTGACACAGTTTTCAGCAGCAGACGAGAGGGAGAGCAGTGCAGAGCCTTTGTTTCCATCTGGGAGTGTATTGAGAACAAGCTGTTCCGTGGAGCAGTGATATTTGCTACAGTGGAGGGAATCAGGGAATACAAGTAACATTTCAGAGTGAAAGAGAGGCTCCACCATTGCAAATAAAAGAAAACAGAAGTCACTAAGCCCATGGGCTGTTACCTAATTTTCAACACCAGTTCTTCTAATAAATGTGTAAGGAATAGACTCGATACTTAATACTGATGCAGATACCACAATGATAATTAAAACAGAACAGAGCAGACAACAGAATATCCTTAAACTTGTTCTGATATAGTTAAACATCATTCTAAAGCTATTCAGGAAAGGTTCATTTCTGTCCTGTCAATGTGACTTTTTTAGAAGTGATACTTACCCGAATTAGTATCTAGTTTCGATACTAGTTTAGTATCAATTAGTATTTGATTTTCAATACTTTTGACAACCCTAAACTTGATTAAAATGTCTGTTGCAGGAATATTTGGATTTCAAGATACCCCCAGACTGCAGACAATCTGGATTTATGACATGAGCCCCCTCCTTCCATTCACATAAGGAGCTCTGTTTCCCGCAACACACAAATCAGGGGAGTCCAATCATAATAGAATGTGGGGCAAAGGTAAGGTTAGGGTTAGTTTTGGGTTAGGGCGAGAGGTTAGCACGCACATCCCTAACAGTGGGCGCTTTTAAGAAGAATAAGAGGAAAAGAAAATAACAAAACATTGAAATTCAACAGAAGCAAAAGCAAGCAGATAGTCTTGACAAAAATAATAGCAAAGAAAAATAGTAATGGACTACAATCATTTCATTTTTCAAGCCAAACACACTTTATTTATTTTAATAGCAATTCATAGGTTTCTCTTCACCTTTCAAGAAATATGATATTTTGTTTTAAACTGTTAATTGCTTTGACAGCACTCCTAATTTTTAATCATACTAAAGCCAAGGGGTATTCTTTCAACAGAGGGTGACTTGCAAACTGTGATACTAAATGCTGTTGTCAATTATATCAGCCCTAACTTGAAACTTAAGTCATAGTTTAATCCTATATTTGACTTGGTTTAGTCCTAGTTTAGACCTGCTTACAAATTCGCTTAACCTGGTTTTAATATGTGGTAACTCAGATCCAAATCTTGAGAATAACTCTTTATGGTACAAAACAAACATGCTGCAGTGCCTCTCACATCTGCTCCTCACGTGGCGGCCATGACACTGCTATAAAACCTGTTTGTTTTACCGGTGACCCTACAGAGGTCGGAGGTTATCCCAGCCCTAAGTCTTATAACAGCACACTCTGGAGTCCTGTTAAAGCCCAGAGCATGAGTCAGCAAATCGTCTGCTCCCAAATGAGTCACTGTACACACCTATTCCGCCGTGAGGTAAGAGCCACGTAAATGTAATGGACACCCCCTCACTGAACAACGACCAAAAAACTATGAACAATAAAAGGCAAATAATCTCGTATTCATGCCCGTCTATAAACCTAGCCTATAATTTACAGCCAATATTTATGCACATGAATTTGAACAATAAATAATAAGAAATGATAACCCGAGGAGGCAGATTCACAATTCCATGAAAGTCTACAACGCTTTGCAAACACTAAATAAAGCTATGGCCTGTGTTGTATAAGCAGGAACTTAATGGAGGCAACATCAAGTGTTTGCCTTAGCATTATTAAGTATATAATTTAATCTAGTTTTGAAGGTGAGCAAATAAGCCTTTATAAATACTTTTAACTTCAGCCTAAACCCTTTTCGTCATGATCCAAATGGAGTTGGAGTCTGTGTCCTTGTAGTGCTGCAAATGATCGAATAAACTACTACTACTATATACACATATAATTCAGTGAGAGAAGTAGCCTATTCAAAATGTTTTCTGACCATTACAGTGTACTTTGTAAATGCATTGGATTTACAATAAATATAATACTGTTGTTTGAATCCTCATTAAACATCTCAAAGAAAAAGCTGGATGCACTAAACTATATATATATATATATATATATATATATATATATATATATATATATATATATATATATATATATATATATATGCTTTTATTGGAGACTATTGGTGATTCAAATTTTCTGATGAATCACACAGATATTTTTATTTATTTGATATCATTTTAACTATTTCAAAACGGACCTTTTCAAAGTTTGAGACTTTTCAGAGATAACAAGCCTTAGATAACACTTTTTAAAGCCTCAAACATACTCCCATATTTCCATCTATTTGTTCATATTACATCACCTTATTTTATTCATGAACAAGAAGATAATCTTCTAGCTCTGTAAAGCCAAAATATATTCTGCAAAGGGATAACAGGTTAGCATTGTTAGCTTTCTAAGACCAAGACAATGGCAGTGTACCCGAGAGTTAAAAACACCAAGCTTTGTCTTATATTGCTGGCTCCATCCATGTGCTTCTAGTCCTGACCAGTAAGACAGGAGAAGCCCATTCCTCTGTCAGCCACTGGGCCCCTCTCTCAGATGACAAAGGCCCTGACAAAGAGCACCCTTCCAGGATTCATGGTGGTTGTTTTTTTTTTTTTACCTCCCAGTAGAGTCAGGCACAGAGCATGCCCATGCAGTGCCAAGGCGGTCAGCTCCGAAGGGACACACCAAAGTCAAAGTGTTTTTTCCATTGTTTGGCTGATGGGACTCTGATAAAGTGGAAAATGCACTTGTGTAATCTTAATTCTATTTGCATTCTTAAAAATGTTAATACAATGTTATGTAAGGGGGTGGCATGATTTCTTTCCTTTTAAAAAAAAAAAATTTAAAGTTCTACATTACATAAAACTGACTTTGTGAATCATTTTACAATGTTGTTACCTCAATAATATACCTGGAGTTGTGTTTCATTTCATTCACACATGTTTGAATAATCCTGCATGATAGAGCTACCTACAGCTCCAAAGCTCAAAATTCTCTGTTCCACCTTGTGATGTCATGAAGACTTTGTTTTAAAGTAATAGCTACGTTTTACCTTTTGTTCAGTAGAAATGGGCAATTCCAGGGCTGTGTGTTAAACATTTGTCAATGAAACGAAGCACAAATTTAGATATATTTTTGATGAGGAAACAACATTGTAACATAAATCAGAAAATAGTGTAAAACTGGCCTTATAATCTTTACATACCTTTCACAATTACGAATACTTACTCAGACTTATTGTGTCCAGTTTACCACACTGACTAAACTACTACTCCCACTCAAATATGTGTTAGAGCTGTACATAACTTAACAGGTGCCTATTTTTGGTTTGTGAGTTAACAACCTGGATAACAGATTTTGTCATTTCACCATTCAATAATTAAAATAAATAAATAAATTACCATTTTAAACCAAGTTCACAAGAAAAAGAACAACTGATATTGTCCAATACTTACATACATAATGCATACATAATAATCCAATACATAATTACATAATCGAAGGATGAAACAAAAAGGTGAATGTTCACATCAAATTTAGACCTCTGATGTGTTAAATGTACTATACTAGTCATGTTGGTAATATTCCCTCCTCCCTCCTATCTATTTCTCATGGATTCAGCTGATGAGTTACAGTGGCTGTGATGGTTGTTCTTTTCAGTAACGCTCGGGCGGAAGCTTGAAAAATCCTGACAAATTGCTTCCCAAACAGGTGACGCAAGGACAGCTTATAAAATCCACATCAGCATTGTACTGAAGGCCTCGTGGTCAACACCCCTGATAAACCTGTCTAATGAGCGGTGACTAACCAACATTCAACCAACTGAAAATATTTGACTCTATTCATTCCATAGGGAAAGACAACTACAGTAGCATTATATAATCTCCTCTATACGGCCAGTTGCTTCACATTTTACGCACATGACTTGACCCAGCACACAAACACACAGCTTTTGTGGGAGAATCGGATACTTACTGGGTTTACATAAAGCAGCAGAGCCATCGTGCTGCTTTGATTGCTCATGAGTGACACGATAATAAAACAGGGCAAAGCTAGCATGTTACTGATTTGATGATTATGTAATGTTCATTTCTTCACAAGAACAACGTGCACTCATTTTATTGTGACCACAGTCATTCAGGCAAGTTAGACAGCATTGAAATTCCACCTTATACACCTCATAACAGGTTAAGACTAGGTACTAGTCCAGACATAAACAGCTTTGAGTCAAAAAGAAACATTTAAAGTGTTAATCATTAAATCGGTTCCAAACCAAGAAATTTTTTGTAACCTGTAACGTAGGTATTGAAATCTTAAACAGATCTTTGGTTATAAATATCAGAGATGCACTGATCCAATTTTTTCAGTTCCAATATCAATTCAGTACTATAGCTTTAAGTATCTGCTGATATTCAATACCAACTAATACCGCTGCAGAGACTGGAAACAGCATTTATTTCCTTCATACAAATATAACTTAACATATTGGCTATAATCTTCACATATTTAGATGTTCATTAAAATGTCCCTTTACAAATAAATAAATAGGAAATAAGAAGAAATCCAAATGTGTTATGGAGCTGTAATTTATTCTAGTAACTACAGAACAACTTTGAATAAATAAAAGCTCAAACATTATGAGATGAATGCGATCAGCAATTATTACATCACTTTATATACTCAACTATATACTCAACCAGGATACTGGCTGAACTGCTATTTAGGAGCCAACAAAAATCCAATTTATTTATTTATTTATTTATTTAAATCAAGGACAGTGCACAGAAAACATGAATCCCAGAGAGAAAAGATGTTCTGTGCCAGATTTAGTTACAAGCTACTTTCCATCTGCAGTTCTTGGGCAGGTACAAAAAATCAAATTTTCAGTATCAGTGCCAATATCTGATACCATCACCAGATCATTGTATCCCTTATAAATATGCACATTTTATTTATTATTTGACTTATTCATTATTCATTCACAGAAAGATCATTAAAATCATATGTCAGATTTGTGAGAAGATAGTTTTGAAGACATTTATGGTGCGGTTCTGCATGATCATCAACATCATGTAATGTTTTGGGGTGTGCATAGGCAGCCTTCACTCTATAGATTTAATTAATTTAATTAAATAGCATATGGAAAACTTCAGTGTGTTGTTGAACCAGGTGGATAGCATTGCCAGACAGTTATATCAAATCCCTTCTATAATTGAAGGATTAAAATACTCGTGTTACCGTTGATAGTTTCCATTTACAGTACAGCCTAGGGCATGTTCCAATCTTGCAAAAATATTTTCAGATTTTATGGCCTTGTATAACTGCAATGGGACTTTTGGACATGTTTATAACTGTATTATGTGGTTTAGGTTTTAATCTTTGTCTGTGGCTTTGTCGCTGTGGAGTGTTGCATAATGGCCAGCAGAAAACATCTCAGACTACAAATCTCTCAAACACATGTTGGTGGGGATACAAATGCAATGACGACTTCTCTATTTGTGTCACCCGCATCACAAAATAAGAAAAAAAAAACATGCAAGTAGTAGTAGTAGTAGTGGGAAAAATTAGTACCAAAAAGATTATACGAAAGCAGCCTTGCCCTGTGCCCCTGCAGCCTGGGAGATTAAGGCCTGATCATGTATCTTAGTACCAAGCGTATTTCTTGCTGCCTTTAGTCTGTTGTAAAAACCTAATCCCACCAAATCCTTTATTTTCCCAAGAATACCCAATACACACACACATACCACATTCTGCGTCAACAAGACATGACAACTAGTCACACAATTGACCTAAGTCTGGTCAAAGACGCACAGGGTTTTATTTTCATCTTGCTGAATCTATTTTGTTGTTAATCCAGAGACAGTAATCTGAAGACAATAATGCACAACTGGGAGGAATGACGTGTTTTCCCATTGATACTTTGCATCATGCTGAGGGTGTTCTGCCATTCCAGCACATTTTGAGGAGCCTGTGATCAATAAAAGGGTTCAAGGTCCTGTGTTCTATTTTCAACCAAAAGGTGAGAGTCACTAACTGAAACAGTTGGCAAATGTTAAGTACTTTGTGAATATAATTTTATGTGTGAGACACATAGTCAGTCCAAAATCAGATCACCTTTTGTAGTTCCACCTAAACCTGATCTTTCTGGTCAAGTTTAACAAAACCTCAGACAGAGCAGTGCCTATAGTTAGCATCACACCTCCAGGGAATGTTGATGATATCAGCTGTAAAGAATCAATAGAACCATTCTGCTGGCGGGCTGAGACAGTGGGTGTAATAGGATCAGAGAAGAGGAGGTTTTGGGAGGTCATTCGGTGATGGGGTCAGGGGAAGCCTGCTGGTCCAGCAGATGTCCCGTGTGTGGGGCTCTAAAAAAGACAAGCGTCACTAACATGTGTCCCTCAGCATGAGTTTTTCCTGGGACAATAAGAGCTGCAGCCAGTCACTTCTGTTTTTATAGCAGCAATACAAGTGTGTGTCATCCCACACAAGCATGACCTATTAAGTCTGAGTAAGGGATATTATCAAGTGTTATGGCAACGGTCAAACAAAAGATTACTCTAAGGTCTTTCAAAGAAGGTTAATTTGTGCTATTGAAGTGAGTCTTTACTGGCAAAGTTATCATCACCTTGTCTTTGTGACCACATTGAACTGTGTGTTATGTGACAAGTTTCCCATATACCTCCTACAAAGTGTGCAGCTATTATGTACCATGATGCCAAGTTTATGAGCTCTTGAACTTTTTGTAATGATCCTGTTGAGAGTTTCTCAAGAATATGCACCATTCCTCAGAGGCCTGGACCATCTTGGGGCAAGTTATTGGACCTATTACTTCGCATGACCTCAGGCAGGTTATGTTATGGCTAGATCAACAGTGGAGCTGAAACTCTCATTAACCCACAAAATGTACAAATAATTTGTGTAAATAATGTCTTACTCAAGGACAGAGCTAAAATCAAACTGCCAACCTCATTCTAACAGCTCTACCACCTGGGCAGTTCTGGACCTTCATGGCTCCTCCAGACGCATGGGACACTTTCAGTGCTTAACTAAGTCAATAGAGAAAGTACATACATTATATCTGTGTGGTAATCACCCTTAGGCCCGGTCCAGCAGCTGTCAGAGCACAAGCGCTGACGTCAGCACAAGGTGATTACAGGCCTGTAGTGTGCAGACCATAATCTTTCTCACAACCAGCTACATTACACAAAACACTTTGTTTCAGAGCCCTCTTGTGTGATCCCAGTATGTTTTTATAAGACCTTTTTAAACTTGACTTGTTGACATGTATTGTTGAATCTTTCCTTCCTCCCTGCTATGCTGTTGTGTTGTGGCACCTGCTTATTTGTTGCTCTGTCAGCAGGAGATTTTTCCACACTTAAGAAGTTGTTTGTTAGTTCTAGGTACTTATGAATGCATTAGAACAAAATGTGTCTTAGTCAATGAATTTTACATGTTTTATCCAAACTATTTCTGCAGAAGTTGTATCTGAACTGGGTGGAAATAATGGAATATTTGTCTTACCCATATTTGGGCAGAGGAGGAATGTTCTAATAGAAGGAATGAGATGGGAGACGTGATACCACAAAATTACTGCTTTGTATAGCTTGTTGCTATGACAGTGAGCACTGGGATACCTGCAATAGAGTCTACAGTGTACAGTGGAGTTTATTAATGTACCAGCAAGACAAGTGCATCCATCACTATAAAATATATGATAATTTATGTACTGAATTCTTCCTGCCTCTTTCACTGGACAAGCAAAACTGAGGCTGGAGTCTCAAAAATAGAGAACCACAGTGAGGTTGGGGATGCCCTCCAGTGGTCATAGAATAATCCATAGTTATTCTGATTATAAAAACTGAATTGAAAGGTAATACTGCATAGACAATGTTTTTTCCAGAATTAATTTCAATAGTGCACTATTTAGGGTCATTTTTGCATTAGTCAATTTGGTGTAAAACTAGCTTGGACCACACACAGTTTAAAAGCTTTATAACTATGGGCTGGTTAGCAAAAAGTACTTCCTTGTAATTATTCACCCTCTAACCAGAACTTCTATTACAATTCTTGGAAACACTAGGTTTATATTGCATATTCAATGTATGCATTTGTCATTTTAAAACAGAATACATCATATTTGCACCTGGGTAAAGCCAGATTCTTGTTCTTTTTAGTAACAGTCTATTCTAAAACAGCACCCAAATAGATAGTGATTTAAGAAAACCAGACGTTAAGACTCTCTGCCATGAACTTCAAGATAGTCTCATCAAATCTTTCACCAAATTAATATATACTTCTTATGCAAACCAGTGCAAGTAATGTGACAGTTTTTCCTTCCACTGAACTAAAATTCTCACTATAATGTTGCATTGTTGTGCATTTGTGACCTGTGTTCTGTTCTTGTCTAGCCTTACTTCCTCTGCAGTGTTTTCACATCTTCTTTGTCATTCCTTTTCCCTTCAGACTGTTTACACAAAGCTCCACAATGGGATAATTTTCTTCTACTCTGGATAAGTGTCACTGCTCTTTTGAACTGACAAAGCAAGCCTATAACGTCTTTTTGTCCTAGGTATAAAATCCTCTCTTTTTCTCATTGAATCAGCCCTATAAAAAGTCAGAGAGGTAAGAACACACCAGCATTGCCTCTCTCTGTGTCCCAGGACAGTCTAGGTGGCGTGGGAACCGTAACCATCGAGAGCTCGTCTTTGTGGGGTTAGAAGTGTCAGGAGGGGCGCCGCATGAAACAGGACTTGTTTATCAGAAAAAAGCCTGATGTATTGGTCTGGCACTCAGCAGTCCGTCAGTGTAACCTCATCCGGGCTAGGCTGACCGGACTGTACAGAGGCGTCGCATTGTTCTGCTCAAATCCAAAAGAATACTTATAATGGGACACATGCACTCACGGTTAGCTGAGCAGTGTTGATGAGTATAACCAGTGATACAAGATGTTTTTCAATAAGTGATCTCATTAGTTTTTCATTGCCGTTACTGTATGTAAAGATTTGAGAGAGTTCACAGTGATGACAAAAATGATACAATGGTTTTGACATGTGAAAAACAAAATCAGTTCATTTTAAACAGTTTACAGTGGTCCAAAGTTATTCCTCACTTACTTTATACATTCAGAACATCCTAGTTATTTACCCTGATGAATTATTCATAACTCTCAGACACAAAAAGTGGAGGTTTGGCATCACAATACTAACAACACCTAGCCTGCTTCCTGATTATTGGACAATCAAATATTTTATAAGTAGATGTAGACAGCAAGCAGAGGACATATTTTGGTCTCAAGAGCTGCTTATACAACTTATCTACATATCTACATATAACTGAACCAATATAAATTTTGCTTAAATACATGGGAAACAATCTGGTACAGGGCCTTTAGCTGAATGAAAAAGAAGGTTTTCAGATAAAGGCCAATGATGAGAATGATCAAAATGGATTTCGAGAAAGTATTTTATCTGAACTGTATCCATACCATTGTAATTCTATTGTGTTAATGTATGGTGTTCTTGGCTCCAAAAAGCCTCCCTGTCCTTCTTGCGGTGCACAGAGTAACTTTTCTGGTGGGAAGTCCATCACCTGCTACGGAAATGTTATTACAGAATGTCCCGCAGTATGAAACCAAACCAATGATATCTCCATGGAGACCAGCAGGTAACACCATCAGGCCAAATTACTGTAAGAATTGATGTTTTACAATGTATATTTGAGCAATAACACAGCCTTTTTAAAAAAATAAATGCTAGAAAGAAACATTCCATACATACTGTGGAACATTCCCAATAACATTTCATTGGAGATAAGCTGGTAGTGTACTCTCCACCAGTAAAGTTACATAGTGCACCTTTAAATCAACAGCCATCTAATCTTCACAGTGTGGGACAATTAAACCAATCAATGTATTTCACACTGTGTTCTTTCAGCCGTCATGGTCAACAGTGAGTCTGTCAGAAATGATTTGTGTATTTTCAAAACTTAACTTCAAAATGTTTCAGATCACAATACAGTGTTAAGAAGTAAATTAATCCATGTACCGAGAATACGTCTTCTGAATACTAATTTTGACTGTTTTCTGGTACAATTACTTTTTCATTTGGAGGTATTCAGTATAGTTATTTTCCTAAAATCTAAGATATACATGGCAGTACTTGATCACACTCTTTAGTTTTCAAACTGCACAGAATCAATGAGAAAAATGTGTGGCATGGTTTTCTGATCAGAGCTAAATACATGCAGAACAAAAAGTGAAACAAATATAAAACATGCTGTGTGTTTACATTAAAATGTAAATCCAATCCTGTGTGAAATTATTCAAAGTATTCAGAATACAGTACTCTGATACATCTAATGCAGGTATTCACTTTTTTGTAACTAAATACAGTTTTATCCCTGACACAATAGTATTCATTGTTGAAGGATCTGAAGTGACCATTCAGATATGTGTCAGAGGTTTGTAGGTCACAAGACAATTCCACATCGCAGAAGGTGTGTGGGGGAGGTCAAGGAGAGGTCATGCCACATAAACACAGTAGTGAGTAGATGCATGCTCAGCGTAATCAATAACCACCTCTGTGAACTCTGTCCTGGATTATTGTATGCTGAGGAACAAACCTGCTAACAAGATATCATTTATATCATAATGAGTGATGACCTCGTGTCCCATTGCACCTGCTGACCCCATTAGACCTTGAACAATGAAAGGTTACAAAATCAATTGAGTGTATGCAAATCTGATTATTTCTTATTATCAAAGCTTCTTTATGGCAAGGCGTTTCTTTATGGCAGTAGTGAGTAACATGGGCACAATTTGCCTTTAGTGCATGTTTCTTGAAAGGAAGAGAGTTTGCAACCTGTTTGTCTCCAAGGAGATGTTAATGCTAATTGTCCACAATAGGGTATTAAACTAATCTGTCTTGTATTTATTCAAGCACAGCTGTTATTTATTGCTCAAAAACAAAACAAAATGAAACAAAAAACCATAATTCTCATTGTGAGTGAAGTCTCCACAAATCTAACTAGTAATTTGGCCTGTAAGACACCTTGGAGATTCTTAATGTAAAAGAACAAATAAAAAAAAAAAAAAAAAAATCTGTTACTGTAGAGGGGCTCAGAGTATAGCCACTGCTCCTCTACATCTTAACTGCTGGAGGGACAGTCTTGGATGACTCATGACCCTGGATAAATGAACCTGAAAGGAAGTGTGTGGGCCAAGGGAAGACTAGGCATCTCTACCTACAGCTACTTCCATGATCTGTTCTTGCAATATAAAATTCGTTTTTTGCCATTTTTTTTGCATTTTTCAAGATTATTACTGCTTTTGATCACACCACATTTACTAATTAATTACACAGCCCCAAATGAGAAATGTCACGTCTGTTGTAGCCTCATCAATCTGGACACCATCAAATTCCCATTGTTAGCTTGTGTATGATAATTAGAAGTGACCCTGCTCTCCATTTATGTAAGAGGGGCCTGTTCAGTCAGTTCGTCCAAAAGCCCTGGCCGATCTCAATGGCCTCTTTATGTTCCAACTTCAAACCATCCAGGCCCGCTAATCCATGCACACTCCAATGTAAGCACGGAAACTAACGCACGAAACACATGAGGCTACCTAAATCATTATGTAAGTGTTTTGATATTCATTTCATGACCGCACCTGTGTCCACCAGGTTTTAAGGCATGCAGTATAGTGTAGCTATCTGTGCTAGGGTACATTTTTATTGACCCACAATAAAATGAGTGAGGTCACTGCTCTGTCCTGGGACGTAAGAGCCTTATTAGAAGTTCATTGCTGTAAGCCTCTTCTCTACGCATAACTGCACTAGGTAGAGTGCGCATTTTACCGGAAATATTTGCTAATCCTGATTCAAAAAGAAGATTGTTTTGGGCTAAATGTTGCAAAACAGAGCTAATGTCATATATGTTGTTTTTATTGTTTGGTGCTAGGCTAACACATCCTCTCTTCAGAAAATTTTGAGGAGGATGGATGGAGGATTGGTTTATTCAGAAAATTCAAAAGTATGTGGGTAGTTTTATTATGCCCAACTCGTGGGCAATCCATTTCATGTGAGGATTTATAAGGGAAAGAAATCACATATTCTAGAAGGGCTGTACTGATTTTTTCATGTAGCCTAAGTCAAATTTGTTTTGGCCCAGGACAGGTATACTATAAAAGCAGTTCTTAGGTTCAAAATGAGACCACTGTGTGTTGTATTTATCTAATTATAAAGCTTTTTATATTAATACAAATAATGCTTGTGCTCTGTTAGCATGCTAGCGATATATGGTGTTTAAAAATGATCTTGCCCAGTTTTCACGTTTATAAGACCTAAAAAATTAGGCACATCATGTTTACGCTGTATACAGAAATTTTTGAGTTTTGCACCATGACAAGGTTCATCATCAGAAAAAAAAAAAAGTAATGATTTTGGATTCGGTCAATGATTCTGTATTCTCTGTCAGTGAATAGAATTGTTTCACAGATTTTTTGGCAGCAATGATGAATTTTTGAGTTTTATCTCAATTGTTTGCCAGTATTACTATAAAAGACAGCAGCTATTCATTCTTTCAGTGCAAAACAAGTTAGTCTTTATGGACGTAGATTACTCTGATGTCACAGATCAGGCGCGATGGGTCACACAGCGCCCAGTATGCCAGTCACATGGGCGGTGCCACTGATACGGGCACACACTGATCCTGGCATCAGCCCCAGGCGACCAAGGAACAGGGCTCAATGGACTCAAACATGATATGTGAAGGATAATTTGAAAAATAAAATTCAATAAAGATAGTATTTAGATGAAGATACAACTATTACTTTCATTGTATATCTAGAGTATGTCACTGAAAACCAGGATATTCACATTGTTAGGTAAGTAAAAAGTAATATATAGATTTACAAAAAACGGTGAAAAGTATTTGTTGATAAGTATTTGTTTGCGAATCTGTTGCATGTTATAGTTACCTCAAGTTCAGTTCCAGGGCAAAGAGAGTAAACACCAGTGTAGACTAATGCTCCGGAACCCTTCTCTAAATCTTAAACCAGGATTTTGGCCTGGAATATAAGCCCTTTGTTTAGTTTAAAGACTGAAATTCACAAAGAGGTGAAACTTTTTCTTCTTATTGGCTGGTTTCGTGGAAAAGGGTATGTTTGTAAAAAATTAACCCCAGAAACTCCCAAAGAGAAAACAGAATGACTGAACTAAAACACACAAAATATGTGTTTTTACTTCACATGCACATAGCAACTGTAAATATGTCCTAAAAATCCATGACATATCTGGAGAGAGAACATTCAACAGCTCTTATCATGTTGTTTTGTCACAAAGAAGACACAACACCTTGTTTCAATGAGAAGAGGTCGATTCATTCCTCACTGCTCTTCACTTTTACCATACACTAATTTGCACTGATGATGGTTTCTTTCAGTCAAGACGCATTTCCAATCCAATCCAACTTTATTTCTAATTGCAATACTTTAAAAACAACATGGGTGACCAAAGTGCAGTACACAACAAATAATATGAAAGGCAATAAAATAGACACAAACTCCAAAAAATACAGACACATAAAAGCATATTGTACACTACAGAAACACTAAACAATCTGAACAGATGAATTTTAAGAGCTGATTTAAAAACTGAAAGTGACTCAGCCTGTCTGTGCAGGGCCAGTGCATTCCATGAGTTTCGGTCCCCTCTAAGTTTTCTCTTTGATTTTTGGACCACCAGCAAGGAGTGATCTGCTGACCTGAGAGAGGGCGCAGGAGCATAGGGCTAGAGCAGGTTAGGCAGATAGTGTGGGGCAAGGCCATGGAGGCATTTTAAAATCAGTTTGATAAGAGTCCGGGAGACAGTGCAAGGACATTAAAATAGGCATGATGTGGTCTCGTCTCTTTGTACCAATCAAGAAGCGCATGGCTGCATTTTTGAAGATTGGTTCAGCAAAACATAAAGAGCATTATAATAATATAAATTTTAAAAAGAATGGATTAAAATCTCAAAGTGATGCCGTAAAAGGTTTGAATTTGAAAAAAACTAAAAAGTTTAACAACTGCAAGCAATCTGGGCATCAAGTTCATAAGTACTTTGTCCTGTTTTCAGAGGAAGACCTGTGCGTAAGGGGAAAATCTTTGTGAAGTAAGTCTGAGCAAAGCAAAGAATGAGTATTGCACGAGTCAGCGCAGGCCCTACCCTGACTCAGGACAGACACCAGGAAACAGCTGCTTCCTTAGAGCCTTTCATTTCTAATTAGTAACTGACACATACAAAACGATCCATTCTAAGACACAAAATTATACTTTTATTGGCCAAAAAATAGAATAAAATAAAATCATGTTTTTTCATTATGGCTGTGTTTATTGCCCTGAACAACATAGAAAATATGCTTCCTAACTATGAGGAGACTTTCATCTCCACAAACCTGACTCTTATTTGGCTTGGAGGAGGGCCTCATCTTGCTTTCTATGAAAATTTGTTTGTCTAATATATAATTCAACAGTATAGCATGAAATATATCTCCATGGAGAATTTTTCAAAGTATGATTTTATCTTGTTGCATACTATATCATTTTTACATGTACGTTTTTAGGATAAAGTCAACTGGACAACTGTAACTCTTAATTGTAATTAATAAGACAAGTAAATGCAAGAAAGTTGAAGTAATATGATGTTAAAGCAAAAACGAGCCCCTGTTTCCTGTTCAAGGATATGGGATCGGCCACACACTCCATCAAGTTTTTTGACAGTCCAATAATAGTTTCACTAATGCAGAAAACAAGTATAACATTTATTTTACTTCAGATTAACAAGGTTTGCATCTACACATTGATTCAGCAAAATCTGTCATCACACAAACATACCATATGTTTCTCTGTCAATCGCATTCATCAGAACTTTGAAACTCAACTCAATCACAGGTTTCACTATTGCACTGAGAAGACTGTGGATCTGTACTGTCATTATACATTCTACATTATATACTATACTAGTACTGAGTCTGAGACTTAGTGTACTGCCACTTTTGTCCAACCTGACCTGTATGTTTTTGGTGCTACTTAATCTGGTGGGACCAACTCCATTCACTTACTGTGGTTGTGAGAGTGGACTTGGACTTGTTTTCATTGTTCACACAGATGTCCGGGCTCCTATTTCATGTCTTTGTTTGGGTCTATTTAACAGCACTATAGTGACAGGGGAATGGATGCATGTAAGTAGATCTGGATTGGAGCTTTTACTACTTCACAATGAGAGCTGATCGGCACTCAGATTTCACAACTACTGTCCTGTTTTCTTAAAAGCCACTGTTTTTGCTAATCATGGACCAAAGAATGCACAAGGTAAACATGCAAATGAATATAAATTGTAACACTTTTGACTTGGAAATTATGCTTTAAAGGTGCACTTTGTTTGTCTGGTAAGTTAATGCATGATTGTATAGAACAAAAAGTTACACAGTGCACCTTTAAAGGGGTAAGTATATTAGGGTGAACATGAGGTTGGTATAAATAAAACCTTGAAAAGAGTGTAAGACATTCTTGACTCATTTGTGGGTCAGTCATAATCTGAGGGATTTGTGGTCATTTTTCAAATGCAGTTTTATGTATTTTAGTTAAACAAATAACAATATATTGCCCCTCTTTACTGTTGGTGGGTATCAATTTGGTAAAAAACAGGCACACTTGTGACATTTTTTATATAACATTGGAACAAATCTCTTGTTTTGGACAAATCTGCTGGGACAAGGAACACAGGGCTCAAAACTGGGACTGAAATATAATCTTGTGAATTTGGGGTTTGATAGGGTTCAAACTGCAATCTTGAAATCTCAAAATGGGACAGTGGAATTGTGGTTCTGATGATCCTCAATAGAATAAAGATTTAGCATTAGTTATTATTTTGACTCAAGCTGGTCAAACTAAAATACTGCAATTTCTAACATTCATATGTCATGCTAACTGACTTTATTTTTTCCATAAGGTTCTTGTTAGAGATAGATTCATAGAAAGATTACCAAATGCACACTCATGATTAGTTATATCATAGCAGGCACATGGAGAACATGGCTCAGCAAGGATTTACTGCGTGGATTACATTTAATACACGCGCTAGCTAGTGCTGCCGCTAATCCACTTTAACACACAATGTTTGCTGACTCTGGTACTTCAGACATAAAGCAGTGACAACTTATCACAAATGTAGCATTATAATCTTTTTGATATAATTATTTGCAGCTAAATCAGAAATAGTTTGTAGGCATTGCACTCCCACTGTGTTTTGGTCACTGTTGTTCACTGGAACTGTAATGTAAGACTGTTCCTGTGTTAGCAGAGGTGTAGCACCAAATTCTGGTCCAAATCTTCTCAGTGGGCCTGAACTATGATATCTAATGAAAAATGCATATTACAAACTTTGTGAAGGACCCCTCTTTGCAATGGCCCCTGAGTAAACTGTACAGTTTACCCAACTAGTTTGACGCCCCTGTACAAGGTTAGCTTCTAGTATGCAGACTCAGTGTTACACCATTATTATAGTATCAATAGGCCTGCATTATTCTAATTTTAACAAGAGCAGACTGTAATCCATTAGTTACTTTGAAACTTCCTAGAAAAAGTCCAAACACTGATATGGTGTTCAGTAACATACTATTTGTACTGTGGGACTATATCAGAGTGCTGTTCCAATGTCAACAAGCAGTTCGTGCACAACATCATCTTAAAACTGAACCAAATAGATCACTTTATAACAACAACACAGCTTTGGATATTTGTATAATGTCATCTGCCAAACATAGACACAAACAAGTACATGGGAATGAAAGTACAATGCTCATGTGCCAAAGTCAACAGCTTGTGAATTAATAGCTCATTACACCCCTCTACAGAGAATCAAAAAAGTGCCATTTTGCAGTGACATCATGCCAGGGTTTTTCTACATGTATCTGTAATGGTGGAATGTTTAGGAGTTACCATGGTAACACAATGCAAACATTAACACTGTCAAAAAGATTTAAGAAAAAACACAAAATA
Organism: Boleophthalmus pectinirostris; assembly: GCF_026225935.1. Classification (NCBI taxonomy): domain Eukaryota; kingdom Metazoa; phylum Chordata; class Actinopteri; order Gobiiformes; family Gobiidae; genus Boleophthalmus; species Boleophthalmus pectinirostris. Next base: position 13,284,028 of record NW_026571095.1, read on the forward strand.
GGTTTTAAAAGTCAATTTTCAGGAGTCTGTGATCAATACAAGTGGATTTGGATGAAGGTTGGATTTTCAACAAAAAGGAGAGAGTGACTGAAAAACTGCTGGCTAGAGAGCTTGTGACTGTAATTTAATGTGTCAGACTCAGTTCTTTATTTTCAGAGACTCAGTTCTTTATTTTCAGATTGTGTTCAAATAAAGCACAGATTTAAGTTGATAACATCAGTCATATAGTAAAATATACAATTATCAAATAAAAGACATGCATTAAATATATTGTGATTAAACATGAATAAAACTAGACTTGTAATATCTGTAACGGTGAAGGGAGTTACCAATGCACCACAACCCTAGCCCGCCCACCTCCGTCACAGGCAGTCTCATTCCCTCCAGAGATAAGCCCATGAGAGTAGTATATTGCTCATAAAGTTGATCAGTTTTATGGAGTTGTAGTTGGAGGTATAGCAGTTGGTGTTCAGGGAGAAGAGCATGGGAGAAAGTACAGAGCCCTGTGGAGAACCTGTGATGATTTCAAGCTTCAAAACATAAAAATCTAGTCTGCTAATTCAGTCTGATCTTCAAAAATTGTGTCCTCAATTCTTTAAATCTACATTTTCACTCAGTATATTAAAGAAAAATACTTTTTTACACCATTTTGATCATAAAAGGTAGGCTGTAAATTGTGCATTTAGGTAAGTCCCAATGGCTCACCGGATAATAACACCAAAGACAGGGGTGCCACTTTCAGGTTACCATGTCCATGCTCTGTCCCATAGGGCTCATGCTACATAAAGACCTGATTATTCGCCTCCTGCTGGCTGTCCCCGCGGTGGACGGACAGTGGACTCAGTATTTCAGTGAACCACGGGGACTCTCCTCTCTGCCTCGGCCAGAATGCAGCCATTTAAAAAGGGGGGTCTGTTGTTTTGGAGAGAACGCTGTGGGAAAGTCATTAAAGTGTAAAGCATCTCTCCTTTATTGGACTCTGGAAGAGGCGTTCACAAGTGGTGGGACGGTAATGAAAGCTGACACAAACTGGCCACCCCCCCATCCCCGCTGCCCTGTCCACCGATCTCTGCTGCCATGGTAAACCTCTCGGCTGGACCCACAGTGGACACACAGCCAGAAGGACTTCCTCTTTTCTACAGGTGGCCACAGTCTCCCAGCCTTTCTCAGTATGTGCGAAAGAGCCTTCATTCATTTACTTACGTGCACAGTTGGGTATAACAAATTGGTGACAGCCGGAACTGACCACTGACCAAGCACTTTAACTCTTGAGAAAGTGCAGTATATTGATCAATCATAGAAAATGCATCCATAAATAAAGGCCACTGTAACTGGCTGTTGGTCTATAAAGTTAATTTAACCTGAAAATCTATAAAATGTGTTTAGAAAATAGTTATGTAAGATTTTGGAATACAACTAAACTCAAAGAAGTCTAAGGTAAGATCCAAAGTTCGGTGTTACATAAATTTAAAGGACCCATTTCTGAAATTTGTCATCCACCATGGACCTAGGATGGACCTATGTGAGGGGAGTAAAACAATAATATAATAAAACATCCAAATTCCAACTTTTCTGTTATGTGGACTGAATATAGCATGACCGATTCAAACATTTTCATCTTATGTAAACTGTGGCCTTATTGATTGTTGTGTTTGTTATGAACTATCACATGATTCATTCTGACCAATCAACATGCAAGCCACCATATGACAGAAAATCTTCAAAGATCCCTGGATCAATAACGTTAACAGTAGATGCAGTGGAATCTCACAATGCAATTTAACCTTTTTATACTTGAGGGCATTTTTGGGCGGATGCATACAGCTATATATAGTCTACCAAACGCCGACCTAATAAACAAATAATATGAATAATTCCATCTCTGTTGCACACATATTTTTATGGTGAAGAGGACAGGGAGGCACATGCAGAGTATAGCAGACGATTATTGCAGCCTCACTTGAGAAAGTAGGTCCAACAGGTTTCTATTTAGCCACATTGTAAAAACATAAAGTTTATGATAACTTTATTACGTAAACGCCTGTGGGACATCCCTATTTGCTGCTTGTTCAGCATCATTGCAGAACCATAAAAGACGTGATGTAATTTCCACCAAAAATGCAGATGATGAGTGAATGAATCGACGTGCGGAAGATTAGGATGGCAGCCTTCAAAGTGGAGCAGCAAACCGGTCTGAAGCAGTCTTGCACTGTGGACAATTCCCCCTTACATTTATTGTCACAGCATCATTTCTCTAGCAAATAGAGACCTCTAGCGGGCACCTAAGGAATGTCAAGTTGTTTATCACCTTTTTTCTGTGGGGTATCCCAATTGAACATTGGCTGCGTTTTGTAATGTCTCCATAGCATAGTCACAGAACGTAGGGTTACATGTCTATCTGACTATCAGTGAATGAATTCTGTGCAAACTTTTTAAACCAAAGGTTAATTTAGCAACAAAACACCAGGGTTTATTTGAGTTAGAGGTTGAAAACTTGCCATCGGTTGTACTATTTTTGTGCTATTGATTTCTTTGAGCAAACAGACGATAACATTCAAAGAAAATGCTATTGACATTAAGTTAAAATAAGACAAATACACACTGAGAAATAGGAAATCACTAACTAATGTTGTTCAGGCGATCATCATGTTTCCAAATGTGCTTGTGTATACATTTCACTCTCCTGGGGTCACCATGAAAAAGCTCTGGTTATGCAACAGCAGGCCACTTGAACAAATGGCTTTCTACTGGGGGTGAATGGAGAGTTAAGAATGGTATAGGGAGCCATTGTGGGTGTCCATTAGTATGCAGAGGGTGGTGCTAGTACGATTTAAAGCCTTGTTCAGGGTCAATCAAAATCTGCTGGATCTTAAGCCCCTGATCTGTGGAGAGCTGTCCTCTGTGCAATGGTCTCATATAGAAAAGCACTGAAAAACCAGGAAGTGCCAGTGACTGAGTGGATTTGTTTAGACTATTAGTTGTTATATTTGTTATGTTGGTTATTCAACATGATGATGATTTGCTCCAGGATTTTTAAGAAGGCCAAGTTACTGGTAAGATCTGTGGAGTTTAATGCCATACTGCTGAAGAAGGAGACAAGTAGGTGGTGGACCCCATGCCCTTTTACAACAAAGGGTTTATGTTGCAATTTGATGGTTCTTAAATTGATTATCCAATCAAAAAGTAGAATGAGCCTTGCATTTGGGTTGCCAGTTTCAATGCTGAAAACCAGTTGGTTTAAACATAAATGGACTCTGACTTGTCACTGTCTAAACGGCAGCAGCCTCATTTATAGGTGCTAGTGCAGCCTTTGCAGCTCAGTGAGTGAATTGTGGAGGTTCTCAGCAGTCACATGAGAGAGAATGAGATTAACTTATGATTCCTCAGGGTGTTTAGTACCTTTTTGTAGAACCTTATTTAAAACTGTAAGCACGGGTTACACATAGTTACTTTAATCACAGTAGAAATACCTTGATATTGAGTTATCTACTATATTGTTATTATGTCCTGGTGAATATAGTCCACAAATGAAGTTTCACCCCATTTCATTAGAGCTTTGCTCCTCTCCTCCGGCTCCTTCTGTCTTTTGGAGCAGTCTGAACTGGGTTAGACCTTATATAACCAGTGTCTGCTCTCTCACAGATCCTCAGCAGCTCGTCTTGCCCTAATCTCTTCGGCTTGATTACTCCTCATCCTCTCTCTCCTCCGCAGACTCACTTGCCGCGAGCACTGAGAGCAGCAGCAGAGAGCCGCCACACTCCGGTTTGGAGCAGTTCAGGGCCGAGTGATCACAGGTGTGTATGAGCCCGGACAGTACAAGGCAAACAAACAGCACATCATGAACTATACTGGTTTTAGTTTACTCTTATTGTTGACTCCATCAGTCCGTGGGCCTCTATGAAATAATAACATTTAAAATGACATAGTAATTTTGTACAGATACTTGATGTATCTCTTTCTGCATCCACTGACACACATTGCTAGTATTTATAAAACCTTACAACATTCTAAAGGCCTTATGTAGTGGAGCAGGTATCATCACTGGGCTGTACAGATTTTTGGTGTAGTAGGGAAATCCCGATCACTGTGAGTATTTGCACTTTGTATCTTTTCTGGTGGGGAGACCACCTCCTGATTAACTGCATGGAGAGGTTACTGCTTTGCTTGAAATGTTCCATAGTATGAAATTAAACATATTTTTCTTATTTATTTATGTATTTATTTAATTATTTAATTACAGCTTAACTGTAATAAAATAGCCTAGAAGACATTACATCATCACATGCAATTATGAAAACTAATCATGTGTTTTAGAGTAATAAAAGAGACTGATGCCATAGATATTAACAATTCAAGACAAATATTCTATATTTTTAATGGTCAGAAGTCCTCAAAATGGTGTCCATACAACAGGAAACGTAAACCCATCAATAGAACAACTATAATTTTGTGCTTCAGTGTGATACAACCTGGAGAGTGGCCAACAAATCAGGGCTAACATTGAAACAAACATTCACTTGAGTCTATTATTCACCTAACATATCTTTAGATGGTGAAGGTGGAAGAGGAGGACATGGATACAGGCTTGAGAATTTAACTTCTCTTTGCAGAGGACACTAACTACGTAACCAGCCAGCCCACTGACTACACTTTCAGTGTTTCCTTGCAAGAGGAAAGTTAGCAATGAACAATAAAATCCTCATTTTACTGTTGTAAAAACCAAGTGCTCAGGGTCATGTACTTTAAATGATTATAAAACTATGCAAAATGATTCGCAAAGACGGTCAAAGGCTGTTCACTGATTCCATTCAGATGTGTTTTTGAGTCTGGTCAGGTAAACTGCAGTAGCAAACCCTCACCTCTGACCTTTGCAAAGACAAGGCATTAATATTGTCTTCATGCTTCAATCTGCCCTCATGCTGTAGAACATGGAAATCACTGGCCTTATGACTGGAAATATTTGCACTGTAAGAATTTTTTAACATCTCAAAATATTAAGTTTTGTAGAAAAAAAAAAAAAACCTTTGCACAGTATGTGTCTTGGCTGAGATTTTTGCTTTGCTTTTCTCACCCAAAAACAGTGACTTCAAACACACCATCTGTTGCCTCTTGACAAACTTAACACCAAGCATCCCCAAATGATCATGCAACAAAAGTACCAGAATGCATTTAGGTCACTCATAATTTTGAGCAGGAATAACTGCCTTCTAGATGATAAAAAGATTGCAGTGATGTAATTAACCTTTAAAGCTATAATAATTTTAAAAGATCCACGCACAAACACGCATGTCACGTATTATATTTCAGTCTTTTGCTGTACTCTTCAGATGTGTTGTGCTTGTGTTTGGATAACACAGATGTAACGTGCGCAACATTACTGACATCTGTTGGCTATGATCTGAAACGACTGATTGAATTTATATAACTCAATTAAAGATTACATATATAAAGTGTTGGCGCCCTCTGCTGTCAGCGCCTTAGGACTGGAAGAAATTGTCCACGTAAAAATATCATACTGAGTCCAGGCAGAGTAATAAAATCTTGATGGAGACAAGCAAATAACGGCCTGCCCACCAAAAAAACTACATAGTGAAGAATGCGGTTGACATTCCTTGTAGATTGTATAATTCAGTTCTATGCAGAAAAAGTGGTACATGATGGAGAAGTTAGAATTTATGCTGGAAAGAATTGTCACTGCATGCAGAATTAAATCACATTAGCAGCCCATTTATGATGGTGACATAAACATAACAGGACAGAAATGAAAATTACACTTTTATTTTTTAGGATCACGTTTGCCTATATTTAAACCATCACAAAATATTTGTCCATAAATGCTACACAAATCCTTAAAAAACATATAACATCAATAGGCCACAAGAGGGCGATGCATTTTCATGAACCTGAACATGCTGGACAAAACATCATAGGATCACAATGAAATCTGGGTTGTTCTGGGACATACTGGGTTAAGTGGCTGAAACACTCTCCTGATAATGAACTTGAGCTGAGAGAATAAAACCATGCACTTTTTACAACCTTTAAAATATGTTGAGGCTTTTATAGAACTCAGTGTCATTCAAATGGCTTTGGGGGAAAATCTTTAAATAGCCCTCTTAATAATGAACCTGAAATCTCTAAGGCAATCTTCTTTACAAAGAAAATTAAACTTTGTTTCATTACTCAGTCATGAATCAAAGAGATCACAGTGATGGGTAATTCGTAATGCATTTATAGTACTAATCTGCGTGGCTTCTTTTAAAAGTAAATAGTTTGACCAGAAATAATATTTCTGCACAATATCCACAAACTTCAGGTAAGTGGCATCATGTTATGTTCACGGCACATACAGTATAAGAATCCCTGTTTGAAATCTTTGCTTGGGCATCCTCAGCAGCACACACTCAAATGCCCAGAGAAAAGAAACATTAAATGAGACTGCCTGAAACAGTCAAATGCAAAAAGTTCAGTAGATTATCAAAATATTGAGATCCAAGTGGTTACCTAATGTATCTGTGAAATGCATCAGGACAACAAGCTGGATAGGTCCATAAATACAGATGCCACTGGTTTCAGTTCCTCAAAGGATTTTTGAAATATTATTGTGTTAACTTATTATGAAAGCATGACTAAATATGGCTGCATTCCAACAAATGGTGCTTGGTTTAAATCAAGGGCACAATGTATGCTAACAATGGCATGGATGTATGAATGACGATTTTTGGAAACCCTTTGCTCATTTTTTAAAGATGATAGATAGTGGGCACAGTTCCTGAATATTATTTTATAAATACATTCTAAAGCACCATTTAAAAACTGGCATGAAACATTGCTCTAGAACCACCACTGTGACCTAGAATTTTTCATGCCCCAAAAGTGGGAACAGCTCACAAAATGCCACATGTCACCATGTACAAATCAGAGTAGTCATTTAACTAACCTGTCAAAAATAACCTTTGCTTTCCTCAACTTTGCCACTTCATAAAAAAATAAAGGTACTCAAGTTATCAGTGCCTCTTTTTCAAAAAACCCTGTCGACTTAAATCAGAGGTAGGAATTTTTATTCCAACTTCCTAGTTTAAAGACTTATGAGTATGCATGCTGGCAGCACAGAAAAATCATATTGTTGCAAGATACAGTAAACAATGAAACATGTTGACACTATGCAAGCCCCTAATCAGCGTTATGTACAGTGCCAGGTCCTGCAGGGGTTAGGTGCTAGGTGCCCACTTGCTCACACGGCAGATTGAGCCGGACCTCTCCTCCTGAGAAGGTTGAGTACACTGCAGTGCCAGACAGAGAGGATGGACCATTGGCCTCCATGGTGAAGAGCTTACATGTCCCTGCTCCATCCTGATTCACCAGCACCTTCTCTGGGCTGGACACCTGTGAGGATCCACGAGAGGAGGTGGGGCTGAGCTGTACCGCTGTGGTGTCCTGCAGCGTGTGCTCGCTGGTCTCTATCTCAAAGGTGGCTCCTCCAGCCAGGCCCCCATGTCCCATTAACCCAGCACCCCGGCCACCCACGTTTGAATGACGTGAGCTGTGCGGAGGAGGCAGACGGCTACACACACAGCACGCCCCGAAAAAGGAGAAGGCCACAAGCAGGAGGATGGGTCCGATAATGATGGGCGGGTTGGCAGAAGGCACCAGTGTGCTGAAGGCAAACGCGCCCACCAGAGTGATGTTGAGTCCTGCCAACATGATGCAGAGGCCACATGCACAGCATAGGGCTGGGGACGGCAGACCATGCGGCCGCGACTTCCACTTCTTCTTCTGGGCCTCCTTTTTGGAGACTGTGGGGTTCCTGTCAGTGATGACCATGACTGTGTCTTCTTAGAGTGTGGTGTGCATGGCTTTGGAGAACTGGTGGCTGTCCAGTCCACTGAAGAGAATCATTATGTCTGAAAGAATAACACAAATTACAGTTCAGCATAACAAATGTGTTTCTTGTGAAAGAAAAAAAATAGCACACACCCCACTTCACATTATTATCAGTTGTCTAATTACATCTGTGGCTCTAGCGAAGCTTCCTCTTCGTCACAGATCTGACACTCTCAGAAAAAAAAATAACACTGTTATGTGAACATAACACTTAGATTGCCCATTATTTTTTGAAGTAGGCATAATGACTGAGATTTGAATGCTGCAATGTTAACCAAAGAATTCTAATATAAATTAGAAAAAAATATTCGAGATAAATGGTAACATGGACATAGGCCTAGATAGACTGTATTTGAATGTCTGATATGATTCAAGTACACTGGACGAGAATGCGATGCAGCTGCTTGACTCAAGGCAGCCATGGGCAGTGACTATTATGGGCTACAGTGTTGAAATTAAACTTATTATTAATTATTCAATATATTTATACCTGGGTCTGGCTGAGGGAAGACTATGACTGGCAGATGGTGAACAGTAGGCTACATTTTGGAGATGTGCTATTGAAATGTTTCATTGGTTAATTATCTAATAATTTTGATTAATGTTTAACATTCGATTATAATAAAATAGGCTGCACATATCTTACCATTTGTCGAATGTATCTCATCCTTACGATGTGTATTTCCAACGCGATGCCCTGTAATTTCAGAGCGTAATTAATGAGAGTTCGTACGGACGCTTGAATCCAACGCCACACGTATGGTTTCCATCGATCTTTCTGTGCTTCTTTTCTTGAGGGCACGGGTCTTGCCAGCCATTTAATCGTGTCGAGCACAGGATACCACGTAACAGACTGAACGCAAATCCGAGAGATCAATCAGATGAAATGGCATTGCTTAACTCAGACGCGTAGGTCATTTCTTGCCAGATGTGGACATGTGGCGTTACATGGCATGTCTCCAACACAGACGCATTTGGTGGTGTCTTGTTCCTGGGGCGCGACTCTTCCAGCCCAGATCTGGCGCGTAAACCTCTGGATGTATCTTTGCGCCTTTACGGCTCCCTCCTGCGTCCGAAGCGCGTGGTGGGTGTGTGCGCGTGAACTGCCTGAACCTGTTGTGTGAAGCAATACGACTGAAGGATGCTCCACTGGGATTAATGAAGCAAAACCATTTAGCAACCATTAAGAGAATATGAATCTGAAATCATATTGCACTACTCTAAAATTCCAAAAGTAATCACCACAAAACATAGTAAAATTAGGCTGTATATTAGAGCCTTACACTTGTGATTTCTTTTCACGTGGGTCCTTCTTATAATAAATGCACCCAAAAGGCAAGGCACACAAATGTGTCATTCCAAAGTTATTACACCCCCTGCACAGGCAACGCACCTGCGCTTTGTGGGTCAACTTTACAACCCAAAACAATGTAGCATGCAGGCCCGTTTATGTGTTTTCTCTTCAGCAGTCACACCTTTCATGTACTGATGGAAGACTGGGAAGACTTTTGATTTGATGCGTTTATACTTTATCATTCTTTATTATTCTTTCTTCTCATCTGAATGTGTGCTCTGGGTTATGTTGAAGGGAGTTTCAATTATGGTTCTGGCAACTCTAATGATGTTGCTGCTTCTGTCCTGAATGTCAATGTATTGTATTTGAACACCTGGATATAGTCCACAGTTTGCATTTTAAGGGGATGCTTTTTGTGGTGCTTGGGCTGGTCCATGTACGAATGTACATGTATGTCTTATGGATGATCCAGCTTCACTCTCAGCTTCTTACAAAGAACAATTCAATAGTCTTGGATATGGTTACTGTTTAATGGCTCAAACAATATTTCAGGTAGTAGGAAACAATGAAAGAACTGAGATGTAAAGCCCTTCTAATGAAAACACCTGCATCAAGACACTTGTTACTCTCATGGCAAGTCTTGTTCAGAAGGTGACTGCTTGAATTGACGTCTAGCTAAGACATCTGGCATGTCTGAAGATGGTCTGGAACAAATCATGGCATGACATTAGCAAGGGACAGAGATCAATCCAAATGAATGAACTACTGTAAATACCTGCCTCCTGTGTAACATGAACTCTCATTAGAGTAGTAAAATAATTAGAAGCTGTTGTTTTGCATATTTTATAATCCAGTGAGCTAGTGTGTCTGAAGATGGACAGTAGTAGCTTCTATGAAAATTGTGTCCACACTCACACTGGTTAATGGAGTAGCCAGTGTGAAATAGCTAATCTGACATGTGATCTGCGTTGCCATAGTAACAACATCCACCAAGATAGTTTGGTTTTGATAAAGGAGGTAATACTTATTAAAGTAAGCTACTTAATAAGGTAAAAAATTGCAGACATGTGATCAACTTTTGCAGAATTATGCAGACATGCTTTGATGATCTAAATTCAGTGTGTTTCTGTTGGTACAGCAAAATGCATTGAAAACCTCACTGGTTAATAGTTAGTACTTTAGTATTTGAACTAAATTGGATCGAGCACTGACAATTGCAGATCCCACTCTATACTCAATATTTAGGGCAATGGACCAATTATGGTATCAGTATCATAATTGTTCATAAATTCACTACTAAGAGCCTATGTTAAATTATTAAATATCGCTTTGCTGGGCTACCAAAGTACAATAATAGTATCAGTAAGACAGTGTTCATTAGAGAGAAAAAGAGAGAGAGAGAGAGAGAGAGAGAGAGAGAGAGAGAGAGAGAGAGAGAGAGAGAGAGAGAGAGAGAAAAGAGAACGTTTTTTTTTTTTTTTAATGCAGCAAAGAGCATGGTCATAATTAGAATCTCACCCTAATAGAAATATTTATGAAAGTTCACATTTGCTGATAGGACAGGATCACGGGACATTCTTATACCCTTCATCTGGATTCTCCCCTGGCCGCCCTCCTTCCATAAACGTTCCCATTCGGCTCTTGGAACGCTCCAGATTCAGCTGACTTTGAGTTCCTGCACAGAAGAAAACTACTTATTTCAAATGACTAAAATTGTTGTTAATTATGTCAGAGTGCACTTAGGTTGATCAAAGAAAATTACTTTTTTAACAACTCACCATCACGTTTTAACGCATCTATAGTTTGCTCTGGGATAGGGTTAGGAGCAGTTGGATGCACTCTGTTTCCTGTGTAAAACAAAAAAAAAAACAAAAAAACATGGGTATGAAGAGTCTGAGGTGTAAAATGTCACTTCTGGTCCTGAACACTGGTGGTGGTGAAGAGGTGAGGCTGTGGAAACTAAAGACCAACTGTTGCTACAAAAACAATGCTCAGCAGTTGGCAATACACTTTTAATAAACTGACCATTAAATATTTCAATGTAAAGTGCTTTGGCAGTTTTGAAAGCCCTTACATAAATCCAATGCATTATAATTATAGGTGTTTTTTGGTACTGGAAATAGAGCTACATTTCTTAAAGGAACTGTAAATTTCATAAAATATTTGTAGATACGAGGTAGTCATGTTCAAATTAAATACAGCTTTTACCAATAACAGTAGTAATGCAGATTTATTCTAAACCTTTATTCTTACAGGTGCATTGTGGTGCACTGCTTGTCTCCATGGAGATGTTATTGCTTCCCCTGAAATGTTCCATGGTATGACATTAAACATATCCATCTAGCGTTTATTCATTATGGGTGTTTCTATTCCTCAAAAATACAATCATTCTTTCTGTGAATAGGGACAACTCTCCACAGATCTGAGGAGTAATGCAGTGTAGTGCTGTAACTTGCTTGTCTCCCTTGTGATAGGTTTAATATACACTGTGGAACAGTGCTTGACAACGCATTAACATTTCCATGGAGGCAAGCAGACGGTGGACCCTCCTCTACAAATGTTACGCAGTGCACCTTTAAACCTAAGTACTCATATTTACATACAGCTCTGTCTTCATTAATACAGCTTGAGATTGAGACATCACATTTCATAGAGTTTTCAGTGAGTGTAATGTTAAACAAATGGAGATTTTAAGAAGCAAAATACAAAATTTTTATTTTTTTTTATTTTAAAATAAATTTTTTTTTGACACTACAGTCAATGTATCTAATAGTGACCCAACAGCTTTCATTTATATATATATATATATATATATATATATATATATATATATATATATATATATATATATATATATATATATATATATATATATATATATTTCTATGAGAGTTTTGCACTAACAAACATGATAACCAATGTTTTTTTTATAGACGTTTTCTTCTGCAACTCTGAGAAAACCTCCAAAGCAATGTGTACTTTGAAAACTTACCAAAAGATGGTAGAATATGGTTGATGTTGAGCCATGCTTTTACAAATGGGTAAATGGATATAAGGAGACCTGAAAAATAGTAATATAAAATCTTTATTGTGACATTTTTCTGCTAGTAGGTCTGAAACCTTCAACTGTGCAAAACAACAGTTATTGATTTCCCTTATAAGCCATATGGGAAACTGTGTTATGTCCAGTGGGTGTCTGTGATGCAAGTGTGTGCTTAAAATGTCATGCAACTGAAGGAGTGAAAAGATTTTGCCGAGAACACCGTGTCCATTAGTCACCCCCATGTGTTATAGGAGCAGACATAAAGAAGGCAGAATCCAACAAACATTATATAAAAAGATGCCACTCACAGTAGTTTCAAGTCTCAAAGGATATTATGTCTTCTTCAGTTATTCTTAATATTTAGTAACATACATAGATCATTATTTTACATTTCCAGTTGAGGCTCAATAATATGCAAATCTATTGACTTAAAATTAAAAAGTAGAGAACTGAGAGGCCTTCAGCGGCATTTCAGGTTTAATTGAAAAATGGTTACAATACATTTTTCAACCATGTATGACCACTAAATAAATTAGTCTAAAAAGTAAAGTGGAAGTGGGGATCATACACTGTATAAGAAAGTGGACTAAGGGAGTGTGATGTCACCCATAGTGCTTGGCTCCAGTGATATGAAGCTCATGATGCTAGCCAGGTCTAATTTGGAGTCAGGTCCATATTAGGAATATGAATTTATTTAGATACACAATAGTGAAATAAAACATCAGAATCATGTAGAGTGGATTAATAAGAAAATTGTAAGACCAAAATTACAAGGCTCACTGCAGCAGTTATAGAGAGGGGGGTGACATTTTTTTTAAAGTAAAGTCAGTTGGAGCAAGAAGTGCCCCCATGAACACTTTCTATTTGGAACTCGGTGGCTAGCGGGTTAGCTATGTCCATTCATATACACAGTCTATGGTGGAGATAGGAATGGAATGAAAATGAAAATGGGAATTTTCTGAGCACTCATGCCTTAAGTACAAAACAAAAAAGGAATACTCAAACATGCATGAATCAATCACAGTGTGGCTGTGAGTATGCTAATTATGAGGGAACATCATTATAACATGATTAATAGCTCTTAAAAGTCCATTTTACACCATATTTCCACTTTGGTGTTCAACTTCAACTTGGTGCTAACATATAGGAGAGATTAATTATTCAAAGCTCATCAAATCATTAGTAAGAATGAATTTCACATTAACTATGCATGCTGATGTTGTCTTGCTTTAAAAACCATGGCCTTTGCTCCTGCTCCAGAGCTCCTTTGACTTGGCAGCGCAGAGAAGTTGGTTCTATGGTTACACAGCTCTATCAAAGACTGCACGGAAAATGTCACCTAAGATCTTTTTACCTCAATTTGTAAATTTATCCATCTATATTTAATTGAGAGTTTTGGGTAACATTGGGATAACTAACGCACATACCACCAACAAAAAACTGTATCATGAGGTTACGTACAATGTTGAGAATAAGGGATCTCTTACTGGTAGTGATGATTTCTATTTTCGTCCTGCTGTTGTTGAGGATTACGTCACATTAACTACTGCCTACCACTGTGCTAGCTGTAGTCCATGATTTAGACCTGGTTCAGTCCAAGATTAGCCTCGCTCTATCATGCCTTTTGTCCATTACTATGACACACTGAATGTCAAATATTGTCTAAAGTGATAGTCTACAAGAAAGAAGCAACTGTTCCTGACCTTTTTCGTTCCTGTAGGTAAATTTGAACCATCTTGAGGTGATCATGAACTTGCACTGTACCAAGGACAATGGAAGCCCGTTTTGAATAGACAATCCTATCATAATGAATTTCATGTCTCTGGATCCTGTACTGATGATAAATAAACATACCAGGCATTAGATATCCAGAGTTCTTACAACTCTCTGGTTACATCAATTATTATTCAACACTAGATCTGAATTTGCCTGTTGTAATTTCTAAAAGATTGCAAAATACAACAAAACACAATTAACATGAATTCATTAACCAAAGCCAATCAACCAAGCAGGGTGATATACTTTTGTTGGTACAGTCCTGGTAACAGCACATGAAGAACTGTCATTAGATACATACCAAGTCCTCCTGCCCCCAGAAAGATGCCCCCAACAGCGTCAGCATCACACTCCCTGGAAATTCCAATCATGACGCAGCCGGCCACTATGCTGAGCAGAGACGAGCCCACCCTCAGCCCATGGTATTCCCCAACACTCACGGGGTTCATTCACCTCTGCCCCACGCGCCAACGTTCAAAGTCTTAGCACCGCTCTTAGGCCTTCAGTGCCACCTCCAGCTCCACTGTCAGTCTGCACAAGGCCCACCCCTCCCTTCTCCACTCCACTCTCTCTGACAGGGCCACTTTCTCTAGCTGTGCATCCATGCCTGTTAGCTTCTCAAGAAGGCTCATGAATCTTTAAAGACAGAGCTCCAGTTTCCTTTCTCACAGAAAATTACAATGCCCTGGCTTTTATGACCTGATCTGACAAATCTGATCACATCTCAATTTTATTTTGTTGAAGCAAAATTTACTTTCTTCTTGAGTCAAAATCAATAAAACTATTGTATGCACATGTATTTTATGGCCATAATAACCAAATAATAAAACAATTAATACCTACATAGTTCGAAGACTTGTAGAGCTTGAGGAGAATGTGTAATGAAAGGTTCAGAAAGTCCTCTAAAGTGGGGGCTCGAGGCCATCCACAAAGGCCCGGTTGCCATGGGAATAGCATTTCCATGGCAACTGTGGGGTAAAAGGTAAGCAGGGATCAACAGCGCTAAGGGTAAATATGTAAAAAATAAAATAAAATAAAAATCTGGCACAGGGCATGTTTGTCTTTATGGATGGATGGGATTAAATATATATCTATACACCAGGTATTTGATCGATCCACTATAGCTTGAAAAAGATACATTATTACTTTGAGTAGGTTCGCCTCTCCATGGATCTGACCTGTAAAGTGGCACGTGTTTGTCTCTGTTCAGTGTATGCCATACTGTGGAACATTCTATGCACAGCAACAACACCATGAAGACAGGTAGATTGCGCAGGTTCCACCAGAAAACTTACGCAGGGCACCTTTCATTTCTTTTTCAGTAAACTCCGTCCATTTGTATTTGCATATTTGAGTCTTTTAGGCAGACAACTAGACAGGTCTCGGCTGCTAGCTTTGAGTTGTCCTCAGAAGTTTCACTGGTCTAGGTTACATATATTCCTAAATTGGAGAAAATTCCTTAATTGGAGAAGTGTCTCCCATGAAAGGTGTGATAGGAGGGACGCTCCTTCATCACGGTTGATAAATTATAACTACGTGAATTAAAATTACATTTTGAAATTCACATGTTTATAATGCCTGTGTCTTGTATGTAATCTTCTTGACTCTGTGGTACCAGTAGGCTAGGCTGACCAGATTTTCAAAATCAAAAACTGTAATATCCCCTGGTTAGTGTGGTTAGTAATAATATGTTTGGCTGAGCAATTTATTTCTCTCTTGACTGTTGGTGGGTATCAAACTGTTCAAAAATTGGGACACCTGTGATATTTCTTGTGTAAAACTAGGACAAATGAATGGTTTAGTATAGCTGTAGTGGGGTATGGGACACAGTGCTGTCCTGGGTAAATATGCATGTCTGATCAGTCTACAATGGGCCTATTAGCTGTAGGCCTAGCCATCTCCAGGCAACTAAAACTTAAACAATATGCTGTGCCTGTAGCCTATTACATGAATGTGTATCAAATTAGCCTCTGGGTTATGCAGATGTCATCACAACCTTTGGAACTAGGGAGTGTCAAAGGTAGGCCATATATGAGTGTCAGTGGTGAACAATGAACCTTTCTCCTGTAAGAAACTCAATAAACATAAAAAATGTGAAAAGAGCTGCTATAGTTTAATAACAAATACAAATGTCTATAACTGCTAAATATTTAGTTTGTTCCTTACATCTAGAACAATAAAATCAAGTTAACAGTTGCAGAAAACCAATTAACAGTTAAATAACAGGGACACTGCAGACTGCATGCACGTTTATCACTGACACAGACGTTGGGATCAGACACAGCTGAGTGCTTTCTCAGTGCCACTCAGTTTGAATACTGAGGAGCATTTTTAGATAAAAATCATGTCAATAAGAAGGCTAATTTGTTCATGGATAATTGTACTTATACTATTACACATGTAATTTAAAGTATTGATACTTTTCAGGTGATGTCATCAATATTCCCTGGGATATAATGCTAACTGTAGGCTCTGCTCTGTCTGACACTTAATCTGTGCTTTATTTTAACACAATCTGACCATAAAGAACTGACTTAGCTGAAACTACCAAAGGTGAGCTGATTTGTGCTGTTAAACAACTCTACCATACATAAAATTGCAGCCAGAAGCTAGCTAGCATTAGCCAATAGTTTTTCAGTTTCTCACCAGGACCGTGAATGTTCATAACCATTAAAGATACACATAGAACACCCTCAGCATGTTGTCACTATCAATACAGTTTATGACACGAGATTATTACTTGGTTTGGTGGCTATAATAAATATTAATCATAGTTTTACATCAGTTAAATCAGTGACAGTTTGTGGAAAAATCTAGCTGTGAGTTCTATGAAAGTAAGCTATATGATTCTAACACGGAATAGGCTGTCTACGAAAATTCCATCCACAATTTATGCTTGAAGAACATTTTTTTCTGTCAGTTTAATCCTTAATTTAGGAAAAAATAAAGATGTTGTCATTTAGATGTATTAGCGTGTTTAGACAAGTTGCCATGATGGTTATGATTGCTAGGTTTCATTCAGTAGGCCTATGTATGAAGGTCGGATCCATGAGTCCATTACCTCTTTGTATTCATATCACTGTCGAACCAGGAAATAAAATTATACACTTTACCAAAATTACAACCAAGATTTATAGCAAAATCTTACATTTATATCATTAAGTAAAATTATCATATAATAAAACGAATACCCTGATCTGTCGTATGCACTATTAGATATCCTGTTCATGTAAGATTTGAATCAGACCTCGTGGCGCAACGGTAGCGCGTCTGACTCCAGATCAGAAGGTTGCGTGTTCAAATCACGTCGGGGTCAATTTTTTGATTCGCACTGTAAATATGTTTCAAATGATTACGTACAATGACGCATGTTAAATAGTATTTTAAAATCACAATTTCTTTGATGATTAAAAAAAGATGGGCTCGTCCGGGATTTGAACCCGGGACCTCTCGCACCCTAAGCGAGAATCATACCCCTAGACCAACGAGCCAACGTGATCTCCGTGCGTAATATTTCAAACTTTTACCTCATAGTTAGGCATTTACGGGAAACAGAGAAATTATATTTTTATGGTTTATTGAAACTGTCAGTAGATGGTTGTCGTACCCAACTATAATATTATTCAGCATTAAGCGTGATTACTATTTTAGTAATCTCGTAAAGCTATAAAGTATCTTTACAAAATAGAATTTAACAAAATGCATGGGAATGCACTAAAATGTTTCGAAAGTGTAAAAACGTTTATATTTGTTCTGTAATTACTGAGAAAGTCGTTCATGTAACAACAATAAATAATAAAAAGTGACTTGTAAAGACATATGTTCCAATTACTATGTGTGAATAAAATAATTGTTCACCTGGTTCGTTGTTGATTGTTTTAAGAATGTGGAACAGTCAGCAAATCTGCCTCTGTTCGGTGGCATACGGGTTTTATCTGGTGTCATGTGACCCGTGCTCAGCCATCTTGTGGAAAACGAAGAGAGAGAGCCACACACACAACCCGCATACAAATCCTGTGCTGTCAGATCAAGTACAGGTAAGACAACCAAAGTACATTAGAGTAATAACAACAATCATATATCCAGATACAGAGCAGTGTCAGTGGGCTGTGTTGCGGGCTGGGCTGCATAGATATATTGTAAAAACCTTCATATTTTCTTGGCCTGTCAGCCTTGGGATCTCGTAGCTCCGTGTGCGGCGCTGAGCTCTGCGAACTTCGGGCGAGTTGTCAAGGAAATGTTGGTGCTGCTAAAAGGCCGCGTGTTAGCTTATTAGCTTGTATGTTAAGTTCAGGGATTAAGTTGTTACCAAGAACTGTTGACCGAAATAAGGACATAAGTATTACTTAATTACACACAGCCTGATGGCTCAGTGCTGACATTTACATCTAAAGCGACATCTGACACATGGCACATACATATTTTCTGGCTATTAGTTAGCTAGTTGACACCATTTGCTAACGGTAGCTTAGCACTACCAGGGATGACTGTAGCTTTGGTAAATGGCCCACGAGTGTTAAAAGTGGATTATTGTTACACGATTCGCACATTTTCTATCCGCATTATAATACCTGTTCAGTGTTAGTATAATATATTGGGCAGCACATATGTCATGTTGTCTAATACATGTATTTAACGTTGTCATACAAATTGTGTCTCTCCTCTTAAACTTGCCCTACTGCAGTAACGTAACTGTACTAGCCATGACAAAATTGTTGCACGATGAGAATGAGTTGACCGTTTTTTTTTTTTTTGTTTTTGGTTGTTTTTTGTTTTTTTAAAGCGAGATTTTTAAGAGATTTCATTACAATAAAAACTGTTTTGTTTCGGAAAGGTGCAGGTAGTTCACTTTGCAACTGTGTCTTGTTCTTGTTCTTGCTCATGACTGCAGAATAGTTTGCTTTAGTGGAATCAATATTTCAAGGAATTTAAAACGTGTAGATTATAGAAGGAGAGGCAAATGTTGCTTTACCTACTCACACGTGGCTGTCTAGTCCATATGGTCAACTTGTGCCTGTGCGAGTGATTTTTTTTTTTTTTCGAGCCTACATGCCACAGATTCACCAGGGGGCTATGTCTGTATGAATCAACTGGTGACAGGATAAAAGATTCATTATTACTTGGTTACATATATTCTACTTGACAAATACAGGTGTCCATAATACTTTTGCAGAAAGAGCAACTTCCTAAAATAGATTTAGCCGATTTGAAATTGTACACTGGTTGCACTTGGAGTATGGAGTGGGAAGTGTCCTTGCAATACATTGAGGTCTTGCCTAAAATATAAAGCATATGCATATTTAGAAAAAAATAACTATTTTCAATGCTTGCATAGTTTAATTATACATTAATTTGATAATAATATACTTTTGATTTTGCATTTGTATTTTATTTTCTATTTTAATAGAATTTAGAGAAGAATGGCAGAAACCCAGACACTCAACTTTGGACCAGAATGGTAATCAAGCAAATCTGTTCTTTATATATCTTTTTTATTATTATTTTATGCTTGGGTCATCCCACTTGATACTTAATTGTAAGGCAAACTACTGTGTTTTTTGTGTTCTTGTCAGGCTCCGAGCCCTGTCTGGAGGGGGTGGTGGCAGCAGTGGAGGTGGAAGCAGCAACTCTGTCTCTTCCCCTCCACTTTCACCTGCGTTGCCAAAGTACAAACTTGCAGACTATCGCTATGGGAGAGAAGAAATGTTAGCACTTTATATAAAGGATAACAAAGTGAGTCATTTTTCATGCATTTCCTCTATCCACCTTATTCCGGAAGTTGCCGTGTGCGCCACCATTATCATTCAGGTTGTAATATTTTGTATGGGGCTTCAGCTCTTGACAGCAAATAAATTCAATCCAGACTATAAAGCCGTTTTAAAACCCCTGAGAGAATTGGTGCAGTGTTTACATGTTGGTGCACATGAAAATTGAACATTTTACACAAATGAACCTACTTGATGTCATATTTAAGATGCAAAACCTTTCCCGAATTCTCTATTGTCATGAATGGGATTCCTGTTTAATCAGAAGTGTCACCACAAAAAGCATGAGACAAAGCATGGAGACAAAAGTGGGCGGGACGGAATAAGGTGGATACTGTCTTTTAGTTTTCAAGATTGTGTGTGTGTGACAAGAAAAAATACAAATGGTTTAATCTTTATCCTCTTAAGAAAATTGTGTTGTTTATGTCAAGATTCCTATAGACCTACATGACAAGGAGTTCCTTCCCATTTTGCAAGAGGAGCCTTTACCACCTCTGGCCCTCGTATCTTTTACAGAGGAGGAACAGGTAGATGTCACTCAAGATGTGGAAACAACATTTATATTTTACATAAACATAACCATGCAACCTGTGCTTTATTTGCAGAGAAATTTTTCCATGTCTGTAAACAGTGCAGCTGTACTTCGACTGACAGGTCGCGGAAGTGGTCCGATAGTAGGGGCACCAAGAGGTCGAAGTACATCAAGGGGAAGAGGTATAGCTCGACACAAAAATTATAGATATATTTTGAGACTTAAGTTTTTCGAGCAACAGCTAGGTTTTACTGACACAGTGCAGGCACTGATTATTACTTGAGACAATCCACACTTTTATTCTTACACAGGATACATTTAGTAGTCAGTAACCAAGTGCCTCAATTGTTTTCTGTCATTATTTTTTTTACATGTGGATTTTAATAAGGGTAGACACATGAAATTTATAATTTAACAATTGTAGGTCGGGGAAGAGGTGATGGAGGATTTTACCAAAGAAGTTTTGATGATGTAGAAGGGTTTGGCCGTGGAGGGCGAGAGATGCATCGTTCTCAGAGTTGGGAAGAAAGGTACTGTTCATATACATTTTCAAATGTGTTAAAAATTATTCTAAATGTATTTGTAAAATATTTTTAGGGCAGATAGAAGGTTTGATAAACCAGGCAGAAAAGAACCAGGTTTGTTGAAAAAAGTTTAATTATTAAGGTTGATCTATGCTAAATGTTATATTTATTGTTTTTTTGTTTCAACCTCCAAGATGCTGCTCCTGGACATTTCCAGATTAATCATGGTAAGTAAAGGTGTATCCTATACAGGGTGTCCTACCATAACATTAAGTTGATCACTTTGTAGGGAGTGTACATGTGACATGGCAGAAATGGCACTGTTATTCTATTTAATCCTACGTGACCTGCTATAGGACAATTCTACCTAATTACCTATTTATTTTGCATGCTGTGGTGTATTCTTTTGAGCTAATTCAACAGTATAGAGCAAAAATAGTAAAGCTAATAGGCATCACTTTGTCAAGGAAGCCAACATGGCCATGAAGCACCTTGTTATAACAGTTTGTGTTCAGGTTGCATAGCCATTTAATAACTGTAATCTAAAACTGGATTCGTTCATTCATAATAAATTTTTCAAATACGCAAAAAGTATTATAAAATGCAGAATTGAAGGAAGCCCTGAAGACATCCATTGTTGTGATTTTTGCAGTCCGGGGGAACTATGAGGAGGCTGGGACAGGCATACCAAGGAAGCATGACTTCATACGCTCTGAGAGTGAGAACTGGCGCACTTCTCGTGATGATCAGAACGGTGAGGATGATGAGGGGGGTTGGCGCCTGGCAGGTTCTCGACGGGACAGTGACCGCTGGTGCCCCCCAAGCCCAGGTGGGCACTCGCCACGTAATGCCTGTCAAACAAGTTATATTCCTTTTCATATACAACTGCTATTAATACTATACTACTGTGTAATGTTAAAGTACCTACAGCCTGCATAGATTTTGTGCTCTGTTGGTAATTAAGACTTAAGAATACTACAAATTCTGATTATTACCAAATTTAATGAATCATTACAATGAGGGGTTAAATAAATCAAATTTATCTAATCAGTTGTTGCAGTCCAACATACATTTACAAATTGAGCATTTAGTAGGTACTTGTGAATGAATGTGATGCCTGAAAATCTTACTGTCTGAAATCTTCTTATAGATGGACCTCGCTCAGCTGGGTGGCGGGAACACCCAGATCAACGGCGGCGTTTCCCGTTTGATGCCAGGGACGAAGAGCGTGGCTACAGGAGGCCACGGTCAGGCAGTGGAAGCCTGGAGGATGAAAGGGACAGCCTCCCAGAATGGTGTCTGGAGGATGCTGAAGAGGAGGCTGGTACTTTTGACTCTTCGGGGGCATTCTTGTCACTCAAAGTAAAGTATTACAAAACATCCTCACTCAAGTATCATCATTAGTGAGGAAAAACAACTTATCTTTGTGTTATTAGAAGGCCTCAAAGGAGCCCATTATGGAAGAAGCAGAACTGGACTTAAAGCCAGATGAGTGTGAAGAGGGTCTGGAGGAGGATGAGTGTCGACTACAAGAGTCCAAAGAAATAGAAACTGAAGCCAAGAGGGAGACTGACCGAAAAGGTTCATTTTAATCAAGTTCCACGTTTCACAAAAATGTTTTCAAGTACACTTAGCAAAGTAAATATTTATGTCCAAAACCCTGAATTGACTAATCAGTAATGTAAAGTTAACCTGGTATGAGTCTGATATGTAATTGATATAGCACTCCTGTATCGAGTTCTACACATAATCAACCCCTGGGGCTGCTCCCATTAAATGTCTTTGGGAAAAGGCTGAATATTCAGACATTAACCCTGAAAAGACTATGCACTGTTTTTTCTTAAGTGATTTAAAACTTTTCAAACAAATATTTTTTGTGTGTGTGTGTGTGTTTTTTTTGTTTTTTGTTTGTTTTTTAAGAATTGCCTCGAGTGCAAGAAGAGGCACCACCTGTTGTGTCACCTGTTGCCACCCCCATCTTGGAGCCAGCTGTTGTCCAGTCATTATCCCAGTCCCAACCTGCTAGGATAGATGAGCCTGAGAGGCCAGCTGAGCGGACAGACAGACTTCCTCCACTTGAGCTCCCACCCGAGCCATGTAAAGTCCCCCTGCAGATCCCTATATCCAACAGCCTGCTGGAGCCCATCTCTATAAGTCACATTTCCACTGCCCATACAGGTAAGCCTTGCATCTGCAAGAAATCTTGACACACTGCTAATTATTTAAGTTAACTGCTAATTTAACATGAGTTCTTTTTCCTTAGAACATCCTGTTTCAGTGCACACTGTCCACTTACCACAGCAAAAACCTATGGAGTGTCCTGTGGCAACAAACGCACCCTTACCCTTCTCATCTAATATAATGACACCCATTGGCAGGCCCACAACTGTGTCACATGAAACGGATGAGGATGAGGGATTAAAACACTTTGAGCAGGTATGTCCTTCCTTCCTTAAAACAGTTTTTATTATTTTTAATTTTATTGGTTCTATCTTCCTTCCGTTTTCAGGAGGCAGAAAAAATGGTAGCTTATCTACAGGATGGAGTGGCTGATGATGACAGACTTTCAGCCAAGAGTTCAGAGAAGCCCAAAACAGCAGGTTTACCTTTGTCTCATGAAGCTGCTTTGAAGTGGTTTTATAAAGACCCACAAGGAGAAATACAAGGTAGGGCTATACCAGAATAACCAAAAGTTTGCTCCAAATTTTAAACTAAAGCAGCTGCCTTTGTTCAGGTCCTTTCAATAACCAGGAGATGTCAGAGTGGTTCCAGGCTGGTTATTTCACCATGTCTCTATTAGTTAAAAGAGGATGTGACGAGACATTCCAACCTTTGGGTGAGATCATGAAGATCTGGGGAAGAGTACCATTCACACCAGGCCCTGCTCCTCCGCCTCTCCCAGTGCGTGTTAGTCCCTTTTTATATTTATATGCAGTACCATTTATTTGCTCAAGGTGGTGTGCTTATCTAACTTTTGTCAGTACTACGTGCCCTTCTATATGGTAAATATTTTTTTCTGACTTGTGTCATGACCAGGCCGATACAGATCAAGAGAGATTGAAACGGCAACAGGAGATCAGTGCTCTATACCAATTACAACAGCTCCAATATCAATACCTTCTCAGGTACATGATCTGCATTAAAAGGTATTACCCTAGTAGTGGTTCTGTTTGTCATGTTATGCTCATTCTTGTTCAGGCAGCAATATGCACAGGCCTTGGCCCAACAGAAAGCTGCTGCCCTCAGCTCTGCTCCTCTCCAACAGCAGCAGCAGCACCAACAGCAGATCAACCTCCTCCTACAGCAATATCAGGCTCTTAAGATTAGGTACAATATGTGGTTGTACTTGATGACATTTCAAGGAAGCAT
The DNA here is from genome assembly GCF_026225935.1 of Boleophthalmus pectinirostris. Lineage (NCBI taxonomy): Eukaryota > Metazoa > Chordata > Actinopteri > Gobiiformes > Gobiidae > Boleophthalmus > Boleophthalmus pectinirostris. Next base: position 13,308,215 of record NW_026571095.1, read on the forward strand.
GGTTGCATTGATATCATAATATTACTGTATTTGACTGCTGATGTCTATGGTTTCAGGGCATCTGAAAGCCTCCTACCTGCAGTCACACGCTCCCTGTCTGTAACAGACTCTGGTTCTGTGTGGGAGATGCAGAACACCTCATCTCAGGCCACGTGTACACCAAACCTACAACAAAGTGCTCCCAGCAGTGAGTGTTCATTTTAAAACATGTATCATTTATAAACTCTATTTAAATTTACTCTAATTTTACAGCATGGGATGGTAGCAGTGTTTGGGATTTGCCTATAGATTCATTGGCACCGGCACCCACATTAGAGCAGATGCAGCAGATGCAACAGCTAGAGAAGTCAAAAGCTGCAAAGGTAATATATGTTGAAAAATAGCTTCGTTGTCAAATTCCACAAAATAAATTTTTTTGTTGTTGATTGATTAAATATTGTAACAAAGCAATCTGAACACGTGTCTTTAGTTTTACTAAAATTAAATATAATTTGTTCTGTTACATATTTAGTTGGAAATGGAAAGGCGTGAAGCTGAACTGCGGGCTAAAAGGGAAGAAGAAGAAAGGAAACGATTGGAGGAGGCGCTGAGGGCCAGGCAGGAGGAGGAACGCAAACGCCTGGAAGAGGAAGAACTGGCACGGAAAAAACAGGTCTGATGCTCAGGTGTGGTTATAGACACTTTTCCCCAGAACACATCTCAACATTGTCACTCTATAGGAGGAGGCACTACGGAGACAACGAGAGGAAGAAGAGGCCCTGCGGAGACAGAAAGAGGAGGAGGAAAGGCTGGCCCAGGAAGAAGCTCTGCGTAGGTTAGAGGAGAGACGGAGAGAAGAAGAAGAGAGGAAAAAACGTGAAGAGTTTCTCCGCAAACAGGTATGTCTTACAATAAGATAATCATGTTTTGGCATCTGCAGTATATTGCTCAATAACAAGTGGTCCACATTAGGAAGAGGAACGCAGGAAGCAGGAAGAACTGGAAACCTTAAGAAGACGTGAGGAGGAGAAGCGTGCAGAGGAGGAGGCTGCAGCTGCTCTGGCACAGCAGCAGCTGGAGGAGCAGAAGCGACGAGAGCAGGAGGCTCAAAGGCAACTGGAGCTGCAGCGGCAGAGACAGCAACAGCAGGAGGCGCTGCGGAAGCTACAGCAACAGCAGCAACAGCATCAACTTGCACAGATGAAGGTACAGGACTAATTCTGACATCACTGTGTTAAACCTAAGCTAGCACTTGTACATAATACTTATATCTTTATATTTGTTAGCTTCCTTCTTCCTCAAAGTGGGGCCAGCAGACGACTAACTCTATAAACCAGAATCAGAACACTCTGTCTCTAGCCGAGATCCAAAAACTTGAAGAAGAAAGAGAACGTCAAGCGCGAGAGGAGGTAAGAGAAAATGAAAATGATGAATTGTGAATGTAGACACAAATCAAAGCATGTTGACATGCCTTGATTTGTGTCTACAGCAGCGTCGCCAGCAGCAGGAGCTGCTGAAGCTCCAGCAGCAGCAAGCCCTTCTGCAGGCAGCACAGCCCCAGGCCAAACTGTCGGGATGGGGCACTGTGGCCAAACAGCCTGCAGCTACCAAGTCTCTGCTGGAGATCCAGAGGGAGGAAGCTCAGCAAATGAAGCAGCGAAAGGAGCAGCACCAATCCACTGTCCCACCACCAACCCGCGCACAGAATCGAACAGTACGTACTTTTATTTTCAATACCTTCGAGCTTGTGTTGCATACTAAATGTAGGTATGCTTATGCAACACTAACTATTCCATCACTGGACACCAGAGGGTCCACTAGAGCTCGTTTGAGATTTTTTTTTTTCCTGAAAGCTTTGATTTAGAACTAAATTTGTCTTTATGACCACTTACATCGTAGAATTTACTTTGCATCATCAGCTGTGACATTTTGTGCACATTTTTTTTTTCTGGCTTTTTGCTGTCTCAGCAACAACAGTTACTACAATTATTAGATTAAACTGAATTTGTACCCTGTTTTTTTTTTATTCTAGACTGCCCTGAGTAGCTCTGTGTGGGGTGCGGTCAACCCTTCTTCAAACTGGGGCTCAGACTCCAGCAGTATATGGGGGGACACCCACAACTCTAACATGGGCTTCTGGGATGAAGCAATAAAGGAAGTCACCCAGCCGCCTGCACAAACTAGAAAAAGCAATTCTCAGAAAAACAAGGGAAATGCCAACCTCAGGTAAATGCTAAGCAAAATGTAAAATCATTCATAAGGGAAAGCGCTGACTTATGATGAAGGTATGAGTAATGCATGAGGTCTGATGTGTTGCTGTTTTCTTCCAAAAGTAATTCTTTGAGTGGGCGAGCCAGCAAAAAAGTCGAAGAGGAGGAGAAGCTGCTTAAGTTGTTTCAAGGAGTGAATAAAAGCCAAGACACCTTTATGCAGTGGTGTGAACAAACTTTGCACTCTCTCAATACAGCCAATAACCTGGATGGTAAGTTCATTCAGTTCTAAACTATTAACTCTTCACTGTCTTGTATAAATAAAATATGAAATGATAACTTGCTCCTCTTTCCTGTAGTTCCTACATTTGCTTCTTTTCTCAAAGAAGTAGACTCGCCATATGAGGTGCACGACTATGTGAGGGCGTACTTGGGGGACACTCCTGAGGCGAAGGACTTTGCCAAGCAGTTTATTGAACGTCGTGCCAAACAGAATATGAATCAAAGACAGGCTCCTCAAAACCAGTCCTCCAAGCAGCAGCAGGTGAGTTGGACTAGATAGATAGATAGGTAGGTAGATACATAATATACATGCATTATCCCGAAGGAAAAAATAATAATATAGCTGTAATTGTATGAGCAATAATCATTGTAATAATTGTGGGTTGACCAAGGTTTCTTCTGCTGTCCTAGCTACAACTCAAACCTTGAAAAAATAATCATATGCGAAGATGCCCATTAACCCAGAGATTCTAGGAAAGCCAGATTAAGAGAAGCAAAATTATAAATGAAAATAAGCACAAAGCTTTCATTTTTAAAGAAATTATTCTGGAGTGAGTGAGAGACCTACAATTGAAAGAGGAGATGTAGTAAAAGCCAAAAAAAAACAACTCCTTGGTGTCCAGTTCCAAACCAGTGTCACAAAAACAGTGCTACACCACACTCTGCTCTGCCCAGAACCCTTCACACAAACAACCACAGCATAAAATATCAGCACATTTTGTTTGTGTTAAATCTTAAAAGTGCACTGTGTAACTTTTCTAGAGAATATGATTGTCTTCAGGTGTTTTTTTTTGGCTTTACCTAAATGTTCTAAAATATTTCTTTAAAGTCAGATGCACATAGCGACAAGCAGGTGGCGTCACCAAGCCATTTTACAGGTCAGATCTATGGAGAGACAAGCAAGCTCACATATTTGCATATATTTCACTTAATTTTGTGCAATAAAAACACCTGTGATTAAATAATTGCTTGATAGATACATTCAAATGCCATACTGTGGAGCATTCTGGGCAAAAGAATAACATCACTACAGAGGCAAGCAGGTGGCAGACCCTCCATTAGAAAAGTTGCATAATGCACCTATAAGCAATTACAATTTTTTTTATCCTACAGAAGAATTCAGTGTTTGATTTACTACTGTGAAACTGAAGTGCATACTTGAAATTATTTGAACAAAATATATCAGCTACATAATGTGTGCCTCTTTGATCTATGCGGCATCCACAGACGCAGGTTTCATGCGTGTTGGAGTATGCAGATGGTTGACTTATATCAAACGAGACTATCAACAGCTGTCTAATTTTTTTCATTTTCATTTTTTTTTCTTTTTAACCAGACAAGCGTGTAAAACATTATGGAAATTTTGAAGATGCTAAATACTAAACTTGGCATGTAGTCTGACATGGAAGCAAAAATACTTTTACTAGTTGTAACCCACCAGCTTATCAATCTCACGGCCCATTTTGTGGTTTACTTTTTAATATTGTCTACTAGTAGTCAACGCTTCACTATAATTTGATAAATGTATTAAATTAATGTTATGTATTATATTATGTACTGTATTGTGTATTGTATGCTGCCTGAAATATGAATTTCCTTCGGGACACTAAAGAATGTGTCTATCTATTCAGTAAATAATATTGCTTCTCAGTAGCAAGCTCTACTCTGCACCACGTTTGTTCTTGAGTTCTTGTTACTACAGCAGCTCAGTGACTTCTTTGTTTTGTCATAGTGAAAAATTATTTAAGCTTTGACTTTGGCTTGATAGGCTTTGGCTTTATCTTGCTTTATGGGTATAATAACTCCAGCTGTACTTTTTGCTTTCCGTTTATAGAGGATTACTGTTTTGTCACTCATATCGCTGTAATATTTATTGTACATGATGAGTGTAATTTTGTAAAAAGTCTGTTTTATATTTTCAGGATTCTGTATGGGGCAGTACGGGATCCTCCTCTCTTTATCAGTCTAATCATATGAGCGGTCAGCAGCAGCGCTTTGAAACAGTCACCTCAGGGAAGAAGAAAAAGAAGCAGAAGATGGTTCGTGCAGACCCCAGCCTTTTAGGTGAGGAATGCTGCATTAGGTTGGATCAGTTCTCATCTGTGCAACATTTATTTAAGTTGTGTTATATGTTGTAGGTTTCTCTGTGAATGCATCATCTGAGAGACTGAATATGGGAGAAATTGAGACTTTGGAGGACTTTTAAGGGACTGCAGCCAAGCAAAGCCCCAGTGACTTTTATCCAGTTTGAACAACAGCTGTTTTACCCAAACCTCTCCCCTCGGCCCTGCTACTTTTTCAGTCTGCCTTGATTTTTCAGTTTCTTCAACCATCCCAGTTGTGACCTCAAAGGCAGACATCTTTTTGCCTTTTAAAGAATCTATTTGAGCAGAAACTTTGAGAATAGAACTACATCTATGGTCAGTGAAAATGAATATATAAATATTCATTTTAGGAAGCTGAAAATGTCAGCAGTGACCATTTAAAATCTGGCCTCCTTCTGGACTTTTGTGGGTGTACATGGGTGGGGTGTTGGGATTATTATGGGAAAGGGTAGACAGAATATATCCAATGTTTTTTTTTTATTATTTTTATTTATTGAAAATGATCCCCCTCCCTTCCAATCCTTCTATTCCCCTCTGTTTTGGCTGGGTGTTCATGGATAGTAATGGCATAGTAGAGCCCAAGGATTCATGCCCGCTAATGTCCTGTTTTAAGGACATCTTCAAAAGTTCCAACTAGTTATCTATTTCTTGTAAAATACTAGGCTGTTTAAAGAATAAAATTTCAACTCTGCATCTGTATTATATTATATGGAAATGAACTGCTGGAGTCATACTTTTTTATTGCGGTATGAAATAAAACAGTCTTATGAGTGGGCTGTACACATGTGTGACCTCAATTCAGTTCCACAAACAAATATATCGGCAAATATTCTACAAGATGATGATGTACTATTCCTGTTTAGGAAGTTGCATGTCAATGAAGCAGTCTTTCATTATTAAATTTTTTAATGTAGGAAGTGAAACTCTGTTTTTGAGGAAGTGGCAATTTTCTACCATATTTACATTGCTATAAAAAATTCATTGTTTACTGTTCATCACATGCTACTTAATCTAAATCACTACGTTGTCAAGTTCTTAGGACATGAGTGTAGACTTTAAAATTGAAAGATATGCTTTTTTCAGTAGGTAAATGCAATGTTTGATCTAATGTGCCCTTTTGATACCTCTCTGAATTTTACACTTCACAACTACGTGTAACACAAACTCAAGTGACCCCAAGGTCATCTTGTATTTAACCCAAAACTCTGAGGTTCGGGAGGGTGTGCTTTCAATGATGTTTCACAAAGTACACACTGTCCAGAGTCAGACAGTCCCGTCTTGGGCAGTACGCACCTCGCCCCTCCCCATTTTATAGGGCCTAGACCTACCTTTCCCCTCTTGTGCACTTCCATGTTCTTCTTCAATCCCATTACAGCAGGACCAGATTTTGGGCTACTAACGAGCCTTTCACTTCATCGCCATGGTTCCAAGAAATGTTATTTGCAGAATGGTCCTTCTTGTGCTTCTAGGCTTCTTGGTAAACCTTGTAAACACAGGTAAGAAGCTTATTATAACTTTGCATTCATTTTTCTAAAACAGATTGAGAGACACTTTTATTAATCCCAAGGGAAATTCAGTGCAACACTTATTATTTTTTTAATACAATAACTTAGTACCTGTGAATTTGCACTAAAATACTAAAATGTTTAAAGTATGTCTGGACATTCCTCCTTTTTGCCACACGCATGCATGAGTTGGATGTGCGGTGCTACTCGGTGTAAAAGATGCAGTTGTTGGAGCTGTGAATGCTGTGCTTTGACAAACAGGATGACTCAGTGGCTTTCATGAATCCTGAAATCGTCTGAAACGCAACACTTACCACCTATGACGCACATTAAGCCCAAATCTCACAGAGGCTGGTTTGAGAGGGTACAATGTTGGCAGATTTGAACATTTTATAGATGAAAAATGGCATGATATGAAAAAGCTGTGAATTACGTTTTGGTCTTGCTTACAGCAAAAACATCTTTGCAAATTAGTCACGTACTGATCTAAGTTAGGGTCAAGAGGCCACTGGGTTGACAAGCTGCCCATTTCCTGAGACAAAATGTGAGATGCCAAAGTCACTGAAAAATCTGACCTGTGAAGACCTTGTTTTTGTCAGCTTAGTGTTACAGTTGTCCTTGTATAATCACGCTCTTTTATGACGTGCATCAGTATTAGGGTCTCTTATTGAAAGTCAAGTTTTCTTATTTGAAACTGTACTATGGATGACTTTGTTCCCCTACTGTGATGTTGGTGTGGCTGTGTCAAAATGTTTTGGTTGCAACTCTCCAACAGTCCTGACCACACCACCAACCTGATGATTCAAGCATCGTGACACTCCGCAGTTAGCCCAGCATGGGAGATACGATGGGATGTGTCAGAAAAGCTCACTGACTCATACAATTAAAAAGTATGAAACAAGGCCTCGAGGGGGCCAAAGCGGAGAGCCAGTGTCCAGTTTGGGAATAGTACGTTTTTCACGCACGCCTGTCTGCTCACGTTGCCATCTCTCTGGCCAGTGTGAAATCCTGACTGGAGAAACTAACAAATGGTCCTGTGTTTTAAGTGTGTTCTGGGACTTTACCAAGATTTATCAGGCTTTTGAATTTCTGCTATAAGTATTAAAGGACTGACAGCTGGAGCATGTCTTCTTCAAGCGTGATTTCAAGTAAGAATCTAACTCCAACTTGGAAAAAAAACGAAAACTTAAGGTAAACTCCTGCTGAATAAGAATGTACAATAACTGAGGGCTCAAATCTAAAGTTTTTTTTGGCATAGAATCTGGCAACACTAGGCAAGGAGGGCTTCAGCTTTCTTTTTGGATGGTTTATTTATGTGAGTAAATCAACATTACAGCTATGAGTCGAATCAAAGTTTCATTTTTAATATGGTAACACCACATCATGGAACACAGAACACGTTATGATAAAAATATAATATTATACATACACAAAAATATGATCAAGTCAATGAGACCATATTTAATTTTCCCTTCTGCCCATCCGCTAGACAGGTTTCCGTACATAGACACTATTTAATAAACAAGTTTGTTTGACATCGAGTGGCCGGTTCGTACCTGCTTTGGGCCTGGGCCGGTTGTTACTGGCTGTTGACCGCACAAGCTGCCTTTTGTGCCTACAGCTCAAGGCCTCATTGATGACCATGTTGGCTGGAGGCCCCAAACTCCAAAACTCGGGCCAGTTTGTGCACAGGAAGCTGCACAAGACAGAGTCAACATGGTAACATCAAAACACAGAAATTACACATCCAAACATTATGACTAGACTGTACCCTGGCGTTTGTGTTTTATTCCAATGCATTATGTACTGCACTTCCCATGAAGTATTTTCTAAGGACCTATAGAAGGAAAATGGGTTGAGAGAATTTTTGGTGGGCGCCAGAAGGTACAAAGTAAATATGTAGCGTTAAATAAGCACAGGGTAAACATTGGTTTTCTTGGTGTGAGTCCCGTTGAGGATGGGATCAGTGAATGGATTGGCTTGTGTGTGCAGTTTATTTACTTCTGAAGATGGGGATCAAATATTCCTCCCTTTGCAATTAGGACTTCACACAAATGGCTTAATGGTTGTTTGATTACAAGATGGTGACCTCAGCTTGCGAGCTAAAATGGGGATTGTATATTTTATATATTTGAATGGCAGTAGTTATTGTACATTGTCTATAAGAACAGGCAACTTGTGTTCTGACTATTGTATTTTACTTTTAATGTTAAGATGAGGAGGGTCCCTTTTGTCAGCCACCTGATAAAAGTGAATTTTCAAGCCATTAGACATGTTAATATTAACATAAAGGGAAAGCTGTAACCCATTTATTTTCAATGAAATCATCCATTCTGGGAAGAATTGGAATCAGTTTCTTCTCCAAATGCACAAATAAAATACCAATTTAAATTATTTTTTAATCGGCATTGCATCTGGATTACAAGTGCTTTAGTGATGTATGCTTCAAATTTGAAATAAAAATTGTCGACACCAAACAATTGCTCAATCTACTGTCTATCAGTCTATCTCTCCAGATGGCACCTTTACTCCTTTATATTTACCAAAATAAACTAAAATCTAAGAGGAATTTTAAATCAAATGGCTTGTTACCACTTATAATCAGAGAGTCAGTGTCACAAAGAGCCCAAACATTTGTTTATACTCCAAAGGGTTTCAAAACCTTCAGCTTTAACTGGGGATGCACTTAAGATGTTTTTGAAAAAATCAGCCCTAATCTTAGGGGGATAGTAAACACAGTCTTACATTTGTCTGATCTATCAAAACATGGTTACATTTGAGTTAACATTGTCTATTTGTAGTTTGATTTGCAGCATAAATGCATGGTAGTTAAGTCCTAATGGAAAATAAAACACGTTAAGCATGATGTGTGGGTAAACGGTGAGATGTGTAACCTACAAAGAGGGCCTTATACAAGGTTCTGAGCCGTTAGGCCGGACAGTGACAGTCTGTAAAGTAACTACAGCTCCTCTCTCAAATACATTTCCACCAGTCTCACATTAAACTATTACACTTTCCAGAAACACTACATCCTGCAGTAACGTCTCAAGACAGCCAGGACACGTCTGGAGATGACTTGCCCACTGATGTCACCACTAAAGACCCCTTCCCTGAAACAACAACCTCCGACTACGACGACACCACAACCAGTAACACCCTGGAAGAGGAAGAAGGTGAATGGTCAAAGCACAATTCCAATGTCCAAAAGTTAAATTGCACATTTTAACAGTTTTTAAAATAGGTTAATGTTTTAGTTCCCTCCATCTGTAGATCACTAGGTGTTTTGTCTTTATGTCCATACAGACGCCCTGGGGCCCGGGGCCATCACAGCCATTGTGATAGCAGTGTTCCTGGGAGCGTCTGTCCTCCTTGCCCTCATCGTCATAGCCCTCCGAAAGTTCACAGCCTCCTAAAGCAGCCCCGCCTTGTGCATGTGTGAGAGTGGTATGAGTGTGTACGTGTTTGGAGAACTGTGAGTTTGTGATTTTTTTTTTTTAGAGGGGTGTCTTCTCGACTTCTCGGCTCCCATACTGCCTTCCCCCTCATCAATGATGAGTTGCTTCGCTAGATGCTAAATGTGGCAGGTCCCTTTAAGGCAGCAGCCTAATATTAGATTTCCTGTTCAAAGCTTCATGTTCAAATGTTCTCCTTCAAAGACAATGTGAAACTGGCTGGTTCTTCCAGTGCAAAATGCTGCTGCAATTACACAGTGGCTTCAGAGCTCCAACTCATTTTAGTCTTGTTTGTGTTTTTTCATGTTTTTGTTTTGTTGTTTTGAACCCATATATTTGTAGAAACCAAAGAGGACAATAGATATGCAGATTTGTATTTTTGTAAATACAAACCGAGTAATGGGGTGCTAAAGAGCGACTTGTCTCAGCTGCCATGGAAACATTATTAGCAATGATCACATTCAGTATTTTCTGTGATGGCAAATACAATTTATAAAAGTAAACCTGAACTCTTGTCTCCCAACAGACTTATGTTATTATTCTCAAGGTATTCAGTATTTTTTCTTTTTTTTTTTTAATCTTTTGTCGTTATAGATGTACAAAGATTAATGTGGTTTCAAAGTTGTTAAACTGAATTTTACAATTGTATCTTTAGTTTTTGTTTGTTACTTGGAACATTGTTTGGGGCCCCAAGACCCAATTTATAATTCATCTTACCTATTGGTCCTACTGTGGTTTGTATTTGCATTCTCAAAAGATCACATAAATCTCAGCCCGTATCCTGCGCCCAAGTCATCTCAGCACCTGAAACCAAAAAGAACAACCAGCGATTCGAGTCTCTGTCCCACTAACTTTTGAAATTAGAGGAACAACTGTCTATCACATTTATCACATGAGGGTCATATGAAAGTGGCATCATATTTTGAAGCATTAACAATTTTGAAAAATACTTCCTGCAACAAAAAAACCCAGTGACACTTTTGGTTTTAGTTTAATTATTTAACTGAAACATTTTACCCTTGTTAAAGCAATTCAAATTAGCAAGAAAATATTCATGGATAATTTTAAAGCTTGAGAAACAGATTTTTGTGGCACAGTTATACTTAAAAGGTTGAACAGTGTCACATTGGCTTTGTTTTTGGGGTTTTAAAAAAAATCCTAATGTACATGACGACTGGCATGAGTCAGGAAGTGATGAAACTTAAGTGGAAGAAAGCAGAAGTGTGTCTGGGTGGCACTGCTGAGACCGCCACACATGACCCAAAACAACTGAATGAACATCAGTGTGGTAAGCTCTCACCTACACACACTCACACATACTACTGATATAGCTCTTATATCAGGACTAAGTAGGTAATAGGTTTGAGACAGCTAAGGTTAAATACTTATTGGCAGTACTTGTTGATGATTGACAATTGTTTCATGCAGTAACATTGTTTTTGCATCTATGTAGCTTTAAATGGCAGCCAAATGCTAATGAAAATCTATCTACACAGTCTTCGTACACTCTTTCTACATTACTTTCTACATTTTGTATACTTACTAAAACCATCAAATATATGACGAGAGATACTGTATGTGAAATTATGTAGCAAAGTAAAAAAAAGTTGAATAACTGGACTAATTTTGTGAGAAAAAAAAATAAAAATTAGCTTCAAATCTTCAAAGTAGCCACCCTTTGTTTTGTCAAAAAAAAAAAATCTGAAATAAATTTATATTTGTTATCTTTTGCATGTATATAAAATGTAGAAAGTAATACAAATAACAAAAAACATTGAATGAGATGGTGTGTCCAAACTTTTCACTGGTAATGTATATTTGTATAGAATAAGACTAAGTTTATTCTAGTTTCTTAAATAAAATAAAAAAAAAGGAAAAAGATATATTTTTTTATAATTTAACATTAACTCAACAGAATGGCCTTTAACTGTTCCAGTGTGCCAAAGCAAGCACTGCATAAAATTATTTGTTATGTAATTAGTCTGTGTATGTGCTGTAGGTTCAAAACAGTAGTGACTAAAAAGTTTCCGAAACCCACACATTTGGGTGGTTTTAGAAACTTTGATCGACTGTGGGAACTAGCTCAGAAACATTCTCAAGCCTTTTCTTTTTTGTTCTTTTTTGACACTTCAAAATCTCTTCACAGCTCTACCGCTTTCACTATGACAAACAACTGCTCGTTCGAATTTGTGGATGAACTGATGAAACATTTGGAGCTAGCCATCTATGTGCCCATTTTTTTACTTGGTCTTGCTAGTAATGTTGGAGCACTGATTGTGTTCTGTTGTATTCTTCCCAAATGGACGGAGACCACCATCTACATGACCAGCCTGGCACTAGTGGACCTTGTGCTCCTCTTTCCCCTTCCTTTCAAGATGCATGCCGCCAACAACTTGTGGTCAGCTCACAGACAGACACTTTGCTCTGTCCTGGAAGCCCTGTATTTTTTTGGAATTTATGGCAGCATTTACACTATTATGAGTATAGCTGTGGATCGCTGGTTGGCCATATGTCACCCTTATAAGGCCAAGGAACGGCGATCACGCAGAAAAGCCCTGGGGATATGTGTAGGTGTGTGGGCGCTAGTGCTGGTAGTTATCTCAACGACCATCTCCAGTTTTAGACAAGCAGGACGTACCGAAATTCACTGCTTTCATAGATTTTCTGCGCAAGGCTGGAGGCCGGTGATCATCATCTGCCTTCAGGTGTTTGGGTTCCTGGTGCCCTCCTTGGTGGTGGTCTACTGCTCGGTGAAGACCATCTGGGCACTGCAACTTTCAGGGCAACGCAGTTCACAGAGCATAGCCTATATCAAGTACATCTACAGCAGTCTGTGCTCCTTCCTGCTTCCCCTAGCACCCAGCCACCTGGCCATCCTGTTGCAGTTCCTGGTAAGCACAGAAAAAGCTAGAATGTGAAGTTCATTACCAAATAAAAATACACAGGTATGCATTTGATCCCCCATAGTAAAATTAATAAGATTATGTGGACCTCTAAAATTAAATCCGTCTTAAATTTTAGGTACATTTTGTAATGACTTTTAAGTTAGATAGATACTATATTCTGCTATTTTATTTATATAGTAAAATAATATACAAATTCTGTGTAGTATATTGTAGTTTTATCTGTAAATAAAACACACATTAAAATAAAAAAGTATATATATATATAAATGTTAAAAAGTTTATCATTAAAATGTATTGTGTGTTAAGTGTATGCAATAATATATTTGTAATCGTTTGCGATGATGAAAAAAAATCTTAAAATCTTCTCTTGAGATAATATTATAAATCAGTGTAACCTGTGTAACTAGGACGCAAACTGTTAATGTGACAAATATCACATAAGTGCTAATAGGTGGGGATCTAAAGGCAAAATAACATTGTGTGTAACAGCGTATTTGTAGTCATTTTTAAAGTTTAATATATTATGGAGAAAATCTGTGACAAATGGCTTTGCATTTTCACTGTTTAGGTCCACCAGGGCGTGATTGTGGACTGCAGCTCAAAAACTCGCATCAGTCTGTTCCTCCAGCTCTCCCTGTGTCTGTCTAACGTCACCTGCTGCCTGGATGCTCTTTGCTACTACTTCATCACTCTGGAGGTCAGGAGCACCAAGAGGGCTTCCAGGTTATCTACGATCAGCCACAGGAGGCCCACGTTCAGCACCTCTGAAGTCTGACCACAGCTGGACAAACCAAGATGACCCCAAGTTAACTGAGCTAATGACTCAATGTGGCAAAGCAGTGGCAAAGCTCGGCCGGGTTTTTGGCTGTATTTTTGAAACTAGTGGTCAGTGGCAGTTGTCTAAACTAGAGCATTTCCCTTTTTGTGTGTGGGTTGTTTTTTTTTTTCTTTTTCTTGACAACATGTAAATAGTTTTGAAGTTGTGAAGTTTAATGTCAGTAGCCGTTGTATTATCTGTAACAGTTGGAGCTTGTCACAATCACTCAGCTGTATAGTAAAAGCAAAATACTTGTAGTAAGACAAAAAATTAAACCTTATATTGGTGTGTATGATAATATGTATATATGTAAATTCAAGTATTTATTCTAATTATTGTTACTATCATTTGAAATATCATTATTGTAATATAAACAAAAACACACAAAAAACAAATTACCCCACAATCTATTAAAAACAAGAAATATGTATATTATTATATATATTATATTATGTTTATTTTTATATGCTTTTGTATGTGTATTTGTAAATTCATTATATATTATTACTTTAAACAGTGATACATTATATCACTAGTTTCCCTGTTTTGTTTTACTTTTATTTAACAGTATTGTGTTTATTTTAAATGTATTTTACACATAAATAACTAAATAAATTTTAATGAATATTATGAATAGTTATATTTTTAATAAACCTGTAGTGACAGTTTGTTAAATAGGAGGGAATAAAAAGGTGTTTTCTCTTCTCATACCTAAACGTGCTCCAAATATTGTTCATATCTGTTAGATGTTTTATTATTACTTAAATTTAAGACCCAGAAACATAAGGTTCATTATTTATTTTAAAGCAGAAAGATATTACAAGAATCTCATTTACAGCAAAATAAGGTATGAAATATGAACACATTTGAGAGGTCTCTGTCAACAGAGACAATTTTACATTAGACACACCACCCAATTATTTCAATTGGTATTAATGAACAGTGCTGAATTAAGTATGCTAAAACAAGAGGGATATTTAGAAGACCACAGTCAAAGTGAAGACGGGGAAGAACAGAACAGTGAACCTCGATATCATGATTCTACAGTAAGTGATATAACCTCTACCATTTCATTTCTAAGCATATTGTAGCCCAACATAGACTTTGGTTCTCCTGCTTCTCTAAAGCACTGCTTCTAAATACAGTCATGAAGCCATAAAATAAAAAGAAATATGAAAAGTGTGATACCAAACTAAAAAATGACTATTCATGGAAAACATTTATATACAAATCTATGCAGGAAATATTTAAGTAAAATAATTTACAGTTTATATTGCTTAAGATATTATATACAACATTGAATAATGAATCATTTAAGAAGTGTCTAAACTACATGAGGTATGCTTTGCCATTTTTGCTTTAAAAACAAAACAGAAACTATTTAAGACACAGAGTGCAAGAGCCCTCACAAACAGAGCACTGCTGCATGAAAAAATATAATCCAAAGTCAACACTATTGTTGCCACACTAGACTAGCTACAGATACAGTATATTTAGACACATTAAAAATGACCATGAAACAAAAACCCAAAAACTATGACAAATTAAGCATTTGTTCCACAACAACACACATTAGACAAACATATATTGTGGGACAAAAACTTGGTCTTAAAGTGCAGTTGAAAGCCTAAGGTTTCAAGAGGTATTGTTTCAGATTGGCTTCAGTGTTGACTAGTCGTGATTTCTGCAAGGCATTTACATCCTATCACAGATTTGAGTCTCGACCACAAAAGTGTTTTCGCAATGACGAATGCTGTGGCACTTCTGTGTCTCACGTCTCTCAATACCTGCAAGACATAACAGAGGACAGGGTCTTTTAGAAACCATTTGAATAATAGTGAAAGCTGGGCTTGGTTCTCTTTCACATTGCAAAAAAGTCTGAATCATCTGAGGTTATCCCTGAGAAATCACATCCATATATGTACTACAAGGGAATTTTGTTGCATCATTTCTGAGGCTCCTGCTCCAATCAAAACCACCAACGACACAGAAATCACTTGTGCATCACAGCCTCCTCCACAGTGTGTGGATGTGTCCACTGTAGTGAGTCATGGAGCAGGAAGTTCCCTGCCCTCCCACATAGCCACTGGCAGGTTGTGTGAGGAGGATTCTAACATGGACAAGATCTGCAGTTTGGAAGAAGTGCCCTATTTGGAGTGAACGTGGTTGTATTTGTTGTCCGAGGCTTCTTACAACGTGTTTACTCCTACACAACTCTAACTGTGTGTGAATTCAGTCGTGCTTGAGGAAGATATGGTGATGCGGCCAGAGTCAGAGGAAGTGTAAGAGGGGCATGTACTTACGTCGGTGACTACGGCGTCGAAGGCGGTAAGTCTCTTTGCCAAAGCAAAGCCTGTGGATGTAAGGACCAAGTGACCTCATGCTCCTCACCCTCCCTGTCACCACCATCTCCTCATGAATGATATAGGTCTGAGGAAGGTATGTCCCCCTCTGTGGCAAGAGCAAATCAACCATTAGTTGTGAGTGGACTAACAAGCAAAATAAGCTACTGACACCTTCTCATGCAGAAATATTTCCTAATGAAGACACAAACCAAGGTGCCTTACCTTGACATTGATTAGCAGCTCCCAAAGACTCCTTGGGGGCATTACCAATGTTGTATTCAACTCTGTGATGTAGCACTTGTCCAGGGCAATGTCATAATAAGCTGTGAGCCCCTTAAGTAAAGAAATTCAATTAGTCACAAAAAGTCTTACTATTAAACATTATACTGTTTAATATTGCAATATCTTACTCTGTGAAAGTCATGGATAATATCAGCAGGGTCACTCCCTCCAAAGTGAGGCACAGGTACGCTAATCTGCTCATAGTTGTCTTCAAGATAAATGCCAACATTTTCTTCAAGCTCCTGCCGACCCCTGAGAGGAGCAAAGACTGAATCCTCATACACAACTCGACAGTGGAACAAGCTGTCTTCGGGCATCTGGTAATGACACACACAAAAAAATACATCAGCAATGGATGCACCAAATGATTTCTCTGGAAATAACATGAAACTATTTGATCAAGTTGTGATCATTTAAAATATTGGCTCACCTGAGATATGAAGTAGTAGCGATAGACATACACAGAAGCAAGTATCAATCCCAACATGAAGACCACCAGACCAAACGCAAGGCAGCAGAGTCCAGTAGGAAAGGGCCTCTTGGACCTTACAGGAAGAGTCAGATGCTCCTGCAAGAATAAAAATTGGTTTAAAAAAATATATAATTTATTTTGAATAGTTGTGTGTGGCCAAATATATTGTATGTCTATAAGCCATGTTGGCTTCTCTGTGGTCATTATTAACTATGACATGTCCAAATCTTAAGTGATAAGGACATCACTAATATATGCAGTCATGGCAGACATCATAAACTGGGCAGAGAAGACACATATCAGGTCCACACCCACTGTCTCTCAGTCAATCTGCTGCCATCCTTACTACTGCTGCTATGGAGAGCGGAAGCTGGAAGAACAGATTGTGCCAAGCTCTGACGAAGATGTTGGCACGTGGCCATCTAGTGCTATTCTTGGAGGACAACTTCCACAATCCTTATTTGCAGAAAGTTCCCTGGAGCCCTCAGTGGGAGTCAGAATAAGAGCTATTGCGTAGAGTAGGGGTCCCTCACCATATTTATAGATCCTCACACATCGGCGGTGACGCCTGTGCTAGAGTCTCTACCAATCAGAATCCCAGAGCCCTTTGAGATCACAATCTGTGATCCTATATATAGAAAATGCATCACAACTCTAAAGAAGTGCATTTGTCATTCCATGCACAATTCTGTATGGTGTGGCCATAGACTGTTTATATGGCAAAAACCTTAAACAGTGCTAACTTTCCCAACAACTATCCAGGAAATAATTCAAAAACTATTAGTTGATGTGAGTTACAGTTTCTTGAGGATAGACGTAAAATATGATGAATGCAATACTCTAACATAATTTGATTGTGGATGTAATTGTTATCACAAAAAAACAACAACAACAAAATAAAACAAACAAAAAAAAACATTTTGATTTCTCTTTCTTAACTATAATAAACATAAAACAAGTGTTAAGAGCGACACAGGATGATAATGACAACGCTCGCGGTCACGGTTTGGGTACACTGCAGGTGCAGTAATCATTATTAACCTAAGAGAATATATAATGCACCATTTTGTGAGACTGTGGGTGAATTTGCCATTTTACGTACTGACAAAGTCTTAAACACTGGCACACTGGCAAAGAGTCTGCATAATTTTAACTTCAAAGTAAAGGCACACAGCTGCATAAAGCACCTAAGCTGACAAAACAAGGTGACGTAATGTCAACATGGCAAGGTTGAAACCATAGACTTGTAACCTGCAAAGACGTCATCCATTTTTATCGTTATTATAGCACATCAAGGACCTGTTACTATTACTACTTGTGCAGATACTTTATTGCTGCTGCACTGAATGGTTATTATATATTTTAGGACATATATTTCAGAATTAGTCAATCAATCCCTCTAAATATTTACTTTATGCAACTTATGAAAACTAGCGTGTAAGAGCAGTAACAGTAGTAGTATGCTACTTTACTATAGCACTCAAAGTCAAATCTGAGAAACTATTGGGGTTTCACGTTTGCACAATGCATACCATAACAATGACCACCACCCAAAACAAAGACGGGGACAAAGTGTACAAACTCACGTGGGCCTGAGGTATAACGATCTTGTCCTCGTCGTTGTCTTTTTCGGGCTTCTGCGCCGAAACTGGCTGAAAAGTGATCTTCACCATGTTTGCTGTGCCGGCTGGTCGCTCGTACTTTGTCTTGATTCTGCTTTAGTTGCACTGCGTCCATCCACAGTGCTGCTACAAGATTTTATACCGACGGCAACGTATCGCCCCCGGGACTCAGTGACCTCAGAAGAGCGTCTTCTGTGACGAACAAGCGTTGTGTGGGTCTCGAGGAAAAGCAGACACGTCGATGTCAACTTAAGAGTCTATTACCAATAATTATATACAGAATCGAAAAATACCTATTGGTATTGCTCATGTATTGTTTAATATGCACTGTTACACCGTTAAGTACTCATGTGTTTTCATTTGTATTACCTACTTAGTTAATTACGGTTTAATAAGCACGCATTCACTTTATTCTGAAGGCCAGTGCCAGATATGGCAAGGCTTTCCGAATTTTATTTAAAGCTACACCTCCTTTTCTCATCACTGATCATCCGGAAATGTAGGGATGTTGGAAAACTCTTGGTAACTGAGCAGAATTGCTGATAGAAAATACTATAATTATCAGCAACTAGTAGTACAAGGGTATATTTTCACTGTATAAGATGATTTTATTCAGAATCTAATCTAAATCTAATGTAGTTATTGTAGTTCATGATACATTGTGTAAATATGCACACATGGCTAATGTGCCTTCTTGCCTTAATTTAATGAGAATCACACGCATACAGTCAGTGTAAGGGTATGTAAATGAAGCAACACATGCAAATATATTTCATCCACTCATTCTCATCAGCATGTATATAACCATGACTGTTCACATGACCCACTGCATGTGCACTGGTGGACTCCTCCAGAATTTTAGGAAAGGAACATGCTATACCTTTTGGATATTGTGTTTATCTGGGAATATATATATATATATTTTCTAATAAGGTTGATATAGGTGCGAGAATAGGCCTTTTGTAAAATAAAGTAGTTATTTGCCCACAAGTTCACCGTACATTTTGTGAATCGTGCAAAGCTTGTCTCAATGAAAAAAATCTACCGACATTTGAAGTTATAATGAAAATTATATAACTTTTTCATTTTTTTTATTGTGCATATTGTTCCAGTGGTTACATATATTGGCCTAAAATACAACAGATTAAGACATCTCACGATTTCTTTTTAATTTTAAGACAGGTTCTTAAAAAGATTGGTATTTATTTTATATTGTATGGTTTATTTTTATTTATTTTTTTCTCCATTTCCTTTCATTTCATAAACTTGACCTATTTGTGTCAACATACATAAGGTAAAAATGTTCAAATCAAAACCTTACTGATAACAATTTGATCAATTTTCGGTAAGCTCAGGTGAGTCTCATTTGGGGTGCCAGTTTCAAAGTTGAAATCCATTTGATTGAAATCTAAAAGGACTCTCTCACAAGCCTCACTACCTAAACCCCAACACCCACAGCCAGTCATTAATCAGTGCTAGTACAGCCTCTGCAGCTCAGTGAGTGAACTCTGGAGGTCATGAGCATTCACATGAGGCATGGCCAGTCCATATACCCTTCTGAGAAAACCTCGTGTGCTTTAGAGTGTTACTGGAAGCGATATGAAATGTCAAAAGCTTGACAATAAAAACGTTTTTCTCTTACTGACTGGTGCAGTGTTAGTGTATGTTGCGGTCATGCCACAGAGGCTCTATTTGGACACAGGTTTATAAAGGACTGTAGGCACCCTCGTGTGGTGTCCTGTTCTCGTTTCCAGGTCCCCTTTTGTTATTTAAATGAGACATTCGTGTAAAGCTCTCAATCAGTGGCCCTGTACCCGACACTAACGACCAGTGGTCTCTGCGCAAAGACGCACCATCTGTTCACTGGACAAACTCTTAACGGAACTTCACTCACCTCTGTCTGGCAGCGGCAGGGTTAAGCTCAACATGGCCCCCGTCCGAAACAACAGCAGCGGAGCGGGCAGAAGGGACAACATCTATGGAGACAGGTCTAATAGAAGGGTAAGTTTAAATCATCATTAGCACGCACGTTTTGCGCTTTGGCATAAAGGTAAATGTGTTTTCTGTATTTTACGCAGACACGGAAGCCCCTGTTAGAAAAGAAGAGAAGGGCGCGCATCAATGAAAGTTTACAAGAACTCCGAGTTCTCATCGCGGACGCCGATGTAAGAACTCAAATACTCGAGACAAACCCGAAGAACGATGTGTATTATTCTGCGTGACTCATACCTACTTGTTTATTTGCTCCGTTTTTGCAGGTAAAAATGGAGAATGCTGAAGTGCTTGAGATGACGGTGAGGCGCGTGGAGAGTATCCTACAAAACAGGGCACATGGTGAGTCTAAATTATTTCTACTGTGCTGACAATTTTGGCAGGTTCAGGAACGTTCACAATCAGGTCATCAGTTAAATATCCATCTGCTAATAGTCCCTTGAAGCTGCAATACTAAATAGGACAGGGATGCCAAGAACCAAACGTGATCATAATTTGGTGCTGAGACTTTATCTTCTTTCCATTTTTCACTGAAAAGATAAGCTAAAATATAAAACGGCAATGATCGGCCCTCGCGCGTGCTTACACCGCGCCCCGCAAACGCCGCACCCCGCAAACACCGCACCTCACACTGACCCTAATAAGCCTAAGCTTAAACCTTACCCTAATCATAATCGTAACCATAGCTCCAACCCTAGCCTTATAAATCTTAATTTAATCCTGTAATTATCAAAATTTGGCAAATTTTTTTTATCCAAGATGGCGGACTTCCGGTTTGTAAAGGGGCGTGGTCACAATATACATTTTTGTTCTTATTGCCATCTGGCTACCAAATTTGGTTTGGCTACGCCAACATTTGTGTAAGGACATTTCATTGGCACGAATACAATTTTGGCTTGTTGCCATGGCAACACAATGTAAACGGGATGTGAGCATCATTGAGTTTTTTAATTGAGACCATGTCACAAATGTGGATACCAAATTTTGTATATCTGTCACAAATAAAACCTTATTTTTACATACAAATTTTCTAGCAGGCGCTATTGCACTTTTTTTTTATTTTCTTACATCAATCTGTTCAGGGTCAGGGTGTAAACCCACAATTAAAATTTTAGTGAAATCAGCCAAAGTTTGTGCAAATCACTAGGGGGCGCTATTGCACCCACTTTACTTACATCAGTCTGTTCAGGGTTGAGGTGTGAACTCAGGATTCAAATTTGAGTGAAATTGGCCAAAGTTTGTGCAAATTATCTGGCATTGAAGTTTGATGGTGAGCCCTAAAAACAAATCCGAAATTTGCACCGTTGCCACGGCAACACCGTTTGACCTTTTAAAAAGCTTTTAACAACTTTTAATGTCCCACTTGTCTAGATGATACAGAATGATTCTGGTGAGTCTGGGTCAAACGCCCTAGGACGAGTTCGTTCAAATACGAGGACAGGTTGCACGATCAATCCAATATGACAGACTTCCTGTTGGTTGCTGAGCAACCGCATAATATACTTTTTTGTTCCTGTTCCCATGATGCATCTGTGTACCAAATTTGGTTTGTCTACACCAAAGTTTTTGGTGTTCATCCCATTGGCGAGGGCAGATGTTTGGCCTGTCACCATGGCAACACGATGGGAAATGGCATGGGGTCGTCATTGACTTTTTTGATCAAGACCATGTCATGAATCTGTCTACCAAATTTTATATGTCTACAACAAAGTAAATGTTTGCAGTACCATGCAATTTCCCTAGGGGGCGCTATTGTGCCCATCTGAGATTTTCTTATATAAATCTGTTCAGGGTCGGGGTGTCAATCAACGATTAAAATTTGAGTAAAATCGGCCAAAGTTTTGTGCCAGAATTTGTAGATTTTACCAGTGGAGAGTTTATGTCATCGCTATGGCAACGCCATAAAAAATATGAAATGGGTGTCATTGACTTTTGGATCAGGATGCCAAAATGGAATTTTGTGCAAAATTTCAGAAATTTTTGAGCAACTATTTGGGAACAAATGATTTTCTTCCATATTAAATTTTGTTTCAATCTATAGGGGGCGCTAATGCACCAAATTAATAATTTTCACATTAAATAGCTTCAGGGCAGAGAGTTTAACAAATGTTTCAAATTTCAATGATCAGAGTTCGTTTGAGCAAATGGGAGCAATTTGTAAATCTCCTAAATTGTGTGCATTTTTTGTTGCTTCACTCCTCAGAGACCATAAGACGTGTGTGAAAAATGTGGATAACTTTTGATGTTCCACGTCTTGAGATAATGTGGACCAAATTTGAGCTTGTTCGGGTGAACGCCCTCGGAGGAGTTTGTAAAAGCTTAGCAAACTTTAAGCCAATATTGCTGCCCCCTAGTGGATGGTGTTGATGTAATAATATTTTTTCCTTGTCTTGACATGATCGACTTCTTTGTCAAATTTCATGACTGTACATGCAAAAAATGTTTTGTGTCATTCGTATTCCCTAATGCATTTTTGAGTCGTTTGGGGGCGCTGACGAGCCATTTTATTTATGTTTGGAAAATGGAAATAGCCAAAACGTAGGGAAGCGCGAGTTTTACCAGATGGAAAAATTTCCAGGACTTTTTATTATTGTTTAGTGGGTGAAAAATGGGTGAGTTGGTTAGGAGGAAAATAATAATAAGAAAGAAAGAATAATATTCTGATGCGAGAACAATGTTCCGCTTTTTTTTGGCCGACAAACTATACATTTTCGGAAACCTCTGGTGCATTGCTACGTGATGGCGAGGGTCCCTGGTCACTACGGGCGAGTCATGTCGCGCCATTCCATTTTTGTGTGTGATCGTAAATAAATAAAATAATAGTAGCAATCAAATAGAATGATCACTGTGTGAACTGATGGTGTGTTTTTTTGTTCTTTTTTTTTACAGAAGTGGATGCAGTGAACCGAGAGGCATGTGAACGGTTTGCGGCTGGCTACATTCAGTGCATGCATGATGTGCACACATTTGTGTCCAGTTGTCCCGGCATAGAGCCCTCAGTGGCCACCGAGCTCCTTAACCACCTCCTGGAGAGCATGCCCCTGAACAACGAGGACCGACTCAGGCTCCTAGTGCCAGACAGCCTGGCAGAGCTGTCCAGCTGGTCCCTGAATGAGATCCTGTGTTCGGGCCTGGTCTCCCCTGCTCCCTCCACCACCACCTCTGATGACCTCTGCTCAGACCTGGAGGAGACAGAGTCCGAGCACAGCCATGTCTCTTCATCAGAGGAGTCAGATGTGCTATGCTTATCTCCCTATTACTCCAAGTCAATGTGGAGGCCCTGGTAGACTGTTCTTGTACGGCAGATAGATACTGCTACGTAGTTTTAGCATTTAGAACATTTCTCTTGAGCTGTCGCATGGTATAGACCTGAAAGGCATCATAGAAGCTCTTTTGAATATTTCTATTTTAGAAATGTATAATAAATGTTACTAGACTTGCTTTGCAAAGATCTAAACTTGTACGGTTCTTCGTTTGGAAGAGAAAGAGCAGACTGTGTATATATGTTTATGTTATTTAGGATGTATTATAGATTCCTGTACAGCTAGATGTTAAATGTTCCCTGTGTAAGATATTGTCTCATTAGCTTCTTTTAGTTTGTATTTATACATGAAATGAGTTTGTGACATAAGTTAATAGGCTACCTCAAAATTTGCCTGTGTTAAACGATTTCAATAAATTTTCTCTAAAATATGTTGTACTCATAGCCTATTATTTGAGAAATTTTGCACACAGAGATCCCAAGGACCACCCACTCATGTCTGTTTTCAGAATAGTAGTTATTACTCTGCAATAGTGGACCATTTGTGTGCTGCTTTCTCCAAGCATGTCGTGGGCGCTTGTGAAGTGTGAAATGAGTAATCTCCTTATATAGGCCTATACTTCAAGACTTGGCAAATAGCTTTGAAGCTCCTTTAAGGAATACAACTTATATCCTGTAGTTAAATTTGCTTTATTATAAGTTCATGGACAAACAATTTCAAAGAGTTGAAGGCCTTCATCATCCAGGTTTGGGCACTCTTTCAAAGTTGATAAATGACATTATGTTGTATTTTTGTTTATTATATTTTAATTTTAGTCAATTGCAAATAGGCCACCACATATGCTTAAGTCATGGTATTTAGATACTAACTTCAATGCCTACTGCTATCATTTTGAAAAACAGTATAACAGATTTAGGACAATTTGGGCAACTCTATAGTCCTTCAACTTATTATATTTAAATGTACAAAAAATTAAAGGTGCACAGAAAGGTGTATGTGGCCTAAATGGGCTGATCAGCGCAGAGGAGGAAAAATTAGGAGAATATGTGAACGATGAATAACGCATGTTTGTGTGTGTGTGTGTGTGTGCGCGCGCGTGTGTTAGGGTCATATAGACTGTACACCATAGCCGATCTACATGAGTCAGTGTAGTAGCCTACACAATAGTGGTAGTCAAACATTTTAAGCCATTTACCAACATTTGGAATTATAGTTGATGACATTTCTTTGATATGTTGTAATTATATGTCGGCCAATTATAGAACCGTGATTACTTCAGATTGTTGCAAATACAAATACAAACATTTGTTTGAGAATAGCGACAAATCAGGCTTTACAGCACTGCGCTATGATCTGAGCTAGACGTCTGCCTAGTCTAGTGTCTAGACCGGATTTGTTAGGTGTCAATAGCCGCCGCAGGAGTCGCGTTTGTTCACACCTCGGTCTAAGTCAGAAGTGTGAACACCGAGAAGGAGGACAGGGCGCCGCTTTGAAAGAGACGCATCAGTGCGCACTGCTCACAGTCAACTTACGCAAAAGCTCACAGCTAAACAAACCTAGTGGAAGTCTACATTCAAATCAGACACTATGAACACAAGCCTGTGATGTGCAGTTTGTTTGTTTTTTCTTTCAAGAAGAGACCATACTCTCAGTACAAATGGGGGAGGCTATATATTAACATTTTATTAATCGAAAAAGTCCAGGCAACTAGAAATAAAAGAGCATTTAAAAATAAATAAACAGGTGCTAGGCTTTTAAACTAATAAAACACAAAAAATGCTCAGTGAAGCTCAACCGATACTTTAAAGATACAGGACAGCGGCTTTATGCCCGTGCAATAACCCTAAAATTCACCTCTGAAGCCATGGGGCTTCAGCTTCCAACACATTATGTTTTTAATCACTTTCTAACCACGACTTTAAGGCTCAGCTGCAATATAGCACACTAAGGGCTTAAAAAAAAATCTCCAAATAAATAAATATTTAGGCAAGATGTTCTCATAGGCAGTGCAAATAAAAAGTAAAATTCAAAATAAAAATGTAGACCTAATCATGCAACTTAATTGGTCCAGTCTTTTAGATGTAATGAAGTTTTTTGTTTTTTTTCCCCCTAAGAGTCAAACATTTCATGTAAAAGTACAAAGACAATGTAGGCTTTGACAAAATGTCAGCAAAAAGGTCACAGCTGAAAACAAAAGGATTCACAAGTCAGCCACAAGCAACACCATATCATTTTACATCAATATTTTGAAATTACAAAGGCTACGAAATTGAAACCACAGGTCGTAGAAAATCTGTTTAACCATGAATAATCAACATATTAGTCCACTGCACCCTATTTAATAGGCATAGCTTTTCACTTTTTAAACACAAATTTGATTTGTACAATTTTTTCGCATGAATGTCAAAGGGCTATTCCTAATCTCACCGTAATCTAGACAAACATTCTGTCTAATCTGTTTTTTTACATAGTCATGTCTAGGAAAGTGGCATACATCTGAAATGACAGGAACTGCAAAGCTGTCAAGGATGATATTCCACTTAAAACTGACATCTAGACCATCAATATTAACACTTTAATAGGTCGTCCACTTTGTTTTTTCAATCGCTTTGACACTTTATAGAGTTTTACAGTATTTCTATAATCTGACAATAAAATATCTTCATATTGTGATTCGTGTGTGTTATGTTGTGTCCCCTGTGTATCTTTAGTGGACAGTATTAAGTCTGAACAGTATTACAATGGCAATCTGTGTTTAAATTGTTGATCATTGTTTCTGCAAAGTATTTTGACTTTGAAGTTTGAATTTGAGACTTTGAGGCTTGAAATTGAAACTGAAAAATGTAAGGTTGTGCCAAGATGAAGACTTCATGTTTAATAACTTTGCGATTCTTATAGTCAGATACATTCAGAGCTCTATAATGAATACAGTAAGACCTCTAATATTATATTAAGTTATTGTTATAATATGAGTCTCCCCCTGCCTGAGTGGCAGGTTTGGGAATTTGTGCCGAAATGTAAACAGTAGTGTGAAAGTGATTGAGAAAGAAAGGTAAGACGGACAGTTAGGTTAATGCTTTAGGCAGCTGAGTTTAGTAAAACTGATTTTATTGTATGGTTTAGTTGGCAACTATAAGACTAATAATGGTAATGATGACATTGGAATGTTCTTTAATAGTCATATTTCATTAAAATTGTGTCCATTGTACAATATGTTATAATATTGTAATGTCAAAATTGTGATGGTTTTAGGAAATTAAAGTAAATAACAAATTATTAAAAATAACAAATTTTCCCTTCAGTACTATGCACTTTTCCAGCTAATTCTGGACATTCCCAAATGTGCAAAACACAGCAACATTCATTATTTATTCTAACAGCAATAGTTTGCAAGTCCATCTCAAATAACACACATTTACAGCCACACTTCAGCATATTTTCTATTTGTAGTTTTTGAGTGTTATTAAAATATTATTGTAGCAGGTCAAGAACAAGAATAAATGTTAAAGTTTTGTGTTGTGTGATATCTCAAAATATAGCTCTCTCTTCAAGCACTGCAAAGTAGGATAGGAAGTAAAAGTCAATGGCAGAATTTCATTGTCTTGGGGTCTGTGAGCTAGAGGCAAAAGTGTCTGTGGACTCGTCAGTCCTTTGGCAGCACAGTTCCACCGTCTCTGAATCTCCCATCTCCATGTCAGGCTGATCTTCTGCATCTACTATGGCGGAAACCTCTGATACATCGTCACAGCAAGAGCACACCTGCAAAGCATTCATTAAATATGACACATTTTAAGGTTTTTATTATTCAAGTAAACATCATTCCACTGACAAGAATGCACAGGAATACAACACAGAGTAGCATCTAACTTGAAATGAAAGAAAGATATGTCTGCTCTATTGGCAGAATATATACCTTGATGTCTATGACCCTGGGCAGACTTCCCTTCTGTATCCATGGGTGAACCTCTACCAGCTCCTTCTTCTGCTCCTCAGAGAAACGTGGCTGGGTTTTCTGCAGCACCTTCAGCTTGTCTCTGTCTTCTTTCAGCACTTGCTGCATGTCACTGTTGGCACAGTATAAAGAACAAGAAAACATACAGTAGTTTGAGAAAACAAGTAGTTGATGGGAAGGGAGCATAATAATCTTACATATTTACATACTACTTACATACTTATCTTATATGTACCATAGTTAATCCTACGATAAAAATATGGTATTCAGACGTAGAGATAGCTATGATAAATTTCACCTGTTATAAGATTGCTATCCTTACACTGAAATACATGGGCCATCTTGTGGTAAACCCGTGTCACTGCAGCCAGTGGAGCTGTAGCAATATCTTCTCTTCAACTATGGCTACCAGGCAGCAAATACATAAAAAATCTACAGAGTAGATGGGTTAATATTATATAGGAACAAGATAAATTAACTCCACACAGAAAGGCCTCAAGTGGCCAGGGAAGCAAACCCTGGGCCTCAATAAAGTCTTTCTGAAGTAAAAGTAGATTTCACTGTTTAAATCCTTACCCTTAGCCTTCCATTATATTACACAGAACTTAATGTGCGGCACTACCTAGTCGTCACTGCTGCACCCCCGTCCTTTCACTCACCGCGAGGGCAGCTGATAGGTCATCATGACCTTGTCATCTGTGTTGGCCATGAGCAGCCACATCGGGTCCTGTAGTACATACTTGATGACGTGATTGGTCTGATCCGTCTTCAGAGGCCTTCCTTCGGAGCTGCTCACGTGAACTTTTACGTTCTGGCTGTTCTGAGATGAGTCCACGCTGCCAAAGTACTTACTACTGTTGCTTCCTATAAGAATCAAAACATGAGCATGAGCTAAAGCACATAACATAGAACTAAAGAGATATAAATGAGGTCACGAGGGCAGTTCTGAGTAATTATTCAGTTTTCTGGGCCAGTATCACACATCACATCACAAGTACATTCAGCTCAAAAGGAGAACTCTAAGAGTTCTCTACAATTGATAAACTATATATAAAATATAGTATATTATAATAATATTTTTTTAATAAAAAATAAAAAAAAATATATATATATATATATATATATATATATATATATATATATATATATATATATATATATGATTGGTGCCACAAGGCGGCCAGACTTATTCCACTACCTGAGATGCCGCTGGCAGAGCCTCCACTGGCAGACGTCCTGCTGTTGGACGTCCCACAACCATTGGATGCTGAGCCCATGGAGCCTGACGTGGCAGAACCTGTGCCTGAGCAGGAGTCTTCATGTAAAATCACATCAAACATGTCGCTGGAGGAAGAATTTGCGTCACTGTTGTTGCCATCTCCACGGGAGCTGATCTACAAAGCAAAATGCTAATCTGGTAAAATGTACACTATGTGTAACCAATGACCCTACAATGACAACACTAGGAAAACATTTTTGCATTTTACATTGATATGTATTATGGTTAAATTCTTTGAGGCCTTGTATGCAAATTAGTGGAATAAAAATGGGGAAGGGGGATTGAACAAAATACGTTTTCTGACTTACATTGTCAGTGTATTTGATATATATATAGCTTTATCATGTCCCATGTGTGATTTAAGATAATGTCTACAAACTTTGTGGATAATATAAAAAAACACAACACTGAACTAAAACATAACATAGGGGGTAAGTATATGATTGGAAAAATAAAGAGGTATGCTGATGATTTGCCTACCTCATAGCTGAAAGCCCCCAGCCTAGAGCACAGTTTATCCCATGACAAACGCTCACAGACACAGGACGTGTCCACGTAAAACAAGGGTCCTGGTGGACCAAGGAGACTGAGAGATGGCTAAAGGGTGTAAGGATAATGACATCATGTGTTAACACCCATGTTTCATCTAAACTGGCTAGATATTACACATGGTACAGGAATACAGTAGTAGCATGGTCCAAAAAGAGACATATACAACCATGTCTCAGTAAACATGCCACAACTCACACACAGGCCTCAAATAACCCACCACAATCTGATACAGTCTTAGAGTGGAGATAAAACATGTGAGCGAATGCATTTCATATTTAAAATCTCATTTAGCATTGATTATTTATGTAAGACCGCATGCATTTACAAGACAACAATTCAACATATACATAAAAAGGAATCAAACAGTGGTATGTGGATTACCTGCTTTAGTTCCCTGTCCTTGGTCTGGTTCCCACCTGTTCCTTTCTCCCTTTCTGTTGTGTTATTATTGCCTTGTCCCACTGCAGAGAACCCAGTGCTGTCCTGCACAGATAGCTCCAGTTCCAGCAGGTTGAGGGGGGAGCTACAGGGCGACTGGAACAGTGGTGGAGAGGAGGTACCTTCACCACCTCCAGAATGAGGTGTGGAGGGGCGAGACTGACTCTCAGGAGCCCCCTTTGGCATTTCAGAGGATGGAGAGAAGTGGAATGACATCGACAGGGATCCTGTTTGGGTGGTGTTTGTGTTTTGTAAGTTTGCTTGGCTTTGAATATTGAAGGGGGTTGGGACAGTAAAGGCACCCTGTGCAGAAAATATAGCTGGGGCTAAGGGTATTGGAGTGGGATAACCACCAGGTTCAGTGGGGTACACAGCCTGAGGTCCTGGGACTGGTGGGTACATGTAGTTGGGTAGTACCAATGCCACAAATGGGGTGACCATTGAGGTGGGGTATGGAGGATGTTGGAGGTTTGGGGGACATGGGACAGGGCTGCCCTGGTTTACTGCCCCGCCTGAGGAACCAGCATCAGTGTGGGGGGCAGAGTTGGGCCTAGCATACACCTGCAGGGGGTACCCGGGCATCACTGCAGGGTAGGCCAGAGGCAAACAGGACTGTGATGCTTCTGAGGGAGACCAGGACGTGGGGTTAAGGCCGTGGTTGAGAAGAGGGGGCCGCAGCTGTTGCTTGGGGTGGGATGCTGTGCTGTCAGATGACTCCACCTTCTTGGCTCTCTTCGATTTGGTCTTTTTATTTCGCACTCCTCGTCGAGTGCTGGGTTCCCCACCAGGACCACACTGTTTGGATGATCGGGTGGTTTGTACAACTGGAAGGTCAAGCAGAAAAAAGTTTAGTTTAAAACAATTTAAAACCTTAAAAAGAAAGGGGTAATAAAAGGGAAATAAATTAGAGTAAAAAAGAAGAGAGAATTCATTCTGGGTTAAAGTTTGGTGGTCACCATCATTTGAAGTCTGTTCCCTCTGACGTTCCAGATATTGAGAGCAGTTTGCTTTGAGAGCTGTGAGTGTCCGGAGCTCTTTGAAGCGATTAAGAAAGACCTGTTCCTCTTTTGGGTGTGAGCTGCCAGGACCTGCTTGGTTAGGCCCAGTTTCTTGTAGGACTCCCTCTCCTGACAGGGAGTGGATACACCACATGGGGACGCAGAAGGGTTTTGGTTGCTTTCAGGAGGTTCTCCTGTCCCTGGGATGTCCTCTATTAGTTCTGTATCAAAAAAACAAACAAAAAGTCTAACTGGATTGGCTATATAATTGGAATAGAAGTAGGTCATTGGTAATAGTAACAGGAGTAATTGTGTCAGTTATACTCTTACTCTCTGCATTTGTTTAAAAAACAGTATAGTACTAAAGAGAGGGTACACCATAAAGCTCAGCTTTTTTTATTTAGCCTTGAGGTGGCAAAAAGGTGAGGTAGGTTTAGATCTCAGACTTTATCATTTCTTTCATATTAGGTAACCTTGTTGATACCCAAATTTTGTCCAATTCTCATTGCACAATCTCTCACTAGTATCATTTTACTATTAACAATGTTTTGCTGATTATCCCACCTGATCTTCCATATGCAAAAACAGTGCAAGGTTTCTAACTACAACTTCATACTCATTTCATTACTAGTGTACCAATGGGAGAAAAAAATCAATTTAAGTCCTTTAGGCAACAATGGCACTGCTTCTAATAATTAATGGAAAGATAATTAAATTGACCAATTGTTGATTTGGAAGAAAAATACCAAAATAACAAAGATATTTTTTCTTTATCCAACTCAGTCTCTCTCTTTTTTTTTTTTTATCACTTAGAGCAAACAAATTAGATTAGCAATCTGTCAGAGTACAGTACCTGACTCAGGGTGAGGTTTCTTGTCTCCAACATGCACAATAGTGCTACTATAGCTACACTGGCTGGTAATGGACACAACACTTTCTGGTTTGTTTGGTACAGGTAGAGGCAGTGAAGTGCCCACTACTGCTGTGGCTGCATCACTGGACTTTTTGTCCCGGTCATGTAAAGTGGAGAGACCAGATTGAACCTTCAACAATGCTGGTTCTGTGAGGAATCAGAATAGGAGATTCTTGCATTAGAGATCTCTCAAGACTATTTATAAAAAGAAAATGCAGCTGTAGCAAATAAAGTTAGACAGATACAGACCTTCAGCCACCTGCATGTTTGTGCAAGCCTTCTGCTTGTCCTCATCAGAGTTTGAGGAAGTGGTGTTAGAGAAGGACTGGCACTTTCTCTTCATGGTGAGAGGAACATTACAGCTCTCCAGGTACCTACAGTTATGAGCAGTAGGAATGTTATTACCATTGACAATAAAGACTTAAAGAGTGGTCTAATTTCTTTTACCTGATTACACTGTCTAGACAGCTTATCTGCTGGTAGGAGTAGACAGTTTGATCATTAAAAGTCAGTTCCTCCTGAAAGGTAGACTTGGCCTCCTCTGCTCCAGAGTCCTTCCACTGGGCAGTGGTCGCTGTGTCTTTGGGTCTAACCACTACCTGACTCTTTTGTACAGAGTCTACTGGAAAAAGACCATAATTATGACTATATCTGCAGACAATACATTTACATTTATATATTATATAATATATTCAGCTATAAGATAAGACTTGCTACCAGAGGATTTCTTGTCTATTTTGACAGTCTGTTGCTCCTGACTTTTTTGGAGGTGTATGCCCTTGCATATTTCCTGAAAGGTGCGCTGTGAAAAGTCATATCAGATCATTATTTTTCAGATTATTTCACAAAACTCGAAACAACACAGTATCATTTTGATTAACGCACAGGTCTTGCTTTGGAGCTCTCTTCCTCTTCTTCCAGGTGCATCTTTGAGTTGCTGCCATTGTTAAAGCTGTCAGTTGAAGAGGTCATGCTCAGAAGGTGGTCATTGCTGTTCATGCTACCATATCCACTAGATCCACAGCTGTGAACCGGCTAAAGACATTATATAAGATAAAAAAAACAAAAGTAAAATAATTTATGATTATCATTTAAATAACATATCTTAATTAGCTGTCAAAATGTAATTAAAGTGTATATTTTTTTCACCTGTAAAAGAAGGCGATGTATCTGCTCGGTTATATCTTGTATGTCTGGATCCATTGTTTTTATCTCCCTAGTGGCGGAGACAGGTGCCACAAACACATCTTCATTCACAGGGCCCCTAAAAGTGTAAAAAAAAAAAAAAAAAAAAGACTTAATTGCAATGACAGACTTGAAGGCTTTGAATGAAACTGTATGTAAAATTAACAACATTATTCATAAATATATTTATTTATATGAAAACTCACATGCGAACTTTGTGCCTTCCAATGACAAAGGACACTTTACGGCTCCAAGGGTTGACAAAACTTGACCAGCTAGTGTCAAGGATAATGTATTCACCATTTCGTGCACAGAATCGTATAGATGAGTGGTCAAATGGTTGTCCAGCATACTGAAGAACTGCACAAAAACAAAATCAAATCATCAAATTTAAATGACATCTTCTGACATGTTACACATTTTTCTCAAGTTGTTGCATTTTTTACTTTTTCTATGGATGGCCAGCATAATTGGACGATCATTGGGATGAAGATGCAGGAGAACTGGGGTGCCAATCAAGTCTTGGGGAAGGTATCCAAGAAGTGGGACAGCTCTATAAAACAAAAATACATTATACATTTTCTGCACCTATATAAATAAAAAAAAAAACATGCAAAAAAAACTTAAAATATTATGACAAGACTTACCTCTCATCCACATCTTGAAAAACACAACTGGGTGAGTGTGTGGTAGTAAAAATGCGCTTGTCTGTTGGAATCCTGGGTGCTAAAATATTTAAACAATGCATTCATTAGTTATGCCAGTTACACCATTTATTTATTAACAGCGCATTGTGATAAGGCTCTTACCATCATAGCCTGAATGAACTCTTTCAGCCAGTAGGAGGCAGCAGAACTGGTCTTCAGCATGTACAGTGTCCTGGACCTTCATCAGATATGGCGTCATTCGAAACGGATAGTACTGCAGATCACCTTCACACTCCTTCCCACCACTGTATGCCATTTTAAATTCAGTAGTTTAGTATCATATTTTCACAATATTGTATTGTGTATTATTATACTTTTTATTAAATCTACTTTCATGGGCTGTAATTGAGTCTTGAGTGCTAAAACAAAATCCCTGTTTTCACTTACGCCCAATCTTCACCCACCTCATACATGTAAGATCTTCTTCAAAAACATGCAATCTATAAAATTACCAGTAGAGGGCAGCACAAACCCACTATGTATGAAGTATGAAGACTCAGTATGTTAAATTCAGCACCAGGTGAAAAAGATTTTGTATTATTAACAATTACCACAAAATCGACATACTTTGTGTATTTACGTGGGTGTGTTGTAATTTATGTATGATATTAGCCTGGAAACTAGTTCAGATTAGAGCACGTACGCCAGTGATGTCACAAACAGATGACAAGCGCCCAGAGAGGAATGAATAGTATGAATATAAATTACTACTATCCACGGGGAGCAGATGGTCTGAGGGTGGGGCTAAGCAGTATTCACTCACCTGATACGACAAAAGAAGGACTTCTCCTGCATACAGTCAGAAGGAGAGGACTCTGAAATAGGGGAAAACATGCTTTTATTGAAAGGCAATAGGATGCTGTAAGTAATGTCATCTCCAACAGGTGTTTTAACATGCAATGAGGTGAGCAAAGGCTTAAAGTGTGTGAAGGAGTTGTATTTGAGGAAACATTTTCAAGTCTAATAATAAAACATTGTGCAAACGTGTGATAGCACCTACGAAGAATTACTCATTATTGATGACGATAATGCCCCCGCCCCCTCCTCTCATTCATTGCTTTTGAACCTATTTCTAGTTTGGGTAATAAGTATAAAAAGTAAAGGTCATGGACAGTACTTCATTCTCCAGCTAATGTTCTCTTTCCAAAAGTCTATAAAAAAAATAATTTTTCATTTCCGACATTAACTGTTGAATGACCATCGGGAGATGAGTGTACCAGGAACTAAAATTCATTAAGTGCATGCACAGGTTCCCTTTTTACCTACCACATTTTACCTCTGACCCTAAGTTAGTGGAATTTATACATATACATCTTTCTTTGGCTGTTCACAGGGTTCACCATCTCTCCTTACACTACATCTAAAAATAAACTCTTGTTTTTTAATCTTTTTTTTTTTTTTTTTTTAGCAAGTTTAAATTTGCCAATGTTTTTTTTCACTCAAAAAGAAAACACTTCTGAGCTAAATTATCTTGTCATGTAACAAGTTAAGAGAGCTAAATATGTCAATCAGTTAAATCCAATCTAGACGACAACTTAAATCCAAATAATTATTTCGAAGTTTTTCTCAACTGCATGCTCAAACCATCTCATTATCTAAACTTAAACTGCCCATATTAAGCTATTTTTTGGTCTATGTTATAATGTTGCTTGCTCATAAAAACATATCTAGAGTTTTATTTTATTTCATTCACATGTTTAACACACAAACTCTGGATATTTAGGCCATGATCTTTTCTCAAGCTGAAAACACTTGGTTCCACCTTGTAATGTCATGTGGTAATACAGGAAGTACTCCACTGTGTTTTCTAGAATTATTTGGAAAGTAGTTTTTTTCATATTGTTTTGTAGTACTTTATTGTCCACATAAGGAAACTGTCTTCTGTTTTTCACCCATCCTTCAGGAGCAGTGCACAACAAATGAGGCGGCCACCTCCATGATCTTGTTGCTAGGCTTGGTCAGGACTACCTTAGCTGGAGAACTAACTATGGAGCATGTTTGAGTTGGCCTGAAATTTCCAATCTCTACTAAACAAAAGGTAAAAGATAGCTGTTAACTTGAAAAGTACCACCACCCATGACATCACAATGTGGAACAGAGCATTTTGAGCTTTGGAGTTTTGGAGACAAGATTACTCAAACATGTGTGAATAAAACAAAACACAACTCCAGGTATGTTTTTGATGAGGTAACAACATTCTAACATGGCTTAAATCTCGCTGGAGTCAATTTTGCATAATACAGGGCCTTTAATATACAAACAATATACTGTATATTGAGAGCAGATCTGATATCATCATTCATTACCCTAACCATCCTCTGCACTCAAAGAAGAACTGAGATGCTACCTCTAGTTCTATCTAATATAAATGAATTAATACTAATACAAATGAACTACAGTAAGTACCTGCTCCCGTACACATGCTCCAGGACGGCAGGCGGTACGGTGTGGTGAAGCTGTAAAAAACGCTGACATCCTGCGGTGTCAGAAACTCCACAAACTTGGTGTCCTTGAAGATGTCTCTTTTACAGTTGAGAATAGTGGCAGCCTGGTCGGATATGTAGACTATTCTTCCTGTGATGAGGGAGACAGCCACTGCAAAAATGTCCTGTTGAGAGAGAGACAAAACACGTGTAATCCATGCACTACAATATTGTATTTGCAAAAACGTAAAGTAACTCACGTTGTTTTTAAGAGTGTATTCAGAAGTAATGCTGTCTATCTCCTCTATTGTATAAGAGGACACATCAAGGCCTGAAGGCTGACTGTCATTGGTCATCAGCAGCTGGTAGTATTCTTCATTGGCTGAAAGGGGAAAAACAGAAACAACACAAAGCAAAAATAAAGTTTAATGTATTAAGTTTAAAGGGAGTAGACTATCATAACATACTATCTAAAAAGAGCCCTATGCATTCTCTCTGTGAGCAAGCTCGCCTCTCCACTGATCTGACCTTAAAGTGATGCCACCTGCTTGTCTCCATGAAGATAGACATGTATAATGCCAAAAGTGAAAGATTCTTGGTAAAACAGTAACTCATCTAATAATAAGGGAATTAGGGCATTAGGGAAAGCAACTCACATTTTCTGCACTGGCATTTATATACTTAAGAATTGGGATAATCTAATGCAAACTACACAGGACAATATTCAAACTGGCAGCACCTACCTTCCACCTGTTTGACACAGCGCAGGGCATACTTGAGGGTGTTCAGGGTTGTGGACTTGTTGTTGTGCCTCTTCTCGGTGGGCAGGTGAAGCTTTAGTTCTTTCAAAGTTTTTATCACCTCCTTCTGTGTCTTGGCTTTGGCGGACTCCTGACTACTGTAAGTGGCACAGACAGGAAGAGAGCATGTAAGTGAACAGTTCACATTAGTATAGATAGAGGTTTGGTTTTATGAGCAGGCTGGAGAACTGTGAGTTATGGTGTACCTGCAGCCACTGGTGGATGGGTTGTCTTGCTCTGAACTGAGTAAGCTGAAGGCATTGGAGCTGCTGGGTGGAGATGGGCTGTGAGAGTTTGAGCTGGAAAAGAAGACATGACATTTTAAATTTACAGAATATTTATTTATGTTAAAATAAAATATAAACAGTTTTTTTTCCTACAGAGGTGGAAGAATTTCATGATTAAATGATCTTGGATATCTCAAGTTACAAATGAATATGATTACAGTATATAATGTTCTGCTGGAGTGAGGTTAAGTGAAGGTCTGTTTTTTCCACCATAAATTTTGTACTCAAAACTTGGCGATCTACAATGTCAACTGATGATTGCCCCAGTCATTCAACCATAAATAAAAATAAAATAGTGGAATCAAAACACACACAGCAGCAAACATTTCCCAAAACATGTGTTCAAAACACATCCCCTGCTTATTCATCTGAGATTGCACTGCTTAATTTACCCAGTAATATAAAGGTAATACTCTGAGCCACAGCACAAAAGGCAGGCTACTTATAACCTCAGGTCAGTCTCACCTTCTTATGGATGCTAAGTGGACCATGGCCAAAAGGGTGCACTGTGGGAAAGCTTAATACAGAAGCACTTAGAGGCCAGAATACAACTCTAATTAGGACCCCTGCCAGATTCTTGTTAAAATGAGAGTAGGGCTGTTCTGGGCCTTTTGTCCCATTGTTAAGCTTCACTCACAAGGCTCAACGCCCTAATTAGATCATGTCGTCACTGCTTTACTAAAAAATAAAGCTCACACCACCGTTCAATGCTGGAATAAAAACATTTAAACTATATTTTCCCTTATATATTGTGGTACAAGTAGGTCATTGCCCATCAGACATGTGGGATGTTGGTGAATCTTCAGTTCACACTGTCCACTTAACCACTAAAGTCAATCTAGTTATCAGCTGCTTGAGGTTAATGACACACTTGCACTACAACCTTGGTTCCTAAATATAGAGTACTTATATGTTTAAAAATAACATTACTTGGGCTGAAATAGTCACACAGTCTAGTTAGTTGTTTAAGTATGTTAATTTTATCGGTGAAAACTACGGGATGCTACAGCTGGATTTAGACAAGACAGTCTGGGCATGTATTGAAATAAGACTGAGACAGCTTATTTTGGCTAATTAATGCTCTGTGGCGTATAACTAGTGTAGTGGAAAACCTGACACTAAAAGAGGCTCAGGGAGTTTGCACTGGCTGAAAGAGTCCACGAAACCCTTTTTAGTTTCGACCTTCAGACTAACTCAGTCTAAATAGTTCTCATTTATTATTATGCCAG
Source organism: Boleophthalmus pectinirostris (assembly GCF_026225935.1). NCBI lineage: Eukaryota > Metazoa > Chordata > Actinopteri > Gobiiformes > Gobiidae > Boleophthalmus > Boleophthalmus pectinirostris. The sequence goes on from NW_026571095.1 coordinate 13,346,210, forward strand.
ATTAAACCCTACCTGTCCTTTCAGCTCATGCATAAGACTTGAACTAATCACCCTCATTACAGGGCATGATAGGCTGGTTCACTCATTATTGGTGGATTTTATTGACCAAAAATAAACATCACTTTGTTTTAAATACACTGATGACAATAAAGGTGTGTTAAAAAGTGTGAGGACTGTAAAATTATCCACAGTATCCAAGTATAGAAATATTGCTTTCTATCCTTATTTGAAAGTTTGTTATATTTTTGTTTTATTTTATGTGCTCTTTAAAAATAAAATAAATGTTCATTATAGACAATTGTGATATTTTCAAATGATATGATAAATATGTTGATGCACTGCTGGACTGATTATTTGATTGACTGATAACTGTACTATAACACCCTCTTTATCCCAGAACAGTCACAGTCGCGTGCGAGTCTAAAAGGTCCATTGACTAAAAATGTGGGCTTGGCCAGAAGTGACGCAAGCACGTGTACGAACTTCTCAGCGTAAACACATTTAAACAAAGCGTTGCTAGGACAATAAAGAGTGCTTGACTTAGGCCTTGGCTTTCCGAGCTCCAGATGGCATCAGTTCCTACTGTGACTATTATTCCTTTTTACGTCTGAAGAAGGAAATGTTCTTCTATGTCACTGACTGTATCTTAACACACTGTAACCATGTTATTTAGAGATGAGGTTAGGTCAAGGCAGACTCAGTTAACCAACCAATACCATTCCCCCTTTGACTTTAAAGAGCTCAGTGTTAGTGTCATCATGGTTTCCTAGTTGAGTGGAAAAATGTACTGTCTGTCTAGTAAAATAGTCATAACTCTTTGGGTGTTCCATTAAACTATGAGAAAAAACATGTAAACAGTACAGTCTATCAATTTGCTTCCACTTGTCTGGGGTCAGGGTCGTGGGGGCAGCAGTCAAATCAGGAATTCCCAGACTTCCCTCACCCCAGACACTTCCTCCAGCTCCTCCGGTGGAGTGTGTGAGGTACTGCTATATGAATTTGTTAACAAATCGGATTGGAAAGTCATGATGCCTAACAATATACAGCTGGAACATAGTGCTCATAATAAAATATGCTACATCACTTAATGTAATCCAGGATGTATCTTGTTTTGGTGGTTTAACTCTTACATTTGTCCCTTTTGCCCTTTGTTTAATTTGATATCAATTTGAAAAGAGAAGGTGAAGAGTGAGTATATTAGGGTTCGGCCCACATTAGTTTTAAAATGATGATGAACACTTGACACTAGCAAACAGGATCATTTGTAGATGTAAGGTTTGGATGTTTTTCATGCCCCAACCTGAAAGGGTGAGATCACCACTATTTAGAATCTGAAAACAAACCAAAGTTGACTTTCTCTGCCAATCCCTCTTTCCTACTCCGTCATACTATTCACAGGTCCTATTGTCCGTGTCTCCACTATGATCAGAGGTAACACCTGTAGCGCACACTGCTTAACTCAAATCTATGCCTGACCTTTTGTTACTCCCTGAAGACTCCAGCAGGACCGAGTCCTTGCTGTTGCCGTTGGAACTGCCCATGGACTCGTGGCCGTTGCTGTCATTGCTGTGACTCTCGTTGCCGTGGCTCTCGTTGCCGTGTGACTCTGTGCCACTGCCGCTGGACCCGCTGCTCTTCATCTCTATGTCCTCCTCAGGCAGGGAGCGGGAGCGGGCATTCTTGCGATGGTTCTGTGGTGAGGTGGAGTTGTCCAGGCCACTGCTGTCACTGCCCTCTGAAGGGAGGCCTAGGTTGGGTCCCCCCTGGCTGAAGCCACCCATCCTGTGCAGCTGCCCCATGGAGCTACACGATGGAGGTCCATCCTGCCCCTCCAGCACAGGGAAGCAATAGGGTTTTGAGTTCGAGTCTTCTGACATCAGGAGAGATGGTGGTGAGAGGAATTACAGAGCATCACCCCATCTTCACTGGGGGTTGTGGCAGTTGGGGGCAAAGTGGATTTACCTGCGGAGACATATTTACAAACATCATTTAAATGATTTCTTGATTTAATCACAGAAGCAACACTTTCACCTATAGCATTTTGTACAATGTAGATAAAGGTAAGAAATATAAGATGTTACACTAGGCCAAATATCTAGGCCTGAGGTTCAAAGCTGTCTGTGTTTTGACTGACCTGGGATCATACACACTGCACTTAACCTTTGAACTCTAGTAACACTGCAGGTGCCTCTCTGAAGTGAAGAGCTCACAGACTGTGTAGCATTTACAAAGAGCAGTAGGTCCTATGTACTCTTCAAAGAGGCACAGATCCTAAAAGGTAATCCCACCACAGGCACCTGGCTTACTGTGTTCAACTGATCTTATAAAAAGTACTAGGTATTTATAGAAACAGCACATGGTGGTATCCTACATTTAGTTGACTTTTTTTAGTTTATATTTAATCAAAGTTTTGTGACAGTTAATATGAGTGGTTAAAATTTGAGAATGAGGATGTGGTAAGAGCTGGAATTAATCTTCTTACTATCAATAAATACATTCCTAAACAGTTATTGAATACTTTCATTTGCTGCTTAAGACTTTAATAAGATGTATAATGACATTTAATTATTTGTGTGCATCACAGTGAGGTAGGGCAGGACAATATGACGAAAATCAATTGTCACAATTTTTTTCTCTCATATTGATCAATTATAATACATTAAAATAAAGCAAATATATTACTGAGAGGTAATTTTCTGGACTAGTCAAATGTATTCCTTCAGAATGTGATCTCTCCTCAAATGATTTTACTAACTGGCTGTAAATGTAACTGGCTTATAATAAGAATAATGCATTACACTTACATGCAGTCTCCTATCGAAGTACTAATCAGGCCTAGCCCTACTTATCTTCTGAGATCTGATGAGATCAGGCTTTGACAAGAAGGCTTGGCCACAAGCATATCACTGATTAGCGATGATTGAATTTAAATTTAGTAATTAAAATTTTATGAATTGCATAGTCCTACAGTCAGACCTTATGTCGTGCGACTGTTCCCATTCTCTGTTCTCATTCTCAACACACTGACCTGCACCTCTTCATCCTATCTACAGTTAAAGTCAGGGTATAACGCCGGTCTCTGGCATATGCTCAAACCACATGCTGGCATTCCTGTGTAATGGAAAAACGCCTAACTGCCTCTCTCACTAAAAAACAGTGCAGTGCAGATTGGTCTACCGAATTCTGCACTGGTGTGGGCGTGTGTTTATTTTAGGTAACCAAGCCGGTGTGAGGGCGTATGGCTCATATGTACTCAGTCATCTTTTACGTAGGGTTTTCCTGTGACGCTCAACTAATGGTGTATTTAAGATTCAGATTCAGATTGAGGAAATCCATGTCAGATCATTCTAAACCAAAAAAGACCATATTTCATTATTCTTATGTTGCACATTCCTTTTACACTGTGGCATCATATAGGCTTTTGAGAACAATTTGAGAACAATTTTGAGTCTACTCTACTTGAGAATTACAGGTTGTCTAATGTTGCGTATAAACTTCTTGTGTAATTATATGGTTCACAGTACACTGTAATCTTGCTGAATACCTTATATTGCCTTGAGTGCGGTTTGGTGCATGTGGCTGTCCAGGTGACAGCAGTCTAGACCTCATGATCCAATAAATGATATGACATAGAAACAGGGTTAAGGCAAATATTTGCAATTGTCATTGGTAAAGCTCATTCAAACAAAAGAAAAACTCATTGTTTTATTAATGTTGATTACAGCATAATTTGGGTGTGCTTCTATAGAATCTGTGGCATTGGTCAAACTTGGACTTTATCAAATAAGTAACTAACTGTACCATCTACAAATCACTTCAAATTTTTGCACAATGATGGTGAATAATTTGCCTCAGCATATTTCACAGCTCTTAAAAAGACGCAGCAAACGTCTGCATTGGAACAGTAGGTTAAAAGTAACAAGGTTAGGCATGCATCAATGACCTCTTATCATTTTATAACACTCGCCAAGGTCCAAAAGACTTAACCACACATCCCAGATGGGATGATTTGACAGATTTACTGATTTACTTTATTTTCATTTTCTCATGATATAAATGGCATGTCAGATAATTTAGTATATAATAAACATGTCTATCCCATAGAGACTACAGAGAGGTTTAGAAAGTTACACTATAATAAAATATTTACTTTGGCTAGTAAATGATTGCTATTAAACCCTGCTAGAAATGCCCTCACTATTGTTGTAGTCACATAGTGAGCTAAAAGGCCTGGCCAAATCTAAAAGCTATCATCCTATTGCGACTTCAGAGCCCAAGGCCCCTGAGTGACGCAATCTGAGATCACACCTGATTCAATAACTGCAATGACAATCTACAATGTCTTTAATATCTGATCAACTGACGTCACAACTCCCAGATCCAGTTTTTCTGATCCCCTTGGCAGTGGTTAAGTTCATGTTATTATGGTAGTTAACAAGCCTGGATGGAAAAATAACACAATGTCCATTTGTTGTTGTGGCCATTTAAAGTAATTCAATGTGATCAAAATCTCCAACATCTCAACCTCCTGAGAACATGGTGCTAAATTGTTCCTTGGAAACATCACAACAGATAAACGACATTCAGTATGTGACTGGAGCAATGAAATTAAAGTGCTCTTGTATACAATTAGCAAGAAGTAATACCGTGAGGTTTATTACATTTCCACACAAAGACAAATAATTGGACTTGGAACATAGCAGATTATAAATAGGCCTTTTAGATTTAGACCTTATATGTAGATAGATAAACTTGACCCCAAGGAAAATTCACAGTTTGGCAGAAGCAACATAGAAAAGATATTTAGAATTACCAGTCCAGTTATGTTTTTGTTTGTTTGTTTGTTTTTCATTATTAAGTAAAAAACAATATTACAAAAACTTTTCTTCCCCAGGCCTGGACATGCCTGTGACTTTTGTAATACTCTTATCTGGATGAGAAATTTCCATTGTTATATATTCCCTTGCAAAATTCAAATTGAGTCTTCAATAATCTGCTCAGCGCTGTCAAGATCATCTAAGGTCTCAAATGTTTGTGGTTAAGATTACCAATGGGACCAGAGCTTTATAACTGTCTCTTATGCAGCACATTATTAATACAGATGTCCAAAACATTACATAAATTTGGACAGGTGTCAAGAAGGCAATATGAGCATTTAATTTGAAGCTGTAATAAAACATAAAATAAAATTTGTTGGCACACTTTATTTCTTATCTACTTTTTGATGTGCAGTGATTGCCCTTCTCTTCATGAATAGTGGTCTGGCAACTTTTACATTCTTGGTTTTCGTTTTATGGCTCCTCTGTCATTGACCTACTTTTTAAAGAACAAACTGCCAAAGGATAATCAAGAGTTGAAAGCTAGGGTACTTTTTCCAGCTTGATAAAAATAGATTTGGCCACCTTAACCTAAGCAAATTCTCTCACTGAAGTGTAATTTTTCCATGAGATTCCATAAAATTAAATGAAAAGAAATGCTGAGAGTTGCAACAGTGAATGTTCCCATGTACCTGGACGAGAGCCAAAGTTACACTGGAACCAATAGCCTTGCTCCTCTAGCATTGCTTACGTCAGACTCCATCACTCCTCCCTTTCTTCTCAGTGTCCTGTTTCAAGAAACGTGCCACAGTTAAATAAGGGACTTTTGCTTGGAATGGGATAGTCAGTGGACTAAACACCACTACCTCAATATTATAGTATTATATGGGACCAGTTATGCCAATAAGCTCAACTTTTAGATGCCAACAGTAAACTATCTGCTTAGTGATGGGCTCACCTAGACAGCCGTGGCATGGATTTTTATCACAACTATATAATAGCAGTTTGTAGGGCACGCAGGGAGCCTGTCACTGAGCATGCGCATCATCCACAACTTTGACCATATGCGTTAAATAAATCTTGCTATGTGAAACCTTTTGTGTATTACTTTGTTGGTAGACTATGAGTGGAGATGTAATAAGCAGAAAAAAACGATATCAGACTCTGAACATCCAGAAACACCATGTAAATCTAACAATGATGAAGAACAAATGAACCCTGCTGGGCTACAGTGGAACAAATACGGTACCACATGATCCACACCGTAGGAAACACTGCATACCGACACTGTCCCTGTCCTGTGAGGTGAGGTCCGCCCTCAGCCCAGCCGCCGCTGCGTCATGGTGACGGTATGTACCAGCAGCTGAGCCAGCCCGCTCTGGACCAGCGCCTCTGCATGAACTTCAGCCATGTGCCGTTGTAGCGCACTTTATGTAAGGCGTTACTCAGTGTTTCATTGAGCATTCATTGGTGCACCCTGTGACCGTCTGGAACATCCTATGAACGGAGCGTGAGCGTGCGTGCATTGTGCCGTATAAACAAACGCACCCATGTTTAAATAGATACATAGATAGTTTATTGGTCCCAAAGGAAATTCAGTACTTAGGTCTTTAAAACCCGTATAGCATAGGCAAAGGGTGTCATTACTCCACAACTTATTATACAAGGCTCAAGTCTGTTCAAAGTCGCCTGCTGTGACTCTATGGGAAGGCTGCTGACTCTGACAGATGGATCTGACTATAGTCTACTGACCGTGACTTTTTAACACAGTTATGCAACTACACGTTTCATCCTTATGCCCTTCCACTCGTTTGGCAGGACTTAGAGGTTCAAATGTCAGGCTAACAGTCTCCACTCAGCACGGATGTGAGTAAAAATGCACTTACCTCACAAAAGTAGACCGGTTGAGTGTCTCGTTTAGTTAGCGTGCTGTCTTAGAAAAAATAAGCCTTGTTGTTGTGACATTAACTGCAGAGTCCCAGTTGACCAGAGATAGAGGTGTCTCGAGTCCCGGACCGAACCGACTCAGTGTGCGCACTGTCCTCCCATTCAGGTTTCACTCTGACCGGCTGTAGCGCAGTGCTCCGGTGCCAGCGTAGTCAGTGACCTCATTTCTAGCTCCTCTCAAACCCCGCCTTAGCGACTCTCTGATTGGTCAATATCCTGTTCTCTTTTTCGTCATAGTTCTCCTGGCCAATGACAGAGCAGGTTTCTCTGAGCGCTTTCACCGTTAGGAGCCGCTCATCTCAGAGGCTTATCCGCGGTGCCGCCACTCATTTTATATAAGGACTCGCCTCTTTCACGTGGAGCTTACGTCTTGCGTGAGACGCTGCCGGTGAATGAAACGGTTATCTAAACGGTTATACAAGTGTGTGCCCGAGCAGCAGCAGTGAGCCGCTATCTGCAGGCACTGCGGAATTTCACCAGCAGTGCTCAGATGTGCTCGTTTACATAATTACACATTTTCCTATGCATTCTGCAGAATGTGTTTGACTGGATTATACACTGTTATTTATTTACAAGGTGTCATTCAGGGCAAGCCCACCAGTAGAAAAGTTAAAGCTCTTGTTTCACTGGCAGAGCTGCCCTTTTGCTGAGTTTCAGTTGACATCACAGCATTCTATAGGCCAATATTATTTAATACAGATGGATGGCAGCTAAAATAAATACAGGTTAAATGTAGATTTTTGCTGTAACATAGCAAGTTAATGGGTCTAGTCCGATAGAAAATATTACATTGAAGATTTGTAAATAAACCTTGTGGCTATTTCATGACATAGTACGATGTTATTAACAGGGAGTCTGTGTCTTGCCTGGCTCCAGAGGGGAGTCCATATTGCACATGTTTTTAGCCTCCATACAAATAAAGCTCTCCATCCAAATATTGGTGGCACATTATCATAAACCTGCAGAGTGAAATCTTCCATTCACACATTCAGAGAGTTGCTGTGATACAGTGACATGGCTCTATGCCTCCAGAGGGGAGAGCGATAAGAGGGGTCAAAGGTCACAGCTATGATATCATACTAAAGGTCTGACAATAGTTAGGCTATACCAATTTTACCTAAGCAAAACCTGGCTTGAAGGACAATTAGTCTTACATATAACATCAAAGTAGGCTACGTCAGCTCATATAATGTATTGCTATTGATTAAATACGAGTTCCACATATTAACTTTTTATACAGGCTAATGAACAATAGTCAAAATGTGTGATTATATTTTACAAATGAATAAATACATAAAAACAAGGGAGATGCGTATGATGAGCTGTGAAGAAAATAAAACTATTCCTACTTCTTTTAGGTCTGCATGAAAAAAGAAAAGATTTTTTTTAGCTTTTAAATCATCACAGATACTTGTCTCTTTGGTCTTTATTGAGATTTATTTGAGTTTTACAGTGAAAAATGTTAATGTGAACTTCAAGAATCAAACTTTGGCATTACTCATCGGATCTTATGCTACAGTGGTGTCTGAGCCACCCTGTTCCTCCCCTTTGGAGCTACATATGGAACAAGGTTTGAGGTGTGATGAGATTCATATAGAAAAACAGGTTGCCACATTAGAAGAGCAAGTGGCCTATCAAATCGAGCCTCATTTGGTGTGAGTTGATGCCATCTGTCAACCCGGGCAGCGGGCATACAGGCATATTTGCCTAAATAGGCTAATATATGATTATTTTCTGTTCAAAGTTTTTGTTTATAGCTTTAAACTTTAGCATTGCTTATAGTAAAACATGGGACTTTTTTCAAAATCTTTTATTTATTAATACACTAGATGTGTGTGCGTGTCTTTGATAACATTTGATTATAATTTTATGTAGTAAACAAGTGTGACGCCAGTGCAACGCCATCACTGATTCCCCAGTAGGATTCCCCAGTACAGGGAGGAGGCACTTATGATCATCCCCATCACCAATGTCCAAATATGTCTAGAGCAACAGATCCTGTGTGGGCCCAAGGCGCAAGCAGTGAGTAACATGAATATATAAAAACATGAAATCAGTTCATATTATTAATATTTATTTAAACTTTGGGCCACAAACAAAGCTATGAAGCTAATTTGAGGTCACATTCTGAGGTCACAATCTGAGGCTAATCATGGAGTCCTTAACAGTTTCCAGAAATACTATACTGTTAACAGACAGTGTAAAAGTTGGATGGGAAAAGGGTCAAAATAGAATGGTCATTTAAAATGTAGTTATTTAACTTTACATAAGCCATTTTGTCCATGGGCAAGCCACTTCACACATTTGCTCATATGCTTTATGGAGTGGTTTGGCGAGGCTTAATCCCGGCTCTGACCACAGTATGTTGTTGCTGTGTTCTTGGGCCAGACACTGGTGGTGAATGGTGATTGTTGGGGGTCAGAGCATTGCTCAGACTGGCAGCCTTGCTTTTTTTAAGTCTACCCCAGGGCAGCTCTAGCTGCAGAAGTACCTTCACCAGATGTAAAAAGACTGAGTTATGACAACAGTATAGAGAGACAGCTAACAGCTAAATGCAAGTACAAGGCATTATAATCAAATCAATGAAAAGATCTTTGTGTTAAAAATTAAATATACAGTATATATACATTTGTTCATTTGTGGCCATAGAATTTAAATTCTTTTATCAATTAAAATCTGATCCCCGTAAAAGCATGATCAGGAAGAGAGTGGAGCTATAATGACAGTGTAGATAATAAATGACAGATAATACAGTGTATCATCTTCTGCTCACTCAAATAATGAAAATTTGACCTTATAATAAATCTTATAATACATTTAAATATTTTACATTTTGGATCAACATTAAATAATTAAATGGAAACTGGTAACACAATGTATTTATTAAGGGTCAGTGTTTATTTTGTGAGTGTAGTTATGTGGTTTGTATGCTAAAGATCACCTGGAACAATCACAGTTAAAGTCATAGTCTGTAACTTTTTGCTCATTATAGACATGTTTATTGTACTCAAGATTAAATATTAAATATGAAAAAAATTAAAAATATAAAACTTAAGTCACATGTCGAAATCAGAGGTTACTCCCACACTGACTCTCACTCTGTGCACAGCGGTAAATATTTCAGTGCCACACCTCACCGCCAAAACCAGAAATGACCTACATTTAGGCACTCTTCCTCAATATTATGAAAATGTGTTTTGGCGTTATAAAACATTAATTTATTCATAGACAAGTTTGACTGTACCATTAGTATTATATTATATATATCTTGTATTTGAAGTTACTGCATATTTACCAGCGCCCAACTTTAATAGGGTCATATTACCAATGACTAATGTAACACATTGTGCCCAGTCTAATGTCCATTGACCAACAAACAAGGGTATTCACTCAACAATACTGGAGGCTGGGTCTGTGTTACCTTTTCACTCTTCATTTGTGTTTCCTCATCTGCATCTCTCCTGCCCACACCTGCCATAAGGAAAAAGTGATTCACTTCCTCCATGTTGGACTGTCCCAGGGTTCATCACTGAGTGGATCTTTGGTGAAAATGTTTGTGTGGGAGCAGTGTGGGACGTTAACAATCTATATTACCTTGTCTGTGTGCTGTATCCCATTATAGTGCTCGAAGCGTGGTCTGCTAGCTCTATCCTCCTACATGTGCTGTGTAGATGGTTAGCAGTGTGAATATGAATCCTGACTGGAGTCCTGCCATGGATGCTCCACAGATGGTTCACCATTGTCTCTGGGTAGACGGGGCTGTTGCTCATTGACACCAAATCAGTGTGCCCTCAGCCAGGTCTAAATTTAACTAGACTAGACCTTCATGCAATAAGATAGACACTATACTTTAACAATAACTCTTGACTCTACCTGCTCTTGACCCAAGACCAAAGTACTTTATTTTCCATTCTCCTGGTGCAACCTTTGCACTTTATCATAGTGAGTGAGACTAGACATGATGGTTCTATTCCAGGATGAACACCGTTTATTTAAAGAGTGGGAAAGACCTGTTCAGAGTTTTCAAAACAGCAAAAACCTTGGTATGCACTTCAGAAATACTTCATATTAGTATTATTTTAATCTTGTACTAAATTAAATTAAGGTTATTTATTACTTCATTTATCTCTCTTGAAAAGGCTACTATAAAAAGCGATCTTCTCATTAAAACCTTTTCAATAGGCTTCATGTGACGCCACGTGTTTTTTGTGTGTTATCCATGATGAGTGCCACTACCAATATGGTTTGTCGGAAACTGAAAATAACAAGCACCACTTGACTCCTAGAACTGCAGCGCCATTCACTCCATTTAAACAGTGAGTGCCAATTGGTAAAATGAATGAACTACAGCCTATAATGTGACGACAGAGAAAACCACAATGAGACTATATCAAAGTATACAATAGTTCTAAGAATGATCTGCTAATATTTTAGTTTTATTTTGTTTTCCGAAGTTGCTTGATTAGTTAGGCCTGCTTTTACATGGCACAACTGTCTATGTAATTATTTGAATTAATATACTAGTATTTTCACTCTATTTGTTATACAAGTACACAACATACAATCAGTGCATTTGCGCCATGGTAGTGCTAGAGAACCTGATATCTCTTACTAGTGCGCGGATCAACTCAGTATGGTTCCATCTGTGAACACACTCCATCCCACATGCAGTTTGTCAGTGACATGTAGGTGGGTGTCAAAACTCCTCAGCACAAAATGATGGAAGATTCTCAAACAAACGTGACATATGCCACAGATGGCGAAGGCACCTCCTTTGCCCACCTCGTGCGTCTCGGTGCCAAACTGTCTGGATTTGAGTTTTTCAGAATTAAAGCTTTGTGATAATGAACAGGAAGCAGCGGAGGCCTCGGAGTTGAATTGGGGCTCTGTGATGACGTACGCACATCAGCAAGGCCAGCTGGGCGCTCCCATAACCTGAATTCAAATACCGTTTGAAAGCACTGATAAGGGCATTAAAACACTAGCAGCTTGGATTTGTGACGTCAGATTTTTCGCATATCTTAACTGAAAATGTAAAGTTTTATTGATACTGGAAGCAGAACAAGAAGTGGTTTGTTAAACTGTGGGAAACGTAAGATAACCCCTATGAACTACTTTTAGTTTTGTTTAAATGGTTCGAATTACATTGTCTTATTTTTTTGTATTATGGTCTATAATGGTCGACTATGATAAACATTTAAAACCAACACGTAAAAGTTGGGTCTTGCCAAAAGAACCCAGAATTTTATTTAAAAGACATGTATTTATTTAACATCTTACATTAATTTTACTCCTATTATAGACTATAAACCATTACATTAATTTTACATACAGAAATATAAGTTATATCTTAAATATACTGTGCTTTACACCTACTTGAATATAAAAAATATGGTGGTTGAGGTACATGCCTTTTATTATAGTCAATGAAGAGCTGGCCAACACCCTCTGCTGGCATTAAGGGTATATAGCAGGATGCATCAAAAAACTAATACATGCATTTAAAATGTTAGAACTAACTTAACTTAGAACTGCAGTGTTTTGCCTGAACATAATCCTTTTCAGAAACAGATAACCAAACCTAAAGGTCTGTAGTCATCACAGGCATCATCCCGTGGACCAGAAGTGTTGGACCCAGGTCTCGGCTCAGTAGGTTAACCTGGTGCAGGTAGGCAGAGTAGCGGTTTGAGTCTGGCGGTGGGCGGGGCAAACACAGGAAGCGGAGTGCAGGCTGGGGGGCACTGTGGCGGTGAATGAGTTTGTTGACAGTGCAGATAAAGTCATCAGTTAGCTCAACAAAATCTGATGTAAACTGCTACAAGCCCCGCTTCTCAGCTGGTTCCTCCTGTGGCTTTTCATTCATCTTTTTATCCCCATCATAGAGACCTCCATGATGCGGCTTTCCATGTCTCCTCCAGTGCAGTGCCACCTCCTCGGCCCATGTAACCATTTGAACTTTGGCGGAGATCCTAGGCTCTTTCAGCATGGCCTGGAGTCTAGTCTCCTCTGTGCTCTTACAGCCACTCTCCACACAGAGGAACAGGCGGAGTCGTGCCTGGCTCCAAGCCCTGGTTTCCTGAAGCACACAGCCCAACTGCAAAAGGAAGAGTGAACAGACATCCACATACCCAGTGCTGTCCACTCTCAGGAGATTTAGAGGCCACACATCAATAAATGGACCCATCTTAGTCCTTCTTCCTGGTTTTAAAATCTCATCTCTAGAAAACTCATTGAAGTACTGAGCCAAAGCAACATTTTTTCCCCATTTTTAAAGCATCTGAAATGATTGACACATATTCAACTTCATTAACTTCCTGAGCAACAGAGATTAGGTCATCTGTCACACTGATGATTGGAGACACAGTTTCCTGTTGATGAATTTGATCGAGAGCTGTGCAGTCACCGTGGAAACCCATAATGAGAGTGTTGGGTCTCATTCCACCTAAGGTAAAATTGTTATAATTAATAATTCATTTAGTATTAACCTGCACTTACACACTGAATCAAGAATAATGTTATGGGAGTTATAAAACTTTACCAAAGCCAGTGATGAAAAGATGATTCTGGACACCATGTCGTACAGAGTTTGCGAGTGTGAGGTTTACAAACGCACTGATGCCGAGATGGTTCACCAGAGACAGCCATGACTCATATTGGCTCTGTATTGGGTCAAATGGCAACCCATCTGTAGAGAAAGATACAAAACATAAGTGCAACAAAGAAAATACATAGGTTGACACATTTCATTTTATTGTATTTTTGCTTATATTTTCTGCATAGTTGGAATGCTCTTTAGCAAGGTGTTTTTCCAGCTATTCTAAATGCTAAACAGCTAATTACTATTAAATGGTGCAACATTTGAAACTAAATGATTAAGACAACATGTCTCAAACTGCCAGTCATGAAAACTTCTTACCAAGCAGCCCAATCGAGACATGCCCCAAAACATAAAGGCCACTCTTCTTTAGGTCATTTACAAAGGTCATGAGTTCAATACTTCGGCAGGGGTTGGCGATCATCAACAAAATCTGTGGCCTCCAAAACTTAACATGGTCTTTATATACATCTAACTTCAAGTATTTTTGGACCTGGAGAGACAGTTTAGTACCTAAGACACATTAGATGGAGCTGAATATAAGAATACTGTACCTGGTGAAAGATGAGAGCTTGACTGATGTACCCCCACTCACTGACGGGACCAAAGTGGTGAATGAGCATAAAAAATATCAACATGAAAGCTATGCTGGAAAATGTGTAAATAGCATTAATGAGAAACATCATGACCAAGGAACCAAGGATGCCCGAAGTGCAAGTGTGCCAGGTAAACCGGCGAAAAGAAGGCCTGAAAATAAAATAAGACATAATGTTAAAAACTGTCTTTGTTTATCTCTCTTTTGAGCATAAATGTGTATGTGTTTCATTACCTAAAATTGGGTGCAGAGGCCCATTCAAGAGCCAAACAAGCCAGATTCACTGCAGCATACACTAACAGGAAGAAGATGGTCACAACACCAGCAATAGTATTCAATTTATCAGCAAACAGCACCATCTAGTGGACATACAAAAATATAGACTGTACAGAGTCAAGAAAGTATTAGGAAAGGCAAAATCTAAATTATAAAATAAATAAATATTTGATAAATTCTGTAACAAAGCCAAGAATCCATATATAAAATTGTGTTAATAAATGCGCCATATAAATGCATAATGTTTGACTGACTTGAACAAGGAACCAGGATATCAGCACTGAGGTCCATGGGTTCCCACTGCGTGATGTCCTTTTTGCCAGAGTAAGAACTCCACCTTTTAAAAATATGAAAAAAATAAATAAATTAATGAAAATAATAATAATAAAGTAAAATGAATGAATGAAAAATAAAAATACATTTCTTTAAACTAACATTGGATTAATGAAAATAGCGCAATAATATTTCCCAGTTTTCGAATAAAATCAAGATTACGAGCCATTTTCTACACTTTGCTACTTAACATGGCTCAAATAATAACACCTGTCCATCCCATTTGAGACAGAGGCGGCTATCATCAGATTACCAGTTTTTAACAGCTGACTCATTTTAACACAGACCAACTGGAGGGTACTTTGGTATTTGTTAGGAAGATCAGTTATTCAGTAATTATTAAATTCCTTCACCAAATAATAGCCTGCAGTTTAAAATCATGGATGAGAATCTTACCAAAAAGGCTGTCCTCTGTGAGTGCATACAGGACCCTGGACGCTCCAATAAGGTTATTCACTGCAGCTGAAATAGCAGTGGAGTAAACACCAATTTTTACAAGAGGCGGCCATATATTTAAGTCACTGAGGAAGCTGTATTCTCTTTGCAGGAGGCGCCTATGTATAAAGCAATATCAAATTAAATGAAACATAAAAAGACAGTTCTTATGTTGGCAAGTTGTATTGTGAAAGAAAAATAAGTTTCTACTGAATCTGGTTTGGTGCCAAAAAGTGCTCAATCTCACACAAAGAAATACACAGATAAGGCTAAGTACACACATTAATCGTTGTGTGTTTCATTAAGATAAGAGAAAGTAAAACAAGGCAGGAAACTGAGTCACCTTTAAATAAACTCAAGTTAACTACATTCGCACACAGAATTATGGAGTTAAGAGTGGGTCTAACCGGTCACAGGAGCAGGCTGCCAGTAAACTAAGCAGATTGTACGTGGTAAATGTTATCAACACAGCTGCCAGTGTTCCTCTGGGGATGGAGTAACTGGGATTTTTCAGATCACCTACATAAAACACAACAAATTATTAAAAATGCATTACTTACATGATCATTTACCAACAAAAATGAATTTTACAACATTTTATTACAAATTGTTGGAATGTTTAGTTATTTAAGTAATAGAAGTAAATGAGTGAGTGCTTACAAAACTTTGAATTTAATCTAATTCTTTAAAGTGTGTGAATGTAATTTAAAAAAAAGTCATGCACAGATATCATGTTCAATTTTATGCATTCATAAAGTGCAGGCTTTAATATAAGCCCTTTGGGGGTGTTTTTGCCTCTTTCTGAACCTACTTTCTTATCTAGTGTGCCCTTTGTATTGTTTTATGTTGTACAAGTGCAAAATAAATAAAAATAAATAAGAAAATAATCAATAATACAAATAAAAAGCACTTACAGAAATATTATATATATTTTTTGTAGACATCAATAAGTAGTTTTTTTTTTCAAGCAGGTACTTTTTTTCCAACTCCATTGTAAGATTGCTTCACTAAACCTCTTCATATTACCACACAATTTTAAGATTTTCAGTGAATGGATGCCTTAAGAATATAAAAAAACATGTGTGTATCATGAGGCCAGTAGTGTAATCAACAGTGTATCTTGCTGTAAAAAAAGACCATGTTAATATTAATAATAACACTGATAAATATATTCTTGTTTGGTTAATTTGCCATACGTACGCATCAGGTTATTTTTTAAAGTGTGCATATGAAAGCCTGTGTAGTTAATGATGATCAGACCAGAGCCATTAATGCTATGATCAGGTAGAACAATCTCTCTGGGTCCAACAATGAAAAACTTATAAAAATAGAAGCCAAAACACTTATAATAATGATGAAAATGATGAAAGTAAGTTTGGATGTAAATATGAGCTCCCACCTGAAAAGTGTAAAGAAAATTACAGATATTAAACTACTACTTGGTAAAAGACCAAAAGAACACCAGTCAAGCATTGATACTTCGCAGTGACAACATCGTGAGGGTGGTCTACATCTTTCGCTATGGCCTAATGTTCAAACGTTACCATGGAGACACAGTGCATACAATAGCACACAAAAAAGTTAGGAAAACTTTTAAGAAGAAGAAATAGATTTAAACTGTAAATTTTCAGGAGCCTGTGATCAATACTTTTATGTGTGAGAGACTTGTGTGAGAGCACAACTCATCTCATCTATTGTAGTCCAAGTCAGTTCATTCTGGTCTGATTGTGTTAAGACAAAACTCAGATTCAAATCTGATTTGAGTAACAGAGCTTTAGATAGAGTAGTACCTCCAGTTAGCACCATATCACCAGGAAATGTTTATGTTATCCGCTGCAAAGTATCAATACAATGAAACAACAAAAAGATGAAACTAAAGTGAATGAATACAGTCTCACCAGACTGACAATAAAACACAGGAATAGCAAAGCACTGCCATAAAGTAGTGTCCACCAGTAACCAGAAGGCAGGACCTGAAATGGTCTCACCACATCGATAGTACCATCTGAACAAGAAAGGAGTTAACAGATGTAGGCAATTATAACTTATGCCATTTGAAACTCATCTTACCTTCTGGTATTCCAAAGGGGGAGAGGATAGCCTCCACTAATCCCAAAATGTGCAAAGCACTTCCACAAACACTGGCAAAGAAAAACATGATTCCAATGCTGCCACCAAACTCTGGCCCAAGTGCTCGACTTATCATATCTTAAGAAAAATTAAGGAGGATTTCATTACAGACGCTTTATAAAGTCCAATATTATGGAATAGAACGCTCTGTTTTTTACAGCTTGCAAACCAAAAATAAAAGTAATAGTACAAATGTGTTTTTTTTTTCTTTTTCAAACAGGAACAAAAGGATACAGTAGGTGCCACCTGCACTCAGAGCTCCATTGATGGAGATGGCACAGACAGACAGTACAGTCATCATGATTATGAAGTATGCCACCAAAAAGACAGCAATCGACTGGTACAATCCAGCCTGGCCCACAACAAAGAATGAAAGAAAAGAATGGCCTTGAAGTAAGGGTGGGCGATACCCGTGTCTGAGCCCAGAGCTGCATTGAACTGAGGAATAGTGAATTACAATATGATGATTTCACTTAAATAACAGTCACAGGAATGAAATCACATTGCCTGGGCCATATGGTGATAGAAATTCTATCACCATATGGCCCAGGCATACCTTGAAAACATTATCCATATATGCGTTCAGAGTTAAAGCCACAGTATGTAACTTTTAGACAAAAATAAATTTATGAATGAATTAAAAAATATATATACTAAAAAAGGTATCTTTTTTTGTTTCCATTTTGGATGTGTTTTTTGCTGAAAGCTTACAAAACAGATGCCCTGACCTGTGAATGGGCTTGCATCTCCACAAATTCTCATCTAGCCTGAAGGCCTAATTAAGTTCCATGGAAATTTAGTTCCTTTCAATATCGTCTTGCGCAGTATCTTAATTCAAATGGATAATTTCAAACAAGAAATTAACATTTTCAAACAACGTATGATTGTGTGTCTTTTTTTTATTTTTATTTTTTTACTTTGACTTGACTTACCTATTCGAAGGAAAACTATGACACTAAACACTAAACATAGACAGTAAAGTGTGCACCACCACCCCAAAAAGTGTCCCTAGCTTTGGGGAGGCTTTAGCTGTGTGAGGTGGTGGGTTCTGGTTCATGACTTCTTCCTTCTGGGACTCAATGCTTCAGCCCCGGTGTGTGCTCTGTGGTGAGTTGATAATGGAGAAGAGGGGTTTTTTCTGACATCCTCTTTGCGCTTTTCGTGCGCATCTGGTTCACGTTTCTCTTCAGGGAGGCTTCGGCCTCCACAGTCCTCTGAATCGGCACCGTGACCTTCTGACTCTTTTTTTTTTTTTTTTTTTTTTTGACCTTCTGACTCTTCGCCACACTGCCGTTTGCAGGTAAGACGTCACGTTGGGAGGATCCTCGGCTTCTGAACCACTTCGGACAGATCCACGTCATCAGAGCTCCTCCAAGTGGTGCTCCAATTCCCCCAAAGCGCACACGCCCTCCGCGCTCCTCTCCTCCCTTTCACTCTTCTGCACGGTTGGATCCTTGGCCGCCTCGGAGCGCCTGAAATTGCCCACAATGCATCGCGACTTAATTTTTGATTAACTTTATTTAAGCAGCAAAATGCATTTTAATAAATAATGCATTTTATACAATTACCCTGTCATCTGAAAATGTTTCAGCCTATGCATTTATTTCTGTAGGCTAAACAACTCAATAACAGATGATTCAAGAGCTTTTATTATTCACATTTTAACGTTTTAATGCATGTTGACACATAGAAATACTTCTGGTTACTTTATATTTGTAGAAGCATTGATATTTAATAAAACTCGAGTTTTATCGCGTTTGATTTGGTCCCGTGACACGGCGCTGTCGCTCCCTCCGGAGCCTGTTCCAGGTGCGCTCGCGGGAGCTGTGAAAAGAACACATGTCTGCTTCGGAGGAGCCGACTCTGGAACAGGGCAACAAAGTGATCTTTGGAGCCTAATTGGTTGCCCAAAATTAGCCGTATCTGCCGCGGACTTGACAAGGTAGGACGATGCTTTATGCAAAGGAGATAAAAGTTTTTTTTTTTTTTTTTTTTTTGTCCACCTAAAGAGCACGAGGATCACTCCTTACTGTTCCAGAGAAACAAGTTATGCTAGCGCCCTCTACTGGCGTTTTGTAGACAAATGTTTTGCCAATTAAAGCGTTTGAATTTCCTAGACATATACACTATAATGTAACAAAAAAAAAGACAGTTTAATACTCATTCAAAACAAATAGCCTGAATGTATTGCCTACATCAGAAAAAACACAAGCCATCACACAAAAGTATTTATTTTGTCATAAAAATAGAAAGAAAATAAAAAGTTAATTTCACAACAAATGCAGAAGTATAGTAGGAAAAGGCAGTTTTATAAATACGGTGTATCCACCCTCCACATAATCAAGGTCCTCTATCTTTTCTTCTTTACTCCTTTTTCAGTATTTTTCAGTAGTGTCCAATGGATAGTGCACAGTGCATCCTTAACGCAGTGACATACACATAAAGTAAATTGCGGCAGTATGAATTTCTCTGGTCTTGTCTCTCACGGATGGACTCGAGCTCGTGATTCAGTCTCGTGCATTGAGCTGTGGCTGCTGCGCCGTCACTGGGGAGGGCATCTGTCTGACAGGTTATCCATGAAGCGCTCCAGTTTACCAGAGAGCAGCCTGTTGTATGCCAGCAGCACTGTGCCCAGGCTGCGGGTGCTTCTAGGAACACACGACAGGACTGGACTCTCCACCGCCTCCTGGTGGTTCATGACAGAAATACACACGTCACGGGAAGGTCATATAAACTGACAAGGGTATGAAATATATTATTGAGTTTGGTGGAGCATGTACTATTTAAATGTACCAAGTAAAATTGCTGCTCTAATCTCACAACCTTAGAGAATTATGTATAACAGAATTAATCCTTTTTATTCTTTGTGTGAGAGCAAGTGTCTTAACTGTGAAACTGTGCTATCATCTTCTTGTCCTGAGGAAGGAAGCTTTGGGGTCACATAGGCTTACGGGAGAACATTTACGGGAAGCCAGGATACTTTCACTGCAGAGTAGTGACTGGAAATACTGAGACATAAAAGAAAACTGTTGATTAATTTTGTTTTTTTGTTTGTTTGTTTGTTCTCATTGCCAGTAGCAAGAAATTTCAATGTATTCCATTATATGCAAAAAGTAATTAAGGCTCATTTACTCACTTTATTATCAGAAGTGTGAATGGATGATGTGTTCGTAGTTTAAAATTTGAGTTGTCTTGAGTTCTTTAAGGTTTACTTTCTCTTAGCCAGTTGTGTATCTTTATGTAGTAACTGTTAACACCTTTTGACCCACAAAGCTGTTCGGCACCAGAATGCCTTGTGTTACCATAGAAACACCTTACACTCAGATCCAGGTGTAAGAGAATGAGCAGGTAGTTGTTGATGTTGTGTTGGAGTCTTCGCAGCACAGAAGCGGCACATGCTGACTGGCTGAGAGCACTCACAGCATTCACACCTTCAGTTAGGAGCCTCAGTGAAGCCACCAGGTCCTCCCTCTTCTCCTGGAGCTGGTGGAGCATTTATATTGATACATGTAAAAGAAACGTGGCTTTAGAAATATTGTAAATGTTGTTTTGAGTTTGATGCATGTTAAAACATACTGATTTATTTCCCCAGGTTGCAACGTGAAGTGCTGTGCAGGGCAGCTGAACTGCAGTGGGGAGAGTCACAAGCTCTTCACAGAGAAGCTAGAAGTATGTTTTAACATTTCAGCGATGTTAGTAAAATACACGATGTCACAAATATATTCAAAAAAGTGCTCATCGTGCATGTAAATGAGCAGGCTGCTTCACCTTAACATAATTTACACTGTTGCTATTAACTCTTTCCACAAAGAACTCTGGATTATTCTTTTATTTGTGTAGTAATTCCAGCATTTTCTTTCTACTTGTGATTTAACTCCCATATTCGGCAAAAGTGGGTTCTGTGAGCTCGTCATGTTGGAATGTTGTTACCTCATCAAAAACATGCCTGGAGTTGTGTTTTGTTTCATTCACATATGTTTGAGTATATCTTTATTATTAGTCTGACTACATAATTGACATGGTTGTCAAAAGGACAAAGACAAGTTGCAGATTCTCCAGAGTGATGTCATGAAGCAGTAGTTTTCAAGTTAACAGTTACCTTTTACTTGTTCTTCAGTAGCAATTGGCAATTCCAGGGTTGAAATTATCCAAATGAGTTTAAAAACGCAGTGGAGCCTTGTCTTTATTACCACATGACATCACGAGGTGGAACAGCGTGTTTTCAGCTTGAGAAAAGAACTCAGTCCAAACATGCAGGTTTTGTGTCTTAAACATGTGAATGAAACAAAACACAACTCTGGGTATGTTTGTGATAAGGAAACAACATTATAACATAGATCAGTACATTGCTTAATATGAGCTCCATTTACAGAGCACATGGGAACTAAAAATGGACAAGACAAGACAAGACGTGTTGTACACAGGCTTCTATCAGGCAATCTGATGTGGTATGTGCTCTGCATTGTGGGGTCACACTAGTTCGTACTCAAATCTTTTTAACATTATGCTTTAACAGTAGTAATTAAAGTACGTTGCAAAAAGACTCCTGCTACTCAAACTCATAAAATATACCTGTCTGGTGAAGTAAAGTGTTTCAAGTAGTATTTAGGAAACAGTCTTACCAATTCACTCTCCATCTGGGAGACAATATTTAGAGCCTCCCTTACTGGCTTATTGCAGACAAAGTCTATGTACAAGGTTTGAGCATCCCATGGCCAAGAGGTTGCCACACACAGCAGTAGTAAACCTGAATTAACAAAACTTGAATGAGCGCACCTTAACAACAAATGCAATTTAGAGCTATTTCAGGTCAGAGTACTTACTGCCTACAGCCATACCCTGCTCGGGCAGTCCTGAAAAGTCCACATTTGTTCCATGAAGCACCAGATGTCCAGTGGCTGTGTGTGTGTGTCCTTTTTGTCTTCCCACCTTCTCATTCAGTAGTGGGAAGTGAGAGTGTTATCTAGCCCAAAAGCAGGATCGCTTCCAACTTCCCTTTGCAGTGTAGCATAACCAAATGTGGGACTGTAAATGGTATTTTCTCTCCAGGGGTTTTGTATAATGTTCGGATAAAAAGGTTAATGATTTATTACTGTGTAACCTTCAGATTTACACAGATGACATCAAATCCAGTCTGTGCCTCTAGAGGATATTTACTTTTCGTCAGGGTTTATGCTTACTAATAGCTGCAACAGTCTGGGTTCACTTTGTGTGCAAAATTGGTGTGAGGAAAAGGAACACAGTCCATACACAGCAAAGAGGAGTAGTTTATTCAAATAAAGGCAGTCTCTGCAGTATTCTTAACACAAAGCCTTTAGATTGTATATGTTTTTTTTCACATAATTTATCACACAGTGTCATCTACACCAATACATGTACAGAAATGTCCCAAAAACGTGTTATAAAGGAAAACAGCTTTAAGTTAGTCACATCGTCAGTTCTTTCATAATGTAGCCTATAGAATACTGGGCTTACTTTGCATCTTTATGATAAAACTTTTTGTATGCATTTTACTGTGTGGCAATAGCGTCCTTACTTGTGGCTTAGTTGACCCATGGCCTTTCTTTAACGGGAGAGTGCTTGAATACGTAGCGGTCCCCATCGCTTATATGGGCGCATCTGGAAGGCGCGGTGAGTGATTCATTCAAATGTCAAGTGGTGGTTTAAGATGTATAATATCTGTCAGAGAAACGCAAACAGAAACAAGCGAATTGGCATTCATTCTTATTTAGGACACGTGTTTACCCAGTCACCCCATCCTGCGGACGCACGGTGTCCCATCCACCTCCTGCTTATGGCCAGCTGTTTGGCTGTGCCATTATCAAGACGCATGGCTCCTAATATTAGACCTGTAGGAGCGTACACACGAGGGTTAAAAAGAGCGACCCATCAGACGCATGTTTTGTCTTTCTTTTCATCTTCTCTTTTCTCTGCAGACAATTTCAAGTGGCGTTAATTAAGACGAATGCGCGCATCCTATGCGCACAAGATGCCCGACGCGCTTTGCTTTCCTCGCACAAGGAAAGAACTGCGGGCCATGGCACCGGTGCTGGCCGCATTGCATCACGGACACGACACCCGGTACCCCGCTGACTCCCACCCACCTCAAGTGGAGCCGACGAGCAGCCTGTAGCATCTTTACTGAGTTGGTTTGCCGCACAGTCTCATTCAGTCTTTCATTACGTGCGTGGCACTGGGGGCGCATAGCTAGTAATTACGCGCCCCGTTGACAACTTTGGAGCACTGCTGTATGGATTGTCTGGGAGCCACTGAGAATATCTCCCGCTGAAGTGAAGCGCGATTCCCCTGGATTAATCGGCTGGCCGATTGCAGCGCCCATCAAGTGTGCGTTACAACCTGTAGCTGAGCTGCGAGCTCTCTTTTCTGACACAATTCAAGGCGCAATGGAGGGACACAGCTGACGGTTCTGATCCCAATCGAGGAGGAGAGAACAAGAGGAGAAAATACAGCCCTGAGGGGAACCGTAAGTATGCTCCGTCCTGACAACACGCATCAATGTCTCGTGTGTCAAATCTGCGCGTGTTTATCTAACTTTGCGCACGTCCCGCTCAAGGGCAAAGCCTAATCGAAAGGCTGATTGAGTTTTTGTGTAATTGCAAATGTCGCGTTGCTAGTTTGGTCCTTTTAGTAGTTAATGTGTTTTTGAGGTTGATGGGTGTTAGTGAAGAGGCAAAAACGAGGCACCGGTGAATAGGGACCTCCACATTGCGCAGGACTAAAGGTCTTGTACAGTGCGTATCTTGGAGCGATGAAATAAGTGTTAAGATGCCTACTGCTCTGGCCATGACTCACACATCCACACTCTATTACTTTTTTCACTTAGGGAGAAATGTGTCAAATTGTCCTCTAAAATTGGATGACCATGGAAGACAAGATTTAATCTTTCTTGAACTCCAGCTATTTTCTGTTCCTCAAGTCACTGCTAGTATAGGCTACTGTAAACATCTAAACATCACCCAAGAAGCAAAGAGTCAGTGATGCATGTTTAAGTTTTTGAAACCACACTTCAATAACGGGCTGTGCCATAAACAAACTGTGAGAATAGTGCTTTGGATCTTTTCACTTTTTATCCACCATTCATCCATCAGGTCTGAGTTGACCCCGATGACCACATGACCAGGCTTCTCTGTCTCAATTTCTCTCGTGGTTGTGCTGTAGATGCCTGCAATCTTTTATCTAATTTTCCTCACATATTGTCAGACCCTCCTCTCCCTCTTCTGCCCTCTTTTGTCCTTGCATGATGGTCTTTTCCAGGCTGTTGTCTGCTCCTCATACCAAAACAGTTTCAGTCAATTTCTCTATTTTATGTTTACAAAGATTATGGGGGTTTGAATTCATTCTGTTCAAAATAATCTATTGTCCTTGATATCTATGTTGTCTCTTTAGGGCAGAATACTTTCCACCCATTTAAATCTTCAGTCCTTTAGTTCATCTTTATTGACAGTATTCCTTTGCTTCTTGGCTTTCCCTGATTTTTTTTCTCTGTATTTTCCTAATTAGTCTACACAGTTTAAATTTAGTTTGTGTGGCCTACCACACTATTCTGATTTATGTTATAATGTTGTTATCTCATCAAAAGCATACCCAGTGTTATGTTTTGTTTCATTCACACATGTTCAACACACAAACCCTGCATATTCAGACTGAAAACACTCTGTTCCAACTTGGGAGGTCATCTGATAATACAAGAAGTGCTCCACTGTATTTTTACACTCCATACACCTTCACTAGAATCATTTGGATGATTTCAGCCCTGGAATTGCCCATTTCTATGAAAATAAAGGTAAAAGGTAACTGTTCACCTGAAAACTACCACTTCATGATGTCACAAGGTGGAACAGAGCATTTTGAGTTTTGAAGATGTAGACAGACTAATAAACCAGAATCACTATGTCTGAATGAAACAAAATATAAAGTATGTTTTTGAGGAGCTAGCAGCATTCTAACATGGCTTAAAACTCACAGTAGTAAATGTTGGGTAATATAGGACCTTTAAATCTATGCAGTAAAAAAATGGCAACATTACCGATCCCTCAAGTGTCATATGGCCATAATTGAAAAATGTACCTGGTTTAACTTGATTCATGTGGTCCAGTTTGTTGTCTTGCCAACACGCAAGCAGCTGGCATCTTGTACGGGAACAGCAGCAGTGGGTCCATGCCTCTTGCCTTTTAACCTGCATAGATTAGTATTTCATGTAATGCCAGGGTTTGAAATTGTGAATCAATTCCCAGTGTTTAGTTTATATTCCGTGTTTGTGTTTTTGCACCTGTGTTGGGGCCATATTGGCAAACAGTAGCAGGTCTGGCTCCTGAAAAATGCTCTTCTCAATAGCTGGAAGTACGTTATCTCTCAGGTGTGAGTCTCACTTGGCACTGTTCACTAGATTTCAGAAGCAGTGAGGAGCTTGTCTGAAAAGCCTGCAGACATAAGCTCAGGATTTTCATACATGTGTCATCTTTGGGGCAAGAAAACCACAGGCCTTTTTTAACTTTCAAGCTAAAACAAACTACTCAAACTTAAGGTTTGAGTAGCTGAGGTTTTTGCTTTTTTGTTAGTTTTTTTTTGCCAGTTTGCTCTCCTAAAATGTAAGCTATAACCTGGAAACTCTATTACTGTCCTGTTTGCATTTCTTATCATTTCTTTTATCAACTTACCCATGGAGAAAAGTGTATTTCCCCCATATCAAGTACACCAGTTAAAGTTGAACCTGTATACAGCTCTTTTTAGTTTTGTGTTTTTTGATGGATTGCACTGAAGGTTTACTAATATTAAATTGTAAGCCTGATTTATTAAAAGTTTCAACCAAAGAAAAAAAATCTGAAATCTGAAATTTACTTCCAATTATTGGTAAGATCTATAACTTGTGCATTTTGTTTTTACACATAAAATGCCTTATTTATTTATGTTTATATATTTTATTATTCACCTGCAGTGTCTTTCCTTAAAGGCAAGACACTGCTTATGCAAAATAGATTTTTGTGAGATTTTAGCCATGTTATTTCCTCAAAAACATACCCAAAGTTATAGTTTGTTTCATTCACACATGTTGTGTGAATCTGTTTACATCTCCAAAACTCAAAATGCTCTGTTCCAACTTGTGATGTCTTGAAGAGGAAATTTTGTATTTAACAGCTGCTTTTTACCTTCACTTCACTAGAGATTGCAATTCCAGGACTAAAATTATGCATTCCTGTATTATCACATGACATCACAAGGTTGAACAAACTGTTTTCTATCTGAGAGGAGACCTCATCCTAAATATGCAGGGTTTGTCTCTTAGACTTGTGCGAATGAAACAAAACACAACTCCAAGAATATTTTGGATGAGGAAAGAACATTATAACATATATCATAAAATTGCGTAATATGGGCCCTAATATATATTTTTTTACTTTTCAAGATAAACTGACCTCCTAGCACAGTATAGTGAGGTATGTTTATCGCATAAACAGCCTAATGATCTATTATTCAGTAGATGCCCACAAAATGTATTCCTCTGCAGCCAATGCAATGATTATTGCTGTCATCTTTATACAGTATGGTGCTGGAGGCAGGTTTCAGATTGCACTCAATGTCCAGTGTTTGGTGCATGGACTATACCCACCTAATATAAAATCATACATTTGGTTTATATATTTCACTAGTGAAATATGTTGCATTGTTGTGGTCTATCGCTTTAAAGGGCCCATATTACACTATTTTCAGATCTATGTTATAATGTTATTACCTCATCAAAACCTAGACTTGTGTTGTGTATCATTCACAGATGTTTAAACAAAAACTCTGCATATTTAGACTGTTTTTTTCTCTCTGAAAACTAAAAGCACTGTTCTACCTTGTAATGTCATGTGGTAATGCAGGAAGTGCGTCACTGTGTTCCCATACACCTTTACTAGAGTCATTTGGATAATTTCAGCCCTGGAATTTCCAATATCTACTGAACTAAATGTAAACGGTAGCTCTTAATTATCGCTTCATGACATCACAAGGTGAAACAAAGCATTTTGAGTTTGGAGATGAAGACAGGCTAATAATAAAGGGTTACTCAAACGTGTGTGAATGAAATAAAACACAACTTTTGAGAGCTAGCAACATTATAATAAGGCTTAAATCTTAGAAGAATACATTTTGCATAACATAGCCTTAGAATAAAGTTAGTTGGACTCTGTTACTCCCCAGAATATAATATTATAAAGCACAGAGCTGGTTTAGAGTTCATACAGGGTGCGTGTTGGCAGAGAAGTTCAAATTTTGTCCCACAGCATATGAATAGAGAGAGTCTGGCCAAATGAGTTTTGCGTCCATCACTGTTTTGTCAGTTTTCTCTCAGTATCAAAAATAGACTGAATGCCCACAGTGAATGTGAGAGGGAGCCGACCTGCCCAGTGTGTCCAATGTCTAATGTATCTGGGATATTGAATTCTTGGCTGAAGGGGAAAACAGATTTATGTTAATGCATTAATCTTATATTACTTTTCTGTAGTTTACCTGGTGGTGCAAACATATCTCTATAATATGGTGGCTGATTGACTATAGCACTTTCCAGCCAAAAGCGCTCAGTTTGATTCCCTGGGCGGCATGGGGCCTTTCTGTGCAGATTTTGCATGTTTTTTCCCCATGTCTGGGCGGGTTTCCTTTGGGCACTCTGGGTTCATACACCGTTATATCCTCCAGCTGAGATAGTCCAGACTCCTGACCAAACCTCACTGGGTCCCACTGCTCCTGACAAGTTGCTTGAGTGGCCGTGACGATGGGGCAAATGTAGAGGGTCATTTCCCCTCTGTGTGCCTTGCTTTAGGTCACACCTCCTAAACTGGTTGTCTAGTCATGGCCAGCAGGAACAGTTCTCTCATTGCAAGCCTCAATGTGCTATTGTTTCATTGTTTGATTTCCCCCCCCCTATATATCCTTGCACTGGTTTGGCAGAAATAATCCACTCAAAATTAAGAAAATGAACTGACAAAGCTCTCTGAAAGTATATTGAAACAGCCAGATTAATTTTCTATAGAGCGTACTGGTACAGTCTAAAAAATCCACATTTGGATTGGCTCTGGTACCATAGAGAGGGCTTGGGCACAGATTGGGTTAATGGTAGCCAGTGTTCTCATTGCTCCAGGCACGGATCTGAGTCTAACAAATGATTTCTTAAATAAAATGTAAATACTTTCACCAATTATTTCACATCTCTATGCTTCATTTTAACATTTCTTTATATAATGCTTTGCGTTTGGTTAATGATAGATGCGTTTTGCACTAAAGTTTTTTGATCATGACACGACGGCGGTGCATCATTAAACAGGAAACAGATGCTGCTAATATAGGCTGTCTTTGTTTTGAAAAGCATGTTGGAAACATGGATCTTTTCTAAAATCTGGATAGTTTATTACAATCTTAAACCTGAGAGTTAGACTAGTTGCCAGTCCATTGGTCCTGCAGCAAAAAAATCCTCTACAGTCCAGAAGCATTTTCCCCATAGAGTGCAATATTAACTACTCGTATTTGGCTCATAGAGATCTACATTTTTCAAAAAGGCTGGATTTTTGTCTATTGTCATTGTTATTGTCATCATATTTTATTACTCAGTTCAAAACCCTTTAGGTGTCTTAAAAACAAATGTTTAATCTTTAGATTTGTTTCGCTCTGATCCGAGCTTTACAGCTGTTTTCTAATTAGCCAAACTCAATGCATTAGACTGTAGGTGAAAATGTGGTTTAGAGGCACAGAGAAGTGAAGACTTGTGTGCTCTAGCTTCTTTAGCCATGTTACACAGGGCCACAAAGATGACATTATGCAGCTCCTTTTAGCAAATACCTGAAATTGACCTTATGGTTAAAAAGAAAATTCAGGTATGTTTTCAATTTTATATAGTTAGGCTGAGTTATGTTTGATGCAAAGATTAAAGGTGCACTATGCAGGTGCACAACTAACTTTTTTGGTGGCTTACCTGCCTTGCATTTATTAAATCACCAAATCATGATTTTGCTCTTTGAATGTAAGGAAGAAACAACTATAGAGAGAAATGTGAATTCTACTTGCCTCTCCTCAGATATGACCTTAGACTTGACCTAATGACATCATCTGCTTGTCTCCTTGGAGATGACTATGTTTTAAACACATACTGTGAAACATTTCTGACTATACTTTAACATTCATAGGGACAAAAAGTTGCCAGACCCACTACCAGAAAAGTTATTTTAAGATTATTACCATCAGCTGAAAATAGAAATAGCACTGAAATTGTTTCTGCCTCAGATATTATGGTGTCAGTATAAAATAACTTTAAATCACAAGCCACACATGCTTTGCTCAATCCTCTCCCTGCCGAATTAGTCATCACTCTTCAGTCCAGAGATGACTCAAATCAGGAGCAGAGGACAGCTAAGAGCTATCATTTTATCACAGAAAGAAAAAAAATCCAATCATGTCTGAACTCATACAGCCACAAACACACAAAAACACACAACTCAAATCTACAACATCATCAAGCTCTGAGTGGGAGGGGGGTGGAGGGAGCACTTCTTGCAGTCAGACCTAACCGGTACAACGGCACCGCATCAAAAGCACCGCACCATCCAGCCAGCTGCTTCTCTCCTCTGCTCCTCAGCACACGAGACACACGCAGAGGGGGACGGTCTTTACAGGGGAGCTCTGCATCATGCACCGGCGCTAGTGTTGAGAGGAAGAAAAAAGAAAAAAAAAACATGTCCGAAACGCTACGTCACCCCGCAGTCTTCACGTGGCCCGGTCAGCTTTGAGGATATATAGTTGCAATGAAGGGCAAAAGCGAGGAGAGCAAGCAGCTTCAGTATCAGCAAACTTTGGTGAGTTCAAGAAGTCTGAGATTTGTATACAAATTATAATGTTGTGCTTGATGCTGCAATCTCCTTGACAAAATCCATATCTTTATTTCAGTTGATCTACAGGTGTTGCATCACTCCTATCAGTTTCTTTTTATTTGTAGATTTTGCACCAGCCTCACAAATGCATTGCTTGTGCTCTAGAGGACTGTATATGCAAGCCCAAAGCTGTCAGTACATGTGTTGTCTAATGAGCTGTTAATGTGCTTGCAAAATGTCATTACAGCCCTATTCAGATTATATTTTACTCACGTCCTGCCACTGCTGTTTCATTCCTCAGACTTCCCCTCATCCTTTACCTCCTTCTTTTGGAAAAATGAACTGCTCCATGCACCAGTTTTAATGTGCTAATATACTCCATATGATCTCCTGCCTACCAGTGCATTAAAATCTTTGAGGCCAGGAAAAACTAATAAAAAGAAACATCCAGCTGAGAATGTTTGTAAATTAAGTTTGTGGAATAGCAATTGCTTGAATTCTATTAAATAATGAATAATGTATAATTACCTTTCACAAAGCAATGTCTGAGTAGTACATTGGTGTTTTAGCAACATAACTTTGTGGCCATCCTCTTTGTCAATGCCCAATCTTGTCTGATATCTCTCTAAGTAAGGCTGGGCCTGATTACTACTTGAATGGGAGTCCGCATGGAATCATGGAATAGAAGGTGCCACCATGGGGCAGCAGTGGCTCTATTGGAAACTTCACCCACTTTGCCTAAAATGACTGTGGTGTAAAGTGAGTGGTTGGTGATGGTCAGAGGGGCTGATGATCAGGGGCAGACTGTCAGCCTCACTCTACCCCAGGACAGCTGTGGCTGCAATAGTAGCGACTGTAAATCAACTTGTGTATTGCTATTAAGTTTTCCTTGTTTTCATGGTAGGGGTTGGAGGCCATCAGGCAGTGCCAATATGCCAATTCCTGTGGAATTGGGTAGCTTTTTAAGAGCTGCCGCGGGTGAAAAATAATGTCCACGGGTTTGGCCAGAGCCAATTTCCATGTAAAACATATTGATTTTAGAATAATCTGAATGATAATTCAGAATTTGAGTGATAAACCTTCATGTCCAAAACTGTCCACGCACTGTGGAAGTTCTATTTGTGTGGGAAAGAGGAGGAAGTGGGGCTGTGTCACTGGAGGAGCACTACTTTCACAAATACAGGGGAAGATACAGCCGCACCACACTGTCTGCAGCTTTTGGGTGGTATTTCAGACACTCTTGTGCTTGCTGGGTAACTGAGATTCCTAGCATCAGGTTTTGGGACCATAGGATCTCATCTCTGCTGTTTGCAGATGATGTTGTCCCACTGACCTCATTGAACCAGGACCTTCAGCATGCACTGGGGCTGTTCATGTATCTCAGGGTCTTCATGCTTTAGCTGGATGCTACCTTAGAGACAGGGTGAGGAGTCAGTCACACGAGGAATATAGAGTAGAGCCGCTGCTCCTCTATGTGGAGAGGATAAGCTGAGGTGTCCTCATACTGGTGGAGGTAGGAAGACAGCTTCAAACCCTGTTTAAATCAGCTGACCAGACACAGCAACATCACATCACCAGTAAGATCTGGTCTGACAAATCAGACCAGGCCACTATCACAAGCATTCTGTTGAGTGCTGTAAGATACCCATATTGCCCATACCTGTCTCATGAATGTGGCTGGTTGCAACAGGGAGGGCAAGTTTATGACCTTCAAATACTTAGTGTTATTTCTTTGAGGTCATTTGCAGTAGCAAACTTCCCGAACCTCGAGTCCACGATTCAAAGACATAAACTTTTACTTTACCAAAGATGACTTCGAGTTGCAAAATATGCCTTGATGCATTTGTTTTTTAGTCTGTTCAGTCCCTCAAGACCTGTGTCATTATTTAAAAACAACCCAGAGGCAGACAAGCAATAGACCAGCAAATAAAGTGTAAACACCAGAGAAAACAGATATTTTATTTTGAATCTTAGTTTCACACAGTATGTTTTGTACCACCAGTTCTTTTAGCACTTGCCTCTTGGTCAGTCTCATTTCTGTACTGTAAATGTCAAGTATGAAGTTGCATGCGTATCCCCCCCTCTGATCATTGAGCGCACGTGTTTGTAAGATGGACATGCAATCTTCACTTGGTCTGTGCATGTGTCGGGCCCTGGAGACGGCGAGTGGTTCTCTTTGCGCTTGTTTGCTAGGCGATCAATGCCACGCTGCGCCTCTAAGTGTAAAGATCAATAGTGATGTAAAATGGCAGCCGGTGTCCCTTTTGGTTCGGAACGTGCTGTTGTCTCCCCTCCCACGGCTCTGGGGCCTTTAGATCAATGGCGTTATCATTAACTGGCTTGATCCAACTCTATTACCCCTCCCAAAAATAGATGGCCTGCCTGTGTCTTTTTGCACATGCTAGCGATATTGAAGAGCCCTCGGAGAAAAGTGACACCCTATTCATCATATAGAATAGATTGTCTACAAAGTCAACACTGCTCAATAAAAATTCAACATACTCATACATACTTGTGTGTATGTGTATGTATGTGTGTATACATATGTGTATATATGTATGTGTGTGTGTGTATATATATATATATATATATATATATATAACATTATATTTCAATGTTGGTTAAAGTTGCTTGTTTTATATTCTCGAATTTTCACATTGGCAGCGATGAAAAATGACAGCAGAAGATGACACAGACGAGATAGATGCAAAAAATAAAAAGAGATTTGTCTGATAAGTTTTCCAGAAGGAATCCAGCTCTGCATAGACAATTCATCTCCTCCAAAGCCATTGTACTGAAATGCCACTTCTCAAAATGTCATTGGTTAGACTGGAGCGTTTACCAAGACCTATGATAGGAAGGTTAAATGTATTGTAGTCTTCAAGCCTTGGATTTTTATTTTGCATATTATTATATTATATATAATATACTACATATTTAAGATGCCACTGTTCTGTTCACCATTTCTAATTGCCCAATTCTATTGGACAATGGTTCGTTTATTTCTTAATCTTGTGGAAATATGATGGGCTAGTTTTGTCAGAAATTATCATATAGTACATTATCTTGCATTATAATGGGTATATAGACGGTTACCAAAGTAAGCACTAAAAGCTCAAAATCACCTAAAAACCTGTGCAACACGATTAATGTACACACGGAAGGTTTCAGACACTTACAAGTCATGTTTCAGCTGTTAAACATTATGTTTGACCTGTATGCTAATCACAGATGCTAATCATACATTAGCATTTTATGCATAACTCAATGCAACAAAACCAAATTTGCAATGTAATTTGTTGTTATATAAATGTCAGCACTACAGCGGACAATGAAGATTTGGGCAGATATTTGAGCAGCTTATGATATTTCCTTATTACGTTTATATTTGTTTACACTCGCAGCAGAACCAATATGGCCGCTGGTGGCATGACATGAACCAATATGAGAGTTAAAGCACTGGCACTGGCCCAGGTTCAGTTGTGATTGTATTATCTCTTTTAAACCAATAGTGCAGGCTCCATGGCTTCCATTAAACGAGAACTGTGCCAATAGTGTTCCAAAGAAGGTACTGTCAGGAAAGACATCTAGTTTAAAAGTCGGCTTTTTGCTGTGATAGTCCCTGGAGAAAAAAAATGAAGCAAAAACAATAACTTGCAATGATCTAGTCTAATCCACCAACATTAAGATGGAGCAAACTTATTTCCACCAACTAAGACAGTAATGAGCAAGTCCTGGGTGACAAATTTGTTTAATTAACTTCCCCAAAAGGAGACATGTCCTTTGTTATGTCTTTCAGGGTTTCTGAAGTATTGCCACTTTGCAGTATGATATCACATTTTACTTGATAGAAGCAATGGACATTGAAACATAGTTTTGAAAGCTTACTATTACTACTATTAATTTTAAGCATTTTAAATGTACTTGAGATCCTTTTGACATTGAGATTCTTTGGGAGGGGGTTTGGGGGTCTTGGTGGACATAAGAAAGCAGATGTAAGGTTTCAAGCATTAGCTGATGTCAGGTGCAATGGATGCTGGGACAGCGGCTCTCTCTGTGTCTCTGTGTTTCCTGTTGAATGGAGCGACCATAAGGGAGAAGAGACAGAGAGAAAGCAGAGACAGACAGATTGTGGGAACTTGTGTCAAAGCTCTTAAAGCTTTCTCCTCAGCAATAGAGAAGGTCGGACAGGGTCATAAGGTTCAGTATGGCTCTGTGAGTGTCAGCTCCACAAATATGTTTTTAGGCTTTGTGGGTTGTTATATCATGTTTAAAGAAAGGATATAACCATTATTTACATATTGTACTGTTGTCATTTTAGGCAAGGCAAGGCAAGTTTATTTGTATAGCACAATTCGTACACAAAGTAATTCAAAGTGCTTTACAGAATAAGAAATACATTAAAATCATAATAAAAACAAATCAAAACATAAATAATCATGAAGATTAAAATTAAAAAAGAGAGACATAAATTGGAGAGAAGAGTGCGGAATGAAAACCTTTCAGTTATATGCACAGTTAAACAGAAATGTTTTGAGTCTGGATTTAAACAGCGTCACAGAAGAGGCCTGTCTCACATGTTCAGGAAGACTGTTCCAGGTTTTAGCTGCATGAACCTGAAACGCTGACTCCCCTTGTTTAGTCCTGACTCTGGGCACCAGCAGGAGGCCAGTCCCTGAGGTCCTCAGAGTGCAAGATGGTTCATATGACACTAACATGTCACAGATGTACTTTGGTGCTCGGCCATGGAGAGACTTGTACACAAGCAGAGCTGCTTTAAAGTCTATTCTCTGAGCCACAGGAAGCCAGTGCAGAGACATGAGCACAGGACTTATGTGCTCGTACTTCCTAGTTCGAGTAAGGACCCGAGCTGCAGCGTTCTGGATGTTCTGCAGCGTCTCACAGCTCGTTTGGAGAGACCAGTGAGCAGACCATTACAGTAGTCTAATCTACTGGAGACAAACGCATGGATAAGTTTCTCCAAGTCTGCTTTAGACAGTAAACCTTTGATTTTTGCTATGTTTTTTAGATGGTAAAAGGCTGCAGATGTTATTGATTTGATGTGGCTGTTAAAGTTCAAATCTGAGTCCATTATTACCCCTAGATTTCTTGCCTGATTTGAAGGTTTTAGAGAGAGAGACTGGAGGTGACTGCTGACACTGTCCCTTTGTTTTTTGTGGACCAAACACTATGACTTCAGTCTTGTCAGAGTTTAGCTGGAGAAAGTTGTTTTGCATCTACACACTGATCTGTTGGATGCAGTGACCAAGTGAGTCCACTGGTCCATAGTCTCCTGCTGCCAGAGAGACATAGATCTGAGTGTCGTCTGCATAATTGTGGTAGGACACATTATTGCTGCTTATTAACTGGCCTAATGGCAGCATGTAGAGATTGAACAACAGGGGGCCCAGGATTGACCCCTGAGGCACCCCACAGTTCAGGGCCATGTGATCTGAGACACAGTTTCCAATTTCAACAAAATACTTCCTGTCTTCTAGATAGGACTTGAACCAGTTTAGTACAGTACCAGAGATGCCCACCCAGTCCTCTAGTCTCTGTAAGAGGATCCCATGATCGACAGTGTCAAAAGCAGCACTCAGATCTAACAGGATCAAGACTGAGACTTTGCCTGCATCAGTGTTCAGGCGGATGTCATTTGTCACCTTGATAAGAGCAGTCTCAGTGCTGTGGTGGGCTCTAAAACCTGACTGGAAAACATCAAAGGAGTTGTTCATTTGGAGAAAGTTCGTAAGCTGTTGGTAAACAGCTTTTTCAAGGACTTTGCCAAAAAACGGCAGATTTGAGATGGGTCGGAAATTGTTCAGTACTGTGGCATCAAGACTGCTCTTCTTTTAGGAGAGGCTTAATGACCGCAGTTTTCAACGCATTTGGGAATGTTCCAGATTGAAGTGACATGTTAACTATGTGAGTGAGTGGTGAAAGTAAACTGTTGAGGACAGACTTTAGAAATCTAGTGGGTAACATGTCCAGGCAGCAAGTAGATGAACTCAGACTGGTAACGATCTCTAAAACAGTTTTGTCAGTTACAGGTGCAAAGTGATTCAGCTCTAAGTGTCTCTGTGTCTGCATGCTTGTTATTTGTGTTGTGGAATTGATGGCATTTTTGATGCCCTGAACTTTGTCATTAAAGAAAACTGCAAACTCATTACATTTAGAGGTGGAAATTAGTTCTAGTGGCAGTGGAGCTGGAGGGTTCGTTAATCTGTTCACTGTTGCAAACAGGACACGAGAGTTGTTACTGCAATTACCAATAATGTCTGAAAAATACTTCTCTCTTGTTTTACTCAAAGTGTAGTTGTACATATGCATTGTAATTTTAAAATGAATAATATTCAAAACTATGTATAGACATGTATGAACCTTTGAAGAATTTTGTTCCAGCAGAACATTGAAAAATTGAGTGACCTTGACAACCATGGTCCTTTGCTCAGTTCCAGTGTAGTCAATATGAAAATAAATAGTGCACAAAAAGTCTGGAACCATAGACCATAGAGAATATCACATCAGACTACCGTATTATTGCAGGAGTGTGTCTTGGCTTTCCAGAAAGAGAGTAAAAAAATGCATTTCTACAATACTGTCAGTCTTCACAATTTACTCAAACTTTGCACATTAAGACTGATGTTGAATAATGAGATTTTTATATTATTTTCTCTTGATTAATGAGGACAGGGTGCAAATTAGCTCCAGTTATTAGTAGTGTAATTGTAGCATTGTATAAGTAAGAGTTTGAGAATCATTTATACAATAGAAAAGCTGATGTCAGTGTTTCCTTTCATGTTCAATGCCACAGAAGGACTTTTATGCCCTCAGTGTTTGGTATGGGGCCAGTGTTATTCCCTATGGAATATCCCCTACACACACAATTTCAAAGCATCAAAACAGAACTATTAACCACTGCACTCTGGGTCATTTATGGAACATTTCCTCTCTGTGAAGTTGTCACCAAAAGCTGCAAAATGGCTGCTTTTGCAATGTCTGTAGATCATTTTATGCTATATACTTTTTGTGACTTTGGTTTATGGCTCTGCAGTATGGTGATAAAGAAGCAAATGAAATGTCATATCAAGATTCATTTCAGTTTAATGCTCAAACGCAGCTCTATGCTCAAACTTAGACACTCTTTAGTTAGCTTCTGTTATGGTCTAAAATGATAGATGGAGGATACTAACTGTTTAAAGATGCTGAACCTGATTTTTACTGTCTTAAAAACATGACTTCAGTCATTTGCAGGAGTCACAAGTGATTCCTTAATTATCTTATGCATCCTGAGCCTTCTAATCATTCAATGCAATGACATAAGTAATTTATAACTTTTTTGCCATTACATTAAAACTAACAACAACCTTTATTGTTTAATGTTTTTGCATATTTTCATATTGTGTTTATTTGATTGGAAAACACTTTGGCCACCTTGTGTGTTGTAAAGGGCTCTGTGAATAAAGATTGATTGATTGATAGCATGCTAATGTGCACGCTTTATAAAATGCTACAGACATGTTTTGACCTCAAAAGCTGTGTATACAATATATCTGTACTGGGGCAAGACAAACCCATGGGAAAAACATGAGGTACAAGGCCTTTAAATTATGATACAATTGAAATCTTCTTGTTATTTTTGCTATTTATTTAAAATGTATTATTACCATTACCACTTTTACTCTTTGTTATTATAATATATTGTGACATGTGAGCTACTGTGTCCAAATAATTCCCCTTGCGGATCAATAACGTTTGTCTAAGTCTAAATTTAAATTCTGATCCAAGCTCTAAATAATTGTGATATGATTTTGTGTGCATCAGCCCCTTTTCTGGTTGGTTGCTCTGGTTAAAATGGCCATTCTTCTTCTCACCTTTTCAGTTTGGTCTTTGCTGCACTCAGAGGCTAAACGGCGCAGAGCCTGAGCAGATGTTCCTCTCCACATGCCCCTGTCATATTCAGCAACAGGAGGGGCACCATTTGGCTGTGGCAAGGATCAAAGTCATGACCAACCTGGAAGACCCCAGCCAACCTTTTACCCATAATCCCACCCTCAACATGCGCAGACCACTGCAGCACAAGCCCATCATATGAAGAACATGGGAGCTGTCAGTGAGACCCTGCAGTTCCCCCCCCTACCCCCCCATTTTATTCTATATGTCTGTGGACTATTAATATTTAAAGCCATACTGTAGCGACATTTCTATGTAAAAATATGCACACTGCGATGCAGGATAAGGCAGGACTGTCACTCTGTAGCAGTAGGGCTCAAGTATGGCCCACCTTGAGCCAATTACAATGCAGATATTGGTCATGGCATTTTAACAGATGCGTAAAACACACCTTATTAGTGAATGCATAGAGCAAAATGCACAAACACTGTAACAGTATTGCTGCATGTAACATTAGTTGTATGTGCAGTCTTTTATTCACTAATGGACACAGACTGGTTCCTAATGAGAGTGACCAAACAGTCGACCTGCCAATGCACGATCTGCTTGTTCTTTTCTCTTTTGTTTTCTGGTGTAAAGACTCACAGGCCAGTTGGGATGGTAAATAAGAGCGTGCTGTTTGCAGTTCACTTCCAACGCTTCACAAGGATTTCTGAGGCTTTACAGACTCACAAATGCAGCTATTGCAGTTAGAGATTAATAGATTCTACTTTCAAATGGTAAACATGGAGGGTATTAGCATAATGGTGTTTTATGTCATGTGCAGATGTTCAATAAATGAATGAGCATTCTCAGTTAACTTAAGTACGTTGTAGTGGCAGTTTTTTAAAGAAGTTCTCTAATTTTAGTTTTTTCCTTTACCACGACAGATTACATGATTGGAGTGTAGTAGAAAGTACAATACATGAGGTATAGCTAGTAATGGACGTAAGTTGTTGTGCGAGGTGCCTGTTAACCAAATAGTGTTGGACTGTATATTTGGTGGACAAAATGCATATTATTGTTTAAAGGTCCTATATTATGGTAAATTGACTTTATAATTTTGTTACTTTATTAACAGCATACTTGGAGTTGTGTTTTGTTTGATTCACACTTGACTGACTAACCCTTTATTATTAGTTTGTCTGCATCAGTTACCTTTTACTTTTTGTTCAATAGATTAATAGATTTAATAGAGGAATTATCCAAATGATTCCAGAGAAGGTGTATGGAGTTTAAAAACACAGTGAAGCACAGTGTTTGAAGAACTCAACCTAAATTTGCAGGGTTTGTGTGTTAAACATGTGTGAATGAAACAAAAATACCTACAGTTGTTACTATGTTTTTGATGAGGAAACATTATAATAGATTAGAAAATAGCATAATATACTATTCATGCTGTATTCAATGTGTTTCTGAGAGGAAAATTACATTAAAACATATAGAGCTGTTTTTTATGAATACTTTATTATTGTTTTTCAAATATTAATATAAAATATCAGACCTTGAAATCTGAGTATTGCTTTCACCTCTACACTGCTGAACTGAATTTCTTGTTAGTCCCCAGAAAGATTAGTTCTCCTATAGATTTCTGAATGTGAAAATGTTGCACTTTTCCACATATTGGTTCTTATTGGGGCGTTCTGTTCCTCTGAGTCAGCTTTCTGCCCCGTTCTGTCCCACACGGGGCTGTTTCTGAGGCATGTCACTCCCCATAGCACTACTTTCCACACCCCCTCCATACACACACTCTCTCACACACACACGTTCACAATGGCCCACTGCTGCAGAGACAGAAATCACATCACCTGGTTCTAAAAATAGCCCATGCCGTGTGTATAGTGTAATCTCATATGGAGGGGGAGGAAGGGGTGAAGTATAGAAACTGTTATATGTCCCGGTACACAACACACGGACGCTATAAAAGGCTCATTTGCGGATAATGGCTTAAGTTTACAGTTCTAAGAGAGAGAGAAAATGTCCACTAGGATGACTGAAATGTTAAAACAGCAGAGTCAAATCAACCTCAAGTGGAAAAATTGCCTAAGGTTTGTTTGTCTTTTATAAGAAAATTGTGCCTAGTTCGTGGCCTGGGTACTCCTTTTTAAACAGCCCATACTATGCCATTTTCTGATTTATGCTATAATCTTGTTTCATCAAAAACATACCTGGAGTTGTGTTTTGTGTCATTTAGTGTCATTAACTTTAACATAACACACAAATCCTGCATATTTAGGTAATTTTTCCACTTCAGGTTGATTTGACTCTGCTGTTTTAACACTTCAGTCATCCTAGTGGACATTTTTTTCTCACTTAGAACTGTAAACTTAAGCCATTATCCCCAAATGAGCCTTTTATAGCCTCCTTGTGTTGTGTATGTTGTAACATATAACAGCTTGTCTCAAACAGAAAACACTCTCCTCCACTGTGTGATGTCATGTGGTAATTCAAGAAAAGCTCCACTGTGCTTTCAAACTCCATACAGCTTCACTAGAATCATTTGGATGATTAGAGGTTTGGAATTACCAGTCTCTATTGAACAAAAGGTAAAAGATAGTTGTTAACTTGAAAACTAACTCTTCAAGGTGAAACAGAGCATGTGTAAATGAAACAAAACAACTCCAGGTATGTTTTTGATGAGGTAACAGCATTGTAATATGACTTAAAGCTCACAAGAGTCAATTTTATGTAATACAGGACCTTTAAGTAATAGTTGTTGAAATTTGAGTCTTCAAATATAAGTCACAGGAGAAACATAGTGATGGTAATAGTAGTGCTAAAAATAAGTAGTAAGTAGTGTACCATCTACTTTACAGTATATGAATGTTAAATAGATACAGGCTAAATCCTCTGGTGGCGGGCGTAATGTGTTTTTGATTAGATCATATGCCTCAGCAGACTACAAGTGCTCAGCATGCACAGCTTTGATTCATGAAGCTTTCACATTTCCTAAATGAAAATGTCATGTTTTGACTTTCTGAGGACTGCAAACATGCTTTATAATGATAAAGTGAGATATTGTCATTACCCATCCACATGTATTATCTTCAGATTGCAAATTAGTTCTTAAGAAACATTAGGTGTCATGGCAGGTGATGTGTGAGGCCATAAAGGATTGAATATCAGACTAAATCAAAAGCTTCTAGGAGAACATTGTAATCTTTCAAGCCGGGTGCCTTTGCTCTGTTAATTGTTGATTACATTACACATGCTTGAATGACAACATTCTTAAAATAAGAATCTATAAATGTATTCATAAACATTTGAAACTGCCACAGCATAGACTCTGTGTGAGATGCTTGTCTCAAACCTGTTGCTAATGTAATCTGTCTTGCTGAACACAACTCGACAGCAAACACATCACCCTACTTCTCGTCTCTGGTCCCTTTTCTGACAAGATGCCACTCTCACAGCCAGATCCTTCAGACTCCTGACACTGGGGCCCTCCCCCAAGCCCTCCCCCAGCCCTGCACCGCTCTGCAAATACAACGCTCAGGCACGCTTATTACAACTATTGAATGTTGTTTCTTTCGGGCTATATTTGAGTTTTCTTTGTCATAGTATATTCGATCACAACTAACACTCTTAAAATCCTCAAACCAGAGTACAAAATAGGGTAGGACTTAACCAGGGCTAACCCAGGAGCCCTGCATGTTAACAAAACACATTCAGGATCAAACCAGGATTAAAATACAAGGACTCTTAAATTTCCTATCTCAATGCAGTATTGACTCTTGAGTGTTTTAGGCCATGTTAGAATGTTGTTACCTCCTCAAAAACATACCTGGAGTTGTGTTTTGTTTCATTCACAGATTTTTAATCTTGCAATATTATTCTGTCTACATCTCCAAATCTCAAAATGCTCTGTTCCACCTTGGGATGTTATGAAGCGGTAGTTCTCAAGTTAACACCTTACCTTTTGTTCAGTTCATCCAAATGATACTAATGAAGGTTTATGAAGATTAAAACCACAGTGTATTGCTACATGACATCACAAGGTGCAACTTCGGCTAAATCTGCAGGGTTTGTGTATTAAACATGTGTAAATGAAACAAAACACAACTCTGGGTATGGTATTGATGAGGAAGCAACATTAAAACATCGATGCTACGTTTGGCTATCTTTGTGTAGATCATTTGAAAGTCACTATACCCAGATTCAGGGTTGCTGGGTTCATTTCTGACAAACACTGACTCATACATATAAGTCTTAATGGGAATGTAAACAGAGCGATAAGTCAAATATATCACTTCCTCTCCTAATTTAATTTTGTCCCTTGCATAGATTAGTGCTATAGTGCTTCACCAGCCCCGTTAAGACCCTCCTCTCTCATCTCATCAATACCTGCTGAGAAGGTGCTCAAGCAATCACCACCGAATATACTGTACTCCGAGGCTTAAGTGTCCGGCTCATCCATCTTGTATTCCCACAGAGGACAGCTTAATCTATCCATACAAAACGCCCTCATAAATATGCATTACAATAGACAGTTAAGTTTGAGGATGTTAAGTCTTAATTATTAGAGTTTCACAGGTATATTTGTCCTTGAATGGTCTTTCGGATGTGTGAATAAGAAGTGCAGGGAGGGAATTGGAGAAAAGCAGTGATTATGAGGGTTTTATCTCATTCGGGTCTTGGTCTGAGTTAGTAAAGTCTGTTAAGTTGTATGAGTGGTTCTACTGGTGAGTTTAGGACCCATAATATGCTATTTTTCTCATCAAAAACATACCTGGAGTTGTGTTTCGCTTCATCTGCATATGTTTAACACAAATTCTGCATATTTTTAGGCTGAGTTTTTCTCTCAAACTGAAAACACTCTGGTCCACCTTGTGATGTTACAGTATGTGGTAATGCAAGAAGTGTTTCACTGTGTTTTTAAAAGCCATACACCTTCACTAGAATCATTTGGATCATTTGAGCCCTGGAATTGAAATCTCTACTAAAGTAAAGGTAATAGCTAGCTGTTAACTTGAAAACTACACGACATCAGAAGGTGGAATAGAGCTTTGGAGCTTTGGAAACGTAGACAGACTAATAATACAGTAGTACTCAAACGTGTGTGAATGAAACAAAACACAACTCCGGGTATGTTTTTGATGAAATAACAGAATGACAGAAGTGAATAGTACTTTCTTTTACTTTCTCTTGCATGGAGCCAGTGTCTTTTCTCCCTCTACTTTCTAGGAATATTTATCTCTGAGTATTCTGAAAACTGAAAAGTTTCATTGACTTTCATAGACAAAAGACAAAGCTCTCCAGTTTCTGAGTTTGGCATTTCCAGATTTTAATTGTAGTGTGTATACATTTGTATGAAGGAAGTTCTTCTGGTCATCATAGTGCTTTCTTTGTGAGTTTCTGCACTACGACAGCGGCCATGGCTCTGAACAAGAATCTATTATGTGTGGGCAGCATATTGTTATTAAGCTGTCATTAACCTTAGCCATACATCGAGATACATGTTTAATAGTAATTCACATTATCAGCTTGTAGGTTTGATGGCAAGTGTACAGATAGTGAGAATATGTAGTTCAAAAATTGAGTAGTACTAAGTAAATCTAAACCAGTTTTCTGCATGCAAATCATTGTCCATCTGCCATATCACTCCCAGATAAAAACAGAGCATCACAGAACACTTGTCTTTACTTCGCAAACTACACGAAATTTGCACTGTCATGTTTTATATTCAAGCTGTGCTACAGTCTTTCGCCTTGGGACTCCGTCTGCCCATAAGAATCTTGCCTTATGATGTGCATCGAAACTATTCTATTAATACAGCCAAAAACTACTTTACCATAAATGAGAAGCTTTTTTTTTTTTTATGTCAATACTGTACACCTCATTGATCTGCAATTTTCGGAATCCCAAACCACTAATTCTCAAGAAGTGGCTATGACAAGGTAGCCTACTCAGGATATTTATATTTAGGATTTTTAAGAGTTTTGCAAGAAAACTTTCACACTCATTACGTAGCAAAACTGACAAATATAGATGTAAGAAATCACCTTTATTTGGTTTGAAATCATGTTTAAAGTATCAGAAAAAATGTGTTTCTTGTGTAAATTGTGCCGAACATTTGGATAGAATTCCCCGTTGTGGGCAAATTACTTCATGATTGGTGTAAAACTATAATTTATATTTATAATAGCTACAATCCCACCATATTAAGTCAAAATTTTAGATTTTTTTTTTTTTTTTTTTAAATCTCTTCCACGCACTTTAAATTGAATGTTTTCTGTCATGTTTGGGACTCAAAGGTGCATTGTGTAACTTTTATGGTGGAGAATATGTCATCTCATATTTTTTTTTCAGAGATGTCATTGGTTTGCCTGAAATGTTCCACAGTAGCATTAAACCTATCTATCTTGTATCTTGGCTTGCTGGTGTTACTTTTTTGTGTCCGTGGAGATATGTTTATTGCAATACTGTGGGGCATTCTGGACAAAGCAATAGCATCTTCATGGAGTTGAGGAGATAAAAGTTACACAATGCACCCTTAAAACTTGATTGATGTGACTGACAGATCTCTTTTTTGCATTAGACAGCCTTTAGTAAAATTCATAAAAAAGTTTGAGCCAAGGGTTACGTATGTTTTGCCCAAAGCGTTCTAAAAATCGCTGTGATGCGTAGAGTGAGTTACACGAGTGGGTGGCGCAGTACAACGGTGTGCAGCCTCAGATGACTAACATACATAAGTTCATGTGGG
The DNA here is from genome assembly GCF_026225935.1 of Boleophthalmus pectinirostris. Classification (NCBI taxonomy): domain Eukaryota; kingdom Metazoa; phylum Chordata; class Actinopteri; order Gobiiformes; family Gobiidae; genus Boleophthalmus; species Boleophthalmus pectinirostris. The sequence continues at coordinate 13,390,833 of NW_026571095.1, forward strand.
AGGAGCTTGTAAACAGGTTACAGTTAACAACTCATTTAACCCACAGAGCCCCACCTGCTGCTCGGTCAGGTGCCGGGCTCCAGATGGCCAGAGATTGCTTTTTCACAGGCCCAAAGGAGACAACACAAGACACTTATAGCTGCTCCGGGTGGGTGGGTGTGTGTGTGTCTATACTGTATGTGTGTGCAGGGGAAGGCAGGATCATTATTTGTGAAGTTAAATATAAGGGAACTACAAACATGCACATGGAGTGTCTGCCACTTTCAATTTGCAGTGTTGATCTGGTCCGACTGACAGATATGGGTCATTTAAATTAGGAAATACCACCTCCATCATGACGCTGCTGCTGCTGCTGTAAAGAGACCTATTATGTGGGGCATGTTTTTACAGCTAATTTTTACTGATTGATCTGTATAAGGAATACATTCAGTATAAATAATGTAAATATTTAGAATTAGACTAGAATATTTATTTTAAATTGTATAAAATTGTTTTAATAAACAGAGGTGGGACCAAGTCATTGTTTTGCAATTCTCAAGTAAGTCTCAAGTCTTTGACCTCAAGTCCGAGTCAAGTCCCAAGTAAAATACAGGCAAATCCAAGTCAAGTGTCAAGTAAAGTCCAAGTCAAGTCCAAGTCATCTGCTTTGAGCTTCAAATCATTTCAAGTCTTTGAACCAAAGTACCAAATATAGCTCAGATTTTTACAATTTCTGTAACTGTTAAGATAAATTGTACTTAAAAAAAATCATAGTATATCTATATCTATAACTAGTATTTATAGAGTATGTAAGTTGTAGAAATGTTAATTTTTCCTTTTTAAATGTCTTGACAAGATCTTAGTGTGAATCATTATGGTCAGAATAGAAAGAATTCAGATTTAAAAGTGCTTTTCAAGTCTTCTCAAATCACAGGCCTCAGGTCCGAGTCAAGTCCCAAGTCACTGACCTTCAAGTCTAAGTCGAGTCTCAAGTCTTAGTCCATTTTATTAAGTCAAGTCTCAAGTCCTGAAAATAGTGACTCAAATTTGACTTGAGTCCAAGTCACCACTTGTAAGTCCCCACCTCTGCTATTAAAGGATTTATGTTACACAGAAGTGACTCTTGTGAGCTTTTAGCCATGTTATAACATTGTTATGACATCAGACATACCCGGAGTTGTGTTTTGTTTCATTCACATATTTGAATAATCCTTTATGGTTACTCTGTCTACATCTCCAAAGATCAAAATGCCCTGTTCCACCTGATGTCATGTAGTGGGAGTTTTCAAGTTCACAGCTACCTTTAACCTACCTTTAATGATTTAGTGTTCAGTGGAAATGGGCAATTCCAGGGCTGAAATCATCCAGCTGACTGCACATATGCTAGGGTCTGTGCTGGTCAGTCATATTTTTTGTCTCTCCCAGTCTTCACACTTTTTGCATCTGCATGATTTGTCACACCAAAACAAGTCTGCAACTCAAAAACAAGTCTTGTCTTCCATTTCTATACTGTATATTCACATATGTAATACCAAGACTAAGGTGCAAAATGACATTCAAATTGCTATTATTTTTTTCCTGTGCACATGGGAATCTATGTGCTGTAGCAGTAACTGGGTAACACTAATACATTTCTTGTAGTGTTACAGTGTGTAGTGTTCTTACTCCCTTGATATTGCAAGTCCTCGGTACCCATGAGTCCAATGCCATTTGAATGTGATGGAACTGCCTGTATTCTTTCATTTGTGCAGACACTTAAAACTTATGAGCTGTGGCCTGAACCGCAAGATATTTTTACAAGACATAATTTCAAAAGCTACGATCCATACACTAATGAGGAACAGTAGAGATTTTACACTAAAATACCTAGCATCATAAAATCAAATAGACCTTCTAACCAGTGTTTCCCAGCCCGGAGAATGTGGACCACTGGGAGAACACACGCATTTACCAGCAGTACTTGGAATAATTTGAGTTTTTAAAGATGTACTTAATATAAGTACATTTTGCATTGTCAATGATTTTGTATTATTATATAGATTTAAACAACAATTAACCACTGACTCAAGGATTAGCGCTTCAAATCTCACTCTTGACATAATCACTGGAAGAGCAGTCAGCTCCACTGATTCACCCACAGATGAATACTGTTGTGTCCTTGGACAAGACACTTAACCCCTCCTTGCTCCCGGTGTCTATACACTATTGTATGAATGTGAACACATGGGTGAGTGGGTAAATATGTGACCATTACCATCCCTCTGTATTCTTGTGTGGGAGATTACACTAAACATTTCTGCTTAATTTATTTTTAACCTGTTCATTTTGCTTTCTTTTTAGTTCTATTTATAGCAGATACACTTAATAATTTTGCATGTCTCAGCAATAGGAATATTTTTCAATTACCGATTTATCTCCCGCCTGTCGTTGTCACACATAAAACTATCATTTGCTCTGGGAACGCTCAATCAAGGTTAACTACATTCATTTGACTTGCATCTCTGGCTGAGTTTGAAGCCTGAAGCAGCTGGTGGTGATGATAGTGGGTCTGCTGGAGCGACAGCCATCACAGCCTCGAGCCAAGCGTCCCTTTTATGATGACAAAAGGTTAGGATACACCGTCTGGCCTCAGCTGTTTTCATGCATCACGATTTTGACTCCTCTGAAGTTGTGATGGGGAGTTATTTTTGGTAAATGATAAAGCAGTTTTATATTTGCTATGGCGCCATCATTGTAATCAGGCATATTGTGAACCGACAGAGGGAGCGGAGGGATGTTAAATGTAGGAAAATACGGAAGCAAAAAGACAAGTTGAGGGTATAAGAGGTTGTTGCATATGATAGAAATCACTTTTGGTAACAGAAAACAGCATAAAATATAGGTGGTCATAATGTTTTGTGTGATCATGAGAGTCAGTGTTAATTGAATACATTTTAAAGATATTATGATTGGCGATAGTGTTTAATAAAAAAGGAGAACTGCATAACTTTTCTGGTCTGTCACACAACTTATTTCCACGGAGATGTTACAGTTGGCACCGCCAGACCAAGTTGTAGGTCAGATTTGTGGAGAGGCAACCTGCAATTAAAAGCACTCGTAACTGAATAAATGCCAGACAAATTAGTTTAATGCCTTACTATGGAACATTGAGGCAAACAAGAATCTCTCAGTGGAAATAAGTAAGGCAACCAACTTCCCACCGGAAAATCAGAAACCGTATTGCATATCCTTTATACTGAATGCAAATTTGAAGTGAGGACAGAAATGATTCTTGCAGGACTTTTTAAACTGAACTTGACTTTTCCATGACATTCTAATTTGTTCGTGTGCCCCTTTAACATTTAAGGACTTCCTTTCACTCTGTAATTGATTGGCCCCGGTTAAACCCATTTAACATGCTATACACAAATCCTCACAATATCCATTTCGCTCTTGACAAGATGTTTTGTTTTTTCACTCCACTACGAAGCAATGGTATGAATATGTATCAGTATCTTTCTAAATGCCTACAGGTGGGGGGCGTGGGGGGCGAGGAGCATCCTGTCGGCATAGTCCCGTCTTTGCTAGTCTGTCAGCAGCAGCAGGCTCCCATACTGCTCTGCTTTCCGCGCGCACCCCCTGTTCATGAGAGCAGAAAGAAATCTGGAGGCGGCGTGATGCCCATCTAAATGAGCAGAGGGGCGCGCGGGGGGAACAGCGTAGGACAAAAAGGGAGGAGGGGCGTGGAGGCGAGCTGTTGCAGGTTGTAACATACAGAGAGGAAGCCGAGGGGGACCATTATCAAAAAATAAGAAGTGCGAGAGAGAGGCAGTGCGGAGTCTGCAGGAGTCGTGACGCTCATCCCAATGTAGCCGTGCAGGGGCTGGAGAGGATCAATGTCTCACAGAGCTGTAAATAAGGTCTGGACAGAGGTAATCCTGAAAACAAGTGGCAGAGAACTCTTAGAACTTCCTTCTTCACTTAAGGTCTTTAATGTGGACCCCAATCCAAAATTAAAACCCCACCTCCACCAGGCCTCAACTTCCATCAATGCAGATATCGACTGGCAATTTAACCTTGTGAGATCCGCACTGCACAAGACCGGTTACATTACTGGTACAACTGACTGCCTCAGCATTTTAAAGTCAGTCGATTTTGACCTTCACTGTATGAATCCATAGAACAAGTACAGCATAAGCTTATAACAAGCTTTATTATTAAAACATGTGTCAGTGGATCGTCAGGTATTAAATTTGGAGATTGAAATGAGAGTCTCTTTCTGACTGGGGTCAGAGGTCAGGATCACTTTTCCACTTGACACTAGTGTTCTCTGGTTGGAGGAAACATTGGCTGCTGCAGCACTTCTCCCTGTGGAACAAGATTTAATTTTAACTCCAGCCTCCAAAATGAGTCCAAAGAAAAGGGTTAGTACTCACTTTGCCGGTGGCACTGTGATTGACAGGAGTCCATGCTGTTGGGATAACACACCGCAGTAGAACAGTGGATGTACACCTGAAGCAGATTAGGGAGAATGTTAAAGCTTTTTAAAAGGTCAGTAACCAAGCTGTCAGTTTTACACCATGTGAGTTCATAGACTGTATGAAGAAGTGGACTAAAGGGAGTGTGATTGGAGCTACCCATAGCATTCAGTTCTAGGTAACTGAAGCTCACCAAGGCTAGCAGTTATGGGGCACATAGGAATAGGAACTGAATTGTGGGCAAAAAAAGGGCAAAAATATAAAGATCAGGATCATGTAGATCGTGTGAATACAAACATTTTAAGACCAACACGACAAGCTTGGCAGCATGATGGTCAGTACAAAGTACTTACCTAAGTACTGACTGTACTGGTCAGTACAAAGTACTGACCAACAAGCTTTTTTTCAGTACAAAGTGAATGGACCTATGCACACCTATGCACTTCCTATTTGGAACAAGGTAGCTAGCACATGAGCTATGTTAGTTTATATATACACAGTCTTTCGTTACTCACCGTGTCCTGGTATGGAGCATAGGTGGTTTGATCCACAAACGTGAACATCTTCATAATGAATCGTTTGTAATGTGTTGGATAAGTAAGGCCAGAATAGGCATCTACTGGTACCATTTTGGTCAGATAGTGGTCTTCAGAGTATGGGCACCTGTTGCAAAGAGAAATTCCTCAAATGTTAAAAATCTAAAAGTGTGTAAAATGTTTGTATGTAAAAATATATTTTGATAGTGTGTGCATAGTGTGAACATAGTTTTATTAGTGAAATAATGGCCTAAAAGACAGGGCTGTAACTTCATTTATGTGAGCGCAGCTGGAAATCGGGCTAAAATTCACCATCTAAACTATAAGGCTTCAGCCATTCACAAAATAGTACATAACTCTCTGCAAGGTGAAAGTAATACATCTACCATAGAAACTAGGTAAAGCCCTTAAGTGCAGAATTGCAAAATTTTTCCAATCAAAAACCTGTCTCACCCATTCAGCACGAGGTCCCACTGAGGCAGGCTGTCAGGGCCGGGGGCAGACGTGGCCCAGCAGTGCTCCAGGGTCAGGACCACATTGGGGTCAGACCTCTCCAAGATCCGCACCTCCACATAGACCGGGTCCCTCAGGACTTTGGTGATGGGGTAGTCTGAGGCAGAGTAGTAGGAAGTATACGCTGCCACCTCTAAAACAGAAAAGTGGTGTGACTCTCAGTGTTAGCACCAGCTGATAGAGACACAGGATTTTAACTGACCCTCAACACATCCTTTTGTGTGACATTGTCCATTCCCCAGTCTGAGCTCCACCCGGAGAGGCCCTGTGGCTGCGACAGAGAGAGGAGCAGGGACATCATTTACCTCCATGACAACAGCCTGGGCTGCAGAGCCAGAGTATCGGCACTGAAACAGCAGCCTGCAGACAGAGAGGAGGGAGAGGGGAGGATTATAGCATCAAGCACTGAATCACATCTGAACATGCATGTGCAGTGCTTTAACAATCTGTAGTGGAAGATCAAAATACTGTTAAGATGGTCACAACAACACATTTTGAAGCATGATATTTTGCTATAAATGGTAATATTGAAACTATTTTATATCACTGATACAATTAAATGAACCAATAGTTGGCCATAAAAATTATTAATTCAACACTCTACTGCTTAAATCTTAGTGTATTATAACAAAAATCTCCCCAATTTTAGAAATAGATTTAGCAGTGTGTTCATGTTCTCAGTTATTAAGTTATTTTTAAAATCATAACAAACCTAAGTAAAAGTAGTGTACTTAAGTATAAATTTGAGGTATCTGTACTTGACGTAAATGGAATTTCAAGTGGATACATTTTGCTTTATCACATTTGAGAGCTGGTGACCGTACTTTCTATTCCATTCCACGAAACAACTGAAATTATATTTTTCTGAGACCTGCTGAAAAGCCTAAGGGTTTATTTTTAACACGTCCATTGTTTGAGCAAACAGAAATATACAAACAAACAATTCAGTTGTTTCTGTTGAATAAAATTCAGCACAAAATGTCTCAAAAAAAAAAAAATATAATATATATATATATATATATATATAGATATATATATATAATATATAGATATATATATAGATATAGATGTATAGATATGAAGCCTTATAAAGACCTCAAAATCTGCTGAAAATAAAATTCAGTACTTCTTCCACCACTGTCCATTTTAAAGTGAATCTGAAAACCATGCCAAAGCTTAAAGATGCTGTTGGGCTTTAGGTTACACTTATAACCAGTCTAGCTTATATTATATTCCCTGTATAGCCCATTAGTTCCTCACCATCCAATCTTCCTTTATTGCCCCCCTTCTATTCTTAACGGGTTGTTTAAATATCATAAATCATTCTTATTTGGCTTCTGGGCAACAGGTTAGCACAGCTTTAATGAATTGCAGCAGGAGAGAGGAGACACTGTCTGAAGTCTAAAGCATGTCCTTTGAGACAGTTAAATGTGACCCAGTGTCCTCTGTGTGTAATGAGACTTAACTCACTCAAAATGGCTGTCTCTGGTGATCGATCCTCTGGGTCCTATTCCCACCTCATACGCTGAAGACATGTGGTTTTCATAAACAATGTAGCCATCTTCCTCCTGCAAGATTATCCAGCACAGAGTTATTAAAAATATTTTTTATTTCACAAAATGGATTCTTGTGAGCTTGTTTAAAAAAAACACCTGTGTTTTGTTTCATTCACATGTTTGAGTAACCCTTTATTATTAGTCTGTCTACATCTCCAAAGCTCAAAATGCTTCGTTTAACTTTGTGACGTCATGAAACTAATTGGCAGGTTAACAGCTCCTTCTACCTTTAGTTCATTAGAGATTGGCTATTCCAGGGCTGACATTATCCGAATGATTCTAGTCACAGTGGAGTGCTTTCTGTGTTAACACGGAACATCACAAAGTGGAACCCTGCTTGAAAGAACAACTCAAACATATATGAATGAAACCAAACAGCTCCAGATTTATGAGAAGAAAAAAAAACATAGATCAGAAAATAGTGCAATATTATATAAATGTAATAATTAAAAATTTGTGTTGCCTTTCCAGAGACACTATGAAAATTCTGATCAGGATTTTATATTCCGTCCAGGCATCCAAACATTTTAATGGTTCTAATTAGCCAAAAGGACAGGCCGCAAATAAAATGTCATCCAACAGAGGACAAAATATCCTCTCATTGATAAAACCTGATGTCCCAGAAAACTCAAATTCGTGCATCTGTCTCATCCATTTGTCTGTCCTCTCAAATGTTAAGGGGCCATTTTACACATACCCTGTTAACACTCTGTTCCATCTTGTGATGTCATGCTGTAATACTCTGCTCCACTGTTTTTTTTAACTCCATACACCTGCAATAGTATCATTTGGATCTTTTCAGCCTCCTGTCACTAATGAACTAAAAAGGTAAAAGGAGCTGTTGAATTGAAAGCTACCACAACATGATGTCACAATGTTGCATTTTGAGCTTTGGAGACTGACTGACAAAGCATTACTCAAACATGTGTGAATGAAACTGAACAACTCCAGGTATGCTTCTGATGAGGTAACATTATAACACAGCTTAATTTTGCATAATATAAGACATTTAAAGCTTCTAAAATGAATCTTGAGTTTACCCAAGATGCAAAACTCTGGTCAGATCTGCTCACGTCACGTACGCATTTACGTCACGTAAATCACCACCACCTAGCCGCCTGGCATGCATACCCAATCGAACTCCAAACATTTTTGTGTCACCGTATGCACACAAATTTCCTCCCAAAAACACTCGTCTAAACACGGAATGAAAAGTGAAAACACAGTGCCACTTTTGCGTCTTCTGTTCAGACCGTCATCATAGAAATGTAGCTTTAATCAGACCCTTTCTTCAAAAAGTATTCTTTGCTATGGTTACTACTTATTAACATCGTAAATAATATAAATTAATTTTAAAAACCTGTTTTCACTACACAACCTGCTAAAATTATACTGGCTTTTTGACCTTGGCCCACAAGTTAAAATGTTTTACAAGATCTTTGGGGAGGACGATGTGATCCTGTGCATGCATATTTTTACAGAGAGAAGATGTTCTACTCACTGTTATTCTAGTACCACACTGAGTCACTGCAAACTGGAAAATAGTGAAGGCTGCTGTGACCCCGACCGGGCTGCAGGACTCACGATCAGACTCTAGTAGACTCACAGAATCCACATCGATACGTGGCAATGTGGCATCCCTCGCCACAACAACCACAAACTGCCCATCTCTGGTACACTGCAAAGTCACTAGAGAAGAAAATAAGAGCCAGTTGAATAATTACAAATGAACAATGTTACAGCAATTGAGTACATGCTTTGGATAATGGTGTTTCTTTTAGTAGATCTTTGATGTCCTTAGATTTATAATCGAGTGCAATTATATAAGCTCCTTTCTATAAGACTATACACTACCAGTCAAAAGTTTGGACACACTATCTCATTTAATGTTTTATTTCTTCCAGTTCTTTTTTCTTTTCTGTATTTTTACTGCTTTCTACATTTCATACATACAAAAGGTGTCAAATATATAAAATAAGATATTTGTAATTATGTAGTAATGAAACAGAATTAAAATTCACAGAGTAGAGTTAGTTAATGTTTTTCTTTACTGTATAATTCCATACATCTTCATATATTTGATCTCTTCTGTATATATTGAACATGTAGAAAGAAAAATAAAAACAATTAAACACACTAAATTACATGGTGTGTCCAAACTTTTGACTGATATACAAAGACATAACTGGAGACTGCATTCATTCAGCTTTACAGTTAAACAAATCAAAAAACAAACCTGGAGTTGTGTTTTGTTTGAGTCACACATGTTTGAGTGATTTTTTTATTGTCTGTCTACATCTCCAAAACTCCAAATGCTCTATTCTAATTTAACAGCTTTTTATCTACATTTATACTTTAGAAGAGTTTGAGATTTCCTGGACTACAGTCATCCAAATGATTGTTGGGTTTAAAAGCACAGTGGAGCACTTCCTGTATTACCACATGGCATCACAAGGTGCAGCAGTGTTTACGGTGTGAGAAGAACTCGGCCCAAATATGCAGGGTTTGTGTATTAAACATGTGAATGAAAAAATACACAACTCCAGGTATGTTTTTATGAGGAAACTACATTATAACATAGATCCGAAAACAACGCAATATAGGCCTTTTAATAAATGTGGCCACAGTACTTGTATTTTTGTATATAGTAAATATTTACAGTACTCTTCAAACCACAGATTATTTCATACACCCCACTGAACATTCACCATAATAGATTTGTACCTGCTTTCCCATAGTAACACATCTGACCATCATAGCAACAGTTTATGCTCCAACACTGCTCGGGGGTAACATCTGAGTGTCCGCAGTGGATCTTGGCGCCACGCTCCACTTGGCATTTGTCAGGGGGTGGTGCAGTTGCGGTGGGTATCGGATTCTCGGGCGGTAGATGTTGAGTCGGTGTCGCCCAGGGTTGTTGTTGCATATTACTGGGTACCCATTGGCTGTGGACATGACAGGCCAAAACAGCAATCACCGCACTAAATAGACTCTTGAACACCGCCATTGTAGTGCGTTACTGTTGAGATGATGATAGGGCAAAGAGGGGCACTGCTGGCATGGCTTGCGTGAGAGGCTTTTGTGTTGTGATGGATTGGGTATGCCGACAGAGCCACCCCTGTTATTATTAGTGCTTAATTGTATTCCAGCCCTGCAGAGGTAATCAGCTCAGCTCATACAGGTGGATGGTGCTCATCTATCAGAGGTCATGTGATCAGAGAGGAGCACTTGACTTGACTTGACTTGAGACTTGACTGATGATGGGAACAGTGGTGGAAGGAAGGAAGGAACACAATAAATGTAGTACTGTTCTTAAAGTTGCACTATGGTACTTTTTGGTTGGGGTCCATCATGTGCTTGTTTCTGTGGGGATGTCATTGCTCTGCCTGAAATGTTTCACAGTATGACTTTAAACAACACTACCTTACAGGTGGTTTTATAGCTCAAAAAAAAAAAAATACAGAGAAAAACTGACATTCTGACTGTGAACGGGGTCGCCTCTCCACAGAGCTGAGCTGTAACACGGTCTGATTTGGTCTCCATGAAGATAGGCTTAATACCATACTGTGAAACATCTCAGACAAAGTAATAACATCTCCATGGAGAAAAGAATTTGATGTATCCTCCACCAGAAAAGTTACACAATGCACCTTTAAGTATACATTTTGGGTATCTATGCTTTACTTCTACTTAAAACTTCTACTTCTTTAACAGGACTGAAAAGTAAAAGGATTTTTTATTATTCTCTGAGACCTGCTGAAAAAGGTTAAGGGGGATTATTTTTTACTTTATTGTGTTCATAATTTGAGCAATTTGAGCAAACAAAAATATACAAATTCAGTTTTTCTGTTGACCAAACTTTAGCACAAATCTTTATAAAAATGATTACATCTGATCCTTTATTAGATCTAAAAATCTGCGCCAAATACTTTTACTTTTTACTCTAGTAGTTGGATACTTGGATACTACTTTTTTTTTTTTTTTTGCTTCAGTATCTGTACTTTTACTTAAGTAACACAACTGAGTACTTCAGAAGTGCTCAAGAGATTAAATGAAAGTACTACAGAAATGGATTTTAGGAGTGAAGACTGTTTTATATTGGAAGTGGTTTGAGTTTCATTTTCTCTGAAGAAGTGTAATGTTTGGTGAATGGGTGTGAATTGCTGGTTTGTGTCAGTGAGCTGTTTTCCTCTCAAAGCTAAATGTTTTTCACGTTTTATTTTTAATTTTTCAAGCTGGTCATGGTTGTAGTTTCTGAAATAGAATGTTGAGTAAGTGAGCTCCAAAAATGTTTCAACAATAAATTGTTTTTGGCTTTGAAAAATGTGTCTGGTCTTTTGTAGATTTTCAGTCCAAATTGAAGTTTGGTGCCAAGAATACAGAAGACTTTTCATTGTAAACAGGGCTGTAGTTGACTAAAGAAATTTTGGGTTCACTAAAACGTGCTGTGTTCATTGATTAATTAACTAACTAAATGGGGAGCAGAGTGAGGCTGACATAATTGCTCAATCTTAAGATCTTGCAAAAAAAAAACTACTATTATATAAAGAGGAGTGCTTGTAGAAAACATCTTAGGCCATGTTTATATGATGACGGTTTGAAGACATAAAAGTGGCATCGCGTGCTCACTTTCTATTGTGCGTTTAGACGAGCGTTTTCAGGCGGTGTGTGTGGAATTCGATTGGGTATGCATCCCATCCGACGTGTTTGTTTGTGTGTACTGTATGTATGTGACGTAAACGTGTATGTGAGCAAATCTGACCAGAGTTTTGCGTCTTGGGCAGTGTAGATGGAAACGCTATGGCGGAGCATATTCAACTTTTCGACTCTGGAAGGTGGTTTCAGATGTTTGCGTTTTTAAGCCCCAAAAACGGAGTCACCATCTAAAAGAAATGCACTTCCGATAAAATATTTTGTTGCAAGCTCTCAGATCTCCAGCTAACTCACTCCATGCTTTCACTCTTTTGCTGTTCTTGATATAAATACTTATAATCCAAATAAAATAATTAGCTCATATTTGGTCAGCTAAGACACTATTTGCCCATTGATCTTACTGTCTAAAGGACAACAACTACTAGTGAAAGTTTCTTTTTTTTTTTTCTAACTTTTTTCAGTTGTTGTTCTAGTTGATACATTTCTCTATAGCGAAGCACTGATGCAGCGTTTTCAATTCTGGGTACCGATATTGATTCTTTTGCTTTACATATCTGCCGATACCCGATATTAACAGATACCAGAGTAGAGATAAAAAATGTTACTTATTTCCTTCACGGTGCACTATGTAACTTTTTGGTTGAGGGTCCGTCTTCTGCTTGTTACCATGAATATTAATGTAACATTGTTCTGCCTGGAATGTTCCACAGTATGACACTAAACAGCTTTACCTTGTATTTATTCAGTTACAGGGGGTTTTATAGCTCAAAAATGCAAAGAAAAACAGGCATTCTGACTGTCAGCGGGGTTCCCTCTCCACAGCTCTGACCTGTACTTTGGCCTGGCTTGGTCTCCATAAAGATAGAAAGGTTTAATGCCATACTGTGAAGCATTTCAGACAAAGCAATAACATCTCCATAGAGAAGCATTTGACAGTTCCTCCACCAGTTACACAATGCACCTTTCAAACATAGTTAACTTGTTTAACTTGTTTAACTTAACTTGTCCAGCTACTTTTATTTATCCTTCAAATAACTACTGAACAGCTTTATATGAATAACAGTTCAAACATTATGAGACATTCTAAGCCCAAATCAGCCTGTAAACAATCGTATTACTTCTAATTAAAGTTTCAACCAGGATGCTTGCTTAACTGATGCTATGGAACCTGATCTAGTAAATTTTTCAGTATTGGTGCCAATATTCACTACTAGCAACAGTATCCTTGCATCTCTAGTGTTCTTCGTATTTTTGCTCTTCCTGTTCACCCCCGCACCGCCACGGCCTCATTCTACATTTTTCATTTTGCTCTTTTGAAAACCATACAGTCTGCACAGTTCTGCCAGGAAGGCTTACAGTCAAGTGGTGGTGCAGTTACTTTCTTTCTCTAAAGTTGGACGTGATAGATTTCCTAACGTCTCTGGTTCGTGGTGCATTCACTACCTCTGTGTACTGTGGGAAAATGTGCTGTCTCATTATCACCTGCTGCCCACCTGTGCGGACTGAATATAACTGCTCCCCCTGTGTCTCCCAAACAGATGTATGGGCGCTACACACAGGAGCTGGGTGTGTATGCCAAGGAGGAAGCAGCGCGCCTACGTGACGGGGGGGTACGTGATGGAGGGGGGCTGCGGAGAAACACCAGCGTCCGGAGCAGAGCCGCCGACCTGCTCGAGTACGAGAAGGACCCCTGTGCCAAATGCCAAAGTAAGTTACTCACCAAATACAAGTCATTTATAGTAAATACAAAACACACAAAGTTATGATTGGGTTGTTATCTATAATTACTATTACCAAATAAAAGAAGTATTTATTCATGGACTGATACGAAGAACCCTTGAGATCAATGCACTCTGGGACAGTTTGACGCAAAAGTACCACCTCCATTATTTTCCATTATTTCACTCTGGTGTGCACTGGCCTTTAGGCTATTATAATAACTACTTTGTCCATATGCCATGTAACTTTTCTGGAGGCCACCACCTGCTTGTCTCTATGGTGATATTATTACTTTGCCTGGAAGATTCCACATTATGGCATTACAAAAACGTATATTTTTACTGTGGGCAGAGTCAGTTCTCCTCAGATCTGACCTGTAACATGACCTGGTGATGTCTCCATGGAGATATATTAGTTTAATGCCATAGAGACAAACACATTTAACTATCACCTGCATGTGTGAACCACAGTGTGCAAAAAATAGGCCATAACCTTTTGCTCAACAGTTGTTACCTATACACATGAAGAGTTTTTAAATTACATTTAAATGATATTGTCTTTGTCTTCATCTCAGTGATGCGTAATATGACCTGCCTTTAGAATTATTTTATTGATTCTAACCTGAGAAGACATATCTTTTTACTTCCTGCATGTTTCTATGACCACCCTCATGTACATATTTTTTGTGCCCTGTTTCCTGGGAGGTGTAGTTGGGGACAGGACAACTGTTGACTAAGGCACTGAAGAAGAGCCTGTGTATAGTTTAAGTGCAGCTCCTCGGTCAGAGCGCTGTGCTTTTAGTGGAGAGACATTTGTCCAGAAGGTCACCAGAGAGAAGCTTCAGCCTCCTAATAGAAAAGGGCAGAGCAGGAGCAGCCTTGCACAGAACTACACGGTGTTTGAATGAGTGTGGAAGTGTTGTACTCCTCAAGTAGACTCCACATTCACAACTCAAGGGAGAAGCAGAGGTGATTAAACATAACTATGCACTGACCTCCAGCACTAGGACAGGCTCAATGTCAGGCTGGCGTAGCCCCCTCTGCTGGTCACGTGTGGTTTGGTCAGAGGAGAGTTGACAGGTAGAGAGAGGCTGTCAGATTTGTTTTATGTCCGGCCTCTGATGCTTGTAGATAAGGGAGTGGCTCTAGACAGGACTATATTTTAGACTGATGTATTGAGTTTGCATCATTCACCTCAACAACTTTCACAGTCTGTTAAATTATTCATAACTAAGGACAACTGAATGCTCGCTGATCTGAGCCAAACACAAAACAACACATTTCAAAATGGAATAAACACATAAATGATTATCTCAGTAGTAAATTATGGTGTGTATGTTATGTAGTGAATGTATCATTTAATTTGGCTTTAAACAAACAATGATTACTCCTACAGGTGGGCTGGGACCAAAAAGAAAAGGCACACATTTATTTTCTTGTACAGTTTTATGCAATAAATCCAAGGAATTGCTTCTTTTTACTGACATAGTTCTGGGGGTGTTCTACCTGTATCTCTAGTGGCAGAATGTTCAGCAATTACTATGGTGACACAATGCACACATTAGCAAACGCAGAAAAAAAAAGCTTGAAAATACTAAATTAATTTAACTGATTTTCAACAAAAATGTTAGAGTAACTAACCAACGAGCTTGTGGCTCTAAATTTATACTGTTTTAAACCTTTTTAAGCGCACAAATCCATTCATGCATTGTAATTCCAGCTAAGTCAGATCTTTTTGGTCAGACTATGTTAAAATAAAGCTCAGATTAAGTCAAGTAACTTGAGTAACAGAGCTTCTAACAGAGTAGTGCTTTCAGTTAGCGTCACACCCTCAGCTGCAAAGTTTCAGTAGTTTGGGTTCATGTGGGATCACAGCTTTCCAGAATTTAAATATTAGGAGGAAAGGATTGTGGCTGAATTTGCCTTCCAAAAATGCTAATATTTTCAACCTAGTTTCTGGTTGATTTCTTTTTGCCTTTTTCATTTGGATAGGTCTAGTAACTATGAAGTTAGCTTTTATTCAATTACAAAATTGTTGCTGGGTGTTGTCACAGTGACAAAGAAATTGTGTAACTTGTTTGCTTTTATAGTTCTTGTTGTGAACACCCCCATACATCCCACAGTCATACCAGAGGGTTTGACAAAATCGAAAGAGTATTTAAAGACAAGCCCTCTGGAGAAGATGTGGAAGTGCATGGTGAAAGTGTAAGACTAAAGTCACTTTTCCTCTCCTCTCTCTGTTATAGAGTTTTCCACTGTTGGGAAATGAGATTCCCAAATGATTATCCCCTCCTCATGACAACAGTGTTTCTCAGAAGGCACCAGGACACTGAAAGCCCTCCTTCACATGAGTTTTTACTGTGTCACACTCACATTTGGCATCTCTGCAGTCTCAAGCCAGCCCAGCCAAACAAATCCTGTTTCAGACACTGTAATTGAATATTGAATACTGTAAATTATAACTGACTGAACAATTTGTTATTTTGAAAATATCACCATATACTATATACTATTTTTACTGTTTCAGTGAAGATGATATCAAACAATGTGGCTGTAAGCAAAAAAACAAAAACAAAAAGTATAACTAAAATTCTTATTCTTAACTTATCATATCTTAAATTTAAATCTTGTTTTGTTTTAATGCTGTTTCAATTTTGCAGAACATTTTTTAGTTTTATTTTATTTTTCTCATATTCCTGTATTTTTCATAGTTGTCTTTCTTGTGTATTTATGTCAGATAAACAATAAAACCTTCACTTGCAACATTCAATGGATATAGAAAGTTTAAATCAAATTTCAGAACATTCTCCATGGAGATAGATATATTTTATACCATACTGTGGAAAATTATTGCCAAAGGAATATTTCCAAGCAAACAAGCAGAAGTCAGGTTTGTGGAAATGCCTGTTCATAATAACGGTTCGTGTTTTTCTATGTATTTCAATATAATATACACATCCAAAATAATAAAAAAGTCTATTTCTTGGCCCAAAAGTTACATGGTGTGGCTTTAACATTCCTCATATCACTTTTTGGGACACTGAGTAGTTTGACATTGTGTATTGAAATCACAGTAGAATTTAAAGT
This sequence comes from Boleophthalmus pectinirostris, assembly GCF_026225935.1. Classification (NCBI taxonomy): domain Eukaryota; kingdom Metazoa; phylum Chordata; class Actinopteri; order Gobiiformes; family Gobiidae; genus Boleophthalmus; species Boleophthalmus pectinirostris. The sequence goes on from NW_026571095.1 coordinate 13,407,332, forward strand.
CTAACTCAGGCAGTGACTGTTTTCCAAAATGCGCCTTTGTGTCTCTGCCCTTGCGCTGGCTGATCTGATTAAAGCAGGAATGATTGCTTCGCAGGTTAAAGTGGCAGGCGTCGTAATGGAGCCATTTAAAACCATCACATTCAGATCAGGAGCCGGGCGTGATTTGTGCCTCTGCCGCCTCAGTGTACCCATAAATCAAAAGGGGCTTGTATTTTTAGATTGTACTGTTGGTCTTTTTATCTCCGGAGTGATAGCCCTTGGAGTGAGTGAAGTGGGTGGTTTTTTGTAGTGTTTTCCTCGTATTTGTATGTGTGGGTACATTTTTGCTGTGGGTGCTGTGGCGTTCCATGTGCCTCTGTTCGGATCAGTAGCTTTTTGAACGCCACGTCCTACACACTGAAAAAACAATCGTGTCCAACAGCCAAAAAAGATGGACTGAATCATGCTCTGCCTTGGCTTACTGTTATATAAGTGTCTGCCTAGCACTAGTGTTTGACCATGCACATTTCTCTCTTGTTCTTGTAGTAAATATAATTAAGAATTGTTGGTTGAAGGTGATGTAATGGGGAAGTAATAGTAATGAGTGAGGGAGTGTGTGCACATACAGCTTAATTGGCCAGATGCTACCCGTCTGTGTGCATTTGAGGGGATAGACAGTAGTGTAGACAAGTTTTTTTTAGTTTAGTTTTTATTTTTAATTTACATTGCATATGTACATAGACGCATACACAGCCCAAAAGGAGGCTGAGGCAACCACTTATTCGCACATACTACCACATAGTATATTTATTGATACTAAATGATTGAAATGTTGGGGTGAGAGTAGCTCAGTTGGTAGTTTGTCCACTGATCCGAAGGTTTGAGGTTGGAATCGTGTTCTCGACATAAAAACATCATCGTAGAGCAGTCTAAAACCTATAGCTCACAGATTGCCATTGCAATTACATCTCCCACAGATGAATACTGTCATTGTGTCCTTGGGCAAGACACTAAATGAACTTTGGCCCTAGTGTCTGGTTACACTGTGTATGAATGTGTGAGTGGTTCCTTGTTAAAGTGCTTTGAGTAGCCAGGCTGGTGCTTAATTTCATTTCTCTCCAGCGACTAGGTGAGGAATTGGAATACACTAGTTGGTTTGCAAGAACCCTGATTGTAGACCACACACCAGCCAAATAGCTGTGAAGCCATCACTGGGTACAGCACAACAGTAAACAAAGCAGTCGAGATGGATGTAGACAAAGCCGTACATTAAGTGTTGGCAACGATTCCCGAGATGGAGGATTTAAAGCCGGAACAAAGAGAGGAAAGACGTTATTGCCCATCTTCCTACAGCATTTGGGAAAAGCTTAATATACCAGTTAGCCCTGTTAGTGGAGCATTACATACATCATAAACAAATAGCAGGGACTGGTTAAATAAAAGAAGTACCCTCCTACTGTCGAGCGAACAAATCCTAGTGCTGCGAGGTCAGACGGTTTCCACGAAGTGAAACTGGCTGATGAATCAGGCTATGCATTGAGTGCCTTGAAGGTGAAAAAGCACTATATAAAAATGTGACCATTCACCATTCAACTTGACCAGATGTTTTCAAAACATAAGATTTTATGCTATTTTTAGAAATATTAGAAACAGAGTTAGAGTCAAAGGCATACTGTGTTACTTCACTGCTTCCTCCTTGTCTCCTTGGAGATTGTATTGCTTTGCTTGGAATGTTTCAGAGTATCGTATTAAATTCATTTTGGAGGCAAGGAGGCAAGCTGACCCTACACCAGAAAAGTTGCATAGCGCACCTAAAGTCAGCCCACTCAGCTATTCTTTTCTTCAGTTGTATCTATTGTTCACTAACTTTTTGTTTATCTGTGCATTAGCTTGTGGGGATTTTTTAAGCACCCCTATCCATCTCAGAAAGGTTGCATATGACAAATTAGACTTCTCATTTCACTACAATATAATAAACATGAACGACAACACTTTTATCTGTTATATTTACCACGAGTAGTACTATTCTAGAAAACCAAATAATAATTAGAAATGCATGAAAATCTTTCATATACACTTTAAATATATTTAGTATATATTAGTACAGACATTATTACCACACTGTCTTAAAGCAAGATTTTATATATTGCGGATTTATACACTGCTTTAGTTGAACCTAAAACTGTAAAAGTGGCCCCTGTAATTTCTGTTTCCAGAATTATGAGGCTTCTCCTCAGCAAAAGCAGTCCCTAGTTCAGTGCTATATGCGGATGCCTGTTAAACTTCGACACCTTTAACAAGTGTTGCTTCTTGTTGCTTGTGAAATAAGGATCTGACTCAAGTGTTAGTGGCACATTTTAGACCTCTCTCGGGAGCGCACATCTGTGAATGCTCTGGATTCTGAAGTGAATTCAATACTATATCTGCAGACAGGACAGGAAATGGGTCCAGTGTTGCCTCTTTTAGCTGACCCAACTCCCAGTTATAATGCAATTATTAGCACATTTCTAAATTATACTTTTGTCTGTCTTTCAGTGTGTGCGTCTCGATGCCAAAAGTTCCTCATTTCCAGAGTGGGGGAAGACTGGATCTTTCTCATTTTGCTGGGGCTGCTAATGGCCCTCGTGAGCTGGGTCATGGACTATGCGATAGCTTTCTGCCAAGAAGGTAAGACAGGGCCAAAGAGGAAATACTTATAACACACAGTGAGCAGAGGAGAGGTGTTAAAAATTAATTTGTATTGCATCAGAGGTTGTGTTTGGTAATTTACACACCTAAAAGTGTGACAGAGTGTGACATTTTATAACCAGAGGATGTTTACTGCATTTCCTCCATAATCTTATCAATTTGAAATAGTCTCTTTTAAAAACACAACCTACCAAGTTCTCTGAAAGTAAAACTACTTCAACTGTCAATTTAGCCATTGGAAGAGAATTTATAGTTTAATAAAAATGAAAATGAAAAAATGTTGAACCACTGTTAAAACTAGCTCAAGCTGAACATTTTTTTTCCAAATCAAATATGCTTAAGAGGTAGCAAAAAATATTATGAAGCTTTGAGTTTGCCATATATGTTTAAAAGAGGATTAAGTCTTCTTGCCTCTTGCTTGTGTACCATGTAGGATTACCCTTACACCACTTTTTAGTCTACAACACTGATTTATAGTTTTATAGATGACCTAAACCATGCTGAGGCTGTAATCAGATGGGGATTTAGCATTACCATTTTATGATATCTATAAAGTAGTGGGGATCCGTGCAAAGGAGCATCCTCTTCCATTGTGTGTGTGCTCTTGTGTGTGTGCAGCACAGAAGTGGATGTACGGTGGTCTGGGCAGTAACCTGCTGTTACAGTACATTGCCTGGGTCACATACCCCGTGGTGCTCATCACATTCTCCGCAGGATTCACTCAGATCCTCGCTCCTCAAGCCGTTGGTAAGATGTTGTATGTAAACAGTCTGCGCAACGGATCTATCTAATTCCTGGTGTGTGTTTGAATATTCTAATTGGTTCCCTAATGCAAGGTAAGGCCTTCAAGGACATAGGCCTTTTAGTGTTCACGTCGGCAGAAAAAAATCCATAAAGTGATGAGATGGGCATACACAAAACTATATGAATATTAATCAGCTTTCTTCATCTGCTCCTCCCTCTAGGTTTAATTTATGTCTCTCATCATGTCTTCCAATAATTGCTTTCCTTCAACTTGCCTTTCCCTGTCTCTCTGTCAATCCGCCGCCTTCAGGATCAGGCATTCCCGAAATGAAAACCATTTTACGAGGAGTGGTGCTGAAGGAGTACCTCACCTTTAAGACTTTTGTGGCCAAAGTCATCGGGCTGACCTGTGCTCTGGGCAGTGGCATGCCTCTGGGGAAAGAGGTACTGTAATATATTCAACTCATTAGACCTCGCTTATGACATGTCTCTCCCAAGATTTCTTCTGAAATTCCCAAGATCTAAAAATCATTACTCCTTCGGTCACATTAAAGTCAAGTGAAAATAAAAATGTGATTTATCGCTAATGGAGCTTGCTGTATCCATTTGCAGAGTAATAAAATTGTTGGCAAATTTATTCAAGCAAGATTTCTGCATACATTTGAGCGCCAGTGTTTTACACAGTGTTAATCTTGTACTCCCGGCCGTGCCCTGCGTCTATTAACATATGTATCTCTGGTTATCTTTGGCAGGGGCCCTTTGTGCACGTTGCCAGTTTGTGCGCAGCTCTCCTCAGTAAATTCATGGCGGCCGTGTTTGGAGGGATTTACATGGTGAGGACAAAACACAAATGCACAAACTTTGGGCATCTTACATGAACTTAAAGAAATTTCAAATACACAGTGAAATCCTCTGCAAAGGTACCAGTACTGCCACCCCCCATGTACCTGTCAGGAGGAGGAGAGACGCTTTTTGATGCAAATCCCACCAGCAGTTCAGGTGGATATTAGACCAAGCCCATGGGATTATTTAAAGCTATCAAGCCAAGTTATAATGAGAAAGCAGCTCATTACAGGCAGAGGCTGTAACCTTTGGGCCTTATACAATATGAAGATACAATAAGATGACCTTTGAGGGGCCAGATTATTGCTAAAAGGGGTGGTGGTGAAAACAATACAAAAAGATAAAGCAAATAAGAAATGGACAATATTTAGATGTGCTTGTGTTGTTGCAGATTACAAAATGCCTTTAAGTCCACATTTATATAATATAAGGAAAAGATGCCGTTATTAATGAGCAAAATTCCCCTTATATTCATATAAAATGTATTTGTGCATCCTTGTAGACGTCCTTTTACATCTAAGTAAACAAAATTATAAAATGGACAGATAAAGCTACTGAAACTATGGTAAAGACTTTCCGGTTCTTGAATTGTCCATGCTTATATTTTATTAAATAGGTTGATATACCATAAATACATACACTATAGAACCAGGCGACTATTTGATGCCCTTATGTCAAGTCAAAAAATGTGAAGCTTAATAATTTCTAGTTGTAGTTAATATTCTTTAACATATATTGTTTGGTAATATAAGTGAGGTTACAATCAACTCACTCCTATGCAACTGATAAAGCTATGGCTTCTACATAAGGTCACACAATACATTGCGTTTAAATTGAAATCACAAAGGCTGCAATTATTTACAGAAAGTCAAGTGTAAACAATAATATATCTTGTCTTTTTGTCACATGCTAACCCCTTTAGTTTTTAGACCTCTGCATTTCTTGTATTATTTTAGCAGTTCACATTTAATGCTAATACTGTTAATGCCCCTGAAGTTGTTTATAATGTGCATTCTGAACTAATTTTTTAACATAAAACGAACCTAATTGCAATTGTGTAGCCCTTCTCTATGACTGCAGATTCCCCAGATGTAGCTCAGCCTTTGCACAGACAGCCTTCTCATACAAGGGCATTAAAAAATGGAACAAGCTGAAACTTTCCTCTGACCCGAGGGACTTCTATTGTGTTAGAAAGTCCTTTCAGATAGTCAGCACTGATTTGTATTTGCATAGTGGTAGCTTATACGGTAATGTTTTAGAGTTTTTGAGTAATTAGAAATGTAGAAATGTGGAGTGTAATGTTTATAAAGGTCCCGTATTACTCAAACTGTATTCTTGTGAGCTTTTAACCATGTTATAATGCTGTTACCTCTTCAAAAATACTTGGAGTTCTATTTCATTCACACATTTGAGTAATTCTGTATTATTAGTCTACATCTCCAAAGCTCAAAATGCCAAAGTAGTGGCAGTTTTCATGTTAATTTAACTTGCAGGGTGTGTGGTTTAAATATGTGTGACTGAAACAAAACCCAACTCCAGGTATATTTTTGATGAGGAAACAACATTATAGCATAGATCAGAAAATACCGTAAAATGGGTCCTTTAAATGAAAGAATGGAGGAATGCATTGTTTATTAACCTGCCCGATGACAGCAGATCGAAACAAGCTTTCACTAAATCTATTGTAAAGCATCTCTTCTTTTCTGTTTGCACATCCCTGTTAAAATAAACAAATACACTAAACTAAACACTGCACCAAAACAAAAGCCCGATCTGAAATCCTTTGACTCCTCTTTCAGGACACAGTGTCACTCATGCGAGACCACCCCATGCACGGCCCTGTGCTCTCTCCAAATCTGCCCGGGACTAATCTGGGCCTATCACTGCCAGAGCTCTCCTCCATGCCCCAGCAACCCCCAGTATGGAGCAAGATAGACCCCAGCAACACCAGAGAAGACCGCACAAAAACACACTCCCTCTATTATACCTAATCAAACTGTGGACATGTTTGCAGAAGCCCATTTTGCAGCTTGTATAACACTGTGGGATAATAAGCTGGAACGCCTCCAAGAAAAGCAAACAAAAAAAAAAAAGGTAATTTCTTCACTCACATCTCTCTTTCTGTCTTTCCCTGTTTACGCTAAAGGAAGAGCCCTGTGAGGGGAGCAAGGTATGAAAAAACACAAGTCATACCATTATTAAACCATGCTGTCCATTTCTCATGTTGCTGCAGAGACTGATGGCTTTTCCATTTGTGTTTGGATGTGCTCAATGGAGTGTCACCGCGACACATGGGTCTGTGTCTCATCCGGTTATTGTACAAACATCTCATTTTATAGCGTCAACACTCAGCCCTGGGTTTGCAATGATTAGATAATTGTTCCACGTCTTGATGGTAATTAGTCGCAGAATACATTTAGTGCTCAGTGCTTTGTTTAATTTGCAAATTTTGGTGTGTTAGTTGGAGACACAGGATAGTGTGTAGTATTGATACTTTGCAGTGACATCACACAGGGAGTGTTCTACATGTATCTCTAAGAGCACAGATCATCTCACCTGTTGTAGTATCAGTTAAGTTAATTAAGCTCTTTCGGGTCAGATTGTGTTAAAAAAAAAAGATCAGATTAAAGTCTAACTTGAGTCACAGAGTTTCAGATAGAGCTGTGCCTACAGTTAGCATCACACCCCCACGCAATATTGATGATATGAGCTGCAAAGCATCAATAGTCGCAGTGTCTTTTAGTATACGCTTAAAGTTTTCATTGTATGGGATGGTGGGTGTGTAAAGTATGTTTTATATTAGGCAGTATATGAACAATAATGATAAAGAGAAAGTTGAAAATTCTAGTAGTGCTGTCTGTATGTTCTATAAAGATGTCTTTATGTCTTATATAGGGTCAGTAAAGTTTGGTAGGGCTGGGTGATCTGACCTGCTCATAGTTTGTCTACATTTGATCTCGTTTTCAATTAATGGACAATCATTTTTGTTTTGTTTTTTGTCCTTATAGTTTACTGACAAGGTTTGTACTGCAAATATGCTCAACTGTTGAAGGTGGGATATTTTTTCTAATGAAAGAGTGCTTACTAATCCATGATAATTATGATTATTATAATTGTCATGGGCAAGATTATGACACAATTTTAATTAAGCTCTATTAAGCCCTGTTTAGTAGCATTGGCTTTTTCATTAGAAATGCATGAGTACCACAGTGTGTGCATGTGGCCACTTGTTGGTGTTGTAGATAAGCTTGGCAGTGCCAGTGCATGTGTAGGTCTCTGTATGCTCTTGTGTGCCCCCTCTGGACAGAACGAGCTGAGGAACACGGAGATGCTGTCTGCCGCCTGCGCCGTGGGGGTGGGTTGCTGCTTCGCCGCCCCCATCGGGGGTGAGACCACACGCACACCTTCTCACAACGCTGTCTCATTATGCTCCATAATTACAGGAGCTAATTAGATAAGGGGGGAGACTCGCTGTGCTGAAGATTTGGAGATGCCATCATTCATGAAGATCAATGTCTTAACTGTTGAAAGTGAAACCTAATATATAAGTTTCTATGACCTTTGACCTTTTCTCGCGCTGTCAGGTTGTACTCTTTATCACCTCAGAGCACTGCATACTCTCAAAGATGAATGACTGATTTGTTTGGTCAATACACCACAGCAAATCGAGCAATTCACAATCACCAGTATTTTCATTATTAAAGACTCAGTATTACGTTATTTTGTGATCTATGTTATAATGTTGTTTCCTTATCAAAAACATACCTTGAATTGTGTTTTGTTTCATTCACATGTTTTCCACACAAACCCTCCATATTTAGGCTAATTTCTTAATTCTCAAACAGAAAACTCTGTTCTATCTTGTGATGTCATTTGGTAAAACAGGAAGTACAAAATAGTATTACTCAAGAAGTACAAAGTAGACATTACTCAACTAAGAGTATAAATGTAAGAGTAACTGTCAGGACATAACATCTGATTTATAATTGGAATTATAAACACAATGCACAAAATCTGGTATTTTCAAAGGATAGAGGAAATACTGTGTTATATTTCAAGGAGTGGCGCAAGAAGCACAAATGGTCATTTAATATTGTTGTAATAATAAGCTTTTGTCACTTGTCAACTTACTCACAATGGGAAGAGTAACTAACACTTTTACTCCAGCAAATGAGTGTTACTTCAATAGAATTATTACTCAAGTAGGAGTAAATGTAACGGAATACTGCCCACCTCTGTCAAATATGTAACAGCATGTGCTCTCTGTTTGGTTCAGGGGTGTTGTTCAGCATCGAAGTGACCTCTACGTTCTTTGCTGTGAGAAACTACTGGAGGGGCTTCTTCGCCGCCACCTTCAGTGCCTTCATCTTCAGAGTGCTGGCTGTGTGGAACCAGGAGGAGGGTAAAGGGCCCCATACATGTGACTGTATTTCAGTTAATATATTTGTTTTGCCAAAAATAGAGTAAAGTTTTGTTGTTGTTTTTATTGCACTGAAAAACAAGGGTCCTTATTCCACAAACCTCACTCATATTTCACCCAGCTGCTTGTTTCTGTAGAATTGTTGATCATTTTGCTATAATATAATATGGCACAAAACCTACCTGCATAGAGAATGTTCGGGATTATTATTATTATTTTTTTCTATTTCCACAGACTCCTGAAAGACAAGTTTGCGAAAATTTAATGATAAAACTGATTTTTTCATTTAGTTCTTGGAGTGCCCAGAGGAATTTTTAAACAGTATGTATGTAAGTATGGTGTACTATTCTCTAAGGTGACATCTTTTCCCTGTCCTCAGAGACCATCACTGCGCTCTTCAAAACACGCTTCCGTCTGGATTTCCCATTTGATCTGCAGGAGCTGCCAGCATTTGCCATTCTGGGGTTAGCTCACCATGTTTTCACACAAACTCAGATTTGATCCACATGGTTGGATTGTCACAAAGAACAGTGCATGAAATTAAACTATTTAGTCTGCTGATTTAAAAAGGAAGCAATGTTTTAAATCAGTGCATTTTCTCATTTAGTGAATGTTGAAATGTTAAATATGAGAGAAAAAACATTAAGACGTGGTTTACTGTCAGAGGAAGTCTCAGGGGATTGTGGAGTACTTTTTTATTCAACCTCAAATGTTTGAAGATGTTCTTGTGTGTGTTTAGAATCGCCTGTGGATTCGCTGGAGCTCTGTTTGTCTATCTGAACAGGCTCATAGTGGAATGCATGAGGAAACAGAAGACTATCAACAAGTTCCTACTGAGAAAGTAAGGATCTGAGCTTTAGTAACTACATGGATAATAAATGTGGCTTTAATAGATCTTTTAGTGCGATTTCTACTACTGTAATAAAAAAAGACGCAAATGTATAATCATTATAATAATACTCACCTTAAAGATGCACTGTGTAACTTTTCTGGAGAGCATCTGCAGCTTTTAATGTTAATGCTTTGGTTTAAATTGACAGTAGGATTCCACAGTATGGTATTAAACTAATCTGTCTTGCATTTATTCAACTAGAGGGGCTATTAAATTCTTACTGTTAGTGGGGTCGCCTCTCCACAAATCTAACCTGTAATTTGGCTTGCAATTCTCTATGAAGATTCATGAGTTTATGGCCATACTGTGGAACATTTTAGGCACACACGCATATAAATACAGGCTTTGAAGGTGAACCCTGTAACTTTCTTGTAGGAGGTCTGCTTCTTGCCTGTTATTACTTTTTTTTAGAATGTTCCACAGTATGACATTAAATGTGATGATGAGCTGACCCAACTGACAGTGAGAATGTTTTTTACATATTTTAAGACACTTGAATAATTCACTAATGCAAGATTGACCTTAGTGGTAACACAACACCAGAAAAGTTACATAGTGCACTGTAGGAGACAGGACTGGTGCACGGTGTGGTTGAGGGTGTGGGTGTATTTCTCTGGTGCAGAGGGGGCAGAGCTCACAAGGGCAGGTGCATGTGCATGTGTGCCTGTGGAAGGATTAAAAAGTGTGCACTTACCTGTTACCTAGTTTTGACTGAGGGTCAGTGCTGGGTATCCGTAAATTTTGTTGACCGCCACGCTTTCTCTATACTCACCCTTTATTTTCCAACTGGTTCTATCCATCTTCTTTGCTGTGCTGGGATAGCTGTATGTCTGTTAATAAATATACAAAATGTATTCTGGATCCCAGTGTATTAGTTTACAATAGCCTTCATGCACGTCACAAACTACGACCCCAGGACCCACTCTGATCTTCCCAAGCGGCTATAAGGTTGGTCAATAAGCCGCTACACTGCACCTTTTAAAGAAGAGGCAATGTATATTGTAGTGTCGTAGTACTCGGTCTTGGTATCGTCTTGGACTCGACCGCATTTGGACTCAGTCTTGTCTCGCTCTTAAAGGCCCTTGGACTCAGTTTTGTCTTGATCTCGAGATCTGACACTTGATGAGTGATACAATGGAAATTTTATAAATTTTATAAATGGACATTTATAAAAACATTGATATATATGTGCCAAAATAACTCTAAAATACAAATAAATGTAGAAAATGACAAAGATGGTCTTGATTTGGTCTCAATGGGCTGTGGTCTTGGTCTTGTCTCAGTCTCTGCCTTTAAAATTCTTGGTCTTGACTTGGTCTCGACCCCCAGAGGTCTTGGTCTCGATTAGTGCGGTCTTGACTACAACACTAGTATACTGTATGTGGCAATGTGCTTGATGTTTGTAACCTATACATCATCAAACACAAAATGAAACAATCTAAAAATGGCACTTGTCACTTGTTAGCAGGTTTTACTGTGATTGTGCAAGTTTTACATCTAGAGTTTTAAAATTACCATCTACAACTGCTTGCAAACTGGTTCAGTGTTACTAAAAAGGACATTTTGTGAGAAAACAGAACTGTATTGTAGTTGGAATTCTTCACCTTGTGTGTATAACATGTTGCCCTACATTACAGAGTTGTGGTGGTGGGTTTGGGTGGTTGAAGTAGGTCAGTTGATCACATCAGAGTTTATATTTAGCCCTCACATTTGAAGTTTGCCCATTGGCTTTAACATGGCCCCACTAACGTAGCTGCAGTCCCTCTCTCCCTGTCAGGCGCCTGCTGTACCCGGCTCTGGTCACTCTGCTGGTGTCTACTCTGACGTTCCCCCCGGGCCTGGGGCAGTTCATGGCTGGGCAGGTGAGACAACAGTCCATTTGTCTTCTGCTGTTGCCACTAGAAACAAATGAAAGCTGACAGTTGTGTGTGAAGCGTGTGGGCCTCGGGTTAGACATAATCTCTTGCTCCTCTCATCCACTGATGCTAACTGCCAAGGCTAATGAGAGGACCAGAGATTTATAAGTAGATTTATGCAGTTTTTGGTGTTGGCCTCAGCTGCATAACAATGAGTCAGGATGGGTGGTCATGCATGAAAAAGTCTAAAAGCAATTATATATATAAATTGCTGCAGTAGAAACAGGAAACTGACAGAAATGTAGCGTCAGTTTTCAGGAGTGCAGCCTCAGTGAATTACTATCCACTGAATTCTGTGGCTTTCCCAAAACTGTAGTTTCCTGCAGTTCTTTAGAAATGTAAAAGCACAGCATGAGCAATCATAAATCAAACATTTCTGACAGTTTGAAAACACATCTCTGGGATCTTTACTTATTCAGTATTTCAGTCAGGCGTATGAACAACTTAAAATTATGGGTTAAATGTTTACACAGTTTGTATTTTTGTCTGATCTGGCTGTACAAGAACATTCAATATTGTGTTAAAAATTTTATTATAAATAGGTTTTCTGATTTAGAGGCTTATGAATCAATGGACAGTGATGAAGCATAATGTACTCTAACCTGACTTTATTTTATACAGCTAGTCTATTCTTAGTTTTTTCCAGACAGTATAATAATATTATCAATTTTATTTTGAGCTGTGTAATAACAAAACAAACAGAAGGTGGTACAGAGATGAATGAATCTGTACAGTTTGAGTCTAAAGTTGTTTAAGACGATACGTTTTCTTAGTAGTACCACAACTCAGATAATCCAGTATTCACTGTGCACTGTGCACGTGGACATGAAGACACTTTGTCCCAAAATGGGCTTGATTCTGTTGTGCCTGTACAGTATTGTGCTCATTAAAGTCCTATGCTGTTCTCACAGCTGACACAGCACGAGTCCCTGGTGGCTCTGTTTGACAACCGGACGTGGTGCCGACAGGGTGTGGCAGAGGAGTTTGACTACATCAGCCATCATCACGCCTGGAAACACCCCCAAGTCAACGTCTTCATCACACTCATCCTCTTCATCGTTATGAAAGTATGTGCAAAAAATTTTTTATTTTAATTACACTTATAATCATTAGTATGTATTAGATGCATAGATTTTTTTTTTTTCTCAGTTTTGGATGTCTGCCGTTGCCACCACCATGCCGGTTCCATGTGGAGCCTTCATGCCAGTTTTTTTAATAGGTGAGAAAAATGGCTTGTTTTTGTTAAAGGAACACTGCGTCATGATGGGCTGTGTGTGTTCTTTTGGCATTTGATTGACAGGTGCAGCATTTGGTCGCCTTGTTGGAGAAATAATGGCGGCTGCATTTCCTGATGGTATCCATGCTGACGGCACCGTGTACCCCATAGTTCCTGGAGGATATGCAGTTGTCGGTATGCTGTTTCAATAAATGATGCTACACATTTGTATGAGAGCAATGTAATGGACACAAGGAATAGCTTGCCTTTGGTGATGTGTTCAGGTGCAGCGGCCCTGTCCGGAGCAGTTACGCACACTGTCTCCACGGCAGTGATTGTGTTTGAACTCACTGGTCAGATTTCACACATCCTGCCCGTCATGATAGCTGTCATTCTGGCCAATGCTGTAGCTCAAGCACTGCAACCTTCACTCTACGATTCAATCATTCGTATCAAGAAGCTCCCCTACCTCCCTGAGCTGGGAATGGGACACCACGAGTAAGTGTGTCTGTCAGTGGCTTTGCTCACATGCACACCAAAAATCTGAAAATCTGATTATTATCTGATTTCTGGAGGTATCACGTTGTTGAAATGGCATGTAAACAGTAATGTGTGATTCAAGTAATCTGATATTTTTCTGATTGTTCAAGTCGGTGCAAAACTGTGATAAAAAAAAGGGCAAAATAATGTGACACAATGTTAAAGATTGAAAAAAGTTATCTCAAAATAAATTTTCGATATGTCATTTAAGTAATCTTAAAGGTCTAGAAATCAGATTATAATCAGATTTTGGTTTGTATATGAACAAGACCTGTTGGCTATTGGTTTATCTGATTGAAATTGAAGTTATCTGATTTATTAGTGACAAGTTTAATGCTGACTTGTTTGTGAAACTATTGTCAACAATTTACTTTTTAGGAAATATAATATCCGAGTGGAGGACATCATGGTTAGAGATGTGCGTTACATCACACTCAGCTCAACTTATCGAGACTTACAGGAGATGCTGCAGACTGGGCAGCTCAAAACACTGGCCTTGGTCGAGTCCAGAGGTAAGAATGCAATTTGAAGATGTGCTGGGATCACTGCTGCTGCTGCTAAAGCTCTGTTTCAAATTGGTACATTAACCCGACTAACCTTATGTTATGTTGATACTTTTCATTTATAAACTATGAAAGTGTGTATGAACAGTGTCATAAACTTTAACATGGAAAATTAATGAAAAGGATGGACATTCCACCATAGACATACATGCACAATTCATAACAGGAATTTTAGTGTGAATCCTGAAGTTACTACTTTCCTGCGTTAAATAAAAGCACAAACTCACTTGCTCTACACATTACAAAAGTCCAGAGTTTCCTTTGGGTGAGTTATATCGCCGTCCATGTTTCAGAGTCCATGATCCTGCTGGGCTCCATTGAGCGGTTGCAGCTACAATCTCTGCTCACTCTGCAGTTGGGTCGTCAGCGCAGGCTCGAGTACCTCCGACAGATAGCGCAAGACAACGGGACCCAGGACCCTCTGCCCAGCCTGACCTCGGACAGCAGCGCTAGCTCCCCCTGTGGGCAGACTCACATCATCAACGCCACTCCTCGCACCAACGCTCGCCAAACGGTTCGCTTTTTGGTGAGCACGCAAGAGGTGTGAGGCGACCGGGGACGGGGTGAGGGCGGGCGACACCAGGTGGAGCATGGGGCTAGCATGTAGCAGTAGGTAAAGGCACAGAGGGGGTAATGGGCAGATGGGGTAAGTGTAATTGATACTTTCTGTGTACACGTAATGATGATGAGTATATCACCTTTTGTTTACATGTAGTGAATGGTTATATGTTTGATGTTTGTGGTGTCTGTGCCCTTACCTGTGCTGTCCTGTGCATGTGCTGTATTTGTCTGCATGTGTTTGGCTGTGTCTGGCTCCTCTTAATATATTTTCTGCATAGATCTCTACAGAAGAGACGTCTTCCTTCAGCCCAGCAGTGTCCAACTTGCAACTTCCTCTCAAATCTGCCCTGAAAACAGTATCAGCCATCAGTGACACAGAGACACCAAATAGTATGTATCCTATGCACAACATGCATCTGGGTGTAAAAGGAATTATATATAGCCTACACTCTTACTGTTTTTTTAAAAAAGGTATCATAATCGCCTGGGTTGCCAGTGCCTTAACCTGCATATGTGTCCTAACCCTAAGCCTAACACATGTGAAACTCACTCACTGAGCTCTCAAGGCTGCACTAGCATTGATAAATGGCTACATGTGCTGGGGTTTAGGTAGTGAGCATTCAGATCAGAGAGGAACCTACAAACAAACTGGATTTCATTATTGACACTGGCAAATGGGAGACTTATTCTGCTTTCTGATTGGATAATTGTCTTGAGAACCGAAACATCAAATTATAACAAAGCTTGGCTATAATATTGTTTATTTTTGTAATTTAGAATACATTTCAACAGTTGTCAGTTAGAAAAAAAATAAATCACTGCTGTTAGCTGCTCGCTAATGTGGTATCATGGAGATACACAAACAAGCCTTTACATAAAGCATACTGCATTTGATGTTTGTAACAGCAAAGACATAATGCTGCTTTTCAGGCTCTCAGACACTTTCATGCACGGACCAGGACAAGGAGCTGCTAGAGGTGAGCAGACAAGCACGCACCATGTGAGAAGAGATGTGATGTGTGGGTAGATGTAGTGGTCTCCCTCTGCTGACAGGCAGCGCCCACCCATGGGTTGTATGCTTTCAAAAAAATATAAATAAATAACAGATCTATTAAAACTAAAAAATACTTAAGATAATGCACTACTTTCAAGCTCTGCTTAATAAACTAATATTGGGACAAAAATAAAGTAACTTGTTTGATATGTCTGCATACAGTTACAGTTGTATGTGGACCCCACATGTAAACAAAGCTGCTGTGAAAGAGCCTGTGCACATGACTGTGGTGTGACAGCATGCACAGATAAAGTCACTCCCAAACAAACAGCCTTCTGTGAGCACAGGTGTTCAGAATATCATTATGATGTGTAATCGCCACGGTGAGCGGGTGTGTGAGGGAGCGTGTGTGTGAGGGAGCATGCGTGTGAGGGAGCGCATGTGAGAGAGCATGTGTGTCAGGGAGCATGCTGCAGCATTTGAAACTGAAGCTGTTCATTACACCTCAACTACACCAGACATGTTAGCATTTACACAGTTGTGGAGCAGATTTTTAAAAATCCCTGATCATCAGATATTTGACTTTTCTCAGCAGGAAAACACGGGTGAATTAATAACATTATACAGTTACAGTCAGCAGTTACAGCCATTAATAATGCTCTCTGAGAACAGCTGTGCTGGTAAAAGCATGTGAAAATGTTCCGCTTCAGTTACCGTCGTCATCATGTCAGTGTGTAGGGCTAATGCTTGTCCAAAAATTTATGTAAAACTATTTGAGTACCTCAACACATTAAGGGACAGTGTTGATGTACAACTTATGGAGACCTCAATGCTTTGTGGTCTTCATAATGCCTCATTTCCCCACATTGTTTCCTCATAGTGTTGTGTAACATCAAGCCTCTGGTGCCTTCATTTTCTTCTGTGCTCAAGTAATTATAGGCTATCAGCAACATTGTGCTCACTTGGTGGTACTCCTCTGGAGAAGTGGGTTTGAGATCCAATGTTGCAGTGTGCCATGTTGTGGGTAAATGTCCACTCTGACTGACGCTGTGGTCATGTTGTGTTGATGCCTCCTCTCTGCCCGTGGAAGAGCCCTGGGCCGGCTCCTCCTGAACACAGAAAGGCCAGGCCCAAACGCATGAGGATCTCCATGGCGGTAAGACTGTCTGCCGCCTAGAGACTGTTGCCTAGTAACCGTTGCATTGCGACAAGCACACAGTGAGGGCAGAACCAAAACATTTGTGGTGCAGCACCCACAGTATTACATGGCTCTGTAGTGAGTGAAAGAACGTGAGAGCGGCCCGTTGATGTTTGTGCTGTGGCAGAGGTCTGATGGTCTCTAACCTGAGAACAACAGGACGTCAGCATCTGATTCTGCTCACTACACTTTTACATGTGTATTTAATAACACTAGCTGTCTTTATTCATGTGAAACACATTGTCTTTGCTCTAGAGTTTTAGCAGTATTCCCCTACTACCTTCAAAACGAAAGTTTGTTTTTCAGGACTCTGAAGTGGAAGACCACATGAGCCCAACAGAGGTTAGGTCTTCAGTGACATTATGAAATACGCTGTTGGTAATTATGTGCTGAATAGGACTTGTCACTTGTTTGACTTCAGATTTCAGTGTGGGAGGAGCAACAGCTCGACCAAGCTGTAGATTTCAAGAACTGCAAGATTGACCCTGCTCCCTTCCAGCTGGTTGAGCAAACCTCGCTACATAAGGTACCAGTCTCACTTTAGAAGTATTAGAGAATGTAATAATTGTGTTAATTTCAGAAATTACATACTTTTTTGTGTTAACCCTCGCAGGCTCAAATAAAATTTTAGTAACAGGAAAAAATCTGATATTTGGGGAAAATTATCATATGGGGTAGTAATACACAATTCTGACTTTTTTTTGAGAGAGACCTTCACATCCAATGCGTTCTGGGATGTTGGAGATTTGCAGCATTGGCCCGGTGTGGTAAATTAACACTGAAGACTGAAAATGATATGAACGCTAACTTTATTTGTATACCACTTTTCATAACAGTGAAAACATAAAGCACAGTGTAACAGTGCTTTACAGTGGCAGAACAACATCACTTTTTCGTGTGGTATTCCAAGAAACAATTTTTATCCTTTGTAAACAACAACAGTACTTTGCACTTCTGGCAGGCCATTTGTGTGTAGCCATTCTTGCACAGTCTGCATCGTCCATGTTTATCAGCATGGATGGGAGAAAAGGCTCCTGAGTAAAAAAAACCTCATAAAATATGGATTTGGAGTAAGTAGGTAATTGGCATTTAGCTGTTGCAAATCTGCAACGCCTGCCTGGAGAGGGTTAAAGCGTACCTCTGGTGCATTGAACATATAAATACAACTTTTACTGTTTAATTTGTTTAACTTAAACTTATTCCTTGTTCACAGACTCACACCATCTTTTCCCTGCTGGGCCTGGACCATGCTTATGTGACTAGTATGGGGCGTCTGGTCGGAGTGGTGTCTCTTAAAGAGGCAATTTCTATATTCTATTTTTTGTTCTTACTTGATTAGCCTTGTTTTGACGACATTTTTCCTTTTTGTTGCAGTTGCGTAAAGCCATTGAGGGCTCAGTGACAGTGACGGGGGTCAAAGTTCGCCCCCCTTTGGCAAGTTTCCGGGACAGTGGCAATACCACAAGTGTATCTGAAGTAACTGAACTCCACAAACTGTGCATCCGCCACAGGGGCCTCTCGTTACCACGGGAACTTAATCGCCTCAAAATGGAGGATGATAACAACCCTCCATTTGAAGAGATTCCCATCAATTTTTCAGACCAATGCACTTTACAATTTGCAACAGGCCAAACTGTGGACATTAGAGAAGAGTTGGTTCTCCAAGATAGCCCCTCATTCGCTGAAGACCAATCAGAATTTACGTTTGACTGTAGCCCCTCCCACACGGAGGAGTCAGAACTGGCCTGTGACTATGACCCGCCCAGTCAGACTCCAGAGCCAGATGAAACCCAGCAGGAACAAGGTCAGAACCTGGACCAATCAGAAGCGGAGGAAGAGGGAAGCCCCGGTCCACAGTAATGACCAATATGAATGATTAGCAGGGATACATGTGTTGTCTCAAGTGTTACATTACAAGTCCAGCCTGGCTATATGTATGTATTTATAGCAGAACTTGAGGTGTGAATGACAAATAAGAGACCACATCCAATAATACTTTTTAAACTAATTGATCTTATACCAGAGGAACTGTTTAGGGCCTGTTATCAAAGCTGGTAACACATAGTTGTTTGGGGAGTTTTTTTTGTTAACACTGCCATTACCCCATTATAATCTTACAAAACCTTGAAGTCTCCTAAAAAAAAAAAAGAGTCTTGATAAAATGATAACAAATGATTTTAAACAGGATAGATTTGCTAAATGTTTGAGACTGTGTGCGTGTGTGTGTGTGTGTGTGTGCATGCGTGTGAGTAACTGGTGTGCCATGGTTCTGGACTCCTCCGTGTCGTATTTGCGCTTATGCCAAATAAACAGTGTAATATTTTGCAGGAGAGGAATACAAATGAATCTAATTGCAATGAATAGTTATAAATAAACAAGCACATTAATAAAGTAATATATTCTATTACGGAGCACAGAAATCTGAAATATTTACTACCTACAAATAAGGCTGGCATTTTTATAGATTATTACAAGCCTGATATGCAAAAGGGATATTTTTGTTATTTTGTTTGTTTAAATATAGCATTATAACTGTCTTTGATTGCAGCACTAGGACATATTCTGTTTTCTTGTACGTCATATGTCCACCCCCGAAATTCAACAACAAAAACAGGCAGCTCTTCTTAAGACATAAGGTTCAAGGTAAAGCACACAGTAATTACCACTACTGAATACTACGGAAGCCAGTATTAAAATGGAATAAACTGCCTCGATCGCTTAAACTGCGTGAAATGTTTCTAGCATGTTACAGGAACAGTATAGGCTAATGTACAGAGCACACTTGCACCCTGTAGATATATTTACAGTTATGCATCTTTATGACATGAGCAGCCTGGCCTCTCATTAGCACAGTCCAAGTCTGTGGGGGTCTGTGCGTCTGTTGGTGTGTGTGAGAGACATGTCATCAGGTTTCAAATGGATGTAATTGTCAATTGTACAAATATTTTAAATCATGTTTTCATTTGCACTAATCAGGGCTTTTTGTCTGTATATTTGTGCATTTCTTTATTTGCGTCTTTTGCATTGAGAATGTAAAATAGTGGTTGGCCATACAAGTAAAAGGAATTGAGAGATATTTTACAGCGTATCTAGTTAAGCAATAAGTCTGTAGTACCCTTTATATGGCACTGAACTGCTTTGTACATACAAATATAACTACATGCTTGTACAGGAGAATTATGCATTTGAAATCAAGCAGCCACTGTTATTTTTCAGAGAACATAAATTGTTTTGTACATGAGTGAATGATTAAATTTAAACAAGAAAATGTCTGTTTTATGAGGAGAAAAAAACTACACAAATCATATCTTAATACCAAAATGTATATTTATTTACTATTCATTTTCAGACATTCAGTATCAAACATAGCCCACCCCACATGACACAGCATGAATCAAAAAACAACACTACAAAATACTCATAAAAAACAATCAGACACGACTTCACAAAACTGTACAAAACTCAGTGAAAACAACAACTTTACATTCAATTGAACTCTCCAATGGATACTGTTCACAGCAGCAAGTGACATGGAGCAAGGTGAGGATGGGAGGGGCTCAGATGAGAAGGAAGTGAAAGGAGGAGACATGGAAACAAGAGAGCAAGGAATCAAAGATCAAGGGTAGGAAAGAATGGAGGTGAAACAGTAACATTGTAATATTCAGAATAAGGGATATAAAAAGGCAGATACTGCATTGGCCGTTGCATTATTTTTGGCAAGATGTGTCTGCCATGATAAGGTCTTATTTTTTTAATTAATGGTTACGGTAAAGGAGGTCAAACTACATTGACAAGAAACAACATGCAATTTGACCAGTTTTCACACATTACATTAGAACAATATTGACTGTAAGGATATTTTTTCTAAAGCGGACTTACCAGCAACAGACAAACCCAGTGATTCATCTCTACTGTTTCACAACATTGCAATGTATTTCATGTATTCATCACATACACATTTTGGCAAATCACCAAGGCACTGTCCCTAAAATCATGTTGATCCATAAACGTCTTAATAAAGAAAAGAATGCTCTACCTTTCCCTGATGACCGATCCAATTTGGCCAAATGTGATATCTATCTTTTTATAACTATGTCCAGAATCAACACACTCCAAGAGACAAAGATAGACAGCACATCACATCAAATATTCTTTCTCATCTTTCCCCTCTGCTTCTTCGTCCTGCTCCTCTTCCTCATCAAACGAGGCCACTCCAGAGGATGCCCGATCAGAAAAGAATCGCCGCCCAATTGGAGATCCACAGTGCCACATGCGAATCTCCTGGAACACGCTGCCTTCTTCATCATCCTCCTCCTCCTCTCCGGGCGACTCCGAGTGAGACGTGGAGTAGCAGGAGTCGAAACGGCTGCTCCGAGCTCGAGGTCTCCACTCGGGCTTCTGGTGGACACACACCTCGCTCTGGGGGTGGTCTCGTAACACAGTGGGCTGTTCCTCATTCTCCTCCTCTTCCTCCTGTATGAATGGGCTCAGGCTGTGGCCGGGCAAAGTGGGTGAGTCAGTGTGAGAGGCAGACCGGGCATACAGCAGGCTGCCATCGTCGCTACCACCCGCTCCTGGGTATGTGGTAGAGAGCTGGCCCTCCTCCGTGTCATGTGGGACAAGAGGACAGGCATTGGTGGCGTCTGAGAGAGGAGCATAAAGTCAGATCCCCTGCAGATGCAACGGTGGGGCAGATGGACAATGAGCAGTGTTACGTCAGTGATGAAAATGAGATGAAGGCACAGACGAAGGTGATGGCAGGTGACTTGTAATACCTGAACTTTGGCTGGTGAAGGTGTGACTCTGTCCATTAGAGGGCGCATCCTCATCGTTTGAGTCTTCCTCATCTTCATCATCGTCATCAACAGAAGCCCAGGCTCGCAGCTTGGCCTCAGCTATGGCAAACTGTTCAGCTACACCTGCAAAAAGCAAAATAGTATATTATAGTAAAAAGTATAGGAGCATTGAAGGGCCCATATTACGCTATTTTTATTTTTCTGATCTATGTTGTAAAGTTGTTTCCTCATTTAAAAAAAGTACTTGAGTTGTGTTTTGTTTCATTTACATATGTTTAACATGCAAACTTTGCATATTCAGTTTTTAGGCAGATTGTGATGTCATAAGGTAATACAGTAAGTGCTCCACTGTGGTTTTAAACTCCATACAGCGTCACTAGAATCATTTGGAATATTTCAGCCCTGGAATTGCTACTGAACTAAAGGTAAACACTACCACTTCAAGACATACTAAGGTGGAACAGAGCATTTTGAGCTTTGACAATATAGACAGAATAATAACAAAGGGTTACTCAAATATGTGTGAATGAAACAAAACACATTTCTGGGTATGTTTTTAACAGCATCATAATATGGCTTACAGCTCACAAGAATTGTGAGCTGTAAGCTATTTTGTGTAATATAGGGCCTTTAAGTAGAATAATCCTTATTTTTTGTACTGTGCACCAAAAGCCTGTTGATATATTTGTAACTACTGAAGCATTGGTGTTATGAACAGGAGGAATAGGTTTAAACGAAAGCCTGAAACGGAAACTTACATACTTCAAACTATTATTATGGTCAAGGTGAAAAAATATATTCCTCCAAACAGCGGAACAAACTGCTTTAGTGAGTAAAGACCAGCTGGAAAAACATCATCTTTTGTTCATCTATCAAGTTCTGATCTCTTGGAATTACCCCCCCCCCCCTTCTTTTCTTTCTTTCTGTCCTGCTCAGACCCAACCCATGTCACCACCTCCACAAAGGATGAGTCACAGCTGAACAACAGGAGCTGCCTTACCCTCACTGGGCAGTCAAGTGTTTTTGAGTCTGTCTAATAGGCCACCATCTGCGACCAAGGCAAGCCATCACCGCTAAGACAGCACAGCGATGGGCCCAAAAAGCTCTGACTCTGAGTAGTTCTAAGGATCACACCATGACAGAAGATGAGTCAAGAACTAAGTAAGAGGATTGGTGTCTGAGCAAATAAACAAACTGACAGTTAAGTGTGAAATGTTGAGATGACAGAAGACACACCTGCAGCGAAGCGGGCCTCCTTCTCTCCCTCGCTCAGGTGGCAGTAGGTGCTGAAGTGTGCGTGAGCGGCCGGTGGGGGGTCCGATGGTTTGGGCCAACCTTTCCACTCGATGAGGTGAGCAACTCGACCCTGGGCGAGTGAGGTAGGCTTAGTCACATGGTCCTTCACAGCCTGAGAGATGCCTGCAGAGGAGAGGAGAGGTAGACGAGAGCAGGAATTATACAGACACTTAAGATTAGAATTCAATTAATCTAATAATAATAATCATCATCATAATCCATTTGTTATGTTTTTGTGCATCTTTGTCCAATTTGATGATTATTCTTTGTAAAATAAAATAAAAATTAGCACCAATTATTCAAAAAGCAAATTAAGTTGCAAGTGCAGCCTCTAAAAACTAAACAACTAAAATACAATACCATTCAAGGAGGATCTGGCCAGTGCTGCAAACTCATGGATGCTCACGCCTTTTCTTGAGTCTGCTGAAGATTTTCCGGACTTGGGAATCATTTCACGCTCCTCAAATTTCACCTAAAAACAAGTGACATAAAAAATAACGACTTTTTATCTCGTGAATAGGCTGATATAACCGTCTGGACTCAACTAAACAGCAGTGAAATATGCACATAAGTATGTTATCTCCGTCCTACCTCCTCCCTCTGTCTCTCCCGTCTTTCTCGACTCCTGGACCTGAGTCTCATAGTTGAAGTGCATAGATGTTACACGAACGCTGCAGAGCACCGCGACTACAGACTGGAGCTTGCGCTGAGTGGTTTAACCCGAGCGGCAGACAAGCAAACAGCGATGTCCTAATTTACTGCACAGATGCTAAAGCCGGTTGGAGTGACAGGGGTTGAGGGAGGTGAGGGCAGCGGTGACGGTGTACATGTGAATGGGCAAACATATGGCCCGTGACCAGCTCGGCACAACGCAAATCCAACCAAGCCTGCTGCCCCTGAAAATCCTCCGCAAACCAGATTAAAAGTGATAGCGCCACCTAATCAGGAACATGTCCAAAAGTTAGTCTAGTCAAAGCGGATCTGAAGCCGCAGCTGACATGACGCAAAGTGAGTATGATTGATCTTAGCTTTTAAATAAAAAAATCTGAAAATGTGATTATCCAAGAGTGCACGTGCATGATTTGACAAATAATCCCTAACAGATTGGCCCAAAGCTGTTAACAAAAAGGGGACTCCTGCACTAAAAGGCTTAGAGGAGTCAGAAATGACAGTGATTCTCTGGTGCGACCTGTGAGCTGATGATAGCGTAGGCCTACAGACAGGTTCACCTGACAGAATGACATGGCGCGCTCCTCCGAGGACGCTTTAGCTCCAAAACACACTAGAGCGCGCAGCGCAAAAGTGTTTGGCACGAGTCTGCGCACGGCTCCCAACGGGATAGTGAGTCTCAAATAGTCATAATTCAGTTGTCAAGATGAGTTATTCGGATTTGTAAAAATTGAGCATCATTAACTTTAACCCGATGGCTGGTAGACTTGAATTTTAATTGACTCTGCACCACGTCTTGCCTTTTGACCTTAATTAGGCATACGTCATATGTCTTAAGTGACCTGTCAAGTCTCTGGGTCAAGCGGACGCATCGTGTAATTGATATCCCCGGACTATGAGCCTATACGCGCAAGACCAACAAGTAGCCTGACCACAGCCGCTGGCACACGCCACGAGTGTAGAGAGACAGGCCGCAGTGCTGCGTGGGCTTTAGAATTGAGTGGATATTGTGGCGGTTGTTTGAGCAACACGTCGCCGCATCATTGGTGCTTGCAGCAGGCCACAATAACACACACGAATAATCATGGCAGCGCGGAGACCTGATGCGGAGATCTCCGGCAGCTCGTGATCTATCTGCACATCAACAGGGCCAAACAGTGGCGCGTGCCCTTAACCCGACACTGCGATTATGAGGCATCTGCGGTACGTACCTGAAAGTCGGACCAAGCGGCTCATCATAAAGCGCTTAATATATCCGATCCTTTCAGCAGAAGCCTGTAGCACACCGCATTACAGCCACAGCATCACGGCGAGAGCGTCTCCAACTCCTGCATGTGGTCAGAGGCGCAGACGCACCATTTGTAGCTGCTAGGATATATGGGTTACATAGGCTGTCCAAATGTCTCCCAATTGCAAGCGTCATCAACGCAAGGCGGTGTCCCCTCCCACAGCCAAACAGAGGACTCCCTCAAAGCACCGCAGAGCGCTGAGAGGCAAGCATTTCAATGGAGAATAAAACAAGTAGAATTTCAGCAAAAACGACATGGCTCATCAAGAAGAAAATCTACTGGCCATTAAAACACAAAAGGTTTTAGAAAATAGGAGCCCTTTACCCCCCTTAGTTATCTCAAAGTGACACTGATGATATTGTAGGGGATAAAAGTGGTACATAAATGCTGAATGAGCTCGCTGTAATTGTCGCTTTCAGGGGATAGGAGCATAAATATAGTTAAGACTTTTGTCTTCGTAAAGAACGACTAGTGAAATACTATGCATTTTAAGAAGTCCTTTATTTGCAATGTCCCATTAACTCATCGTTCCAGTTTCAGATGCAAAGAAGCATTATTTTCTTAAATAAAGAAAGCAAAAAAAGTATTTACAAAAAAAATCCCAATAAAACTAATAATCAATGGATTATCTAAAGCACCTCTCTGCATCTGGACAACAATGCTTTCTGCGGAAAAGGATACACTGCAATTACATCGGCAATTTATTGTTTCTGAAAAATAAAACTAAAAAAATCTTTATATATTTACAGAAGTGTCCTGAAATAGTTTCTACCTCTAGTAGAAAAGGCTATCAGATCATTTCTGTTTTTAATGTATATATCTCATCAAGTCAATTTCTGTATGTTTCAAGTTTTAATGATTGGGTAAGTGTCTCTCCCACAGTTTCGATTCAGAAAAGGAAAAGACAGGTCAGTCACTACTGGGAGACCATGGCTTTGAGGAAGCATTAAGACCATCCTGTAGTACTCGCGTCAAAGTCATACTGTCATAGTGTCCTCTGTGAGGTCCATCAATAGGAAACAAGAGGAAAAAAATAGAACTGTTTGCTTAAAAACTCCATCTGTCAATTTAAGATTAGTTAGCAATGTACATTTTCCTGTCGACATTTCATCTGTATCATTATTATAAACACACTTCAGTCATGCTGCACACTAAATGATGGACAAAAAAAAAAAAAAGAGCTGTGTTTGGACTGAACACATTATGGCATGATCCCCACACCCCGAACTCCCCATGCCTGTTTTACACACAATGGTAGGGATGAGAATTATCTAGAACCATAAAAACAGCAGCTCGCCTGTGTGTTGTTGATTAAAAAAAAAAAAAAGTCTAGTAGTGATGTGGCATAATTCAAACCTAGTTACAAAGCATTCCTGCTGCAACAGTTTTCAAGTTTATTAGATGAGGACACTTGCTGCAACAAGCAGGTGGGACATAATGAGGGATCAGAGAGGAGAGAAGTGATAGTTTGAGTCCATCCCTCAAAGAAGAAAAGGGGAACACACATGTATCCTCATTGAGGACTGATAGTAATACGAGTCTTCTTCTGACAAAGCATCATGTCTCCTCACAACCACCTGCTGGGACAAGGCCAAAACAGCAGCGGCTTTATAGTCTTTAGTCTTTGTCCGACTCCTCTTCTGCCTCACGGAGCCAGGTGAAGAATGCTGTGACAGACTTCAAGGCCACACCTTTGCCCGTCTGCTCTGCTGGGTCTTTACTGGACTCCCATTTGTAAAAGGCCTCCTCTTTAATCACATCCTCATCATACAAGGCATCGAAGAACATGCGTAGCAGGTCTAGAGAAGAAGTTCAACATTGAATTCATATGTAAATGAAAAACAAACTTTAAGGGGCTGTACCATAGACTGTATTAAAAAAAAGGGGGGACTAAGCGAGTATGATATCACCCATAGCATTCAGCACCACTCAAATGAAGCTTGTGATGCTAACTGTTACAGGAGCGACTTTGGAGACAGGCTCTATATTATGAATAGGATTTCCTAGGGGCCACAATATTGTAATGTAAATCAATGGGAGCCAGGGTCAGTAAGAGCCACAAGACCCCGTATGCTCACTTCCTATTTGGAATGAAGCGTCTAGTGCAGGGATGTCAAACTGAGATTTACAGAGGGCCAAAATTTAAAACTGGAACTAAGTTGTGAGCCAAACCAAATACTTATTGTAAAATATTAACATCTGCATGTTTTCTCTTCTTTCGAGATATGTAATGTTAAACCTTTTCTTATTAACATAAATGTTTAATAATAGTTTTGCTTAAACATTGAATGCAGAACAAGCATAATATAAAATAAAAATTAAATTTGAAATAATGTCTCTATAGCCTATCTGTAGGCGGCGGTCCAGCTCTAATACATATTTGATATGATCTCGTGGGCCAAATATAATTATAATGCGGGCCAAATTTGGCCACCGGGCCCAAGTTTGACATGTCTGGTCTAGTGCATTAGCTATGTCCATTTATAAATAGCCTATGGGCTGTACACAATTTTTTTTCATGTAAAATGTTTTGTCCTAATACAGGTAAATATTATATAGTAAATATTAATATTGTCAAAGCAGGTCTTGAAACTGCTGTGTGCTGTCTAATTACCTCCACCAAGGAGGTTATGTTTTTGCCGGCATTTGTTTGTCTGTTTGCAACATAACTCAAAAAGTTATGGACCGATTTTGATGAAATTTTCAGGATTTGTTGGAAATCTGAAAAGGAAGAACTGATTTCATTTTGGGGGTGATCCGGAAGAAATTCTGGATTCTGGATCACTTTGAAATTTTAGTTAACATTGTGGTAAATGGGGCCAAAAATTTTGTTTCTCAATATCTCCGTTAATTATTGACCAAACCCCATGAAATTTGACTCAGGGATGGACAATGGGATCCTCTTATTCCAAAGGCTGATCCGGATCTGATCCAGAAGACTGAGTTTATCGCAATTTATATAAAAAATGGGGGTAGTCCTTGGCGGAGGTCTGCGCTCTCTGAGTGCTTTTCTAGTTATGAGTTAGTTATGTGTTTTCATCAGTAACAAACCAGGATGAAACAACGGTGTG
This sequence comes from Boleophthalmus pectinirostris, assembly GCF_026225935.1. Taxonomy (NCBI): domain Eukaryota; kingdom Metazoa; phylum Chordata; class Actinopteri; order Gobiiformes; family Gobiidae; genus Boleophthalmus; species Boleophthalmus pectinirostris. The sequence continues at coordinate 13,435,007 of NW_026571095.1, forward strand.
CTGCTGCTGTTAACCAAGAAGTTAGGAATTCAAACCGCTTGAAATGAACTATTTCTGTTTTTAAAACTCTAACATCAGGTACAGTGTTTTAACTAAAACAATTTGGTAAACACTAAATCAAATAGTTTTCGATATTTGTTTCTTATAGATGTTTATTCCTACTTACTTGCAGGCTGTTCCATGTGTACCATTAGTGCTTGAAGGGCATAAAGGGCCTGCAGCTCTTTCTGTTCATCATAAAGATATCTCTGCAACAAGCTGGCTCTTTGACCAATCTGCTCTGCGTCCACTTTGTACGGGTTATCACCTATGAAAAGAGAATACCCACATTAAACTCATGCAAAAATTAAAAATCATTCCACTTGTGATTACTGCTTACAGATGATGGCAGACTGACAGACTGATGTCATCAATGCACGAATGAACAGGTTTGATGCGGTCTGCTGTTCGTCCAAATTGGCCTGTTTAAAAAAAAAAAAAAAAAAAAAAAAAAAAAAACTTGAATATTGAAGTTTTGGTCCATAAAAACACCAGAATGAGTCCAATTACACACCTCAATCCAGTCACGGATGCGCTGGTTGTCAGCTTTGTCCTGAAGGAGTCTTTCCAGTTGTTTGCTAAGCTCCTCTCCAGTGAAAACTTTTTTATTGCTGTCTTTTGATGCCACCTCTTCTCCTAAGGTATACTCCAGTTTCTAAAATACATCAAAAAATTTTAAACAATTCTATAATTTATAATTTAGTTTAACAAACCTGTAATACTACAAACCTGATCTGTTACAAATTTGTTAACATCTTCATCACTGGGCAGAAAGTCCTTCCAGTTCAACCCAGCTTCGGTCCACATAGCCCCAACTTTCTTGGGGGTCTAAAATTTTAAAAATAATTCCCTGTCATAGTTTACCAATGGAATTACAGAACTGTATATAAAACTGGTGTCACCTACCATTCCTTTACAAAGCATGTTTAAGATTTGTACCAGGAGCACACCTGCCTTCCCAAGAGGCACTAGAGGCTTTGAAATCTCCCTAAAATCAAATGAAAAAGTATACTCATTTTACATGTGACAAATTGGTGATGAGCTGATAAAAGACAAAATTGTACTTACCTGAAGAGCTGTCCCATAGAGAGCCCACCTTCGTGTAACATAGGGGTGATGAGCTCAGCCAGGTAAAGCCAGATGTGAGGTATATCTATTTCCATATCCTCTGCCACTTCTAAGATCTCATGCAGCCTACAGCATCATAGTTTCGTCATTTTAAAAATTATTAAATTACATACAATTCTAGGAAAGTGTCCCCCAAAGGAGCCCAAAGCTCACCCTTTGTAGTATTGCTGCGGAGGCAGATTCCCGGCCTTGATCAGCTGATGCAGCAGCAGTCCCATGTGCTCCCGGGCAATGGTGCTGCGTTCAAGTGTCGATTCCAAACCGACCCGTACAAAGACAAAAAGCAGGGAGGCACTGTTCAGCTCCGCAACGCACTGTAATGCTTCCTGCAAGACAGAGGGGGGAAAAAACACAATGGTGTGAGTTTATTTCATTATTTATTTGAGTACAATTATTGAAAGTTTTTTTAAGCTCCTCATTTACCTTCAAGTCATTAATATGGAGGTATTCTTCAATTATGGCATTTGACTTCTTCTCTAACTCTTCTTCAGACAAAGCAGGTTTAGATGGAGGTGGCGTTGGGGCACTTTCACGCTTAACTAATATGACAATTAAAATCCAGAATTAGGCTACTCTGATTAGACAGCCTCCCACAAAAATATTTTCCAAGTCAAAATAAATACAAAAATGCTAACCTGAATGTATGTCTTTACTTGAAGCACGATCTTTGCTGCCCCTGTCACGGCTCCCTTGGTCGCGGCTGCCTCGGTCGCGGCTACTCCTGTCGCGGCTGCCCCTGTCGCGGCTGCCCCTGTCGCGGCTGCCCCTGTCGCGGCTGCCCCTGTCGCGGCTGCCCCTGTCTCGATCGTCTGTCATGCTGGCCACACGACGAACAGAATCCACAGCACTGCGTCCCTCTCCTCCTCGGCTGCGCTCCTGGGATTCTCGACTGAAGCTTCTCTTTGTGATTTCAGGGCGGTTGCTCCTGTCACCATCACCTCCTTCCCTCCGATCAAAGCGGTCAAAACGATCTCTGTCACCAACCCCTCGTTCCCGACTGGAGCTTGACCTAAAAAAAATTTAAATTCAAATATTAATTAATGGTAAGCAAATGTGTTTGGCTCAAACTAGCTACTGAAAGCAATGAGGAGACACAGTAACACAATAACAATAATAGTCAATGTGAATACCTCTGAGGAACTCGGCGATCAGACTCTGATGAAGACCCGGACTGCAGGGCTGAGAAACGGTTCAGTGTGCTAGTGGCAGGACGACTTGAATCTAAACATAAGTGAAGACATGATTAATAAAAGTAATGTGGCTTTCTCAAACTCGCAATCTTTGTTTTATATTTTACCCTGTTCTCCACTGGATGGTTTAGTTCCACTTCCTCCACTGCAACCTTTTCCCCAGCTACCCCACATCCCTTTACCACCTGGAGCCAACAACTGATTGTTAAAGTCCATCGCACCAGGCTACAAAAAAAACAAGATATGTGCATATATGAGAAAAACAAAAAAAAACAATGTATAACCAAATCATATGCAAGTGTAGATGACAGGCTTCATGTTACCTTCGTGATTTTGCTCAGACGGGTGGTGTCAATAGGTCTGTTCTTGGAAATGGGGACAGTGTTCCATCCTTCATCCTGGGTTTGGCTGGTCCTGCCTCCCCCGGGAGTGTGAGGACCTCGGCCACCCATGCTCATTCTGCCTCCGCCCTCCTTCTTGGATAGAAGCTGCTGCTGGACCTTTATCTGCTCCCTGTGCTCCTCCAGCTCTGCCTCCTTGTGGATCTGGTCAATTGTTTTAGGTCCCTGGTCTGCTCTTCTAGGCACCCAGTTGCTCTACAGTGGAAAATGGTCACATTTTAATATAGCACTTTTCCACCTTCAAGGCTCTCAAAGCACTTTACAACAAGGAACCACTCAACCATTCATACGCACACATTCATACACCAGTGTAAGCAGACATTAGGGGCAAAATGAGTCAAGTGTCTTGCCCAAGGACATAACGGCAGCATTCATCTACATGAGCTGGAATCACACCAGGCACACCAGCTCAACCAATGAGGTTTATGTTGAGAGCGGGATTCGAGCCGCCAATCTTTGGATCAGTGGACAAATGCTCTACCATCTGAGCTACTGTCGCCCCACTTTTAAAGTTGCCAATGAGAAATGTGATCTACTACATCTCAAATCAAACAATCAATACCCTTCTGAGGTCCAAGACATCTTGCAGCATGAAACGAATTCTTGACGAGGTCTTTCTCTCCTTTATGATTTTGTCCATTTGGTTAAAATACTGGTCCATGCGGGGCTAGAAAAAATAACTTTAATGAAATGCAAGTTTAAATTTCAAAGTTCAAGGTTAAAGATGTAAATATGTTCTCTTTAGTTTCTAAATACCAAGATCACCGAGATTCATTGGCCCAGACAGGTGATGCAAAATTAATGGTCATTCCAACAGAGGTTGTTTATATGTTAAAAAGGTATTTATGTTCACATGTACCTTTGCCTTTTCAAAGTCCAGGTCTTTGCCGATTGTAGACAACAACCTGCATAGACACTCAAGAGATTCTTCATCGTGATTCTTCAATAGTTTTACAACACAGTCGTGCATAATGGCTTCTGTCAACATTTTCAGTTTGAAAAGCTCGCCAATGAACTTGATGTTTCCCAGTGATCGCCGTCGGGCCTTATCTCTGGCTTCCTCTAGCTCCGCTTTCAAACGATCACGTTCTTCACCCTGAGAAATGCAGGCAATTGTTATTAGAACCTTCCATGTTTCATTGAATACATTTTACAATTATTGAACCACTTACTTCTTTTGCAGCATCCAATTCTTTCTGTTTTTTCTCAAATATTTCATCATCATCTTGATCCTTTTCAAATTCCTTTTGACAGCGATTTAGCAGAAGTTTGCGAAAGTTTGCGGTAGCTCCTGGCTTTTCTGCAGTAGGGACTTTTAACTGTAGTGAATAAAAATACATAATTTAAGGTGATGGACATGGCCCAAGATGGTATTGAGTAAAAAGCCGACATATGATTTGACACATCATAGCTATCACTTAAGCATATCATTGACCATAAGTCAATAAATTTGTAAAATATAAGTTACATGTACAATAAATTGTGCAAAGGCTACTTAGGTCATGTCATTCTTCAAGAAAACAGTTCAAAGCGACTTACCCCCATGAGGCAACGACACATGTTGGCATAAGCTACAGAAAAGTTGGGCTCCATGATGGCTTTTTCAAAGATGAGATCAATGGCTCCTTTCAGTCTCTCCTCAGTGTCTATCGGCAGTTCTTGCACTTGCTTCGTCAGCTCTTGAAACTTCTGAGGGGTCAGTTTGTTGAGGATACTACGCAGTCTTTTCAACACCTCTTGAGTCTTGATTTGTTCAGCATCCTCCTCTTCAGCCTCGTCTCCACGGCCACGTGACATGGACTTTTTCAAAGATGGTTTCCAAGCTTTTTCAGCCTTGTTCAGCTGAATGTCCTCATTCATGCTACTAATGATTTTCCTAGGTTCCTTTCGCTGACCTTGCTGAGAACGCCGAGGTCCTGGAGGCTATTTAAAAAAAAAAAAAAAAATTAACTCACCATATTACATATTTTTACTTAAAGAATTTTCAATTATTACCGGGCCTCGTGGTCCTCCCACTGATCTGCTTCCTAAGTTACCCAAATATGAGGGAGTGAAATCAGTACCAACATTCACTAGTCGACCCGGGTCCGCAGGACGCAGTGGAGTCTTATTCACCTAAAGATGGACCAAAAAAAAAAAACTTTCAGATTTATGACAACCAAATAGACAGAAGTAGTTCAGTACACAAACTGCTTCTTCAGATCCTCAAACCCATCATAGATATTCAGTGGCCCAGACACGTGGCACAAAACAGAAGTCATCACTGAAGCAGGATACAGTTCAGAGGCCATTAACAGTCTACAACTGCTAAGTGATCTATGTCCATTCACAACTTAATCAGGGATGAAAAACACTAATGTAATATGATTATAGTAACATACCTTATCAAGAACAACATCACTGATGAGTGGCAGGCCTTCTGGTTTGTGCATACTGGCACTGCTGAACTGGAATCCCAGCAAAAACTCCCTATCGTACCGCTTCTTTGCTTCTGGATTAATGGGTTTCCATTGTTCTGAAAGAAAATAGACGTTTAGTCAAAACAAATAAAAGGATTCTGAGAAATACAATTTGGAATTTACCTTCTTTGTATTGATATTTCTGCTCTGTGGCCTCAGCTTTGCGTTTAATTTCATTCTGTTTGTCTTCTTTCTCCTCCCAAGTCTCTTCTACAACCTCAGCTGGAGTTTCAACTGGCACAGCTGGGGCAGTTTCAGCCTGAACAACCACAGGCTCAGGAAGGGGTTTGGTATCCTTCTGCTGGATGGAAAGAAAAGATTTTTAAATGGTGACCAATTTGTCCTTGTTTCACACCACAATTTTTATGTCTGTCAATTCATCACAAAGCCACACACCTCTGTAAAGGCATCTAGAATAGTCCCAAAGTCCTTCTTGTCAAGCTCTTTCATGCTCTTCTTTTTCTTTGTTTTTATAGCTGCTACATCTGTACCACATTAAAAACAGATTAGCTATGAAACAATTCACATTCTTCATTAAAGGAAAACACTACAACCTTGCATAGTGGACTCCTCTGTTGCAGAGGTAACAGGGGGAGGTGCAGCAGACTCGTTTTTCTCATTCTTCACCTCTTTTTCATCCTCTTCCTGCTCCTGGGTGGGCACTGCCATTTTTTCCACTAAGGAAGGTTCCTGAGATTGACCTATTTCAGACTGGTCAAGTGGTTTAGTGTCGGGCATTGCCAGTTCCTCGGACGTCTCAACCTCTTGTGGAAAGCCGTTGGGAAGAGGAGTCTCCGCCTTTTCAAATGTGGGTCTAACCTCTCCATCTGAACTGGCATCTCCATTCTGAGCCTGTAAAGCTGCAGATTCCAGTGTGGAGGCGGAGGGCTCGGGGACTTCAGTAACAGATGTAGTTTGTAGACTTACAGTCTCATCACTTGCTGCTTTTATAAGGGTTGCCTCTTCAACTGAGGGTCCCAGTGAAGTTTCAACCACTGGCTCATCAGGTTTAACCACTTCTGTCTTTTGTTCATTTTCTGGTGCCTTTTCAATAGGAGTAATTTGTGGTTCTTCATTTTTGACAGACATATCTTGTGCAGCTAATGATGCAGAGGGACCCACCGGTGCATCTACTGTATCACTAATGTCAGTTTGAACTTCCTGTGCCTCTTCAGAAGTAGAGGTCTCCACCTCTGGGGTGGGTGAAGGAGATGGCTGCTGATCCTTTATTGATAATGGCACATCTGGAGCTGGCGTAAGGTCTACAGATTGTGAAACTAAGTCCATTTCCTGCTTTGGCTCTTCAAGAACCTCAACATTTGTGGTAGCAGGAGGCGGTGAGGAGTCAGCACATGGAGGACCTTCAGCATTTTCATCTGCAGTTAAAAACATTTATTTATTTTTTTAAAACAAGTACTTAAACCTAAAACTAGAAAATAAAACCATATTCACCTCTTTGAGGTGGCATCACTTCTCCATTAGTTTGAGCGGGATTATCTGCCATGGCAGGCTAAAGCAAAATAAAAATAAAAAAAATTAAATAAAATCAGGGAAATAACTGCAAAAATTAATGGGGTGCACAACAATTCTGAGCGTATTTCATCACTGGTTCAGCATCTCTGAATAACTGCTCACCCCAACCCCTCGAGAGTAAATAGATTCTCACAGATCAGAGACTAAAACATTCACCATTAATCGTGTGGTATAAATGTGTAAATTACCAGTATTTGATTCTATTATCTGACCAAGAATGTAGTAAACCTTAAACCATTATTTGCTGATTAAAATCTCATTTCGCATATAACGGTCAATGAACATGTAAAAGACTTCATCTTTACCTGTGGAGGAGTTGGTGTGGAGGAGGAACGCCCACCTGCCATGATCTCCTCTGTAATGTCACGTCCTCCTTGGTTGGGGTCTCGTATTCTTATCTTCAACATAAAACAAGAAGGATTTTGTTCTTTAACATACCTAACATCAAAACGAAGTGTATGTGTCCATTTGCTCCCAGGTCATGTAGCACCAAGCCATGATAATAAAAAACTATTGTTAGATGAACGTAAAAAGGAATGTTCTGCATTCAACAGCCAATATTCATTTAGCTCATTCTCTTTTTTGACCTTAGAAAAGAGCAGTGAGTGCCTATTGTTGAGACACACTACCGGTTTGCGCTCCCTCTTTACTGGGCCTTGTGAAGGGGGCGGGGCTTGTTGAGGTGGTGGAGCTTGTTGCTGTTGCTGAGCTGGGTTGACGATGATTGGCGACTGGACAGATGGGGCGTACTGTGGCTGCGCTGAATAGTATGCTCCAGCTGCGAAAATAAAAATAAAACCTTACTAAACAACACAAATACAGTTTATGTCAAATTACTAAAATAAAATTAAGTCTATGTGCAAAGGTATTCAATCAGTTGTTCGGATATAAACTTACAAGCAATTATGAAAACTAGGGCTGTGACTGGAGTGGGCAACGGAAGTGGTCTTACCCACCAATACAACATCATGAGCCTGGACTGAGTGAATATAGTAAAATCTGGAGACTGTCCATAAAAAAATGTTGTGTACTTCAAATGTAACAACATATTTGATTGGGACTGATACCACAAAGTTCTTGAGTCAAGTATATGGATAACTTTGAGAGAGTACCCCATTGCAGCTGCTGACAACACAAGCGCACAGTCACACGCCACTACTCACCAGGGTAGCGCTGGGAGGTGAGAGGAGCACCGTGGAGAGAGAGACGGCCATTCTCTCGGGCAGCGCCTCTCCCCCCACCACCCCGCCTCTCCCTCGCAGCAAGAGGGGGCTCTGAACCACGCAGCACAAGAGAAAAGGGAGTGAGGGACGGGAGAGGCAGGAAAGAAGCAGAGGGGGCAGGAAAAGACAGATGCAGAATGAGTTAATGAGAAGATCTAGGGGAGGCAGGGGGTTAAAATCGGCCCATGAAATGTCAAAACTACATAATGTATTCTTCATTGGCGTCCTCATTTCAGACAATTGGCAACTCAAGATAAACTTATTAGAGTCACACTTTGAATCAATAAGAATGATGAATGCATTTCATGGAACCGTAAAGGTAGTTTCAAGTGAAAACTAGAAAGAACACAAGCCGAAGCACTTGAGCCAGACCGCACGCAGTTCACTACAGTTATTTTGACCAAAAACAGAGGGACAACACCTCAAGCAAAACCATGACCTGCTCCGTTTTCTGATAAAACTGCAAACCTGAAATGAAGGTTTTTGGACAATTGTATTTTTGAGTTGTAGATTTTGTTACTTGTTCATGAATATAAAAGATAAAAAGCCATTTGATGATGATTATTATGAGAGTATTTGTACTTCTCATGGTTAATATAAAGTCATGGTTGTGCCTGATTGTTAGAGAGCAGAGAAATACGTACCAAAACCTGGGTATTCTGCAGGACTAGTTCCTGGATAGAAACCAGCCGTTCCACTTGTCACAGGGTACTGCTGAGTGGTTGTCATGTATGGGGTCCGATACTGAAAACCAAAGGGACGTGTAGAAAATGATTACAATTATGAAGTGGCAAGAATCTTGTGCAGTGTTTGAATCAAATCACAATCAAAATGCACACCATAACCGCTCACTGTAGTACTGGTTGACTTGTATTAATGCACCAAATAAGCTAAATGCCAATGTGTAATTACACAGCTCTACAATACTCTGTATAAAAGGACTCTTGTAGTGCACGTGATATCAACAATGGTCCGTAGGAGGAAGTTAAGACACTCGGGTGAAGTCTGCAGATTGTGTGAAGGAAAACTGAGGTGTGGTAATAAAAAGGGTCAACCCACCTGCCCAGGGGGAATAAAGTAGCCTTGGGGGGATCCAGCAAATGGGATCTGCTGCTGGGGTATCATCATCATTTGGGAGCCGGGGGGATAGACATGAGGCGCTACAGGTCGTGGGCCACTGCTCGGCTGTACCCTCGGAGCACTGGTGGGCATAGCTGGCCGGTTTGGATAGTAACCCTGAAGGACACACAATAGAGGGACAAAACACAAGAAATTAGAACTATGATGATGATGACTGCTACTGCATAGTGTAGAGTAGTGTTGATTTAGGGTTGATTCAGTACCATAATTTTGGATCTAATCAGATCCTCACGGATCCAACGCTTAATAAATAATAAGTCTTTATAGTGCTGATGTCAAATTCTCTGCAAGAGCCAATATGAGCCAATACTAATATCTGAAAAAAAGGTGGATCAGTATTGGACCAACCCTAGTTTATTTCAATACCTGAGACACTGGTATCAATATTAAATAACAATTCTGACTAAATATACTGTCTTTATTCCCTGAAGTTAAATCGATTATTTTAATAAAGGATTTTCCAATGTGACCAAAAGAATATTTGTAAAATGTAGGGTTTTTTAACCCTACATTTAAAAAAAAAAATATTAGAAAGAATTTTACAAAGGTTTCCGTTTAAAAACATTGGAATAGTTAAATAGCCATTGTGACCAGAACATATAAGACACAATTGACTATAAATGCATTTGTTACAAATTACAAAGTTAACACTCTACTGTACGTGGTCAGTGAGATTAGAAAGATGGACCAGATCAACAACAGCTATAGTAACAGACGAGCAGAACACCGTTCAACCTGATGGTAAGCACCAACGTGAACTCTCCATGGCATGTTCAGTGCTTGAGTTAAATAGTACTGCATGAACTGTACTCAAGAGATAGAGTCTGTACTCCTTAAAAAGAGAATCTAAAAAGAACTTTTACCTGTAGTGCTCTGTATCCACCCTTCAGCCGCAAAACACATGAGCAGAGAGCAAGAGAAGGAATGAGAATTGGGTGAAAATGGAGACAAGAGACATTGTGGAAAGCGAGGTTCATTAAGTTTGTAAAGAAGAAAAGTAGTATTTCAGTACTGAAACCTATAAAGGGTTGTTTTTGCATCTTTGTAATGAATCTCCTAAACTCCTGCAGGTGGTAGTTTCAATGTAGCATGCATCATCAACAAGATCGAACAGTATTTCATAATCAGAAATATCAAATCCAGTTTTGCTGACAAGTTCAGAATGCTGACTAAACAAAGTAGTAACTCACAGATGACTTCATGATAATCTACTAATTTCTAAATCACAACTAAACTAATATATTGGCATGCGACTTTATGTGAAGCTAAACGGATAGTTAAAAACACTTAGGGTTGTTAGTACCTGTTGGTGTAAAGTGCGGGGCCCTGCAGCAAACTGGTAGGACAGCAAAAAGAAAGGCAGAATTTAAGATTTAAGTTTAAGAAGATAGTTGGCCTAAGCCATTAAGAGGCCATGTAAAAGTGTGGGGGAAGTTTTCACGCATGACAAAACCCAACATGGTCAAAGAAACAACCAGGCCATGTACAATACCTGTCTAGGTTGAGGTGTGGAGTTCATTTGTGGAGGGGCAAAAACGAGAGGTGTTGGTTGTCCAGGACCGTAGGCAGCCTAAAGGAATAAGAGTTGAATTAAAGCCGCGCGCGGCGATGGTGGCCCTCGCCCCGGCGCGGCGAGGGCCAATAATAATAAACAAACAAACGTAAGAAACAGACGAAAAACAATACCAATGCTAATCATGGAAAATCTAGTTCTATCACTGCTCCGAATTTCGTGACTGTACGACAAAATATGCCTCTCAGCCTCCCATTCATTTCAAAATTTTCAAATTTCTAGGGGGCGCTGTTGAGTGGGGGGGGCTTTGGGCATTGTCGCGATGCCCATTTTATGAAATTTTTCACCGGGCCGATCGATTTGATACCCGGTTTGGGGACTTTTCGTCGATGTTTAGGCCCTCAAAATCGCGATCGTTTGCAAGGAAAAATAATAATAAAAGAGCGGAAGAAACCGAGCGAAAACAATACCCCTCGTCAGAAATTCGGATATATGATAGAACTCTAGGAGACAAGCGAAAAAGTCAATCATTCTGCACCCCTATGACGAACAGGAAGTCGGCCATATTGGATCAAACATTCGCCGCCGTTTTGACTTGGGTGTCTACAAAAAGATTCAAGTCCCCGGGGTTTGGTCCAAATGAGCTCAGATTTGACATGTCACATCTACAGACATAAACTCACAGAAGTTGCCAGAGGGCCAAATATTACACTTGACAGAACATACTTTGATTACTGGCATGATTAACAACCTTTTTTGACTGGCCTGCTACGTTTTAGGTCAGGAAGGTAAAGAGGTTTACCCATGGATTTCTATAAGGGACTTTGTTTATTAGGGCAGTTAGGTTGGTGTGTGTATTACGTCATTAATGATCAAACATTAAAATATTAGTTGGAAAATAACAGTTTGATAAAGTCACATAAATTAAATGATAAAGTCTGTGTCAATTTTTTTTCCAAGTTAGGACAAAAATTAACTTTGTAAAGGACACAGTTAATAGAAGGGAACACTCTTCACCCGTGTCCTCCCTCTCTTCTGGTGCGACAGTCCCTCCTACGTATGTACTGTCCAGTGCTGCTGCTGTGAGTGGTCAGGGTGTGACAGCCTGCGGTGCTGCGCACTGCTGCATTGAAGGAAAACAGACAAATGCTGCTTCTATTGTGAGTGTAGCTCATGATTTTCTTGCTTTTACATTGAACAGCCTCTCTCTGTGCATTCCAGGAGGTCACTCCATGTGTCAAAAGTCAAATGATGGGCTGTAATATTTAAAGGTCATAATCCTTTTTAATTTACAATTTAACAGAATGTGCAAACGTATTAAGAAATTAAAAGAGCATCAATTGTGGGGGCATAGTAAAATATTTATATTGTTCCCATTAAAATAGATAAAAGGCATGAGAAACTTCAGAGAGGCTCACCTGTGTCAGTCCTGGGGAAGGGGCAGGGTTTGGGACAGAAGAAGGTCCCGTTATAGGCTGTGGCGGTTTGTTCATTTCACGTTCTTGTGTGGCTCTGCATTAGGGTGGCTTTCTGTTGCCAGCCGGTCTAAAAAAAAATTTTAAGACAATAAATTTATGAAACATCAACCGTCTTGCAAGACATGTAGTAACACTGACAATGAGGCTGTGGTCTAATGTGCTTATGATTACACATGGCATTCATACAATATCAAATCACTTGATATTTCCAAGTTTATCAAATTATTTTGTATTTGAGGAAAGTGGCTAAAATATTACCTGAAAATTTACATGCAAGACTAAACCTAACAATGTGCAATGAGCAGATGATTTAAAAGGCAAACATTGCTCCAGACCAGTCTGTGACTGTAACTGTTTGGGACCACAACTATGTAATTGGAGGAATTAAGAAAATGGATACCTGGGGTCAAAGGTCATTTGACATGTTATCCGAGACTACAAGAAATACTAGACTTTTATTCTACAGTAACAATTCCTACACACATAGGGAGTAAAAAATATTTTTTTATTTTTTTACTAACATTACATGCATACGTGTCATGTAGTGTACACCTGCTGCCAAGAGAACTACGATATGCATTAGCTGCTAACGCAATGCCATGCTTGTTTTATACAGAGCATCAACCCATGTGCGACCCAGACTAAAATGGCAGTAATTAGTAAAACCGATACAGGCATAATCAAATCAAATAGGATTGATGTAGAAACATATTTGTGTTCATTACAGTGCAATAAAATACAATTATCTAGGCCTGCTGCTAGCCAGTAAGTACTTCTTAGCAAATGTTGCGTGCCCCACCGGTCACTGGTCTAGCCTTTGCTGCTCATAAATAGTCACGTTATATATATATATATATATATATATGCATATATGTATATTTTTTTCAGATATGGAAAGAGAAAAGGGAGCATTTGTTGTATCGCTTCAATATTATCACAATGAAGCAATTGTTCGTTAAGGTTAGCAACTTAGCACTGGTGGGTTTTAAGAAGAATACAGGCCATTTGAACTTTACAGGAAATTGAAAGTGATTAGGATTTCAGTGAGGGGAACATCTAAAAGTAAGCATTGTTTTAAAGAGATATGGCTTACTTTTACTAGACATTATAACTGAAAGAGCAACATGTAGTTCTCTACCCATATGTACCCGGGTAGCACCTAGTACCCACATTAGATAGCTAGCCAAAATATTAAATCGCCCTGCCTCGTTTTGGTACATTTACGAACACTACTGCAGTTGTGAGTAGATTACAATTACATGTTGTTTTTATCAGTGTTCATGTTATTGTTGAATTGGCACCGTAGGTTATGTGAGGATTGACAGCCGGTTAGGCCTGATCGGCTAATGCTAACTGTGCCTTTGAGATAATGTCGCCAGCCTCGGTTTGGCTAGCAACTGAAGTGAATTTTTCTTACCGGGAATGAGTAACTCTTGTGTTGTTTGATAGAAATTCAGGTACCAGGGCTTCAGTAATCAGTGTCTTCTGTTTACGGTAGTATTCCTTTTCTTCAGAAAACAGTAATCTTCCCTTGGTTACTGACTTAGCGTGCTAGGCTAACCGGCAGATGGATGAATGCCACTTCTGTCACTGCAGTTTAAATCCCCGGGATGCAAAAGTGACAGTGTTAAAAATTGAGAAATACAATACTTTGGGAACACTATTGACTACTCCAGTGGCCCCGAAACAACCCCCTGGACTGGAGGTCCATGATCAAGGCGTCGATGGTTACGGATTGCCGGTAAGGTGTGTACTCAGTGCCTTTGAGGACACTCACAGCGAGGCCATAGCGCTGAATGTGCGGAGCCGGTAGCCTCCGAGCAGCCGCATGGGGAACTTCCGGGAAAATTAAAATGATGATATTGTTACTTCAGTCATGTGGTACAGGAATGGTGATGAATGATAGAGGAAAATAATATCCTTGTTTTTATGACCAATCCATACGTCCCGCATTACAATGTAAATTGCGTATTAGTAGCTTCACACACTAAAACAAAAATATAAACTGTGTCTTAACTATGGCCTTTTCCCAATTGTCCATGTAATAATAGGCAGCACTTTTTATTGCACACAAAGGCTAAGTAATGCCACCATCATAAGCTCTATAACAACGCTTTATGATAAAGCTCAAGCTCAACGTGCAGTGGCTCTTGGTTAAAAGCCCCTGTGTGACTGATTCATTGTATTGCTTCAAATATGTTTGCTATTTGGACACCCCTAGTTTAGTCTGTCTACTTTGCTGGTGAACACGTTAGGATATAGGAAAGTGATATCAAAAAAAGTTTGAAGTCACATTTTACTGTTGCCCATTTATATTTTATTTGAGAAATTACAAAGAAAAACAATACACTCAGCAACAACATTTTCTGTTACATTAAATTGTAGATGTTTTGGCAGTCTTTTTGCAGAAATGCACGAGAGTGGGCAGAATCTTTTGGAAAACATTCCCAAATGATTTTATTGACAAGTTTGGAAAGTGCAAGATTTCTCCAGATCTATCAGGAAGGAAAATCAAAAACACATGAAACACAGCAACAAGCTATCATTTTTAGTGAGTGGTTTGATCTTACCTGGGGTATTTGCAGTGCATTGCCTGAGTGAGTCCATGGCAGTCATGTATTCTTCCCCCAAAAAGGTGTCATATGATTTGGCTTGTATCTCCTGGAGACACCTGGTGGAGTCTTTAAAGAGAAGGTTCTTTCCTCCCTCTGACTGAAACATCCTGAATTTATCATCACTGCCATGTACACCAAATCTATCCTGTAAAATAGAATCATAGCCATTCATACACGTTTTACAGGCTCCTTTGTTTGAAGGTGTATCTTCTATTAAATAAACAATACACCTTCTAAAATTACATGCTAATACTAAAAATCAGAACCTGTTGATCCACGAGAGTCTTGACTACTTTAGTTCGCATTTCAGGCCTTGTAACCACAGCATGTGCAGGCACTTTTGCCAAGTGGCATTGTTCATAATCACTAATTGGCATTGGATCCTTCCCAGGACAGATCAGCTGGAAGTCGTCAGATCTCAAATCCTTTGCCCAGTCAGGACCATTTCCTTCAAATATATATATTTAAAAAATGATTTTCATCTTTCAGGGTTGTAAAATAGGTCAGTTTCAAATCGGTTGAAATTTTACCATTTGTGTTTTCCCCAACAATTGTGTGTTTGATGAAAGCCACATCACCGGCATCTTCCACAAGACATCTACAAAACCAGAATAAATGCTTAGTGGTGAGTAATACACCAACTTACAACCCACACCTTCTCTTACCTAAAAGCCCCAGCATAGCCATAATACTGCTCTTCTTGACTGGGGCTGCATTTTGCCTCATCTCCAACAGCCTTTCCACTGCCTTTACACTGCCGGCAAAATACAGAGTCAGAGGGTGCTCCAGGGGCACACCCACTACTAAAGAATGTGCCTAACAAAGAGACAAAAAATACAGTTATTAAATCACTAGCCCGTAGTATTTAAAGTTAGTGTTTCTTGTACTTACTGAAGTCACAGTTATTTGTTTGTTTGTGGACAATGCCCACGGGGATATTCCAACCTGCTGTGCGGCCGATGCCAGTGTGACAAGATCTCTTTCCTTTAAGGTTTGCCCAGGTTACTCCTGAGCCCCTCTTAACCACAGCCACAGAATAATAAGAGGATGCTGACCCTATAACACAAAAAATACAACTAGTACACAAGAAAAGAGATACCTCAGACATGTTAAATGCTAAGAAAATACAGTACCTCCAGAATTGCTACATTTAGCTGTGAAGTTGAAAAATATGTTTTTATTATTATTATTATTCTTTGCCTTAACAGTTTTATTTTGTCCATATATATTGTACAAACCTTCATCGTACTGTTCTACCATGACTGGAACCAAACCACATTTCCCTGCTGTATACACCTGCCCACCATCTACTGCTATTGCATCAGCTTCTTGACGCTACAGACAGAAAAAGACTGTCAGAGCAAAACAAAACATCAGCATAAAGGATTTTGTCATGTGTTATACCATAATTTTCTTGAAACATTCTTCCACTGTTGAAGCAGACTGGCATTCAATAGCATTGGAGTCGGAATCGGGTTTATAACTGTTGCCATTCCACAAGTCACATTTAGCAAGCTCTGGGTGTCCAACAGCGCACCATCTCACAGCAGACTGGAGACTGGGGGTGACGTGAGTCTGAAAAGTCAATCTAGGCATCAAGCAAAGACTAGAAGCTTTTTATCTGACAGTATAGTACAAGGACAATTAAAGTGTACCTTTGATGAGGGAGCTGATCTTACTTATGTATTCAGCACCAAGATACAGGAAGGAGTCTGTATCTGGGGGAACTTGTTGAAGCTTTGTTGCTGTGTCAGTGAACATCAAGTTTTTGCCCCCGTATCTTGCAGATATGAACAAGTTAAAACCCTAAAAGAAAGTCAATTATATTATAGTTTTATTATTATATAGTTGCTATTTGGAAATTATTCTTTTATATCTCTTACGCGAACAGATGTAAGGCTTGTCCAAATCAATTCAGCTAATACTTTATCTTTGCGGGTGACAACGGCACGTGCTGGTTGTCTTCCAAGATTGCATGTTAGGTAGTTGCTGACGGCTTGCCTGGTGTTGTCTTGGCATAGCAGCTCATAGTTGTTTTTCTCAGATGCTTCAAAATGAACATTGTTAAAAGTTAAGCACATTTCATATAATACTTCAGTGACCCATCTCTTTTGTTATTGGTCTTCTTACCTGGAATTTCTGTAGGGTTCATAAAGGCCACCTCTCCTGCACCGTCTGCCAAACATCTGTTGAGTACACCAAGTATTTCTGGTCACATAAATTTCTTAAAATACTAGCGTAATGGCTAAAAGTGATGATTATACTAACTTAAAGGCTCCAGCATCACCAAAGTATTCATTGCCTGTGGACTGTGAGCAGTCCCCTTTGCAAAGCTGGCAGAGATTTTGATATCCTTGAGCACCAGGGACACAGCTGGCACTGAAGAACTCGCTCACACCTGAGAAATAAGAGAATTAAGGATGCCAGGCCCTTCAGTGTTAAGTGCAATATATATAGTTTTCTTCTGTGGTATTACCTTGGAGTAGAGGTCTGTCATCAGTACCTTCCCAAGGGATCACATCATTACTTATCAGAGTACCAATTGGAAGGTTCCAGCCCTCAGAGTCTCCCAGAGCAGAGTGGCACGATTTCCTTCCCCTAAGGTCTCTCAAGCCAAATTGACTTGTACTGTCCTTCTTTACCACAGCTACACTGTAGAAGCATGCATCATGATTGGCTATGGGGTAGATGGAACTGATATTAGAAATTTGGTTTTATTAGTGACAGTGACTGTAACAGTGAACAACAAGTAAAAACTTACCACCCATGTATGCCTCAGCAATGATGGGGACCAAATCATAATTTATCAGTCCAGCTGTGTAAATGTCCTCACCACTCAGAGTAATGGCATCTGCCTCACCAGCCTGTTAGAATTAACACATGATGTTGCCAAAGTTAATTATGGTACCAAAATATAATTATGAGACGTATAGCATTGTATGATTTGACACCAAATCTAATGTAACCATCTTCATCCCTATAAAGCCATATTGCTTACACATAGTTAAACATAGAGTTAAGTGTTTTAAGTCCTCCAAAGTGCTACAGATAATTGCCAAAATGGCTTTTCCATTTTTGTCACATTATTGCACATTGCTGAATTGATTTAATATGGCCCAAGACAAGCTTAACCAAAAACCTATCACAACTACCAGCAGAAATACTTCCAAGCCCACACTACGCTGACCATATCATTACCTTAATAGCCATTATGCATGCAAGGGGGGTATCTCTTCTGACACAGGAGAAAACAGGTGAGCTTTTCTGTAGGTCCTGACATTTCGTTAATTCTAGGTCCGAGATGACACACCACTTGACTGTTGGAGGGGCGTTTGCAAAAACTGTAGCTGTACGTATAAAAATTAAAAAGAGCATTTTAGAACATTTAATATTCTGGAATAATACATCAGTCGATTGGTAAAAAAAATCATATTACCCAGACAGCCTAGAAAGGCTGTAAGTAGGAGAAGCTTCATGTTGGCCGCGGGGTCTCCAGGTCAGCAGAGCAGAGAGGAGACAGTGGGAAAGGCTTTTATAGACAGTCCCTCATTGAACTGAAAAAAAGGGAAAAAGGTCAGCGTTTACTCGAGTTTCCTAATGCTGCTGCACAAGTGCACCTTTGTACCTTAGTGCTTGCACTCGGATAGTTCCAAATTACTCCATCAAGAACATTCAACTACTATCATTTATATTACCACCAGAATGTAATCATGTCATTAATCTTTGAACTAAAATGTGCTGTTAAAACATGATATGATAATTTCCACTTACTAATACTTGGAAAAAATTGTAACAGAAACATATATATTTTTTTTATATGCAGACATAGTTAACACAAACACACTGTGTGATGTTTAAACTGTAAATATTGCCCAATACAAGGGCTTACGTATATCATATTGATTTATAAATCACATAATTAATTGCTGTTAATAATAACACATTTTAGAGTTGCATTGTGTAACTTTTCTGGTGGAGGGTCTGTCAGATGCTTTTCTCCATGCATATGTTATTGCTTTGTCTGGAATGTTTCACAGTAAGGTATTGAACCTTACAGGTCAGATCTGTGGAGAGGCAATACCGCTTACAGTCATTTTTGAGCTATAAAACCACCTGCAATCGAATAAATGTAAAATTGAGCTGTTGAATGTCTCACTGTGGAACATTCCACACAACGCAATGACATATCCATAGAAACAAGCAGGTGACGGACCCTCCACCTAAAAAGTTACACAGCGCAACTTGAAGAGTTCCAAGGGTTCAAGTAGTAATATAGTCACACTTGATGACCTATAGAGTGACCTAAGCCTGACCTTATCTGTCTTCTAGTAACAGGTAAACACCATGCAGACATTATCTTATCACTGACATATTCAAATATTATATTATAGTTCTTTGTCAGGATTCAAACTAGGTTGCATTTCAAAATAACTCCATTGTTGAGTTCATATTGTTGAGTATCAGTCTGTTTTGTCCTTATCATTACCTCAATTTGCTTCCTATATGTGATGTTGGTTTAGCCTGAATGTCTGAGTCTGTATTATTGATTTGAACAGATAAAGTATGTCAATAATGGGTGCTTTTTCCTCACTAGTGTACAGTGTTGATGAGGCAAAAACAGTAAGGACACCATCAGTGTGACAGTTCCTAAATGTCCAACTATTCTGAACTGCAGATTCCTCAATAGCATCTCATACCTAAGTAAAAGATTAACCAAGAAGAAACAACAAGCAACTGAATAAAATAATGACATGCTTTACAACAGAAAAGTATATTTAAATAGTGCAGAAAAAGACTATGGATAGTGAATGAGACCCATCCTAGGTGAAAAAACATGGTGTCTGGTGAAAAGTCCTTTTTATAATGTCAGATGTTCTCCATAAATTTTTGTCAAATTTTCAATTTAATTTGACACTTTATACAGTTGTAATTCAATAAGGTATCTAAAAATTAGCTTCCCCTGAAATGCCCAAAAGATTATTCATTAACTTTCATTGATGTCTTTCTGAGAAGTACAGGGGTCGGTGTCATTATGCAACATTAAAAAAAACTGCCCAAGTCTCTTAGCCTCACTGACACCTTTCTTTACACATCATAAAGCATTACAAGTTACTAGTGTTATTAGAACTGTTTTTGGTTTCTGAATTAATTTTTTTTGTAAAATATTACTAAATGTTTATTTGTATTGCTCCTTGCACAACTATTACAAAACAACACTTCTTTGTGAGCAAATTTGTATATTCAAGTCATCATGTTTGTACAGCTGCAAGAACTTTTCGATCACCTCTGACCATTGCCCTGTAGAGACATTTTTAAATGGACCCTCATTCCAGGTTTAGTGAAGAGCAAAATTTCAATAGAAAATATTTTATGTAAAGAATGGTGAATTTATTTATCAGAATACAAAAATATATATTTTTCTTGTGAAGTATTTCAAATCACATTAAAATAGGGGTGGGCGATATGCCATATTACAATTTATCACAATTTGTGTACTTTATAAACAGAGAAGAACTGAATCACAATTTGACAATATCACAAAAAATTGTCACATGAATCATTTTATCGCCCAACCCTACATTAAAATGTAAAATTTAGAGTAAAACGTAACGTAAAAAACACCTACACTACTATATCTTTCAGTGTGTGCCATTTATGTAACCGAAATTCAATTAACAAATGTTGAAGAATCAATAAGTACCAAAACACCAATGTCCCATATTTTGGTGGGTATATTTTACATCAGCATACTTTCTTGGCAGCATATAAAAAAACACATTTACAACAGCCAATTATCTGTCTCACCAAGCCATCTCAGTGTAGAGTCTAGGTCCGATTTAGGAGATGAACTTCCTACCCTTTCAAAGTCACAACTTGAAGACCATGTCCTAATCCGTCTGATCCAACTTTATAAAAAAAAAGTCCTTAAGTTCTACGTGTGATAACATCCCAAACATGATGTATGGTTGAAATTTGTATTTGAATAAAATCATTTTTTCCAAACTGGTTCAAATTAAGAAAATTCCCTTTGCCTGCCCAAAGAAATGACAGGATAGCAAGAAAATAAAGTCTGTCTTGTAATATCCATTGTTGGAACATACTGTACGTCTTCATTAGTCCGTGGTGTCTCATCCAACGTTACAGAACCACTTCGACTGTACACATGTGCTATACTTTTAGAAACTTATATTCTGTTCTGTCTTTCTTTGAAGAAAATTGTTAAGTGGGTCAGAATATAAAAGTGAATTTCAATAATGCTGTCATCATCATGTAACTGACAAAATTAAGGGCCCTAAAAGGACAGTTGAGATGTCAATATTTGATTGAAGTAGCACATCTTTCATTCATTCCACAAAAATTTTGATCTTGGACAACAGCCAGAATCATTGTCCCAGATCATTGGTGAAACGGTGAGGTCTAGCAGAAAAAAAAACAAGCAGAGGTGAGCCTTTTGAAGGTTAATTCCTCTCCTGGACAAATACAGTCTCCTGTGGACATAGCCCCGCCTCCTGCAGAGTGATGTCATAGTCCAAATGGGCGAGCTTTCTTCTTGGGAAGTTGGTGACAAGTTCAAAGCGTTCATTGGGGTAGCCCTTTGACTGCACATGTTTTACCAATGCCTAGAAAGAGAAAACCTGTTACTAGAATGAAAGGCATTTCATTTCTCAGGTTAAGAATTACAGCAATCTCTCACCAGAAGTTTTGCTTTTGAAGACAATGAAATCTGTTCTTTTTGACCATCTGGGTAACGTAGCATCAATCTGGCTTTAGGACCTAAAAAGATAGCGTAAAAGCTTTAGAAAGTACTTCTGATGTGTAGTCATTGTCCCTGTATTTATAGGTTTCAAGCAAATGATTCCTTCCTGATTTGAAGGATTTGGTGAGAACTTTTTCCCTTTGAATTGTATTATTGCTATAACAACAGAGGACCACTGCCATGGCAAATCCTTCAAATCAGGAAGTAATGATTTGCACAAAATCCATAAATGGATATAAAGGCAGTGCATATTATACACTGTTTCTTACTGAAAACTAACTTTGTCACTGGTAAAGCACATTTAGTTCAGTTATCTTACCATTATCATCAGGGCAGTCAATGTCGCTGGATTTGGAAGTGCTTTTTTTGCAAGGTCCATCACTTTTGGATGCTTTGGTACAGTGGTCACTCTTAGAATCTACCTCAGCCTGAGGATGAAGTCCACTGTTAGTTGGAGTCTCCAGATGATTCTTTTTACTCTCCTCTTTCTTGTGACTCTGGTTGTTCTCTTTGTATGGGGACTTTCTGTGACATGAAGGGGAACTATCACGATGCAATCGCTGTGGGACAGAGGTCGGAGCTGAGGCATGCTTAGTGGAAGGACCTCTCTCTTCTTGGGGCTCAGGCAGTTCACCATCTGAACCGTCCACAGAGATGGGCCCCTCGCTGTCAGAGAAAGGTTCAGCTTCTGAATCTTCATCAGATCTCAGGGAGTCTGATGCGTCTGGGACATTTGAAGACTCATAATGAGTCTCCTGTAACGATGCACGTATTGCTGCCTCCAACTGACTATCCTCACTGGCATCGATCAAGCTCTCCTGCATAAGCAAATGCTACGGTTACTTAATGTGTTTGTTTATATTGTTAGACAGCAAGGGTAGATGTATTATCATATACTAAACACAACAGCAATAATAGTAACTCACTGAGCGTGCTCTTTTTGCAGGAGGGGCAGGGCAGGATGGGCCGTCTAACTGCCCATGTTCAGCAAGAAAGCCTGTCGCCTGCTCCAGAAAAGATGACACATCTAACTGGTTCCATTCCACCATCTTCTGGCCTGAGGAAACACACACCTTGTCAAATAACATCTCACTGTTTTCTTCCTCATAATGATCAGAGATATTGGCACAGTTTTTATACAGGATGGCTTTACTGGTGAAAAACTAATTAGTGCTTTAGATCATCAAGTACAAGGACATTAGCTTGTACTGAATTATTTGATTACAAATCGATTATTGTTTTTTGGTTATTTTAGCAACATATATTAGAACATAAAAATTATAACAAAATCTAACAACTCACCTGTACGTGGATCTAAGATTGAAATATAAGGAAACTTGTTTAGCTTATAAAATTGGATATATCTTTGTCCTTCTTCACTATCATGATAGACCTATAATGGACAAGAGTATTACAAGATGATCATTTTCTTACATGGTTTATTATATAACAATGGAAATGTTCATTCATGGGACTTGCCTGCCAAAATATAAAATGCTCTCTGATGATGGTCTTCACAGCGTCATTGCTCCAAACATCTCTGTTCAAGCACTGGCAAGCAAAGTCTTGAACATTTTGAATGTTTATCATAAGCCACTTATTCTCCAGCTGTCCACAGTCCTTTGCCTGTATGGAAATATATTATTATTTAAAGCCAGTGTATAATCTAACTGTTGCTATCTTAAAGGTGTACTATCTAACATTTTTGTTGGGAGGTGGGGTCTTACACCTGCTTATCTTCATAGACATGTTATAGGCTCTGTTCTTGTTACATCACAAACCAAGAAGACGTTTGGAAAGATGAGATTCCAACTTCCAGTGTAGTTAACGACACTGGGCTCGCCGACTGACTGTGTTCAAACCCACTGAAGTAAATGATCAGCAGTAAAATGAAGACTGCATAGGTATGTGCCGTTTTGGAATAATCTTGAATTTGGTGCCTCATCTCTTCTAATCACATGTACCCAGAGTTGTGTGCCAGTGAGGAAATTATGAAAAATGAGGTATGGTTGTAACTGTTGATTAGCCAAACATAACAGAACACTACAATGACATTTAAATGAAGAAACCTGGGAAGTTGTAATCGCATCTTTCCAAACGTCTTCCTGGTTTGTGACGTAAGCATGAATAGAGCCTATTGCTTTGTCTGGAGTGTTCCACAGTATGGCATTAAGCTTACCTTCTGAACTTGCATTTATTCAACTACAGGCATTATACTGAAAAACATGCATTTTTACAGTGAGCGAGATCACCTCTCCACAGATCTGACCCGTAGCTAGCCATCCTGATGGAGTCATTTGATTCCATGGACATAGAGAACTTAACATTGCAGGCAAAGCAATAACATTTCTTCAAAGAAGTAGAGCCTTCACCAGAAAAGTTACACAATGCACCTTTAAATGTCAATAAAAGTACTAAATCCACCAGATGAACAGAATGGTATAAAATTGTGAGTAAATGGTTCCTTACTGTTTCAAAGCTTCCTTTGTGCATGAGTTCAATGGGCGGACGGAAAAGGTCTGCCAGGGTGCTAAGTTTCTTGTCTACTGCTCCACCATTTCTCAGCTCCTGCTCCTGGCGTACTAATATCGGAAACAGTGTTCTCAGTATAATGCCATTGCTTGCAGCAATTTTACAAAGAAAATAAAATATGTTTACTCACTTGTTTCTGTTTGGAAATCACGAAAGCCATCAAATATTGAACGGGCAGGTCGTCTTCGCTTTGGCACTATAGAAAAACAAACATAATTTTAAAAGATGATTTTTAATTTATTTAACAGAAATTTATATAAAAAAAAAAAAATACAGTGCCAAAATACCTCCAAATAATGGCTCTGGTTCAACCAAGATTTCCTGCTTTTGGGGTATTGGAGCTCTTACTTCACTATTAACAAAAACAAAATTAACAATAACAATGATCAATGACTGACATTTTGGTACAATGCAAGTGCAACAGACCTAAGTCAGCGTGTAGTAGCTATGCCTCCTTTTATAAGATCAAAAACACATCTTACTCAGTTGGAGGAGCTCTACTGCTCGAGGCTGTAGCGCTGGAACTAGTGCTGGGCTCCTCTGCTATTCCCCCTCCATCCAGAAACATAGTCACTGCCATCTCCAGGTTGTTGTTGCATGCTTCCAGCATATGTTTTCCCACACTCTCTGTGGCCCCTGTAATAGTTTGAAGGGTTGTCTTTCAAGCAATAACTCTGTATATATTATATATTAAAAAAAAAATAAAAAAAAACTTAGAATGCATTTCAGTCTTTATTATTGCATGATAAAACAAAAAGGCCTTCTGAAATTGCTGAACTCAAGTTGTCTGTTAGTTACATTTCGACCTTAAAATAAATAAGACATATTTTTGTATTTGACAAATATATAAAAAAAAAAAACATAACGCATTGCCCTTTCTACGCACAGTGCTAAAATGTAGAGTTGCTCAGCCTCGGCGAATGGCATCTCTTTACACGTACTGCGCATGTCCGTTTCACTTTCTAAGTCCAGCAGCAGATCCAACTAATTCTGCCTTTCTTCTGTTTTCCCATTAGAAAAATGCCACCGAAACACATACTACAAACATCCAAAGTGCCCAGGGTTGGATAAAGTGTTAACTGAACGAAAAGTGCATGCCCCAACACTCTGCTCCACCACAACTCTGCCAGAGTGAGGCTGACAGGAGCCCCGCTGAAGAGGCGAAAGCTCCACTACCGACGTCCATTCCAGTGAATCAAACAACATGCAGCCAGAATGAGCAAAGAGACATGTCCACCGAGAGACCACATCTAACCAGAGTATGCAAACTATAGAACCCCCTTATATATGCAGTTTGGGAGAACTGTTAACAAATAGGACTTTAGAGGCGCATTACTGACTTTTAAATACGACTTTAGCAGATAAGTGGTACTGCTTTTTCCTTGTGCAAGCACTGACAGCGCAGGGGCTGGAGCAATTCTTGACGGTCGTTTTCTTCCTTCTACGCTACAATATTATGGCCGTTTCTCAAAAGGGACTGCTGCTATAACATATCCCAAACATACCTAATAACTCAAACGCTTAAATATAATTTCTTTATACCTGTTATTGCTGTGAATTGTTGTATTAACCCGTTCATCCCCGGAGCTGAGTTGTCTCCGAGCGCCGCCATCTTACCGCCACAAACAACAACATAAATGTGGCGCATGCGTTTTGCAGACCTGTTCCTGCCTGGCGCGCAAGCCTGGCGAGCCCCCGTGCGTCACCAAACTTGACATTGCACTGTGGGTAATGCAGTTCTCTGCCAATCTCATGCAGCCTGCATTCATATCTAGATTGAACTGGACCAAAAGAAAAAAAATAAAAAATACATAGGCGATACACTAAGCGATATTTGTCTTGAAAACCTGAAATTGAGAAATCACGTGTGCCAGAATTTGTTGCTGTTGGTTAGTAAATGTCTAAAATAAAAACTCTTGTGGTAAGTGATGTGATTTTATTTGCATAATACATTCATTTCCAAAATAATTTCAACCCTGTTAAAACCAGTGGGCTTGGCTTGATAACTAGGTATTAAAGGCTATTTTGAATTTTTATTTTAATTTGGACAACATTATGTACAATGTAACCTTTCTGGCGTATGCTGCCTGCTTGTTTCCTTGGATATGTTATTGCTTTGCCTGGAATGTTCCAAAGCATAGCATTGAACTTATGTATCTTCATGAACGCTACCAAACCAAGTGACAACAACATAGCCATGGAGACAAGCAGATGGCGGGCTCCACACAAGTTACATAGTGCACCTTTAACTTAACGCAGTTCTAATTTTACAGAGTGGTGATGAAAGCACTGACAGAAGTGATCAAGAGTTCCATTTACATAATAAACATTATATATATACATACACACACATATATATATACATATATATGTATGTATGTATGTATGTATAGATAGATAGATAGATATAGATAGATATATAAAACAATACTTTATAAACATAAACAAAATTCAAACAAATTCAACTTGATAATTAATTAGGGAGCAAAAATGGTAAGAAATATTTTTACCTTAAATAAAATATGACAATCAAGATGAATAATTTGATCCTCAACAAATGGTTACTAAACCCTGAGGTGAAACATTTCATGAAAAGCTGTTAAATTGTTTTAACTATAAATGCATTGATGCAAAAAACATAAATTTAAACATAAATATTACATTTATCATGATTAAGTTGATAATTCAGGTGTGTCCAAACTTTTTTAAAATGTAGGACATACTTAAACATATACAGGGAGAGGGCCATAGACTGGTGGTCAATATGGTCAATTTGGCCCCTGCCGTAGTTTGGACACCCCTGTTCTAAATTATATTACTAGTGATAATTATGAATGTGTTGTGTTAAGTAATAGGTAATGTAAGAACAATTGTACACTAACTATTTACAATAATGCTGTACCAGTAACCTGGTTTATAAACATCCTGCTGATAAGCTTTGATTTCAAAATTAAGACTGTAAATTATGACAGAAATTTAAGTTGTTTTAATTACAGTTAAATGACATGCATTGGATTAAAATGTTAAGAATGTTTTATTAATGATTCAGACTGTTTAATATCAAGGGTTCTTATCCATATTAGTATCAATCCAAACCAAGTCACTCAAAGCACTGAAAAAATATAAATTGGCACCTATTGTATACATTTTATATTGGGACTATTGTGCTGATTTATCTTTTTACTTAGTGGCCAGTATATAATTGCTCATACAGATTGGGTATTGTTTTTTATCAACATGCAAAACAAAAATTCAAATGTGTATTGTAGGGAAATGAAAATAGGTGATTTGATATGCCACTTTGAACATCCATTTTAAATACACTTCCACACAATAGTACAGGTGACAGCATGAGTGGGAACATACATACATGCAAAGATGTATGCTTAGTACACCGTGGGAGAAAGCAAGGAATGAATTGTACATCTGTAGGAAGTGCTGAAGATATGATTCGTGATTTTAAAAAAAAGTGTGTGTTTTGTAGTTCGGGCAGGCGTTACATTGGAGGGTGAATTCATGTTGGAGTTTAGAAGCGGATAAATGTTGCATCAATCTGGCGAACGCTGGGAAGTGCCAACATAATCTTTCTCCTGTACTGTGGATCCTTCTGTAATGGGTTTCTTTCCAGATAAACTGTCTCCAGAGCCTTGGCATTTTTTAGCTCATCAAGATCAGACCAGTTTTCTATCTGATTATCATTCATCTGGAAAAAGAATGTACACGCTCAGATACATAATTTATTTTAATTACAGGTATTGTGTCTTTATTACATACCCAAAACTCTTGCAGTTCTGTCAAATGGCTGATGTTTTCAATCCTTTTCACTCGATTGGCAGCTATATCCAGTGTTGTAAGTTTTTTCTGTAAAGATAAGTAACCATGCATTTTTAGGTACAAATATTGTACTATTAGTTTACTGGGGAAGCATTTATTATAAATAGCTTACATTATTTTCTAATCCCTCAATGACTTCAATGCCATTGTGGCTCAGATATAGCTCTTTCAGGCTAACAAGGTTCTGGAGCCCTTCAATTTTAGTAATCCTGTTACTCTGGGAATACATTTAAATTAGTATGGCAACACACAGCACCACAAAAATCTGAGAATGTTATTTAAAAAAGATGTGTACCTGAATACTTAAAACTGTCAGGTTATGTAAGCCCTCAAGGTTCTGAAGTTTCGTAATTTTATTAGTTCCAAGAAATAAACTTTGCAAGGATGAAAGTGAATCAAGGTTCTCTATGACCTGAAAACAACAAAGTTATACATACTGTATAATATGAATGCTCAGTGAGAATAACAGACAGAGCCACAGATTGATTACTAGAAAGTTATTACCCGTATGCGATTAGATCCCAGCTCTAACATTTCAAGGCATGCAAAGTGATCCAAGTTTGCAATACTGCCAATTTTGTTGTGAAGCAAAAAAAGTTTCTTCAGCCGAGTTAACTGCTCCAAACCTTCTATTTTTCTTAAAACATTGAAAGACACATCAAGTTGTCTGTGGATGAGACAGTAGGAATGTTATAATAGTAAAGAGTAAAATGAGTATTCTGGATGGCTCATGTCCAAACTTACTCCAACTCTATGAGGCTGTTCAGGTTTTCCAGTTTGCGGATTTGATTGTCATAAAGATCTAACTCTCGCAGTGACTTTAAGCTGTCAAGATTTTCAATCTTTTTAATGAGATTCTGTCGCAAGGAAAGGGTCTGTAATTGAAAAAAAAAGTATTACATGAATTTGTGTTCATGTTATTGTTGCCATTATTTCTTTGTACTTTAGCTTTCTGTAGAACTTCCAATCCTTCAATTTTTCCAATTCGACAGTGCACAAGATCAACATCCTAGAAAGAAATATAATAAGTTAGCCCAGCTTATGAAAATCATGTTTGTCACAGTTCAAATATAAGCACCTCCTCCTCAGGGTCCAAAGTGATAGTGTCCATGTCAACGGGAGACTCCTCTTTACCTAGAATAAAAGAAAATGCATATTACAATGTGCTCATGTCTATTACCCGGTGCATAAATGCAGGTCTAAATGCAGCATGGCATTACTTGTGGAAGAGGGCTGATTGGGGTCCACATCACCATTGATGCTCTTCCGCCTGGTTTCGTCATCTCCAGATTCTTCAGACTCCCCTCTCCGGTCCACTAAATTTAGCAGAAAATATATTATTTTAGCTTCGCCTCGTCTTGATTGCATTTGATTACAGGTAAGACCAGTGACAGCAGCTACTGCTTGTGTAGTACGATGCCTATCGCACGTGCACCCCGCCCTCTTCTTGCATGAAGGCGAGGATATCATATATGGGGCATTGGTTGTGCTTGCCTGTCAGCAGGAAGACAGTAACAGCTACATGTTTTCCTTTTGCACACAAATGTAACGCTTTTGCTGATGAAGAGCAATAACATAAAAAATATATACCATTAAAGCTGCTAGCTATTTCTTAGCGTTGATAGCTAAACTTCCTCCTTCACGAGTCAAATATTCACCACTAACGGGGCGATTTCATGTTTTATGTTAATCCTTCTTGTAACATTGAAGCACATGTGGCTGTAGAGTGTAATTTTGACTAAACAAATACACTGAATAAGGCTGCCTGGATGCGTTAGCGTTATGATTGTTGTTAGCCTGCAATAGCTTTCATCTATGGAAAGCGGGTTACAGAAGCTTGAACCAAAGTCGAAAACGCATCGACTAAAGATCCCAGATTAAACAAGACAGATTTTATGATACATGCCCTTCAAACATGTCCGCTACTAGTCTACACCACGAACCACCCAAGATGCACTTACCTTCCATTTCTTGCTCACCAACAGACAAGGAGGCCATGTTTCCTGTAAACACCGACGACGACCGCTCAGCCAATCCGCTGCGAGCACTCCGCCTTTGGCACGCTAGGGGGCGCTGCACGCAGGTGTCATGGGAGCTGTCCATGAAGGGGATCTATGCACAATTATGAGGATTTTTATTTTTAAATCTAATGACAATCGAATGACTGACCCTAACTTCCAAGGGCATCTTTTTACGATAAAGGCAACAGACCCCTTACTTCCCAAAGTTTAAATAGGCTTTCACAGACCCATAAATTGATATATTTATTCGTCCATTAATTAGTTTCCTTTATGAAAATTATCTAAATTACATACTTCACACAATCAATAAACATCTGTAAGCACGTCCATGATTGGAATAGATAAGAATTGTCCAGCCTAGAACATTTTAAACAGCAGGCACGCCTACCCCACCCATCCATTCCTGCAGGAATCTAGTTTACATGATTACTTGATGAAACGCACTTGCACAGACACACTAAAGTTTTTTTGTTTTGTTTTGTTTTGTTTTTGATTTTTTGTTTTTTGCACTGTCTACATGCTATCTATCATTATTTTAGTTAGACAGCATGCAGGCCTATGTGATACGTCATAATGTTTCTTACACATGCTTCTATCCTACCACATATAAATGCTAAGATGAAAGATAACAAAAGTCATAATCTTAAACAGAACAAAACAGTTCAAGACAATATCAGCTACAAGAAAAACGGACTTATTTAATTTCTGCGCACATCCTTTTCAATGGATATTATCCATGAATGTATAGATCCATCCTTTCATCTTCGCCACATAATAATAAAGTCAACCTCAACCCCACATCATGGTTAATACTATGGCCTTAACCTAAGTCAGGCCATTTATGTGTATAGTCTATGGTCAGGCTTATGGTTAAGCTCAAATCGTCTGCCAAGGACCTCCCAATCCACGTGCCGTCTACAGTAGCCAATCAGGTGAGAGCTGTGTGTACATTTTAACTTTCGTCCAAGCGAACGTTTAGCATCACAGTTTCTTTGGAGAAAGTGTTGTGTAACTGACTTTGAGATGCAGTCGCTGCTCCGTTTTGCTAAAATGGCATAAGATTTTGTCTAAAATAGGCAACGTCGAGTGAAGCGCTTCGACTGTGGGAGGGTCCCTGCTCTCGTCGCGGATGTAAACATGACATTTCTTTGCTGCGTGTTTGTGTTGTCATTATGCCGTTTAACACTTTGCTTTACTACTCCAATAGGTAATGTATTGTGTATTACTTGCCGCCACTTTATGTAGTTTTCGAAAAAAAAAAAGGCAGCGTGCGTGTGATTTAATTGTATTACCAATAGACATATATTGGCGATGGGTATGTGTTTTCGTTTCTGTTTGCTGTATCAACACAGCAGGTTATAAATATGGTTCATTCTTATAGCTATGGTTATGCAAATATGCGTTATTTTTGTTAACCTGCTCGTAACCTGCATTCTTTTACTATGTTGATGGTGTTTTCTTTATTTAGATACTGTCATAGTTCAGGTCCAGGTGGGCGCTCATCCATACATACAACAGGTTTTGCTCAACGGAGTTGCATTCACGGGACTAAGCCAGGAAATCAACAACATTATCCAGAGTATGGCTGATGCAGCTCTTCCATTTAGTGGTGTCAATCAGACAGCAGAACTAAGTAAGTATGCTATGAGACGGCTGTATTGCATTATCATGAAGAGCACTGAACTAAAGATTAGCGTACCTTGCTCCCAAGGAAACCATACTGTGCTTCGATCCCGTGACTGCATTCTGGAGGGGTCTGAGCTGCATTGGACGGACAGAGTGTTTTTAGATGGGAAGGTTCATCTTAGCCTGGAGTCTTCTGATACTTGGACAGCCCAGGGGCCACAAGCACAGGTCTTGAAGGCAAAGTGGGATCAAGAAGCTGAGAGAACAAAAATCGAGAGTGAACGTCTTCAAGAGGGATGCATCCAGCTAATGAAAGAATTAAAGTTTACTCAGGAGCCACAAGGTACATACACAACAATATGTCATAACTTGGTGTAGGCTATAATTTGTGAAAGAAAGATCCCCACTAATAGAGAAGACTATGATGAAATTGTATCATAAATTCTACTTTTCTGAAATTGTATCATAAATTCTAAACATAAATGTGCTGTTCAAAAAACAAACTGTTTACAGATTGAATAAAAGCAAGGAGCATTTATACTAAGACTGGATCACCTTTTCCACCATGTCTCAGCAAACTCTAATGAGAAACACTGAATAAGACCACCCCTATTATTTGCTGTTAAAATTGTTTAGTGTCATTCTCTAGTGTGTTTATTTTATTAATTTTCTTTTCTTTTTTTAAAATTTCTTAGTTCCACACATTCCATTACACCAGTTACTGATCCTCATTTTGGCAATTCTGGCTTTTACTGTTCTATTTGTAATCAGCCTTTGTCTCTCCAAAACAATGGGTGAGTAAATGCACTTTAATTAAGTTCAACCCTACTACAACATGCCACATGATTATGCTATAGGGTTCTCATGGTCATGTGTTTTCCCTCCCTGTCTAGGTCTGAGGCACCCTGGAGGTAATACATTTACTGTGTTTTAGTCTTCTTT
The DNA here is from genome assembly GCF_026225935.1 of Boleophthalmus pectinirostris. Lineage (NCBI taxonomy): Eukaryota > Metazoa > Chordata > Actinopteri > Gobiiformes > Gobiidae > Boleophthalmus > Boleophthalmus pectinirostris. The sequence continues at coordinate 13,467,438 of NW_026571095.1, forward strand.
CTAATATAATACTTAAATTATTCTTCCCAAAATTATAACCGAGCCGTAAGATTATGCTTTCCAGATAGACTCTGTGGATGTTAACATGAAACATTTCTTTTATTCTGCAGGTGTTATTGGATCAGTTATACATTATCCAAAAGACATGCCAAAAGAAACGCCTGAGACAAAAGGATTTGACTACCACACTATCTAATGTACTATAATATTTTGATTTAGGCAACAGATCCCTTTATGTCATGAGATTGGTTTTTATTTCATATTTTGTCAATGCACATTGTTTTAACTGTACTACTGGATTATTGCAGGGATGTTTGTTAATCCTTTTATGCTCTTGGGTGAAAAATAAACCAATTTTGTACAATAGTATTTTATTGTGTGTTGAACTTTTATTCTGTATTCTTATTGAATTTGTCAAAAACTTTTATGGAGACATGAAATAAATCTTTTTAATGTAATCTACACTGGTGAAGCTAGCATGAATAACTTTCTTTTAAAATACGTACGATGGCCATAACTTTGATTTTAAATGAATTACGTAGATTAGTTTATGTAGTTTTAGCTACTTACAGATTTAGTTTAAAAGCGTGTATGCTCATAATTTGTCCAGCAGATGGCGGTAGTCCTTTTGACTAGCAAAGTGTTCTGCTCATGCGCCGCTATCCACCAATCACAGCACCGCATTTGGAACTGTTGCTATAGTATCGACAACGGCCACAGTGGAACTAGCCAATCACCATCCAGCATTCAGACATTTAAACCGTGTGAATAGTCTGAGACAAGATTCAAAATCCACGAGAAGGGAAGTGAATGCAGCCTGCGTCTTTGCGAGTGAACAAGCGTTGTCTCAGAGGTAGGTTAAAAATACAATACAGTGCATATAAATACGGATAAATGCCAGTTACAAGCAACGTGATAAGAATCGTTTATGTAATAACTTTACGAGTTGTTTATTGTTCAGTAGTTATTGTTTAGCGTTAACGTTATATCAGTCTTATTAATCCGACGCCAATTTCTGGATAAGGTTATTATGAATATTTTTTAAATTAACTTGGTGCAACTTTCTTTAGTATTTCCTGCCCGCAGAAGATGGCACAGTTCGGCTTTGAGAACGACATTCACAGCATTTTGAAGCTGGATATGCCTATCACAAATGCCCCAATGGCAAGATGGCAGCGGAAGGCCAGTTCTTCCAACGCTTCAGCAGTAAATGGCCTGTCGCCTGGGAAGTCAGTTAATGTGTCTTTGAGCACGTCAAAAACGCCCAGCAAGACCCCAGGTTAGTTTTGTTTGTGATCTATCTCGGAGTCGCTGAAACCGCTACATGTTAATCCAAATACTGTTTTAGGGAAGGGTAAAAAACAAACGCCCTCCAAAATGGGTGGCGACCGTTTTATTCCTATTAGAAACAGTAAACAGATGGACGTGGCCAGCTTTTTGCTCACAAAAGAAAATGAACCTGACAACCCTACTACTACTTCAGCAGTAAGTAAATAAAATGGTTAAACTGCTATTAAATTTGTACACTCACCTTTTTTTTAACTTATGATTAGAAAGCCATGTCAGTGACCCTAAATGGATATGATCTTGAAGATGCAAAGATCCTACACCTTGGAGGAAAGCCTCTAAATGCACCAGAAGGTATTTCACTGAAATTACTCAATGAAATGTGTTTTAATATATATATAATATAAAAGTTTGACAGCCAGGTTGAATGTGTGACACTTCATTACAGGCTACCAAAACAATTTGAAGGTTCTCTACAGTCAAGGTACAACTCCTGCCTCAACCAAAAAGACTAGATACATCTCTTCAACACCAGACAAAATTTTGGATGCTCCTCAGCTTCGTAATGATTTCTGTAAGTGAAGTCCAAATGTGTGTTATATTTGTGGAGATACTTTGTTAACTTTTTCATTAATGCTAAATTTCAGATCTAAATCTACTTGACTGGAGCAGTCGAAACATGCTTGCTGTGGCACTTCACAACAATGTTTATCTGTGGGACGCAACTCAAGGAGATGTAATTCTTCTGATGAAGCTGGAGCGTGAGGAGGATTATATTTGTTCTGTGTCCTGGACCAAAGAGGGAAGCTATCTTGCAATTGGCACCAGTGATTGCAAGGTTCAGCTGTGGGATGTAGAGAACCAGAAAAGGCTTCGCAGCATGGCAAGCCACACGGCCAGAGTTGCTAGCCTCAGTTGGAATGACCATATTCTTTCAAGGTAGTGTAAATGTACAAATGTGTTTTCATTCCCTCCTTTATCGAAAACTGAATTTAAGCCCTGTACTTCTTAATTAACAGTGGCTCTAGATCTGGACACATCCATCATCATGATGTGAGAATGGCGCAACATCACAGATTCACGCTGACTGCTCACTCACAAGAAGTATGTGGGCTCAAGTGGTCACCTGACGGGAGATACCTGGCCAGTGGAGGCAATGACAATCTGGTGTGTGTATGGCCCCGTGTGTCAGATGGTAGTGTCGGCAATGAGAGCCAGGCTGTTCGCTGTTGGAGTGAACACCAAGGAGCTGTTAAGGTCTGCTGTGCTTTATTTTTTTGTAAGTACTACAGATTTTTTGTTGGATATCTGTATTATATGCAGTTTCCTTTTGTAGGCCTTGGCTTGGTGTCCGTGGCAACCAAATATCCTTGCATCTGGAGGTGGCACGAGTGACCGTCACATACGCATCTGGAACGTTAACAGTGGCTCTTGCATCAGTTCAATAGACTCACAGTCACAAGTAAGGCTAACTTTGGGGCTTGAAAGCTAATTGATATTAAACTTTTTAAATATAGATTCATGAAGCGCTAAAATAAACCTTTTCTTTTCAGGTATCTTCTCTTGTCTTTGCACCAAATTACAAAGAACTGGTTTCTGCACATGGATATGCCCACAACAACGTTGTTGTGTGGAAGTACCCTTCACTTACAAAGGTGGCAGAGCTCAATGGTGAGTGATTATTCGAGTAAAACGAAGATATTGTTACTGTTAAATATTGCGTTGTGTTAAAATGTTTGTATTTTTGACTTAAGGACACGCGGACCGAGTGCTCAGTGTAATTCTAAGTCCAGACAACTCAACAATGGCGACTGTTGCTGGTGATGAGACAATTCAAATATGGAAGAGCTTCGAAATGGATCCTGTTAAAAAGAAGGCCATGGATCGGATGGTCAAACCAACAACTACTGGCTTGCACCACTCTATCAGATAATGAGCCTTGGATTTTTTTTTCCACAATACTAAATGAACTATTTTTATTTAACCTATAATAAAGATGTTGCCCAGTATTTTAGCCATAACTGTCTGGCCCAACTCCTCCTGTTGATGGTGTAAAGGTTTTGTTTTGGCAAGTACACATTTAGAGGTTTCTTTCACTGTTCAGTTTTAAATCTTAACTTTTTATTGAATAATTATGAGATGGTTTACTGGGTAATAAATGTTTCTCACCATCTGACTTGTTCTTTTTATTTAACAAGGTTCAAAGGAGGCAGAGAAGAGCAGATTTCAATGTGTAATGTTGCAAAAAGTGCAAAAGCATTGTCTACTCTTCTAGTCACTTTTTTTTTTGGCAACTTAAGTGCAAACTAGGTAAATTGGCAGCTTTCTGAACAAAAACTCTTGAATCTAAATGTGTGTGTGCTGCCTTCAGTGGTCTCTACAATTTCTAATTTAATCTTTCAAGGTGAATAAATCAACTCTTCTGGAAGGTTGGTCACCTACTTGTCTCCATGCTGGATAATCACCCACATCCAAGGTTGGGTCAGTTTTGTGGCGATCCTACTCACAGTAAATGAATTGCAGGTGTTTTTTTGGTTTTTTTTACTAAAAATATGCAAGAAAAGTTTAAGGCAATAGTTTGTGTGACATTATGCAAATATCATCTCCATGGGGACAAGTAGGAGGCCAACCCCACTGCTGGAGAAATTCCATTGTTGGAGAAATTCCATTTCTGTGCTGTACTGCAGGAACTCACTTTCAGCTCAGTACAGCACACACCCACCACCATCCATCCTGTGAGTTTTATAGTGCTCCTAAGAAATGTAAAACACAAATTTTATGAAAATAGAAAGTTAACAACCATACTTTGGAACATTCTCCATGGAGATGGATAGGCTATTTTTCTGCCATACTGTGGAAAATAGCCAAATTAACATGAATCCGTCCTGCAGGCCAGATGAGTAATTTGTGGAGATGCAAGCCAACCCACACTAAGGACACATTTGTCAGTGCAATAAAAAACAACAAAAATGAAAGAAATATATATAACTTGCTTTTATTTAAGTATATTTTTTGGCTAAAATGTTACATACTACGGCTTTAAATTAAAGCACTGACTGATTCATTAGATATAGCCATCTAACAATAATGAGAAAATATGCTTTCACATACCCATTGGGTGTAAAAAGTTTATGTAAAATAAACTACAAAGCCCTACTTGCTCAGGGCAAGTATGTTATTTCACAGTTCAGTCTAAATAAAAAGTCCATAATTTGTGACTGTGGTTAAACATTTTCTTAACAACATTTAGGTTTACCCATGTTACAAATCAAACTGAAAACATAGTTTTATTTCAAGAGTTAAATAAACAAACATTCATTATTAAACATGTTCTGACTTTCATTTAGTATTTACATGTGCTGTTCTTCTGTGGAAATTGTGCAATACTCCGAAACATCAGCTGTCATACAGTCTTCCAGTCAGAGTCAGATTCAAGCCTGAGTTTAAATTGGAGAGAAGCAACAGTCTTGAGTGACTAATACAAAAATTAGTTACATACAACAGAGGACAACTGGCATCACACAAAGCCAGCTACATACTCCTGATGTGCACACTCTCAAAGGCATTCCACTCTTGCATGGACACAGTGTTGTCGTGCTTGGGGTAGCAACAAAATCTTAGGCAGTGTTAATCAAGACTGTCCTAAAATAACCAGTTCAAAATGCAGATTCTTCATACTTCTGGTCAAATTTCCTTTACTTTTCCCATGAATATATTTCCATTGGTATGGTGATGAACATGTCCATTACCCACGTGGTTGCCATTGGCCAAAATTTTAACATTGTCTTGTGTTGATCCATTCGTCTCTTTGGTGCTCTCTGAGGCAGGAAGTCGCTTGCCCCTTATGTAAGCTTGCACCCAAAAACGAGAGAAGAGGACAAAGAAGAAGACACCATACATCCAGATGAGGTGAATCCACAATGGAAACTGATAATCACATTTTTCCATAAAATAGTACTGGCTGATATGAATGGACACCAGAATAAATTGAGTCTGTCAAGAGAAATGTAACAGAATAAATATCAGTGGATTATGGTTAGTTTGAATAGGTGCGAACTATACAAAACATGAATCACATACTAGCTGGATGGCAGTCATATACTTCTTCCACCACAGGTATTTCTGAAAGCGTGGGCCAGCAGCAGATAGTCCATAGTAAAAGTACATGATGACATGGACAGCAGAGTTCACCATGGCATGAAAAGACCCCATTCCTCCAGCTGAAAGAGGAATGGGGAAAGAGTTTAATGCATTTTATTGGAAGTATATGTAGCCCACACTCCTACAAAAGGGTAGGCCTATTACAGTCACAACTGAGCCTGTGCTGTCAGTGCCTAAACCTACAGAGAGAGAACACAGACCAGTTTTTCCCATTCTCCGTATGTGGACAGCATACATTACAGCAGAGACACAGGTTAGGGTTTGGCTGCAGGTGTGGATTTAGGTAGAGACAGTCCACATCAGAGAGAGTCCATTTAGGTTTAAGCTAGATTTCAGTATTCAATTCAATTGGCAATTCAAATGAGACTCATGTGAGGCTCATTCTGCTTTCTGACAGGATAATTGTCTTGAGAATCAAAATACAAAATAGGTGGGATATCATGTCTGCATCATGGGCTTAAAGTGCATATTTTTCTGTTTTTTGTTTTTGTTTTTTCGAATTATTACTTCACGTGGTGGATATATTACCTGTAATTCTGTCACAGTTTTGTGAAATGTGAAAAGTAAAAGTTGACAGCTATTGGAAGTAGAGCTGTCTATCTATGTCACAACTAAAAAATTGCATCTAAATTGCTGGCGCTTCATTTACTTTTCTAATATATAATATGTTTAAACTGTACAGTATGTATGCCTGCTTACCAGGGGTAAGAGTGACACCCCACCACCAACTCCAGGGCATAACAGAGTGGTGAAAAACATGAAGAAATGTAATCTGGTTTTGTTTCTTCCTTAGTACAAAGAACACCTAAAATAAAATTTTAACACATTTACCACAAATTAACGGTTACAATATTTTATCTATATTTGCATACAATTTACTTATTACTTACTGTGTCCAGAAGTTCAATGTATTTTGAAATATAAAACATCCATGCTACTCGAACCATCTAGGAAAGAACAACACAAGCATTCACTTCATGTAAAGATATGTTAAAAAAATAAAATAAAAATGGTAAAAGACAATCTATCCACAGATGTCCAAAGATTACATTGTGTGTAAAAATGTGAAATGATATTTAACACATGCAAAAAGGGATGAAAACAAAGATGCCAGCTACAGATGAAAATTAGCTTGTAGCTAAATTCGGTCTGTGCAATACATTTATTTTGCAATGTCCCTGCTAAATAAGTAAATACAATTAATAAATCCATCTGCATTGGTGACAGGTAGATTACTACACCTCAGAAAAAAAGGGCCCACAATGTCATGTTTAAGTGTCAAAACACAATATATGCGTCCAATTTCAGAAGGGTTTTTGATGGTTTTCTTTACCATCAAACTCTTTTCAATTAAGTATTTTGACTTTCAGTAAAAGAGTCCAATCACATTTTCCCATGTAATTTTAAATGATTGCATACAACATTATTTATGGACATGTTCGTCTCATTAATTTGCATCTGTAGGTTATTACATCCGCCAAGGAGGTTATGTTTTTGCCGGCGTTTGTCTGTTTGTTTGTTTGTTTGTTTGTCTGTTAGCAACATAACTCAAAAAGTTATGGACCGATTTTGATGAAATTTTCAGGATTTGTTGGAAATGTGAAAAGGAAGAAATGATTTCATTTTGGGGGTGATCCGGAAGAAATCCTGGATTCTGGATCACTTTGAAATTTTTGTTAACATTGTGGTAAATGGGGCCAAAAATTTTGTTTCTCAATATCTCGGTTAATTATTGACCAAACATCATGACATTTGACTCAGGGATGGACAATGAGATCCTCTTTCATATTCCAAATTGAAAGATACGAGACAAATATTTATGGAAAACACAATTAATATGAGGGGGACTGTAGTCCTTGGCGGAGGTCTGCACTCTCTGAGTGCTTTTCTAGTTTCTCAATATCTCAGTTAATTATTGACCAAACCCCATGAAATTTGACTCAGGGATGGACAATGGGATCCTCTTTCATATTCCAAAGGCTGATCTGGATCTGATCCAGAAGACTGATTTTATCGCAATTTATATAAAAAATGGAGGTAGTCCTTGGCGGAGGTCTGAACTCTCTGAGTGCTTTTCTAGTTAAAGTTGTTACTGGAGAAAAGTGTACATCGTTAAAAAACGGTTGCTGAGAAATGCCTCATGTGTTCAATACCATATTTAATAAAATCCAGAATGAACTTTAAGATTCTATGTCACTTTCTGGTGGGGATCTACCACCTTTGTCTCATGAAGATCTTTCTGCTTTGCCTGGAATGTTTCTAAATGAATAAATAAATGGCACTAAATAATTACTTATATATCTTGTAGTCATTCAGTTACAGGGTTTTTATTGCTTGCTCAAAATTGAAACATGTGATCTTAGTGTGAGCAGGGTTGCCTCTCCTCAGATCTAACCTGTAACTTGGCCTGGTGATATCATGTGCTTGTCACCATGGAGATGGAAAAATTCAACATTATGGAAATTTCAAGGCAACACAATAGCATTTCCATGAAGACAACAGGTGGCAAACCCTCCACCAGAAAAGTTACATAGTACACCTTTAGTTGAAAAAACATTGTTCATGTGTTGCCATACCCTGAGGCTTTGTGGACTGTTGGAGGTGTCGATTAGGTCACATCTCCATGTAAATGTTGTAGCCCATCCTGACATCAAGAACTGAGAAGAGAAAAAGTTTGTGTCAAACATTAGCATATTTTAGTTTTTATATTTAGTTTTGTTTGGAAATATACCTCATAGACAATGTAAGCATTAAATAAAACCATGGATAGATTGTAGCATATCATAGCTGTATTTAATCGTAGAGGTTTGCGGTTGGCCATGATTTGTGGCCCAGCATACACAGAGAAGAAGACATAGGTCAGCAGTATAACAGTCATATCTATAGGACTCTGCATTAGTGGGTAGTCCCGAACTCTGACATCTACAAACAAAACAAAGAAGAACATATACATTTAGAGCTAGACATTTTGCTGTATACTGACTAAAAGCATGTTTACAAATGCACTACTCACCTATTTTTTCAAAAAAGTAATCGTTGAGTTGTACAATCCCTGATGCAATTTGTCGCGACATGTTGACAGCCTTGTTCTGTCCCTGTATCACCCTAAATCACCCTAAAAAGAAAATACATACTTACAATATTGTATAAATAGGCCTACATAGGTCTTTTCTGCACTGGTGAGCACACATTAACCCCACCACCTGCTCTCTTCACTGAATAAACAGTAGACAGCTGTACATTTGCAATGAACATCAATACATGTTTCTACTACCATTAAAACAGCATATTTGGAACATGAACAAAAAAATATTGGTAATTTCTGGAAGCTTCTTAAAATGATTTGTGTGACTCCAAATCTTCATCACAGATGAATCAATGAATCAATGAATCAATGTGGGCTTTAGAGAAATTGTGAAATTGTTCATTTAAAAACAATGAAATATTCTCATGCTGACTAACAGAGCCCGTCAAACAGGTGAGGCAGAGATCAGGGCCATATGCCCAGCCTGAGCGATGAGCATGGGCAGCCAGAGCTTAGAGTGAAATATGTTTCTAAACTATTAGGGAGTAAACACAGACAAAGACTAGTATAATTTACATGTGTGCCTCACAAAGCACCTAGTCACAATCACCAGCTTCTGTGAAAGAGATGTTCAAATATAAAAAGACTTACCTCCTGAGCCCTGGTCTCTGGCGCTATCAGAGAGCAGCTGCACAGCCAGAGCAGGGAGCACACAGTCTGTATCCAAGTACCAGTTAAACCAGGCCTGGAGTCCACCCCTTCAAATCAATGCTCCAGCAGAGTTCAGAATGCAATGACAAAGATATGATTAGATTCTTGTATGGAATGAACAAAGGGGTGGAGAGAGGGAAGGTTAGGAAATGGATGAGTAAAGGTCTTAGCGATGTCTCTACTGACTGACTAAACAGATTGTGCTCATTTTAAAACCCTGAGAATTACTAGAAATCTTGCTGGTTTCAGAACCACACCCTGCTTCAAGCCAGGCTCCACCTTCTCACACTGACTTTGACAGCCTCTCATTGGACTGTCAGTTTAGTGAATGGGATGGGGTCAGAGAGTTGTCCACCCTGGTTAAAGCAAAATTGGCCCCAATATTTGATAAACCAATGTAATAAAAAGTTTGACATATATAAAGGTGCATAAAACATTTTTAACCTGATTGAGAACTTAAATTTTAACACTGAACCCAGGCCCAAGAAACTCACCCAGTGTTATCAGCAATCACAATAATATCGATAAGGAATTATTTAGGGCAAAGTTGAACTGACATAAGTTATCATACACCCACAAACCTAACGTCACTTTTCACCGATCCCTTCCCGCCCTGTGGTAGGGCTGGGTTTGCTATGTAGAGCTCTCCAGTGCCTCTGGTTTAACCTGTTTGCCAAGGGCCAGTGATGATGATGGGTGTGTGGCCTGGAGTCTCCCAAATGTGTGCGTAACATCGAACGGTTACTTGGAATGAATGGAATCTGTACAGCAGAACAAAGGGAGAAGTTTATATCTGATTATATTGTTTAAACTTTGTGCACAATTTCAGATGTACAATGAGTGAATGATCTGACTGTCTGACACCTAGGTTAACCCTGTATACATCATGACCATTATTATATAAAATAAATAAATAAATAAAATAAAATCCTAAGGCATTAACAGAGGGCACTAATACATCTTAGCTTTAGTTAAAGTATTAGGGTATGGAACGTGATGGATGTGTTTGTTGTTGAGTCAGCTGTCCCAGATGTCATTATTTATTATTCAATTTGTAAAACAATTGTGTTTATTGTGTGGAAACTGACAACATTGTTTTTGCCCATCGCCCAGCAAATGTCCTGCTGACATCCTCATGTCTTTCAATTACCCAATTGAATAATTTAGACAGGAATTTGCTGAAATTGACAAAAATAAATAAAATAAAATAAAATAAATTTGGTTTTCAAGGTATGATTAATTTGTAGATCTGGAACTATAGGCTATACTTATTCCAAATAATAAATTTTTTTGGATCCATTACGGAAACGGCCACAGCCTTCAGCTATGACCACTGGAAATCCTTTTGTACTTGCTCATCATGACACAAGCTGAGGTACCATTATAGACTAAATAACACTGGAATCAATTGTTTTATTTCTTTTTATTTATTTATTTTATAATTTTTTCAGTCAATATTACCTGGCTATTTTGTCACTTACATTTGGAAATAGTGCCCCAATATTTTATTTCCAATGTAAAATAAAGACATTTGAATAATTTTTTTTTTTTTAAATCATAAAGTAAAAATTGTGTAGACTTAACGTTATAATGAAAAGATTAAATAGTGACATCATGTGGCCAACTTTAGCATGAAAGATTTTTTTAATTATTATGTTTTATTTTATGTTATTTATATATATATATATATATATATATATATATATATATATATATATATATATATATATATATATATATATATATATATATATATATATATATGGAAATAGGTGGTACTAAAATCTAAAATCTGTAGGTCTACTCAGCAAGCAGGTATATGAATTCTAATGTAGCCTAAAGTACTACCTTGTAGACCTAATTAATGTTTAAACCTAAGATAATGAGGCTAACGTTTTCCTGTTTTAAACTTTAAGAATGAATTTGACTTCACGGGGCAGTTACCTGACTGAGATCGTCTCGGCAGGTCTCAGTCACATCTATATTCGTCTGCTGAGGATTAGGTGTGACACTTTTGGCTCTAGAACGACACACTTACATAAACTCTGCTCTGAGGTTAGCTGCATCAGCACTGTACACGCTACAGGTAAGATATTTGACCCTGCGCAAAATGTTGGAAAATGAACACATTTGGGACCAGAGGAAGAAAAGGATTAGTGTCTAGCACAACTTTAATGGCTTTCTATTTGTGGACGCGTTAAAGTTTATCTGTTCAATTAATATGCGCTTGAATTAAGTTTTGGGAGTGATTCTTGCTCCAAGTGGACCATTGATCGCAGAGCTCCACCTTCGCTGGATGCCTTCAAGTTGTAAAACAAACGCACCCGCTGTGCGTCGATTGGAAGGTGGACCCACAGGTAGGCGTCCTCCCGCTGCGTCTCTCAGTCGTGCGCTTATTACTCAACGAGAGGATCACATTGAACGGAGAACAACAAGTACAGTGCCAAAACTTCTCAAAGCTTTTTCTATTTTTTTTTGTTTAGGCAGATGAAATACAGGATCACAACGGGGGGAGTAGGCTACAGTTATCTGGAACATTTCCCACTCTTGCCTGAGCTTCTTTGGAAATAAACACAAAATGAACCACGCACGCCAACAGCCTACGTGGGTAAAATGAAGGTAAGCGCAGATTCTTCAAGCTGAAAGGTATTGCTCGTGATTGTTTAGTTTAGTCTACGGACTCTTCAACATTGGACATAATTATGTTGCGCATTCTCATAGTTAAATCAACGACTGTATGAGAGTGCATCTTGCATAACACTCAAGACGTAGCAATACTTACAGTATCTTTGACTGTCCCACTCAAAACAATAACGCCTACAATTCATTCTTATGTAACTTCTGTTAGTTAGACACAGACAATGTAGGTCTACCTTTAGGTATACTGTGTGGTACGTTTTAAATCTTAAATTCTTGTTCAGCAGTAGATGGACTATAAGCTATAGTACCATTTCTCGGTGAGAATTATTCAAACTACCATAATTATAGTATGTAGAATGGCCCAGATGTTTTTTATGTAAAATATAACATGTAAAAGAAGCATGCTTTTCTTTCTAGGTGCCTTATCTCATCCACTGATCTCCAGAGTCCACATCCCTCTGGCATGGAGGTCCTGTGGCGCTCTACAGGCTTTGCAGCAGAGGTTCTGGATGTGTTTGACCGCTCACTGACTGATAAAGAACTGGTGTCACAGTCTAAAGCCTTGTGCAAAGACTACATTATCTCAAGACTTAACCAGAATGGACTTGGATGGTCAAAAACTGAGCTCAATTTCTCTACTTCAAATTCATCTGTCTGTGAGGTGTCTGTGGTCCTTCTCTGTCTTGGTAAGTGAGAGTTAGAGGTCCTATGCACATTACATATATCATACATATAATTTACTTAAGTGTTATATATTTTAAATTGTGTGCAACCTGAATCAGTTTGCTATATGTGTCATGTAACTTCTGTGACATGGCATCTTAACTGTCACTAATGCATACATACCATATATACATAGCAGCTTTTTTTCTGCTTAGTTGCAATTGTCATTGACCGTGAACATTGTTGCTGTCTTTTCTTCCATCCTCTGTTGCCCAGGCGATGAGCTGGAGTGTATACAGCCCAGTTTGTACAGAAACGTGGCACGGCAGCTGAACATCTCTGTTGCCATGGAGAGTATGGTGTCAGATGCCTTCATTGGTGTAGCCACAGAGATTTTCTCAACAGGTTGGTGCCGTCATGACAAAGCTTATTTCTTTAAATTGCATAAGAATAGAAATAATTTATTGAAGTATTCAATGGTTGCCAACCAGTTGACTGGCCTATGAGGATCACACTGTGCTTCTGCTTTCAATCATACAAAGATATGCAGGTAGACTTTTGCTAAAATTATAAAAAAAAAAAAATAAGAATAATATCCACAATGAAAAAGTGGAACATTTTCAAAAAGGCTGTGAGGGGTCTATAAATCCAAAAAGGAACAGGTGGTTACCGTTCATAGCGGGCTGTGGCTGCCATTACTGACAGACAGAGAATTATAATAAATATCAAAATGTCCAGTACGCACAATTAAATATTCTTGTGTATAAAACTAACCCTGCTCTCTCTCAAAAATCAATGCTTCTGGACATTAACTAATTAACTTAAGAAGAATCCTAATAAAGACATAATTAAAAAAATATAATTTTTTTTGTCTTGCCTACCTGCAAGTTTCTGCTTTCCAAGTATGCCCCTTTGAGGTTTAGCATAGTCAGTCTGGAAAGAATGAGACGTAGCCCATTGACTTGGCCTTCTTGATGGAAAGATAAAATTAAGCTGGCCTGATATAATGTCCATGTTCGGAGTTCAGTTGTGCTTGTTTAGACGTCACATGGATGTTGTTTTTAGACACAGCGTGGGATTCCACATAAAGAAAAACATTTGGACTGGCCCGGCCTTGTGTGGTGGTTAAAATGGTTATAAATAGAAAGTGCTGGATGATTTGTTTTACTTCCAATCTAAAATAGCTTTGTAGTCAATGTAATGACTTAGACAATGTCAACAAATTAAATGACTTCTGTGCAGATTATGTAATGAAAATCCATCATAAGTAGCCTATGTTCTGGTTATCTGACAAGTTTGTCTCTCCTCCATATTTCTTCCCTTTATCTTTGACAATCTTCAGTCTATTCTTGGCTTTCTTCTCAGAAGGGAGTGAGGCATGATTCTGCAGCCTTATTGGACGAGTGATCTCTTTTAAGCTCGCAAAGACCTCTATCCCCTTACACCATAGCCACCGCAGACAGTGTGGGTCAGCAGTGAGAGCAGGCCATACTAAAGGAGGTTAATACTGTTAGGCTGGCCACTGCATCCCTGACAGTCATTATAGCAATCCCCTCTGGCCTTAAAATCCGGATGTCTCCAATTACTAGAGTACATTGCATTCAGGTTAGTTGCATTCACTCAAATTAGCTGTGGTGCAACTGCGTTTTATGGCACCAAATGTGATAATGTGTTTCTAACTTGTGTCACAACCACCTACACACAAGAAGGCATGTCTGGTCAAGTTCAATTTAACTGCAGCATGTTAAGGTGTGTTATCAGCCACTCAAGCGCATTGCTTTGTTGACTTTACCCTGGCATTTACAGCATATTTTAGAGAAAGGTACGATGGCTGTAGTTAAATCTTACAGTGAGGTCATACACAGTGTTAAATTAATGTAAACAGTTATTTTATGTGTATCATATGATATATTGGAGAGCTGGTCCTGACTTGTGAAATAAAATATTGATACTTTGCAGTGACATCATGCTCAAGGTGTTGTACATGTATCTCTAATGATGGAATGTTTAGGAGTTGCCATGGTGATACAATGCACACATTAGCAAACACAGCCAAAAATGTTTTAAGGTTGTCTAAAAACTCAAGAAAAAGCACAATGGATTTAAACAACACGTTTTCAGGAGCTTGTGATCAATACAAGCGTTCACAGTCCTAGACTTGTTAAACAGCACAAATCATTTCAGTTATGTTCCAGCTATGTGAGTTTTTATGATCAGACTGTGTTAAAATAAAGCACAGAATAAAGCCTCAGACAGAGTAGAGCCTACAGTTAGCATTACACCCCAAGGGAATGTTGATGACATCAGCTGCAAAGTATCAATTAGACCTACTATTGCTTTGTTGTTTTTGTTGAAAATCAATAATGGCAGTTATTTTGTTCCAGGTATAACATGGGGAAAAGTTGTGGCCATGTACGCAGTAGCAGGTGCTCTGGCAGTGGACTGTGTCAGACAAGGTCATGTGAATAGTGTTCATGTCATTGTGGACGGTCTAGGCCAGTTTGTTCGCAAGTATCTGGTTCACTGGCTCAAACGGCGTGGAGGATGGGTGTGTATGAATATGATTTATTTATTGCACATTTTCAAGATAAAAATGTTGCATATCCTTCCAAGATTGCAAAAATATTTCAAAAGGAAGTAGTATAATTCTATGACTTCAGTGTTATTTTTTGATAAATCATATGTCATTCATTAATTTCTGTAAAGATAACTGAATCTCACTTTTATTAAACTTGCCTCACTTTATTAATCTTGCCAGTGTTCAACACACATTAAATAATTATTCAATTATTTTCCAGGTGGAGATCACTAAATGTGTGTTGAGAAAAGACTTGATACCAGAGAACCACTGGATGTCTTCTGTTATAGACTCTTTGAAATATTTCCTCACATCACTGTACGTTTACATCATGAAGGAGCCTTAAAGACCCACCAGGCCACCGTAGCCAGTGTTTGCTGGGACTGGTATCTCAGTAAAAATATGGGACTATAGAAGGCTACTTCTGCTGCTGAATCATTTACAACTGTTTCATCAGCATACATTGTGCTGTTCATAAAGTTAACAGGTAATACTGAAGCATCAACTCCAGTTACATTTCATTTCTGTCCTGGCCGTTATTGGAACAACTGTACTGAATATGTTGCTTGAGAGGCAATTTTCCCACACTGATCAATTCTTAATGCTTCCATGCTTTCCATGTTTTCGCTTGAGCTTTGCAGGGCTGACAGTACAGTGAAAGGAAATGCAAGTATCATAATCAGAGGTTGATTGAGTTCAACATCTCTGTGTGGAGGGTTCATGTGACACTTGTGTGGAGTAGTGTGGTATTTCATGGAGATACGTTATAAGGATTATGAACTTTGAACTTAACCATACAAGAATGTAGTGTATTGTAATCATGCTGGTACAGGATGTTGTTTTGACCAAAGATGAGGAGGCAGATGAAACTGAAACAAAGTATGATTCTGAGCTAATTAGTACAAGCCTATTTTTATCTTGTAAATAGTATTTATGAATTTATTTTTTAACTTTTTTTTTTTCACTTTAAATGTAATTTTGTATTTGGACATTTCATTATTTTTACAACTGCAGTATACAGCCAGCCTCAAGGGCTTGCCAGGATGATTGTGCAGTTTGCCTGTGAGTCTTTTTTCAGTGTTAATTTATAACTGTGTGTGTGTAAAGATATATTCCACAATAAACCATTCCAAATGACTTATTCTGCATTGTATTCACTTGTCCATTGTAATTAAGTATAGTCAAAAAACAACTTGCACACACAAAATAGAAACGCTGTGTATGAAGAACAAAAGAACAATATAAGATATCCAAACTGTAGTATATCAGGGCATATTTCAAAGAATATATTTTTATAGTAACTGCTAAAGATATAGAGAAATATCTGCAGCTTTTTTGCTTAATATTTATTTACGCCTTCACATAAACAATACACCAGCTGCCATGGACTTCAGCTTAAGAAAAATTCAGGCGTATAGGATAACAGTGCAAATATTCTGAAACTAATCAGTGCCTCCACCAGTGTGATTGTAAAAAAAACAAAATCTGCCTATGGTCATAAGTTATATGAGGTCAATATCTGCCAGACTGTTAGCTCAGGAGGATGTACGCTGGTAAGTGATGTGCAAGTGCT